>NC_073695.1:27192216-29592216 GCF_029784165.1 Wyeomyia smithii | reverse complement strand
TTCTACACAGTTTCAAGATATGTTCGATAAGAGTGCTCATTATACCCCGTGGGTGCTCATTATGCCCCAGTGGGGTGCTCATTGTGCCCCACACATCGACTTTAAACGATAAACTTTTCAATTTGTGAATAGTGTACCTTTAATTATAGATAGTTATTTCAAGTTTTGCACTGAAGACAGCTTAAAATTTTTGTCGTTTTTCATGCTTAAATCAGCAATCAAGTTAGGGTGCCCCTATTCCCCCTACACGAAAACGCTACAATTAATTGTAAAAATTTCCAATGTAGGCTAATATGCCCCTAGTAGAGCTCAATACAAGAGCTTGAGCTTGAAAAACCGCACATTTCGTAGTTACTCCTCCGTCATGGATCTGAGCTGGTAAAGTTGCACAAAAAACCACCGTAAGGGGGCTAATGTGGGATTAATTTCCCTTTTTAAAGTAAAACAATTCAGTAGCTTCCTTTTGCCCCGCTTACGGTAGATTAGGAGAGGAAAAAAGGAAGTATTACAATCGTTATTGTCAGAGATCGAGTTTACCTCTGCATCTCTAACAACTGTCACTTTTGTTTTCGGAAGCATAAAATAGGTCTGAAGTAGCTCAAACCAAAATTTGTTTTTATATATTTTTTGCAGCTAGTGACAACTGTCAATCTTGCATAATAGAGTATGTGGAAGAAAAAAAAGGCGAAAGTGTTCAAACGTTAGTAATGGGTTAGTTTGTGTATCTAACGACCTATTTTGTTAGACAGTGTATTCGTTTACGTTTACTCTTAAGTATTGCAACAGAACATCGAAATCGGTTTATTGCAAATAAATGAAAATGTACGCCAAAAAAAGATTACGAGTAAACTGTTTGCCGAAAAGACGTCGAAGGAGATTGCCGAAACCCTTGGATGTCATTTGGCCACATTTTCTCGCATCAAAAAGTCTCTACTGGTTGACCTTAAGCCGGGAAGTGGACGTCTTAGGTTTGCACATATCCAAATCGTGATCAAATCGGTCAGTGCAAAAACAGCTTGCAACCCAGTAGGTTTTATAAGGAAAAAGGAAAAAATGATAATCCTGTTCTCCGACGAAAAGATGTTCAGCCGTCCGATGCTGTGTCCAATAGCCGCACAGACCGATTCATTTCACCAAAGAAATGCTCAAAATCTAACACACTGGAAAAAATTGTACCCCAATTCCCAATAATTAGAAGCCGCTGGGCTGGCAACCTGAAATATAGCATTTTCTATGTAAAGTTGGTCAATAAATCGATTGATGATGGTTTTATTTTGTGCAGGGCACGGGAAAAGTTCTATATTTCCAAAAATACGCATAAATAAGGTTTAAAGGGGCAAAATAGACCATTTTCCGTGCCCTGCACAAAATAAAACCATCACCAATCGATTTATTGACTAATTCTACATAAGAAATGCTATATTTCAGGTTGTCGGTTCAGCGGCGGTTATTTAGTTGAAATGTGGGTTCCGGTTATTCCAGTAAATAATCGCCGCTAGACTGAAAACCTGAAATATAGCATTTCTTATGTAAAATTGATCAATAAATCGATTGTTGATAGTTTTATTTCGTGCAGGGCACGGAAAATGGTCTATTTCGCCCCTTTTCACCCTATTTTTTACGTATTTTTGGAAATATAGACCTTTTCCCGTGCCCTGAACAAGATGAAACTATCACCATTCGATTTATTGACCAAATTTACATAAAAATGTTATATTTCAGGTTGCCAGTCCAGCGGCTTCCAATTAGTGGGAATTTGGGTTCATTTTTTCTCAGTGTGCAACGGTTTGAAAATGTTTTTATATTGGTGTTTAAATCAACATCAAGGTGTATATCGGTATTTTGAAGGACCGAATACTTCCCTGAGTGAACATCTCTGAGGATCAATACGTTGTGCTACAACAGGATGGAACGCCATGTCATACATCTAATTAGTCCCAATACTGGCTGATGAGAAATTTGAAGTTTTGGTCGAACGATTTGTGGCCCCCTAGCAGCGTGGACTTTCGTGGGATTATTCGATTTGGGCATATGTTGAAGCAAGAGCCTGCAAAACATCTCACCCTAATGTGAACATCTTAAAATCTAACATAGCGCGCACATGGCGGTCGATGCCGGAGTACTACGTTCGAAAGGCGCGTTCTAGCTTCCGGCGTAGTCTCGAGGATGTCATTGCCGGATATAATAATGAATTTGTTGGGTAGAACCTCATACAGATAACTAAATTCGAAAATGTTGATATTATTGCCTAAAAGTAAAAGCAAAGCCTTAATGCTACATTCTGATTCGGAACTTGACCTTCTGTTTATTTATACACAGACTTCGCAGCCAACTGTTTTAGTGTACAGGACAATTGCGGGGCTAGTGCTACGATCCTACTGACACTAACAGTCTCTCCCGAACCGAGACTCGAACCCACGACGACTGGCTTGCTAGGCCAGCATCGTACCTCGAGACCATCTGGGAGATTGCCTAAAAGTACGTCAAATAATATTCGAAAGAAAGACCATACATTTTCGTATTTTTTCCGCCGCACCCTGTAGATTGATCCTAATGAGATGCAAATTTTGGTGATTCGATTGAAAGTCATTCGTATTAAAATACCTGGTACTTCATAAAGCATTCGAATTCTTGAATATGTTTTTACGTTGTAGTTAAATACCAAATAAATTGGAAAATTTTGTCCACAAACAAATCATAGTTCCGAAAATAATTTTTTACTGCCTGAAAGACCGGATCAATTTCTTAGCACACACCCCAAAAAGAATACAACCACAGCGGAGCGCACGAACCAGTCGCCGTCGTCGTCATCCGATTCTCGCAGCTTTGTCTATGGAGCGCAGCGTTGTTCACCGCATTAGCCGATGGTGCAGCGCATGGCCCGAATCCGTCGTCGCCGCCGCCGCCGCCACTAGGGGGTGATGCGATCAGATCTAACAAACACACCCGCTGCCGAATTTCGCCCTGCGTCCCGTTCTCACACGCAAGCCATGCATGCAATGATGATGATTGCAAGATTTTTCGTAGGTTTCGCGCTGCCCGTTTCTGGGGGAATTGACACCACTCGCGCCTCACGAACGCCCGGAACGTCCCGCAGGCCTGTCTAGCAAGAGTGCCGAAAAAAGACAAGTTTCGGCTGGAGGGAGGGTGACTATGTGTAAGCAAAAGCAGCTATGATGAAGAAGACAAAGACGCTAAACTCGTTGCCAGCCAGTGACTTTGGCAGTTCCGGAGCTTCCAGTCGAAAATCAGTCAAACATGACCAAATTCTTGATGTATATTTTGTTTATTTTTCGATGCCCGCCTACGTGCTTAGTGGTGGTATTTTCTCTGTCCCGTCAATGGCGAAGTTTCAGATTGACCGAATTGTCGGGAAGAAATGCGCATTAGATTTTTTTTTAATTTTCGTAAATCCAGCACGCTGTGGTACTTAACTTTAAACAGTTGATTAATAGTTGCACTTGGATGTGTTTTTTCAACCTGACTCCATCATACTGCTTGAAACAATGCTCTATAAACAACACCTTAAACGCAAACGCATTATTGACCACTCGCAAGTCAGGAGACCATTACTGCCGAAGGCAAGTGCGCCAAACAGGCGTTTTATATGGCCTGCTAAGCAGCGCCATTCGTGCATTCGTGGCTACTTTGATTACGTATGCACTGAGAGTGCAGTGACACCGGGCCAGAAGTTGCCATTCTTTCCCAGCTGGGATGGTGCACTGCACTGGGGGTGATTTATTTTTATTTAGACGTTTATGATCTCATACTTGTCCACAGGAGGATCGCCATTTCCGCCTCCCACTGGCGGCTGCTCGGACATGCATGCAGCCCGCTTTCCGGAATGATGATGATGATGGTGCACTGCAGAGATCTTTCGCACTTTAGCACCCACTCTGCGAATTTTGTTGGTGTTGTTATTGCTCTAGAGGCTTACCATACACAGCGCGGGGGCGCCGTAAATTGACGAATTGTCCCCAACCCAAAAGCGGATTCCCTGTTTTGGTGTCGGGGAGTTCGTTGACATTGGCTGTACCGGCGAGTGTTTTTTTTTTTCGTCGAAGAGTGTTGGTGCAGCTTCTTCCTATACAAATGCGAAACGCATCGTGAATAATTAGCGAATTGATAAATCAAACGATCAGCGCAGTAATTGGATACTTTTTGTGCGAAGGACGGTAGTTATCATTTCACACAGCAACGGAATGAGACAATGAGACTTCTTTTCGAGAAGGGACTAAGTTTTGTTTTTAACTTTTTGCTCAGTTTTTCTAACCAAAAACTGTGCTGTCTGCAAAATTTGTATAACAATTTATTTGAAAAATTTCGCACATTTACTCTTTGATCAAAACTTCGTAGCTCCTGCAGTTTCTGAACGGCTTGTAAGAAATTCTATGGGCCTACTTGATACTACCAACGACGGACTGTGAATTAGCATTTTATTTCTCATTGCTAAAATATTTCCCCATTTTTATAATCTCAAATAGGGTTTTAAATCTCTAAAACCTCTCCAGCGCGCATGGCTATTGGAACAAATGACAACAATGTTGGTTTTTTATGGTAATTTATCATAAAGAAAAAAATATTTTCGTAAAACAGATTTTTACCTCAATCTCTTGAATGCATTTGCTAGTTGAGTTTTCAACCCATCAACAAAAGTTCGCAAACCCGCTGGCGATTAGACGCGGATCCGGTCAGAGCCAAACACAAAAAGTGCAAGGCTTCGACGCAGCTGGTCACAGGCAGGCACGGCTCAGGTTCACGAAAACTGCAATAAAGCCATACCGGGTGGCTGGTTGGGAATCCACTTGCAACGGCCCATAAAGTATCCTCCCCCCACCAACAGCATAAAGCCCCGAAAATGGCTCCAATCATAGCAGCCACACAAAGGCGCTGCAATGTCAAGTGATGTAGCGTTTTGCGTGTTTTTAACGACCATTATTGGTTTCGCTGCTGCATGTGCGGCATTCACAAATGTATCGGCAAGTCAGAACGTACACTGCACCCTGCCGTTTACTGCCCCTCTTACTTGCCAACACGTTGTTGCCGGGTTACGGAGTTAAGTTCGATGCTGGTAAATCTCCTGTGGAGAACTGCTGATGCATAAACTGCACGAGAGTCTGCCAAATATTAAACAGACAAAGCATATCATCGAGCCCACAAATTTCATGTTGGCTAATTCCAATGATGAAGGCAGGAATAATGGCATTTTTAGACTTTAAATAAATATTATCAATCTACTTCCCACGGAGTTTTGGTTTCGAAAATTGGCCTTCGTACTTTTATTATACTCATCAACTACAAGCACCACTTGCACAAAATGAATGATCTCTTCTTGGTATTAGCGAATAGACTATTTTATAACTACTATTATATTAATAACGCACTTAATTTGTAGAAATGTGTTTAATTATTCGATGTGGATATAACTTACTTTTTTTCTGCCAGCTTTAGTCCGTGTTTGAATATTTTGCTAATTTAGTAGTTCAAACAAAGCATATAAAGATATAGCATGTAATCATAAATTGTGTTGTTTGTTGATTTATGTTGTTCGATGAACAATATGCTTCCGATTTTTCCGTTTTTGTTGTGAAGTAGTTTAATAATGAATTTACTGCGGTAAGTTTAAGCTGAACAATTTTAATTACCATATTTGGCTCCATTTACTTGATTAGTTTTCGAGTTATGCAGAAATTTAAGTTTCATTTGTATGGGAACCCTGCCTTGCAGATAAAGAGGAAGGGTACCGAACCATCATAAGAACCTTCCCTGCCAATCAGCTCAGTAATGTCGAAGTCTATAAGGATCAGACAGACAGAACTCCATTTTTACATGTTTAGATTCATCTATCCATTTTGTAGGTTTTTACATTCATTCCGAACCTTTTGATACACAATAAATCGGCATTTTAACACGAATGAAAGAAACTTTATAAAAATCTATTTTTCAAAAAGTTAGCTAATTGTCATGGAGAAAAGAAGAGCTAACATTTTTTTAAAAGAAAAAAAAAATTAAAGCCGCAACGGTTTGTTTGATTGGTGTGTTGACTTCGGCAATGTTATAAAAATATACACCGAAAAACAAAAAAAATAACCAATATAAAATTATTATTGTAAATTAGGAATATTTATCTAAAAAACTCACTCTTTAAAATCTTTTTTTTTACGAAAACTACACAATACTAGCCAAACATTGACAGTTGTATGAACTTGGAGAAATAAAAAAGGTCAAATTTTCCGATTTTTTTAAATTACGGTGTATATTTTTTGACGTAGGACTATGTCTTTCTCTAAAGGTTTCTCTCGCATCTTGTGAAACGACACATATGTTTATTGTTTATACATCATACGATTCCTGTTTATTATAAGGTTTATTACTAGAACGACATAGTTATTATTTAAAAGAAAAAACAGTCAACAAGTCCAAATTTAGGCCAAAATCTATATCATTCAAACAACCACGTGCACGCTTCCCCTTCACAGATATCGCAAAAATGTACCAAATATTGCCTTTACATGGTGCACCATAATTATTGCAACAAGAAACAAAGGACCGTTAACCATGTTTTTAGGAAGTGAGGCTGATACAAATTTTGAATAGTTTTTATGTTCACGGTTATCAAAGTTAGCTTAGGGCAAAAAAAATAACACTGAGAAGAAAATAAAAATGAATAACTTTCATAAAAAATTGTGTGCAAGTTACGACGTTTGTAACTTGCATGCAAAAGTGTGTTGAAAAATATCACATTATTATCATTATTAATCATTTGGCTTGCCTTTTGATGACACTTTCACTGTCACTGGACTTCCCGGACGAACACATACGATTCGCATAGATTCTCTAGGATTCCTCACATTGGATTCGTGAGCATCCTTGAAAAGGATTCCTGAGAAAAAAAAACCTTCCGGAATGCCCTGTATATGGCTCTAGGATTCTTGAATAAGAATCGTGAGTGGGAATCCTCCGGATCGTGTTTGCGATTCCTTCCACGATTCCGTCACCGTGTTAATCGGTATCCAGGGGATTCTTACTCAGGATTCTCTGCGTGTTAGTAAGGGTTGTTTGTTGCTAAATTAAGCATGTACGCTATCGAAAAGTCAATAGTATTAACAAAACGGATTGAACTTATTTTTCTACCCCTTCCAATTTTCAACATTTTTGAAGTGGGGGGGCTAACACAAAATGAAAATGAAATTTGTAACGGCCTAAGAGAAAACTTCTGAAATAAAAATAATTTATTGAGTAAAAACAATTAAAAACAACAACCACTGTTTCCATACTAACACCAGAAAAACAGGCTCTTTCAAGGATATTCTTGCTCGGACCATTCGTCGCGAGCACCTGACTACGCTCTTCGCCGTTAAGCAAGCCCACAACCCGCAAAACGACCGAGTGCTCGCACGAAAATCAGGAGATGCTGATTCAGTTGGAAGAACGATCCTTCACTCGTCTCATCCAGCTTCTGCGGTGGTTTTTGCTGGGGTGACCGCCGATTCGCTCCTTTTCGTCGAAAAATGAGTAAAAATCGATTATGATTACTGCCTGTATGATTTTGTAAGAATGTAATGGGTTGGGCTCAGAAGAGAGACGGTGCCCCGGCTCACACAAAAAACACCGTTTAAGACTGGTGCAAGTTCAACTTTCCCTCTGTCATCACCAAGTGAGTGAGTGGCCTCCAAACTTGCCAGTTCTCAACGTGATGGACTTCCCGATTTGGGGGATGTTAGGAGCAAAAGCCTCCTCACGAAAACACACAAGTTTGAACGAGTTGAAGAAGTCTTTGCTCAAAGCTTGGAAAGAAATTCTTTAAAATGGCATTCGGTCCACCGTCGAGTCTTATCCTAAACGTCTCCGAGCTGTCATGAGAGCAGCATTTGATTTTTATAACTGTTTGTACTCAATAAATTACTTCTCTTACTTGCCAAAAACGTGGATTACGGTCCTTTGTTTCTTGTTGCAATAATTATGGTGCACCCTGTACACCTCCCATCTTTATCGCTACCAAGTTATTGATCGTTTCATCAATCATCCAACTGTTCCCGTGGAAGCGAGGGTCTCATTCTCATGCATAAAAGCAGCACAGGCAGCTCGCGTTCATTTCCAATCTGGCTTTTGAAACAAAAGCATCAGCAGCAGTTCTTAAATATCCTTTGAGAGATGATGCATATGAAGCACACACAACTGTATAACTTTTTCAAGTTCCGTTGTTCTCGCTTCTACGCTTACGAAGCTGGTCGGTTTTTTCTCAAACGATCAGCTTCAATTCATTCTACCAAGTGCATTCTCGTCATTCATCAATCGGATGCGAAAGAAGCAACATCAGCCAGCAGCAGATGTCATGACATGGCAGCAGCACGGAAAGCCCGGTATTTTGCTCTTAGTGATAAATATTTAACATTGTAATGTGAAGCTAGAAAAAAAACACCTAAAAAAAGTTCAGGGTGAAAATGTCAAAATACTCAAACGTTCATAACTTTTTTACTTTTTCATTTACCATTGAAAAATTTTGACAGGTAGTAGTACATATTGTCATCTTCAATAAGTAAAAAATTAGATTTTTGAACAATAGACTTTTTGAGATTTTTAATATTTTGTGACAATTTGGAAAATTTGGCACAGAAAAAAAAAATTCCAGTGTATACATTTTTTCTAGAACCGCAATTTTATTACCTACAACTTTGTTGAAGACACAGTTTTATTCAAATAAGCCGTTTTTCTGATATAAAAATTTTTATCCATCAGTCACCAATTTGGATTGGTCCTTTTGAAACAGCAGCAAAAACAGCAGAAAAACTGTGAAAAGTTTCAGGGGCATCAATTCGAGATGGAGTAACCGTCTTCTGCTGTCGGTCGCGTTTCCGACTGTAGAATAGACAAAGCGGATGGTGGCCTCTGTGAAAGCATCAGAAAAGTACTGATTAACTACTAACCAAAACGAAATTCGAATAAATAAATGAAACTGAGGACCTATTCTCAACATTCGAAATTCGATTATTGTTTAATGATAGGGGGCAATTCTTCCAATACAAGCACTATCCTTCTCATGACAAACAAATCTAACATTAAAAAGTTAATGCATTTTCTCTTTCAGTAATACACATTTTCACTTATGGTTAGGTATAGGCCAAGCTTAAATTTCCTTTCTTTTGTTATGGTAATAGCTCTAGCACTGGCACGCTGTCCTCTACAGAACAAATAGGATTGCAAATTGAAGAGTTGATTTTTGCCTGTCTATAACTGTGTCTTTAAAGCCAAAATGCAGAAAAGTACCTAAATATATGGTGGGGATAGCTCGAGTATTGGTACACTATCGGTCCTTTACTCTACAAGATGAAACCGAAAAATCAAACAGCGCACTCTATCTATTAAAGGTGGAAGTTTGCTATAAAAGTGCTGGTAATTACATTGCTGCGAAGACAGAAAGCGAGTTTCTTTATTTCACCAGCTCACCTCGTTTTGACCTGGAAGCAACCTAACTGCTGTCAAAACCCTTCTTTATTCACTCGATTCTGACCCAGTATTGACCTGGCGTGCTGCCCGAAGCGCACTGTAAATTTTGTCAGCTTTAAACCGCCACCGCACGTGCTTAGTTCGTAAACAATTATCTGGCATCTCTTTCTCACTTGCGTCTTAAATTGCGATGTCAGGAATTTAAAGGACTTTAAAAAGCCGATCAACAGTATTCACAACAAGAAGTACATGTTTTTTCATTCCGTTTCACGAAGCAGAAATCACAATATTTTCCGCAAAAAGCGGTCTGGAATAACGCATCCACAATTTGGACGAAAATTGCCGATTTTTCATGGGTGTACGCACTGACGAACTACCCATGCAGCATCAATATAGTAATTCATGAGTCAGCAGAAAAAAAAACGGACAGAACTATCAGTCGAACTCTAACCGTGATAGCGAAAACAATGAAGATACTTCGTCCAGAAGTGTGCGCCTTCAAAGAAGGGTACCCCACCGCGTCGAAAACCGACATCGTGCGGCACTACACGGATACGCCCTTTCCGGCGCCCGTTGCAGGCAATAACGCAGCACAGCGGCAGCGACCGAATAAGATGCTCAAGTTGATTTTCCCGCCGAATCGCGACGTGGCGGGGGTGATTGACGTCGAGATTCATCTCACCCTGGATGGGAACGACTGGCAGGGCACTATTTTACTTCCCCTACGAAGGAAGTAAGCTCTGAGGTGAAGTTCATTTCACATACCAAGTTCCTCAGAAAGATGCCACTAAACGTCTTGAAACGGGGAAATTTGTAGAACAAAGTGCCTGCCGGAAGTTGCCTCGTTCATCAAGAAATACCACAAAGGCGTGGTGAATCCACTTCTCGAAGCGAAGCGACCGAGAAGATGGGGTAAATGAATATCGATGTTGTAAGCCGGCGTCGGCAAACCCGCCCAACGCCCCCCACCTGCGACCTATCAAGAATTCCTGGACAAACCTGAAGCGTAAGATCTATTCAACAACTTTTTCACGAAAAATGAGGGGGAATTGATTAAAAAAACGGGGAAATAACTCAAAAACATTCCTGTAAGCATGGCCGCGCGCAAGGGCGGATAATTTTTTTGCGAGTAAGCTAATACAATTACCTTCCATGGCAAATTTATCAAACTCAATTATCTGCCTTAGTTTTTCATCATTATTCGGTACAAAGTTACCAGATTAATGTCTAGTTAATCCCAAATACCTCTCCCAGTTCGTCTCGAGGCTGGCCTAACAACCCAGTCGTCGTTGGTTTGAGTCTCTCAATTGTCCTGTTCATTAAACAGTTGGCTGCGAAGTCTGTGTATAATAAACAGAAGGTCGAGTTCAGAATGTAGCACCAAGGCTATGCATTGCTTTTGAGATCCAAAAAGCTTTTTAACTTTAGCCTGAAACAGGCTTGATATTCTCCTTAATATGTGAGAAGAGCAGAGTGAATATTCATCGTTAACTTGTTGTCCAGCATGAGCGCTGCGTGTAGCATTTTTTGCACTACTGTTTTTTCTGTTTTGGGCTGTATTATTACTGCTCGCAGAAAATCTGCTGCTTACACCACAGCTGAGTGAAACAAGAGTGATGAATCACTCTAGTGTGCATACACAGAAGTACGCCGTGGTGGGCACTGCTGAGATAAATTCGATAGCATTCGAAGAGCAAACATGCGTGACAAGCGGCTAGATTTTAGATAATAAAAGTGTTAAAACTGACACATTTTGTATCAAATTGCACAACATGTTTTTGTATTTTTGACGTAGGACTACGTCTTTGTTTTCTATACTAGATTACATTTTTTGCAATTGAAAATGAAACTGGCAAATGTTGCGTCAGATTTCAAACGATTATAACAAGCGAACGACTTAATGCATCTTAGTCATTTATATGTCGGTGGATAGATAAAATGTGTAACAATTGTTTGATATAATGTTTAACATTGTTGCTTTACTGCTTGATGGTGAAAAAAGGTGAAAAGTTCCAAGGTCAAGCTTTCCCATACATTTCCCTCGCTATTGGCTTGCTTTCCGAGCACGGATAACAATAACATGGACGGAATAAATTCCACTGCCTACATATTTTGACTCAACAAAGTGTTTTATTCCGGTTGTCTTTCTCTAAGCTGCGTGGCCACACCGTAATGGCAAAAATCTACGCTGAACTCGATACAAAAGACTGCATGTAGAAAATTCAGCTTCAGTCTAGTTTGTCACACAATAGCGAGTGGAGTATAGCTGTTAGAGGTACGCGACATTGAGAAGAGAGAGCTGCATACGAGTCAACTTCCAGGCACTGCGGAGCAAGTTACCTTTATTTTGCATGCGGCAGCAACAGTTACCATCGTACGCTGCAGGATATTTTGCTGGCACAGCTACTGGAGGGCACAGCGGAGAGCAAATTTTATTATGCGCGGGCAAGCGAAATATTCAAAGCTACCGATGGTGCGATCATCAGCATTCTGTAGCACGAATTTCATACTGAAGATTATGGAATCGGTTTTTTTTCAGAACTATAGATGCTTGAAGATAAGACTTATGAGAATTTTCGCAATTACTACTAGTGTAAAATTTTCATGTATTCATGCATCGTTAGCTTGTGGTCCCCGTGGCTCTGTGGTTAGCGATGTCGGTCGGCTAGCTCTCCCACACGGTTGTGATATCGGGTTCGATTCCCGATCGAGTCAAGGAACTTTTCGAGCTGGAAATTTTCTCGATTCAGCACTGGGGCACGGTGTATCGTTGTACTTATCCTACACATGCAAAATGTGCCAAAAACAATATCGATAACGAATTCTCTCAACTATAATCTAGTTGATCGAGACCGCTATTAGCCCCAAGGCTAAGCGTGCGATATTGTTGTTAATGCATCGTTAGTTTCACAATAACGACCATCAAATATAAACGGTAGTGTTGCCTATGAACAGTTTATCGCAGTATATAATATATACATTTAGACCTATGTCACCATTTCATACAACCCCTAGTGCTGTATACCTTGTAGTATTAAGAGTCCGGTACACTTGAAATCATCTGAGATGCATCCCTTGGAAAACATAACAAAACATTTATGTAAACCCCGATGCGGAGAAAGAACTAGAGTTCTCATGCAAACGCTATTGTTGTCCTGCTTCCTTTCTCGGAAAATTTGAAAACAAATTCCAAATTTATTAATAATAAGATGTATTAGCATCATCAACAAAATGAATAACTTGCAACTTCTGTATTTTTTTAGAGTTAACAAAAGTGATTCTTTGCAACACAAATCTTACAGGCTCAGATTTTAGTACAGATTATTGAAAGAAAAAGAACAGATGAAAAAGATTTTTACTCTTCCAGTACAGAGGAAAATGTGGCAACACTGTACTGTTCTGTTTATTTGATACAGACTTCGCAGCCAACTGGTTAAAGTGTGGACAGCGGCTAGCGCTACGACCCTCCTCCTAACACTACCCGATCAGCCAAGTGTATCAAGATTATAACATATCCTGATATTGTGTTACGAGCCATTTTTGTATCAACTTGTGTTCTAAACTTGGTCTCGTTAATAGTTAAAATATCAAAAATTCTATCAAGTTTGTTTAGTGATTATTACAAATTATGGCAAGTTTTGTTAGGTTTTCTGCAGAAAAAGATCAGAATTAGTTAGAATTTTTAAACAAATTTTGTTTTAATTAAGCTACAATATTATAACAGATTTTGTTTCAATCGTGTTATTTAAATTTACATATTAAAAGGTTTTCTCAAAATACATAAATTCCTTTTTTTACCATCCTCATTGGAATATTATTTATTCTTTTATTATAAATATATGGTTAACAAATTTAAGTAAAGAAAAATGAATAAAATGATTGTCAAAGATGATCATTGTTATCCACGACATTTCCAAAACATTAATCTTCAGTGATGACCGCTTGTCACTTGCTTTCCGTGATAGGAAATCACACGTGACATCAATCGATTACATTCTTCTGCATTTATTCTTGCTACGGCTGGAGAATCGCCCATATTCAGCCTATGTTCATATAATCGTCCTGAAAAAAAAATATTCACATTATCTATCCTTAATTAACTTGATAAAGAAGGTACCTGCAATATATTCAACTTTTTCCGGCTCCAACGCAGTCTTGATTGAAAAGCGATCCTGCTGTGAGCTAGCTAAAGACGTATGAAGACCTCTACCTAGCGGATTATTTGACATGCGCCCCGTTACAGAGCGACCGCTCAGACCATCTGGCCAAACTTCGAGCATGAGAAGTTTTATAAAAACGTAGTCACTCTTATATCCAGCGGTAGAGAATTTCTCCAACTGATCACTTCCAACAAATCCTGGAACTTCGGTAAAAACTGATTTGTTTGTTGGGTTAAGCAACTTGCTGCTAAGAGCATCTGACAATTTCATGCACCTTTTCAGCGCATTCTTGTATTTTTCTCGAAGACGTTGATTAGTATTAGTAAACGATTCCAAACGTTTTTGGATATCTTCAATTTTCGCTTGCTGTCCACACGAACATTCTGTAAAAAGGTATAATATGTTGCATGAAAAGCTAAGAAAAATATTCAAGAGATGTTTTGCTGGTGTGCGTGTGATTGTTTAAGTGTAATTATTTTTGTTCCGGAATGCCTATTTATTATGGTTTCGGAGTAAACTTCACACAAGCACACAGTTTTTGAGAGTTCTTTTCATCTTACCGATGCGCTGAAATTCGTCAAATATATTTTTCCCTGCAACTCTATCAGAACTAACGGAACACTCTGATTGCGTGGACAAAGATTCGTTACTTGGCCGTCTGCGACGAATTACTTTCTGTAAAGATTCATATTGGGGCTATAAACTCTGGACACGATATTGTTGTGGACTGTGGTATACTTTTAGACAACCAGCGGCGATTGAAGCGTATATGTACTCGCTATTATTTGCTCGCTTTGCCAGGTTAATATAATATGAACAAAAGCTATTTTTGTACTAACTGTTTATATGGGTTTGTAGATATGTAGTTTGTAGACGAACAAACTATTACCAGAGTTAAATATCATATGGTCGGCGTGCGATCAGACCAAACCAAGCGCCAATTTTTTAAAAATTGAGTTATTAGTACCAGTGGATAATAATATTATAACAGAAAAAAAATCACAGGAGGGTTGTGTGCTAAGCCCGCAACCGCATTTCGAAATCGGATTTGTTTCGTGTATACCGCTTGTTAAGCACAGTATCAACAAATCGTAATAAACATCACACTGCTGTGCATTTGCAGCAGCATCAAACTTCAGTTGCATGATATAACTGGAAAAATAGGTGTGGCTAAATTGTTTCCAGTTATACCATTCTACAACGTTCGAAAAATTTTATTTCCTATGGCGTAATACTCATGTACGAAAAATACATCTCATTCATTTCAGTTTATTTTCAGTTCCTACAGATTTTCTCAGTTTCGCAACACAGATATACAAAAACGATTTCTTGTGGACATTATTTCGAGCCGGACCGATAGAGCTCTCATTAAGGCAAATCATTAAGCTATAATATGTATTGTGTCGTTTTGTGCGGCTTGGAAGAAGAAAATGTTCCCGTCCCCGTGTCGCATGGAAGTAAATTGTTGCGTGTTTGATATTGCCGATGGTAGACATGAGTATAAAGGTCGAAATTCTGCTGTGATGTCTAACCATAACCGTCTTCTTCAAGGCGCTACATCTTTGTTAATGAAGTGTTGTGAATTTTCTAAAACAGACTCAGCATCGTGAGCAGAACGTACCGAACTTTTCTGTTTGAAATCGGATTTGTTTCGTATATACCGCTTGTTATGCACAGTATCAACAAATCGTAATAAACATCACATTGTTGTGCATTTGCAGCAGCATCAAACCTCAGTTGCAGTTTATTAATAACCATTCACTATGCTCTTCCAAAAACATTTAGTAGCCTTGAAAAAGGCCGATTGCTGCAATTGCAATTTTCATTCAATTATTGCATAAATGCTTCTTGGTCAGATATACCCGCTGCAACTGCTACGCTACTCGTAGCCATGCCACAGTTGTGGCCGCTATACGCTGCCATTGGTATCCGCTGTCCCTGCATCAGCTGGTCCAGCTGCTATCGATGCTGAGATCCGCTGCAACTAGTGCGCTATCCGTTGCTACTCCACAGCTGTGCTGTGGTCGCTATCCGCTAATGCTGATATCCACTGCTCTGCTACTGCTGCTGCTAAGGGATGACTGCTGTTGTCGCTGTCTAGAACTATTATGAGCGGCTTCGGCTGAAACAGGCTCTTATATAGGCCAAATATCATATTTTCAATTGCAAGGTATATGATTCTGTCGACCGTGCTTGGGAAGCAATCATATAACGACCAACCAGAGGTCGAATTTTTCGTTTAGACAAGGCTTGACTATTTTCAATAGTACAATAGTTTGAATAATAAAATTACAATTCTCTTCATTTGGGAAGAATCTTGGAAGATTTTTCAATCTATTGCTGCCAGAACGAAGGAAATCCATCGAATACTAACCGATTTATTTGCATTTGAAATTGGACATATTTTTCACTTTTTTCGGTTTTAGATTTTCATTTCACATCCCTATGTAGCCGAACTTCCTGAGAGAAGTATTCTACTTCAAAAAAATCTATAGCTGTTTGCAGCAAACATACGTGGTGGTTAAACTTTGAACGCCGTTTACTCGAAACAATGTTTTTGGCGTTTGGTTCGGTTTGGTTGCACGACGACTATATATTAAGTAAAAGAGTTTTTTTTTTCATTATATTAATTTTTTTTTGAATCCTAGATTCGACGAACAACCTAGTAACGATTACATATGTCCAATTGAGGACTGCGGTTCTACTGAAAAACATTTTTTATATCTTTTCCCATTGAGCCGCAAATACGCGAAATTTATCACAAGTATACTAAAGAGATAGCAGAATATGAAACATTCATAAAGGCAAACGATATAGCAGACATCAATCGATGTGCTCTAGCTGAAGCAATTTTCAAAGGTCGATCGGAAAACTTCATAACCCTTTCTACCAATGAAGATGCGGTTGCCGGATATAAATGTACCAGTAAGAAACCGATTTTTCTACTGTTCGTAACAGTCAACAATCTCCCACCGAAGTTGCGATTTGATCAAAATAACCTCATACTTGCCAGTCTTTGGTTCAATAGAGGAAAGCCCAATATGGCTTTGTTCCACAAAAAGTTTATACTGGAGCTCCAAAAACTACAATAAGGAATTAAAATTGGATCTAAGACGTACAGGGTTATATTGCTTCAGTGCTGTTTGGATTCAGTTGGAAGATGTGAGCTATTTTGCTCGAAGCAATTCAATGGGAAATTCAGCTGTACCGTTTGTCTACACCCGGGCAAAGTGATTAACAAACAAATAAGATATCCATACCAGCGCGTGAAGTTGAGAGATGATTTGTCAACCAGACAGTTGATGATAGATGTTGAAAAATCTTTATCTCATGAGCTAAAGTTCGGGATTAAAGGTTTAAGCGTACTTGTTGGAGTTCCAGAATTTAATATCGCTAATGGTTTGCCTGTTGACTACATGCACATGGCACTTTTAGGTGTGACTCGAACGCTCTGGGAACTGTTGGTGGAAAACATCAGCAGCAAGGTGCAGCGATCATGCAGTGTATCCACTTTGAAAAACATTATTGACACCAGACTATTATCGATTCGTTTACCAAGCTCATTTTCTCGACGTTTACGCAAATCAGAAGAATATCTGAAGTTTAAGGCTTCCGAATGGGAAACAATTCTGTTTCACTGTTTTTACCCAATATTATCTGATTTACTACCTGCTGAAAATACGAACAACCTAATGTTGTTTTCATCCGCTATTTTTCAATTGTTGGAGCTAAATATATCACCCCGTATTTTATCAGTCTGTGAAAAACAAATTAATCAATTCATTAGGAACTTCGAAAAGTTGTATGGCGAACCTTACATGCTTTATAATGTACACATTGCGGGTCATTTAGTGCACAACGTCAGGAATCTAGGTTTGGCTTCAACATTTTTATGCTTTTATGTTACGTTTCTAATTATTCACTCAACAGGTGCTTTGTAGAACTCATCACTTTTTCCTTACGAGACCGGAAACGGCATGTTGGTAGATTTTCATACATCTAACAATCTAACAACAGTTTTACAGTTGGCAACTAAATACATTCTGAACAAATTCGTGAATTTCACACAAATACCGGAAAGTTCGGATGTACGCGATTGGATTAATCAGCTTTTATATTCACCTAAGAAAAAACCCCAATTCAACCCGGCCATGATGTGTCGGCTTCCCGAAAATATTATTGTAGATGGTAACATAAATGAACAACAATTCAATGATATTGAACGATGTTCATTTAGTGGTTTTCAAATTTGTAATAGGGCATTATGCACGAAGTTTGCTTACGATGATTCATTCATAAATATTAATGGATTTTTCTACAGAATAGAACGCATACTCATAGACTGCTCTGATAACCTTTATATACTGGGGGAGAAGCTCCACACAAACAAGTTGTTTGTTAATTTGTTCGTTTATAACAACTCAGGAAGTTTTTATTTAATGCGATTGAATAATAGTACAAAGCGTTAGCGTGGTAATCGAAACAGTTGACAATGCAGTTACTAAATATATATATCATTATGTAAAATAAAAACACAGGTAGATTAAATTATAATATCCTAGAATCTAAAATGTTCATTGATTGATAAAAAACACTACGAAATTTTCCATCTAACTTGTTATCGACGGATATCGCTCAAAGCCGACTAGCATCTCTAATTTCTGACATAACTTAGTTGATTTGATATGCTTAGGACAGTACTTTCCTTTTTTCTTCAAAAAAAAAAAAAAAAAAAAAAAAACACCATTAAACATTTAAGTTAATAATAACAGAATTTGATATAATTCTGTTCTTATGATTTATCTGTGATATCAAAAATATTACACGATTTGATATTTCTATCAAATTCAGATATATTTGTGTTACCCGTTTGTTATAATCGTTTGACCGGGTAAGGCTAATGACATACTGAGGCGTTAAATGAAGCGAAGCAAAAAGCGTCGCAAAGGCGTCTGAGCTACTTCCTCGGACGTCTATGTGAAACGCTCAAACCGGTCATACTGGAGCGGCAAAGACGCCTCGGTAGAGGCGGCGAAACAGAACGAGTAGTGTTTTGACGCGCGTATACGTACGCGGTAATACCATATTCAGACTAAATCTTTCATCGCCAGGTGCTTTATTTTGATTTGGTAACCTTAAAAAAGAAAAAAAATATTAACGGGAAAAATTTTCAGGTCGTCGGGAAAATAACAATGGTATTTTTGATTGATATTGTAGAGTTTGGATTCGAATGGCCGGAAATGTAGCATGCTGAACTTCTTTGTGCGCGAAAACGTAAGCCGCTGAGTAACTATCTGTGCTCGCAGGGGTTCTTCAAAACCTAGCAGATATTATAAACTAGTTGAACGTTGCTCGGGGTCAACGGGTTTAAAATTTAGAATAATTGCTTATATTTTTTACTACGTCTGTAGCACAACTCACTTAAGAAATATTATTTTATTTCATAAAAAATCTCTATATTTACTAAAAACGTAGTTTACCGTGCTTGAAGAAGCAAAAAAAACTTCAGTGGACGAATTCATATTTTCTTCAAACAAAACCGCTACTGGAATCTAGGAATATGACAACACAACGCATTTGCGACGCTCGCTCCAGTATGTCATAGGAAGCTTCACCCAACGCTTCTGTTTATACCGCTTCTCATACGCTTGACGCTTCGCTTCATTTGACGCCTCAGTATGTCATTAGCCTAACAGTCTTCTCTCGAGTCGGAAATCGAACATACGACGACTTGCTACACCAGCATCGTACCTCGAGACCAGCTCGTGCTGCGGTGTAGGCAGCAGGTATAATATTTTTCTGCGAGCTGCAGAAACACAGCACAAAGCAGAATGAAAAAGATTGGTGCAAAAAATTGCTATACGCAGTGACCATGCTGGGCAAGGAGAGAGTGGTTCACTGTACTTTTTTCGGGCAAGGAGTGAGTTGTTCACTGTACTTTTTTCTACATTTTGAGGAAATAAAAAGCCTGCTTCAAACTCAGACAACCAATCACTATTTATTTTCCCCAGCACAACCGATACTAAAGTATACAACCGACACTAAAGTATACAACCGACACTAAAGTATACACTTCTTGCCCACCATGGTCGCTGCGTATAGAAATTTTTTGCACCAATCTTCTTCATTCTGCTTTGTGCTGTGTTTCTGCAGCTCGCAGAAAAATAATACACCTGACTAGTTGTTGTTGTTTTGTTTGCTCGAGTGCACAACGACACGCCCACCTTAAGTATAACTCTCTGTAGTGACGTATAAAAGCTAACATGCAGAAATTTAGTCTTCATTGTCTATCCGATCGCTGTAGCAATAGAATGATTTTTTGGGAATTGGATCGATCAGCAGCAAACAGAGCTGCGGCAAGTAGCAGCGCGGCAGGTGGCGATTTCAAATGTCAAGAAGGACGTATTAACCCATAAATGCGCAATGTTGTTTCAAAACAACATTACTAATAACGTCTCAAAATATGTGTATTTTGTTTTTTTTTAGAAATATAATTCATTAGAACAGCTCTCTAGGCCCTAACGAAGGAAACTTAACAGCTGAAATTACTGTATTTGAATGTTTTGTTTTTGTTTAGGCTGTCAAAATCTCGGAAACGAAAAAAAACATGACGAGATTTCCGACTGGTGCTGACAGTCTTTGAAAATAAATTTTAAAATAAGGTTAGCGGTAAGTGAAAATGTCTGAGTTATAAGAAATTCTACCAACAAAAGGTCAATTTCAAAGTTACTGTTGAAAAAAGTAATTGTTTCGACTTTATTCTGCGATAAAGTCGCAGTGCTGATTTGAAACAACATGGTAATATTGTCGCATTGCAAAGTAAATCTTTAAATTTTTTTATGCATATTGGTAAGTTTTAGAGCCGTAAACCTGTTGAACAAAGATTTTATGTGTTTAGATGATTTTTTAAAATATCGTGCGCATTTAAGGGTTAAGAACGAAATTGTTCGCGAATCATGCAACAAGTAGAATAAAATCAAATTGCAATACCACCCAGGAAATAACTTGCTGTGAACAAAAGTGAGTTTTATTACTATCCGCAATGATTTGGCGGGTGGCAGAAAAACTTTGACTACTTCACAATCAGATAGTTTTGGGGCGCTTAGAAGTTGATTTCCCTTAATTGCAAATTACCAATAATTGTGTGGTTCATTGGATTCTCCAGTAGAGGCATCTTCGCCGGTTTAGGGCTCCGGCCTTCCTCCGGTGAACCGCTGCCTTCTTACAGCATCATGGTAAACTGTTACTACACAGTTTTTCAAACATTCATGACTTGTTCAACAGAATTTCTGTTTTTCTTTCTAACGGGTTAACATAGGACCATATCGATCGTATTCACAAACCTATTACAAGGAATACATTGATATAAGACTGGCTGTCGTGATCCAACGTTAACCTTGCGGTCGTGTCTTATGAACAAATTTTTCAATTACACTGTAAACAAAATTCACGTCGAAGTGAAGTGATTTGCTGTTGAATTCGCACTACTTGCCGAACATTTCAAAGTGAAAAGAGAATCCTCCGAAACATGTTAATGCAAAGAACGATGAAATCAACAGCAAATCACTTGATTTTCTGTTGTTATGTTCATCGTTTTTGATATGCTTATGTTTGAGGCACGGAATGTTGGTCATTTGGATATTATCAGCTAATCACAATAAATTCAAAAAGTTTCTGTTTATTTTAGATTTTTCAATATTTTTCTATTCTAGGTTTTTTATTACAAAATGACCACTGTCGCTGTGTCGGTGCATTCGATTTCATGATCTGTAAAAGAGTTGTTTTATTATTATTTTAATATCAAAGCTAGTATCAAAGATTCAGTAACAAATTTTTGATCTCTGGGGAAAATGTGCTGCTTGCGCCTTTCGCCACCGTCACTATTTCCGTTTCGTTTTATGTTTTTGACGTTTGTCAATTGGAATTGCAGCTGTAATTCAATTGATTTGAACAGTGGTGCAAATGCAAGAGATATTCATAATAATATGATGGTGGTTTCCATTGAACAGTTTTCAACGCAAGAAATTTCATGGGAAAGTGTTAATCATTGTAAAATCAACACTAAATCACTTCAATTTGCAGTGTGACGTGACGAATCGAGCCAAGTGCAAAAACACTCGAAGTAATCGTGGCATTTAATTACAGTGTATTTACTAAAACTAACTCCTATGGACGCTCATAAACTTCCTTCCTCAAGTGATTTGCATTCAGCGTCCCCAGCTACAATTTATTATTTTATTTTATTTTAAAGGCGACAGACCGATATTTCGCGTGCATCCTCGTCGACAGCACACATCCAACGAGTGCGGGGTCTACCTCGAAGTCGTCGACCTCAATCGGGATTCCTGCTAAATATAGCCTTCGCTTGACTCTCATCCGGCATTCTCGCTACATGCCCAGCCCACTGAAGCCTGCCGTGTTTTATCCGCTTGACTATATCCGCCGATTTGTATGCCTGGTACACTTCATGGTTCATGCGTCTGCGCCAAACACCATTTTCTAGTTTGCCGCCAAGGATTGAACGCAAAATCCTACGCTCAAAAACACCAAGAGCTCGCCGATCAGCCTCTTTCTGCGTTCATGATTCATGGCCGTAGAGGGCCACCGGAAGAATCAGTGTTTTATATAGTGCAAGTTTAGTTCGGATTTGCAGACTGCGGGACCTTAGTTGGTTACGTAATCCGTAAAAGGCCCTGTTTGCGGCTGCTATCCGCCTCTTTATCTCACGGCTAACCTCGTTGTCACATGTCACTAATGTGCCCAGGTAAAGAAATTCGTCGACTACTTCAAATGTTTCCCCATCTAGCACCACCGCAGCACCAACCTTCGACGGACTACCACGCATTCTGCCAGCCACCATGTATTTCGTTTTGGCAGAGTTTATGACAAGCCCTAATCTCGCAGCTTCTCTCCTGAGAGCAGGGTTGATATATGTTGACACTCTTGAGTGAAAGTGAAAAAAAGCATCCATAAACGTTATTTTTTTACAATCCTTTCAGAATTCTCCCTTCCCGCTTTTTGCATGGAAGTGAACTGTCAAAACACCTCATTATATTTCATGCGATGAAAGCAAGACAACAAAATCAGTTTATCAGTTAACGAAGATTGTCAAGACTTCGGTCAGTGCCAGTGAAAAAATGTTTCGGTGAGGTTCATTTTGGCTGAGTGGACTGTTTGTTTTTCTTTTTCGCTTTGAAGTGAAGATCATTTGGTTGGATTTGTAGTCAAATTTTATTCCGTAACCGTGAACGATGCGCGCGATCTATTTTGTCTGAGTATAACAGCACGTTACTAGGACGAAAATCTAGTGTATCTGAAAGAATGCTGCGATCATTGGAAGTGAAAATTGAAAATGATTGGCTGTAATTTTCGAAGAATTTTGCTGGGTAATATGACTTTCATCAGCACTGCCTGAGAGGTCCGAAGGCCTCTTCCACAGCTCTACGGTTGATACCAATGATGTCGATATCGTCCGTAAAACCGAGAAGCATGTGCGACTTCGTAATGATGGTGCCGCTTCTCTGCACACCAGCCCTCCGTATAGCACCTTCCAATGCGATGTTGAACAATAAGTTCGACAGCCCGTCACCCTGCTTCAAACCATCTAACGTCACGAACGAGTCCGATATCTCACCGGCTATCCTGACGCTTGATGTAGAACCTTCGAGGGTGGCACGTATCAGCCCAATCAGCTTTGTTGGGAAGCCATGTTCCATCATAATCTGCCATAACTCATTCCTCTTGACTGAATCGTACGCTGCCCTGAAGTCTATGAACAGATGGTGTGTCTGCAAGTTGTATTCTCGAAATTTATCGAGGATTTGTCGCAAGGTAAACATTTGGTCCGTCGTGGAGCGTCCCCCTCGGAAACCGCATTGGTACTCGCCAACAAAGGTCTCCTGCAACGGCCTCAGCCTGTGGAACAGGATGCGGGAGAGAATTTTGTACACGGTATTGAGAAGTGTTATGCCCCGATAATTGCTACAGTCCAGGCGATGGCCTTTTTTGTAGATCGGGCATATGAGACCCTCCAACCAGTCCGAGGGCAATTCTTCATCAGACCACAATCTCAGCATGATCCGATGGATGGCACGATACAGACGTTCGCTCCCGACTTTGAAGAGTTCGGCGAGAATGCCGTCCTTCCCAGCTGCCTTGCAGTTTCTCAGCTCTTTCACTGCTTTCTTCACCTCGTCCATGGATGGTGGATCCACAGCTTGACCATCATTCTCAATAGTCATCCTGCTCCTTTCGACTCCACTGTTCCCCAGCTACAATATTGGTCCTTAAAAAACAAAGATCACCAGAAATTGCACACCAAGAATGATTTGCTACTTCCATGCATCATGTTGACTGTTCTTTGTGCAATTTAAGTTCATTTTGTTCAATCGTGGGCAGCACAGGGGTTATAACTCTTTGTTATCTTTGAATCTATTTTTTTTTGTTACATGGAAGTTGCATCCGCATATAGATTTGTGCGCAGACAAATCATCATAACGCGAGTAAATGTAGTGTTTTTGCTGCTAGTCATTTTACACTTCAGTTTCTCTGTCTAGATAGTAACACAAAGACTCAACCACGACTGTAGAGTTTTTTTTGCATCTTTCTACCACCTCGTTTGTGCAACGGTCAAGGTTACCGCCGAATAACCAGAAACGACTATACAGAAATAAATAAACAAAAAAATATAACGCTCCGATTGCGCTTAGCTGTTTGCGACTTGAGCAACCGAAACGAACGGAAAAGCTGCACGTCGCCATCCGACGAAGCCGGCCGGTTATTCTTTTTGGGTGCATAAATATCATAGAACAGTGAGGTGAGTGAATTTTGCGTCGGATGAACAGTCAAGCGATCCGTCACAGTGTCTTGGCGCAAAACAGGCAACGACACCCTCGAAAGGCTAACAGATCGATGCCACAAAACCTCGTCGTACCGACGAAAAATAATACCAACTGAAATCAATAGGAAGCAGAATCGTCATGGTTTTGTGGTGTGAGAATTATTATCAAAGTAATGTTCGTAATTCGTAATTCTTAAGCTTCCCATACAAATTCTTATCATAAGATCACTCTGGTATTCTACGATCTCAAAATAGAAGATCAAAGTTTCGATGATGCTAGTTCTGTTTCATGGTTGGCATTTCTTGTTGGTCCACGCCGGATGACCGGATGACAGTTGTACACTTTTAATTGTGACATTTTATTGTAGCAATAAAACGCATTTTGATCCGAAACAACATTGTTGCTTGCTTCTTTGTGGGCAATTGGTTGTGAAGTACATTGTAAGTTATCGTAAGTTAATTGCAACGATAAAATTTAGCACACCTCTATTTTGAAGCACTGAAGGACATTAATCCTTGACCACAATGCCCCTAGAAAAATGGCTCTTTCAAACAGACAGGGTACATCTATGTATGATTAGTTTGGAGGTGCCATTGGTATGAATGGCTGCTACAAGCAGGTCCTTTACACCAGGCAGGTGACATCATCCTTGTGAGGGCGAGGCAAGCGACACCGGTGCATCGATATAATCTGTATGATCGTGTGGGAGGGATGCAGTATGGATGCTTCGCGAAATCAAACCGATATAAGCGGTTGAATATTTCTATACATTTTACTATGCATACATTAACGATACCGTAAGGATTTTTTATATTCATGCATTTTGAACTCATACTACAATGATTCAAAAATGATGATTTTCCGTAAGAATGTTTCTGCAATTGAGCCTCAGAGGTCTTAGCTGTTGCGTAAATTTTGACAACATATTGCATCGTAGTCCATCATATTTCTTTACACAGATCAATAGAGTAAAAAGATGATAACACTAGAGTCACAACAATCAAAACGATTTCTAGAGAAAATTTTCCTACGTGGTCTTCAACAGATTGACTATTCAAGCATCAGATTTTCATAACTGATACAACTTTGTAGCTAAAAAGCCGTTTTCAACCAGTGGTCACAAAAGGTCACCTCTACCACGAAAGGAATCGCGTGAAACGATCTCATGGTCCTCTTATAAAGCAGACTAGATATATCGAAACAACTCTTAAAAAAAAAAAAAAAAAAAAACAAGCCACCATGGCAGGCAGACCGACATTTTAGAATATTTGAGACGCTCGGTGAATGACTTCTTAGCGTTGCACATTCTCCCTCCTATCCGATCTGTGTTAGCGTGCTGCATCTTTCATGAATGCGAAAATCAGAACCTCATAAAAACGAACACTGTGGCAGAAGCCGAAAATCCCAATCATTGCCAAAAGTTTTAGGTGCTTCGGATGGGTGCGGGAGCGAAGATCGCTGCGCTAGATCACATCCCAGAAGGAGCACCGCAGGAGGCGGTATGTGTATAAGCAGAGACTAATGGCCGTGAGCGGCGGCGGCTGCTGCTAATTTTGGGTTCTCGGGACAAGATATAGGGTGCGGAGCGACCACACCAAACAATTCGCAAGCCATAAAAAATGACTTCCTGTAGATCGCGACGATGTTTTCTTCCATTTTTTTGTGTCTGTTTGCCATTGCTACCTCCGTTGCATCGCTCAAATAGCGAATCGCGAGAGACAAAACACGACTCCAGGCGGAATCCGATCGGATAGAGAACGGCTTTGTCTGGGCGGTTACCAAAGGTGGATTTTTCGGTGATGACCTATTATGACGGTCGGGACGGTCGGAACCGCGTCGTGGAGCATCTATGAATGCATGTGAAATATTGCCAGTCACACTATGAGTAGTCTGGAAGAAACTATTTTTTTGCCAACTGTCTGCGACGTGTTTCGGTTGTTTTATTGATTCGTTTTTTTTTTGTTGAGCTGCTTTCGCGGTTGTTGAACGTCTGCAATATACAATGGACCAACGATGAAGACGGGAATATGAGGACCCACAAGCTTCAAATTAGGTATTAGTCATAGCTCGAGTCTAAACGGTTGATCGCTGGAAGGGGGTACCGCATGCAGGGTTGATATTTGTTGACACTCTTGAGTGAAAGTGAAAACAAGCATCCATAAACGTTATTTTTTTACAATCCTTTCAGAGTTCTCCCTTCCCGCTTCTTGCATGAAAGTGAACTGTCAAAACACCTCATTATATTTCATGCGATGGAAGCAAGACAACAAAATCAGTTTATCAGTTAACGAAGATTGTCAAGGCATCGGTCAGTGTCAGTGAAAAAGTGTTTCAGTGAGGTTCATTTTGGTTGAGTGGACTGTTTGTTTTTCTTTTTCGCTTTGAAGTGAAGATCATTTGGTGGGATTTGTCGTCAAATTTTATTCCGTAACCGTGAACGATGCGCGCGATCTATTTCATCTGAGTATAACAGCACGTTACTAGGACGAAAATCTAGTGTATCTGAAAGAGTGCTGCGATCATTAGAATTGGAAATTGAAAATGATTGGCTGTAATTTTCGAAGAATTTTGCTGGGGAAAATGACTTTTATCAGCACTGACCGCATGCAATAATGTCGTTTTTGTTCGATCTTCCTAGACAAAACCCAGCGGGTTTGGTTGATTCTTTTCGATGGGTGTTTGAATGGTGGTGACCATTGCCGTTTCTGTACTAGTCAAAGGCTATCTTCAAACACCCTAGAATTAACGGACGATCATCGTGGCTAATTTTTCCAAGAAGGGCTTCCTTTTTATTGAGCCTTATAATTATAGTCTATGGCACGTAAAATCCTAACGGAAAGTTTGATTTATTATCTAGCATTTTATCCGTTGCTGCAGAGTTAGCTTTCAAATCTGCTCTAAAGCATTTGTGCGAAATTCGACAAAAGCGCTCACAAAAGGTTTTAGGAATTCTTATTATATGATTTTGACAGTCTTTATTTAATGTTTTGTTCGAACAAAACAATTTGCTTTTATTATTGAATGGTAAACTTGCAGAAATAAATATAAAATAGTTTAAACTTTACAAAAATCAGTTCTTTATACGTAAATATATTAAACAATTCAATTAAATAAATTATTTTACATAGACATAGACATAGATTCTGTCATGCAGCCCTTCGTTTCCTGGATTCTCTTGGAGGGCTAGTTTGCTTACATTAACCTAACCAGTTACTCAAAATATAATACAGTAGAGGTGCACTCAAGCAGGTTTTTATAAGATAAGCATTAAGTTTTTATAAGATTAAGCACTAAGCATTAAACGTTACACGAACTTCGAAATACAAGCTATAGGTTTATTTATTCTCCAGTATAATAATAATTACTAAAATGTATTACATAATTTAAATAACATTTGTGAGATTTGAAGTAAAATAAAGGAAAATTATTAATCTGAAACCAAACCAGACTGTGATTCATCAGGCTAATCGAGGCGGTAATATGTTTTTTTCTAGATGATGGCATGCTCATTTCGGCAGCAAGTTTTAGTTCCTCAGGAGTATACACGGTGACAAAAAGTCCGGTCACACTTTTTTGGGGTCGCCTGTAGCCTACACGTTGCATCTCTCTGGTGCCATCTATATGTCAAATGAAAGGGTTAATTTTGTTGCCCAAAATGGCAGAGTTTCGTTTCTGTGCAGTTTGTTTACATTAAGTTGTGAGCCGTGGCAGAGTTAAGAGCAGCTGTTATCGCTGAATATGTGGAAGGGTACAAACCCGGACACATATTCAAACACCTAAAAAACCGCTCGTAATCAACCGGAAATTCGTGTACCGGACCAGAAATCGGTACCTAGAGACCGGAGGCACCGAGGACAGGGCATGATCTGGACGACCAAGGTCTGTGAGAACTCCAAGGCTGAAAAAGATTTTACGAGACCGGATTCGCCGGAATCCCACCCAATCTGCACGGAAGCTGGCCAGGAACCTTAAAATGAACCGAGAATCAATCCACCTGCTTCTGCGCAAGGATTTAAAACTTACACCGTACAAAAAACAGGTGCTTCATGGGGTTACCAAAGCTACAAAGGACAAGAGTTACCAACGGTCGCGGGAGTTGCTCGGTTGGCGCGCAGATGACGAGATTATTTTTTCGGACGAGAAGCTGTTCGTTTTGGAGCAATCAGTCAATCGCCAAAATAATCGAGTTTGGAGTGTGAGCCTTCAGCAAGCTCCTGCGGACAAGCTGAACGTTTCCCAGTTCCAAAATAAGACGTCAATGACGGTTTGGGGAGCCATTTGCAAGAGAGGTAAACTGCCTCTTATTTCTATCGATAAAGGGGTCAAAATCAACGCAGCGTACTACCTGGACACGGTTTTGAATAAAATTGTTCTGCCTCAAGCTGAACTATTGTTTGAAGACGATTACTACTACTTCCAGCAAGATGGCGCCCCATCCCACACCGCAAAGGTTGTTCAGGCGTGGTGTGAGGAAAACTTGACCGATTTCATTTCGAAGAATGAATGGCCTTCGTCGTCTCCGGATCTGAATCCACTGGATTATTTCGTGTGGGGATACATGATGTCGAAGCTGAACGACTATAAAATAATAAATTTGGAGCAATTCGAGCGAGTTATCACGAAAATCTGGGACGAGATGCCGATGGAGCACGTGCGCGCCGCTTGCGACAACTTTCCGAGACGTCTGAAGCTGGTTCGATCAGAAAAAGGTGGGGTAATTCCGAGATATCGTCTGTGGAGTATCTTTATGAGTTACTGAATAAAGCTATGAAAGCCAGATTCAGATTTTCTTCTTATTCTTTGAAATATTGAGATTTTCCTGTGTGACCAGACTTTTTTGTCACCCTGTATATTGTGCGCACATGTTCAGTCTTCCTTCTATTCGTTCGCATGCTGGATTCTTCGAACGGTTCTATGGGTCATCCGCCTTTGTTGACCGAACATGACCCATTGAGTGTTATGCTTTCGTTCAGCCACCTTACATCGAAGTATTTCACGTATTTTGAAGCCCGGTTAAACTTCTTGGTTAAAGATTTCCAAAATAATGTAAAAGCTGCGCCTTGTTCCGGGCTTTTGGAAAAAAGCACTTGCTACCGCCTGTTTTTTTCTTCATGCCGAAACATCTTCTAATCTCGTCAAACATTACTCTTCTTTTTATGTGTATTTCTATTTAGATACAATAGGAACAGCGTTATACGTTGGTGAAAGTATCAAGTCACTTGAAAGATTGTTCAAACTTACCATTATCCATTTGATATTCTTGATTCTTGCCCAGGAAAAAAGAAATAGTGGCTACACTTACGCGCATGAACCTGATCGCAATCAGCCACTGACGAAACTACCCATGAAGCATCAACCATAGTAACCCATGGATCAGCAGAAAAAAATTGACAGCTCTATTAGTCGAACTCAAACCGTGAAACAGTGAAGCTACCCCGTTCAAAGGTGTGCGCGTTCAAAGAATGATATTCCGCCGCGTCGAAACGGACATCGTGTGGCACTATTGGATGCCGGATACGCCCGTTCCGGTCGGTCGGAAGAAAACCCGGTTCCGGACGGCCGACAACCAAGAGCGACAACAAGCTCCAAAGAATGCTGAAGAGGATGGCCGAGAAAAAAAGGCTACATCGTCGCGTGCGCTTGGCCAGGAGGTCGTTGCAACCGGCCAAACAGTGAAGAAGTACCTGGTGAACATGGACATACATGTCAGGAAGTGGCAATCCCGCTCACTGGTCTCGGAGCTGTAGGCAATGACGCAGCCGCAGTGGTTGAATAAGATGCTCAAGTTGATTTTCCCGGCGAATCGTGACGTGGCGGTGGTAATGGACGTCGAGACCTACCTCACCCTGGATGGCAATGACTGGCAGGTCACTTCGTGTTTCACTTCCCCCACGAAGGGAGTGAACTCCGAGGCGAAGTTCATTTCACACAGCAAGTTTCCCAAGAAAATGCTGCAGTGACTGACAGTCAGCGAGAAGGGGATGTCAGAGCCGCTTTTTTTGCTCCGTACTGGCCGTGAACGGGGAAATTTATAGTACGAAGTACTTGTCGAAAGTCGCTCACCAAGAAATACCATAAGAGCGGTGTTCTGGCTGGATCTGGCGTCGGCCCACTACTCGAAGAGATTGTTGGAGGAAATAAGGCGGCTGAATATCGAAGTGGTACCCAAGTCGGTGAGCTCGCCTAACGTCCTCCAGCTGCATTCCATCGAGAATTTCTGGGCGAACCTGAACGTAAGACGTTTACTCCAACAATTTTGTCGTGAAAAATGATGAGAAATTGATACAAAAAACGAAGAAAGAACTCAAAAACATCACTCCACGCATGTTTTCTTCAGCCATGGCGAATACTCTGGTTAACTGCCGAAAGGCTGCTTTTTTGCAAGTACATACCGTAAGTCGTGGTGAGATTGTGCCATACAAACCCATTTCATGGCGATCACAAGATCAAACTTTCTTGAATATGCTTCCTAAAATACTTAACCAAGAAATACTAGTCTTCTGACCTGAAAGAGATTTAATCGATTAATTCATATCTCGATGGTACTTCGACAGATTTCCAACCTTTGGGTAGAAACCTAAAAGAAACAAGATGTCAGAAAAAGTTCTACGCGTTGCAAAAATGCACATTTTGATGCACACTCCTAAAATCCGAAACATTTCCAGTGTCCATTGGCCACGTCAAGTTCTTAAGTAATACTAGGAAACCAGAAAAGTTTTTCAGTAATATGAAACCGGTTCCATCAAAATTGATTAATTTTTCGTTTTAAAATTGACAAAACTATGCTTGTGTCAATCATTTTGTCTACCCCTGTACATTATTATGAAAATCGAACTCTTCCCAAACATGATATTTTTCTCAACAATAAAATTGATCTACTTATTTCATAAATTGTATGCCTAATTTGTAAAAAATGAACTCAAAATGTGATAGCCAAAATTGAGAGCAAATCATCACCAGCGCTAAACTGTTTAAAAATTATCCAGTCAAAATTTTTATATCAATCGATTTTGTACAGTAAATAAACGTACAAGAGTAGTTTAATACCTACCTACATGCCAAAGTAGAGTAAAAACTTTTAAATCATAACTATTTAAATTCTATACATAACTGAGCAAGATCGCGCGAAATGACCTATGGTCGAATAGCGACCATTTTTGATTTGAATGAATCTTTACACACGTATTTGGCTTAGCAAACTGAGCATTTTCCACAGATGGAGAGATTTTTTACACCCATGAGTTACATTCTAAAAGGGCGTATGCCTTTTGGCATAGGTTTTATTCGAAGCATTGTAGCCCAGAAACCGTTGGTTGTATAGAAAAACTGTCTGAGAATGAGTTGTAGGGAATTAAAAATGCACCATAAAAAAAATATGCACTGTACAAAAAAATTTTTTTTGACCAAAAAAAATTAAAAATAAACATTAAATTTCAATTTAAAAAAAAGAGTTGATTTTTTTTTAATTTTTTTTTTAAAGAAACTTGACGTTAACACGCAACTTTAAAAAAAAAGTCCAGAAATGAAAAATAATTTTTTTATGGTAGATTAATTTTTTAATAAAAATTCTAATTTAAACACTTTTCAGCATATTTGTATTCTGATGATTTTAAAAGATGCAGAGAGTCATTTTAAATCAAAAAGCTCTTGGTAGTGAACATTCTAAAGGCATCGGTTTTCGAGTTATTTTAAATTTAAGTTCGAAAAATTATTAATTTTTCGGAAAATACACGTTTTTCTTAATTTGTCCATGGTTCTCCAGCAAAAACCATACGTTCAAATTCAACTCTTTTTTTTAAATAGAAATTTAATGTTTATTTTTAATTTTTTTGGTCAAAAAAAATTTTTTTTTACAGTGTATATTTTTTTTATGGTGCATTTTAAATTCCCTACAACTCATTCTCAGACAGTTTTTTCTATACAACCACCGGTTTCTAGGCTACAATGCTTCGAATAAAACCTATGCCAAAAGGCATACGCCCTTTTAGAATGTAAAACATGGGTGTAAAAAATCTCTCCACCTGTGAAAAATCCCAGTTCGCTAAGCCAAATACGTGTGCAAAGTTTCATTCAAATCAAAAATGGTCGATTAAATTTTCGCGTATTTCCAGGCGATTTGAAATGATTCTGCTCAACTGGAAGAACCGCATGACTATTTTTTGCATTTGTCTTTTTGATCCGTGAATTTTCAAAATGCGATGTGTTTTTGTTTGTGTTTTCAACTAAATTTGAGATGTTTTTTGCAGAATTTAAAAACAGGTTTTTTTTTGTCGCTCAAAAGCACAGTGTAGTTCGAATGAGTGTTAAAAATGAATTAACCACTTTAATTTAATTATTATTGAATATAAATTTTATAGAACTTAGAATAAAAAATCCTGAGCTTTTTTGTTTAACTATATCTTTAAATATTGTCGTAGAAATAGAGCTCGATCGGAGAGTCTTTACTCTTTATAATGAAATAACGTTCGATTCAAATCATAACACCGATTCTTGCAAAAAAATATTACCAGTCTTTACTTTTCAAGTCATTCCAACAAGAATATAATGTATATGTATACAAAAGCGTGTGTGCAACCATCGGTACCAACACAACTGCATAATACCTGTGCTCTGGAAACCGGAGAAAAAATAACAAACCCCCACTCTCAGTTCCAATTCGAATTACCCTGGAAGGGTACTACACCCAATGTAGTACCGGGCACCGGTTGTGTGTAATGCTGTGGGATTACGTGTTACGTACAATAAAAACGCAATGCTATAAAAATACTCTCAGTCAAAAATACATTCACGTGCAGTTGAGCTAAAAGTAGGCAATTACATGTCACACTACCCTACAGTTTTTATCGTTTTTCTCTCAGTCATATGGCACACGACACAGCCGCGACACGCTAGTCGTCTCGTTTGTTGTATTCGTCTCTCGCTTTCGTTGCAAGATGGCGACAACTGACAGTGCTAGAAGGTTTACTGTGTGATCCAACTAGAGTTCTAAGTAGCGAAAAAGTCTGTGTTGTTAATAGTTTCTCTATCCCAGAGGGCCACCCGTTGGCCTGTAAGTGAGTGGGCCCGGGCCCTTAAGGCAGAGTGTACTTAAGAAGGCTCTCTGGCACCAAAAGGCATCGATGAAGGTAAGTGCGGTGGCTAGGTTCTGTCTTGTGTCTTGGTGGGTTTCCTTTGCTTGCTGCGTTCATCCCCTTCGCAATAGGATCCCCGCGAAAAGTGCAATAGGAAAAAAAGGGTCGCAAAAATATTCCTAGTGAAAGATTGCGCGTGTGTTGGCGCTTCGCTCGAGCGGTGACTGTGTGTGTGTTTAATATGTTATGCGTTTGAGAATTTGGGAAAAAATTGAACTGTTCCTGTTGGAGTTGTACGATTGATTTCAATTTCTATTACCTATATTTTTAAAGATTCAGCTAGAAACTTATATTGAATGCATTGCAGAGCATGCTAATCCGTTGCAGTTATACTGTTTTTGTTTACAACTTAACGTCATCGGAAAGTGTTGTTTTAGCACCTAAGAGTGTACTTACCCAAGTGTGACATTGCTTTTAGAACGATTTATTTATTGGAGCTTGTTATTTTTGCCAAAAATTTCAGACATATCTAGCAGCGTAGTAACTGCCACCTGTCCTTTTTGCATCACTAGAGTCTTGTTTTGGCTAATTCCATCTGTCTTCAGATGTTCGCATTAGTAAGCAGCAAAGCAAAGTATACACAACAAATGATTTTACACGTCCGCACACTAACTTATGCGTATTATAGTTCAGCATTCTCAATATTAGCAAACAATATGCTGCTCTTATGCGCACGCGCTTCATAGGCAAGCAGAAGGGCGCATTTTTTCGTGCGGTGTTTGATTCCCAGTCTATTACCGGGTTGACTTCTCATGCGAATGCAGCTCCGTGATGCGATGGCGCGCTGTTTTCGAAAAGCACGTGATTGATGATGCTGATGCGATTGCTCTTCCGTTGCTGAAATAATTAACCGTCGTGAGGCGTTAATTCTCGTCGCGACGTCACTCGAACTTGATGCTAAAAAATATATGTATTTAGAAGCTTTCAAAATGCCAAATTTTAGGATAATTTTGGAAACACAGAGTTCTGATTTAAGGGCGTTGCATAATCAGGACTTTTTTGATTTATGTTAACCGTTTCTGTAAACTAATTGTTGTGTATTGTTAGTTCACATTCACAGAGAAAACTTGTGAATTATTATTTCAATCTTTATTCCGTCAAAGAGCGAATTATGTAATACAGACCCCGTTCGATTTTGGCTTGATAATTTTTTGGTTCAATAATCCGGAACATAACCGGAATAGGTTCGCATATGGCCTATGACGATCTAGACACTTTATATGGAGTGTCCGAAGTAATTAGAGGCCTGGTACGGTTCTAATTACTGCTTCGATCATGTCCATTGTACTACCGGAACCAGTTAACCAATTCCGGCTAACCTCGTCGGCAACACTGAGGACCATAATACCTTTCTTTCGGCGATTTTTGAACTCAAATTTGTTACAGGAAAAACGAGAAAACTTAAAAATATGATTAAAAAAACCGTTCGTTTTTGGCACATGTGCCAAAATTGAACTGTGCCAAAATCGAACAGGGTCTGTATTAATCATACATTTCTCTGAATCTAATTTATCAAGTTCAAATTTTCTGAACCAAATTTAGAAACATCTCGAAAACGGACGCCTTTAGATAATTGATCACCAACAGCTTCATGGTTTGGAAGCATCATAATATTTTTTAAGTGTAATTTTACAAAACATTAGTTGTCTACAACATGCTTTTAAATAGTTTTTTTTCATACAACTAAAGGTTTCTGAGTTACAAAACTGTGTAATATTGATCGCATATTTCTATGATTGTCTGGTTGTTGATATAAATTCTCAAAAAATAAATCCTGAATCACTCGAAAATGTATGCTGAATGCATGGCAGTCACCATGAGCTTTCTGATTGAAAATAGCTACTAGAATAGTTCAACATCATTGGAAAACAATTCTTAAAAATGCTGTTTTTAGATTTTTGAAACAAAATTTTTTTTTCGGTTTCCTATTCTGATTTGTTCACCAACAGTTTTCTTCGGATTCAAGTTTCCACAACATAAATCTTGTTTTATCATTTAATTTTTTGTTTGTTTGTTATGAAAAACAATATTTTTCGGTGCAAGGTTTTTATTTATATTTTCGAATATTTGGTCGTATGAAATTTCTTCGAGGCATCTAGACATGCCTGCAGATAATTCATAACGGTTATTGAATGAACGATATCAGAGCTAAGGGTGATACACTTAAGTCGTTGAAATATGAACACAGCTGTCATTTATACGAATTTGGCTATTGAGATTTCATGACAGCAATGGTGGAGTAACAACACAGCAGAATTTTTTTTCTAAATTTTACTGTTTTAATAACTGATTAACTAGGTTCGAGCGGAATTTCTGTATAACTATGACTGATAATTATAGTGAAAATACAACATAAACAGTATTACAACATAAACTGTTTATCTCAAATAATTATTTTGACTCACTTCAATGCACGCCCAGACAATTCGGAAAAGCAGTATTAGTGAAAGCTGTGTAATTGAGAAGGATAATCAGGGTATGCAGCTTCATGTTTCACAGCTTGTTTGCACCTGCATCTTTCTTTTCTTGTTCAACCTCTCGAAAACCGCCTACAGGAAAAGAGAGCTGTCGTTTGTGCATAGATATACCTACACCGCTAGACTGCTTATGTTGCCAAGTCTCAGTCAGACTCAAACTTGCTTTGTGGTTGTGGTTCTCGTTTGAAGTATATTGTAATTACAAACTAAGGATAATAGCAACTAGAATTTATATTAAACAAATAATTACCTATTCCCCTTTGTCACGGACGGAATTTTCACCGGCTGTGAAATTTTTTTTTTCTGCCAACTGCTGCTTGAGAAATGACTAGTGTGCTTTGAAAATGCTTAGCATTATTGTTTTTAGCAGCTTGGGTAATTCGAAACGTTTCTACATGTTACGCTAGATTGATGTTCAATCTAGGAGGTGGTGTGTTGTGCGACAATGACGGGAGACTTTTTTTTATTCGCTCGCAACTCGGGCGACAAAGTTATTTCAAGAATAATTACGGATCATATGATAAAATAGAACGTTCTATTATTTAATTAATATACTCTATCTGATTGAATTTACACATTTTGTGTGCACAGTGCAAGCTAGGTGGTTTGATTGGGTTTGTATCATGGTCATAAGTGGTAATGCTGCTAAATTTATCAGTCAGTCTACACGAAAAGCTTAAAATGTCTCACTACAAATAAAAAAAAAATTCTACGAATGTTTAAATAGGGTATCGGCTCTATTATCGTCAGGTTTTACCTATTATCGTCCAGGTGGTTAATGAAGTCATAGAAAACTAATATTTCACAGAGAGGTACTCTGCATTATGAAGAACCATCAAGCAAGAAACAAACGCTCTAGGACATCGTTTATCCCCCGGACGATAATAGGTAAAACCTGACGAAAATAGAGCCGGTACCCTATATCTTGGATTATTTGCGCAAACAAAAAAGAACAGCTGTTTCACATTTCAGCTAAAGCAATGCCGAACATTTGTGTACACGATGACGAAATCGAGAAGGAATTGGGAGAGATTTGTGGCATTCCCGACAATCTCGATGAGTCCGAAGATGATCTGAATGCTGATGTGTGACTGCTCCGTCTATCGGTCTGGAGTCCCACAGGGAAGCAATTTAGGGCCATTGCTTTTCCTAATCTTTTTTATCGATGTTTGCTTTGTTAAGATTTAAAATTATGCCTTGCTGTACAGTGTTTAGAAGACTGCAAGCAATTGCAGAACCTTATCGACCAGTTCGCAAAAAGGTGCTACATAAATAACCTCACGGTAAGTGTTTCCAAACGTTCTTTTATAAGCTTCAAGAGTTGACGTGGTTAAAGTTCCAGGAGAGGAACTGGATTCAAAGCTTACATTCCAGAACCACTACTCTAACATTATATCGAAAGCTAACCACAACACATTATGGCCAAGGACTTTTGTGATTCGTACTACTTGCGAGCCCTCTACTGCTCGTTAGCACGCACGTTGTATGGAGCCCTCATTCATAAATTTGGAAATCCAGAATAGAAGCTGTACTACATAGATTCATCAGATACGCCGTAAGACATCTTCCTTGGTCCAACCCAGTTAACCCACCATCATATGAAGTCAGATGCGGCCTGTTGAAAATCGCCACTCTTAACAAAAGGTGGAATGCTACAAGAGCTGTATTTGTAGCTAAATTGCTAATGTGCGAAATCGACGCCTCAGAACTTCTATCGATATTTAACCGGAACGTCGGGTCCAGCCCGATCAGAAGAGCATAACTAAAAAATTACAATATTCTATCAGCGGGAGATACAAATAACATATTTTGATACGATTTTGTATTTTCCCATTTGCTTTTGATTGCAGAATCGACATACCAAATAGTAATACCTAATACCTTTTAGTGTTGTCAGATTCCAAAAGTAATTTATTCCATACTAGCTGACCCGGCAAACTTCGTACTGCCGCCTTGAGTTTTATTGACTGTTGTATTGCAAAAACTGAAATATCTAACTGCTGCTAAAAAACATACCCAAGATATGTTTTAGCTATGACTTGTTTTTAGTTTTTTTTTCAATCCTGCGCTCGTAAAATTCTACGTTTTTATTTCATTGAACATTATGAAGCACCTTTCAACCATAATCAAATTATTTCAATACATTTCCGAAAATAAACAGTCATTCTTTTAAATATTCTGAAAGAAATTATTACGTTATTTATTCAATTATTCAAAAGCTTGGCTCAATGCAAATATAGTAATACCCTTCTGCCTGGCCAATCTCACTGGAACAGATTTTATAAAAAACTTCCGAATTCTAAATAATTCAAGCCTAAAATTCGGAATATACGAAACATGTGAAAGTAATCAAGGCGGTCCTAGCCACTAAATTCTATATATTCCGCAATGTCGGGGTCAGGGTCACGTGAACTTGCGACATAGAGCTGTCCATGTGAGGAGCATGAAAACTCGGAGTTTATGCCACAAATTTTCAGTGACTGTCCTTGGGTTTTATCAATAGTCATCGCGAATGCACGACGCACGGGAAATTGCAGACTTTTAAAATTTAACGGTAAATCGGTAGGAGTAATCGAGATACGCAGGATTATTACGACTACTCCTTTGTAGTTTCCTGTCAGAATTGTCGCTTCAAGGATATTTGCCATCGGGTTGTGGCAGCAATGCATCTGTTCGGTGGTAAATTTGACCTTGAATCTATGAAGTAGTTGTATTTGAAAATATTTGATTAGCATTTTTCTCTCAATTTAGTGTTTAAGTTCCTATACTTTATTTTTCTTTTGTTCAAGACTCGTTTAAAGAATATGGAAACTAAGTGTGTAACTGACGATTTTGAGATATATGGGGTGTCGAACGTCGGCGCATTTCGAGCTCGTCTTGTTCTTAACCGATCAACTTCCCTTCGGGGCTCGTATATTTTCTGACTTTTTAATATTCTATCTTCAGTGTTGCGAAGCCCGACACTTTTATTGACCTGCTTCTTCTCGTGTCTTAACTCGCAAAACTGGAACAAAAACAACGAATTTAATTTTAATTCAACGACATGTTAAGTATTTGAACATTCCACTTACAACAACTTCACCTGAAGAAAAAACACTTCGACCACAGCAGAAATTTGTCCAAGTCAACTGGAAGATATGCAAGAATCAGTTTGATCATGTAGATTAGGAAACATTCCTTTTATAAAATACCCTTAACGGCACCTTCGTTAGGAAGCATTCCCATTACATGTGGAAGAAAATTAATCGAATCCAACTGAAACCAGCATGAATACTTCTCAGAATTTTTGCAAAAACACATTATTATTTTTAATCTATTATGTTTATTACGTACCGACAGTGTCTTCTTCTTTCTTGAAAAACAGTCACAGCACAAATTCACAGAAACCGACGTTGAATTTAAGTGGAATCAACAGAAACCAATACGAAAATCGCTTAGAACTATTCCATAAAATATTTAAAAAAATGAAGGCTATCGTTTAAGTACGCCCCGGTGATGAAAACATGTTTCGAATTTTTCCGATCAAAGACAACAAAAAATCTTTACTCACTAAAACTCACAGAAAACCTCTCAAAATCTCAGAAGGACGGGAAATATCAAGGGTTGGTTTTTAACGTTTTATAACTTTTCCAGTTGATTTTCGTTATTGCCATGGCATAGTGATAGTCATAATTTTGTCCTGAACAAAAATTCTCGCAAGGCGTCATCCATTAATTATGTAAGGACTTTTTTCGAAATTTTCGACCCCCCCTCCCCCCATAATAAGGCTTAGTAAGATTTTTGATTACCCCTCTCCCCCCACGAATCTTATGTAAGATTGTCTTTTTAGGGAAAAAAAATTTGTCGAAGGTAAAACAGTTTTTTACACATACCATATTCGTAGAGGATAACACAAAACAAGTTAATACAGTTAATATTATGTTAAAGTAAACAAAATTCAAATTTAGGTAGAAATGAATTAAAGCACGCAATCACCCAGCGATGGCGAATTCACTGCTTCCCAAGGTTCAACTGTTGAGATCGCAGGGATAAATAATTCAACTAATTTAATTTTTTTTTAGTTTTGTAAACTTTTTTCCAGTTTTTTTTTTAAATTTTTTAATCTTACGTAATATTCTCTTGAATCCCCCTCTCCCCCTTCGTAAGCATTCGTAAGAAATTTGGGTACGCCTACTCTCCCCCTAAACCCTTACGTAATTTGTGGATGACACCCAAAACCTAACGGCCATCCATGACATAAAGTAAAGTGACATAAAGCAGTTTATGCGAGAATATGCATGTTTTAGGTTTAATGCCACCAGTTATCAGGGCTTCGGGCATTATCGAATATCACGCAACTGTGGAGCGCGAAGGAACATACAGACGTTCGAAACTAAATGGTAAATTGGTAGGTAATATCTGGATACACGGAGCTTCGAAATTTTCGCTTCAATGACATTAATATTTCATCTGCTTTTTGAGGCAGATCTGCTGCCTGAGCACAGTGCAATTGACACTTCGCAACATTATAGTTTTAAATTCAACATTCAACAATTAATTGTAAATCCAGAGATTTGTAGGAATGCAATAGTGCCTATTAAACGAAACATGAACGGAAATCAATGTTTTCTTGAGAAGCAAAAACTACACGTTCATTTTACCAGCTAACAGAATCATTGCAGCATGAGCAAATGTCAATGATCTAAGTCAGTGTGCATTTTGGAGAAAATTGAACAGATTGATTAGATCCGAGCAATGGTAAATTAAATCATCGCAATGTAGTGTTATTCTTGTTCTTTCTTTTCATTTATCAGATAAATAAAACGATTATTTGCAACTTTGCTCAAATAAGCCAGAAATTTAATTTACATTATCAAGCATATGCCCTTGAATAAAATCGAAGCCACGTTGAGAGTATTCACATGCATGTTGAGTTCGTTGGTACCACGCTATATCACTTTATATGTGAATCATTAACAGGTGCTTGTTTAGTCAACAACGACGCCTCAATAACGACGCGACGCTACAACAGCTTGTCTACCGCTCATAGCCTGCAACCATAGTAATCTAATGACGTTGTTTTTGGAGTAAAAGGCGAAAATGTATTTCAATTTTTTTTTAACTTTATCAGTATATTATTGTTATTTTTATGGCTTATTAACTCGTCGGAGATCAAGACAAAATAAACACAAAAAGAATCTATCAAATCCGTTGATTCTTTTGGAGTGGAACGCCGTTTTACAGACACCAACTTATTTTTATTTAATAGATAATCTATTATCTTATATCTAAATACAGTGACATGCGTTCGTTTAGACGCACCATGTTTTTCATAGATTTTTCTTTCAAAACTATTTGGATTATCAGTCAGAAAATTTGAGCTTTTACTACGTTTACTTAAGGTGCGTCTAAACGAATGCATCAGCTTATTTTTAATTTTTCGCTTTTTTAATTCTATCAAGTGCACGTTTTCTAAAGAAATGATGCTGTTTGTTTTGGTTCATGATAACAAATAAAAAAAAGTGATGACATTCAAAATCCAAATAGTTTTGGAAGAAAAATCTATGAAAAACATGGTGCGTCTAAACGAACGCATGTCACTGTATCATACATGGTCCGTTAGCGATTGCTAATGTGAAACACAATATCATTGTTCTGATTCCTACCACGCATCTCTGTACATGCATATACAGCGCGCAACTCGGCTATACAATTTGTCATTCTACTGTCGAGTCCTGCCAGCTTCATTAGTGTGGCTCACAAATATTAGAATGGTTTAAAAAGTAATAATTATTCTAAAAGAAATTGATAATTCAACATTGATAACAGAATTGAATCTGAATGAGCTATAATGACAAATCCTGTAACGAAGTTGTTCTGAAACAAGTCTACCATTTTTTTCACTATCAAAAGCTGTTGATTCTAACAATGGTTGTTATTATACTGTTCTATATGCTGTCTTATTTTGTTAGAAAGCTGATCCTTTCGTAACAAAGTTTGATGTGGATTTGATGCTAGTAGAATCATTTTTGTTATAATTTCTGTTATTTTAACACCTAACGGGATCAAATTGAGAATATAACCTGAAAGGTTTTTCTCATAACAAACTAACAGCCTCTGTTACATTTTTGTTTTGTCTTTCTAATCGGGAAGCCACTCAGATCTCGCGACTTTCTTCGACCTGTGTTTCATCGGACTGATTACGGAAAAAATGAACCAGTTCAAGTAATGTTTTGTATTTTCAATGATGTTTATAATTTGTTCGACTTTTCTTCCTTCTCAGTCATTTAAGGATAGAATCCGTAGAAGTGGTGTCTTAGAATAACTGTCATTAATGTGTGATTACTGTTGCTACTTTTTATTAATGTTGACTGATTTTTTGTATGTGATCTGTAATTGTGAACTACCTGTACCTGAAATGAGTTCTTATGTCGATTTGAAAATGTTGAAAATATTCACATTAATCACTTCATTGAGACTATGTCAATTGAAGTTGAATAAATAAATAAATAAAACAAATGATAATTCAATCCGAATTGATTCATTTAATAATATATCTGAATGGAGTTTATTTATTTATTAGCATAAACTACATTTGAGAAATATCTCTCAGCTGGTCTTGAGGTACAATGCTGGCCTAACAAGCCAGTCGTCGTTGGCTCAAGTCTCGACTCAGAAGAGACTGTTAGTGTCAGTAGGATCAAAGCGCGAGCCTCGCAATTGTCCTGTACACTAAACAGTTGGCTGCGAAGTCTGTGTATAAAAAAAGAAGGTCGAGTTCCGAATCAGAATGTAACACCAAGGTTTCGCATTTACATCTAAGAAATGTGCTCTAGATACGGGTGCATCAGACGATAATCAGTCGGATGACGATTATACCGAAACAGATCAATCAGACGACGTTGAGGTTGACTGGAGAAACGACGACTGAACTCAAGCCTCAAATGTAACCAGCTTAGATAATGTTCCTTTGCAGGCTTCGGTTTGTCCTCCAGGTTCGCCGCAGGTTCGGTAACGTGGGACCTAACAACTATTTTGCATAATTTTTTGATAACAATGTTATTGAATACATCGTTACACAAACTAACATATACGGAGCCCAACAACAATGAAAGAAATGGGCACCAGTTTCAGTAGTGGAAATCATGTCACGAATTTTAAAAAACTTGGACGCAGTGACGAAAATACCCAACACGAAAAAAAGTGGAAATCAAGGCATTTCTTGGATTCATATGTGCATTTGAATAAGAACCGTTTGATAACACCACGGAATTATGAACACTGACAAGTTGTACAAAGTCTGGCCGAACGCTGCATATCAGAGAGGAGCAAAATCGACATCATCTCAACCCATTGATGAAGCGATGATTTTTTTCAAAGAACGGTCATCTCCCAAACAATATATGTCACTTAAACCTAGTAAGAGAGGCTACAAGTTCTGGACCAGAGCCGATAGTAAAACGAGCTACGTTTTTGGATTTGAAATTTAAATCACCAAACAAAGGTTCGGCAACTACTGTAGTTAAAATCCTCACGTAAAAACTAATCGATAGAGGCTTTCATGGTCACATTGCACTCGATAGTTTCTTCGCTACGCATGGTATAATGCAGTATTTATTTGACCACGGAATCCACGCAACGGCTACAGTGAACAGTAATCGATCGGAACATTTTTTTTACATTTTTCGTTGATTCCACATACGTCCAAAGATTGACCTTGCGATTTGTTCATATTATGCAAATGCATGACGAATCTGATTTTGGATACGTTCATTTTCCAGAACCCGGAAGTAGTCATATTGGACTTCAAAATGGCATATGAAGCCAATTCTGGCCTCTGAGCGTCATGCTGGTTCTGGAAATATTATCATTGTATGACATTTGGTCATTTTTGGCTGTTTTAGAAACACCGGAAGTCGCAATTTTAGAATTGGAAAAATAGTGTCTGTGGTCGATTTTGAACTTCTCTGCCTCATTCCGATTACGAAAATACATATTGGGTGGTACAGGTAAACTTCGATATAAGGTACCCTCGTTATAAGGTACCTTCGATATAGCGTCACTCGATATAAGGTACATTTTGCCTCGATATAAGGTACATATTTATATCATGTTACAAAAAACTCCGAAATTGGTATGGAAATTTCTATAAACAACATATTGGTTATCTTGTCAACATCTCTGCTAACTATTGATTACTCAGGAAGTGTCTATAAATTACGTTACACTTAGCGGAAGTTTGAAAAAACGTACAAAAATTTAAATTTGCCGAGAAAACATGATATAGTGTGGATGGGAACGGGGGAGCTGATCAAAAAAATTAACCTACAGTTTAACCCCTGATCAATATGTTTGAAATTTCAAATACAACGCTCAAAAAAATGTTCCAACCCCAGTTTTTTTTTTTTTCATAAATTGCACTTGAACACCCTCTCAGCTGAAATAAGTTTCGATTTAAAAAAGAGCATTTTTACCAAAAACGTCATAGAACCTAGGAAAAGTTGGAAATATGCTCTTAATTTTTTCGGTAGAATAATGTATTTCTCAAATATGAAAAAATGTCTAGAACATAGCAGGCCTCTGAAATCACACCCCAAAAAGTCAATTGGTATTTGTTTTTTTAGACATTTTGAGAATGTGCGTGTATAAAACTACCTGTATGTGGTCTATTTTCATGGGATAGAATCAAAGTGTCTTCAGCAAAGTTTTTCTACATAAGATCACCTACAACTTTGCTCAAGATTTCACTTTAATTTGATAAGTAATAGAATGATTAAAATTTTCATCTCACTTTTAGGCAGATTAATCAAAAATCTATTTACATCAAAAGTCTCCCCTTAAGATATAAAAGAAATGTCGAATACACTATAGCATTTAAATGGCATTTTTACACTCAAAATTGAAATTTGAATTGTACTTAAAACAAGTTTGTTCACACTTATAGCTGGATTCTATTTTCAAAATAAACTATACGTAGACAATAGACAACAAAATAAAGTGTTTGAAGTCATATTGTTGGAAATGTTTCATGATTCGATATAAGGTACAATTCGATATGAAGTACAAATTAAAATTCGAAATGTACCTTATATCGAAGTTTGCCTGTATTTGGTCGATTTCGACTGTTTGCAGAAACCGGAAGTAGAAGAATTTCAACTGATGTCTGAGGACGATTTGCCCCCAAAACTTCCACATGGCTCCATTTGCTTGATTAGGCTCCGAGTTATGCAGGAATTAGTGTTTGATTTGTATAGGAGCCCTCCCTTCCAGACATGGAAGAGGTGTTGAGTTATCATAAAAATCGAATTTGGTTCCATTTGCTTGATTACTTCTTGAGTTGTGCAGCAGTTTGTGTTTCATTAGTATGTTGGTTCCTGGCCCCAAGAACTCTGACATACAATTTTTCACGTCGATCTGTTCAGTAGGTTCCAAGTTTACAGATCAGACAGACAGGACTGAATTTTTATATGCTTAGCTAATCCGCTCCAGAAAACAATTGAATCAGCAGGTTTTTTATTTTTTTACAAAAATTTATTGTTGTTTTTGAATGAATTAAAAGAATATTATTTTGCGAACGCGGTCAAAATTGCATTTTCCTGATATAATCCAAGATGGCGGCCTAATTTTTTATCACTTCAAATGAAAGCCCTATTGTTCCTCTTTGCAGAAAAGTGCTACTTGTAGTAGGTTACATGACGAATTTCAGAGATGTAGCATTATCATTTTTGACGTGGGACTACGTCTTTCTTCACTATACTAAGGTACATTCCGGGAAAACTGGATTGAACATGTAACGTTTTTGGTTGGCGGAATGGAAGATTTTAGATGCTAATAGCGCTCAAACAACTATTCCGATTTCAATAGTTAATATACCGTTGGAAAGCTAAAATATACAAGATTTGTATAACATGATAATTTCAGTTAAAATTTTTTATATTACTCCGTGAAAATTGCGAGAAAGTTTAAAGGTCGAATATCCACATACATTTTTCACACGATTGGTATATTTCCCTAACGCAGACTTCAAAAACATAGACGAAATGATTTCACGCATTCAGTCATTGGCTAGCAATGCCAGCCAATTGGCATCGCATTCATCACCCAACGTAAACGACGAAGAAAGAAAGCGGAGATGCTTCCACGTGATTGGTTTTTCCCCCGATCACCCAAGTTCCCCACACTGAGTGACACTATGAAAGGACAATTCGTGTTGAGAGAAGCTCATTCCCTGATCGACCGTCAAAGCGAACAGTTCGGCTTCCCTTCGATCTGAGTTGGAACCCACCAGTGGTAAGCGCTAATTCAGATATCGTTGTTGGAATACAGCCCGAAACTGAACGTGATCGGCTCTGGGGACCATTGGAAGACTTGGAAGCTGTTTGGATGCTGCCGATAGTAATTTGTTTGGGTGTAGTGTGTCGTATACCAAGTGCGTTAGTGTGTGTATGTGTGTGTGAGTAGCGTTAGCGTGTGTATGTGTGTGTGTGTGAGTAGCGTTTGCGTGTGTATGTGTGTGTGAGTAGCGTTAGCGTGTGTATGTGTGTGTGTGAGTAGCGTTAGCGTGTGTATGTGTGTGTGAGTAGCGTTAGCGTGTGTGTGTACGTGTGTGTGAATGTGTGTGTGTGAATGTGTGTGTGTGTTAATGCGTGTGTGTGTGTGAATATTTGTGTGTTAATGCGTGTGTGTCAATGTTTGTGTGTGTGTGTGTGTGAGTGACGTGTGTGTGAATGTGTGTGTGTGTGAGTGACGTGTGTGTGTGAGTGGCGTGTGTGTGTATGTGTGAGCGGCATGTGTGCGTGTATGTGTGTAAGTGGCGTGTGTATGTAAGTGGTGTGCGTGTATGTGTACGTGTGTAAGTAGCGTGGGTACGTCTGAGGAGCGTGTGCTTGTGAGTAGTGTGTGTTTATAGTGTGTGTGTATAACGTGTATGTGTGTGCAAAAATGCATTCATCCGAGGTAAATTTATTCATGACAGAATACTTTTATAGGCAACAAGTTAATTATTTTTCCTATTAGTTTGTATGCTATGGTTTATGACAGGTGTATGTGTTTTTCTGTGAAGTGCTCATGGATTGTTGTGTTTGGTACTTGCACGTTTGGTGTGTGTTATATACTATGGCTATGGCAGAATTAAATCTTTACACCCACAATAGTCCCACGTCAAGCCTGCGTTTGTGCACTCAAGCACATACCCTTTAACTTTTTCTCTTTTTCTAATAACTATGTGCATTTGTATCAAATTTTAAAGACCTTGAGGAACTTTCGTAAACCACGTGGTCTGGTCATGTTTTGATCACTTTTTATACCCCCCGTACCTCCCCGTGGTCTTTTGGCCAACCCCCCTCCCTTCATTTGCGACTCTAAACACGTGGTCTTTTTTTTCTCAAGTGCCAAAAATTCACTTAAATTTTTACATTTTAATTATAAACCTTTCAGTACAATGTATATTTCTAAAAAGCAAAAGCTTGATTCTTGACTTTGTGGCAACAATAAATTAGAAGTCAGGAAAGAAGATCACGTGGTCATTTCGTTAAACCCCCACCCCCACCCCCGTCCGTAGTCTTTCGTGGTCTTTTGACAACCCCCCCCGTCCCCCTGTTTATGACCACGTGGTTTAGGAACGGCCCCTTGTGCACCTAGTGGCCTAGTTTCCACGGGAATTTACTCATTTGTTTTTTTTCTTTAGCACTCAAATTGCGTCAATTTTCGTTGAATTTTTTTCGTATGATGTCTATTCAAAGATTTCTCTGTGATGAACGATATTCTACATATTCGTAAGGCAGATAAATAATCAAAACTCTGATTTCCGTTTCCGTCTTAGAAAATGTCGATATTGATCAAAACTCAGAAGTTTAGGGCCCGTTTTCTTCGACTGAATAAGGGGCCAGTTCCTCACTCTAGTCGAGTCCAACCTGTAGCGAAGTTTGAAGACTTTTGGAATAGGTTGAAATTTTGTCTTACCTCTTCATATTCTTTATTATTGAAATACTTGTTAAAGTAATTTTCTCTCACTTTAAATAAATTTCCTCAAACACACTCGTGATGCTTTCCTTCGTTTTGCTGCAGTGGCGAGTTTATTCACAAGTTGGTAAAAAGTTTAGCACTTCAAGACAGGTTTCCAATCCGTTATCTGATACCAGCTATTTCACAGTAAAAAAACTGTATTGGACACAAAGTAGACAGCTCGTGAACTTGTAAAGCAAACATCCTTGTAAACTTTGGAAGAAAAGTTCTCCAAAGAAACGGTTGGCGAAATTTTCCGACATGGAACGTGCCAATTACAGAACGATTTGATAAACATTGGTGTGTGTGTGTTTCCTTGGTTTGAAGCCCTGTAGGTAAGCCATTAGTCACATTAATTAATTAAGACGAGGAAGTCCAGTAGTAGTATAAGCTGACGCAAATAAAATCACCTTCACGGCCAGGTATGTTTACCGCTTGGAAGCGCACGTCATAGAAGACAATTCCGTGAAGACCGGCTATTTCTTTTTCGCGGGCCGTATCTTGCGATTAAAAGCTGTATGGCAACTACTGCTTCAGCTGAATCGATAGCGGACCAAAAATAATAGTGTGACAGGATGGTAAACATGCTAAGCGGATGCCTTTAACGTCGTTTAACCCTGGGCAGATTCTTGTGTATTAAACTAGAAAGGTTAAGGTTTTCTTGAAGCCTCAATTTTACCCTTTTAAATTGGTTGAAACTTTATCAACTGTATTTTTATCCCTAAAATGTCCTTCTGTCATTCGTTAGTTGACAAGCAACAAACCCCAAAAGTTTCATATTTTTTTCCGCTCCTGTAAAGATGCGTAATGTGAGGCCTATTACCTACTATACGGAAAACAAAATTCATCAACTGTTCTTGGTGGGTTACCAGAAGCCATTCGATTCTCTGCGTTGAAAAGTCAAAGCACAAGCAGCGATGAAATCATTGGGGAAAAATAACTTCCTCCGGCAGGCAGGCACATCAATGGCATATCCTTACCAACAACCAACCGGCCAACGAGCGACTCGTAAACTTTCACCAACCGGTAGTAGTATTGTTCACGCGATCAGAATGCAGTAAATCATGCAAAAATTACCTCGCTTTTGTTGGTACAGTGGCATTTGTGTGTACACTGTGCGAGGATACGACCGGGAAAACCATCCTGCTAAATGCATTATACATTGCACATTATTTTTTTCGTACATAATGCTTCGCCCCGGGAGCTTCACTCTTTGTTCCGAGCTTCCTTCCACCCAATGTCGATGATAGAATTGCAAGTTTTTCCTTGAAAGTTATATAATTAGTGTTAGTTTGCACGAATGCTGCAATCGAGTAATTTAAAGCAGTGTCGATTTGCTGTGATTAATTAATGCTAGGAATTTCCACCGCTCTAAACGACACCCATTAGTTTTCGGAATGCCATCAATTTCAATGTTAAATCACTATCGGATACAAAAACCCATCGGTGCAGTATCCTGCCGTTTCTGTTTCCATTCGCACGCAATAACACGCATGAAATAGCAACGAAAAACCAGTCCATTTTCGAAACGCTGATAACAACACGCGTCGTCATCTTCGAGTGGTAACGCGTTTTAACCTCGCGATGAATCAGAGTTCAGGGAGGATATTTTTAAAGAATAGGCACATATTTCTTTCGCGTGGCAACCTTCCCGGTATCACGCGAGCCAAAGGCGCACTCTAAAAGGTGCTTTCCATACATCTAGAGCACCGGTATATAGACTAAGCTAGAGACATAGAGACGTATATGCGACTACTACTAACTTACCGAGCCAGGATCACGGTCACGGTGCATGTGAAACATATTGTAAAAGTGGCACTTTGGTTTTCCTCTTCGTTGTTTTCGTTAGAGTAGTAACCTTTTCGCCGCTGCTGTTGGGTTTACTTTAATTATGCCGCGTACGTTTCGTGTTCTTATTTCAGGGGAGACTGCTCAAAGGGACGCACATAGGAGTAAATCAAGTAAAAACCTTATCATAAGTCAAAAAAGCAGAAGTTCAATAACCATGTTCTGCATAGTCTCGTTTTGAAGTGTGATACCTACTGAATCTTTTGACAGCTCATGAGCATCCAGAAGTATTGTTAACCTTTGTTACAGCTGTTTGAAATCGATAAAATTTTAGCTTTCTATTGTTGCGTTCGATGCTCCCGTACCGTTCATCGTTTTTCTGAACAATAAAGTGCAACGTTGTGATTTATTATCAAACCAACTATGAAGATTGTTAAAGAAGGTTAGTTCAATCAATCTGTAAACTTAGAAGACTTATAAATAGTCTCGACATTGCTAGGGAACATTTTGATAAACACAAAAATGCTGTAAATGAGATTTTTGATGTGTCGCATTATATGACGTAAGTTAAGTATCAATGCGTATCAATGTGAACAGTCAATTGCAAGTGAAAGCCTGTATGTTTCTGGTCAAACTGGTGGTATTAGATCATCCGAACCAATCCGAACTCATGAGTTACATCATTGTGAAAATCATCGAAAAATTTCAACTTTTCAGCTTCCGGCAGTGTTGTTGCTTTATTTCCAAGATCATACCTCTGTCATGTAATGGACGAGTGTTCTGAGAAGCACATTGAAGCCAAATTGAGGTATTTAGATGAAAGAATGAAAGCCGTTCTGTGTTGTCCAGTAGACAAAAAGCGGCTACTAAAACAAAAGCTTTGGTTTTTCAAGAACGATTTCAGGAAGAAATGGAAAGCGGCCAGCTATAATAAGAAATCATTCCTGATAATGGAAAAACGTTGGTTGAATGTTTCAATCAGGTTACCATCTTGGTCTCACATTGAAGTTGCAAAAGCTGGCCCGCCTTCTTCAAGTTTTAATATTTTGAGCGATTGCAGTAAGCGACGTAGAACACGAAGTTTGCGCAATAAGTATTCAGTTGAGGAATTGACGTTCGCTGCTCAGATGAGCCAACGTGCTCCTGGAAATGCAGTTGCCTCAAGTCTGATTAAGGAAGTGATCACAGCTCCGTTGAAAGCTAAGGAAATTCGCGAACAAATTAAACTTCCAAAGAACCCTACATCAAACGAAAAACTTACTCCTTCACAAGCCTTGGCTATTTTTGTAGAAGCTAACTTATCCCGTAAGCAATGGGAAATAATTCAGGCTGCTCATAAGAACATATATCCGTCATATTCCACACTCAAGAAGGCCAAAACTAACTGTTATCCTAGGGAAGAGAGTATCACTGTTAGCGAAACTTGTGTTGAGATTCGGCTTCAGGACTTGCTGGATCATACAGTGACTCGCCTGTCCCAATATCTGGAAGATGTGATTGAAGGTCTGTCTGACGAACAAAAGAAAACGCTCGTACTTATAACAAAGTGGGGATGTGATGGTTCGCAACAGTCACAATATAAACAGAAATTCTCGAATGAAGATGACAGTGATGCCAATATTTTCCAAAGCTGCTTGGTTCCTGTGAGACTGATTGCAAAGGGTAATGGTTGCGAAAAACTTGTCTGGCAGAACCCTGTTCCATCTTCACCGAGATACTGCCGTCCGATACGGATTCGTTTCATACGAGAAACCACAGCGACTACAACTGCCGAGATGGCTGATATTGAGAAACAGGTGGCTAGTTTAGAAAAATCAGAAGTTATGATTGCGGACTCATCAGGCTTGAAAATATCTCACACGTTATTACCTACCATGATCGACGGCAAAGTGTGCAATGCTGTGACTAGTACGACATCCTCAATGCGATGGTTTATTTGTGGAAAAAGCCCAAAGCAGTTTAACGATCTATCTAATAGCAATTTTCCTAAACCAGATGCTTTGAGATTCGGACTATCCACGTTGCATGCAAGAATTCGGTTTTTTGAATCCATGCTTCACATTGCCTATAAACTGGGTATCAAGAAGTGGCAGGCCAGGACGAATGCTGATAAGGTAAGCTGCTTTGTGTTTGTGTTTGTTATTGAAGCTTTCGTTATATAATCGTCATTCTTTTTTATCTAAAAGAAAAGTGTAACACCAAACGCAGAATTCAGCAGGAATTCAAGGTCCGAATGGGCCTTCTTATTGATATTCCAAAACCAGGGTTTGGGTCTACAAACGACGGAAATACGGCAAGGCGATTTTTCGATGATTCAGAAACATCTTCGAAGATAACATCTTCGAAGAAGATAACAGATTCTGGAGGTTATTACCAGCGGTTTTGACATATATATATATATATATATATATATATATATATACCAAAGTTCGCAGATTACGCTCTTGAAACTGCTCAGATCTACATTCGGCTTTATCATTGGCATCCAATGACTCCTACTTGGCATAAAGTATTGATTCATGGAGCCGTTGTAATTGAGAACGCTCTTGTTCCTATTGGACTTCTTTCTGAAGATGCCGCAGAGGCGAGAAATAAACATTTTCGTCAGTATCGATCAAACTTTTCACGGAAATTTTCTAGAATAGCCTGCAACCGCGACATTCTCACCAGGTTGTTATTAAATTCGGATCCTTTGATTTCGAGCTCTAGGCCAAAATACAAGAAAAACAGTCAAACTTTTTCGTCCGAAGCAATCCAAATGTTGCAAGTGAAATGTTCTTACACCGACTATGATGAAAATAGTAGTGACTCTTCAGATACTTCTGAGTGCTCAGATTGATTAATAAACAAAGTAGTGTTAACCCCGATTCTCATTCATCTGAAAAAATAGTTGTTTTTTTCCGATAAGGCTCAGTCATTCATTGTAGAAAAGAAACTACCATTTAATCTGAACTACATCATCAGAAAAGTAACAAATCACTCAAAAGTGGATTATTCAATGAAATTTTTCTGTTCCAACTATTTATTATATTATTTTTTCGATCCATGATACGTTTCCAGTCCAATAATCCTTCAAAATAATTTTGATCAGGTTTGATGTTCTAAGTGCTCCACTGTGGGGCGGTTCGAATGGCAATTTGCTGCCGAAAGTAGTGCGCTAGGAGAAAATATTCTCAAACCGCTTTAGGAACCGCCTATGTATTGGAACGAAATACTCGAAAAGTGTTGGGTGAAATTCAAACAGAAGTATATCAATCTGTTCTCTATCTTTTTCTCTCACAGAACTTGTTTTCAGATTGTAGAACTAAGTTAGCAAACTTTAACATTAATCAATTAAAGTTACCAACCTATTTTAAGCAGTTTTCATATGTTTTAAGCAGTTTCCATATGTTTTGCAGGCGTTTTTTTCAGCACCTGAAGTGGTTCCTGAATAGCTGCAATATTCCAACAAAAATTGTTATGAGATTTTGTGTGATTATAAAAAAATACTAAATGTGAATTTCAGAATGAATTAAACAAGTGTAAACACAAACTAATTTCGTAAAATTGAAGAGTAGAACTTTCTTGTATGAGCGTACCCTCCGCCAATTCGGCCTTGAAACTTTTTATCAATTTTCGCTCCTGTGTCACAACATTGTTCATCGTTTTATCTATCCATCGAAGTATTGATTAATAATATTTATGGTTATACAGTAATCACCGTTTGAATTCTAACGTAACATTTGGTCGGTTTCATTTCCACTTCTACAAAGTATAAAAACAAAGACGTAGTCCCAGGTCAAAATTGAAGGACAGAACTATTCGAAGGTGGTTCTAGGGGAGCGCCGTAGCCGCAAGGTTATAGAGTCCGCATTGGTAAGCGGGTGGTTGTGGGTTCGAATCTCAGTAGAATCAGGCCATTTGGTGGTAAAAGGAAGAAGCATGGGTTTATTCTCAGGCGCCCTCACGAACCCTTCCTTCAATCTGAATTCTACAGTACCAAAATGACTCTCCTTCTAACAAAAACAAGTCCCTATTATGATAAAACTGGTGTGAGTAACGTATGAAAGTTCTCTCCAGGGAATTGCAATGGGGTCCTAAAGTTTTAAGCGGTTTTCTGATTTGTATATATCAGCTGAAAGAGTGCAATTTTCTGAGCAAAACGTGATTTTTGAAAAAAAAATTATCATTTTCCTTTGATTTTCAAATGAAGGATAAAAATCTGCTCGAAATGCCTTAAATTACAGTTCTCTCATATACCGTACATGGGTGAAACGTCATCCAAGACCTTTCGAGCAGTTTTTTTATTCTTCATTTAAAAATCAAAGGAAAACGATAAACATTTTTTAAAAATCACGTTTTGCTCAGAAAACGCGGCTTTTTCAAATGATATATAAAAACCGGTATAGCTTCAGGACCCAATTAGGCGATATTGTTAGTATGGACAGAGGCTCGGTATAGTAGAGCAGCTTGAAACGGTTAGAAAAAACTTACACACAAGCACGGATATGAATGATAAGCGTATCACTCACTTCAATAGTGGTACTGCCAATAAAATGAAGTGCGGAGTACAGAAAACACCTGGGCAATACTACAATAATTATAATCTCTGGTCGCAGTGATGAGTCCACACAGAAAAAAAATTCGAAGGTGGTTGTATTGGAAAAAGTTACATCGAGATATTCAACTGAAAATCTATTGCTGACAGTGAAAATTACGATGGTCGACAAATGCGAAAAAAATGTTGCACTAAAGCTCAAAACAGTTGCCCTAACAAGATCATAGCTCTTAACCATTCCTATGAATTTTAGTGCCCCTAGTGTATGCAAAACTGCGTCAAAGTGCAACAGAGTAATTGCTCACCGGGTTCATCGCTTCTACGTCGGCTTATAGGAAAACTGATTGAGCTCTCTGAAAAAGTAATCCTATTTAGAGGCACCAAAATTTTATTTCATTTTTGTCTAGTTTGAGCTCTAGGACAAAGCCTAAGTTTACCAGTATTATAAACCCTGATGAGCATACGGAGTTTCAATATTCAAGCTATGATCGACACTATACACTCAAACGTAGCGGGGGTCTATACTTTTGCCTACTTTGATTTCCTAAACAGTGCTTAAAATGTCGACAAACGAAAAGTACGGTGGCAATAAAAATTTGACCTTCTAATTTCGCTTAGAAGTAGTGCTCAAAAGTTTCGACAATCTTTTTCGACTAATGAATAACAGCACAGGTAGAACATGAAATTGTTGGTATCGCTTTTTATGCCAAATGTCTTAGAAATCTCGAAAAAAATTCGGGAAATCGACTTTCTGGGACATATAAATTGTTTAAACCTGTGAATCTTCCTTTTTTTCACAACATTTATTTGACACGGCACAATACAAATTAATGTTTTACGGAGCCAATTTAATCTAATGCCTTATGGCCTAAAATATCTTATAAGCTAAAGACAAATTTTTTATCCTCGCTGCCGACTACGAGCTGATACTAAATCTAATACTAAAACTAACATGGTTTTTTTTATCCGAGATTCGTTTCGCTGTTAAATTGGCACTTTGATGCTCTTCAAGTAGCTATAAACATGTAGCATGTATGGCAAGTTTTGCTGAGCGAGGATATCACGAACTGGCACATAGGGCTGTATTCCTCGGGCCCTGAGGGTATCCAAAAGTAGAGATCTGGCGCCGCGGAATTCAGCACACACCCGAACCACGTGTTCAATGTCTTGGTACCCCAATCCACAAACGCAATGATTACTGCTCGCCAGCCCAATACGCAGGAGATGCGCGTCTAACCCGTAGTGGTTGGACATAATCCGAGACATCATGCGAATGAAATCTCGTCCTACATCCAACCCCCGAAACCAAGGTTTGGTGGAAACCTTGGGGATGATGCTGTGTAGCCACCTCCCCAGTTCTCCCTTATCCCACGAGGCCTGTCAGTTGACAAGTGTATTCTGACGTGAAAATTTTAAAAATTCATTGTAGGCAATAGGTCTGTTGTAAATATCACCGTTTGTTGCACCCACCTTAGCCAAAGTGTCCGCTTTCTCATTGCCCGGAATGGAACAATGAGAAGGGACCCACACTAAGGTAATCTGGGAAGATTTTTCGGATAAAGCACTCAGATGTTCCCGTATTTTTCCCAGGAAATACGGAGAGTGCCTTACATCCTTCATCGATCGGAGAGCCTCAATAGAACTGAGACTGTCCGTAAAGATGAAGTAATGGTCCGCGGGCATTTTTTCAATAATCCCTAAGGTATACTGAATTGCAGCCAATTCTGCGACGTAGACAGAAGCAGGATTATCGAGCTTGTAGGAGGCGGTAAAATTATTGTTGAAGATACCGAAGCCAGTGGACCCGTTGAGAAGTGATCCATCAGTATAAAACGCATTGTCGTAGTTGATGTTTTTTAATTTGTTATAAAATATTTTAGGGATCTGCTGCACGCGTAAATGATCCGGGATTCCACGAGTTTCTTCCATCATGGATGTATCGAAAAACACAGTAGAAACAGAAGTATCTAACAAGTTGACACGATTGGAGGTGTATGAGGAAGGATTTATACTTTGAGACATGTGATTGAAATACACAGTCATGAAACGGGTTTGAGAATTAAGTTCAACTAGGCTATCGAAATTTTCAATTACCAAAGGGTTCAAAACCTCACATTTGATGAGAATACGAGTAGTCAGATCCCAAAAGCGGTCTTTTAATGGGAGAACGCCCGCCAAAACTTCCAAACTCATCGTATGGGTCGAATGCATGCAACCTAAGGCAATACGCAAACAACGATACTGCAATCGTTCCAGCTTGATTAAATGGGTATTTGCAGCGGAGCAGAAGCAGAAACACCCGTACTCAAGCACCGACAATACCGTTGTTTGGTTAAGCCTTATATGGTCTCCTGGGTGGGCGCCCCACCATGATCCAGTAATTGTCCGGAGAAAATTCACTCTCTGTTGACATTTTTTCATCAAATACCGAACGTGACATCCCCAGGTGCCTTTTGAATCGAACCAGACACCAAGATATTTAGATACCAAAACCTGAGAAATCGTTTCACCCATTAACTGTAAGTGGAGCTGAGCAGGCTCGCGCTTCCTAGAAAAAACTACTATCTCAGTCTTCTCCGGAGAGAATTCGATACCTAGCTGTAAAGCCCAAGCAGACAAATTGTCCAAGGTATCTGGCAATGGTCCTTGCAAATCGGCAGCTTTGGCTCCTGTAACAGAAACCACGCTGTCGTCTGCAAGTTGTCTTATCGTGCATAAATTTGCCAGACATGCGTCAAGGTCATTCACATTAAAATTGTAAAGAAGGTGGCTTAAGCATGAGCCCTGAAATCTTCCTTATCTCAAAAACTTCTAAGTCCCAGAAAGTCGAGGATGATTTTAATTTGCCATGAAAAAATACGTTTAATTTGCCCAAAACCACAGTCCAAGATGTGTTAAAAAAGGTCTTCTGGACGTGTTTGAATGTCGAAAGGAAACCAAAAAGTGACAAAAATATTGGTCGTGCGGATAGTTCAATGGACAGAAAAGTGAAGAAGATTTTGAAGAGGAATCCCAACTGAACTGTGGCTCGAAAAGTAGGGATGTCACCAGGATTCGTTCAGAAATCAAAGAAGCATTCGGTTGAAGTCCTACAAAGTCAAGAAAGTCCCCAACCGCGACAATAAGCAGGATGCAACGGTCAAAGACGTGTTGTATCGCGATGTTTTGACAAAACTTTCATGCGTCGTGATGGACGATGAAACATACGTCGTAAAAAATTTTAAATAATTGCCAGGATTGGCTTATTGCACTGCAATGGCCAGAAATGATACCGAAGAGTATTTCAGGACAAAAAGATGGCTGAATTACCCAAGAAATATCTTGTTTGGCAAGCAGTTTGTACCTGTGGCAGAAAAATCTCATCTTCAATCATCGCAGGCACAATCATCATTGGCATCACGTCATTATGCTAATACATGATGGAGTTTTACAATTGTCAATATTGTACCAAAAACCGCCAATCTCCCCAACTGTCCAATGCTGCGCCCAATCGACAAATATTGGGCTCTTGTGAAACGGACGCTTGCCGGAAAGAAGCAGGATCTCAAATGTGGCAAACATTTTCATCAAATCAGCAGTAGAGCTACCAGCAGTTAACCGGAACATTCATCATGTCAGACGAAAACATGCGTGTAGGCTTGTTTATAAGTTCTTTCTTCGTTTCATGTATCAATTCCTCCTCAGTTTTCGCGAAAAAAATGTTGAATTTGATCTTACGCTTCAAGTTTGCCAGCAATTCTCGGACGTTGGGCGGATTCGCCGACTTGGCTGCCAAAGCCAGATCCAGCCAGAACACCGCGTTTTCGCCCTTATGGCATTTTTGATGAACGACGCAGCATCTGGCAGGCACTTCGAACTTCACCTCGGGACCCACTTCCTTCGTGAGGGAAGTAAAATACGAAGTACCCTGCCAGTCGTTGCCATCCAGCGTGAGATAGGTCTCGTCGTCCATCAACACCGCCACGTCGTGATTTGCTGGTAAAATCGATTTGATCATCTTATTCAACCGCTGTGTCATTGCCTGCAGTTTCGAGGCCAGTGGATGGGATTGCCGCTTCATGACATGTATGTCTATGTCCGCCAGGTACTTTTTCATTGTTTCGCCGGTTTCACTGACCTCCCGGTCAAGCGCATGCAGCGATGTAGCCACTTTTCCCTCGGTCTTCCTCAGCTTTCTTTCGATGCTCTGATTGTTGTCCAATAGTGCCAAGATGTAGATGCTGAAACGGGCGTATGGAAATGCACTTATTATGGTGCCTCAATGTTTGCCTGGCGATTTTCGATGAACCTAGTAGGAAAATACAAAAATGCAACTTTTTATTCCACAATACATTACGAATAACTTAATCACGTTATTTCATAGTCATGCTGTTTTTGATAAAGTTTTTTGCCATAAAATTCCCCATCTTTTGACTGTTTTTGGTTGATGATAGCATTAGGCTTGATACCCACTTCTGATGATTGAATGTCACAATGTACTTAAAAATCTCCTTTCCAAAGGATAAAAGAAATTTTAGCAAAATAAATTCACTATAAACAAACCAAAACATGTTTTGTTCTCAAACTCACTGGAATCGACTGTGAATACTATGCTCAAACTTTAGCGGGACACTTTGACGGTGGATCGCGCTAAACAAACCAAACGTGAAAGTGGAACATGATTGATTTGGCTAAAAGGTTCAATACAGCACATAGTACAGTTCGTCGAATCTGTATGCGTGAAGGATAACAGTCGTATCATGCCAGCAAACAACCCAAAAGGACGCTGAAAGAGAACCTGGTTGCCAAAACCAGAGCAAGAAAGCTCTACGAGCAAGTCCTGAAAGAATGTAACAGCTGTGTTCTGATGGACGATGAAACATACGTCAAAATGGACTTTGGATAAATCCAGTGTCGGAAATTTTACCTTGTTAACCTTAAGGGGAATGCTCTGCGTAGGTTCAAATTTGTTTTCGCGGATAAATCCGCCCGCAAATTGATGATTTGGCAACCCATCTGTAGCTGTTGAGAGTAGACAACAGTGTTCAACACTGGGGCAACCATGAGTGGACAATTTTACAAAACAGTGTTCTCAGGAGACAGTTTTGTCGCTCACTCAGTCTCACGAAGGCCCCGTGAAGTTCTGGCCCGATCTAGCTAGTTGCCATTAACCCCGGTATGTATTGGAATGGTACAAGCAGAATAATATTAATATCGAAAAAAGGATTAATCCACCAAACCGCCCACAGTTTCGTCCCACCGAAAGATATTGGGCAATGGTCAAGCGTAAATTGAAGAAGTGTGGTGAATCAATCCACACATCATCTGGTATGGTGAAACGGTGGAAGAAAATGGCCGATACGATTGATGTTGCCATTCGGTATCCGACGGAAACTTCGAGAATTCATCAGAAGAGCAGACAAATATTTTGACGTGGGACTACGTTTGTGTTTTCTATACTATTATGCGTTCTGTAAAATTGGAAATAAAACTTACTTTTTGCTGTAAGGTATCACATCCTAAGCTCAAGTACACAACACTCCCCTACCGACGATAATCTCGACTAGTGGCCTCCAATTCTGCAAGAACGGTAACGTGAAAGAATAGTAGGAACACCACTCTGTCTTCCTCCCACAGGACACTCGAGGTGTTTTCTTTCGTGTTTTTTATTTCCAACGTAAATAAATTTTCCCCAATCCACCACATAGATATTCAAATGCAGTAACCTTCATCGTTGACCCATGCTGAGGATTTTCCTTTCCCATTCTACCGGTTTGCCTTCGATTCGAACATTATTAAGGAAATTCTAACAACGCTGTTTAAAAGTGTAGTCACGATTTATTTTTAGTTTGCTTATAGGTGTTGCGGGAAACTTCATGCAGTGTTTAATGAGAATTATGTTCAACATCACGAATAGGAGTTTGTTTCCTTCGCCGGGGGCAATTGAATGGTTTCTTTCACTTGATTTTTTGCTTTTTTCTTTCGTCGAACGAAACCTGTAATTTTGTTACAAGTCTTGATCGATTTTCGCAGCTGCAATTTTGAAAACTGTTCAACACAAAGTACAGATAAAGATAAATGTACAACCATTTATTTCATTGGTTATAATTATGTATGACTTGTTCACTAAATGTATTTCTACAGTTCATTTTAATTTTCAATTCACTGAACGGATTTCTTTCTTTTTCCTCTTTCAGGTATGTCAAATTAGGCAACCCCCATTATGTTTCGCCCCATCAAACCAACAACGCACCGACCAGCCATGAACCAATCAGCAACGGTCATGCCGAATCGATAGGCGGCGTCCGCCATTGCTAACAGTCAGCTTCGGTGCCACGTCGTCTCACATCTCGTATCATCATTGTGTAGCGGGCTTGAAACTCGCTTCCTCTGGTTAGCATTCATCACTCCGGGATTTCTTTTTTTTTGCTTTCAAATTATTGCTACCGACCGACCTGCTGACTAGTGAAAACAGTCTGACGGTGTTGCAGGTTGTATTGGTGAATTAATCGATAGCTGAAAACCGCAGCTCGTCCCCGTAGCCAGCACAGCATTATCAAAGCGGGCTTTCAAACTATAGTGGATATAATTTAATCACGAATCACGCTACCGCTGACTACTCATTGCAAGCGATGACGGCTAATTTGGTGGTCGATAATGATTTTCCCGTTTCGTGTCCTCTCTTTGATTTTGACTGTACATATAGAAGAGGGTTTGATTCATCAGAATGTGCAAACTGGATTTTTTCTTCTGATACTAAACGGAAATCGATTGTTAAACTGTTCACCCGCGCAGAGCTCTTACAAAATGAGGCATGACAATACCTTTGCCTAAAAAGAATCCTTGAAACCCATCATGACAAGGATCTTGGTAAGTAACTCCATAATCTTCCTTAAAAAAACGCAAAAGGAGGAAAAACCTCGTGACATTCACCTTGTGCGGTACCTTGAACGCCAGGGACTTGTTTGTGTGTAAAAGGGATGAAAATTGGTAATGGTGAAGAACAGTGGAAAATTGCAATATCACTTGCTTACCCCGATTGTGCGAACATTGGCACCGAGCAAACAGGTGAACTGAAGGAAAACGCTTTAGTCAAACCTTTCTGCTTTGGAATCGAAAAATCATGCGAGTTGCTCGAAAAAGTCACTGGGAGGGTGATTGTTGTTCTGTTTTTTTTTTTTTTTCAGTAAGTGTTCACAGTTTTTACCTATGTCAACACCCTATTTGTGTAACATTTGTACGATATGAATTAGAATGTTTCCAGTAATCCTTCAATCACATACAATAGTCAAAACAAAAACTCCGGATTCAAACCAAATCTTTTCCTTGAACATGCCTAAGTTACTAGCGAAGAAGCCTTAAGTGTTTTTCTCCTAGTATCGATTTTCCAATGTTGATTTTGATGAAATAGAAAACGATGAAGGACGAAAGTTACGCGTACGCCCAGCACGACACGACGGGTGCTCGCAGCCGAGGTAACAAAATTTGCGTAGTCATTCGAAACGGCCGGCAGTTCATCAAACAAGACGATCGTTAGTTTTGATGTTTTCCAGTGGGTTGTGAGGGGCGTGATGTAGGATATGCTTCGTTGATGATCGATGGTTCTTGACGTTCATAAAAGAAAATTTGCGATAGTTTTCCTTCTTTCCGGCGTAAGATGATTCGTGGGAATATTTGTTAATCGTGCGGGCTAAAGCGTCATGGTTCTTTTATCTTTCGTTTTATAATTTCGACTGATGAATTAAAGTTTAAAATTAATAATAATATATGCCTACGTACGTTTACGTACGTTTATATTAACTATGAAACTTTTGCAACTGTTTTCGATCATTTTTGTTCGTTATCTTTTGACGTGGGACAACGTCTTTGTATTCTATACTAGAACTATTTTGTAAAATTGGAAACGAAACTGGCAAATGTTACGTCTGATTTCAAACGATAAAAACAGTATAACCACATGATGGATAACAGTAACCAATATGTTGTTGGATAGGTAAAATGCTGAACGATTTTGTAATACGCTAGTTTCAAAGACAAATTTGCGCGAACAATGAACCAATCACATGCGAGCATTCCTAGCACAGGCGACGTGAATGGACTCCAACCAGATCCGTGATATTCTCTGTTTAATATAAAAAAAAAAGTTTCACCGTCCCAATAGGTCAATTATTTATTTATTTATTTACTTATTTTAGCAAGGCTTTAACCAAGTAGGTCAATTTATGTTTGCTTCTATGAACATAGACTAATTTGATGTCTCGAAGGTAAATATTTTTCGAAAAGTTTGAAACAACCTTTCGTATTGAACAATTTCTAAACCTGCTGTTAGAGCGTTATAAAAATTGATGTCTTGAAAGAACACATGCAACATGGTAAAAGCAACAGTACCGTACAGTGTATGTCTCTCTATGATTGCAGCGGTACACTGCTATTCGTTCGTTTTTATTCGTTCATTTCTATTCGTGTGCAATCTAGGAAAAACTGCAATGCCGCTGCTAATGATGATTAAAAGTTTATTTCATGAAAAGAGTTACCATAAATTACTCAACAAGAATTGAACATTTTTGCAACGGTTATAAGTTATAAGTTATTTTCTTTCATTTTATCTTCGATGTTCACTAAATAATCGATTGAATGGAAAAAAGTAAATTCCTAAATATACAAACATTTAGAAGAGTAAGAGTCGATGAATGCTTGTGAATTTTTGGTTCATTTACTAAGATTTTGTACAAAAATGATACTTTTCTATTTTTAACTTAATTAATAATATGTCTTCGTAGAACAGCGAATTTAACTTCTTTGGAATTGTTGATTGCTACGATTTTTTGCTGGAAATTGTTGATAGTTTTGTTCAACATACCCTCCTATGTTTGCCTATTCCAGCTTCGATATTATTTTCAGACTAAAATTCATATAATAAATTTGATTTGTTTTTTTGAAATATCGCCAAGTGTAAACAATATTCTTTCGAGTGTTGTTGAATATATCTCTAAAAAAATGAAGGGCGGCTAAGAAAAACGAAACGTAAGCCACTACACAAACGAATTGATTCTGTCTGCGTAACCTTTGTAACAAAAAATCCCTTTAATTACAGTGTTTAGTCTCACGTCACTATTTGATGCAACCCTTGGGCTGTATATCTTATAGTATTTTATGAGGAAAAAGAATCTTATACATTATATCAAATACCTCTGCAAAGTTTTCCTTTAATTGGAAATGCTCGAATAAATTTTGGCATATTTTCAGTCTATTCTTACTTCTTTCGCTCTCAAAATGGAGTTGTTTATTATTATGCTAATGCATAATCGATTCTCTTCGTCGAAAATATAATTTATATTCCTGTTTAGTTACCTGTGCTGAAATTTCAATACAATTTAAGCCATTGAAATAATTACCAAACAATTAGTGTCTATCTAAAATAAACATATGTGCAATAATATACCATGTTTCCGTTTAATACTCGGTAATAGGAAGCCGACACGTTTGCGAGTAAACCAAGAAGTGATTACGAAACAAAGACCATCTTCTAACCATGTGTATTATTATACTAACCATTACATACTTCAGCATCCCGTTGGCTGTCCGTGTACGTACCGTCCTCGCGTACATACCAGCTTACAACACCAGCCGTAGGTACTTGTAGTAAACTACATCGACAGTGGCTCATCATCGTTTTGGTCTAAGTCTTGGTTTTCTGGTTCCTTCACTACGATTCCGCCTCTCCGAAGCAGCTGACAGTGAGTGCCGTTTGGTGGGCCTTTGGTCTAGAGCGCTGCCCTTAGTGCTGCTCCGTTCTACCATCCTCCTTAGCCTAGCGCCGGCTGTTTTGCCATTTTAAATGGGTCACTGGCTCACTGCTCCGCTCGGTACTACGATTACTTGCTAGTTTCGGTTTGCAGGGCGGTGGTTCTTGGGTGCGCTGTCTCCTTATGCTGTTACCGGACGAGACAGCTTTTTCGTTGGCACTGTGCCATATCAACCGCTCCACCGTGCACCAGGCAGCCGTACTGTACCGCGTGAACGTTCGAATTTTGAGGTGGCAGTGTTGCTTATGTTTATGTGCTCGTGGCAGGAATTAATTATTCCTTAGACACTGTTTTCGATTGCAGTGCACTTATGTCGAAAATGAAAATGTATAAACTGAATGTTGCATGTACGCTTTCTTAGTTTAAAGAAACGTCCGCTCGAATTGGTTCAATAGGACGAATCACGCTTGTTGAACCCTGTTGACACGAGTGAAATGTAGATGAGTGTTTCACACTTTTTATTGGCCGCATTTCGTCGCTTGGAAAAGACAATTTTTGGTATCGTTTTCAGTCATAGATAGTGCAGAATAAACCCCTATGTTTTGCAAATGTCTAATTTTTTTTGTAGACAAACCGTATAGGTGAAAGATAGCCATATTATGTCATACAAAATTTATCATGCTGATGTCTCTGTGTGTGAGAATAGAAAGATATCTCATTTTGACGTGGAAAATTGACAAAAAAAACTGGCAAATCCATCAGATTTCAAACGATAAAAACTGTATAACCCCATGATGGATATTCAAAATATTGGACGATTTTGTAAAACGTTAATTATTATTTGTTATAATTATTATTATTTCATCACTCAGCGGTAAAAGTTGATAAAAAGTTTCAAGGAAAAATTTACGCGAACGTTGAACCAATTACATGCGAGCATGCCTAGCACAGCCGACTTGAATAGACACCAATCATTTACTGTGACATTCTGTATTTCAGTATAAAAAAATGACAGAGTCTCCCCGTTCCAACAGGTCAGTTAATGCTTGCTTCAGGGAACTTGGATTAATTTGATGTCTCGAAGGTAAAGTTTTTCGAAAAGTTTGAAACCGCTCTCTGAGCAGAATCATTTCAAATCGCCAGGAAATACGCGAAAATTTAATCGACCATTTTTGATTTGAATGAAACTTTGCACACGTATTTGGCTTAGCAAACTGAGCATTTTCCACAGATGGAGAGATTTTTTACACCCATGAGTTACATTCTAATAGAGCGTATGCCTTTTGGCATAGGTTTTATTCGAAGCATTGTAGCCCAGAAACCGTTGGTTGTATAGAAAAACTGTCTGAGAATGAGTTGTAGGGAATTGAAAATGCACCATAAAAAAATATACTCTGTACAAAAAAATTTTTTTTGACCAAAGAAAATTAAAAATAAACATTAATTTCAATTTAAAAAAAAGAGTTGAATTTTTTTTTTTTTTTTAAAGAAACTTGACGTTAACACGCAACTTTTAAAAACAAGTCCATGAAGGATAAATGAAAAATATTTTTTTTATGGTTGATTAATTTTTTTATGAAAATTCTAATTCAAACATTTTTCAAAATATTTGTATTCTGATGATTTAAAAGATGCAGAGAGTCATTTTGAATCAGAAAGCTCTTAGTAGTAAACATTCTAAAGGCATTGGTTTTCGAGTTATTTTTAATTTAAGCTCGAAAAATTATAATTATTTAGGAAAATACACGTTTTTCTTAATTTGTCCATGGTTCTCCAGCAAAAACCATACGTTCATTGGAATGCTTGATCAAAAATATACAATTCATTCTTTGACAACAAAACGATTGGGCGAACGGTTCTCAAGAAAAGAGTTAAATATTCTAAGTGATATAAATATATATAAGAATCATTTATTTATTTTCGAGTTTTATTATCTTAGGAACATATTTTTTTATGACATAGATACTTTACAGAACTAGTTTCACCTTATATTTTATATACATCATAAGTAAATGATTCGTCATCTTTCGAAAACAGCTTCGTTTGTATCTTATTTTCTGAAATCGGAACAAAAGAGTAATACTTTTGTGTGGCAGCTATTATTATAGATTTTTTGAAAATATTGTTCCATTCTGTTACTCCTTGTTCATATTCTTCATATGATACCGCACTAAATGACATTTTTGATGAATTTTTATTACTTTTCTGATTGTATGATGGTCTATGATTGGTCTATACACTTCTTTTGCACTTGTAATGGGATGTTCATGTTCTTTAGCTAAACTTGCATTTCCTGCCATTCGTTTTAATATGCCACCAATTGCATCGCATGGGCCTTTACCATGAGAAGTCGCAAAAAAATGCCACTCTGCATCGACGTTATATTTTGTTTTGAACTTGCAAAGACTTGCAAAGTTTTTTCTATTTTTATATTGTGAGGCAATTCCATCAGACATTAATATCGCTTTTTTCAACTCTATTGTTGTTTTCAAAAAACTCATTAATTTGGCATGAACACCTGAACCGCAACAGTATCATGATGGAGTACTTCCGATATAATGATGAAGCTGATATTCTTAAGTGTTCCAGATTCTGAATAGTAAACAACGAAGAGATGAATGGTGGCTTGACTATTATTCCAATAACTACACGAATCACAAATTGATAAAGACGTATTAAGATGAGCTTGACTGCTCAATATTCTTAATTTTCCAAAAACGTTTTCGTTTAATTTGCGTAAGCTTGATGAGCACCGATGATCAGAAAAGGGTTTACAGCATTTGGGCTTGGTGTATTCCATTTTCACTTTATTCATCTTCACAACATGCAAACTGTCACTAACACATCTGGAGTAGTGCAATCGTATTTATATACGAAAACAGATATTATAGGTAACCCAGTAGTTTTTGGTTGCGTACTTTACAGTTATTATTAGTAAACAAGTAGGTAGTGTTGCAGGACAAACATATTTTTTTTTAAAACATTCGGCAAGGGGGAGCGTGTAGGTAGGCTGAGGTTTAGCGCTTGAGTTATTTATCCAATCGTTTTGTTGTGAAAGAATGAATTGTATATTTTTGATCAAGCATTCCAATGAACGTAGAGTTTTTGCTGGAGAACCATGGACAAATTAAGAAAAACGTGTATTTTCCGAAATATTAATAATTTTCCGAACTTAAATTTAAAATAACTCGAAAACCGATGCCTTTAGAATGTTTATTACCAAGAGTTTATAAAAATGACTCTCTGCATCATCAGAATACAAATATTTTGAAAAGTGTTTAAATTAGAATTTTTATAAAAAAATTAATCTACCATAAAAAAATATTTTTCATTTCTCCATCCTGGATTTTTTTTTTCAAAAGTTGAGTGTTAACGTCAAGTTTCTTTAAAAAAATAAAAAAAATCAACTCTTTTTTATTAAATTGAAATTTAATGTTTATTTTTAATTTTTTTGGTCAGAAAAAAATTTTTTTGTACAGTATATCTTTTATGGTGCATTTTTAATTCCCTACAATTCATTCTCAGACAGTTTTTCTATACAACCAACGGTTTCTGGGCTACAATGCTTCGAATAAAACCTATGCCAAAAGGCATACGCCCTTTTAGAATGTAACTCATGGGTGTAAAAAATCTCTCCATCTGTGAAAAATGCTCAGTTTGCTAAGCCATATACGTGTGCAAAGTTTCATTCAAATCAAAAATGGTCGATATTCGACCATAGGTCATTTCGCGCGATCTTGCTCTCTCTTTCTTAAACAATTTGTTAACCTGCTGCTAGAACCTAATACAAACTGATGTCTTGATAGAAAACATGCTGGTAAAGGCAAAAGTACCGTACAGTACAGGTGGAGCAAAGCACCGCCGGTCTATCATTGCAGTGGTACACGATTTCTATTCGTGTGCAATTAAGGAAAAACTGCAATGCTGCTGCTGATGGTGATTAGCAGTTAGTCTTATGAATATAGTTGCAACAATATACTCAACAAGAATTGAACATTTTTGCAACGATTATAAGTTATAAGTTATTTTTATTTCATTTTCCTAATGTTTCCCTTTTAGTAAGCCTATATAACGGCTTCGAAATTATTTTCAGACTTAGATTCATATCATAAATTTGATTTGAGGTGAAGCGGTGCTGAAGCAACAAATGACCGATTTCGAGCCGTCACTCCACAATCAAGATAAACGCTTCCGAAATAATGAGTCGAACAGCAGTGGTGAAATCCGCGTCCAAAGAAGCAGAGTGGTCCACAGGGCCGAGACTGTCTTTGAAAGCAACATCGACCAGAGGGGGTCGTCGGGACAATAAAAAAAAAGAACTGGTACGATTAAAACGTCATATAGAGATATGGTAAATGTGTGAAGGAAGGAATAATTCCAAAGAACTAACCGGACGCAGAATTATCATTGCAGCAGATAATCGCAATGCAAAAAGCTGTTCTGACTTAAGTGGTACAGCAACGGGAAAAAGGTTAAACCGAAATTCAACAACTGCTTGTTCAGACCCGGCTACCTCATTCTTATCTACAAAAATCGAGAAACATCCGACTGGATTAAAACTAGTTCCTTGGGTCAAAACAGATTCTCGAAACCAGTAACTTCTTTCCCATGAGCGCTCATGACAGTAATGAAGAAATTCTTGCTCCTCTAAAAGCTCAAAATGAGGGACTAGTAGTCGACAGCTGTAAGCTTTTTGTGAGGAAGGTAATAAACACGTGACATGTAGAATTTACCTTCAACGTAGAAGAAACAACGTTGGGAGCTCTTATCGAATGCGAATTTGTCCTTGACTAGAAATTTGGAATACAGCTCCCAAAATCCTCAAAAAGTACCAGAAGGAAAAAATAGACGTTTACCAAAGCTCGGAGGCTGCCCGTATCATTTCACGAATCCGAGTATCAGAAGACGGAAAAGTGGCAAAAATCTCTACTTACGATGATGTCCGTGGAACAAATGGAGTCCACAATGCGGTAAGGACTCTACGCAATTATAATGAGGCCAACAGTATCAGGGCTCCGTGTCAAATGGATGTTATGTGAACAAAAAAAAGTATCAGGGCTCGTGATGAAACTGGAGACGATATAGTGGGTGGATACAACACTAAGGGCGGATCGATGTCCAGAATACTGGAAGAATACATGGAGTCTTAGATTTAACACTCTGCAGTAACACCCTTTCGAAAAGAATACAGGTCATTCCATACGAAGTTACCACGACAAAGCACAAACTTGGACACGACCATCACAGATTTTACTCAAAGTTGGGGAATTATTCCTCTAGTGTCACTTTGGAAATATCGAAATTTTGATGTCAATTGGAGTACCGCTCTGTAGGATCCCCCTCTTTATTGCAAGATAACGCAGTTTTTTGACAAAACCACTGTTTTCTATTTCATGAAATTTATAGACAGCCAAATCTGTGATGGTCGTGTCCAAGTGGCATCCCACAAAACTGGTTTTATAAAAGTTTTATAGCCCTGTTTTGGCTGTATTAAGCGTTAAAAACTTTGGTTAAACCTATATTGTTACTAGGGATGTATACTTCGTATGGAATGACCCATACATAATTGGCATGTCTCCAATGGAGTATCGTTATCCGATCACAGACATATTTTATTCGAATACAAAATTAAAGACATGATCAAAGAAACCTTTAGAGACCCCAGAAAAACGAGCTGTGGGCTATACTATTCCAATCTATATGCGGAAGGTAACATACGGATGATATTATAACCACAAACAGAGAACTTCAGAATGTCTCTGTCCAAGTAACAAAAAGAATCATCCATGCGTATAACATAACAACAGTTGTCCGATCAGGATTCGATCAATGAAAAGAAATGTTTCATGGTGGAACCATGACCAGACTAGATCATCTAAGGAAACCAGCGCGAAAAGACTTCAATCGAGTAAAGCGCACCACACTGATGGACGAATATAAGAAAGCTCTTACTACATACAATAAGAAATTAAGAGAATCGAAACGCAAAACACTGGAGGCACACTTGCGAAAATATCTGTGATTTTACAGGAAAATCTGTGACACTGGATTAGAAACGACCAAATAATTATTTCCAATAACCCAATGACCAACAAAATTAATTCCAATAACCTCCCAGTTGGTCTCGAGGTACGATGCTGGTCTAACAAGCCAGTCGTCGTAGGTTCGAGTCTAGACTGTTAGTGTCAGTAGGATCGTAGCGCTAGCCCCGCAATTGTCCTGTACACTTAACAGTAGGCTGCGAAGTCTGTGTATAATAAACAGAAGGTCGAGCTCCGGATCGGAATGTAGCACCAAGGCTTTGTTTTGCTTTACTTTTAACCCAATGAAAATGTAAAAATATGACCAAAGAGCATTCGCAAGATCGAGCAAGTCGCATTTATACCCACGCGTAAGTTGAATGGGCAATAAATTTGTTCGAACTATATAAATCACCAGGTTCTGACAAAATCCGTCCTGTCATGATTCAAGAGAATAAAGGAAGTCTAACTTCATGCTTCAGTGAGATGTTTAATGCATGTTGAAACTGATGGAAAAACTCATCGATGACAGTATAAAGTCAAAACATCTGAAACCAAACCCTTTAGATAATTATCAAGTTGCTTATTCAGCATAACAAATTAACAGTAACAGCACTCCATGCACTAGCAAAAAAATTGAAGAGATTATTCGAAGTCAAATAAATTATGATATCAGCCTTTCTAGACATCGAAGGCGCTTTCGATAATGCATCCTATAATTCAATGGGAGGTGTTATGATAAAATGTAACTTCAACATAACTATCGTTGATTGGATGTTTGAAATGTTACAAAAAAGACAAAAACCTTGCAATCATGGAAGCTCAGTAAAGACTGCAAAAGGATGCCTACAGGGAGGGGTTCTCTCACTCATGCTGTGGTCATTAGTGGTTGATGAACTGCTGACACAACTAGGATCGCAGGGCTATAGCTCGTGGAAAATATGAGTACGTAATCAGAGATAGACTCCAACATGTTCTAAACTTAGCTACAATGTGGTGTAAAAAGGAGGAACTCTCGATAAATCCCATCAAAACAAACGTTATTAAAAAGCGAAATTCCTGACGTATGGCTCAATGGAACGCAATTAAAACTTTTTTTAGAAATTAACTATTTAGGAGCAACTTAAGACAGCAAATTGAATTGGAACTTACATATGGAAAAAGTAATAAGTAAGGCTACAGCCTTATGGATCAGTAAAAAAACCGTTGGTAACAAATGAGGATTGAAGTCAACAATGATCTATTGGATCTATGCGGTTATCGTTAGACCCAGAATAACATATGCGTCCTTAGTATGGTGGTCAAAAACAAATGTCAGATATGCTCAGAAGAAGTTGCAAAAGTTGCAAAGACTCGCCACAAGTTCCATCACCGGAGCAATTCAAAGTACCCCTACAAAGGCACTAGATGCTATGCTATGTTAAGCTTACTTCCATTGCATTTATTTGTACAATTGGAAGCGGAAAAAAAAAACGCACTGAGGCAACAAAGAACAAAGATGTTTCTTGAAGGAGACCTTGGGGGACATTAAGTATACTTAACAACTTCAAAATCAATGCGTTGTTATCTCAGGTAGACTGGATGGATAAGGCAGTACAACTTTGAACGACAATTTCAAATGACTGAGCCAAGTCGCACTGAATTGGTAGGGCCTAGCATTCAACAAAGGTCAATAGTTTTCTACACGGATGGCTCCAGATTAAACAATAGGGTTGGAGCTTGGGTGACAGGCCCTGGAGTCTATTTATCAATACCGATGGGATGAGTGACCAACGATATTTCAGGCAAAGAAACAGGCAATAATTGAGTGCGCTACAATTTGTTTACGACGCACCTATAGACATGCAAATACATACATTTTTTTGAATAATCGAGCTGCACTAAAAGAACTGAAATCCATTTTCTGTTCTTCATAATTAGTTTTGTGTTGCATTCGATTGTGATAGCAGGTGGAAATAGTGAAGTGAACTTGTTCTGGGTACTTGCATTGAAGGGAATAAAAAACTAATCTGTAGGTGAGAAATAGATTAATGCAGTTATTCATAGGGCCAGAGCCGTTTTGTGGTTTCTCAGAATGTGCCCTTAAAATGGAACTTAAGAAGTGGGAAAAATCAATGATAGACAACATTTGGAAAAACAATGAATCAGCTCGACAACTGAAGAGATTTAGCACCCTAAAAAATACTTATGTACCTTCAGTGGCCTTATAACAGGCCCAAGTGAAGATTATTTTAAACAGATAGGTAAATTGAAAGATAATGCCTATCGCTTCTGTAACCTAGATAGAGAAACATTTACTATGTGACTGTGAAGTACTCTTCTAAAAAAGGAATCAATTGTTTGATAAATACTTAATACAACCATTAGATATTTGTATGACTTCTCCCAATAAGGCGTCGTACACACGTCGTAACTACGATGTTGGCTCGAAATTGAAAATTTTGAGGGGGTCAGGTTGTTCAGTGTTATTTTAGGGGGGGGGGGAGTCATATCGAGCGTTACTTATCGTTACCTAGGGGGAAAGGGGTCTGAAATCTAGATTTTTAGCGTTACGTAATTTGTGTACGACGCCTAAGGTAGTTACTTTATTCGTTTAATAATACCTTATTGGGACGAATACCTGTTCTTGTTTTCGATTAAGGATATAAAAAATGTCGAGCTGTTTTTTTGGATGTACCAAAACGACAATCGTTTTAAATGTAATGTAATGTTTCTAAAATTATATTAATTGTAATTATTCACGAGCATACTAAAGTATCAAAATCAGCATTTTTTTCTCATTTTAAGCAACGGTACTCTCAACTGTTTCCTCTGGTGTATTCTCGGTCAACAGCCATACCCTGTGCTGGCTAGTTTGCAAAGCAAATGAGTTTTAAGCTCCTAAAAAAGCAAATGTCAATTATTTGAATTGCATATACTTGTAACCATTACTAACGTCAATCTCGGCATAAACTCTGTGCGATACTTTTATGGTAAAAATAAACTAGAACCTTGCTCGCCTGCCATGCTGCTCGGCCAATCAACGCGAACAGATACAGCAAAGCTACTTAGCGCTTAAATTATTTTCCTGTCATGCCATGCACTTACGTACGTAAAACAGCTGGAATTTCTGGGGCTAGTATTTTCGCTTGCGTTTCGCCTATTGAATTTGGGCTGCTATTTTTATACCATCGTCAGCAAAGTCTTGCAATATCGCACGATTTATTTTTCTAAACCAGCCAAACAGTAATTATCGGGTGTCCTTCCCAAAATTAAAAAAAGCAACATCGGACGTACAGCGAATGTCCATGTCCCATCACTGTTTTCGATTAAATGAATGTGGGAAACTCACAGTAGTGAGAAAGTTCATACGGCCAACAACAAACACTTCCACGGCATGGGGACGAGGGACCAACCAAAATAAAAAAAATAATACACTAAAAGTTTTTCAAGTCTATTCTGTGTGAAAAATATACAGAACTTTTCAATTAATCAAACATATGATTGCTAATCAAAACAGAATTAATAGGCAAAGAGACTCCTTGCTGTCTGAAGAATGTCTCCTGTACCCCAATATCGCACATCATTGCAAAAGCGTCAGCAACTTTTGGTTCGCTGGGGAAATGTGTGTGACAGTCTTTTTTGTGTGTCTTATTCACGCTCTAACCTGCCAGTGTTGGTTCACTAGCTGCTAGTTCAAGAAAAACGTTGTTGACCACGCATAGAATAATCGCGCGCGCTCTAGCCAATGTTTTCGGCAGCATATTGATACAATACCTGCGACGAGGAGTGATAAGCTATTTCTTTTGAACAATCCGTCGATACCACCACAGGCCCACCGACCGACCGATTCGGCTGGTTGGTTGTGTTGGTGTTGGAAAATCGATTTTACACGGGTCTGCGAGAGAGCTACGATGAGGTAAAGCGAAGAGAGTTGTTGTGTGTTGTTTGTCAGGTTTGTCACATTACTCGTGATTTCGGTTCTCATCGGTTAACCCGTTACTGATGATGTGTGTGGGATGCGATAAGCGACTTTTCAATCCACCACCAGTTGGAATAGATTGATAACCGGGTGATTCCACTGGTTTCGCTGATGATGGACGCGCATGGTGGCTTGTCAGGCTTACTTTCACGCTTAATTTATCATAAGATATGCTGCTTATTCATCGATAAAGTTTCACAAAAGAAACAAAAAAACACGCATTACTTTGCCATTGAACTGCTTATGGCGACAGTTCAGTAATTTTTGACGTAGGACTGCGTCTTTTCATATTGATTCGTAAGTCATATCCTTAAACATACAAACCGCAAAGTAGCAAAAAACAATATGATAAATAATTATGTCGAATCGAAAAAAAATAAAAATGAGGTCAGCAATTTCTTATACAGCAGCTTGTCTGATGGGACAAAATCATACATCAAGGCGAACTGGGTGGTCACGAAATATGTCTAGATTTTCTACAATAAAAAATGTCAATTGTTTCAGATAACAGCAGATTTCCTCGTGATTAAATGAAACGAACCTGAATAACGTTTTTCACGTTTCATGAATTTGAGTATCATCATTATTTAATATTATATATCAATTTTTGATTTTTTTTTGTGTATGGCGATGAGATTTTTAAAATTACAACAAGCCCAAGTGGACCAATTTCAACCAGCTTATGATTTTCTCAGCAAAGATATTTTTTGATTAACCAGAAAAATCCCAAAAACCATTTCCTGGGTTGTTCTTTGATCTAGTAAATTGACAGGTATTTTCAAATAAATATGATTGTTTGATGTAAAAAAAATATAAAATGATTTTCGATTTTCTCGAGATTGGCTCATAATGATTAAAAATAATAATTTCTAGTGTATAAACGGAAAAGTTTAGATAATAATTTTATCCTTAAAAAAACAAACAAACATTGTAAAACAAATTCGAAAAACAAAGTTTGATTTATTTTTTCAAAAAATCCGGAAAAAGACCGGTAGATCAACATTAATTTTGGAAGTAGCGTGGACTGCATCAGGCGCAACAGCGAAATCTGTCTCTGCTCAATATCCCAGTCCCGATTCTCTAAATCTGGATTTACCTACTTTATATTCGCCGATGAGTTACGCATATTCAATTTTCAACAGAGAGAGTGAAAATGTCAATAAAGTTTTTTCATGAGGCTGTTATAGTAAAAAGAAAGCCCAGTCGTCAGTTTAGTGTCGCAACGCAGTACTTTTCTGAAGCCTGGACTTGTTTAACCCTCTAGTGCTCAAATTAATTTTTAGACGGACTTCGAAAAAATCACTATAAAGCTTTAAAAACATTTTTCAAGTTCTTTTTGAAGCTTTTTGGAGGTTTAACTGAAGACCGTCTAGAGGCGGCACTGGGCACTAGACGGTTAAACTCATTGAAATACAAATATTTTGAAAAATGTTGTAATTGAATGTTTTTAACAACTTATCCTTCAATAAAATATTTGCCTTTCATTTCTTTTTTAGCAAAAGTTTTGTTATAGTTTCAAGTTTCTTTAGGAAAAAATTAAGAAGGAATTCAACTCAACCATTTTGTTTGTAAAATAAAAGCTAGTGTTTATTAGAAGTTTATCGTAATCCAAAAATAAAAATTATTTGTGCGTTGTATATTTTTTCTACAAGATATAATTAGTTCCCTATAATTCTTTCTCAAACAGTTTTTCTGCAAACCAAATGGTATCTGAGCTACGCTACATTAAATAAAACCCAACCCAAAATGCATACGCCCTTTTAGAAAATTACTCTTGTGTCTGAAAAACTCTTCCAATCGCAGAAAATATTCAATTTGCTAAGCCAAATACGTGTGCAATGTTTAATTTAAATAAAAAATGTTCGATATTGGACGACAGGTTGTGTGAACACGGAAAGAAAAAGTAATCTTTTTAATTCCAATTGCAACTATTGCTAATATTCACACAGGAAATCAGCATAGCTTGTATCTTCTTCTTTTTTCCTGAGGAAATTAAATAATTCTACGAGCAGTGATATTTGTCAGTCATTTACAATTTGTTTTTTTCAGGAAAAAATTATTTTCGTCTTCGTACGTTAATTGTTTTATGCACAAGTTTTTGTAAATTTATTCCTGAAAATAAAACGGTTACTGAAAAATTAGACATTTAAAAATTTAAAATTCGATTCAAATATGGAAAACAAACGAGAGATTTTTGTTCCGTTCCTTCAGCTGGAAATTCTCAACATGTCTTCACAGCATGCTCAAGAATAAGAAAATTTAAATATAAAATATTCTGTTTCTGAGTATGGTTTTATGTTTATGTCGTCAAACATAAACTTTCAACTACGGATTTCATGATTCAAGCGAGTTCCAGTTCTTTTTTGTTAGTTCTCGCTTGATAAGCAAGTACAATCCGCTTAGACTTTTTTCTGCATCTTTTCAGAAAAGTGACTTTTAAAAATATTTTAAATGAAACGCTCTTATAAAAAAATAATCTATATAATTTCTGCTGTTATGCGAAAATTTTTATTCCAGATCCATTACCATAATTAATCACAATCACGATAGCTTCACTGGAAAGACACTCTTCGGTTAATTTTCTATAAAATGCAATTTGGAGTTCCAAAATGTTATAAATTAAATTTCATTTCAATGATCAGCGTTGTTTTTTTTTTCAAAAATGAGTACAAAAGTATTTGGCCAGGATTAGGATCACCTGGTTTATGTTCTATGTGCAGTTAACACATTACGTAAATCATTAATCTTGAGAGCAATCCCTCAACGATTTGCTTGGCACTCGGCAATGAAAATGTAGTGTTCCATTCCGTATAACCCTTCCACAAAAAAAAGAAAATCTAACACATTGGAAGATAAACTGCAATGATTATTCTCAATAAAACGTCTCATCCTCTTAATCCATTGCCTCACACTATTCCTGCACGCTTCCTCTGCCGGTGCTCGTGTCCCACAACCAACATAAGCCAAACAAACAATTCTGGTTCTTGCATGATCGATGCCGACCAAACCAACCAACAACGCGAACGAAAATCGGAGGAAATCTGGGTCAGCGTTATTCAATAAAGTACTGAAACAGTTTACTCCTCACTCTCTTTATCTCGTGCTCCCAGCATGGATCAGCAGCATCCCACATGCAGGCGTTCGCAGCGAGCAGCATCAAACGGGCAGTAAAATACACACAGACGAAATAAACCGACAGACGAAAAATTAAAAACCACCAGGCGACTCCAGCCTGGCAGGGCACGAATGCAAACGAACCGAACCGGCCAATCAGTGTGTGGCCACATGTTGGCATTTACATTTTCATACTCTCCATCCAGATTTCATTTGATTTTTGACTTTGAGTAGAGCACAGGGTCTTCTTTGTGTTTGGACTTTTCGTGAAGATAGTTTTTGTTTCGGGAGAAAGTCTCTCGAATGTTCATTATGTTGTTTCGCTTGATGCAGAGAGCACTTACACACAGTCTAGATGCTTTTGGTAGTACGTTAGCGAGTTTCGCACTGTTCGGAAAAGTATACCTCAACTTTGTTGGTTCCGTCTAGAATTTCCTAACGGTGCAGATATAGAGTGGTCAGTGTCCACAGCTGGACCGTTGTTAGGGAAGGTCATTTAAATAACAAAATGCTGTATTGTTTAATTTAGTTCCAGGAAAAGTTAGTTATTCGTTTCATCACGCGACTTCTCATTTCGATTACCATGCGTTCCCACTAAATGCAATGTAATGCGGGCGGATGGTAATCTTCGCGAGATGTGTTTTTTTAGTTTCGCTCACAAATCGAGATGTAACATTTTCTTGCTACGGTTTACGTGGCGCCAGTCTGTCAGTGGAACGGTGAGAAGAATTATCTGTGATTCCTATGTTGTATTTTTTTATTGCATCGTTTTTGTTTGTAGGAAACTAGTGGTTGCTTGTGGGTATTTGTAACAAGGTCAGTGCCGTTTTGTATCAGCCATGGAAATATAGCAGAACATAGTGTTCATTCTGTATCTCAAAACCAAAGACGTTGATAAAGATGATACAGTCAGGTACCCGTTCGAATGTCATGTTTAATCTAATTCATCTAAAATAAAGGGAAGAAATCAATTATATATGTATGTGCCTTTGCCTAGTAACAAAAAAAAATTCAAATGAGTAAACAGCTTAGTGTTATTTCCCGGGAGTACACTTGGGTTATCTCTGACAGTTTTTTCTGTGGTATTTTCAACAGTAAAAGCGTGTGTTAAAATTTAAGACGGCTAAACGAGCAATGAAATATGACAAATGACTGTACATTTTAAAACCGCCAAAATCCAAAATGCTCAATATGTCGAAAATTTTGGAAATGCAATGGCACATGTCCATGCTTTAACCAGAACCACCTTACGCAGTGACGATTCAACTGATTCCACAACCTGCGGATTCACTCCAAACAAGCAAACAAAAAGAGAAGCACGATAAAATTTTATTTCCAAATCCTAGTCTTCTCCCCCTTTGCGATGCTGTTCTTTGTTGATCCACACAAACTGACAGATGCGCCGCATTTGCTTCGCAACGGTTCCCGCATACAAATGCGCACGGTTGCCATTATTGTCTGTCGTTGCCGGGTGCCTTCCGGCTTAGTCCGGCGGACGACCGAAATTTTCCGAACTTTCCCGCTCTGCTTTGATGATGGGGGCTCCGAACAGCGGGAGAACCAGAGAGAAAGCTAGAGAGAGAAAGAAGGGTGAACAGCAGCTTAGGTTAGTATGTATATGTTGACGGACGTCGTCCCGGAATGTGCCACCAGCTAAACCACGGACAGCAGACCCAGCTAGTGGAGCTTCACAGTTCGGGTTTTGCCTTCGCTGTGTTCACACGTCGTCGTCTTCGTCGTCGCATCACCGTGTCCTTCAGCATTCGGATGTGCGTGTGTGCACTGGTGCTTGTACAATATCGGTTTTCTCTTCCTTGGTTTTTGAGCGTATGAAGCAGAAGTCTGAAGAACATGGAAAATTGTCCGTCGTACCTTGGTGAAGGTACACCGGGATAATTAGCATCTACGGGAGGTGCAGAACCGTTCCGAAGTGAACAGGAGATATCCCATGGCCTAAGGTTTTGTTTTCTGTGTTGGGCAGAAGAAAAAGTGCGGAAGCAGATTTAGGAAAATGAACAGAGGAATGGATTAAACCTTAGTGGTATTTTGATCGGATTGAATAATAGCGTATCAGCAGAACCAAAGAAGAGAAAACACACCAAGGTCTGCTAGTTCAATCTGTACAGCTGCGTTTTTTTAATTGAAAGTTTAATGAAATGACACAAAAGTAGTAAGTGGAAATGGGTTATGTTCCCTCTAAAAACACACGGTATTCTGCAGAGGGTGGTACTTTGATTTTTCTCATTTAACAAATTATCGATGGGAGAAGCAGAGAGTTACTGATGAAAATTGCATGATAATGCACACTCACCCACTGGTAACTAGATGGGGTGTCTTTTCTCAGCAGTATCATTTGGACAAACAGAGTTCGAAAAATCGTAGCAGCCTGGCAGTGTGCTTAGTGTGCTGCTTCGTGAACTTCATCCCAGGCGAAGAAATGTCACGGCTACAGTGATTAGCAGGCATGACATATTTCATAATTGCATTTTTCTAGCGACGAAAAACAGTTTCGCTCTTTGTGCGCTTTGTGTACACGTTGTTTTACAGCAAAAAAAGAAAAACAACAAACCGAACAACAACGTAGCAGCTCGGATAATAAGGAAGCTCGAGCTTCGCAGTGTCGTGTTTTATTTATAATCTAGTTGCGAATATTCATCAGCGAACGTGCGGCGAGATGGTCAGCATAGAGATTTAAAAATAGTCTTTGTGAAGCCAAGAAAAAGCAGGCTGCCAAAGGCGTATCTATCTGCGCTCGAAATTCGCCTGCAGCACGCTTCGTACTGTGCGGAAAAGACGACCAGTGCGAGTGGAAAATCTTATAGATCTCGCGCGAAGGAAGATCGCCAGAAAACAAATAATAAAAGTGACAACAATCACGCGTGATTAAAACAGCAGCGTCACTGAATTCAATCCAACGACAACGATTTGCCAAACCAGTCGATTTTGCGACCGTTCAGTAGTGACAAATAGTGTGATTATCTGTTTTGGGCGAGAGACTACGAGTGTAGATTTTCTTTTTGCTTGAAGTTTCAACGCGAAAAGCATTCTCACCGTTCACCGTTACGTAATACGCGTATGGGTACAGCAGAGAGTGCAGTCATCCGGATTGGCTGGTTCTATCCAATGATGCTGCCTGCCGCTTAGATAAGCTAAATTCATACGTGAACTGGCACAACAGGGAATCAACCAAAAATCCCAATTTTCTTCGATCACCGTCATCGTGTGCCTGTGCCGTTTCGCCACCTCTCTTGTCCCACATTATCTAGATAGCAGAAGAAGTAAGAGGGGACAAGAAACATTTTTCCAACGTACGGCGAAAGGAAGCCAACCTGACGGGCGCGTGTTTCTGTGTATGTGGCTTTGTGTGTGCGAATAGTGAATATTGAATTGTTTTCGTTCGTCAATCTGCTTTTTAAAGCATTCCCTAAGGCTCCCGCAGTTATTTTATGTAGCAATCAGTGTGTATGGTGCTTCGTGTTCGTGCAAACAAAATCATCCGTGCAAGCTGGCTGCTCTAGCTGATTACTTTGGAGGTAGGATAGATTTTTACGTCAAAACACTGTTGTAAATTTTCGCGTTTGGTTTTTGGCTTGGGATTGTGGGTACAGTTTAGATCTATGACGATGTGTGTTTCTTTTTAGTGAGCACTGGGTTTCCACCAGACAGAGTCCGATATAGGAGAGCATAATGCGTAGTACATTTACCTGTAAATATGCCCCCTGAACAATAGCTGAGCGGATAGAGGAAATCATCTCTCGGCAGCGTTCTAGAAATATCCCATCATGTTGTGATAACAAACGTTGCTCTGCCGCAGCTGACTAAAAGCTTTTACGTTATATATTTTTTTTCTGCAGGATATGATTTCAATCACCGATGCTGTCACAGTGTTCAGCTTTTAACTCGGTGCGGGTGAATGTCTAGATTCTTTCTGGTGCAATTTATTATTTAAAAAAATAATGTTGACGTCTCCACGAAATAGAGTTGTACTGACAAAAGTCTACAGTTCAATGCTACTTCAAATACCTCTCACTGATTTCAACAATACCTACTTTTGTATTAAGATTTTCACTTTACTACTACGATATCTTGTTAACTTTTCTGTACATGCTCAGCAAATGTCAGACGACTTCACTAGTGTATTCTCGATAATCTAGCCTAAGTTGTAAACCTGAAATCTAGTGTTTTCCGCGAAAAAAAAAGAAAATTTTGAGACAAACATAAACAACAGGATAAAAGAGCTCTTAAACCTGCTACCCCATTTACGGATGAGCAGTGTAAGAAAAATACTAAGAAAAAAATGTTCCAAAAAACGTGCCTCGAGGTAGCACTTTCTGATTTTTACTTGCCGACATCATCTGACTACTGCAATATCCTCTATATCAGTATCGATGAACGATTTGACGAAAACTTTTGTTGCTTCATTCTGAACCATTTTAATTGAAGGGAGCTCGTTTCCTTAAGGTTACAGAGTTCGATTTGAATTGTCATGAGCTCGAATCTTAGTAGAATCAGACCGTTCGGTGTCAGAGAGACTCTTATGCACAGATTCATGCTCAGTTTCCAAATTATTTATTATTATAAACACTTTTTTGCAATAAACATTAGTGAAATCTTTAGACACCTTCATAAAAAATCCTAGCTGACGACTTGCACGGTTAATAACATTGGCTCAATGAGGCTGAAAAGTCAGTTTATCATCGCGTAGTACCCCAAGGTCATTCATTTCATTAACACGAGCTAGAAGTGTACGTTCAATTGTATACAGAGTAGGCAGTGTGACTTTGCACTCGTATCCAAGTGAGTTTTAAAACTTGCTTGCACATTTATTTTCGGTTTGCACGTAAACCCTACTGACAGTGCATTACACTTGAGTTAGATTTGAGTTTGGATCCTGCATAACAACAATTGCATAAAAATCGAATTGCGATGAAATTCGCACCGCGTCTGCTGCAACAGTTTGTTGCATTGTCCTTTGAAAGCATAAAATCGATCTAAAAACAAAACTCATCGCGTCACATCATCGCCTGCATCGTGCACTGCATGCATTGCACGCATTTAAACTTAATCGATCAGAGTGTGCGGTGCAAAAAAACTCAAACTATCGAGAGGAAGCAGATTCAAGTTGGATTCAAATCTGGAAAAGTGTTACTCAGTTCAACTTTGCACGAGTTCATGCCATCACTGATTTTATAAGTAGCTTTTATGAGATTACTTCTTCGATGAAATGTAATTATGGCACATTTCTGGACACTGATAGTCATTAGGTTTTTTTGACACCAATTTTCAAAAATATTCAACAGTTCTTGCAGCTTTTGGTGGTTGGAAAATTTATCAATGACCTGGAATATCTATAATCTATAATAATAAGTCAGCATAAAACCGCTTACATCCCCTTCTAAGACGGGCTGCGACATCATTCATAAAAAAAAGGAAAAGAAGAGGTCTAGGATTACTTCCTTGAGGAACGCCGGAAGTGTTCATAAATCGTCGGGATGTGTAGTGTCCAAGTTTGACACTTAGGCTTCTATCACTTAGGTACCATTACAACCATTTAACCAGTTCTTCGGAGACACACATTATACTGAGTTTGTGGAGTAATATTCGATGGTCAATGTTATCAAATGCTGCCTTCAAGGCTGCCTAAACAGCTTCCACCTGCAAAGCAAGTTAGTTGTCACAGAAAACCCAGGATAAAACATGGGTTGATCAATTGAGATAATGCTTTTTATGTGAAACAGCAGTTGATCATTGAGAATCATTTCAAAACCGAAGCGAATGCCGAAGTTTAGGTAAAACAAACTTTAAAAACAAAAAAAAAACATTTCAAATAATTCCGAGCAGGCGCTTAGTGACGTTATACCACGATAGTTACGAACATCTTGTCTATTTCTTTTTCAATCTGTCGTCTAGTGTTTGCTAGAGAATTGCCATCCTCCCACTTGACCCTATCCTTACGTGAAAATTTCAAAAGATAATCACACAGTTGAATGAATACACCTCTTATGGTAATTATGATAAGCAAATTAGGTAACATTAATAAGTAATACTAGATTAAGGAAAACCAAAATTTAATTGAAAGCAGAGTATATTTATCTGTCCTGTATTATACAACCCTATCCTTACGTGAAAATTTCAAAAGATAATCACACAGTTGAATGAATACACCTCTTATGGTAATTATGATATGCAAATTAGGTTACATTAATAAGTAATACTAGATTTAGGAAAGCCAAAATTTAATTAAAAGCAGAGTATATTTATCTGTCCTGTATTATACTGAAGCAGGCTCGGATTTAAGGCGGAGCAACGGGGGTAAATGCCCCGGGCTCCCTAACCTTAGTTCCAGGCCCGACTTGCAACCACCACTCGTAAGCATAATAGCAAACTGAAGACCTGTTTTTCGCTCGTCAATGTGCATCATACCATCTGCTGATAAGAGAGTGAAGAGTAATAATTTCTCTGCGAATATCCTAATTTGACTGAGTAAAACCCTAGTGAAACTCTTGTTAATAATTCCACAGTACAACATTTTTTTTGCCTTGGCTTCTATGTATAATTTTTTGATGAAGTTTGATGCGAAAATAAATTTATCGGAGTTTGAACATATTTCAACTTAGGGGCAACAATGGCGCCTTTTTGAATTTCTGAGAAACCGGAAATTAGTGATGTTTTTTCGACGCCCTTTTGTTTTAAGACCAAATATCAAAATTCTAAGAGTTTGTCCACATATTTTTAGCCATCTTTAAAAAAACAGATCTTAAATCGGACAAAAACTGAGCTCAAAACGGTGATTCTACGAAACCGGTTTTGGCATAGTTTTAGTGTACACTAAAGTCGCTTTTTACGCGGGGGATACGTGCCGCGTGATAAAAACCGCGTTCGAGTGAAGGGAAACCGAAATCCGCGCAAAAAAATACCGCGTAAATTCCGGAATCCGCGTAAAAAAACCGCGTAAAAAGCGACCTTAGTGTATTTCACAAAGCAAAATAATATCAAGTATATTTTATATTGAGTAACAAAGTCTCAGGCATCGAATGGTAGGTGTCTGATCTACGTAAAATGCCAGCAAAATGTCGATTTTGCCCAATTTCCTCTACAATACAAAATAGGTTTATCTTGGCGCTGAATTAACTTATTTGAAATCTGTTCAAGGTAATATCAAGAGTGTAAGCGATACTCAAAGATACAATAACAATTTGTCTTCACATGATCCTCTTCTTTTTGTGGGGAGAGGGTCCCATTTAACTTTATCGAAGACGCGATGTTTTTGTCTCATAGCTGAAGCGAGATTTTTATGTTTTGACCGATCCTGGCCAAAAATGCAATTCCCTCCCAGCAAAAGAGGGAGCATCATTAAAAGACAAATTGTTATTGTATCTTTCAGTATCGCTTACACTCTTAATATTACATTAAACAGATTTCAAATAAGTTAATCCGACGGCGAGATAAACCTATTTTAGTGTTGTAGGGGGATTGGGGCAAAATTGATAGGTTGCTGACATTTTACGTAGATCAGACACCTACCATCGATTCCTGAGACTTTCTTACTCAATATAAGACATAATTTGATTACCACTTTTAGATATTAGCGCACTACTATAAGACCGTTACAAATTTTATTTTCATTTTATGTCACCCCCCCCCCCCCCTTCAAAAATTTTGAATATTGGAAGGGGAAGAAAAACAAGCTCAAACCGTTTTGCTCATTTCGTTGGTTTTCTGACAGCATAAATGCTTAATTTAGCAACAAACAAGTCAGGTGACAGCGAGAGTGTCGTCGAAAGGCAAGCGAAATAAATAATAATAATAATAAAGTGTTATTTTTCAACATTTATTTGAGTGCAAGGTACAAACGTCATAACTTGCACACAAACTTTGATCAAAGATATTTTTTTTTTGTTTCGTCTCGGTGTTATTTATTTTTTGCCACCCCCTCTGCTAACTTTGATAACCTTGGATATAAAAAGAATTCGAAATTTGTATCAGCCTTAATGCTTAGACATACTCGATATTATTTCGCTTTGTGAATGTGATTGTGGTTTCGTAGAATCACCGTTTTGAGCTCAATTTTTGTCCGATTTAAGATCTGTTTTTTTTTTTTTTCAAAAGATGAGTGAAAAGATGCTAATATGTGGACAAACTCTTAGAATTTTGATATTTGGTTTTTAAAACAAAATGGCGTCGAAAAAACCTCAAAAATTTCCAATTTCTCAAAAATTCAAAATTGCGCTATTTTTGCCCCTTAAGTTGAAATATGTTCAAATTCGGGGAAATTTAATTACACAAAATACACAAAAAAATCATATATAGAAGCCAAGGCAGAAAATAAAGCCAATTTTTGTTGCACTGTGTTATCCACACACGCAGGATAAGTGAAATGAATTGCTCAGTGAACATCTGAGAATTTCGTTTATATTTACATCGCCCTAAGGCACGACAAAAACATCGAATGTTCTGCAGAATACGCACCCATGGAGAGTTCTGAATCTTCCTATAATATTGAAGTCAAAATCTATTGGGATGTGGCTTCAATGTGAACTTCCATGTTTTGTTCTTTGGCCAACTGCTCACTTAGTAATTGAGAAGCTAACGGAAACAGCTCTTAACACTTGCGTCCCTGATCCCTCCAGAGCCGAAAAAACTAAAATTCTTTTACCTACCATTCCGCAAGTTCTAAACCGAATTTGATCCAACCTTTTTGAAAAGATCACAAATTTAACGTAGTTTTTGGAGCAAAATTTTCCGTTGTTCCGGATTTGTCGAGGGGAACCGTGGGGTAAGTACCCTCCCAGGGACACAGGTACGATCGAAAACGGTAGCGAAACCTCGCTTGCGACATATCAAACATTAAGTTTTTGCAGAACAACACTGTTGGAGATCGGTACACTGGGGTCGCTTTTTACGCGGGTGGTTTTTATGCGTTTTTTTGAACGGGATATTTATACAATAACGCGGATTATTTTTACTCGATTCGGAAGATGGTTTGTACGCGGTATCAAATAAGTTTAGTATGAATATATCTAATCTAATCTTTTAAATGCGGTATAACCAACCGCGTAAAAAGCGACCCCAGTGTATTTGGCCACTTGGACGAATAATAGCCGTTCCTGGCCGAGTTCTATGATATGCCGCAAGCTAGGTTTTGGACCATTTCCGGAACAGATTTCCGGAACGTCCAAGTGGCCAAGTACCGAAGTTTGATATGTCGCAAGCAAGGTTTCGCTACCGTTTTGAAGGGTACTTACCCCAAGGTTCTCCTCAATGAATCCGGAAGAACGGGAAATTTTGAGATGTCCCGTACTGTATGTAAAACTACGATAAATATTGTGATCTTTCAGAGAAGGTTGGATCAAATTCAGTTTAGATCTTACTGAACGGCAGATTAAAGAATTTTCATTTTTTCGGCTCTGCAGGGGTCAGGTACGCAATTGTTGAACTGAGAGGGAAAACAATTGCTTACCCCTGCAAGCGATGCTTGTGAGTGAAAATAATCTGAAATGCTCTGCGACTAAATGTGGTTAATTACTCACTCTATGTGAGAGAAAATCGATAGAAATAGGTTTTCTCTCACACAGGTGTTTGACAGGTAGAGTAGGAAATGTGAGCAAAAATCAAGAGAATGGATGAAGTTTGCCCAATCCGGCCCTGTACCGAAGACTAAACAATCATTAAACAATAATTTTTGATATTTGGCATATTTGGCAGGAGTCAGTACAAGGCTCGGTAAAGGAGAGTAGTAGAGTTGAGAGTAAAAGTAAACTCGGTTTCTGATAACAATAATTGTAGCACTTTCTTTCCTGAATGACCCCAAGGCTGGCGCCCTCATCGATCTCTGCTAAAACCAGAAGCTACTGAATAGTTGTGCATAAAAAATGGTACACTAATCACCAATAGCCACCTGGCCCTAATTTTGCCTAGAGTAAATATTTCATGAAGATAATCTCGCGGGAACTGTAGCTGATAGATGTCGCCAAGAATACTCACAACTATTGAGTATGCATTCAACGGAGACATCGCTGTCTTCCTACCGCCGTAGCAAGAAGCGCCTTGATACTTTTTGTAGAGATCTGAAGCTGGATCAAGCAAAAACCTCCCTAACCTTACCGTGTGTATTAAGAAGATTTTGATTCTATCGTATGGTAATGCCACGTTGGAGTAAGCGAGGTTTCTTCGTGAACTAGGAGGGCGTAGTCATGAATCTAAACGAGGAAAGACTTGTAGCGCAGCGCTTGGTGCACAGGATGCCAGTGGTGGAGATCACCAAGTCGTTGATCCCTTACGCTCGCATTTCACATAGTCGATATGTTGAATCGTTGAAGGTAAAGAAGAAGGATCAGTCAGATAAAGATGAAGAAACCTGGAAGAAGAATGCCACGGCCCGTGCCTTTGAAGCGATAGAAGGCAAAAAAGCGGACACCCAGGAAGAGGCAGCACTGATGGATGAGGAAATGGGTGAGCTGCTGAAGTAATGTGTCTTAAGCAGGCTTAGAAAAAAGACTGTAGAGCGACACTATACTGACGACTTTTCTGTTTTTTAACTCTAACAGCCTTATGAATAAGTTATACATGAAAGCTTACATACAGCTACAGCTTACACAAGGTAACGAAACTGTCTTGCGTTGCACACGACAGCTCATTTTATGCCCATGTATTTTGTTCGTTCGGACATGATAGCCTAGTTTCATTTCATTTTGAGGATGTCCTGTTGGCTTGGCCTGCGCTGTTGACAGCCTGCTAATCGGCTGCGGCTGTCATCGACTCGCACTTTTTCGTTTCTCCTTTTCCTTGGGCCGGTGGCATATTGAATACAAAGCAAACCGTTTCATATGTGTTTCCATTATATTATTCCCCATGTATTTATGAAGCAAAAAAAAAAATTATTCCCCACTTAAGAAAAAACGTGCTTCGCACCATCTCACTTTTCTTTTAGCATCGGCCTTACTGTCACCTACTGGCCTATCATAATCACCTGACATCCCGCTCGGATTTGTGCCGAAGGATGTCGAAGATTATAGGCTGTCATTAGCGGTGGCTTGGGAGAACCAACAGACATAAGGAGATGAAAAATAACAGCCCGTTTGGCACTGCATGTGTGTGCTGTCATCAGTTACTGCCGGGTTATGTACCGAACGTACGGGGAGCAGGGAGAGCTGTGCAATGCAATGACAGCCGAATTAGTTGAAAACTTGCTGTCATGGATATGCAGTCTTTTTCAGAAGCTTGGTCTTAAGTGTTGTTTAAAACTGTCCCCGGTAATGAGTACTATATGTGCTCTCGGAAAAGATGACATCCGTCACATTTTTCGAATTTTTGTGACAATATCTCTTGATTTCAATAAGACTGAACACGTTTAAGAAGTGACTTTAAGCATATTGGGATGTAAATCGAAAGCCACACTTTTTTTATTCTTAACTGTATTTAAAACTACAGAATTCTTAAACGGGCACGTAGGTATAATTGTTATTTGCTTTTAAGTGGTTAAAAAAGCGGAAAAAGTGTAATGTTTGTTTGTGACACCGGACTTAACAAGCTGCTACTTCTAATTCTTCTGATGTCGTTTTCTTGTTCCAAGTACATGCCTTGTTTTTCAAATTGATCATAAAATTGAAGCTCTGATTTAGTATCGAACAATTAGCAGACCCTTCCTTAACAAGCCAGTCGTCGTAGATTCGAGTCTCGACTCGGGAGAGACTGTTAGTGTAAGTAGAATCGTAGCGCTAGCCCCGCAATTGTCCTGTACACTTAAATAGTTGGCTGCGAAGTCTGTGTATATAACCAGAAGATCGAGTTGCGAATCAGAAAGTAGCACCAAGGCTTTGCTCAATTGGTAGATATCCTCCGGATTTCTTCTTTATTTGATACTTTCTTATCTGACATATAATCTTTTGAATTTTTCTGGTATCAAAATGAAATTATGACCTGTGGAAAAAATCACAACACAAGATTTTTGCGTTTATACTCCCGTATCATAGGTTTGTTCAATAGCAAGTCCAATTTACATCGCAAAAAAATAATATTTTCTCGACCTCTATAGTTTGTGTCACATCAAGTAAATACATTGCGAAAAATCGATTTCCCGAATGCCCATACTTTTGTCAACATGCAGTTCTGCACGTGCTGCTGTTCATTTCTGTAGCAAGTTTCCATGAAGCATGATTTCGGAAAGCTTTCGAGAATTTCCGGAACACCACTTGACTGACTCGCTGCAAGCAACTTCCGTACCTCTCGAGATAAATGGACACTCCTATTGGATAATTGCATTACAAACTTCGGAAAGCACACAGCCTGCACTCGTTGAGCTACAGTTCAACACCAACATTATCCAGAATCAAGAAAAAAAAAGGATTTTCACCAACAACCGAATGAAGGAGGCTGCACAGTTACCATTGCAACTACACCAACACAACCTGCAACGGAGTGAATCGAATGCGAGCGACTGCACTCACACTACATCACCAGCAGTTGCAGAAAATGCTCGCTCCCTGTGCCCTTCTTTAGATTCTGGAACCGTCGTCGAATTTGTTGGAAACTAGGTCACAGATGTGCAAGTGCAACTTGTGCCTATATGCCATGCTGTACTGCCTGTCTGAGTATGTCCTTCACCGTTCGAGACGTAGCCTTATTCCTGAACGTGCGGAAGGAAGTGAGCGAAGCAGAGCGGAACGGAACGAGTCGCTACCAAAGTAAAGTGGGTGGTGGTAGCCGTGGGCTGTGCCGCGCTTAGCACAATTCACCTAACGCGCGCCGAGCGATAATCGTGCACTGTTTAATGCTGAGGTTGCTAGTACGTGTATATGTACATACATATATGGTGCGTGTATTGTTAGCACTTGCAGGTTGGGAAAATCCCGCAGATGAAAGTCCATGCGGACAAATTGAATTTCCCCGAATGGTGTAGCGAATCGTCGCCACAGCAGGGTGGATCGTTTGAGAACATAAACATAGGACAAAAGGGGCAGAGTATTGTTTCCACCAACCATTTAAACTACCTATAATATGTTCATCCAAATATCTCTTTGTTCGTTAGAATGATGGTTTTCATGGATGGATTTAATTCTATAGATGGTGTTGTTTCCTCTTTTGCTGTTTTATAAGGTTAGCAATTAGGCAACGAAAACTATACTGCGAATATCATTCAATGTCATTTTCAAGTGCCTCTTTGCCCGAGTATAAATAACCGGGCGCGGTATTAATCATAATCCCTCCTTAATTGCACTCGTTAATTCGTAAGTGTACATGAGCGAAATTGCGCAGTGGCTTTTCTGGTTTAATGAGAATGCTGATGCTGTTTAAAGCCGCCCTTTTACCGAGAAAACATTCAATTTGTTTCCGGCTGCTGTCCGCTTGAATCTCATTTTCTATGTTAGTTTAATGGTGTGTCATCCGACCCATTGCATCACTCGCAGAGAAATAACAGAGTTTCGTCGGCACAGCAGCAGCGCGAGAGTATAGATTTTATTTTTAGTTGAACAATAAAGGAAAGTCTTTCTGAAACAAGGATATATAAATTTTCGATTTCATGTTTCTGAATTCCAATGCTAAAAGTTTGCGCGGTTTTCTGTTTCAGTCAGTTTGAATATTTGTTCTAATAGTATTTCTTCTGCACTCAAATGATGATTAGTGATTTATTTTTTGTTTTTGCCTTTCTCCTAGAAAGGTATAGCAATCACTGGAAAAACCAAAGGTATAAAAGTGGTCCCAATGGCCGAATGTCATATACCACACGACCCCTTTCGACGAACTGAGCATTTTCTGTATGTATGTATGTATGTGTGTGTGTGTATGTGCAACTTTTTTTTCTCACTCACTTTTCTCAGAGATGGCTAGACCGATTTTCATAAAATTAATTGCAAATGAAAGGTCTAGTTGCGCCATAGGTTGCTATTGAATTTCATTGTAATCGGATTTTTAGTTTAGAGGTTATGTATCAAAATGTAAAAATTACGAAACATCAATATCTCATAAACCACTCAACCGATTTCAATAAAACTAGTTTTAAATGATCGGGCTGTCTCCAGAACACTTAACTTTTGAATTTCGTTATGATTGAACATATGGTTCAAAAGTTATGTAAAGAAAAGTTATCCTGAGGTTTTTTAAACTCACTCATTTTTGTCAGAGATGGCTGAACCGATTTTCACAAAATTAGTGTCAAATGAAAGGTCTAGTTGCCCCATAGGTTGCTATTGAATTTCATTGCAATCGGATTGTAACTTTGTCCGTTGTTCATAAAAATGTGAAATCACATAATGAGAGTAAACATATTGACTTTCTCCTAACGATCACTGGCTAATTAAAAGGTAGAAAAGTGATCCAAATGGCCGAATGTCATATACTACTCGACTAAGTTCGACGAATCGAGCATTTTCTGCATATAAGCATGTATAGGTGTATATGTTTGTGTGTGGGTGTATACGTGTGTATGTGCACCTTTTTTTCGCACTCACTTTTCTTAGAGATGGTCTGACCGAACCAATTTCAATGAAATTAATTGCAAATGAAAGGTCTAGTTGCCCTATAAGACCCTATTGAATTTTTTTTTAATCTGATTTCTAGTTTAGAGGATATGTATCAAAATGTAAAAATCACGAAACATCAATATCTCAAAAACTACACAACTGATTTGAACAAAATTGGTTTCAAATGAACGGGCTACCTTAAAAACCCTTAACTTTTGAATTTTATGGAGATTGATCATGTGGTTCAGAATTTATTGAGAGAAACGTGTTCTGGAGACTATTTAATCTCACGCATGTTTCTCAGAGATAGTTGGCCCGATTTTTATAAAATTAGTTTCATATGGAAGGTCTTGTAGCCCCATAAGACCCTAATATTTTTTTTTTACAAACCGATTATTACCTTGCCTGTTATGTTTAAAAATGTGAAATCCAGCTATGAAATGAAACATACTCCGAAGACTACATAAACTCACTCACTTTTCTCAGAGATGGTTGACCCGATTTCCACAGAATAAGTATCAAATGAAAGGTCTAGCTGCCTTATAACACCGTATTGAATTTTGCTGTAATCGGACTGTAACTTCGTCTGTAATGTATCGAAATGTGAAAATCACGAAACTTCATTATCTTAGAAACTACACAACCGATTTGAACAATATTGATATCAGATGAACGGGCTAGTTAAGGGTTAACTGATGAATTATGATTGAACACGTGGTTTCAAAGTTTGGCTGCCCTATATGTTACCTTTTCATTTGATTGTAATCAAACTTAAGCAATCGTTATGTTTTAATTTGTAAAACAACGAAAGTCTATTATCTCAAGTATTACACGACTCATTTGAACTTAACTAGTGTCATACAAACGAGTCATCTCTCAAACTTACAAATAACAAACTTCATAACAATTTGATATGCTGTTCAAAAGTTTTGGAAAGAAAAGAAATTCAAAGACTATTCAACACTTTACCTGCTTTGATCAATATATATGGCCTCAACATGATTCAAATGTGGTATCGTACTATCTGAACGATCCCGGTATCGCTCTTGATTAAATTGTTCGAAATTTATTTCGCGATTTCTTAAGCACTAACATTACGACAAATTTCATATTTTATACTTTAATTACAACATCAATATTTTAGAACCCAAAGAGTGAATAAACCTTTATTGGATTTAAGCATTCATGTAAATCTATTTTCACAAATAATAAGTTTGAATGAGAAAGGCTGAGTCTGACCGCTAGGTGGATTAATTTAGGTTTTTTTTTTTCAAAAAGGAGTTTCATTTATTAATATGATGTAATTAAAAACGTTGAAAAAGGTACCGATTTGTCACGATTAGCTGCGGTCATCTCCTAATTGATTTTTTTCCTTTTCATAGAAAGAAAACCTGCTTTGAATGTCTGATATACTTGACTCCTACTGGAGAATTTTAACTCCACTAATGAGATTTGCCATCGTTTACCTTTTTTTCGCGAGTGGAATAGGAGGGTTCCACCTCGCACATCAAAGTGAGACCAAAAGTCGCGATTATCCTCTCGAATCACCGAACCACCGAAAGAATGATGTTTTCCGCTGCTCTGATTATGATTGGGTTTCTTCCCATCCATAAAGTTTTCTGCGTTGGAAAAGCTAACAGGTTTTATCTTTTTTTTTTGTTTCTTCGTAACCTAGACATCCGCGTTAGCGCTGGATTGTTGAAAGGAGATGACTCCTGGTGGGGCACAATGCGGCTTTCACCATAGAATCCAGGTCAAAGCCGGGCGTTATTATTAGAATTCTTTCTGAATGTCTGAAACTTATTTGAAGGAAATATTTGATGTTTGTTATGAAAAAAATTTCGCTATATTTTTGCGCTCGTTTCAATGTTACTGTTTTTGCGTTCCTAGAAAATCGAAGTTATGCATTGTGCGTTAATTAGTATTAAAAATAAGGCATTGTTTTTAGAAAAATGGATCAAGCTATCCAAACAGTAAATAACTTAAAAATGCAAAATAGAGAACATAATAGCGGTATCAAAATTTTTACCCTAACTAACACACTCAGGTACCTATAACTCGGTGACGGAATCGTGAAAGGAATCGTTTCTACGGTATGGACAAAATCTGTTCGAATTGCATATATGCAATATATATATTTCCATATAGGGAAAACCTTTTCGATGATTTCTCAAGAATCCGAATGTAGAAATCTTAAGGTTTCATTTTTGAAAATCTTCCGGATTCGCATACACGCGTCCGTAAACGATTCAATTTGTACTGGAAACAGGATATAAGATTCATGAAAAATTTTGAAATTTTATCGTAAAAATTTGATGTTGCAGAATATTATAAAACATGTAATGTTAATATTAACTTTGTATAGGTGCTAAAGGCGTTTTGGTTCCTTTCGTCTCTGTAAACAATTGACACTAGTTGATTTCAACATATTCTACATTATAAGAAAATTAAGACTAATTTTTAACTCAGTTACGGTCCCCTTCGACATTTTTTACGCACTGATTCATCTGTGGAAAAGAACTGTTTGGCAAATGCTAATCCGGATTTGCGTTTCTGAGAAGACGGTGGATCTGATTGAGGAAATCTATTTTTCAATTTAATTATCTCTTTCTAAAAGTATTATACTCTCTGATTCAATCCTGTAACTTGTTAATTCAGTTCTGAAGTATAAAAAACCTATGTCTTGAAGTAATATCAAACACTCCTATCTGATGGTTAACGAATGAAAATTTCTCATTGAGAAGGATTTCATTTAAGCAAAACTAGACTTATTACTAATATTTTTATTTGGCTTCCTCTGAGCTGAACCTGGAGGATATGATTCAGAAAGACCAAAAATCAAACATCATCATCAATGGAATCAATGGAATAAACACTGCGACTATACCTGGACCTTACGTCCATCTAGCATCAAGCTGAAATTGCTTCAACTTCTTAGAAAGCGAATAGAACTTTATTGAAAATGCGGACCGATTTATAAATTTCAACAATTAACACTAACGAGGACAGACTGATCAACATTATTGACGTCCCGGTTTGAATTCCCTCGGTTTCCTCACATTGGAAGCGGGCGTCCTCCATAAGGAACCCTAAAAAATCTATGTGACTAGGACTCTTGAATGAGTATCGTGAAATGAGAATTTTTTGCATACAAAACCTTTGACTTTTACCTCACTTTAAAATTTTTGTGACTTTTGCAATATCTGATTTCGGTAGTTTTAGCTCCAAAACATTCATTAACCGATCTACTTTCATGTCAGCGGTGCCCCGAAGGAATTTTCTCTCTTTCGACACTCGGTTTTTGGAGATATATACCTCAATTGAGAAATTTTTACGGTTCCTGGGCGTCATCTCGATTTCGAAAATGCCCATGTAGGGTGGTAATAGGCAGTTTAAGTTATTTTCTACAAAACGGAAGTCTCCATTTTGGAATCCATCATGGTATCTGAGGTTGTTTTTCGGTCTCTAAGTGTTATCATGACTCTCGATATTGGATGTCATTTGAATTTGGTTTCATTTAATTGTTTTTCTGGTCACTGGAGGCCTGTCCCGAAAAAATCATTTTAAAGGCTCATCATTAAAATACCCAAACTATACAAACGGCCTGCAGAAGTGATTTAATGAACCTTGAACCAGAAATTGTGTGATACTGACGCTGACATAAAAGTATTTAAGTTACTGTTAAAACTGTCGAAATCGGGCGAAAATTGCAAAAGTTACAAGAATTTTAAAGTTAGCTTTGATTAAGAGGTTTCGTATTCGAAAAATTCTCATAACACTGTTCTCATTCATGAATCCTAATCCCACAGACTTGGCAGTCTTGAGTATTCCTTTTTCAGGATTCCTTATCGAGGACTCCAACGAATCCCATGTAGGGAGCTCTAGGAATCTTTACGAAACTAATGTGTTCGTCCGGGTGTTTCTAATTCTGAGAGCCTTCAGAAAGAAAGCATTCGATTCCGACGGATTCTCGTTACACGATTTTCATCCCGCTCCCACAGACAAAGGTGTCTTAAGTAGGGGTGGGTGAAACGGCTCTTTTGCTAGAGCGGTTCTGAACCGCTCACTCACCATTGCGAACCGACTCATATGAACGGCTCGTGAGCCGTTCGCTTTTACCTAGTCTTAAAGATTTTTGAGAAAGGACTACGTCTATGTTTTCTATACTAGATTACATTTTGTGAAATTTAAAATGAAACTGGCAAATGTTGCGTCAGATTTTAAACGATTACAGCAAGCGAACGACTTAATGCATCTTAGTCATTTATATGTCGGTGGATAGATAAAATGTTTAACAATTGTTTGATATAATGTTTAACATTGTTGCTTTACTGCTTAATGATGAAAAAAGGTGAAAAGTTCCAAGGTCAAGCTTTCCCATACATTTTCTTTGCTATTCCCTTGTTTCCCAAGAACGGATAACAATAACATGGACGGAATAAATTCCACTGCCTACATATTCTGACTCAACAAAGTGTTTTGTGCCGTTTGACTTTCTTTAAGCTGCGTGGCCACGCCCTCATGGCAAAAATCTACGCTGAACTCGATCCAAAAGACTGCGTGTAGAAAATTCAGCTTCAGTCTAGTTTGTCACACAATAGCGAGTGGAGTACGGCTGTTAGAGGTTCGCGACATGAGGAAACGAGAGCTGCATACAAGTCAACTTCCAGGCACTGCGGAACATGTTTCCTTATTTTGCATACGGCAGCAACAGTTACCGTCGTACGCTGCAGAATATTTTGCTGGTACAGCTACTGGAGGACACAGCGGAGAGCAAATTTTATTTTGCGCGGCTAAGCAAAATATTCAATGCTACCGGTAGTGCGATCATCACCGTTCTGTAGCACACATTTCGAGCTGAAGATTATGGAATCGGTTCGGTTTTATTTTGCATACGGCAGCAACAGGCACCATTGTACGCTGCAGGATATTTTGAGGGCACAGCGGAGACTATATTTTATTATGCGCGGCCAAGCAAAATATTAAATGCTACCGATGATGGTGCGATCATCAACGTTCTGTAGCACACATTTCGAGCTGAAGATTATAGAATCAGTTCTTTTCAGAACTATAGATGCTTGAAAATAAGAGTTAAGAGAATTTTCACAACTAGGTACCACTAGTGTGAAATTTTCATGTATTCATGCATCGTTATTTTTACAATAACGACCATCAAATATAAAGGGTAGTATGGCCTATGAACAGTTTATCGCAGCATATAATATATATATTTAGTCCTACATCACCATTTTAAGGGAATTTATGCGAATCTAGACTGATGCTTTTCGATTTGTGTAGTAGGAGTAGTTCTGGTAACTTCATATGCTTGATTTTTTCAATAGCGTCATCGTCTGAAACAACATCGAACGCAATAGAACAGTTGAAATCAACCGAGTCAACTTGCTCTCTGTTCTCGACTTCTTAGCTCATGTAACACATCAAGTTAGACGTTGTTGATCTATGCTGCATAAACACATATTGGGGCAGATTTTCCAACTCTGTAGAGTACGGTTTGAATCATCGTTTCGAATACCTTTGCAAGTAAACACAAGACTGATATTCCACAATATTGTTCCACTTTATGTGGTACTCACTGACTTAAGAATTGGCACAATGCAAGAAGATTCCCAGATATCTGGGAAAGTCGAGTTTGAAAGCAATAAATTAAAGAGACAAACAACAGGAAATGCCAATGAGGATGCACAATTTTTGAGGAACAGTGGCGGTAATTCATCAACCCGGCTCCTTCAGTCGGATCAATGTGTTGGAGCTCTGTTTGAATTTCGTTGGTTGAAAAAACAATTCCTCGAATACGTCATTGTTAACATCAAGCAAGATGACTAACGACTTGTGGAGAGGATCGACTCGTAAGAGTGGTTCAGCGAGTTCAAATGAGGTGGAAGTCTCTTCAGGTACGTTAACAAAGGCTAAATCAAGCAACCGTTCAATTGAACTTGTAAACTAGTTGACCTGTAGAAGTTCGTAAGCAAGCAGTAATTCAGTGCGTTCTAGTTCATATTCGAAAGATCTTTATCAAGTTGCCATACGAGGTTAGGGCTTAAAATGATCGTAATCTGGTAACGAGATTGAAATTCGTTTGAGGTTAGATATTACTGCAACAAGTGTAAGCTCTCTGCGATCACATCGAAACAGACAGTATTCAGACGACAGCTCTGAATCGCTTATGTCAGGTCGGAGCCAGATTTTAGTACGTAGTTACTACTAGAGAGCATCCGCTTCAAATTTTTCGTCAAACCGGCGCTCTGAGAGCTCTGACGTTCATCATTACGACTGAAACAGGAAGATTGAATAAGTAGAGTATGCGTTTCAGCCATTGAACCTTTGGATTTCGGAAGATCTCTTCCTCTACCACGACGTCTTTGATGGCTGGAACAGTTGATGGCTGAAAGCGGTGGTGGTACTGGTAACACTACCGAGTCGGGAGAATTGGAGACTTACTGATTGCTATATGACGTGCGTCTTGGTGAGGCTTCAGTTAATATTGAAGATGATTTTGCCGCCGGTTAATGGACCCTTTTTACGGAGTTGATTAAAATCAACGGACACCGTTTTTCTTTAAATAAGATTCAAAAAGTTAGGCATCGGATTTAAACGAAGAATAAATAGTAGGAGGGTGGTATTCAAGACACGACCGCATGGTGTTGACTACCGTATTCTTATATTCCATTGAAACAAATAGTAGAGGAAATTGCAACGCTTCTATTACAAAACTTCGAGGCACCAAAAGGTGCCATTTGCCGATTATTCTTGTTTACTGGTTAGTCCGTCCAGAATTCCAGCCATTTTAGTATTTTGCAGTAGCCATGTACTACTAACAGCCACCAGCATTACGGATGAAACCGGCACGAGATGACCGGTACTCTTTTGTCTTTTCTCCTTTCAGCTGCCAACACCTAGCGTCCGTATGTAATCGGAACGGTTTAGTAATGAAACTGATGGGGTGAAATGTTCGAACGGTACCTTTTATATCAAGGCTTCGCAGTTAGTTAGAGAAGGAGTGGCTAAGTAGAGAATGAAATGACAAGGAAAGTGAATTTTCTTAGAAAGCTGCGCCGGCCGCTGTCGTAAAATTAACACCAACAAAAACATGCAAGGTTTTTTATTTCGCTAGATGCAGCATTTTGTAAAACAGAAAATTCAATTAGCCGCTTCTATTACAAAATTTCGAGGCACCAAAAGGTGCCAGTTGCCGATTATATTCTTGTTTTCTGGTTAGTCCGTCCAGAACTCCAGCCATTTTTGTATTTTGCAGTAGCGATGTACTACTAACCGCCACCAGCATTACGGGTGAAACCAGCACGAGATGATCGGTACGTTTTTGTCTTTCCTCTTTTCAGCTGCTAACACCTAGTGTCCCTATGCAAGCGGTACAGTTTAGTAATGAAACTGGTGGAGTTAAATGTTCGAACGGTACCTTTTATATCAAGGTTTCGTCAGTTAGTTAGAATGAAGGAGGGGCTAAGTAGAAAATGGAATGACAAGGAACGCAAAAAAGCATCGGAAACAGAAAGTGACAACAACAATAACAACAAAGTCAGATCGATTGTATCCGTTAGTGTCGACTGTGCTTGGGAAGAGAGGTAGTGATTGGCTGCGTGGTATGATTTAGACAATCGATATTAATTACCAATTTTCAATAGTGTTTCTTAAACAATAGTTTGTTTTTGTTACATAAATTTAACCGTAAAAGAATTTCTGATCGATTGATGCCCAAACCTCGAAAACCTGATTAAAAATGACTGAAAAATAAGCGCTCAAAACCTGACCACTTTTCCCTGGCTTTCCCTGGTTGAATTACTAGATTTTCAAATTCAGGCGCCTAACTTCGATATAGACGTTAGTCAACGTCGAAAAGTTAGCCGTTTGATTGGAATTGAAAAGCATCGATCTGAAAGAGACAAAAAAAGTAACACACAGGGGCTAAACTATTTAACAATGAAATTAGAGATGAGTTTGGAAAAGTATGATGTAAAGAAATAGTATTAGTTTTGTCTAATTTGTCTGAAACAAAATAAGACAAATCTTGACAAGAGCATGAAAAAAATGAAAATAGAATTATTACACCATTGATAAGACAGTTCAACAATATCAAAAAAGGAAATTGATTGAAAAATAAAGCAAAAAATCAAGTAAACAAGAAATCAAAATATTGCAATTAAATAAATCGAAAACAATTAAAGGCACAAATGCATAACATAAAGTTAAAATAGAATATTTCAACGGGTGAAAATATAAAGAAACAAAGTACAGATAACATAAAACCGACTGCCAATGTGGAATAGGTAATTGACATGAAAAATGCACAGAAATCATCCCTTACACTGAAACCAAAAACCTAAAAATATTTAGAAATCTTCTAGAAATATCTGCGAGGAATAAACAATTGAACAGTCACTTATGATGGCACATGTTCGTGCAATTAATAAGCTAATAATTCCATTTTTGGTAAACAGAAAAGAATTATCTAATAAACGGTTCAAGTGGATTGCTACCAATTGGATGAAGTGGTTTCACATATCTTCTTCAGGGAGCCTAAGTTTTGTCGAGTTTTCAATAGTGCAGTATCCGTAAGACCTTGTTGTGTGAGTCTAAGTTGAAAGATTTAATTACATTACTAGGTATTTTGGGCTCGTATCACCGATGTCTACTTGTCCTTTTATACAATGCAAGCTTTGAAGTAATTCTAGGTTATACAAAGAATAGTACAGTAAAGAATATCCTTGAGATAAGTGATGTGCTGACATCAAATAATGCACACTCGATATTGTTACGAATTTTTCCTGCTTTCCCCTTAAAAGAAAATTTGGTTACAATAGTTCTACTCTTTCATGATTACGGGTGTTTTTTTTTTAAGTAATATATATTTTAATATGTCAGTATAAATTTACGCACAAAACACAGAAAGCATTTTGTTTAAATATGCGCGTCTATGTCACACTGTGACCACAGTATAGAACAGAAAAAAATGGAATACATAAAAAATAACGAACGCAGATAACTTTATGCTAACATTTGAACCGTAGCAAAAGGTGCTGGAAACAGTTTGGAACTGTTTTGATGGGCGAAATAAAAAATGGATCGTGGGTCCTGTGATTGCACCATTACGGGTGAAGCGAAGCTTCGAAAGTTTCAGCTGAAGGGATAACCGGATAATCGTTACACAGTACATTGCGCCTTTTATAACAACAGAATAACAGCTTCTGCAAGAAGTAACTTTTTTCCCGTTGATTTTATTTGCTTTTTATTCACTAATTATTCCACCCAAATGCACCTCCGGATTCATTGTAAAATAAATAAATTAAACAGCCTGAACTGATTTTCTCACTGCAAATAACATCACCACTCATCAAGATTATTGTGAACGTGCTCATCTCTATCTGTTGTCTTTCTTATTTCTCTTCTCTTATTTCTTTCTCGGTTGCAGATATTTTCCTTTTATTAACCAATAAAAAAAATAATACTAGCAAAAGCAAGCAAAAGAAAAGCAAGAAAAACAAACGCTCGCAGAACATGAGTACAGCTCCCGCACAAGCCGCTATCGTGTTATCAAACAACAACAACAATAACAACAGTAGCAGCAACATCATCAACAGCAGTAGTAGCAGTAGCAACAACAACAGCATCATCGGCACACCATCTGCCCCCACCACTAGTACACCATCCTCATCCATCGTTAGTTCCGTGTCAAGTCAGGCGTTATTGACAGCGCCTGCAGCACAAACATCGGTGCCGGCATCGGCGTCGATCTTAACTAATAACAGCAACAGTAACAACAACAATAGTCCTATCTCTAGTGGTTGTAGCAATAGCAGCATGGCGACCGTAGCGACAGTCGGAACGGTGGCGACAGCGATGCCAACAGCGATGGTACCCAATGCGGTATCGCAAGTGTCGCCTCCGGTAACGGCCACCGGTACGAACCCAGCGGCAATCCCATCCCAGAAGGAACAGCATACAGCAGAGGATACGCTAAACCGACCGAACAGTCTTGGCGGTCGACAACGGGTATGTGTTGCACTTTTGCTTTTTGTGTTTGCTTTTCATGTTTCACCATTAAAATAATGCGCTTCGGAGAATATTGTTCACTGCACTGAGTCAATAGGAGGTCTGCGACACAAATTGAAAGAATGACACTTGATGGGTAAGCTGTGCTTAGTGAAACATAACTGTGATCGTTGTGCTGCGTCAAAGATGTTTGGTTCGTTTGACAGGCAATCTCGGGCGGGGATGCAAAACTTGATATCTACACGAATTAATTTACACCGTGTTAACCGGCCATCCGACAGGGGCGCTTGATTAACTGAAACAATATTCACCCTCGTCAAATTTTGACACCCTTCGTTGCTCTGCTGGGTCCTTCGGGGTTTTCTGATCTTCACTTGTATTGTGTCGACATGTACACTGGTTTTTAAAAGGATACATCACAAAAGTATTTGACGCAGATGATGAAACTCAAGCTACCCCTTTGAAAGATTTAATTAAACATGTTTTTCGAAGTCAATGTGATTTAAATCCAAAATTGTTTTACAAATATTGAATCTAGCTGAAATTTTTCTCCGATTTTTCTGAATCAGTCGACAGCACTTTTCACGCTTCTTGAATTGTTAATTCGGATTCACAAATGTACCATTCCATTTTTCTTTCGCAGTCATTTTGTTTGTACCGATACAAGAATATGCGCGGGACTACTCTGGATCCGGCAAGAAGCGCGAACAAATTGCGCGTTTGTCTGAAGAGGACTTTTTTGGGAGTTCTTTAGGGGACCATCTTGAAATGTTGGTATAACCTACAAAGGAATTATCTCGCGTCTACTCTAATGTGTAACTTGAAGTTTTATAAAGAAGGATCGATCAACGAAAATAATTTTGTTTTGTTACGGTAGAAGCTTCCCCAGTAAAAAAGCATTCAACTTGCGTCGATTTAAAGTGATGTTTTTGTTTACACTGGGGTCTTTTTTTACGCGGTTCGTTTTTATGCGTTTTACTAAACGCGATTTTTTTACAATAACGCGGATTATTTTTAGGTGATTTAGAAGACTATTTGTACTCGGTATCAAATAAGTTTAGTTTAAGTATATCTAATCTAACCTTTAAAAAGCGATAAGATCAACCGCGTAAAAAACGACCCCAGTGTACAGATATTCCCGCTGCAAGTATTCTAAAGTATAATTTTATTGTGCATTTTTATGGCCTAACATTGTTCCAGCCGGCAGAGATGCAAAACATTCGCTATTTACTGCTCCTCCCGAATGAGCAACGGACAAAAGGATAATATTTCTAGTTGACATTAAAATTTATGAGCATACGCCACAGCAGTTATAATCTGCTTTTACTTGAAAAAACACGAAACCCTGAAATCCAGCTTATCTGTGATGATGGCACTCGGCTCAAGACTGGCGTCACGCTATGGTTTGCTGCTTCTTGAGGAAGCGAATTACATATCTCGGCAAACTTGCTCACACAATGTTCTTGAAATGGTGCAACACAAGTGAACTTTATCCTTTACGTGGTATGCACGTATTACCTATCCCCCATGTGTATATCCTTCAGGTGTCCAGTAAGGCAAGGTCGCCAGTTGGTTCTTGCCCGGCAACAAAAACTAGTTTTTTCCTGTCGATACAACTTCGATATAATATAAATACGATTTCTAACGATGTCTTTGACGTTTTACTTTGACAGATGTCACTTGGACGCCATTACATACCACTGCTGCCAACTTAAAAAAGGGTAATAAAATACAATAAAAATAAAAGAAAAAAAAATAGCTGTGGCCACACATAACGAAAGGAAAGACAAATATCTCTTTCCGTTATATCCGATTGCGATTGAAAATTCGCAATCTAAGAAAATCACATGCTTCAGACCAAGCAAAAGGTTATAAAATGAAATGAAGTTATGGTGTTTGAAAATTAACAATGAAACTTTTCCTAATGAATTTGGTAGCATACAAAGTATTTCAGCGTTCTGTTTTACTCACCTTCAGGATCATGTTTTTTGTAGACCTATTTACCAAAACCCATCTTGCAACTTTCCCACACAATGTATTTCGTGTTGGAGTGTGCGTTTGTCTCTCTTGGCTTGAATGATTGATGGTATGGAAAATGCTTTCCAGTCCTTTCAATCCTTTGTGTTCACCGAGAGCGTAAATAATAAAAGCCTTTTCTAAAAAACTTTTCTAATAAATCGCTGTTTTCATGGTTTATTTGCTTTTGCCTATAAATTACAGGCACGTGATGAACGCCAACTAATATAAAATGACAACGAATTCCGCTTCAAATTCGATTAGAGAAACACACTGTTTTCGCCTAATCCAGTTTAACATTCGTATAGGCTATGATATGATGTAAAATTTTTGCTTCTTTCTCGGTTATAAACTAAGGAAACTAAATTATCGATCAAAGTTAGAGCGTTCTAATGGAACAGAAACCTTTCTGAATTTTTAAAAATAATGTTTTCAACATTAAAAAGCAAAAGTATTTGATTTTTTCAAACTTTATTACAAACTTAGATAACTCTTTACAGTGGTACTTTTATTTTATTCATAAATTAACTCTTTCAATTTCCAGCACCAAGTTGTTAATAATGAAAACGAACTAATGAGAGACTTGCTCTTCTATTGTTCAGGATATTCAATATGTAAGTTCCATAGAACTGCTATCCTGATGGAAACTACCCTGACCATCAACCAAATGCCATTACCAGCAGGGCGGTTCGAACGCACCGTTTCTCACCTCCCATGTTCTTGCTCGTGATTTGCTTCGGGCAAATTATATTCATTTCCATTTTCATTACCAATCACCTGTCGGATCCTAAACCACCACCGCCCACCGCTCAGTATTTATAATCGCGGTTATGGGTTAGGGGCCTTAGGTGAACCTATACGCCAAGCCAGCCGCGTAGGAGTGAAGGAATAGATTTTATGACTTCACCCTGTTGTGGACTACGGTGTACTACTTCTTTATCGATTTATCATTAAAAGTCAATCAACGATTAGGTAATCGCGAAAGCCGGACGTTATTCATCATCTTGGGTTCGTGGTGCTCTGGTTCTAAGCGTAGGTCTTTCCAGTGTTCCATTTTTTAACGCAACTATATTTAAATGGACATCTTTTGAGCAGAATCGCGCCAAGTGACTTCGTATTTGGCTCAGCAAACTGAGCATTTTTCATAGATGGAGAGATTTTTTAGACCTGTGAGTTATTTTCTATAAGGACGTATGCATTTTGGCATAGGTTTTATTCAAATCATTGTACTTCCTGAGGTTCCGTTGGTTGTATAGAAAAACTGTCTGAGAATGAGTTGTAGGGAATCAATGAGGCTTCATAAAAAAAATATACTTTTAAAATTCGGTAAAAAAATGAAATTATCACTATATTTAAATTAAAGAAAGGATTTTTTTTTTTGAGAAACTTGAAGTTAATTGGAGAAATAAAAATCAAACTTTTTTCAAAAGATTTGATTTTTCAAATTCTGATTTCAACATTTTTTAAAAATCTTGTGTTCTAATGATTTTCAAAATTCAGACAGTCATTTTAAATCAAAAAACTTTTGGTAGTTAACATTCTAAATGCATCGGTTTTCGAGTTGTTTTCAATTTAGGTTCAAAAAAAAAAAATAAAAATATTTAAATATTCAGGAAAATACACGTCCGTGGTTCTCCAACAAAAACCATAAGTTTGTTGAAATGTACGATCAATATTATACAATAATATTGTGTAGGTTTCGAAAAAAAAGAAATTGATTTTTTAACAAGTGGATTTTTGAGATATTCAATTTTTAATTATTTGGTATTTATTAAATAAATGAATTAATTAATTAGATTATTGTATTTTTTTCTCCTAACTTCTTTTATTTTTGTCATACGGTGTATATTTTTTCTAATAAGATGAAATAACTGTCTACAACTTTGCCGAAGACATTGAACTAATCAAACAAATCGTTCTGGTTTTAATATTTTTCCTTTGTTGGAAAATTACGGACATGGATCTATACAAAGCGAAGGTTACTGCATTGTTGTACATTCAAAATGGTAAACTAATCCCAAGTTGCCATATACGTGCTTCTGTGTGCAACTCCACTAGCTCAGATCTATCACGGAGGAGCCCCTACGAAATGTGCGGTCGTCCAGCTCAAGCTCAAGCTCGAAGAAGAAGTTTATTCTTCAATTCCCCGTTATAGTCAGAGTTGTACGTTTCTACATAAAAAAATTATATTTTTTTTGATTTCATGTTTTCAGCTTTAAATTTTTTCTCGCCAACCTCTTACAAAACTTTTTCTCTTAAACTGGAGCGAATACAATATCTTTGTTTCGGCCCAAATAGCCCTAGTTGTGCTGGTGGCAGACCAAATGTAAATAAATAAAATAAATATCGTTGTTTGCAAATCGCCTTAGGTTGCATGCAATCTTATCAAATGTGAAGTTTTGAACCGTCATGTGATCGAAAATTTCGAAAGGTTAATCGAACTTAATTCTCAAGCCCGTTTCATGACATTGTATTTCAATCACATGTCCCAAAATGTTAATCCTTCTTCGAATATTCCAAATCATGTCAACTTATCAAATACGTCTGATTCTACTGTATTTTTCGATATATCCTTGATAGAAGAAACTCGTGGAATCCCGGATCATTTATGTTTCAATATTTATATTTCCAATAAATATTGAAACATCAACTACGACAATATGTTCGAAACTGACGGATAACTACTCGATGGGTCCACTGGCTTCGGTATCTTCAAAAACAATTCGACCGTCTTCCGTAAGCTTCTGTTTACGTCGCAGAATTAGCTGCAATTCTGTACACCCTAGAGATTATCGGCAAAATGCCCACGGACCGTTATTTCATCTTTACGGATAGTCTTAGTTCCATTGAGGCTCTCTGATCGATGAAAGATGTTAAGCACTCTCCGTATTGCCTGGGGAAATACGGGAACATTTGAATGCTTTATCCGAAAAATCTTCTAAGATTACCTTAGTGTGGGTCCCTTTTCCCTGGTCGATACCGGGCAATGAGAAAGCGGACTCTGGCTGAGGTCGGCGCAACAAACGGTGAGATTTATGAACGACCAATTGCCTTTAAAGAATTTTTTGCATTTGTACGTCAGAATACATAATACGAATCCCCGCCAACACTCCCGCTTGCGTTTCGTAATATTTAAACGGACCATCATGAATTAATTGGGGAACGTCAATTAATTACGTAGCGCAAAAATTATTATTTTCGATCCCCTCTTCCCCTATAATCTTTCAAGGGCAACTGTTTCAAGCTTCAGGTCCGCTTTATTTTCGCTTTTTTTGACCAGTGTCCTTGATCATAATATTTTTTTTTGTTGAAAATAAATTATTTGTTCACGGTGTATATTTTTTTCGGAAAGACAAAAGTATTATCCGCAACTTTGCCGAAGATGTAACACCGATCATACAAACCGTTCTGGCTCTAAAAATATGTGTTATCATCAATACACTTTACTTAACCCCTTTTTAAAAATGAGACGTTATTCAAAAAAAAAATACTGATAGCACAAACCGACATCTTTCACCCATAGTATTACCTGTATAAAGTTTCAGCCAAATCGAAAATTAAAATAAAAAAAAATTTTTATTGAATTACTCTTCTTTGGTACACAGTTTTGCTCAAACGCGATATCTGAAATTCATCTCGTTTATCTTTCTGATGTCTGTGTTAGAAAACAAAAGCGGTGACCGGGGTTGCCAATAACAATTTTGAATAATTTTCAAGAATGATGAAAATAAAATAGGGTATGTGTATGTTTTTTTTTTTCATGAAAAGCTCATATTTTCCCAACTTAGTTTTGAAATATCTCAAAACAGATGTATTTAGAAAGTTGGTCACTAAGAGCCTTTTCTTAAAAGTTCAATTACCCCACTAACCCCTTTTCCAAAAACCTCAAATTCTGCAAACTATTGCATTAGTGCATTAGTGCATAAAGAACAACGACACAAAACGGAGTTTCACTTCTTGCACAATTGGTTCGAAATGATGGTCAAAAACATGTTATGGAAAGATAGGATTTTCCCACGCATCTTTATAACGGCGCATTTTATGAATATATCAAATGAAAACTCATGAGTTGCACTACAAAACGTATTATTTGGATTTTTATCCTAGATCTGTTGGCAAGAGAAAAACTGCTGTGAAAAACACCTTTATATTTTAGAAAAATGCGAATATCTCATCATGTATTCTCGATAGCAACTTCCAATAACTCTCATTTTGTTCCCTTTATAGAGTAGAATAAACATGCCAATTTTCATTGCTTTTGTTTTGCTCAGGAACAGAGTCCGGACATACTTTCCTGGCAAAATCAAATATCCACCGACTTGAAGACTCCTCGCTTTCGTTGACCGTTACGCGATTCCGCATTCTTCGGGCTGTGTTCCAAAGAGTGCTCATCGATGTCTCCCTCGACGTCTCGTTCACGAACCGACGCCAATATCCGCGTTTCTTTGCTTTAGCCAGGCTTTTAAGCTTGGTATTAAGCTCCGAATACCGTATATAGTCGTCGGGTATACCTCCCTTCTGGAAGGCCAAAAACGCGTCGGATCTTTGCGTGTAGACATCGGAGAACTCTTTGTCCCACCACGGAGTTGGAGGCCGCTCTTTGGTCGTTACGCCGGGATATTTCTTCGTTTGGGCTTGCAACGCGGCGTCGAGGATTAAGCCCGCGAGGAGGTTGTATTCTTCAAGTGGTGGGTGATGTTGAATCGACTCGACCGCTTTTGAAATCATTTCCTCGTATAACTTCCAATCGACATTCCGTGTGAGGTCATACGGAATGTCAATTGGTCGCATGCGAGTTGACCCGTTTGTAATTGAAATAAGAATAGGCAGGTGGTCGCTACCGTGAGGATCGAGGATTACCTTCCATGTGCAATCCAACCGACGTCGTACATAAGGATAGATCCAGAGCGCTTGGGCGCGCTGGAGGTTTCGGGATACGTGTCATTTCACCGTTGTTTAAAATAGTCATGTCGAAGTCATCGCAAAGGTTATAGATTAAAGAGGAGCGGTTATCATTGTAAGGGGAACCCCAAGCCACACCATGAGAGTTGAAGTCTCCCAAAATCAAACGTGGCGAAGGAAGAAGTTCTATTAAATCAAAGAGCAGCCGTTGCCCAACCTGTGCTCTAGGAGGAATATATATTGAGGCAATACAAAGCTCTTTACCTTGTATTGTCATTTGACATGCGACAACTTCGATGCCTGGAATCGAGGGGAGGTTAATACGATAGAAAGAATAGCACTTTTTAATCCCTAAAAGTACTCCTCCATATGGGGTGTCTCGATCAAGGCGAATAATATCAAAATCATGGAAGTTGAGATCAATATTTGAAGTAAGCCAAGTTTCACAAAGGGAAAATGCATCGCATTTGTTTTTATTTATCAAAACTTTAAACGAATCAATTTTTGGTAAAATACTTCTACAATTCCACTGTAAGACAGAGATAGAATCCTTCATATACGCAGTTGAATTAGGCATCGAAGGATACAATCGCTGCAAGGAGGGGCCATTGGGCAGTCAACTGCTTCAAAAATGATCTAACTGTTGGGAGGAATGCTGTAAGAAAAATTTTAATTGGATCGGGTACATTGAAATTTTCAAAAATCCAGTCCACAATGTCAGAAAATTTCACTAATCCAGAGTTTGTTTCATCAACTGGATGTGCAAAAGGAACAACTGGGGTTTTAGATGTTCCTGGCAGTGTTGGGAACTCCTTCTGGGACTTTAAATCTGCAAGCCCAGGAGGAGTTCGCTTCGGTTTTTCCGCAGCACTGTTTGGTTTGTTCGTACTTTTCATTACACTTTGGGAAATCTTAGGACATTTACGGGGAAGTTTAGGAGAAGAAACATTTTTCCTCTTCCTAGACTCCCCAGGATTGGCATAAGATGTTCCCGCTGATGAATCGTCAGAATCGGTTTCTTCAGAGGACAACAGATCAAAGGGGTTCGATGTTATGGTAGAAGTGGTCACGGTCTTCTTCAGCATCTCAGCGTAAGAACGCTTTGAACGCTCTTCAAGTGACCGCTTGATTTTATCTCTGCGCTGCATGTACACCGGGCATGTGGAGAGCTCATGCTGGTTTTCCCCACAGTGAATACATTTTTCAGCATTAACACTGCAAGAATCTTCCGCATGAGTCTCCCCACACTTGCTACATCGTGCCTTATTGCAGCAGTAGGCGGCTGTGTGGCCTAACTGCTTGCAATTGGTGCAATTCATAACACGGGGTACATACAATCGCACAGGCAGACGAACCCGGTCGATCAACGTGGCTAGGGAGTGCAGATCCGGCAAACGTAACGCGGAACGAGTCTGACGGAGTGCAAACTTTTTTACCGCCGACGAGAGACATGGACCGCAATTGCTTACAATCCAAAATCTTCGCCTGTGTTTCGGTATTTTTGAAACAACCGGTTGCGCTTTTTAGGATACACTCGACAGACAGACTCGAATCGGTTATGACACCGTCGATCTCCACGTCTCGTGCGGGTATGTAAAGGCGATACTCGCGTGTGAAGAGCTCAGAGCAAGCGATAGCATTGGCCTGTGCCAGATCACTGACCACGACACGGAGCTTGTTAGGTCGGACCTTGGAAATTTCGGTCACGGCCTTGTACCCCTTCGTCAGGTCTTTAGAAATTTGCAGTATGTTTAATCGCTTTGAATTCACTCCTGCCTTTGGACGAAAATAAACAGTATAGCTGCCCTGTTGGGATCCGTCCGGGTAAAGCCTGGGGCGAGGGGGGACTGGAGAATGAACAGGGGAGGGGGTAACAGAAGGGTCAGGGTCAAGGGGGTTCGGGGATGGTGGCACGGGAGGCGAGGGATCTATATCCATCGCGCTAAATGTAGCGCATTAGCGCACTAGCGCCGACAAGAACACGTACCTATTTACTTCTTCCTTCCAGCAGTGGTTGTCCGATCGTTCGAAGCTGCACCCAAAGCAACCAGCAGCACCAGTACAGCAGCACCAATACAGCCACCAGCAGTGAGCCGGGTGTGAGATCACTCAGCACAGCGACACGACTCGACTGTCAAATGATGGCCTTTTTTTTATTCTCGCTTATTTTCCGTCGGTCTAGTTCCGCCACTGTTGTGGAAATGATAGCCTTGAATTAGAAAGATCTATTCACTGTGCACAGATCAAAACTGAAGCTGGTATTTTGCACCAATACAGCCAAAGTCGCGAGCCGGGTACAGAACGTAGCGACACAACTCACAATCTAGTTGGCCTTAAGCGCGAATAATACACTCTTTTGTTTGGCTATTCGTACACACGGACGGGATTGTAATAGAACGACCACTTTGCACGTCCGTTTCTGTCGAGTGTTCGACGCAGTATGATGTACTTATCTTATTGAATTCATTCTTACTGATTTAATTGGAATTGTTGCATATTCGAGCACCTCTAAAAAAGCCTCTACAGCAATCACTCACACCAAACTAGTGTGTTTTCAGCAAAAAACTGATGAAAAAACACTTGAAATATAAACTTTTAATAAGCAGAGAATTCACGTTGCCTGACGATAGCCGTACTGCCAGAACCCCTCAAAATGTGCAAAGTTTCATATAAATCAAAATAGTCTATTTTTGACGATAGGTCATTTGGCATAGAAACGCTCATTTCAAAATTAATATAAAATGATAAACAACATATTCTGAATAATCAAGGAACTTTAGTGTTAAAAATGCCACACATCATAGTAATACAACACATACTATATTTATTTATGAAATGACATTCGAATGTTCTAGAAATAAATCTGAATACAATTGGCACGTGTTTCATTGGCGGCTTGAGTAATTTCCACACATTATTTTTCTTTCAAATTCAAGATTAATTTTCAATGTCGATTCATAAACCTTTCCTTCTTCGCATCAACAGTCGTCGTCGAGGGCTGCTCGTGGCGGAGCTTAAAACACAACATCAACTCTGGGCTCATTGTGGTAATAGTTTTCCATTCATTTCTAAAAGTTTTGGAGCCTCCAGCGACGCGCAGTGCGCTGCCTTGTAGTAAGCCCCGGCATCTATTTTTCCTAATCGTTTTGACATTGACATTTAAAGTTTGCGGCTGCCACCACGCAATGGCCCGCTATCGGCCGGAATGAATGGAAGACAGCGAGCAATAATTCATTAAACTTACCAAACTATCTCCCGGGTGGGTTGTTCGAGCATGTTGTTAGCTGACTCCAATCCAATATAAAACATTTTACTGTTTTGAAGTTTCTACCCAACCAAGCACACGATCATTATTGATGACCCGCACGTGTCTTCAAACATCTAAGAAGGATGGTTTTGACCTTCTGTGCTACACTTCCGCATATGACATTTCAAGGATTTGATGCGGTTTTTTTTCGCTACCTCTTTTATGTCGCTCGCTACTACAGGCAAATGTGGCTGGCGGCAGGCAGCTCAGTTTCGTTCCACAGGCATCGTCTTTCAATCGGTGGGAAATTCCCGCATCAGCAGTGACTGTACAGTGCCGTACAACGCGCACTGCGTCTCCATATACCTGCCTTTGCTAGTCAACCACCGGCGAACCACTTTTTGTCACGAAATCACGGTTGGAATTTATTGATCATAAATGACTGCTCGGTTCCGCTGGCAGGAGGAGGCGTTCGCAAAGACGGTGGGCGGTTGAAAGCTTTCCCCCTGTCGGTATAGGTATTGCGTCCATCTACAACACCGTTTGAATCGAAAGGACTTCCACACTGAGTTCGGGGCGAAGAGATGATGACTGGGTGGTCTTTGGTACCCGGTAGGAGTTCAATGTATATACGTACAGGCAGCCCTCGAGTGGTTCATTTCAATGTGTGATGACGACGGCTACGACGATGCTCTTGTTGCGGCTCGCGGAGAGCAGCGGGTATTAGACGGAGTCCGGTTAATGTTGTTTGCTTCACCTTCATAAATTTTTCAACGCGTCCACCGGGTAACGTCCTCCTGGTGGAGTCGCCGAATGCCAAAAAAGTGTCTCATGTTCGAGCACAGGCTACTTGTGAGATTATTCTCGCACGTGGCTATGAAACATTAGCCACATTCGCAAATGTTAGCTTTTGCGAAATGTCAAGCTCGGGTTAACTAACAGCAGACATTCATACTTTTTTTTTCATAACCTTCGAAGTCTCTATGCCAACTAATGCCCATTTCTCTGATCTTAGCTAACTCTTCTATCCATCAATCAAGTTATTATCAACATATTTTGTTGCGTTTTCCGAGAATCAGACAAAGAAGTTAACTTGAAGGCGGTTCACGATTGCCATAGAAAAATTACCTTCTAAGCCATATATTGTCGGTCCTGTGGTAATGTATCTTTCCTTACGAAAAATATGGCCCATTCCAAACTGCTCTCACCCTTTCGCGCGTTGTCTGTTCAGAATAAATTATGATTAGCAGTGCGTGTTCGAGGAAAATAATGCCCACAAAGAATGCAAACTAGACTTATAGGTAACATCAATTGTTTGACCTTCAAAATTGTATAATTTTATGTACCTGCTGATTCATGCTTTGATTACTGACTTGTTTCAAACTAAAACTACTTGGAAACTGGATGTTGATTCGTAGCAACAACAAAAAAATGTCTGCGTTACGTGCGTGGCACTAATGACACATTCTCCACCTTCTTTGATTAATCAGTGAAACATTTCATTTTTTTGTTTCCGGCCACCTTTTTCTCGGTAGCTGAAGCGAGAATTGTATCGCAAGTTGATGGGTGGCAATAACCGAACAAATGCTTTTGTTGTTTCGGTGGGATGTATATAGCTTTCCTTCACAAACCCGTCACGGTGGACGCGTTACAAATTAATCGACATTAATCCACTTTTTCTCATGTTAACTGAGGTTTATTCAGGTAAATCCTGAATAAGTTTTTGATAGCTGTCTAGATCAGTCAAACTAAATTTATGAATTTCTTCTATAATTCATAACACTTTGTGAAAATACCAAAACTGATAAGAGGCCATCCACATTCCACGTGGACAGCTTTGGGGGGGGGGGGGGGGGGGGGTCTGTGAAATGTCCACGGCCCATACAAAAAAAACAACTAATAGCACAAAACCACGTCTCTAACCCATAGAAACATCCATGCAATGTTTCAGTCTGATCAAAAATGTATATTATTTATCAAATCCTTCAGTTATATATGACGTGAAAAAAGATGATCAATGACTGGATTCGTTTTGGAAAATTCATTACAAGTTAAACGAATTGATAACAAAGATGAAATAAACAGTCCAGTCGAACTTGCCACCGCAGATCACTGGAGTTACGTCGTAAAGAAGAGAGACAAGCACTTCCTGAGCTGAATCCTAGTAAGTCAACTGGACCGGACTGACTTCCACACAAGTCAAGAAGAATGTTGAAAGAATTGGAAGAATTCAAGGATGAACTCTTTGAACTTCATTATTTTCTTTTCATTGTCATCCGGTAATTTTCCACCTCTTTGGAAAAACTCTCATATTACCCCAATTCGTAAAAATGCGCTCGTTCAAACGCTGAGAACTAAAAGGGGTAGCCAGTCCGCTGTTCCCAAGTTATTCGAGCGATTAGTTTACTCCTATCCTTCGAACAAATTTGAGAGCGCGTTTCAACTACACAACACGGCTTTTTAAAAGGAAAATTAGTCGTGACGAACTTTTGTGAATTCTCCTGTATGGTCACGGATTTTGTATCTAAAAAGTCGACTCTGTATATACAAACATGAGAAAGGCCCTCGAAGTGGTGGGAATAGATAAAGTTTCGCGAGCCACAACTAATTTTAATATTAAGGGAAAGTTGTTGACATGAATTAACACATATCTTCAGGACAGAATGCAACACATCAAGGTATTCAACGAAGCATCCAGTACTTTTGGCGTTCAGTCAGGTATCCCACAGGGTGGACACCCAAGTCCATTGTTATTTTAAATGGTTATGAATGAATTGCCAACTTTCATTAATAGAGCAACAATATGTACTAATATACGCGGATGATATGAAAGTTTTCCTTTTAATTATAATACCCGAAGATTGCAAATTGCTTCAAGACGATGTAAATAATTGTGGAAGGTTCGTTGATGGAGATGGACTTAGTATAAATGCGAGTAAACGTCCTTGAAGCCTTGAATCAAAAACTAGCAGATATAAGATCGCAGATTTGGTGTTCTCCTGCAATATACTCAGTGGATGAATTGAAAGTTCTCTTCGTCGTCGGATGGTCTTCGATACTCCATTGAGAACTAGCAACTATGTGTAGTTACGAACCCACAAGCAGATTTATGAACAAGTTCAACGAACTGCAGAACGTAATCTCTATGAAAATGACTCCAGAAGTGATTCGAAGAAGACAAAAGTTATATTTAAAAAATCAGCAATATACTTAAAACGCTATATGTATTGTACTCAGATTTCGTATTGTATTGTGTCTAGATTTACGAGGGGTAACGGGCTCGATGCATATGTCCAATAAACATTTAAACTATTACACATCATGCAAATTATTGAAACGTTTTATAAAAAACAATTATATTTCGACTTTAGAAAGGCATTTCGTACTCATAACAGAATGTTGTTGTCCCCCTGCCGCCGCCACAGGATGCAACATGCAACAGCGTTATATTCTGTTGCGTGGCTGAGAGTGCTGCGCTCTTGCTATCTGTTTCCATCCGACACAAGGAGAGTTTGTTTGTCTTCCTTTCAAGCCGCAACACGAAACTTGGAAAATGACGTAAACTGAAAAAAAGGTAAAGAGGTTATTTATAAGAGACGACCGGAAGGTTGACGTAGAATTACGACAGTCTGGCTTTTGTCAATGTATTTCTTGCAAAAGGCTCGGAAAGACAATCGATATGTTCTCATGTTGAACCTGTTGAAAAAAATATGAAAAGAAATTGTATTAAATATTGTGAAAACATTTGATTGTGAAGTAGTTGAAAAGAAATCAGTTTCTTAGCGCCCCAAAATCATTTGATTGTGGGTGCAGCAAAACTTTTCGGATAGTGGTGAAATTCAATTTTATCCATACAAAATGATATTTCTGCACAAGTATTGAAATTAATTTTAATCAGCTTATTGCATTATTTATGTTCCCCTGTGACGTGCCTTCGAAAGTCCTACTATTAATAGACCCAAAGGGGCTCAATGAGAATGCACAAAGGTCCAGTGGTGGCTTATGGGGAAATTTTGTCTAGAGCTCTATAGCAATATTTCAGAGAAAAACTTTCTTCTTCGAAGTTCGTACATATGATAAAGCGCTTATCAAAAAATTATCAAAAAGTAGGGTGATCTAAATTTTTCATGAAATCAAGTATCTTACTTCATTCCGCGTCGAACACTCGACAGAAACGAACGTGCAAAGTGGTCGTTCTATTACAATCCGGTCCGTGTGTACGAATAGCCAAACAAAAGAGTGTATTATTCAAGGCCATCAGTTGACAGTCGAGTCCGTGTCGCTGTGCTGAGTGATCTCACACCCGGCTCACTGCTGGTGGCTGTATTGGTGCTGCTGTACTGGTGCTGCTGGCTGCTTTGGGTGCAGCTTCGAACGATCGGACAACCTCTGCTGGAAGGAAGAAGTAAAGAGGTACGTGTTCTTGTCGGCGCTAGTTCGCTAGTGCGCTACATTTAGCGCGATGGATATAGATCCCTCGCCTCCCGTGCCACCATCCCCGAACCCCCCTGACCCTGAACCTTCTGTTACCCCCTCCCCTGTTTATTCTCCAGTCCCCCCTCGCCCCAGGCTTTACCCGGACGGATCTCAACAGGGCAGCTATACTGTTTATTTTCGTCCAAAGGCAGGAGTGAATTCAAAGCGATTAAACATACTGCAAATTTCAAAAGACCTGACGAAGGGGTACAAGGCCGTGACCGAAATTTCCAAGGTCCGACCTAACAAGCTCCGTGTCGTGGTCAGTGATCCGGCACAGGCCAATGCTATCGCTTGCTCTGAGCTCTTCACACGCGAGTATCGCGTTTACATACCCGCACGAGACGTGGAGATCGACGGTGTCATAACCGATTCGAGTCTGTCTGTCGAGTGTATCCTAAAAAGCGCAACCGGTTGCTTCAAAAATACCGAAACACAGGCGAAGATTTTGGATTGTAAGCAATTGCGGTCCATGTCTCTCGTCGGCGGTAAAAAAGTTTACACTCCGTCAGACTCGTTTCGCGTTACGTTTGCCGGATCTGCACTCCCTAGCCACGTCTCGATCGACCGGGTTCGTCTGCCTGTGCGATTGTATGTACCCCGTGTTATGAATTGCACCAATTGCAAGCAGTTAGGCCACACAGTCGCCTACTGCTGCAATAAGGCACGATGTAGCAAGTGTGGGGAGACTCATGCGGAAGATTCTTGCAGTGTTAATGCTGAAAAATGTATTCACTGTGGGGAAAACCAGCATGAGCTCTCCACATGCCCGGTGTACATGCAGCGCAGAGATAAAATCAAGCGGTCACTTAAGGAGCGTTCAAAGCGTTCTTACGCTGAGATGCTGAAGAAGACCGTGACCACTTCTACCATAACATCGAACCCCTTTGATCTGTTGCCCTCCGATGAAACCGATTCTGACGATCCATCAGCGGGAACATCTTATGCCAATCCTGGGGAGTCTAGGAAGAGAAAAAATGTTTCTTCTCCTAAACTTCCCCGTAAAGGTCCTAAGATTTCCCAAAGTGTAATGAAAAGTACGAACAAACCAAACAGTGCTGCGGAAAAACCGAAGCAAACTCCTTCTGGGCTTGCAAATTTAAAGTCCCAGAAGGAGTTCCCAGCACTGCCAGGAACATCTAAAACCCCAGTTGTTCCTTTTGCACATCCAGTTGATGAAACAAACTCTGGATTAGTGAAATTTTCTGACATTGTGGACTGGATTTTTGAAAATTTCAATATACCCGATCCAATTAAAACTTTTCTTACAGCATTCCTCCCAACAGTTAGATCATTTTTGAAGCAGTTGACTGCCCAATGGCCCCTCCTTGCAGCAATTGTATCCTTCGATGCCTAATTCAACTGCGTATATGAAGGATTCTATCTCTGTTTTACAGTGGAATTGTAGAAGTATTTTACCAAAAATTGATTCGTTTAAAGTTTTGATAAATAAAATCAAATGCGATGCATTTTCCCTTTGTGAAACTTGGCTTACTTCAAATATTGATCTCAACTTCCATGGTTTTAATATTATTCGCCTTGATCGAGACACCCCATATGGAGGAGTACTTTTAGGGATTAAAAAGTGCTATTCTTTCTATCGTATTAACCTCCCCTCGATTCCAGGCATCGAAGTTGTCGCATGTCAAATGACAATACAAGGTAAAGAGCTTTGTATTGCTTCAATATATATTCCTCCCAGAGCACAGGTTGGGCAACGGCTGCTCTTTGATTTAATAGAACTTCTTCCCTCGCCACGTTTGATTTTGGGAGACTTCAACTCTCATGGCGTGGCTTGGGGTTCCCCATACAATGATAACCGCTCCTCTTTAATCTATAACCTTTGCGATGACTTCGACATGACTATTTTAAACAACGGTGAAATGACACGTATCCCGAAACCTCCAGCGCGCCCAAGCGCTTTGGATCTATCCTTATGTTCGACGTCGCTACGGTTGGATTGCACATGGAAGGTAATCCTTGATCCTCACGGTAGCGACCATTTGCCTATTCTTATTTCAATTAATAACGGGTCGACTCGCATGCGACCAATTGACATTCCGTATGACCTCACACGGAATGTCGATTGGAAGTTATACGAGGAAATGATTTCAAAAGCGGTCGAGTCGATTCAACATCACCCACCACTTGAAGAATACAACCTCCTCGCGGGCTTAATCCTCGACGCCGCGTTGCAAGCCCAAACGAAGAAATATCCCGGCGTAACGATCAAAGAACGGCCTCCCACTCCGTGGTGGGACCAAGAGTGCTCCGATGTCTACACGCAAAGATCCGACGCGTTTAAGGCCTACCAGAAGGGAGGTATACCTGGCGACTATTTACGGTATTCGGAGCTTAATACCAAGCTTAAAAGTTTGGCTAAAGCAAAGAAACGCGGATATTGGCGTCGGTTCGTGAACGAGACGTCGAGGGAGACATCGATGAGCACTCTTTGGAACACAGCCCGAAGAATGCGGAATCGCGTAACGGTCAACGAAAGCGAGGAGTCTTCAAGTGGGTGGATATTTGATTTTGCCAGGAAAGTATGTCCGGACTCTGTTCCTGAGCAAAACATTGTTCGCGATGCGTATCCGGGCCACGACGCGATAGAATCACCTTTTACGATGGCAGAATTTTCAGTTGCCCTCCTGTCCTGTAACAATAACGCGCCTGGGTTAGATAGAATCAAATTCAACTTGTTGAAGAATCTACCCGGCAATGCCAAGAGGCGCTTGTTGAACTTGTTCAATAAGTTCCTGGAGCAAAACATTGTACCGCAGGATTGGAGGCAAGTGAAGGTGATCGCCATCCAAAAACCAGGGAAACCAGCTTCTGATCACAACTCTTATAGGCCGATTGCAATGCTATCCTGTATCCGGAAATTGATGGGAAAAATGATACTCCGTCGTTTAGACCATTGGGTCGAATCAAATGGTCTACTATCAGATACTCAATTTGGCTTCCGCCGTGCCAAAGGGACGAATGATTGTCTTGCGTTGCTTTCAACAGATATTCAGCTGGCGTATGCTCGCAAAGAACAAAAGGCGTCTGCGTTCTTGGACATTAAGGGGGGTTTTGATTCCGTTTCTATTGACATTCTTTCGGGTAAACTTCACCGACAAGGATTTTCTCCAATTTTGAACAATTTTTTGCACAATTTGTTGTCCGAAAAGCACATGCATTTTACGCACGGCGATTTGGCAACTTTTTGCATTAGCTACATGGGTCTTCCCCAGGGCTCATGTTTAAGCCCCCTTCTTTACAACTTTTATGTAAATGACATCGACGAATGTCTGGCAAATTCATGCACGATAAGACAACTTGCAGACGACAGTGTAATCTCTGTTACAGGAGCCAAAGCTGCCGATTTGCAAGGACCACTGCAAGATACCTTGGACAATTTGTCTGCTTGGGCTTTACAGCTAGGTATCGAATTCTCTCCGGAGAAGACTGAGATAGTAGTTTTTTCTAGGAAGCATGAACCTGCTCAGCTTCAAACACAATTAATGGGTAAAACGATTTCTCAGGTTTTGGTACACAAATATCTTGGTGTCTGGTTCGACTCTAAAAGCACCTGGGGTTGTCACGTGAGGTGTCTGATGAAAAAATGTCAACATAGAGTGAATTTTCTTCGTACAATAACCGGACAATGGTGGGGAGCCCACCCAGGAGACCTTATAAGGCTTTACCAAACAACGATACTGTCTGTTATTGAGTACGGGTGTTTCTGCTTCCGCTCCGCAGCAAACACACATTTGATCAAACTGGAGCGAATACAATATCGTTGTTTGCGTATCGCCTTGGGTTGCATGCAGTCGACCCATACGATGAGTTTGGAGATCTTAGCTGGAGTACTACCATTGAAAAACCGCTTCTGGAGCCTGTCTTCTCGTATTCTAATCAAATGTGAGGTCTTGAACCGTCCCGTGATTGAAAATTTTGAAAGGTTAATCGAACCTAATTCTCAAACCCGTTTTATGACATTGTATTTCAATCACATGTCCCAAAATATTAACCCTTCTTCGAATATTCCAAATCGTGTCGACTTATCAAATACTTCTGATTCTACTGTGTTTTCGATACATCCACGATAGAAGAAACTCGTGGAATCCCGGATCATTTACGCGTGCAGCAGATCCCTAAAATTTTTTCCAACAAATATCGAAACATCAACTGCGACAATATGTACTACACTGACGGATCACTTCTTGATGGGTCCAGTGGCTTCGGTATCTTCAATAACAATTTAACCGTCTCCCATAAGCTCGATAATCCTGCTTCTGTTTACGTCGCAGAATTAGCTGCAATTCAGTACACCCTAGGGATTATCGAAAAAATGCCCACGGACCATTATTTCATCTTTACGGACAGTCTCAGTTCCATTGAGGCTCTCCGATCGATGAAAGATGTTAAGCACTCTCCGTATTTCCTGGGGAAAATACGGGAACATCTGAGTGCTTTATCCGAAAAATCTACTCAGATTACCTTAGCGTGGGTCCCTTCTCACTGCTCGATACCGGGTAATGAGAAAGTGGACTCTTTGGCTAAGGTGGGCGCAACAAACGGTGATATTTATGAAAGACCAATTGCCTTTAATGAATTTTTCGCATTTGTACGTCAGAATACGATCATCAGTTGGCAAAATTCTTGGACCAAGGGGGAACTGGGAAGGTGGTTACATTCCATAATCCCCAAGGTATCGACGAACCCGTGGTTCAAGGGGTTGGATTTAGGTCGGGATTTCATTTGCGTGATGTCCCGGCTTATGTCCAATCACTATAGATTTGACGCGCATCTCCGTCGTGTTGGGCTCGGGGAGAGTGCTATCTGTGCCTGTGGTGAAGGTTATCACGACATAGAGCACGTTGTTTGGTCATGCCCTGTACACCGTGACGCCGCCTACATCCAACCAAACGACAAGAACACGTTAAGACCCCGGATCCGGAAACAGCAATCAGACCCGCACGATACTCTCAAGGCCCGATGTAAACAACACAATATGCCAGTCCGTAATATCTTGGCCCAGCAGCGGAACAAATTTAATATGCTGCTTACCTATGGCAATGAAAACCATCAAACAGCAAACCTGTGCTTTTAATGCAAAATATTCTAGCTTTAAGTTAGATTTAGTTTCAGCTCGTAGTCGGCAGCGAGGATAAAAAATTTGCTTTTAGTTATTAAGATACTTTAGAAAGTAAGCTACCAGATATAATTGGCGCCGTTAAACATTGAATTGTATTTGTGCCGTGTCAAATAAACTATAGATGAAGAAAAAAAAAAGTATCTTACTTTTTTATTTTTGTAGATAGATGAACAAAAAATGTTCTACAATATTATAGCTCCGTTAATTTTGAGTATCTTTGTAAAAAAAGTTTACCTATCATTGAAAACAACCGATTTACATTTAAAAAACATATTTTGCGCTCTAACTTTTTGTTTCAAATTTCCACCTTAAAACTTTCTTTGAACGACTTTTAGGGCATTTCAAGGAAAGCAATTTGCAATGCTAACATCATAAATATCTCAATTCTACTCAAAGTTAATAATGTTTTCCTCCAAAAAATATGCGTTTTTCATTTGTTCGGCATTCTTTTTGGGGCAAACAAAAAAAAATGTTTTTTTTAAATGAGTAAATTTATTTTGAAAACATGACAAATATTTCAATAATTTTATATATAATGCATGTAAAAGCACACAGATTTAGTTTTTGGTATTTTGTCTTAAAACTAGAAGTAATTACCTTCAGTTTAATTCAAAAAGATCGGAAATCAAATAGGGCGACCATAAAAAAACAGCTTTATTCGATGTATTTTATTTTCGAAAATTCATAACTTTTGAACCAGTTGATCGATTTTCGATCTTATTGAGTCAAATTAAAGATAAATACTCCTAGTTTTATGAAAAAAATACCAAAAAACTAAATCTATAAGCTTTTACATGCATAAAATATAAGATTATTGAAATTTTTGTCATGTTTTTAAATTGAATTTACTCAAATTTGAAAAATGCTATATGTTTGAAAATTTCCCATATATAAAATCAAATTCGCGCTTCAAATTTAGACCAAGAGATATTATTTATGTTTGTTCCAAAGAGAATGGCAAACAAATGAATAAAGCATGTTTTTGAATGAAAAAAAAAATTATTAACTTTGAGTAGAATTAAGATATTTACGATGTCAGCATTGTTGTACCAGCATTGTTTCCCTTAAAAAGCCCTAAAAGTCGTTCAAAGACAATTCAAAGGTGAAAATCAGAACAAAAAAGTTAGAGCGCAAAATGTGTTTTTCGATACAAATCGGTTGTTTTCAATGATAGAAAAAAACTTTTTTTTACAAAGTTACTTAAAATTAACGGAGCTATAACTTTGTAGAACAACTTTTTCTTCGATCTACAAAGATAAAAAAGTAAGATACTTGATTTCATCGAAAATTTAGGTCACCCTAATTTTTTATAATTTTCCAATAAGCGCTTTTCCATAGGTAACAACTTTGTAGAAGAAAGTTTTTCTCTAAAATATCGCTATAGAGCTCTAGACCTAAATTTCCCCCTCAATTTGGTTTCTGGACCATTGTGGAATGGGAAGTTTTAAGTTTTAAAACTCGTTTTTCTCGAAACTAAGAATCATGAGTTGTGCGAGTTTTGAATGAAAACGACGATATGCCAACTTTGTGACAGTTTGTTCGTATTCTGTTCTCACGATAAGTGTAGTCCTCAGATGTGTAAAACTCATTTCTTCTACTTCAATTGAAAATATGTAGTAGTCTTCGAAAAGACGATTGGTTTTAGTTCTTATAAAACTCGGAACATGCCTGTATGTCGACGGTGCTTTTCACACAGAAGGGAGATCCAAAATCCAATCTGTTCTGTTTTCCTCTATGGAAGACAGCGATTTATTCGAAATCGCCGCCTGATGTAGCTCTGCTTGGTGCTAGTCGATCCAGTTCGCAATAAATCAACCTCTTGCAACAGTGGTCGGATATACTGCTGCTGCTATCCGTGCCACTGCACCTACCGCTGACACTGCTACTACTACCGCTACTGGTACCCCCGCTGCAGGTATCCCACCCCCTTAATGCAGCCCATGCTGCTGGTATCCGCTACCGCTACTGCTATCCACTGCCGCTGACACTTCTGCTGCTACCCACTGCCACTTAGTTTGGGGCCTTGCTAGTAAACTAATTGGTTAGAGCAGAAACCAGTCTCTTATATAGCAAAAATAGTGCACTGTTGATTAACTACGTATAAAATTCTGTTGGCCGTGTTCGGGAAAGCATGCACAAAGCGACCAATCAGGAACGAAATCAGAGTTTCAACAAGGTTTTAGAGTTTTCAATAGTGCAATAGTTCTAATAACCAAACTACTTTTTTCGCATATGGGTGGGTGCCTAGATGGTTTTCCTATCATTGTTATAAGCATGAAAGGAATCGGTTGGAAACTGACTGAGTTTTCTACATTTGAAAGTGGATAATTTTCGAAATGAAATGTGACGCTGTGGATTTTTCACTTTAGCATCCTGTTCTCAGCTGTTGGTTCTTTGTATGCTGTTTGCCCAAAACTATTTTTCATCTTTTGTAAGGTAGTTATAGCCCCTCTTGGAACTCTGGTCCGGAGAGCGGACTAGGCATCGTCACATGGGTCCGGACCAAAACCGGGCTCTGAAGACCGCCCGAATTTTCGAAAGAACATTAAATACCGAACTACAATCCGAATCAGCGTTGCCAACCCTCCAGTTTTTCCTGGATATCTCCAGTTTTTTTGAAGATCGTCAGCGAAATAGCTGAAGGTTGAATATATTTCCAGTTTTTTGGAAATTGTTCCAGTTTTATCCAGTTTCTGTTCATCACCACATTTTTTGAACTTATTCCCATTACATGTATGGTCTTTTCAGTATTTTGTGCATTCATGCGCCTCGGTTGTAAGATTTTATTCGAAATTTACTCGATTTCAAGTACGCCAGTGACTATAATCTCCATGTTTAAACAATTTTTTTCAGCCTTTTTGGTTACATGCAATAATACGGTGCAGTATTTTTGAACCGAAAATCAAATAAATTTATGTAAAAGCTTCGAATTTATATATCCAGTTTCCTATTTTGAATTCTTCCAGCTTTTCATAAAAAAAAGGTTGGCATCGCTGATCCGAACCTTACGCTTCGTTCTGATGGTGACGATGGCGATCAACGAACAAGACTTTAGGCATTCAATTAAAAACTTTCCATGACGAAGTGTCATAAATAATCATTTCCACTCTCTACCACTTACAGTTGACTATTTGACCAGTCAAATTTTATCGAACCTATTGGTGGATGTTTTTTTCTATAATTAATTAAGAACACTCTATTGGCAGCATTCGCAACTGAATGGTGGAATCATTCATCATTGCACAGGTGTATCGAATGTTGTACCTATGTACACAGTTAATCATTCATCAAGTCAATTCCCAAGTCATGAACCGCGAAATCTCTAAAGATAGACGTCTATTCGCAGCTGCTGTTGCTGAACTCATCAGTCGAAAGCGCAAAATTGTTGACATTGAAAACAACGGTCACTGGCAGCAAAACTCGTAACGCGCTCTGGCGTCCGTAACTGTCTTTAGAGGCTTGAATCCTCGGATGATATGAATACAGATGAACAGAATAACGAACAAAAAAAAAGGAAAATGTAAACATTGAGTAGGAGGTGCTCGGGTTCGGTAATCGACATTATTCAGTGCTGCTTTATGCTGCTGTATTTTTGTTCTATTTTACTGTCAAATGTGATGAGCTGCAGCATTTTATCATTTCTAATTTTATTTTAATCTTTTTTTGCGACTCAAAATGTGAACCTCGTCATACACGTGTACGGTGTGGTTATTTCCGAGTGTATCGGGTTTAGGCAAAAAAAAACATTAGTTGCGGAAATGTTAGGATCCAGCAAGTACTAATCAAGAAATGGTTGCTGCTCGTAATATTTCACGGGTTGAAATTATATAAGATGAATGTAGAATGTATACTCTCGGTTATTCCACCTTTAAAGGTGAATCACACACCTCTAACCAGCTTGCTTTATTTACGCTGGTTTCAACCGGATAACCTTTCTTGAATGAATGAAAATCACCTGGTTAAAAATTCAACAGCACATAACGTCCAAATGGTGACGTGTGATAGGAACTGTATGAAACGAGTGTATAAGGTAGTGAGTGGAAAGTGAACCATTGAGCATTGACTGTTTTTCTAACTGAATTAAAATTGACAACTAAAGTAAAGGCAAAATTTTACTGTGTATTCACCATATGTTTTACCCAGTAAATAATAGATAGGATGAAATGTTTTACAAATTCAAACGATTCAAAATTGAGAAAAATAACAAAAACAACAAGTAATTATGTTATAGTCAATAGATTAGTAATGGGGATAGTAACCAACAAATAACCATAATTCTCTCGTGAAGTTTAAGCACAAACGCTGTCCGAAGAACACTGTGCGCCGCATCACTCTGTAACTTCCTACACATGAGTATTCAGTGAAAACTGCCGATCGATTTCTATTGAATAAAGACAGTTGTTAAAAAATTCATAACCAAATAACTTTCTCGCGTGTCATCACAGCTATACGAATAATCGAAAAAAAACAGTGTCCGATACATGAAAAAACGTAAATTAAAATTGACAGAGAATGTGACGGCAGAGCTGGTAGCAAGTCACTTTTTAGTGACTTGGTCACTATTTTGAGACTGGTCACTAAAAAGTCTCTATTTTCGAGGCAATTTCACTAAAGTCACTTTTTCTTTCATTTAGTCACTATTTTCAATACATTTTGATGACGAATTAAAGCGGGGAATGATATATCACGGAACCTAAACCTTTTTTTATTGCTAATGTTGTCATTCAACCTAATTTCATCCTACCAAATTACACCTATTTACTGCTAATTTGATGCCTTAAGTTTTGAAAAGTAGACAATGTATATAATTTTTTCGAAGAAGCATAAAATGAACTGAGTATTCAGTTGAATTCGTTGCGCTACTTGCAGCACTCAATCGGTTTTATATAGTTACTCGAAGCAGCTCTCCAGGAAAAAAATCTAATTATTTTTCAACTACCAATTTTATAGTAAAAATTCACCCTCGCTTTTATGTTTTTTTGAATGATTTATTTACCATACCCAAATGCAAAACCGTCATGCAAAATCTCAGGTCCATCGTACTTCTGGAAATCGTGCCTCAAAGCGGTCAAAGTGTTTGTTTTTTGGCCGATGAAAACAGGCAGACTCATGAAATTGTTAATCACCTGTACTTTTTTTCGCTTTAACGTACGATTTCCCGAAGTCCGATTGCGAAGGCTAAGTGAATTGTTCAGACCTTTGCCAGGTACTTGTAATACAAAAGTACTCGTAAGCATAGTGTGGAAAATGTAACGACCGCCCGGCACCGATTATTTTCTTTAACAAATCCCCAGAATGTCGGAAAAATATTCGCACTCGAATGTCTGTCTGTGGAAATGATATTTTGTGACTTCAACAAGGGTCTGGGAAAGAAGATGTTGCATGAATGAGCTAAAATTTTGCATGGGGATTTTTTCGAAAAGACGAAACTTTTGAGACCTATCGCCAAATAAAATGCGAAAAATCGATTTCCATTGGCACTCTACTGTTTATGTCATACGGCAAACAACAATTCGAATATTGTTCTCAAATTGGCCATTGACTGAACTACGCACTGATTTATTTGAACAGCATGTGCGATGTACAGTAAACGGTATCGCTAATAATTGCAGGAAAACACTTAACTTTTTTCGCTGTTCTCCTATTTTCTCGCTTCAATTTTCTTCCGCACACATACTTCTACTACAACGCAAAGCATATTGAGAATGAGTGAAATTTCAAAGTGAGTGACTTGAGCGTTGCCAAACTACTGTTTTTCTCATCCCACTTCGCTACTTATCATAATAACTGATTTAGGTTACTCTCTCTCTCTCTCAATCTACTGCACAGTGGTCCAATACGACAAAAAGTGGAACTTAATTCCATAGCGCCTTTAACCTTCATCCTGGCTTAATAAAGTCTTCGGAACAATTGTTTGTACGAATGACCCCCATAATCGCAAATTGTCGAAAAATATGAAAAGTTTACTATACTAAAAATAGAGAAACTAACTTTTTTTTGTTAAGAGATAGAAGAATAGTTTATTCAGCAAAGTTGTAGAAGATTCAAAAATATGAAACTTTGTTGAACAAATGAAAACCCTATCTTTGTTTGGTACAAAGTTATAAGGTATATTACATGGAACTTGCTTAAAAGTTAGTTTTTTGTACTTAACTTTTGTTAGTTGCATTTTACATGAAAGTATTGTTCAGAGGAATTGTTAGGGCACACAAAACACACAATTTTGCCAGAGGCCATATATTTCCAGGACTTTTCCTTACAAAGTTATATAATATTTTAGCTTATTTTTTCGATAATTTCAAAAACGTATAGGTTAAAAAGGGGCAAGTGGAACCAAGCAGTCAATACTTTTTCTTGAAGTTAAGCTGAAGTACTATAAACTCCTCAAGGTTTCATTTGTCCCAATCCACCCATATTAGAGTACGGCGAGCATATATTACAGTAGGTTTTCATATATCCAAAATACTAACTTTTTTGTGTAAAGAGATAGAGAAATGGTGAATTCGGCAAAGTTTTAGAAAGTGCAAAAATATGAACCTTTGCTGAACAAACAAAATTCCTATCTTCATTGGGTACAGAGTTACAAAGTATTTTCTGTAAAAATTACTTAAAAGTTAATTTTTTGCACTTAATTTTTGTTAGCTACATTTTACAAGAAAACGTTGTTCTAAAGAAGCATTTGGACATACAAAACACACGTTTTTGTTAAAGACCACACATCTCCAGAACTTTTCCTTACAAAGTTATAGCATGTTTTAGCTTATTTTTTCGAAAACTTTAAGAACGTATAAAGTAAAAAGGGGCAAGTAGAATCATGATGTTAATACTTTTTCTCGAAGCTTAGCTCGAGTGCTCACAACTGTTATGAGTTCCATCTGTCCCAATCCACCTAATCTTTATTCTATACGTTGTTAAAGTTATCGGAAAAATATGCTGAAATGTGCTATAACTTTGTAAGGAAAAGTCCTAGAGATATGTAATCTTCAACAAAAACGTGTGTTTTGTATGCCCAAATGCTTCTTTAAAACAACGTTTTTTTCTAAAATGTAACTAACAAAAGTTAAGTGCAAAAAACTAACTTTTATGTAACTTTTATAGAATATACTTTGTAACTCTGTACCCAATGAAGATAGGAATTTTGTTTGTTCAGCAAAGATTCATATTTTCGCACGCTCTTAAACTTTGCCGAATTAACCATTCCTCTATCTCTTTACACAAAAAAGTTAGTATTTTGGATATATGAAAACCTACCGTAACATATGCTCGCCGTACTCTAATATGGGTGGATTGGGACAAATGGAACCTAAAGGAGTTTATAGTACTTCAGCTTAACTCCAAGGAAAAGTATTGACACCATGAATTCACTTGACCCTTTTTAACCTATACGTTCTTGAGGTTATCGAAAAAATAATAAAAATATGATTTAACTTTGTAAGGAAAAGTCCTGGAGATATATGACCTTTGGCAAAAATGTGTGTTTTGTGTGCTCTAACAATTCCTCTGAACAATACTTTCGTGTAAAATGCAACTAACAAAAGTTAAGTACAAAAAACTAACTTTTAAGCAAGTTCCATGTAATATACTTTATAACTTTGTATCGAAAAAAGATAGCATATTCATTTGTTAAACAAAGTTTCATATTTTTGAGTTTTCTGCAATTTTACTGAATAAACTATTCTTCTATGTCTTAACACAAAAAAGTTATTTTTTTATTTTTAGTATAGTAAACTTTTCATATTTTTCGACAATTTGCGATTATGCGGGTCATTCATACAAACAGTTGTTCCGAAGACTTTATCAAGCTAGGATGAAGGTGAATGGTGGCGCTATGGAATTAAGTTCCACTTTTTGCCGTAATGGACCACTGTGCGCTGCTCCCTTCGATATTAAAAAATAACATTTCTTTTAGTAAATTTTCTACCGGTCTGCTTAACATACCCTTGAGACGAAATCTTTATATTGTCTTCTTTTCTTAATCTTTTTTTTTTAGATATAGGGGGGGGGGGATGTTTTGTGATGAATTAATTATTTACTAATATTTATTCAAAATTTTAGTTGTGTGTTTTGCCACAAACGGTGACATATCAACACTATTACATATATTTTAAGCTTTATTTCATTAAAAGATTGTAATTAATTGTAGGAAAATTGTTAACCTACTTGTCAAGAAAAAAAAAAGGAATTGAAAATTAAACCTTAATCTAATCTTACACTTATCTTACTGACTATAAAGTGAGCTAATCGTTGTAATTGAGGATTGCAACGATTTTTGTTGGAACTTATTGATAATTTGGTTTGACATATTTTCTAATGTTTCCATATTAGTAAGCCTGTTTAGTTCATTCGTGCTAAACAGCGAGGACGCTTCAATATCGTTTTCAGGAGTTTTTGTTCTGAATCCTTTGAAGCATTTTCTTTCTGGTCTTTTCTTAATCTATTGATTAACTTTACCTCGCCTTTGATCGGGTTTCTTTCCCTCGATACTTGGGTCAATGAACACACACACAGACAATTTTTATTTAATTATGTTAAAATCTCGTCAGCTGACATGGCAACTAAATTTTGATTGCGATTGTTTTGGCACTTTGTATAACAACTTAGAACTCTGTCTTGTTTGATATGCATATTTGCTTTTTATAAATTTCCGAGTAGTGAATTTTATATTCAGTGGGTATCTTAGCTTAATTATTCGAGAAGTAAGAAATATTCGGCGCGAAACACCGTGTCTCTGCGTCGGTAAGAGGAAATAGAGCGGTCGCGGCATAATGCTCCGGTGTAAACGCGTCTTCGGCCCGGGTGAGCCTTGCTCATATGAAGATTTTCGCTGTATTGTGACTTTCGAGGTGTACCAAATCATTTATTTGAAGACTGCCCGCCCGTTTAAAACGCGAAAACGGTGATCGTCAGTGAGTATAAAAATGCCATTCGAATACTGGAGTGTATTCGACAGAGTTTTTGTAGATCTTAAGGGGCATCTCTTGATGCAAATAAATTCCTGAGTAATTCACCTCAAAGTGAGATCAAAATTTTATTTTTTTAATTACTCATAAAATCAAAACGAAGTCTTCAGCAAAGTTGAAGACAATCTTATGTAAAAAAACTTTGCTGAAGACACTTTGGTTCTATCTCTATAGAAAATTTTAAGAACGTATAAGGTTAAAAGGGGCAAGTGGAATCTTGCCTTCAATACTTTTTCTCAAAGTTTAGCTCGAGTACTCAATACTGGGGTGGCATTGCACAGCTAAATTCGAACGATTTACGCTATTTTCGTGACCGTCACATACTGCCATTTTTGCTTTAAGCTCAAAAGGAGCTGTCATTTGCATTTGTCCTTCGGCTCATCTAACCTGCAAAGTCGGAAAAAATATGAAAAACGAAACATAACGCCTACCAGCGATCATTTAGTTTTGTTCGAGTCACTCGAAACAAAATGCGCAATGTCACCCCTGTTATAAGTTCCATCCGTTCCAATCCACCCACTCTTTATTCTATACGTTGTTGAAGTTATCGAAAAAGAAGCTAAAATATGCATAACTTTGTAAGGAAAAGTCCTGGAGATGTGTGGTCTTCAACAAAAACGTGTGTTTTGTATGTTTAAATGCTTCTTTAGGACAACGTTTTCTTGTAAAATCTAACTAACAAAAGTTAAGTACAAAAAACTAAGTTTTGAGAAACTTTTATATAAAATACTCCGTAACTCTGTACCCAATGAAGATAGGAATTTTGTTTCTTCTGCAAAGTTTCATATTTTTACACGTTCTAAAACATTGTCAAATGAACCATCCCTCTATCTCTTAACACAAAAAGTTAGTATATCTAATATATGAAAACCTACCGTAACATATGCTCGCCGTACTCTAATATGGATAGATTGGGACAAATGGAACCACATAAGTGTATAGTACTTGAGCTTAACTACAAAGAAAAGTATTGACATCATGCCTCATTTTAACCTAAACGTTCTTGAAGTTATCGAAAAAATAAGCTGAAATATGTTATAACTTTGTGAGGAGAAGCCCTGGAGATTTATGGTCTTTGACAAAAACGTGTGTTTTGTGTATCCTAACAATTCATTCGAACAACGCTTTCGTGTAAAATGCAACTAACTAAAGTTAAGTGCAAAAAAACTAAATTTTAAGTAAGTTTAATATAATATACTTTATAACTTTGTACCGAATGAAGATAGGATTTTCATTTGTTCAACAAAGTTTCATATTTTTCAATCTTCTACAGCTTTTATGAATGAACAATTGCTCTATCTCTTAACACAAAAAAGTTAGTTTATTTTTTATTTTAAAGTAAACTTTCCATAATTTTTGATAATTTGCAATTATGCGGGTCATTCATACAAACAATTGTTTCGAAGACACTATTAAGCTAGAATGAAGGTGAAAGGCGCTATGGAATTGAGTTCCTCTTTTTGCCATATTGGACCACTGTGCACTGTGCGTTGGTTCTATTCCAGCACGTTGCGATTCAGAGTAGGTTTCGTTCGTTCGATGAATATCGTAGTAAATTGTTTAATCGCGAAAAAAATGGAATCAATCGCGACAAAATATCGTAATTATTCGCAATAAATATCGGGAATATATTGTTTGGTGTGATACAGACTGTTAACGACTGGTAGGTTGCCGATGCAGCGATCGTGGCGCGGTTCTATTTATATCGTCTCCTGGAGGCCGAGTGCCCAGAGACCGAGAAGTAACCATGACGTGCGCGAATTTGTAAAGAAAAGATCGCACCATCAACCTCGATGGATCCAGATCTATTCCTTTTCACTAACACTAATTCCTTCCTTCGATACTGGTGGATGATGCAGAGGATTCCACCTCGGTCTCTAGTAGCTACAAGTGTTAAACTGACACTCCTGATATCCCTTGCTCTATTGATCTGTATTGGGCGTGGCCAGCTACGTTAAACTGAAAATGGCTTGCTACCTTAGGCACCATTTTGACGGTTCTTTATGCAATTTCAGCTGATGCTATGCTGATTAACTGTACCTCGTATAAAACATGTATTTATTATGTTTGATCAGAAACTGCAGTAGTAATTTTGAACAGATTTCTTTTCATCGAAGTGTAGATGCATATATAATGATAAAATAGTCTGTACGTGTTATGGTGGAAAAAGTACATTTTCGGCGAAATGAAAAGACCACGTAATTAAAACTGGACGGAACAGGGACCACGGAAGGTAGGGGTATAACAATTGATTAAAATATGCTCACGTGGTTTGAAAACGGCTTGATTTCGTTTTCGTCAACCTTCAGTCACTATTTGGTCACTTTTACTCCCCATTTTTGGTCACTTTTTCCATCAACTCAGTTGCTAAAATCACTATTTTTGACATCGTTGACTGTTACCAGCCCTGATGTGACGGCGATTAACGTAGAAGTTTTATATGTTGTCAACATCGATTGTATAACAATTCCTCGAAAACTATTTCCCAGAAAATAAAACGCCGAAGCTTTTTCCCCAGAAAACAAAATCCCAGAATGTACCAATCACCAGAAAACTGCTACCTAGAAAGTACTAATCCCCAGAAAGTTATAATCCGGAATGAACCAATGCCCAGAAACTATTACCCAGAAAATACCGTTTTTTAGAAAACTGTTATCCAAAAACGAAGAAATATGCATTTTTATTTTCTTTAACATGGAAAATCTGTTAAAACTGAGTTTTTGTATATCTGAAATTTATAACGATTCTATCATTTGAATCAACTTCTTGTCAACTCATACATTTGTTCTTTCATGAGTAAATAAGTAAGCGCTTGACACCAGGCCATAGTTATAAAATCAGAGAACTTTCAGTGATCGTTTTTGACTGAATGAACATCCCAAGTCGACCACAAACACACAGTAGCGAATTGATTTCTGAGGCTCCTTGACCAAAAATCTAAAATACCCCTTCTTATCTTAATTCGGTGAATCTAGTTCACATGAGGGGCAGCCCCCCTGCAGAAATTACCTCTGTAGAGGTTCGTTCGTTCCACTAGTATATATTAAACGAGCGAAAGGGAACCCGGTTACAATTCCGGAGCCTGTTGAGTATACGTTTGCATTGGCATGCACACCGGAAACGGTAGCGCCTTTGTAACCATGGCAACCTGAATCCTTTCCTTCGAGGAGCCAGCAAGAGATATCGGAAGAGTTTTCTTTTCTGTTTAACAGTCATACTAGCCATAGAAGTCTTTCATAGAGAAATATGGTTGGACAGGCTAATAGAGCATGGTATTGAATTGCTGTGTCGATATTCTCTTTTTGGACCTTGAAAATCGAAGACTGGGGCACGCAAACTCTTAACAGCTTGTACCGAATCCGCAGCAGGTCTCCAAGGTTTAGAGTCTTTAGTCGATAGATCAATGTAGGTAAGGAAAGTCGGCAAATTAGATCCGTAACTTCGGGATAAGGATTGGCTCTGAAGACTGCGATGACTCGGGCTACGGGACTGCCGGGTCGCGGGTCTGCGGTCGTGCTCCCGCTTCCGTGGGCCTGCCGGCGCTTCTGCCTCAACGCACTCCGGGGCGTCCGGCCGTGTGGTGGTGTGAGCCGCCCGTTCGTCCGCCTCGCGCAGGCGCGCTCTATACGCTTCCCGGCTTGGGCTGCAGTCATCGATAAACAGTCAATTCAGAACTGGCACCGCTGGGAAACCTGACTTTCGAATTAAAACAAAGTGGCGAAATACCGATCGTTAATAGTGTTGTTTTGCAAAACCCTGAAGTTTGATATGTTGAAGCAAGGCTTCGCTACCGTTTTTAATTTAGCCTGTGTCTTTTGAAGGGTACTTACCCCACTGTTCCCCTCGATAAATCCGGAACAAATGTCCCCTAATGTCCCAAAAACTATGATAAATTTGTGATCAATTGAAAAAGGTTCGATCAAATTCGGTTTAGAACTTGCGGAATGGCAGGTAAAAGAATTTTCATATTTTCGGCTCTTGAGGGGTCAGGTACGCAAGTTGTGATTAAAAATGTCAAATAATTTAGAATGTTAACAATTTTATAACTGAATACTGTTTTTTTTTCTGGTTACGGTGATGCTGGAGAATAGTTTTCTGGGCATTGGTGCATTCTGGGAAACGGTTTTCTGGTAACTAGTACTTTCAGGGGTTTAGGATTCTGGTAACTAATATATTCTGGGATTTGGTATTCTGGAGAATGGTTCATTCTGGGGAAAATCCTTCGACACTTTATTTTCTGGGGAATGGTTTTCTAGGAAAAGTTGAACAACCGTCAACATCAGCTGGAATGATTCACTATTTCCACATCGTTTTTCGCGGTTACCAAACCTGGGCCGCTTGTAATTGTGTAGACAGGAAACTAATTTCCTACTTACATAATTGAAATTCTAAAATTTTGCGTATTTTTTAATCAATATCGGTCTATTGTTGTTGTGCCAATCGCTAACAGCCGTGTGCTAATGTTATTTTTTTCAATTCTGTCTGCTTGATTCCATATTACTATTTTTGGTAAAAAACAATATTACAAAATTAATGTTATTGAAAGTTTTCAAAATCTTCGCACATAACGTGCGTAATTCTTATTTCTAAACAAGACAAACTACGTTCATGGAAGAAGATGTCGCGGTAGCAGGTACTCGTTTGACATTTTGAATGTGTTTTGATTGCGAGCCAAAGTAGAAGCAAAAAAGACGTTTGAAATCTACCGTGACCCCTGTCTACCACAGAGCAATCTTCTCTTTTCCCGAATTTACAAAAAAAAAACTAATTAATCGATTTCATCACAAACATGGTCCCGAACATTCCCGGTGCAAAAAAAATTCATTCACAATTCCCTCTTGCACAGAATAAGGTGGGCAGATTTCACTGCCAATGCCACGAGCAAACATGCGTGTCTAAACGGAAAACTCGCAACCATCTGTTCAGGAGCTATAAATTCCCAGAAATAACGGTGGTTGCTTCGCTTTGCAGCGAGGAGGCAATATTTTATCATTTTCCCTCAGATCATCTTTTCCCATCATCACTATACTCCAACCTGCTGTGGTTTGAAGAGAACGCACCGTCGTCGTCGGAGTCGCTGTACTCAAGCTACTGCATAGTGGAAGTGGAAACATGAGTGAGTGAATCAAATCGCATCGTATGAAGGTTAAATAAACGCCACCGCATCTCAGCCCTAATCGAGTTGGACGTGCGCGATCATGACCGATTATGACTGGTTCTTCCGAAGATGATGACGATGACGATGTGGGTGGACCGATATTGTATCTTTACTGGAGCCTAAACTAATTCACCGTTGGGTTACGATTTGAACCAAATTTATTTTCGTCACCCTTCAACGAAATAGGGTCTCCATTATGTTTACCTTCGGTTTTGATTTATTGACGCTGTTTGATATATTTTTTCCGGTCAGTTACGCTAAATCGATTGACTCAAATTTGTTTTCTATTTTTATCTCCCGTTTTTCAGACTCTTGGTGGCAAAGGCAAGCATTTAACCCGAAGTCACGCCATGCGTGAGTCAACATCTCCTCCCCGAACGCCTACACCGCGGTCACCATCTGATCAGCATAGTAACAACGGCAGTAATGGTTCACCCATTCAGCAAAACACGCTGTTGTCTATTAGCGCAACAAGCGAACCGCAGTCTAACAATAGTAGCTCACACTCACCAGTATCGGAATCCCGATTATTCAATAACAACAACAATGACTACAGCAGCAAACAACCGGGCAAACATTCGCCCAACATTATCGTATATGGTGGCGAAGAGAGAGGTGGCAAGAGCCAGTTGGACTTGGATTTTCCCAAACTAACTCCTCCGAAGTCGTCGTTCAATCCAAACAACGGGAGCAGTAACAGCAATAGTAACGTCAACAACAACAACAACAGTGGCAGCAAAAATAGCAATGGTAGAAGCAACAACACTGGAAATGCCGCTGGATTCGCCAAAAATGATCTAGAAAAAACAGATCACCACCATAGTGGAAAAATTGGCAAAACCAGCAGTGACGGAGGAATCAATCAAGAACTGAAAGATCTGAAATCGGTAGGACCGATGCTGGTGGAACGCACAGATCAGCAGAATAAGTCCGGCCAAGCTGCATCCGCTGGTGCACCAGCAATCGCCAACGCCACCATCAGCCAGTCATCATTGTCGCCAGTATCATCATCTAATAATAACTATTGTGATAACGAAAGTCGTAATCTACGTGAGGTTAATTTTAGTGCTAATAATAATGATTCTAACAATCAGTTAAACATACATTTTTCACACGAGGAAAATCGATATATACAATGTGAAAGTCCTACTGATAGCCTTATAAGAAATAATAGTAGCTCTAATAGTAATCTAACAAGTAGTGCTCATAGCAACAAAAAACACCGTGCTGGCGGCGGAGGCAACGGAATAGTAGCTGGCAGTGGTGGCGGAAGTGGAGGAGGCGGAGGAACAATTGGTGGCAATGCGACGGGTAAAGGGAGCAAACCTCGCCTTAAAAACATGAGCGGCGGTTCGTCATCCAGCGCCGATGGTGGATCCATTAGCGGGGGTGGCGGTGGCGGAGGAGGCGGTGGATCTTCTGGATTCCTTTCGCGTGACAATTCCTGCGAGCAATTTACTGACCAAAGTGGCGTCAATCTGATCCAATTTTTCAAAGAGACGCTCAACAAAAACTTCAAAGATCGCAACATGTTGATCAAAATCGAAAAGGAATTGCAGGCCCTAGCGATGGATCGCAGCCGCAGTCAGATCAAGTTTCCGCCCATGTCTTCCTACAATCGAATGCTGATTCACCGTGTGGCGGCATACTTCGGAATGGAGCACAACGTCGACGCCACCCAGCAGAGTGTGATCGCGGAGGTTACTCCCGCGACGCGAATACCGGAGATTCGCTTCAAGACGCTCATCAACGAGAGCTTCTCGGAGGAACCGCGAAAGTCCATTCTGAAACGGGACACCCACAGCTTCGACGAGTACCGGTACGGCATGTTGCACTGTCCCGACCGGGGTGTGCTCGATCGGAAGGCCAAAAGCTTCGAAGAACGCGAGGAAGAGTACGAGAAGATTAAGCGGCGAATATTCAAACATCGAGAGGTAAGTCACCCTTCTAGAAATTAGTTCTCTTAAATTGTCAAAACATTGATTAAATAAGCAACGCTTTCTCATCTTTGCCCAGGATGGGGGTACCGAGGAACATTGGCAGTGGTTATCAGCCGAAAATGCCGACGTAATCAACGGGCGTCCGAAACTACAAAACAATCGTCTTTTGAAAGTACAATCGGTGGTTGGTATTCACGTTAAATAAAAATGATATGGCATAATATCTTCTCTGATTCCTAGTCGATTGACGGCCGACCGGATGAACGACCGTGCGTATCGAAATCGCACAGCTTCGGGGGCTACGGAGGTTCATCGCAGAACGCACCGCTTCTTCGTGGGGACTCGATAACATCCACCAAAAGCGCCGGTGCACGATTATTCTCCAAGCAAGACTCAAATGCTAGTACAAACACACCCTGGCGGCTGTCTCCGTCAAGCAGTGGGTAAGTTTTTCGCAGCGCTGGTAATCCGTTCACGTACGGCAGCGGTCACGATCGCACTCAATAGATCATACTTTACTTTCAGCTATAAAACGCAATCGATTCGATCCGACTCGGTGACACCTTCTCCAACCGGCTATGGTAGCGGAGATCATACGCCAGAACCGTGCGTACAATCTCCCTCAGCAACGTGCGGAGTAGTCTGGGCGGTAACCGATATGGCAAGCGTGCCTAAAGGCAGCGTTTTGATCGACCCACAAACGCTGCAGCCAATCGTCAATCAGGACGGGTACGAGGAAATTAATTCTCATGTTCATTTCAAGTCTGGAACGATTTTGTTTTTCAGATCAATTTACCACTTCGATCCTTTTAACCTACCAGCGACAGCAAATCTCCCCGGTAGCATGCCAAGAGTTCAGAAGAAAAAGTTTGAGAAGCAGAAATCCTTTAGTAATCGAAATAGTGCTCTCAACAGTAGCAGTTCTCTAGAAAGTTCCATCGATCTGCCTCTTGGTAAAAACGATTGTGGACAACAAACCAGTACCACTACAACCATCGCCGAGGAGGTCGGCAGTGAGCTCAATTATGAAACGACGAGTACAGTCAAAATATGTTCCAAAGATAATCATGATCTTGATGGTGTGTAGAGTTACCAATTTCTTTGTGCATCAGCTATCATATTTGTGTTTTCTTTTTCTCAGTGGAAAACTCTAGTCTCTGTGAAGAAATCTCGCAAACTACCAATGAACTTAGTACACTGAAGCTTCAGAAGCATCAGGCGACTAGTCCCATGCTGCAGGCCAGCGAATTACAACCGTTAGAGTTGAACGAAGTAAGTATCAGTGGATTTTGTTTTCATAAACACAAAAAAATAAATGTAAACTTTTTTTCACAAGGTAAATCTGAATACAAACCATGACGAACATGGTTCACTGGTGGGTGCGTTGACTCCTATCATGGCTGACCCCGACACAGCCGGGACACTTCTGGCCACTTTGGGCTTGAGTGATCCTACCGAAGGCAACAAAACGAATCTTCATCCCGAACATGTACTTCAACATGGACTAACAGATGATGGTAACGACGCTAGCAGTAATAATTCCCAAGATGCAGACAAAAAAGACGAAACCGGCAAGATCAATGTCGTACAACCAGTCCCTCTAACCAGCTATTCGAACTCGGCAACGCCCAACAGTGGTTATACAGTGAACTACGGTGATAACGGCAGCAGTACACCTGTCACCGGAAGTGCAATGTACGGCTCCGGTACACCGGGAATTTCGACAACATATCAAACGGCGGTAAGAAGCGCGAACTCAGTTTAATATTGACTACATTTAATATCCCATTGCAGCCGGACGGAACTATCTACGCTGTACCTTCTCCTCTAGTGTATACATATCCATCGACGATAGATCCAGAGATGACGGGCTATTTTGTTCCTGTGTACGATCAACAGCGCGATCCGAATCTTTGCACCACAACGGGTGCATCGCTTTACCCAGCAACAGCAGGGGCAACTTCTTCAGTATTACCCATCGCGTACACTCCTACAGCGGCCTACAGCGGTGCCCCAATCTATCAGAATCATACAGCCGTGATGTACTCCTCGGAGCAGTTCTCAGCTGCAACACCAGCATCCGCTGCCGCAGCCGCAGCAGCTGCGGCTGCTGCCAGTGCTGGACATCTACCACAGTATCCAATTGGATACCCCATCGGCATAGGCTATCCATTTAACAGTAAGCATTGTGAGATTTTTGTCGAATAGTTCATAGTAATTGTTCTTGAATTTGTGTTGTTTTAGGTACAGCGTATCAGAACTATTGGAATCAGCCGATAACATACTACGTTCCTCAGGCGCCCGTACACTCATCTGGCAGTACACCGCTTCTAATGCCACCTTCGGTGTCGCAAACCCCCGCAAACAGTGCCATGCTGGCGAGTGGTCCTGCTCCGATGCCATGCAATACCGGAAAACGCAACACAACTCCTCCCAGTCACGGTGGCCATCAATCACAGAACCAAAACCAGAGCAGCTCGGTAACTCCTGTACCGATATCCCCGTTCGCAACCAATATTCCAGTGCCCCTTCCGGATCCAACGACCGGTCCAATGTACGCTATCCCGCAGCCGATTTACTCAAACATGCTTCCGTTCGCTGGTCCCATGACACCTCACCCGCATCATCCAGCCACCGGCGGGACAATTGTGAACTCAATACTGCCCACTGCCACAGCGGCTGCCAGCACTGGCTATCATCCACATTCGCAGTCCAATCAGGGCAATCCGGAATCGTTGCCGTCTAGCAATGGCTCATCCAATAACATATACTCTAGCACAGGCAATAATAATGCTCTCACACCGCAGTCCACGCCAAGCACTCCTCTATCCTTGCCTCTGTCAATGCCTCCTCACGCCAAAAATCCGCCTCTGTTTGCCACACCTCCTATGCTTCCCAACGGTTATGCCCCTCAGCTGAGTTCCTCCGGTGCTGGTAGTGGTGGTGCTGGTCATTACCACTACGGTGTAAATAGCACTGGTGGCCATAATTACGACGAACGCAAAGGCAGTGGCGGATCGGGTGGTGGCTACCAAGGAAAACGTTCAAACCAGAATGGCAGCAATTTTTTCAGCTACAACAGTAACAACAGTCGCCAGATGACACCCAACAGCGGCGGCTACCAGGGTACTGGTTGTCCCCAGAGTCAAAACACTGGGAGTAACGGTCCCAAGAATTCGAGCTACGCGTGCAACACAAACAATACAGGGAACAATCAGAATTCTAACAATAATGGCAACGGCCCACAGATGTTGGGTCAACCGCCGAAGGGACAACCGCGATCCGATGGCCAGACAAGCGTGACCAAGCCACCATTGATTCCAACATTACCAAATAGTACCAATAATACTACTAGTAATACCAACCCTAGCGATAAGACACGCATCAACCGTTCATGCAAGCCACCAAATCTAGACTTAAAACGAAACTTTAACAATTTTAACGCAAACAGTAGAAACACGCCCAGCACAAACTCAACGGAGAGCAACAACTCACCAAACAGTATTACATCGTCATCGATGCACGAGCATCACCAGCAGCAGCAGCAGCAACAACAGCATCACGTGCACCATCATACGCAGCCACACCATCAGCCGGCACACGCTGCCGGTTCTGGGCAGCCACATCATCCATATTATCCACCCCAGCATCAGCAGCAGCAGCCCCACTATTACAGCACACGTGGAGGCAGTGTTGGTAGCAACAACGGCGGATCCAGCCTCTCGGGAAACGGCTCCGGATCAGGCAACGGTAGCAATCACGCACACCAGACGGCTAATGCTGCTGCAGCCACGGCAGCCGCCGCAGCTGCTGCCGCTGCCCATACGGTACCGTCGAGTGCGCTTCAATCCGCTGCGGCGGTTGCGGCGGCCGCGTGTGCAGCTGCCATCGAGCCGTACCATTCGCAGCTGATTCCGCTGAATGCTGCCGGGATGTCGTACGTTAAAATAGGACAGACATATTTCACGCATGTGAGTATATGTTTCTAGTGTTGCTAAATGTAAAGTTTTTAATATGTGAAATGTTTTTCTTGTTCAGCCCTCCTTAGCACTGCCGCCGAATCGTCGTTCGCCTCCGAACGAAATACGTCCAATCGCTGGTGTTTATCCAGCTATGAACATGGTGATGCCAGGTGAGTTTTTCGAGGTTGTTTCAATCATTCCAACACATGTTGTTTTAACAGAGTTCATGCCTAAATGACTAAAAATCTCTAACTTGCCTCTAACTTTTCTTCATTCTAGCGTCTCGACAGTACACACCACGACCTCAGCATAGCAGCAGCTTCCACAAGGGCGGCAGTAAGGCGCCAAGATAAACGCTTCCTAGCCGAACGTCGAGAACAAGTTCTCTAGATGTGTAGCCAAGCCGTAATTAATTATGATGCCGAAAGTCAGCGAAACATGGATGATGATTTCAAACTATAGAACGCACTGTTTAAAAACGCTAATCGTTAGGTGATTAGAATCACACCCCACATAATCACTCTCACACACAAAAACCACACAATGCTACACGCTAAATATTCAAACAAAAGCTCTAAATAAGACACGACGAAGTAGTAGAGGAGACAGTGAAAGAGAAAGAGAGAGACCAGTTTCCCATTCCTCGGAGATTGTTTTTAAGACCAGACACTTTGAAACGGTACATGCAGCCAAGCTGGTATGACGCGGTTGAAGTGGGACCTTGGAGACAATGCACCGATCCGTTGATTCCTGCGGGATGGTGCAGTGCAGGTAATCGCCAGAGGGTCACCGGATTGGTAACGACTAGGATGAGGGAATTGATCGCCCGTGAAAATGCCATTTATTTTATTATCAATTAATATTAATATAAACAGATATGATCATTATTATTATTATTACATTAATAACAGTGAAGCTAAACTAGAGGGTTAAGGAGACAGTTGATAACTGATACAAACAGAAAGAAAATTAGAGTGAAAAAGCGAAACGGTAAGACGCTCTACCAGTGATTCAATCAACGCTATGCGAGTTATTTATAAAATAATTTCAAACGCTGAATAGTGGAATTAAACATGAATAAGAGATCCTGAAACAGTGATCAACAAACAAAAAAAAACTGAGAATAAAAATGAAAAGATCGGTGGCAAAAGAAAGTTCAGACAGAAGATCATACGTGACGATGGGTTTTTTGATAGGTGGATGAAAAAAGGCTGAGGAAAATACGATACTGCCGCCCACAATACTTTGTTTGAGGACGAAGCCAGAGTTCGAAACCGTGAGCGTGGCACCGGAACAGAAACATCCTAGTTTACCTACAAATTATCTACACAAGCAAGTCTACAGGTGTGAGTACGAAAAGAATTGAACGCCCGTAGCGAAACTAAAGAGGAATCTCCTATCAAAAAGCGTCACGTAATTATTAGTAGAGGAACTCTCCGATCATGCCGTTTACAAATTTATATAAAATTTATTTATATAGGCATCTCAAGCAAAGCGTAATCCGTTAGTAAATACAGTAGGGAACATAACGATTATTTATTCGTAAATGCAAATGAACTACGCAGCAATGCGCAACTAAGCAACAAACATTATACTAAACAAGCAAACTAAATAAAATCGTTAAACAACTTGTAACGATTTTTTCAAGAATTTTAACAAATAAGATACTTGAATCTCTTCCTTTCAATCGGTGATATTGAAAACACAAACAAGCAAAGCTAAAGAAGTAACTTAGTACTAGTCAAGATCTGTGAGTGTAACTAACGGATGGGAACCCCATACAAAAACCAAACAACTATTGCTATTATCATTACAATTTATTATGTACTACTACCGCTATTATTAACAGCTAGAAGGACGAATCTGTGAAGCAAAAACAAACAAAAAATCCAATAACTTATAAAGCCTAGAAAAACACGAAGCTGAACCTACAAAACTCTCAGACTCACCGCGCACGGGTTTGTCTCGCGTTATCCGCTGCAACCGTTCCACACGGGGGCAAGCTGAGCAAACGGTCATTTGACTTCTAGTCCAAATTTTTTTCGAACAGAACCAAGCTTTCGAACAAAGTTTTGATTGGGTCAGAGTTGGCTCTGACCTGAATCTGTCATCTTGGAAAACTTGTGTTTCATGAAACAATTGTGTTCGATTTCACCATTTACGTGGTGTGATTAAAGTGTAGGTTCTCCAGCTATGAGGTAAGCTTACACGATTTCATATTTGTAAAAATTGAATTGAAAAAAAAATGGAATTTTGCTTCTGAAATTTTTCAAAATATCTTGGAAACATGGTAGTTTTTAAGGATTTTTACCTGTTCACTGCTGGATTTCCTATCCAAACATTCAAACAATTTACGTTTGCTCATCTTGCGAAATCTGGTTTCGCATTCATACATCCCGTGTGACCCTCTCGCAACCCAACCGACTCGTGAAGCTTTTTTCATCGACTAAATTCCAAAATAAAGTTGAAGGAACGCAGCAAACCCCCAACAACAAGAAAACATACGAAACGTTCTGAACGAAAAACGATAGCGGGCATGACTAAGGAGAGAAACGTAATGCCATCAGACCGACCGAATGTAGCCACAGGGTGACAAAAATAATAAAATCATTCTTCAAGAAAAAAATACTACCAATATGAGCATGATTTATTACACATTTTTTGTTTGTTGTCTCTATTTCAAGTAGCGAACCTATACATTAGAGAAATGACAAGACACTCTCCGTTAAGGCAACTGTCAACATCAAAACGGGCGAGCTGTATAAATTTGCATTGCCGTTATCCGTTTTGATGTTGACAGTTGCCTTAACGGTGTGTGTCTTGTCATTTCTCTTATGTATAGGTTCGCTAATTTCAAGGTAAGCGAGAGATGGTGTGAAAACGAGCGAGAGAAAAAGAGAAATTAAAAAAAAACAAATATGATAAGGACGAGAGCAAACAAAAGTTAATGCGATAAAGCAGAAAAAAAACAGAAAAAAGTTGATTAAATGTGTTATTATATATGAAAGGATGTATTTATTTTAATTTATATACACTGATGAAGAAAAAGAGATAACTAATTAACAAAAACAAAATAAAATGACATAAAAAGTGAAAAAATTACTTAAGGAAAACAGAAGAAGTCTTTCAGTTTCCTGTAGAAAGAGTGAATGTTAGTCCGTTAACAGTGCATAGTGGGGAATCGCTGGCCATCAGCCAAAAAAAAATTTTTTCGTTAGCTGTTTCATAATATTTTTCCTTTATTGCTATAACATCCAAGTGTCTGAATCCCAAATTTGGGCGCAATATCATGAAATCTGAATTTTTTATGACTTTTCAAAGCTTGGCGAACTGACGGTTTTTGTCTTTTTCTTGTAAAAAAGTACATTACTTTGAAACGCTCTGTAGCTTCAATGATAGTTTGGATTTTTTTGACGTCAAAGGAAAAGTTGTTGTAAATATTGTGCAAAACAAACCCTTTTCATTAGATATTGTAAAATTTGGTCATAGTAGGCCTGACACTAGAAAAAATTAAAAAAAACGTGATTTTTTGTAGAAAAGTAGCTTAAAAGTTTAGTTGCCGCAGTTTGCCACGGTTGTGACTACATTCAAAATTTAGGTAAAAACGTAAGCTTTCAAATGCATACTGTCCGCTGCTGCGCAAAACTGCGCAAATTGTCACTAGTGAAAAAAGCGATAGCAGATTTTTTTAGTTTTTATTTTTGAAGTTGAAATTTCATCCAGGATTAATTTTAATCATAACCATGATACCCCATTAATGAAAATTTATGATATCGTACTCAATCCGTATTCGTATCCGTATATTTTATCCTATATAAATTTGGGCAAAAATCACAAAATTTATTAATGAAAACTTATAAAATAAGTGTTGAACAAGAAAACAGTAAACAAATCTGAAATTTTAATTATCTCAAACTTTATCACTTTCTGCAAATTTAAAACAAAACTAAAAACATTAGCCCTTTTCAATTTATGATTATGGAATTTGTACACGTTTAGTTTGATTCACCCCTCCACGAAATATCGGACAGAGTTGCCAAACCTGGAACACGCAACAGCAATCAGGATTGCATCATCATTTTTTATTATTCATTCCATATAAAACTTCGGAGCGTACACACGCATTACCAAGAGGAACAATAAACCACGTTTTTATTTGAGAAAGTGATCTTTATTTAAGAATTGCTATCCAGTAGCTTGTTTATCATCGCCTACAAAATTCGTTAAACTGATTGAAGTGTCAAATATTAGCAGCAAATTCATACCTTCAAATTCCGGCCAACAATAGCCCGTTTGAAGATTGCTTTTGCTTCGCACTCGTTTGCATACAAAAGTAAAGCACACATTTTGCTTTATGAGAAAAAAAAAACAAAGAACAGTCGTCGCCCTCCGCATCTTTTCGTATTCATTTAGAACGTTGTGTCATTCCAGTGTGTGGTATTCTATGACAAACGTAAGTATTGGTAACCCTATACCTTGTATATGTGTATGTGACACTCTCACGACGGACGGTTCACTCTCGCAGTGTATGAACACTGCGACTCATTCTAATGTACTTCATAGCGTGCATCGGTCGTTATCACAAGTGGCGACTTGGGAAAAATCCGGTTTTTGGAATAAAAAAGCGCTTTGAAGTTTTTAAATTATACCGCAAGTGCAAAAGAAAGGTAAATGTGTCTTTGAAGAAAATAAAAAGATAGAACTGGCCTCCAGTGAGGAAGAAAAAGTCGTTCTCAACTAGAATAGATTCCAAAATCGTGCATGGCAGCCATATTGCTGGCTTGGGTTTAGTATAGTCAGCCTATACACCAGAGAGACGCCGAGACACTCACCGTTAAGGCAACTGTCAACATCAAAACGGGCGAGTTGTATCATTTTGCATTGCCGTTATCCGTTTTGATGTTGACAGTTGCCTTAACGGTGAGTGTCTTGTCATTTCTCTAATGTATAGGTTCGCTAGTTTAGTATGAGAAGCTGTTTGTGAAGAAAAAAAAAGAAAAGATTTTCAAAATTGGAAATATGTTTAGACATATTATTCAAGCGTTAAAACAAAACAAAAAAAAACCTATTTATGATATCTGCTGGAGCTGGAAAAAAAAAGATTAATAAGAAATATTGGTGACCGTTCTTTTCTTCAGATGGTAACATTGTGCATCACCAGTGGCATTTGAATTTTCAAGAATGTATCACTCTCTCCGACGAATCACCCGGTGTGGTGTGGAAAAGAAAAACAAGAGCAGTAAAGTCTGCGAGTGAGGCGTGATTAAATTCACTGGTTAGGAATATACCCGTGGGTGGGGAATAAGCAGAGACGCAATAATATTACCGAACGTATCGAGTATGGGTTTGTTGGATGTGATTCAATTCACTTTTTATGAATAAAAATCTGGAAGGGCGAAGGAGAGAGGGCAATTGACGATGATTTTTATGCAATGATGATTGTGATTCAATTCACTGAAAATGAATGGTAGAACATCTAGGAATCGAGTAAAACTGTAGTAATAGGAATGCATATGCGTGATTAAATTCACTAGAATAAAAGTAATCAAAGCGTGTTGTAGGCACGCGCGGTAAAAAAAGGAAAAATACAGGAGAATAAACTGTAACTATTAGAGATGTGATTAATTAAACTCGGGTCATATTTGTGTATTGAGGAATCTTACTAGTTGAGAATGAGCTTGGAATGTAGGAAAAAAAAAGTAATTTTGTTTTGTTTTCCCAAGGAACAGATGGAGGACTCGGATCAAATTGTTCAGACCATTGCTCTCTTCAGTCCCGCCTCATACAACCTACCGCAGTTCAAATTTTCACATTTGCCGTCTTCAGAAGTTAGAAATGCTTGGATTGCTTGGCTTCGTTGGTTCGAGAACGTAATGGTAGCATCGAACATTACAGATGGGAACTCTCGAAAAGCACAGTTGCTGGGGGTATGGAGCTACAGGGTGTTTTTTACGGCATACCTGGAGTGAACGACACCGACGATTGCGATCCGTACGAAAAAGCCAAAACCAAACTCAACGAGCACTTTTCGCCTAAACAACACGATAGTTTCGAGAGATTCAAATTTTGGACAATGTCTTTAGATAAGGATGAACCGCTCGAAAAATTTTTGTTGAGGATTCAACAAAAAGCCGAGAAGTGTACTTTTGGTACAAATGAACTAGAGTGTCGTCAGAATGCTATTATTGATAAGGTTATTCAAAACGCACCAGAAGACCTTCGTCGAAAACTTCTCGAAAAGCAACAGCTAACTCTTGACAATGTTACGAAAATGGTCAATGCCTTCCAATCAATCAAACAACAAGCCTCGCAAATGGCACCTAATCGGTCAAACATTCATACCGAAGTCAATCGAACAATTGTCAGGAAAAACAACTTTCCATTTTACAAGGACACTGGAATACCAGCATTCAAGGCAAGATGTCACTGTTGCGGTAGACTTGAACATCGGGAAGGAGAGATATGCCCAGCTGAAGATAAAACATGCCACCGATGTCGACGTACTGGACATTTCCGTACAATGTGTAAAACTCATTTGGAAAGAGAACCGGAGAGACGACAAGAACGACAGAAGCGAAGACACTCACCAGCTAGAGCTGGATCAGGGCATCAACCAAACTATTCTAAACGATACAGAAATGTAAGAAATGTCGAGGTTCACGCGGGAGATGTGGTCAAAGAAGAAGAGCTCCCTGTGTACAAGATATCTGATGATGGTGATGAATATGTCACATGTCGGGTAGGAGGGGTAGAAATCGAGATGCTTATAGACTCTGGATCTACCTACAACCTAATCGATGATACCACGTGGGAGCTTTTGAAGCTCAGAGATGTTGACCTTCATTCACAACGATTTGATTCTTCCAAGCGGTTTCTTGCGTGTGGCAAAGTGCCGTTAAAATTGCTCACTGTTTTTGATACGGATCTCGAAATCGATGACGGGGCTAAAACGATCTCAATTACGATGACATTCTACGTGATAGAACGAGGCCAACAACCACTTTTGGGAAAACTCACAGCACGCAAATTAGGTCTGCTTCGCATTGGATTTCCAAGCGCACTCAAGGAAGACGTAAATCGGGTAGCCGAAGTAAAAATCTTTCCAAAAATTAAAGATTTTCACCTGGTACTTCCCATCGATCGAGGTGTTCCACCGGTGATCCAGCCTTTTCGGCGCTGCCCAATTCCCATCCTTAGCCAAGTGAAAGCTAAGTTAGATGAATTGTTGGCTATGGGAATTATCGAACTTATAATGAAGCCCACATCATGGGTTTCTCCGCTGGTACCGATTATGAAGGATAACGGTGAGTTAAGGCTATGTGTAGACATGCGGCGCGCTAACCAGGCAATACAGAGATTGAATCATCCCTTACCCGTCTTTGAAGAAATCTTGACGAAATTTACTGGAGCAAAATACTTCACCACCCTGGATATCAAGCAGGCTTTCCACCAAGTAGAGCTCGCTGAAGAAAGTCGGGACATTACCACGTTCGTAACGAATTGGGGCCTGTTTCGGTACACACGTCTTTTGTTTGGGGTGAACTATGCACCACAGTTTGGTAAAAATTTTTAACAGATGTTTTGCACTAGCACATTTTCCTACGAAATGGAAAAATGCCAAAGTCACTCAATGTTTAAAACCCGAAAAGAATCCAGCTGAGGCATCAAGTTATCGACCAATTAGTTTACTTTCCTCTATTAGCAAACTTTTTGAAAGAATAATTCTCAATAGAATGATAACACATATTAATGAGAACTCCATTTTTGCGAATGAGCAGTTTGGTTTTCGCCATGGACATTCCACTACTCATCAGTTACTTAGAGTAACAAATATGATTCGAACTAATAAATCTGAAGGCTATTCGACTGGAGATGCGCTTCTAGATATAGAAAAGGCATTCGACAGTGTTTGGCATAAAGGTTTAATAGCTAAAATGTCAAATTTCAGTTTTCCGCTTTACCTTACAAAAATGATACAAAGTTATTTAACTGACCGCACTCTTCAGGTTGACTATCTAAATGGTAAATCTAATAGATTGCCTGTTAGAGCTGGTGTGCCTCAGGGGAGTATCTTGGGCCCAATCTTATATAACATTTTTACTTCTGATCTTCCTGATTTACCACCAGGTTGTGAGAAATCTCTGTTTTGTGACGATACAAGCATTTCCGCAAAAGGAAAAAGCCTTCGTGTTATATGCAGTCGGCTACAAAAAAGTTTAGATATATTTTCATCATACTTGCAGAAATGGAATGTCCCTAATGCTTCTAAAACACAGTTAATTATTTTTCCTCATAAGCCAAGAGTTTCATTTCTCAAACCCACCCATAACCACGTTATAAGGATGAACGGTGTGGTCTTAAATTGGTCTGATCAAGTTAAATACTTAGGGCTAATTTATGATAAGAATCTTACTTTCAAGGAGCACATCGAAAATATCCAGTCAAAGTGCAATAAGTATATCAAATGTTTATATCCTCTTATCAACAGGAATTCTAGACTTTGTCTCAAGAATAAACTGTTAATTTACAAACAAATTTTCAGGCCAGCAATGTTATATGCAGTTCCCATCTGGACAAGTTGTTGTACAACTAGGAAGAAGACACTTCAAAGGATTCAGAATAAACTTTTGAGAATGATTTTGAAGCGTCCTCCCTGGTTTAGCACAAACGAGCTACATAGGCTCACTAATGTAGAAACATTAGAAAATATGTCAAGCCAAATTATCAACAAATTCCGACAAAAATCGTTGCTATCCTCAATTGCAACGATTAGCTCACTTTATAGTCAGTAAGATAGTTTTAAGTTTATTTTAAGTTTTGTTTTATTCCTTTTTTTTCCTTGACAAGTAGGTTTAATAATTTTCCTACAATTACATTAACTCTACTGCGAAAGCTAATAACATTCAATAATATAAAAAAGCGTACAAATATATATAATAGTGTTGAAATGTCACCATTTGTGGCAGAACACACAATATTAATTCTGAATAGATATTAGTACATAAATAAATCATTACAAACATTCCCCCCCCCCCCCCCTATTAAAAAAAAAAATGCACCACAGTTTTTCCAGCATCTCATGGAAAGCATCCTGTCAGACTGTCGTAACACAGTGGTGTTTATCGATGATATCCTCATCAGGGGTGCTTCCGAAGCAGAGCACGACGAAGCGGTGAAAAAAACCTTGTCGGTACTAGCCTCTCATGGTCTGTCACTCAACATCAACAAGTGCAAGTTAAAAAAACAGCAGATCGAATTTCTTGGACATAATTTATCTCCGGATGGAGTCTTGCCTTCGGAAGCTAAGATAACTTCACTACTGCAATGTCGAGCACCACGAAACAAGGAGGAACTACGCAGTTTCCTGGGCCTTGTAACATATGTGTCCAGATTCATCCCAGATCTAGCTACATTAAGCCATCCTCTAAGAGAACTTTTGAAAGTGTCCAACCAGTTTCAGTGGCATCCTGACCATGAAAAGTCGTTCGAAGCACTCAAACGGCAGCTTGGCCACGTTGATCACCTGGGTTACTATGATCCAAAAGACTATACCATTTTGGTAACTGATGCTTCAGGAGTTGGTCTCGGTGCAGTATTTTTCTTAAGTTTTTAAAATAATTTCAATTTTAATTCATTCATCTTTCAGGTGCCGTGCTGGTACAAATAAAGAACCATCAAACCCGAATTATAAGCTACGCATCTCGCAGTTTGTCAGAGACAGAGCGTCGTTATCCACAAATAGAAAAAGAGGCCCTAGCAATCGTGTGGGGTGTTGAGCGTTTTAAAATTTACCTGTTGGGAATCTCGTTCACTCTTGAAACCGATCATCGCCCACTGGAGGTACTGTTTACTACAGAATCCCGACCAACAGCGCGAATCGAAAGATGGATGCTTAGATTGCAGGCGTTCCGATTTAGAGTTGTATACAGAAAAGGATCGTCTAACATCGCAGATACTCTTTCGCGATTAGCGTCACATGTAACCGATCGGTCTTGGCAAGAAGATTCTGAAGTATACATCAGGAAAGTTGCTGCTGAAGCCTTAGCAACACTAACTGATGGACAACCAGGTGCAGACTACGATCACGATATTGAGGTTACTATCAGGTCAATCCAGGAAACAGCAGCAGTAGATATCTCCGAAGTAATCAATGCCACCAAGAACGACGAAGAATTGCAAGCTGTAAACGTATCCGTCTTAGAAGATAATTGGACATCGCATCTCGTGAAACCATATTCAGCGTTCCGTAGTGAACTGTCATTTGTAAATGGACTAGTTATGCGAGGTTTGAAACTAGTTGTCCCCATCAGTCTCCGACAGCGGATGCTCATGCTTGCTCATGAAGGTCATCCTGGACAATCCTGTATGAAACGACGACTAAGAGATCGCTGTTGGTGGCCAAATATGGACAGCGACATAACCAAAGTTTGCGAAAAGTGTGAAGGTTGTCGACTTGTTCAAGTACCCGATCCACCAGAGCCTATGCACAGAAGACCCTTACCAGATAAACCATGGATTGATAAAGCGATTGACTTTTTGGGCCCCTTACCAACCAGTGAATATATCTTGGTCGTCGTGGATTATTTCAGCAGACATGTTGACTTAGAAGTTATGACAACGATAACTGCTAATTAGACTATCAAACGGTTGAAAAAAATCTTCGGATTGTGGGGTGTCCCACGCACAATAACATTGGACAATGCCAAGCAATTCGTTGCATCTGAGTTTGAAGAATTTTGTAACCTAAAACGAATTCATCTGAATACTGGCCATACTGGCCTCAGGCTAATGGCGAAGTAGAACGCCAAAATCGGTCTTTGCTCAAACGAATGAAAATTGCAAATGCATTGTACGGAAACTGGAGAGCAGAAATGGAGCAATATCTGGAGATGTACAACAATACACCATATTCGACCACAGGACGTACCCCCAATGAACTGTTGCAAAATCGTCGGTTGCGGTTCAAATTTCCTGAAATTGAAGACTTAGCTTCGGCCGTTCCGTCAACTGAATACAGGGATAATGATACTGCTAAGAAACTAATGGGGAAAGAAAGAGAGGACGCTAGGCGTAAATCGAAGTCTAGTGACATTGTCGTGGGCGATGTTGTTCTCATGCGGAACCTTCATCCTACAAACAAGCTCTCAACCAACTTTTTGAAGGAAAAGTATTTGGTGGTAGAACGGAATGGATCGAATGTTCGTGTACAGTCGATAGATACAGGTAAGGAGTACGACAGAAACGTTTCACATTTGAAGAGGATTATAGATTCAACAGAGCCCTCAACCTCGGTCGAGGACGGCGAAGAACCCAACGAGGCTAGTGAGAGAACAGCAGGCCTGCGTCCTTCTGAGCGAATCCGTAAAGCAACAAATCGTTATCATTAGAATCATAGCTTTCAGTGTCACTGTTCACTGGATTATAAATATATTTCTAATTGCTATAATTCATATCACTGGCAATCACTTAATGAAAATGTAAATAATCAACTATCTTTAATCATATAAAGGGGAATGTGGTATTCTATGACAAACGTAAGTATTGGTAACCCTATACCTTGTATATGTGTATGTGACACTCTCACGACGGACGGTTCACTCTCGCAGTGTATGAACACTGCGACTCATTCTAATGTACTTCATAGCGTGCATCGGTCGTTATCACACAGTGTCTTAGTTTTCAAATTCATAAATTCGTTGAATTTTACTATGGAGCCTTCAACTTCAGCGGCACCACCTGATTCAATGTCTAGTAAGTTGTCAATTCTTGGTGTTATACATGTGTTTAAATGTCCTCTTTCAACCATAGAAACCGGATTAGGAAGATAACATATATATGAAACAATGAAACATCGAAAATTACTAGAAGAAATGAAAATCGCAGCACAAGACATTTTTTCTGCTAATAAGTATAATGAACTTCAAATTTTCTGGAAACAATTCAACACGAGATTTAAGTGATCACAGCGAAAGATGATGATGCTGTTGATGATTTTTTCAATTTGTTATTAGTTTGTATTACTTATGTTGTTTTAGCTTATTGAAATATATATATATATATATATATATATATATATATATATATATATATATATATATATATATATATATATATATATATATATATATATATATATATATATATATATATATATATATTTAGGCAAAATTTGTTTAGTTCGAGGGGTCGTTCATAAATTACGTTTTTTTTTCACGACGCCCGGTGGCACTACTTGTGGTCAAAGATCATATAATTCTATAAAAAGGAAAAAAGGGCCAAAAAATATTAAAATTGGCTTTCGTGCTTTATGGACGGCCCCAAACAAAAAATGGATGCCAAATTCGTGTTCAGCGCCCCAAAATTATGTAAATACCAAGTTTTTGTCGCATTTATCGACACTTTTTTTGCTTGGCCAGCCTTTGTATGGAGTCGCCCCACTGTGCAGTGTGACTTTGCACTCGTATCCAAGTGAGTTTCAATACTTGCTCGCACATTTATTTTCGGTTGCACATAAACCCAACTAACAGTGCAATACACTTGAGTTAGATTCGAGTTTGAATCCTGCATAACAACTGCATAAAAATCGAATTGCGATGAAATTCCCGCCGTGTCTGCTGCAACAGTTCGTTGCATTGTCCTTCGAAAGCATAAATTCGATGTGAAAACTGAACTCATCCCGTCACATCATCGCCTGCATCCTTGAATACATCGTGCACTGCATGCATTGATGCACTTGCACTCAATCGATCAGAGTGTGCGGTGCAAAAAAACTCAAACTCTCGTGAGGAATCAGATTCAAGTTGAATTCAAATCTGGAAAAAGGTTAATCAGTTCAACTTTGCACGAGTTTATGCCATCATTGGTTATCCATCATGTGGTTATGCTGTTATTCATTGAGACTATGTCAGTTGAAGTTAAATTAAATAAATAAATAAATAATAAATTATCGTTTGAAATCTTACGTAACATTTACCGGTATCATTTTCAATTTTACAGAAAGTTTCCCAGTGTAGAAAACAAATACATTGTCCCACGTAAAAATTGCTTTCTTTCGTATTCTATGCGATTGAAAACTCGGGGCCGAACCCAGCAAATACCCAGATGGTGATAGTTATCAAACTTTGCTATATTCGCTGTCTTTTTCGCTTATCGACTAACCCATATTCAATCTGTTGGAGAGTCATGATTTTTTTTTCTTTAAAATTCATATATATGTATTACGGATTGAACTGATGTCCTTCTTGAAGGGTTATATACTTTTGCTACACATTATTTGTCTATATGTTTACACTTTGTATAAAAACGAATCGAAATCCAACGGAAAACAATAACTCGATTTGCAAAAATAAACGATCCACTCACTCGGTTTTCGTTCGTTTTCATAATTGAGTGTTGGTAATATTCTAACCTCTTGCTATAGTTCTTTGAATTGTTCTGTATCCTTTCAGCAAGACGTTCAATTCGTTTTGGTATTTCGGTACTTTTTTTTTTAAATTTTAACTAGCAGTGCCACTTTTCGTGTGCTTGTTGTTTTTCTTGTTGTTGTTGCTGTTGTTGTTTAGAACGATTAGATTTTATCATTACATTACTAGAGCAGTCCATTTTTTGGTAATTGTTGCTGGTTACATACATACTTATGCTTTGTCTCTTTTATCTACTCTCACTAGTCTTTGATGATGGATTTTATTTTTATCTCGTTAATATTTACCCTTTTGTACCCTACATTTTTGTTTCTGTTTGTTTGTTTATTTGTTTTCGGCGTACTGGTTTGCTTGTGATAGTCCTTCTTTCATTTCCGCTAGAGAGATGGCTTTCGTTTCGTCCTTGGTTACAAAAAGTGTGTGTGTGTTCTCTCTCTCTCTCTTAGCATCTTATTTGTTTGAGTTTGTTTGTGTGTGGGTTGTCCATTGTTTTTGCTTCTTCGTTTCTTACATTATAGGGTATTTTGTTTTGCATATCACAGATGTTAACATTTGCACGTAGTTTGTTTGAGTTTTGTTACGCTTTCTTACGCCGCCGTCGTATTGATAAAAGGTTAGCACTGCGGTGGTATTCGTATCTCCTTCTAAGCTGCTAGAATGTTACCCTATAAGTCGATTCGTTCGAGTGTTCGGCATCAACTAATAACTGATTACTAAATGGAAAGAACTTCTGTAGAGAGCCATATTTGCCCAATCAAAGCAAGCGAAGTAGTCTACTGTCAGTCATAAGTTCGAGTATCTTTTGTGCAGAAAATGTCCAACTTTTGAAATAAAGAAAAAAAAGGAATCGAACTCGATGTCGATAAGTACTCTACAAACAAATTGTTGTATAACAGCTTTTAAGCTTTATTTCTATCGAAATTCTAGTGGTCTTACAAAACCGAGGAAGGAAAAAAATCAATTTTCTGTGCCCAGTATGCTTGAGTGTTTTTGATACACTAATTTTGAAAACCTTAAATTTTACGCTCCTGAATCTAGTTTTCGAGAAAAGCTAATTTTGGACATTTAAATTTCAAAAATATCAGATTTGCAAGTTTGTCGAAATGTTTAACCGCAGATCTTTTCAATGCGCTCCAGGCTCAGTATAAACAAATATAGTAGTATAAGTATAGCATAAATTTTAAAGAACAATTTGTGGAGAAAGGGTAATTTTCAAACAATAACTTTAAAATATTCTGCTCATCATCTCAAAAGTTAGACTTAAGAGGAACAACCTTAGATTATTTTCAGAGTTGGGAAGCAAAAAAAAAAAAACAAAAAAACAAATTGCACCGAACAAAAAAAAATTTTGAGTTCCGAGCGCTAGATGAATCGACTTTGGGTGCGCGTTTTCGTACCCGATGTGAGCCACTTCATCTAATCACTATCAATAACAACCGCTGTTTAAGTAGAAATTTCAGATCCCGTTCATCCGATCCTCATTCGTCTAAGATATAAATAAGTTCTTTGGCTCCACCGCAGCGGTATTAAACTCGATCAGTGCAACCTTTTTATTTTCTTTATCAACGCTGTTTGCTCTAAGGACAGATTTTATTACGCTCCTAATATGATTTTTCACTAGTTAACGATGGCATCTCGTTTGTTTCGTTCAGGTATTACCGCATCTTGCTCGATTTGCGTTAGTTGGCTCGTTTTTTTTTATTAGATGAATTAGATCTAAATGCCATTCTCGTTATACAGAACACTTTGTGTTTTTTTTGCGCACCTTCCCAAAACTATTATCAATCGATTCATATTTTACACAAAACGAAAAAAGAAAACAAAAGTTGAGCCAACTAAGTTACGACGAACATGATTATTAGATTGCATTCTTGCACACATTTCGATTTTTTTTGTTTAGTGTACATAAATCATCCAAGACTTTGTGTACAAATCTTTCTATTTCGCTTGGAAATTCTCAGTAGTACAGTGTTTTTTTTTTCGCGTTTCATGCAGTCAGTGTTATGATTATCTAATGTAGTTTTGACTCTAATAAAACCACTCATTTTTTTGTTTCGTTAGATACGTATCAAACATAAATACATGCACATTTATCTAAACTCTATCACTACACAAACTAAATATTCCATAACCATGAAAATAAATAATTCCTACTCTAGAAAAAATGAAGAATGTTTTTTTACGGTTCAGTTTTTTTTTCTTCTTGTTCTTGATTAAATATCCTCAGGTGAAACTCTGCTGTAACGTGCATACCGGGGAAAGAAAACCGTGTGTGGTACCGTGTATGTATGTTTGCGTGTGCATGTGTTTGGATAAGTATGAATGGGCATGTGCTTGGTGTGTTTGAGTTGTTTTCTTCTTTTTTTCTGGACCGGTGTTTCATCTCATTGCACATTCTCAATTGGTTCGTCTTTCCAATACTTCGATTTTTAAGTGTTCTTCTCTGTTTGATTCATTAGTTTATCAACGTCCTTATCATCTTCATATTTCGATATTATCACAGATCTAGTTTGTTGCGTTAAGGAATTGTTGTTATTTTCATTGTTGCTGTTGCATTTGCTTTTTTTGTTCTTTTTGCTTATTTGCTGTAGTTGATGTTTGAATTGTAACATCGCTGGAGGACGCTGAATCGATTGCTGTTGTTGCCATGACAGCAGCGATCGATTGAGCGTTTTCTACCTATAATGTTTATTTGTTTGTTTGTTTGTTTTTCGCTTAGGCACGCTGTTGCATGATGTTTATGGCAATTTTATTGTTTGTTCCCTTCTGATTCTGAATTCTCGTTTTTTTGGTTGTTGTGTGTTTGTTAAGCTGTTATCTGTTTCTCTAAGAAAAATGATCGACCATTTCGGAAGGGACGGTTTGTTTTTGCTCACGGGATCGATTCTCCTCAAACCGTGTGCCATTTGCCAAGACACTGCTGTTGGTGACGATACTAAGGTTTTTCTACCATGTCTATCATTTGCGTGAACATTTGTTTGTTTTGTATTTTGATCGCTAGTATGCATCCTTAACTCGATTGCGGGTTTATCTGTCCTGCTGGCTCTGTTCTGACTAGGAAGTTAACGGAAACGTTTTGTTTGTTGTATAACAAACCATAAACCTATTCTTCAGATCCAAGATAAGTCGAATTTATATCTAAAAATAATCACATCCCAATACATGAAAGTCGTTTTAGTTAATCTGATTGATTAGATGCAGGAAATTTGACATGTTCTGTAAAAATTCCATCTATTGGTTAGCGCCAGTGACAATGAAAGGTACACAAGTACATACACACATTTTTTTACCTTTACTTATTAGCTAATAATGTCTGGATATATGCTACTCTATTTGACAATATCATATACCGCCGTTCGCGTTGCATGCTGATGGAAATTTCCCCTTTTTTTGTACGAATTTTTCGGTTCATAGCGATAGCATAACATTCCGTTGTTTTTTTTTTGGAATTCGTTGATTATAAATATATGCCTATTTGTTATTCTATAATTAGCTGTTTGTCAGAAGATTGAATATTGCTCAATAGCAGCCATTTTGTTGTTCTTTTCTACTTCGAGATGTTTCAGTTTCCGAACCGATAATCACATTTGATGTTGTTGCTTTTGTCACATTCGATTGTTTAAATTCAAACGATTTTTTGTTGGCGAGATGGACAACAGTGGTAACGATATGCAACCAACAGGTTGCAATAGTAGTATCATTAGTTTTTTAGAGTGAAGTTTAGAGTATTGATGAATCGTTTATTGACAATGGCTATGTCATGTTACTGTTCAAGAAAAGCTGCAATCCAATCGTTGTTAAAACTGCGAATTTTTTTAATGTGTGGGGTTCAGAAAATGCTGTGTAGATATCCACATCACACCACCACCACCAATAAACTGCCGTTCCAAGCATAGTAGTCCCATGTTCTACACAAACCTTATGCACGCTGGGACAACTATGCTTGAAGCCATGATGTACAAAGACATGGTGTAACGGTATGTCAGAATTCAAATCGGCCATATTGGAAAAAAAAAATTGCCAGCGAATAGGTTTGTTTATAAACAACTAGGGCATAAAAATTATAAACATGGCAATGCTACCAATTTTAATTAATTTAAGAAACAATTTCTAACCTAAAACACCTGAATTTGCGGTATTCAATTACCTTGTTAGTAAGGATATATCAACAAACACGAAAAGATTATTCGCTGTTGCATAGTGATGCTTCGACTCCAACCCTCCAAAGTGAAAAAACGCTTCCTCACCCCGCGCCTACTTTTTGGTTAAACCGTTGCACCATGTTCTACTCATCATGCTTGGAGCGGCAGTAAACAGCCTTTCCAGGGCCACTAGTTACTTGAGATGAGATTTTCACTTACAACGGCCTATGTTGATATTCGGTTATGAATCAAAAATACGAGCTGAAAAGTGCTTTTCGGTTTTCTCATTTTCAAAAGAACTGGTAGACCCGGTTTATATAACATATGAATGCAAATGTTCTTAAACCAAGCGAAGAATAAATTAATAAAATTTAATTTCAATGTGATATCCTATTCAAAGTTATATTCCGGCCGGGTTCCAACAATTCCCATATTGGATGGTGTTTGACGATCATAGGCAATTTAAAACCCACAAGTTAGTCTTGAACTTTGAAATAACCTTTGGATGTCATCCCGGTTCTAGAAATACCCATATTGGATGATATATGCCAATTTTTGACTGTTTTCCAGTACCGTCACACAATGGCAGAATCCTCGGCGAATATGGACATACATGTCAGGAAGCCTAGTCTTGAACTTTGAAATAACCTTTGGATGTCATCCCGGTTCTAGAAATACCCATATTGGATGATATATGCCAATTTTTGACTGTTTTCCAGTACCGTCACACAATGGCAGAATCCTCGGCGAATATGGACATACATGTCAGGAAGCGGGAGTCCCGCCCACTGATTTCGGAGCTGCAGGCAATGACGCAGCGGCAGAGACTGAATAAAATGATCAAGTCGATTTTCCCGGCGAATCGCGACGTGGCGGCGATGATGGACGACGAGATCTGTCTCACCCTGGATGGCAACGACTGGCAAGGCACTCCGTATTTTACTTCTCCGACGAAGGAAGTAACCTCCGAGGTGAAGTTCAATTCACACACCAAGTTCCTCAAGTAGGTGCTACTGTGGCTGACAATAAGCTAGAAAAGGAATTGCTTCTCTTTCGCTCCACACTGGCCGTGAACGGAAAAGTTTATAATACGAAGTGACTGCCGGAAGTTGCGTCATTCATTAGGAAATACCATGAGGGTGAAGACACGGTGTTCTGGCCAGATCTGGCGCCGACCACTATTCGAAGCGATCGCAGGTGAAGATGTAAAGATGGAGCGGCTGAATATCGATGTGGTCGGCGAACCCGCCCAACGTCCCCCAGCTGCGTCTCATCGAGAATTTCTGGGCAAATTTGAAGCGTAAAATCTACTCCAACAATTTTGTCGCGGAAACTGAGGAGGAAAAACATGCCTACTCGCATTGTTTTGTCCGCCATGGCTAATACTCCGGTTAACTGCCGAAAGGCCGCTCGTAGCATTTGTTTGCAGGTAAGCTAATATAATTTTCTTACATGGGAAATTTATCAAATTCTAAATATATACTTTAGATTTTTGGAGGATGGGAATAAATCCGAAAAAAGTCATTTTTTTTTCATACAAACGTAAATATCGGAAGTTCGGAAGTGTCTGGATTAATTTCCGTTCTCTAGGCGTCAATTTGGTTCCGAAAATAATTAAATTGGGTGGTATTTGGTCATGCTCTGATTAGTGGAAATCTGCATTCAAAAAGGCTTGACCCTTTTCAATAGTACAAAAGTTACACTATAAAAATACAATATTTTTTTTGTATATAACAGTACAACATAATCATTACGTTATAAAGTAACTTAAGTCAACTTATTTTTTTTATTAATTTCTTCATACGCATGCGCTACCTTCCGCGGAGGAACTATGTGCTCGACTCTTGACAATGGGTGGGGCGAGCTACGCGAGCTTGGAAAAACTATCTAAGCATTGCCATAAGAGAGAACGCGGTCAAATATCGACGAGCTCGAAATTAGTTCACAAGTCTTAGGAGTTTTACGAGAAGGTAAACCAATCCCGTGAGAGTTACACACTGAGTCCAGATATGTGTAGGAACGAGGAGGAAAACCTGATCACATGCGAGTGCGAAGTGGTCGACAGGTGGAAGCAGTTTTTCGAAGAGCTCCCTAATAGCGGAGTAACGGAAGCAGGCGGGAGGAAAGTAAACCTTGGAGTGCCTACAAACGATAACAGTGTCCCAGTTACTGATATTCTGGAGATCAAATGGGAAATTGGGTCACTAAAGAACAATCGAGCCGCAGTCAGGACAGACTACCGGCAAAGCTAAGACGGCAAAAAGACAGTAACAACGGCACTCCATTGTGTATTTTCCAGGATTTGGGAGGAAGACCGGAGGAATGTATGGAAGGAGTTGTATGCCCTATCTTTGAAAACACAACGGCTTTGTAGACTTCAAGGTAGCTTATGATACAGTCGATCGAAACCAGCTAATAACGCAAATATCGCACGACTACGCTGCCGTGAGATGACATTGTGACGTAGATCCAAGTAATCAGTTTTTCAGTACGGCCCAAAAACGAAAGAATTCTTCGTCACTTTTGTATGGAAATGTGTGCCAACGTCACTTTGTTTTTTTTTTTGATTTTATTCAACGTACGAATAAGTAACAACGAAAAGGAAGATACCAAAAGACAGGTCTTCGAATAACGAACAAATTGGCATGAAAAACTCATATTCGAGAAAGTGGCACTTACGTCACTTTGTCATCTCACGGCAGTACGGTTTTCCGGACACGACTTATCAAAGCTAACTTGAATCGAGTTATGTGTTACGTGTGCCTTTCGGGGACACTCTCGAATCCCTTCAAATTGCGCAGAGGATTGAAACAAGGAGACTATCCTGCATGCTGTTCAACATTGTCTTGAGGGTGTAAACCGACGAGCGGGCATCGAAACGAGAGGCACAAATTTCAGCAAAAGTAGTCAACTCATAGGCTTCGCAGACGGCTTCGACATTATTACAAGAAATTTTGCAACGGCGGAGGTAACCTACACTAGACCCATAGCCGGATCTAGGGGAGGGGGGCTATGGCCTTCTGGCCCCCACAAAAGATCACTTGTCATGACTTATGACAAATGAAAAATTCAATAAAAATCGTGAAACTTTAAAATAACTTAAATTTTAATAAAACTGACTCAACTCTTTTATAACTTTCCTTCAGCTCATGAATGAATTAATGAATTAAAAATGACATATAAAAAACAATATCGCACGCTTAGCCTTGGGGCTAAAAGCGGTCTCGATCAACTAAGATTAGTTGAGAGAATTCGTTATCGATATTGTTTTTGGCACATTTTGTATGTTTACGATAAGTACAACGATACACTGTGCCCCAGTGCTGAGTCGAGAAAATTTCCAGCTCGAAAAGATCCTCGACTCGATCGGGAATCGAACCCGATATCACAACCGTGTGGGAGAGCTAGCCGACCGACATCGCTAACCACAGAGCCACGGGGACCACAAAAATGACATATTCCTTTATTTAAATTTCGACAACTTGAAGGGGACCGCACAATCCCTAATTCGGCACTGGCTAGACCAAAAGGGAAGGCTAGGAAAGTTGGACTTAAAAAAATGCGTCGAAAACGAAAGTATATGAAAGGGAGAGGCTCGAGAGAAACCACCATTTGCCTCCCACGGACGGTATCATAAACTACGATAGATGAGTCTTATACTTAAGATCTCTGTTGCTAGGGTAATGTTGTCAGCCGACAACATCAATGCGACGCGATCATTAGCATGTTAGCCATACTTCGTCGGTAGAGGAAATGCTCCGTCAACCTGACCGTCTGTTCACCAAGATGGTGCGGCTCAAAACAACGTCTGATTTCCATATTAGGAGCAGCTGATCAACGTCCTGGTGTCAGCGTAGGACTCTAAATAAAGCTGACACGATGGCCCCCGGTGAGACAGGGGATTTGGGAGAGTATCGTGTGTCTCATCTACAAAACGGGCGACAAGTTGTATTGCTGCAACTACCGTGCAATCACGCTGCTGAGCGCCGCCTACACGGTACTCTCTCAAATTCTCTGCCGTCGACTATCACCGTTTGCGAGGGGACTCGCGCAATGCCAGGCGGGATTAGGGGTGCCTACGCCACCACGGACCAAATATTCGCGGTACGGTATTTTCTTTTGCCCAAGCCATCCTTACATCGATTTTAAATCGGTGTACAACACAATCTATCGAAATCAACTATGGCAGATTATGCACGATTACGGTTTCCCGAATAAACTGACACGGTTGGTCAAGCCGACGATGGATTGGGTGTTGTGCGCAGTACGAGTTTCGTGAACAGTCTCGAGTCTCTTCAAATCTCGAAGAGGGTTATGGCAAGCTGATGGACTATCGTGCTTGTTAATAAATATCGCTTTAGAAGGAATAATACGAAGGGCTGGTAACGACACGAGTGGCACAATATTCAGGAGATCCGTTCAGTTATTTGGATTTGCCGACGATATCGACATCGTAGCACGAACTTTCGAGACGGAGACGTACATCAGACTGAAGGCTAGAACAGGACGAATTGGACTGGACATAAACGCTTCGAAAACAAGGTTCATGAGAGGAAGATGTTCCAGAGAAAACAACCTCTCACCATTAATTTGGATTAACAGTGATGAAATCGAGGCGGTAGACGAGTTCGTGTACCTTGGTTCACTAGAGACTGCTGACAACGACACCCGCAGAAAGACTCGTCGACGCATTATGACAGGAAATTGGGACAGGCCTATTTTGGACTCCGAAGGGCGCTTCGCTCAGAACAAAATTCACCACCGCACGAAGTTGACCATCTACAAAACACTGATCAGACAGGTAGTTCTCTACGGCCACGAAACTTGGACTATGCTTGTGGAGGACCAACGCGCCCTTGGAGTTTTCAAACGGAAGATGCTGCATACCATCTGAGGCGAAGTGCAAGATGGATCGTGGCGGAGGCGGATGAACCACGGCTTGAAGCTGCTTGGTATATAGTAAGGTATGTAAGCAATTTATTTATTGGGCAAAAAAATAACACGTGCAATATTTAAGCTCAATTGGACATGACTTAGAGATGCTTCAAAGCGCTCAAAATTGTGATTTTCGCAAAAAAAATTGGCCAAAAATCGACCTTCTGGGTCGTTTTTTGAGCAACCGATGGCTCAATATGGAATATTTCAGAATTGACTTTTAAAAATGAACCGCTCCAAACCTCATGTGAATTATTTTGTGCTTTCGAGATAACACCAGCTATCCACGTTTCATGCATTTTTAAGTCATTTGGCATGGAATTTTTTTTCTCGATTTTCCAAAGTTCATGTACTCTCTTGGTGAAAGGTCAAAAAATCACAACTGGTTATTACGATAGTACGAGACCCCTCCTCCTTTCCGGAAGGGAGAGCTCCCATACAAATAAAACAGAATGACTTGAGAACTAATAAAGCAAATGGAATTAAATTCGGCATGTAGAGGTTTTGAAGCAAGAAAGATTACAATCGTGGTTTGACACTCCTGTCCACCCTCCCTCTAAAGGCCATACAAATGAAACATAAAAATCTGCACAACTCGAGAACTATTCAAGTGAACGGAACCAAAATGGGAATGGGGGGATTTTAGAATACACGAGATATTCCTTTGATGGTTTGACCCGTCCCCCACTTTTTGCGAAGCGGAGGTGGAGGGCTCATATAAAAATAAAACATATATTCCAATGGATGATCCACAGAAGCCAAAAACGTACATCCAAGGTGGGTTTTTCTGGTTTCCTGAAACTTGTTATGGTAAACCAAGGTGATAACTTCTGGTGTTTTCGAAACCAGAATGATGCCAAGCGGTCAGAAATTGACTACAGGAGCTATTTTGAGATTCTAGATGGCGATGTCCGATTTCAAAAAAACAACCTGAAATAATGATATACTACTCAATGTGGATTTCCACAACCGGGATGCTGCTCAGAGGCCGAAAATCGATTTTAGACACCATTTTGGAAATAGCCTGACATGACCGCATATTATTGATGCACAGAAAAACCGACCCTAAATACCATTTTGAATCTTTTCAGGATCGCCTCGCTTAATATCGACAAAATAGATACTCATTATGAATGTGTTTTCGAATATCGTCCAGAATCCAGTGCACGTGCAATAACAAAGATGTCGGTGATTTGAATTTTACCATTTAGAACGATATTCTTGGAAACGGAAATCAACAGATTGTATTAATAAACAAATATCAATTTCGAATTCTTATGCTTTCAATTTTCAAAATTAATTGAATAAGAAAACAAATTGGGCGGGACGAAGTTTGCCAAGTCAGCTACTTCTTCGATAAAAAATAGGATACAATGTAATAGTGGATTTTTTTGCCACATTTCATCCGTAACGTACCTTCGTTGATTCTGGAGATGCTAGCCATTGATCGAACGTTTACTAGTTTTTGCTTCCATCTCATGCTGCAGGATTGAAACATCCAACTTAGATAAAAATCGCAGCCTTTCAGCTGCTTAAAATGGTAGATATTGGTATCTTGAAGTTTGCAGCGAAGCATGTAAACTGCTGGTTGTTAGGCGAAAAACATTTCCCGTTGTAGAAATTTGTGTATATGTTCAGAATCCAGGTTAAAAAAGTTTTTTAAATTGTAAGCATAAAGAATTGTGAAAAATATCTGCCAATTATTGTTTTACTACTTACTAGTAACGCAGATAAAGAGTTACAGTTAAACATAATGACTCTACTATTGGCGCTGTAGTTGGCTTCGTCAATCTCACTGTAATAATTATTTGTTTCAGAACAGTTCAGTTGTTGTGCTTGGTTGTACTTTATAATTGCTAGTTTAGTTCGAGTTTTTGACCATATTATGTGAGAGCATTTTTTCAGTGTTCAAAACTGGAACAACAGAATCGGTAGTGTTAGAAAACTGATTTCGAATCTGCTCAATCCTGATTGACATTTGGTGGGTGCCTCTGTTCCTTCATCCTCGATTTGTGAGATTCGATTTTTTTCAGTAAATCATTTTAAAATGCCTGGAAACCATACCTGTTGGTTGGAGATCGCTTATTGTCAACATATTGTGCAACAACTGAACTGTACCTGGCCATCTCGAGATTGACTCTTCTTATCTAAACCTAACATCCAATAAATATTGCAATGGTTAACAAATAAAACTGTTTAGGGTTTGCAGGGTTTCTTAATATAATAAGCAAAACATCAAATAATCCGGAATATAAGAAATAAATAATGTAACCGCAAAAAAAAAATTAATCACAGATCTGTTGTTCTCATTTTATCTTATCGGTTTACGCGGGTGCTTCGGTGTTTTTTTGTCCTGCCCACAGTTTTATGTGGGTCGTACCTTTCGAATCGTATTCCGCTAACAAATCTCACTGCCACTCTAAATAGGTTCATCTAGATGGGGATTTGTTCTCCCCGTCGTTTTCCTAGCATTATTCGTTCTGCTCTAAATCATACTCATCAATAAATAGTGCATTAACTGAAAATTGCACTAATTTCGAATGTAAGTGTGTTGAACCTTTCGGCATTTTGATGGACAAAAGGGAAAAACGCAACTCCGTCCAAATTTTTGATCTTGCTTTGACTGTTATTCTGAGCTTTGACGGGTGGTTATTTCGCTGTAACGCTAATGCACTAAAATACATTAAATATTAACTTTTTTCTCTAGTTTACTTGAGTGGATAGGTGCGTTTGCCCATGGGCGCTAGAATAGAATTTAAGCAAGGCTTTTTATGTGTTTTAACTCGGCGATCTGCTTTGAGCTGCTTTCCGAACACTTTGCCTTGTCTTCTACTTATGTTTCTAGTTCTGTCGTTCAACGAATTGGTACTTACACGTTCAAGGCATGACTCCGTTGCGAATGTATCGCAAGATGTACTGATCGCGTATCTCATCCGAAACCGGATAGTACCCAAGCGCAGCTGGGAGCGTTTTTGGATCAAGTGGTGCCCATTTCTGGCCTAGTTGCGTACTTATTTCCTGTTTCGGGCAAACACGCACTATGATTATGCTAGTCACGAGAAAAAAGATTGAAATTACCTCAATAAATGGAGCCATCATGACCGACGGCATTGACAGATCGATTCGGGATACCTCTAGCACCTTTAAATCCTTACCTCGGAGACGCGATATTCCTACCAGATTATGAGGATCCAGAACATAACCGTGAATAACGATTTCCTCTAGCTTTTTGCAACGCCAAGCCATCATAACTAACGGGTCCTGCTCGGTTCTGAGCACGAGTTCCATAATGTTACGATACTCTTGAATGCGCTAGAAAAACAATGTATTTATAAAATAGACACAAGTACATGTAGAAAAATCTGGTAACAAACCATCGAATCAACCCAAATCATACTCTTCAGTGTTTCCTTATAATAACGCGATAAATATTCCAGAGCATCACAATTGATCTGTAGTAAAGGGGTGTTAAGCTTTTCTGACTATATAAACCCCCAAAATTACGTACCCTGTCGCAGAAGAGCACCTTCAGGTGGGATAACGGCATTGACGGACGCAGGATGTGGCTATGCAGTATATCGACGGCTTCGTACGCACACACCAGTGTCAAATGCAGTTCGACGTGGGGATTGCTAATGCGGAAGCAGGCCCATGCTGCCTCCGAGATGCCCGGATGATCCTCATCCACTCCATGCACGTGAACTACCAACCGTCGCAAGGGCAGCAATTGCAATGTTTGCAAAAAATCATCACACAGAATGTCGTAATCTAGTGAAATTTGCTGCAGAACGTTGCACTTTTCAAACAGATTCGGCTCGATCATGCTAAGGGCGTAGTGGCTGGGATCTTGCTTTACTGAAGCAAAGTCCAACTGCCGCAGAAATTGAGGCCGAGGACAACTCTAAAATCGAAAACAGAGTTTTCAAGCTAGTTATTATGCTTCATATTAGATTTTCACAACTCACATTTAAGAAATCAGTAGCATGGAGTGCTAAAATTTCCGAACAACCCAAATCTAGCACCTTGAGCGGGGGATTTTGTCGGCTAAGTAATGTCTTAATGGGTTCAACAAACAACCTGCAAAAAAACAACAAAACTGTACGCGAGTTCAAAAGTACGACAGCAAAACTTACTTATAAATATAGTTCCACTCTTCTTCGGAATAGAAACGCCCTGGTGTGATCAGAGTAGCATATTTTGGACGTAAAATCAAACTGACCAGACAAGAACTTTTGCTTAGCCTACAAATAAACAAAGAATCAATTTTGTGAATTGTTATAAATCTCGAAATTGCATACTTGTAGAGAATCTCGGTCGTAAGTTCGACATCGTAGAGATTGCACGAGTCGAAGGAGATTTTTGCTTCGTTGACTATGTGGGCCAATGACTGAAGGAAGAAACTATTCTTCCTGTTATTTTCCCGTGCCACATCAAAATGAATGTCCTTGAAAAATCTGCAATAAAAACAAATCAAATTAGGTTGTAAGAAGTGCGTACTGAAAGAAAACCCACCTTGGCTGGAAGATAGCTGAGCGCCAGTGCCAGCATACCGATGATGCCTGCAATCGGTCGTGGTAATTGAGATGCTGGAATAAATTGGTAATGACAAGGGCCGGAAGCTCGGCCCAGTTCGGGCTTCTGCTCATTACAACTTTCCAATAGACCAACGAATAACGAATAGCACTGAACCCGAAATCAAGTCGCGAGCGCAAGTACTCTCGCTACTCTAAGAACAAAGAAAACAGTGATTTGCAGGTGTTGTATCCGTAGCTATTTTCCCTTTGGAGCTATTTTTTCTTTTCTCAGCTGTTCTCTGCGCTCAAGATCTGTGGGTGTGGGGTGTCGTTGGACTTCAGGTTTTTTGCGTATCTGAAAAAGCAAACCACTTTACTCGAGCAAACTTTTTACGGTTACACTTTATACGGCTTACTGCGGTTATGAGAAACTGCAACAACGTTGCATAAATACTTAATTTTAGATTATTATACGTTTTTATTGATGAGCAGTGAAAAATTTCCTTTTTGTTTTTGTTACCAATGTCATTGTTTTGATGATTGAGAAAATTTTATCTGACAGTCAAGCTACAGTTCAGTTTCCAACTGTTCCGCCTAATTCGATTTAGAAGTGTCCCAGTAAAAAAAACTTTGGTGAATACAACCTGCACAGAAAAATAAAAATACACAAATATGCGTATTTTTTTACGTGAACCATCCCTTCTGTGCGGGAAAATACTTCTAGGTAAAAATGATTTACCTACTTTTGAGTACCTGCACTGACGTCATCATTTAGGTACAAATGGATAATTTGAATTATCAATATCAATATCAAAAATACCATAGACCAGTTTACGAGACGTTTCTGAACGCAATTTATGAACGAAATTTTGACAGAGAGCTCGGAACCGCTGACATAACGCTCGTAAAAGCAACATCAATATCAGCAGGATCCGTGACACTTGTCAGTTCGTAGAATAGACTATACAAACTTTTACCCAAAAATGAAGTATTCGCATTGTTTTAAGCTGTTGCGTTGTTTTTACCAATTTTTATGCGTATTTACACCAGTGGAAACATTCAGGTTTACGTCAATTTACGTGGTTTTTACGTGTTCGCTTGGTAATATTTCTTTTATGTGTGGGAGGGAGAATAAAATACTACACTAGAGATGATTTGTTCAGCTGGTTCAAATTGACAGCTCATTATAGTGCATTTCGACACGTTAACAGCTTTGTAACTGTTTCTCCCTCCCAGGATACAACTATATTTATTATCTTCGATGAATCACGTATTTTGGTTATCTGCGCCACCCAATTTCTAGAGCAAGTAATCTCGAATTTTTTTATTCCACCAGCTCACCTAGTTTTGACCTGAAGCCAACGTTACTGCTGTCAAAATTCTTCTTTAGTCGTTAACGATGTATTTTGCGGTGAGAACAGTAAATTGACAAGGTTTTTTATTGTAATCATATAAAACATGGTATTTTTACCCAAGAAACAATTTTGTTGGATAGCGGCTTGTTAAGCTGTAGTCAGCCGAAATCCATTGAATAATAGCTTATTAAGCTGTAAAACAACAAAATTGTTTACTGGGTACTGTAAGCTTGCAAATGTTTTTTATCGTTACCATATTTTAACAACGTTTTTTGTTGTTGGATCTACCAGCGGCAATAATTTTACCATGAAAAACATTGTCAGTGACTTCTAAATGTACAGAAAAAATCCTTAAAAAATGCTATAACAACCCCTATTTTCATGGTAAAAATTGCAAAAAACAATTCGTGTCGTCTTAGCGAAATGAGTCGTGGCCGACCTTAGCCTACCTACCCGGGGAAGCAAAAAAGTTCATTACTTCAAGATTTTTCCATAATTTTATCCGAAAAAATGACCATTTGTCGCACGCCAGATTCTTGCCAGACCTTTCATTTTCGTGTTGCCAGAATTTATTTACAACCCTGTTTGTGATAAGCCAGTTTCCGAACTAGTTTCGAGGAACGTTTGAAAAGTTGACCTTGAATGTCAATGAAATCAAAACATACGTAATTAGCTCGAGTTCGTGATTAGTACTTGATTGTTTTTAGTAAGTATATTTAGAATAATACTAAAATACGAGTTTGAATGAGGGTAGCGAAAGTAAAGTGTCGCTTCCAGTTTCTTCCAGCGCAGAATGATTCAGTTTGTCATTTTGATTTCGCTCTGCGTGCTGGTGCTGAGTGTAGATCGAGCAGACGCATCAGGCCTCGGATTTGCCGATACGGTAGCACTAATTCTTGGCCTCGCCATAGGTACGGTTGGAATTTTGGCCTGTCTGGGACGCTACGCTCGCCGGCTACGAGCTGGACAATACTGACGGCGATCATAAGATTCTGACCTACGTTCGAGCCAAGGAAGTTCCATTAGATTATAAGAAAGCTTCAACTAAATGTTAAATTCATCATGATTCATCTACAATTAGCCAAGAGGGTAGGCCAGTTAGCGAAACGAACAACGTCACGGACAGATTATGGAAGTTGGGAAAGGCGTCATTATTCCGTGGAGGCGTATGCTCCAGGTTTCTGGACTGCAATCTCCTGCAGCACGCCTGTTGAATATGTTCAGCAGGGATTAGTCAGCTTGCACGATTGCTCCGGTTTGCCGTGGTGGGCATCTATTGTAGTATCCACAATTCTGGTAAGGTCCGCCGTGACTCTGCCATTAGCTATCTACCAGAATAAGATAGTGGTACGGTTAGAACAAATAAGCCTTGAAATGCCAGATATTGTTAAGAAACTGAAGGTGGAAACTGCATATGCCATAAAGAAATTTCAGTGGACAGAGGAGCAAGCCAGGATTATGTATAATCATTCGGTATGTATTATATACGTATTTAGAGCTGGACTTTTTTGCATTTCAATGCTTCGTTTTTTCAACAGCTAAAAAAGCAATGGAACAATTTAGTAATCCGTGAAAATTGTCACCCCTTAAAAACTATGGTAGTATTATGGGGTCAAATTCCATTGTGGGTATTTATGTCAGTTGCTATTCGAAATATGGTATATCTGCTACCCGATCCCAGCTCCATCAATGCACAAGTGACGTTTACCGAACTGACACTGGGTGGATTCGGTTGGATTCCTAACCTGACTGTAGTGGACAGTTCATTAATACTACCGGTGGCAATGGGTCTGATCAATTTCGCTATCATAGAGGTCGGTTTGTGCTATGCTCCACGTGCATTCTTACATCTTTTATTTTTTGTAGATTCAACAGGCTGTTCGCACTAAGCAAAATAGCAAATTACAGACAATTCTAACCAATTTGTTCCGTGGTCTTTGTGTCATTATGGTTCCAGTTGCTGCCACAGTCCCCTCGGTAGGGTGTCTCTATTTGCTAATCAACGATGTATGTTTATTCTCTTATTTTTTATTTTGTTTGTAGTGTCTCTGTCTCTATTGGGTAACATCCAGTGCTTGCGGTTTGGCTCAAAATTTGCTGCTAATGTCACCACGTTTTAAGCGACTAGTCGGAGTTCCGCTAGTTCCATCGGAATTAGCTCACCCCTATCAGCATATTAGAAACACTCTTGCAGGTAAATTTTCATTTAGTAAAATAAGAGACGGTCCAAAGCAATGATTCTATTTCGTTGATGTATAATAAAAAAGTTTATTCGTGTATGATGATAACAGTATATCTTCTTGGAGGTTAAGATTATTGAAAGTTAAGGTACTTCCGAAACGACTCTCTACACGCCGTACATGTGAAGGGATTGTTTAAGCTTTTGGTCGATCCAGTCCAGGTAATGGGAAACCTTCACGTACACACCTGGCTTATTGACACTATCGCAGTGGAATCCCCACGATACCATGCCGTACAGAGTGTGTCCACCTAAATAATAAAATATCAGTAATTACTAATGATTGATCATTCAGAAGCTCACTGAGCTCAAAGCTCGAAAAATGCAGACGCCCTAATAACCTAATTTCCTGAGATTTCAAGGTAAAAAGTGATCAGGTTCGAGTTTGAAAGTACACGAAATACATGTATCGCAAGCTAAACGTAGTAGGCGAAGTACCTATATAAAGCATTGTTTTGTTTAGTGACAGTGCGTTATTTTGTTAAATTGTACGATTGTTTTCCAGTTTCTGCCATCCGATTTATATGCATGACTATAATATGTAGTAAGAATGAAAAAGGCTTGCGAAAGCAAGTAAACCGTTTGTTTCAAGGAGTCGTCGATAAGCTCGGTAATGTCGGCTAGCATCTTCTTATCCCTTGGGGGTACGATGCTTGAATACAACGTAGGGCGTTGTATCATGATCGGACCAGTCAGAAAATATACCATGATCGGACCATTTGAATTGACCATTCAACTATTGAATAAAAAAACTGTATCAAATATGTACCCGCATCATCAAAAAACTTCTTCTGATAATGTTCAGAAAGTTTCATTCAGATTGCTTAAGTATTACTATTATTAAAAAAAATTGTCTCTTTTCGAGCACAATTTGCCCTTACAATTGTTACCAAGTCTTGTTTTCTAGCAGTGATTTTAGAATCGAATATTAAAAGACTGTAGTATATTTTCCAGTAATATGCTTCTGTAACATTTAAATTCAATGTAGGAACACTTTATATGAAATATTTGCTTTAAAGTTTGAATTATTGGTGAAACGCGAAAGCCTGTTTTGTATCATGATCGGACCAGCATTGAACCATGATCGGACCAACTTACTTCTGAGACATCACTGCTTCACTATGCTTATGCTTGATATACCCAATGAAGGATTTCACGTCTTATTCATCGGAACAGAATAAAAATGATGAGGCTTTTTTTTTATAGCATAAAACCTCTCAAGAACGACGTAAGGTTCGCAAACTGAAGCAAAATTATTTGAAACTTCACTATAAATAGTCCACTATGCTTCAAATAGGGAAAATATAACTCAGTATCATCCTTATTTAGGAAGTATTTTTTTCAGGGGAATTTTCGAACAGTTCACGAGAGAGTAATAAATTAAAATACATGAAAATTTATATGTGACGTTTTGCGTGGAATTTTTTCACGATTATTTTGAACGGTAAAATGATTTCACGAAGGTGAGAAGGAAGAAAGGTATATCGAATTTATTTTTCAGTAACAAGACTCTCTTCGAGACTAACTAATTTTTGAGCTGCGGTAAAGGAAACGTATAGCAAAATAATAATATTTGAATTTCGTTTAGCGATAGGGCTTAAAAGTTTCGTCTCTCCAAAGAATGTCCTCATACAAAATTTCAACTCAATCGAACTTAAGGAAGTAGTGTCTCAAATTGACCGCTTTGAGTCTCACTCTTTCAACTGATGACGAAAGGCACAGTTCATGCAATTAGCGATATGGAAATTTTTGTTGATACCAAATATCTTAGACTTGCGTAAAACGCCAAGATCAGGTGTTTTCCCGAAAAAAAAAATCGGAAAAACTCGACTTTCTGGGACTTTTTGTGCTTTTTGGAAAATGTTTGTGCTGGGAAACTCATTTCACTTTTCACATTCTCATTTTCACTTCACTGTCAATCTCACTTCACGGAGCTAATTTTTGTCACTTCACTAGCTGAAATCGGAAATAGGTCTCAAAAAATGAAGGGAGCATAAGAGTGAAATATATTTCCCCGTGAGGTAACTCCCGTAACAAGTACAATTGGCTGAATATCGCACTTCAGGCATAAAAGTTAGAGCAATGCAATATTCTGAAATTTGTAGTTCTACTTGGGGACTACAAGTTGGTCATACATCGTTTCTCAAAATTGTGCTGGTGGAGTGAGCTATCGGTAAAACGAAACTGCAACCAAAAAAACACCCACCAATTGATTAAGCAAATTTGCCGTATTGGAAACTCAAATATAATTCATAACGTTTTCGCAATAATATGAAAAATGTTTGAAAATAGTTTTAGAATCACGAAAAAATATCTAATTTATCAAGCCCAAATCAAACACCGTGCATGTAAAGCCCAGCACGCGAAGCGGAAAATCGCTTGAAGTCTCAGAAGCACACTGGTCCGATTATGATACATTTTTTGGTCCGATCATGATTCACCCTGGTCCGATCATGATACAAATTCTATGGTCAGGAAAAACGATATATTTAAATGAATTTACGTCAGATATGCTATAAATTGTTATTTTTGTAATCTAGACAGATAGACTTTTACGATAAATATATATAATTTATGATTACATGTAATATTAATGCTGAATATGTGTCGTGAAAAGCGATGTACCTTGAAAATAGTCTAAATTGGCCGGATCATGATACATTACCCTATACTCTGGTTCCGGAAAAATACAAAAGGTTTCCCTTATATCATACCTTATTTATCTAGTTTTTCTGCTACCGAATGGAATTTATACTTACGCTTACTGCTGCACACCAATGGTCCACCGGAATCTCCCTCGCAGGCGTCAACACCACCATCCAGCGCTCCGGCACAGAACATTCCATCGGTGACATTAGACCCATAGACTTCCGGTTGGTTACAAACTTCGTCCGAGTGTAGTGGAACCTTAGCCGCTCTTAGTTCCAGTGAATAAACTAGATAGGCAGAACCAAAGGTACCGTGATCAAATCCACTCCCCATGTAAGTTCAACTAATCGTCATATACCTGATGATCCAAAATGCGTCAAACCCCAGCCAGAAATCGTACAGATCATATCGTCCTGATACAGCTGACTTTTCACTGCTAAACATACTGGTTGAACGAATTCGTTGAATCTAATTGGAGTTTTGAGGAGAACTACCGCAATGTCATTGTTCATGTGATGGCCTTTTCTAAAGTGTTCGTGAATGTAGTATTCTTCTATAAACATATCTATTTCCGCCTGATCGAGTACTTCGGTGTTGTAATCTCCTAGACGAATAATAAATGCTTCCTTCGAATATTTAATTAGACTATGAGCCGCTGTCAGAATGTGATACTTGGATATCAAAACGGCACCACACCAGTGTACAGATTTTCCCTGTTTCTTCACTCTAAGGGCAGCCTGCCAAGGGTGATGTCCATAAACTGTTTCCCCACCATGAACAACACGAGAACCGTACGTCGGTTTAACTGCTTTTGGATCCACTTGTACCTTTCCACAAATATCCGGATAGATCTTTTTGGATTTTCGAACATAATCGAATTTAAGGGATTCGATAGAACGGAGTTTAGCAGGTGTCGGCCTACTGGTTCGAGGTATTCCGCATCTAACTCCAATATCTTCAGTATGGCTACAGTTATGTTCACTCCAGTGTCCGTGTGGACAGTCGTCGATTGAAGTTTCATTACCATTACAAGCGACTTGGTCCAACCATATTTGTCCCGTACCTTGCTTGTACATATTCTTTCGCACCTCCGCTAATCCGTTTAGTCTGAGCTGGCGACACACGACACGAGCTTCCCGCAAACCGAAATTATGATCACAAATCGTACCCCAGATACCACGGTACTTCACCTCAACTCGCCCTTCCGATGGGCTTGCACCATCAGCGAGACGCATCTCTAATGGAGCCTGCAGAACTTCCTCTGAGTTATCTAGAAAAAAATCAAAACACTATCTGGTAAAAATTCACTAACATTACAGCGAGCAGCATTTTCATCCGATCCATCAGCGCAATCCATTCGGTTATCGCACAGGAAACCCACCGGGGCACATTCGAATGACGTATCGCAAAGCCAGTAATCAATCGGGTAGGTCATCACGGGTGTCTTACAAACTACCCCCATTACTTTTTCGGTGTTGCAATCGTGCACATCCCAACTGGAGGAGGCACATTCCTTCAACGAAGACTCATTTCCCGTACATCTGATCTTATCCATGATGAATATCGAATAGTTACCGTTCATCGCCGACTTATTGGGTGGGTAGTGTGAATCAGGAATTAACTCTAATGCTCCTTGCTCGAAACCCAACTCTCGGCACAGCACGTTACCCTTTTCGAGGCTGAAGTTATCATCGCACACATAGCCCCACTTGTCATACACCTTTACCTCGACACGTCCCAGATGTTTCTTGGACAGTCTAAGTTCATACTTGGTTTGGTTGCAATTGCGTTCGTCAGCTCGAGTTTCACAATCCACGCCGTTGCAGATTTGCATCTGTTCGATGCATTTTGTGCGTGCGCGAAGTTGCGGGTGATATTGCTGCGCTTGTTGGCCATACAAGGGAGGTGTCTGTCGAGAAGAGAGTTCACATGTGGGGTAAGGAACCTATTTTATTTCAGGTAGACTATTTGATGATGATGATGATGATGGTCCCACCTCATACCCCTACATCGGTTTGAGCTGGTCGATTTATCTAAGTAAGATATTATATAGAGTCATACAATGTAACCAGTTGACAAACAAATAACGGACTGGTTATTAATACAGACATAGTAACCCTTCAAAAGAATACCAATAATTTGAAAATAAATAAAAAATAAACGATTTTTCAATAACATTGATCCAAGGCTCATCCAGAACGTTTCCAACCCGAAAATTATCTGGACTTGGTTAGGAATTGAACCTAACATTTAGGAGTGTTAACTAATCAGAATTGGTTCTGGATAACGATCCAGAACTACGAGAGAGATCCTATGACACTATAATTCCCGATAACGAGCTCTACAGTCCACAGGCAAACCCAAGCTTTTTCAGTTTTTTTCTCCGAACCCTTTTTTTAAATCGTAAAAGCAAATAAATTAAGAAAATAAAGGTGACAGCAACCCAAAAAGCAACTTATCAACCCGTTATGCTTTTTGTTTCAATTTCAGGGGTTTAAACCTGATGTACTCAATATCCAGATTGTCTATGTCAGTCTACGCGCGCGTGGCTCAAACATGTGTAGCCGACTCATTTTTTTTAACTCTAATATTAATTATTATATAACTATATTCAAACAAAAATCCATCATCATCAATGAACATAATAACTTGATGTACCCAATAAATTAAAAAAAAAGTTTAAATTTTACAATCTTCGTCATTAATTTACAAAAAATTCTATATAATCTGTCTACAAGACAGACTTTATGTGTGAAATACAAAGCCTTTTAAACTCCGCCATTGTTGCTGAACGTTTTACTTGTCTTGGCATCGATTTGAAAAAGTTTATTCCTTTGTACAACAGAGAGTTCTGTGATCTTCCGAATAAAAAATGTGGTGTTCTAGCATCATCCGCGTTTCTAGTGTTGTACCTATGAAAATCACTTCCTCTATCAATTCGATCACACAAATAGCGAGGCAGCATATTATTCAAAATCTTATATAGAAACACCATTGTCAAAAAATATACTCTTTGCTTCACAGAAAGCCATTGCAATGCGTCCAGCATAAAACTCGAGGAAGCGTATCTATTACATCTTAATATTAATCGCATTACTTTATTTTGTAAGCGCTGCAGTCTCAACATTTGTGTATTGTTTGCAAGAAATATTATGGATGAACAAAAATCTATATGTGGTGAAATGATTGACTTATAAAGACTAATTTTACTACTAACAGTCAATTCATTTTTCAAACGGCACAAAATACCGTATTTTTTCGCCATTTTCTTGATGACATTATCTATGTGAGACTTGAAAGTTAATTTGTCATCAATAATAACTCCAAGATACTTTAATTCATTTACGCGATCAATCGTCTCACCATCAATTAAAATGTTTACGTCTGGTCTGGAGTTGGCAGAAGAAATAATCAAGTACTGTGTTTTACTAATATTCAATTTAAGCTGTTTAAACTTTAACCAATTCGCCGGATAATGTAAATCTTGATTCAAAAGTGCAACAATATCGTTTGGATTTTTCGCTGCAATGAACAGAACAGTGTCATCGACAAATAAATTTATATCGCAAAACCGTAAAACTCGCTTCATGTCATTAATATAAATTATGAACAAAATGGGCCCCTAAACACTTCCTTGCGGTACACCAAGTGTATTAGCAATGGAATCCGATTCAAAATCATTAAAACGAGTCTTCTGAGTTCTAGCACACAAAAAGCTTTCAAACCATTTATATGCTGTCCCTACGATACCAAAGCGCTCCAATGTTTGCAACAATAAGGGCCTAGAAATTGTTTCAAAAGCGCGTTTCAGATCCAAAAATACAGCAAGAATAGTTTCTTTAGCCTCGATTTTTTCTTTCCATTTTGCTAACAACAGATTCAATGCAGACTCACAAGAGTGCCCCTCTCGATAACCTGATTGCTCTGGAATTAGCAAATCATTACGATTTAAATAATCCATCAGCTGGCCTTTTACAACAAGTTCTAATATTTTCTCTAATGTGTGCAACATGTTAATGGGACGGAACTCTTCGGCTTTATCCGTCCCAGTAATCTTGGGGATAGGAACCACAAGTGATTCCTTCCAAACTTTAGGCACGTGCCCTGTTTGCAGTGATTCATTAATAAGGTCCAGCAGATCGTGTCCAATGACATGAAAGCAATCTTGTATTACTTTTGCGTTGACATTGTCGATACCAGCCGATCTCTCCAAAGAAAAACAAATATCTTTCAACTCTGCAAAAGTAATAGGATGAAAACCATCAAAGCTACAGTTATTATTGATCGACTGTATTATCTCGTCCGGCTCATTGACCAAATCAATGCTATGATTTATCGATTGAACACTGTTAACGAAATAATTGTTAAATTTATTTACTATTACTCGCGCCGATTGTTCTTCTAAGCCATTAAAAGTTATGGATTGCGGGCTACAATCTTTACTTTTCATTAGTTTCTTCAAAATTTTCCATAACTGTTTGCTGTTATTTTGATGTTGATCAATCTTCCGCTGTATATATTCACACCGAGCCTTTTTCAAGGCACGTGAATACATGTTATGCGCCGCGGTGTACCTATACCAATCATCGTTACTGTTACTTCTGTAAAACTGCTTGTACCTTTTATCTCTTTTTCGTTTTAAACGCAGAAGATCTGAAGTGTACCAGCTGTTTGCATTATGCAAGTTTAAGTAATTTATTTAAGTAATTTATTAATTTATTTAAGTAATTTTGTAATCGGCCTCTGTAAAGGAATTAACATTATCAAAATTTGAAAACACGTGATCTATTAGTGTACGAGATTGTCTGGAAATTCTTGTATATTGACAAACAGTTTGTCGCAAATTGAAAAAATCTGCTAATTGCTTTAATTGATTCGAATTTGGTTCATTAAGCCAATTAATATTAAAGTCACCATCGATAACGTTTAATTTATTTAAATCTACAAAACTCTCCCACCAGTTATCTAAAATTTTCAAAAAACGCTGGTCACTTGGTATACAATTCCGCTGGGGGAATGGTATACAATTCCGAAATTTCCCATCGTCATGCCTCTTTCAACTGATATACCCAGGAACCAATTGTTTTCAACACATTCGTTTAACCGAGTGTTGAATTTAACAGATTCCTTGGCGTAAATAGCAACCCCTCCAGTATGTCTGGAGTGTGAAAGGCAAAAAGCAACTTTGTAACCCGGTATGTTATATTGATCGAATGCATCAGCTTCTACTATATGAGTTTCAGCCAGCAATACTAACATCGGACGTGTTGTTTCCACAAAATGCCGCAATGCGGCATAATTTGTAGATAAACCAGCAATATTTAGATAAACTATCTCTCGCTTCCTCTCACATTGCATTTGCTTCAGCTGCTATTTACTTAACAACATGTTGCTTTTCCTTTTTTCAAACAGTCTCCGATATACCGGACACTGCGTGCTAAATGCTGGATGTTTTACGTCCAAGTTCAAATGAAATTCTTTCTTAGATTTTAAACAATTCACGCAGTTAAAATCAGTCGATGAGCATTCCGATGTCTTATGTAGTCCGCTACACTTGGAGCATGTTTCAGGATTAACACACTCTGTGCTTTTATGACCAAATTCTCCACATTTAAAGCAACGTTAAACATTGACGGCCTCTTGAATCGAACACCTATCCCACCCAATGTTTACTTTACCAGCAGTCATCAAGTGATTAGAAGTGTCCTTATCAACTTCAATAATAGTGTTATACTTATTATATTTGAAGCTTGAATTTACAAATTGAGCAATAACTTTGACTTCATTGATACCGAGGTCTTCATTTTGACATTTTAACAAGTCAATAAAGACTTCGGGGGAATATTGATCACTCATTCCCACAATTTTCAACTTAGGCTTAGCGGTTGTAGGAATAACAGCATTATATTTTTCACCTAAATTGCTTTCAATGTCCTTTTTCACGACTTCAATGTTATCCCCTGTTGCACACTCAGCAATTATCGAACCTGCTTTCCCGTTTCTAAAGTTTCTAATTTTGTGTATTTTAGGATCTAAATTATTTTTCAAAAAAATTCTAGTATCTTCACTAGATTGAGAAGACTCGACTGGTTTAATCACAATGACTGGCCGAGTCTTACGGTTTTCCACTCGCTTCAATTTATTTGCATTCCCACTTGACCCCGCTAAAACGTTCGCGTATGTCAAAGCATTTTCAGAAACAAAAACCTCGTCATTTTGCTTAGCTACGTCTTCAATTGGTTCGTCCCGCTTATTCGAAATTATTTTTTTCTTGTTGGGAATAGAGTCCGACTCAGAGTGAATCGTTTTCTCAGTTCTAGACCTCTTTCTACTCATTGCAGCATGTTTATCCCGATCATTGTTACCAATAACATTTATTTTTAAATCATCCAGCTTTCTGGCAACATTGGCTTCAATGCTTGCCATACTCTCACGAAGAGAGTTGCTGATCGATTTTAAAATACTATCGATACCGTTAGCAATCGCGCTGTTTATCTGGGTTTCGATTTCGCTTTGAGTATCTGTAAGCGACTGAGACAAAGATGACAATACACTCTTGATCTCCGTCAGCTCACTACTCATAGCATCATCTTTCCCGCCGTCTTCTTGGGCCGATAAACATGAAGCACATTTGAAAACAATATTTTCATTATCGTTAACGACTTTCGCCGCTATTTTAGTGAGCGGTGTACAAACTCGATGAAATCGAGAATTGCACTTGCCCACACAAACTACTGGATCGTCGCTAACACGAACTACATTACCACACTTTGCACAGTCCATAATAAACAAACAAACAACCGCCGGCCGGACTCGTCCAGCAGCAACGGCAAAGGCTAAAGGCAACGAACAATGCAAAAATATAACAATGAATGTTTCAACCAGCAGCCGTAGCGTCTATGTGATATAGATGCGCTGATCGGCGCTGACACAAATTAAATCAATAAAAAACGAATAAATCGAAAGCATGCAAATACACTTCTACTTATCCGTTTAGGTTTCCTATTTGGCCGTCGGATCACTAGCACTAGATCACCTAAAGCACTTGATTTCACACACAAAAAAGTGTTTTAATGTTGACACTAGTGGTACACAAGCTACCATGTTCACCATTCACCATTCACTATTTAGTCTTTAGTGCATTGAAAAGAAATACTCGGAATGTGTAAGGTGAAATACAAATGTAAATATTTAAATTTGTTCTCCATCAGCCCTTATTTTCAGATTATGAAATTGATTCAGCAAATATTTACAATAACCAATTAAAGTTCCTAATCGAGGAAGTCTATTTCAATACCCCTTCGAACGTATTTTAAGCAATTTATTTTTATTTAAAGATATTTTTTTGATATACGAAATTTCATATACTCATAAAATCAGATCGTTATTCAAAATTTTCGTTCTTCAAAACTCAAAACTCAGGGGTGTGAGTCCCGTTTGCTTTGAAAGATGGAAATAGTGACCCCTGATTAAGCCGGTCCTTTATGTTGTTCTTTGTGCAACTTCACCAGCTCAGATCTATCACAGAGGAATAACTACGCAATGTGCGGTCGTCAAGCACAACTCAAACTAATTTATGTTGTGAACCCTTAATTCACACAATCAAAATAGTTAATGAAAAGTACGGTTACTAAAGTTGTGAATCATGTTCAAAACATTATGAAGAGTTTATATTTTTTATAGAAATATTTCAAGCTTTTCTATCACATTTGTTTTCATCTGAGGCGTAACACTACACTTTTTTGCTATCCATAGTTTTTCTTATCTTAATTTTTCTACTCAGTCCTTAATTTTTGGCAATTTTCCTTACACCACGAATATCCTGTGGAAAGGCCAGTATCACCACTGCCCAGATAAGCCATTGATCCTTAGACTGCATTATCATACGAATAAGGCGCTACGATACGATCTTGTAACGTAAATGATATAACTTCTGCACAATAAGCAACACGTCCTCTCGTTTCGAATTCGCAAATCACTATAACGAGGATTGTGAGTCCCTGCGTCCAGCCAGCATCGTCAATCGATCATCTAACGCTAATGCGTTATCATTTTCTTCCGAGAATCAACCGGTTATCATTTAAAATCAACGATAGTGTCGTTAGAGATGCCGCCTTTGCCGCGTGGGTTGCATAATCTAATTAAGCGAAGGATGCCGATTCTGATGTTAACACAACAGACGCATCAAACAAATCTCTGCAGTCTGCGTTTCACTTGGTCAAGTCACGGTCAATTTCAGGGTCGTACTAAAGTTCTGATCGTTCTTTAATGTATTGTATGTGATACCTATTGTTATCATTGCACTTTTCACAACTTAGAATTCGATTCAAATTTTATGCTTGCAGTATATAGTGTACAAGTACAAGTTTGTTAAATTTGCATAAAGCATTTCCAGTGAGGCTACAGGCAACTACCAAGCGTCAAAATTTGGCTGAATTGTCAAGAAAGACACCAGTCAAACAATAGCAAACTAATTGATATTTAAATAAACAAGAAATCCGCTTCATTATCCAGATAGATAGGAGTGGAGGAGATGAAAACATTATGCAACAAATGCTTTTATTAGTCATCTTCGCACAGTTCTTCCAAGCTCTGGACTTCGCGCAATTGCATTCTTGTTTATTTTTCATCTGAAACTGATAACGCTTCTAGTTACGCTTGTTCGTGATTTACTTTTATGTTATTCAATCTAGATCTCTCAACGCAGTCGTTGTTTTTTCATAATATAACTTACACCACGGATATTGTATGTGACCACCAGTAAGTCATCGCTCCCGGGCCTACATTAGGGCACTATGATATGATCTTGTAACACAGATGATATAACTTCTACGTAGTAAAAAAACACGTCCTCACATTCCAAATTCGTATTGCACTTTGATAAGGATTACGAGCGAGTGCCTGCATTCATTCAGCATCGTCAGTCATTCCACCAGCTACTGGTAGAACTACGATCATCTTCCCCTACTGTGTTATCAATTTCTTCTGGGTTTCATTCGCTCAAGGGGGTGGGACTCAAGGAATATGAACGCCAGACATACGATTGCTAGGCACATAACGGGTGAGTCATAAGTAGCTGGGCTAAATTAATGTCACGTTTTCTGCTTCACGCGCTTGAAAGAGGCGGTGTTTTTCTCTTCTTTGTGGGCATTGGTCATGCTCAGTGTGTTTTTGTTTGTTTACAATAAAAGTAGCGGAACAGAGTTTCCTCCAAGAGCCTGGGGTATTGGAGATGGCGGGGCACTTTTTAACGAAAGGCCACAATAAATCCACGATTTATAATATGATCGCTCGGGTATACGCTTGAGGGCCGACGGAGCGAATTAAACGCCGCCAAGTGGTCGAAATTGAAAGCTGCAGCTAAGAACAAGATTAGCGTCAGTAAGTAAGCCAATAAGTTCGACACATCGCTTGGCACGGTGATCAGAATCCTAAAGGTGGAGTGCGTGAAACGTTATAAGCGAGCACCCAGAGCGAAGAACACGGAGAAACAACTGCAACAAATCCCTGAAAACTAACTTCCAAGCTAAGAATACAGTATGGGAGCATGCATAAATGACGTAGCTTTTTTTTTTGGGTTTTTATGACTCCCCCTCCCCCATCGTAGCATTTCGTCACAAAGTGGCAGACCCCCTCTAGATAATGACGATAATGAGCTTTATAACAACCCCCCCCCCCTCATCAATTTTTTTGCAAATTTTACCATCAAGAACATACATTGCATCAATTATGATCAAGAAAAGGCAATAAAGTATTGAAAATGACCCTTAGGCGTCATTCATAAATTATGTAAGGACTTTTTTCCGAAATTTTCGACCACCCCTCCCCCTTAGTAAGATTTTGCATTACCCCCCCCCCCACGAATCTTACGTAAGATTTTTCTTAAAAGAAAAAAATATTTTCGAAGATGAAACATTTGTTTTACATATAGCGTATTCGTAGAGGATAAAAACAAAACAAGTTGATTCAGTTAATATCATGTTGAAGTAAATAAAATAAAAATTAATTAGAAATGAAGTAAAGTACAAAATCATGAGAAACAGTACTAAAAAGAACAATTAGAACAAATCCATTTTTTTCTTGATTTCATATTTGCTACGTAGCTTAGCTTGACCCTCTACCCACCCCATCGTCACATTTCGTCACAAAACTGCAAATCCCCCCCTCCCCCCTAGAATGCTACGTCATTTATGAATGTTTCCTATGGTTATTTCCAAACTAAGAATACAGCTGCTGGGTTCTCAATCGACACTCCAATTGCTTCCACTACGCCAGTCCTTATAAATCCCTAGTACTGGTTTTCGATTCAGCGCAAACATCTGTTTTAAACGAGGATTAACTGCTAATTTTCCAGTTAAGCAGAGAGGCACCGTGAAAATTTTGGAAGCCTTTGACTCAGGATGGGTTGAGAGGTTTCAGGTTTAGTCGCAATCTGTTACACATCATGAGTTGTGAAGATCAAGGTGTAACGACGATTGCATCATATGCGTCTCATTTCCATCTCTGCTCTCTATCCAACTACAAGCTTGCGTGCTCCGATACCTGCTATGATATCTACTCCTTTATGGAAACCTGATTAAATTCGAATACGGTGTCAAATCAACTGTTTGATGAGTCGTATGCTTTATACATAAAAGACTGGTCTTCGACAAAAAGTTATCAACGCTCGGGGTGGTGTTTTGCTGACCATCGGTTCTTCCATCAACTCGCGTGAAATGTTTCCTCCAGGTTACTTCGAAATTGAACAACTCTGAGTTTCGGCAACCTTGTGTACATGGTAGTCAAACCCAAAAGGCTTTTTCTATGCGCACGCCACTCGCTCTGCAAAAGCTTCATCTCTGGATGCTTGCTGGATGCCTTCTACATAGCTTGCCTTAGATAGCTTAACGGGATCCTCAATGAAAACGGTCGTTTGTTAGACTTCTACTTCGTGACTGACAAACTGTGTACAAAGTGTAGTTAGTCAAAGATTGTAGACATCACCCAGCACTGCTATTACACAGTGCAACAAAAATTGACTTTTTTTCTGCCTTGGTTTCAATATATTTTTTTGTGTATTTTGATGCAAAATCAAATTTCCTTGAGTTTGGACATATTTCAACTTAAGGGGCAACAATGGCGCAATTTTGAATTTTTGAGAAATCAGAAATTTTCGTTGTTCTTTCGACGCCATTTACAAAACCAAAGATGTATGTATGAGATTGCATGACAGCGCCCCAGACGACGTTGTCGCGTGACGACTGATATTTGAATGAAAATTCAAATTTGAATGAAAATTCCAGTGTTACGTCTGTTAGTCTGTGCTAAAACCATGCCAAAACCAGTTTCGTAGAATCACCGTTTTATGCTCAGTTTTTGTCCTATTTAAAATCTGTTTTTTTTTTTAAAGATGGGTAAGAAGATGCTAATATGTGGACAAACTCTTAGAATTTCGATATTTGGTCTTTAAACTCTACAAACATCGAAAATTTTCGATTTCTAAAAAATTCAAAATGGCGCCATTGTTACCCCTTAAGTTGAAATATGTTCAAACTCGGGTGAATTTATTTTCGCATCGAACTTCATCAATAAATCATACATAGAAGCCAAGGCAAACAAATTGTTGCTCTGTGTTATCAATGCAGTGTTTTCGTTGATGCTACAGCGAAAACAGTTCATTATGACTTCAGCATAGCCGATAACGGGGGTTGCCTGAGACGAGCCTATCCGATATCACGATGTCAACCTAGCCACTACCACTTTTTGTAACGTGCTACTGTATGCCATCGATCAGCAACGTCAAGAGCACGCTATCTCATAACTAATATTCAATACATAAGTGTCAATAAGCAATTGTTCCATGCACACTTTAATCACTCGCAACGTAATCTAAAACAGAAGCCAAAACGGTTTTGGCGCTATGTTAGTAACCAGAGGAAAGAAACTGGTCCTCCTACATGTATGCGTAATGGCAATCGCGAGGTTTCTACATTGGGTAAAATAGCCTCTATTTTTCCCGAACAGTTCAGTGACGTCTTCCTGAATGTACTGGCTAGCTCAGAATCTACCTGTTTTTCAGATATTGGTCCTTATCCATCACTCTATAACTAGAGATGTTATTACGGCAGCCAAACGTTTGAAAAAATCTTCCAGTGTTGGCTCCAGTGGTATTCTAGCCGTTGTCCTCAAAAACAGCATCTATGCTCTTGTATCCCCATTAGTTAGTAGTGATTTTCGATTCCTTGTTTACTCATGGTGTTTCCCAAGCTGTTGGAAAAACTCTTTTGTCTACTTGGTTCACAAAAAAGTATGCAAGCATACCGTCTTCAACTAATGTCTAATTGCCGCCTTGTATGCTTCGTCAAAGTTTTTCGAGCTGATTGTTCTGAGCTTTTTGACACAGGAATGTTCGCAGTATATTTCGTCAGATCAACATGGCTTCGTTTTGAACGGATCCACTACCACTAACCTTGTATCATTCACCTCTTTTATCGTACGGCATATGGAAGAAGGTTCACAGGTCAATGCAATTTATACAGATCTTTCAGCCGCATTTGATAAAATGGATCACGAAATAGCTTTGGCTAAATTTGAGAGATCAGGCGTTGGCGGTAGCCTTCATTCTTAAATGCGCTCCAAGTGAAATTCGGCGTTCCACGAGGTAGTCATCCTGGACAATTCGTGTTTCTGTTGTAAATGAACGATGTAATCCACATCCTTAAATGCCGGGAGAATTCATACGGTAATGATCTAGAACTTTACTGTGTTATAAAAAAGCCAAGTGATGCCCTCTTTCTCCAAAATGAACTGGACATCATAGTGCAAGACAAATCGAATGGTTCTTAATGCTTCCAAATGCTCTGTGGTATCCTTCGGGCGTAAACGATAGTTAGCCTTCAACGACTACGTCTTGAGCGGTACTGTTATAAAACGCGAGAGCTTCGTGAATGACCTTGGAGTACTTCTCGATTTGAAGGCTCGACGGGCGTCATATTACTAAAACGGATTCAATAGAATTGAGGTGGTTCAACGAAAGTTCGTACGTTTTGCGCTGCGTCATTTGCCATGGTGTGACCGAAATAACCTTCCCAGATATACTGAACGCTGCAGGTTAATACATCTGGACGCACTCAACGTCAGAAGATGTGTCGCTAAAGGTTGCTTTATCAGCGACTGCTAACATCCAACATAGATTGCTCTGAGCTCCTCAGTCATTTGGACGTGAACACACGCACACGTGCTCTACGATCCCAAACGTTTCTAAGCATAGGCAGATTTAGGACGAACTACGGAATGCACGTGCGTGAAATCTGGGTTATTATTTCACGATTAGGGAGGTTTTAAAATCGATTGATTTGTGATCTGATGATTATATATATCGGATTTAATTAAGGGGTTATATACCTTTTTAGTTTTGAAAAGCCGAAAATTTTTTTATTGTATTACATTCAAATACAACATCTTGAGAACATTTTTACAAATTTTCATAAAGATCTGAGCATTAGGAAGAAAGTTAAAACGATTTGCAGCGCGCCTCGCCACAGCCGCATAAGCTAAACTTGAAATTTTACACGCGATTATCTCGGAATAGTGTTTTCCAAAAAATGACTTTGCCGTGATCCTGATTGCGGGAAAACTACTGAACCGATTTCTTTCATCTTTTTTTTTTTTAATTTTCGTTATTAAGTTCGCCGGTCCTTGAACGATCGCTTTTTAAAACATATAGTTACATTTTGCCGCAAAAAAAAATTTTAATGCAATTTTTAGCGCTCAAAACGTGCATTTTTTGGGAAAAACGTTCCCGTTTGCATTGAAAACAAAATACTCATAAAAGCAATCGTTCAAGGACCCGGCACACTTCTAAACTAATGAAATAATATGAGTTTTTTGATTTTGGTTGACCCGCTGAGGTTCTATCAGGATCACCGCAAGCGTCTGCAAAAAAATAGCGTTTCGGGGAAACGGCCATTACACCAGAAATAATTGGTATATCTCAAAATCAAACATATTTTTTTGCTGTCGATAAACTGTACTTTGATGCAATGAAAATGGTGCACTTAAAAATAGATTCAAACTTCCCTCATTTTTCTCGACCTAAAAGGTATATAACCCCTCAATAAGAGGAATCATTTTTTTTTTTTGAAAAAAAAAACTCGTTGGGACTGACAAATTCTTGAGCTGCGGCCAATGGAATGAAAGGAAAAAATTGACCTTCGAATTTTGTTTAGTGATAGGGCTCAAAAGCTTCGTCTTCTCGAAAAATGTCCTCATACAAAATTTTAGCTCAATCGGACTTAGAGAAGTAGTAATTTTTTGAGTTGGGAAACTCCCTCATTTCGCTTGTCCTATTCTCATTTTCACTTCACGGAGCTAATTTTTATCAACTCACTTTACTGCCGGTACCCGGATAATTGTCCCATAACGAAAAACAACAAGTTGAGTAAACGGCGATTTAATATTATCCGTAAATTTTCTGATTTCCAGCTATTTTAAGCCATTACATCCAAAACCAATGTCCAGAACAGTTTCGCACAAGTTTAACTTTTACGTTGAGAACAAAAAACCAATGGGTGGAATTGGTTTTACGTTTTATAACTTGTAAAAAAAACAATATGGGACAAAATATGCCGGTACATTTCAAAAGTACTCGCATATTTTGTACCATCACATATAAATTCAATCAGCACCAGCACCAGCAGTATCACCGGCAACGTAAACTGTACTACAGATAAACAACATTAGTCTAGTTAACTGAACTACATACTTCCATATGATTAAAATTATCCGATCTAGAGCAAGATTACATGTTCGCAGCTTGTACCACTATCGGTGTGACTGTAATACGGGTACTTTCAATATGGGACAAACACAACTTGGTATTTTTTCCATGTTTTTCCATACAGAAGTATCAGTTTTAGATTTTTTTCGGAAAATATAACAATTAAGTCGATTCCCGATTATAACTCAAAAGTGACAAAAATAAATATGGAACAGTTATGCGGGACGCAGAAATTCGCTATATCTCACCGTATCTATTTAACCTCACTTTTCTGACAGTTAGTGGTAACTTTGTGATTTTTTTCTGATGGAGCAATCGTGTGCGTAGTGGAAATGCTGCTCAATTTATAATGGGGTCCTAAAGTTTTAAACGATTTTCTGATTTTTATATATCAGCTGGAAGAGTGCAATTTTCTGAGCAAAACGTGATTTTTAAAAAATGTTTATCATTTCCTTAGATTTTTAAATGAAGGATAAAAATCTGCTCGAAATGCCTAAAATGACAGTTCTCTCATATACCGTACATGGGCGAAACGTCAACTTAGACCTTTCAAGCAGTTTTTTTATTATTCATTTAAAAATCGAAGGGACACGATAAACGTTTTTTAAAAATCACGTTTTGCTCAGAAAACGCGGCCTTTTCGAATGATATATAAAAACCGGTATAGCTTTAGGACCCTATTGTTCTTAGTGTACTGGCACCTCACGCACAACATTTAAAGGACATTTTAGTCACAATTGAAATGATCTGCTTTAATTGATAACAAAACTGCATCACCCGAAGATAAATAAAGTTACCAATAGCTGTCAAACTCAAATGCGTGACGTCACCGTGCGATGGTCTATAGGTCTCATAAAAGGAAGTGAGCGTGAGAGTGAAATATATTTTACCGTAAAGTGACTCCCGAAATAAGTACCGTGAAATGGGGTGAAATTGATCACCTGAAAATTCGTGATATAAAATACTAATCAAAAGATATTGCTCTTACAACACTAGGCAATGTTAACGCGTTCTTAAACGCAACTTTTGCAAAATTCACATACCTGTCAAAGTTAACCCTTGCATGCCCGGGGCAATTTTCCATATTTTAGAAAAATTCTAACTCAGCCAAAACTCAATCAAATTTGATCAAACAAGTTTCCAAATAACCAAAAAAGTATTGAATTTACTCAAAGTAATCTTAGTTGAGGGTTAATTACGTTAAATTTGAAGAAGTGAGTAAAGTTTGATAAAAGCTCAAAAATGTAATTTCCAACAATGATCATTCCATACCATTAAAGAAATAATAATGAATTCGCAGGAAACCACAAAGAGTATAGTATTATCGAATTTATTTCATGAAGTAGACGATAGAAATTTCACCAATAGCCATAGAGGTTTACTGGAGCACATACAAGTACTTGTTTTAAAATTATACTATTTCGGGAAAAATGTAATGAAGCTAGGTAATTGTAAATTGTTATAGGAAGTGATCAATTTCACCCCGCTCCATTGTACCTGTGTCGCGTATTCGACAATTGTTTTGAATGTTTTGATTTTATTCTGTCCAGACATGTAATAAGAAATAACTTTTTGAGAGTGTTGTCTGTTTAATTTAGTCCTTACTCGTTATTCTTAGTTTTAATTCTAGACTTTGGGGTTGTGTTTACCTGTTAACTGTATAAATAAATAAATTTACGTAAAAACCTCCAAACGTACTCCAAATGTGGCCAATCGAGTCGTATTGGGCCATCCTGTCCTCACAAATCAACAACTTAAATCCCGTATCATTAGAATGAATTTGAAGATGAAGGGCCACTATCTGTCTAATTGGGTTGTTTAGCTACTCACGGATTTCTGATTTTTTAATATCATATGATTTTTTTTTAAATTTATACCGTTGTCCCTCGATTTACAAATGAAGAATAAAAATTGCTCTAAATCGCTACAATAGCAGTGGTTACATGGGCGAACTGTCATTGTAGCGAGCAGTTTTAATTCGATAACGATAGAAATCTTCCAGATCATATAAAAAACTGATTTAGCTAAACAACCCAATTGTTCCATTGTAGAGATTTGTGTGTTTTCAACATTATCTTTTTCCAGGATATTTCAAATTCGAACTTGAATAATTCTTATTCCTAGTTTATTCGTAATTCTACAGTATCTAAACCACATACAACGCAAATTAAAAACAATCTTACAGGTTAACAATATTCATTGATTTATTATAAAAAAGTTTATTCGTGTAAATTGGTAACAGTTTATATTCTTAAAGGTTAAGAGTATTGAGAGTTAAGGTACTTCCGATATGCCCCTCTACACGCCGTACATGTGGAGGGATTGTTTAAGCTTTTGCTCGATCCAGTCCAGATAATGGGAAACCTTCACGTACACACCAGGCTTATTGACATAGCCGCAATGGAATCCCCACGATATGATGCCGTATAGTGTGTGTCCACCTGTAATAAAAGAATTATCAGTATTTACTAGTGATTGATCATTCAGGAGCCTAACTTTTTGCTCTCGAAAAATGCAGGACAATTATTTATTTATGCATGTAATTTTGACCAATTGTTTACACCTTTCCATAGAAATCAGGGAAAAAACTATCGGATTCAAGGGATTCAAGTTTTAAAATACCCAAGAAATATCGCAAATCAATGAATAAATCTCACAGTAATAAGTGGAATTGTATAATCAAGTAGTTTCAAAAAAGCCCTACCGACGCTTATTAAAAATACTTTCAGCTTATAGCTTTATTTATCTAGTACTGTTGAATGGAATTTATACACAATACTTACGTTCACTCGTGCACACCAATGGTCCACCGGAGTCTCCCTCGCAGGCGTCAACATTACCATCCAGCGGTCCGGCGCAGAACATTCCATCGGTGACATTATTCCCGTAGACTTCCGGTTGGTTGCAAACAGTATCCGAAATCAGTGGAACCTTGGCCGCTCTCAGTTCCAGCGAATGTGCTAGATAGACGAAACCAATGGTTACGAGATCAAATCAACTACCCAAGTAAGTTCAATCATTTGTCATTCACCTGAGGATCCAGACTGAGTCGATCCCCAGCCAGAAATCGTACAGTTCATACTGTCCTGATACGCCTGACTTTTCGCTGGTAAACATACCGGTTGAACGAATTCGTTGAACCTAATTGGGGTTTTGAGGAGAACTACCGCAATGTCATTGTTCATGTGATGGCCTTCCCTAAAATGTTCGTGAATGTAATAGTCTTCAATGAATATGTCTAATTCCGCCTGTTCGAGTGCTTCCGTATTGTAATCTCCCAGACGAATCATGTATGCTCCTTTCGGGTATCCAACTAGACAATGAGCCGCAGTCAGAATGTGATACTTAGATATCAAAACGGCACCACACCAGTGTACAGATTTTCCTTGTTTCTTCGCTCTAAGGGCAGCCTGCCAAGGATGATGTCCATAAACTGTTTCCCCACCATGAATAACACGAGAACCGTACGTCGGCTTAACTGCTTTTGGATCCACTTGTACCTTTCCACAACTATCCGGATATATTTTGCTGGATTTTTCAATATAATCGAATTTAAGTGATTTGCCGATAGAACGAAGTTGAGCAGGTGTTGGCCTGTTGGTCCTCGGTGTTCCGCATCTAATTCCAACGTCTTCAGTATGGCCACAGTTGTGTTCACCCCAGTGCCAGTGTATACAATTATCGATCGAAGTTTCATTACCGTTACAAACGACTTGGTCCAGCCATATCTGTCCCGTACCTTGCTTGTAGAAATTCTTTCGCACCTCTGCTGTTCCGTTTAGCCCGAGCTGGCGACACACGACACGAGCTTCCCGCAAACCAAAGTCGTCATCACAAATCGTGCCCCAGATACCACGGTACTTTACTTCAACTCGCCCTTCCGATGGGCTAGGGCCATCAGCAAGACGCATCTCTAATGGAGCCTGCAAAATAGAACATCCTTTAGCATAAAAACACTATCAGTTCGGAATTTACCTACATTACAGTGCGCAACACTTTCGTCCGATCCATCAGCGCAATCCATTACGTTATCGCACAGGAAACCCACCGGAACACACTCGGATGACGTATCGCAAAGCCAGTAATCAATCGGGCAGGTCATCACGGGTGTCTTACAAACTACACCCATAACTTCTTCGGCGTTGCAATTGTGCACTCCCCAACCGGAGAAGGTACATTCCTTCAACGAAGATTCATTTCCCGTACATCTGATCTCATCCATGATGAATATCGGGTTGTCACCGTTCATCATTGACTTATGAGGTGGATAGTGCGAGTTAGGTTTCAACTCCAATACTCCTTGCTCGTAACCCAATTCCCGGCACAACACATTGCCCGCTTCGATGCTAAAGTTATCATCGCATACATAGCCCCACTTATCGAACACCTTTACCTCAATTCGTCCCTGATGTTTGTTGGACAGCCGTACTTCATACCCGATGTGGCTACAATTGCGTTCGTCAGCTCGAGTTCCACAATCATCAACGCCGTTGCAGACTTGTGTTTGTTCGATGCATTTTCCATTACCACAAATAAACTTATCTTTACATGGATCCACTGTTGTCGTTGTTGGCTGAGCTGTAGTTGAACTAGTGGCCATTGGTCGCCATTGTGGTGAATCTTCACCGAAACGGCTTCGTATCGCTGGAGTAGTTGTGCGTTGGCGGAGCAGTGGATGGTATGGTTGTGCTTGTTGATCGTAGAAGAAAGGTGGCGACGCATGCTGGCGATTAAAGTGGGAGTTCACAGGTCTAAAACCATACGGGGTCGGAGGACGATTAGTTGGCATGCCGTAGAAAGGTGATTGTCCTGCTTGAAGCGAGTTGACATTGAACGGAGATGCCATGTAGGGAGACAGCTTATTTTCGGGCTTTGGAGTTTGGTGTAATCCAAGTACTGGAAGATCTGAGAGGTCACTACGTTGTACCAAATCAAGTTTTGTGGTAGTGGTAGTAGAACTCATCATGGAATTGACTTTAGTCATATTGAGTTGAATGACGTTGTTGGTTAGATATGGTTTGAGCAACATTTTAAGTGCGTCACTGATAGGAAGATTCGAATCATCACCGGGTAGGCGATTAGGATTAGGGGTGACGTTCGGTCGGTACAACGTGGGGTTGTATCGTGTATTAGCTAGGTTCATTCGCGGGGTAGTTGTGCTGGCTGGTGGTGCATATACTGGTCGAATTTCACTTGAAGCAGCTCGATGATAGATAGGTTGAGGGACTTGCAGCGGAATATTTGGCCTAGTTGTCGGCTTTGGTTCATCGACGTTGAATCGAACATCTATATCGTATGTGACATTTTCAACATCAATTTCCTCTGCGTCGGGGTTATTTGGTTGAACAGGGACGGAATTTATTAAATTCTGGTATCGATTACAATCCACATTATGTATGTGATCACAAACGGAAATTCGAGGATTAAAGGCCGTTCCCGGTCCACAATCTTGAATGACAGTAGATCCTGCATTGCAGTTCAGAAATTTCCTGCAGTCTGTAGGGTGTTCGCGAAGTCCAATCACATCGGGTGGACATCTAACTGCAGTGACTTGGAAAGACCCAGTATCATAATCCGTTAAAGCCGAAAATTGCGGGTTTCCAGGTTTCCTCAACTGAGACAAGCCTTGATAACTTTCCATCGTGTTCGAAGTGAAGCATTGCACCTTGGATGGATGATCACACTGTCTAATTTCCGGATTAAATAATGTCCCAGGGGCACAACTCTGGATGTAACCGCGGCCTTTCCAACAGTTTAAAAACTGTCTGCAATCCATGATGTACACAAAGTGACCGGATTGTAATGGTGGACACTGTAGACCATTGAAGTTTTCGTTGTCTGTTGTTTTTCCTGCTCTAAGCTTCTGATTGCTAGCATCCAATATGACGTTTTCATTGCCATATTCGACCTTCGGTTCCGACAATTTCGATGCCGAAGTAGGGCGCCTGTATAGCTCTGTTGTGACCGTTGGTGTTGTTGCCGGAGAATTCAGGGTGTGCTGGTACGGGGATGCATGGTATTGAGGATTGTTGTCACTTCGCGCGTAGTTCGGCTCGTAAGATCGAGCTTTGTGAGTGTGCACTTTACTGTAATCGCTGTGCACTTGAGGCATCATGTTAAAATTTGGTCCTGAGCTGGTCCGTGGGTCGTATATCTGTTGAGTAGAGAGTTAAAGTTGTCTTTTTAACTAATCAGTTTTTCAGCATATCTTGTTCTTATGTGCGAAATGCGTAATACGCTTGAAACACACATTGAAACATTAAAACACTAACGCAGGAAGGAGTAATTCCATTAATACTAGTCTTTTGATTTCATCCTATTTAAAAAAAAACTCATCAAGGATCTCATCTGTTGCGGGCTAGCGAATGTTTCTGTTCATCAATAGCTAGGCTGGCTGATAATAAGTCTCACCAATCGTTTCTATCATGCTGCCACACGCACATCGTATTATGGTGCCTAAGGCAAAGTTTACAAACATACATTCATCTGTTAGGACGTATTTTGAAACCCACTGATAACGAGCAAGTTCTTACTCTATTAAGCCAAGATGGACTTGGTACATCGATCGAAGCCTGGTACATGGTAGGCCAACAAATTGTTATACCTCAGCAAAAACATGAATCACAGTAAAACAAACATTCCCTGCCTTAATTTTTCTACCACATTTCGCACAATAACATATTTGTTTATTTCTCATCTGAAACTGATAACGTCTCTACACTTGTTCGTTATTCATACTTATGTTATACAATCCAGGTTTTTCTACACAGTCTTCGATTTTCCACAACATAACTTACACCACGGATATCCTTTATTAGGGCCAGTATCACCACTGCCCAGATAAGCCATCGCTTCTGGGACTGCATTATCCTATAGAGTATGTGTCCGTTAAGGCACTATGATATGGTCCTGTACCGAACTTCTACGTAGTAGAAAACACGTCCTCTCGTTTCGAATTCGCACAGCATTCTGATAAGGCTTGTGAGTGCCTACATCCATTCGGGATCGCCATTCCATTCATTCAGCTGCTGGTACAACTACGATCATCTTCCCCTACTGCGTTATCAATTTCTTCCGAGTATCATCCGCTTATCAATTAACGTTGAGATGCTGCTGCTGCCGACGCGTGGTTGGCATCATCAGACTAAGCGAAGGCGCTCCGTTTTTTAATGTTATCACTGTACAGACGCATCAGACAAAATTGCGACCTACGTTTCGCTTATGATGGGCATGAAACATTCTGTCATCGTTGGGATGTTCCCGGGGATGACCCAGAGTGACGTCAGCCGTTATACCTATCGGAATACCAGCATCATTCCGTACACCAGCGAATAAATGAAAACCATGTAAATTGAGACTAATAATTGGGTTTCGGGACCGCGTTGTGAAGTTCGTCGACTGGGAAATGTTTTAGCTGTTAGGCAATTCAGTGGAATTTGATTAATTTTAATTGATTCCATCGCTCAACTGCCGCCATCGTCGGTTCTCCTTTCGGGTAACTTCGTGTGCGCTGTATGTACAGGGAATATTATTTTGCTGTACCACTTTGTGATCAGGCTGAGTAAACAGGAAATTTGCAAGTAGGCGCAGAAGATGCTCAACTCCGGTGTCATTTCAACAGTTATTTTTGGATAGAACAGGCAGATTTTGCTCATTTACATACGGTTTTGAAGCTGTGTAAATCGAGCGTTACAAATAATGTAAGGTTGTGCAACAAAGTCGTTTCTGAAGAGTTTTGATAGTTTCTAATAATTCTTTTAAAACAAATTCGATGTACTACTTCTTAAATTTCTTCATAATTGTTTTTGACATAGAATTACGTTTTGCGGCAACATAGTGGTGTAAAATGAAAAACCGAAAACATCGAGAGCGTCACAAAACTTTTCCGTTTTCGAACGCTTACAACTCAGTCAGTTTTCAATGGATTTTTTTCATTCTTACAGCAATCGATTTGAAAATTAAAACAAGGTCAAGTATTAGGCCAAACACACAACAACACGCCCATCGGAGGGATAGCGAAGTAGTATTTACGGAAGCAGTAGTCGCGTGTAAAAGCTAGCATGCAGAAATTTAGTTTTCATTGTCATTGTCTTCATCCAGGCAAATGACAATCCGCAATAACGATAGTTGAAACTTGCCGGGATCACTATTGTGACACACACATGACACTTTTTAGCGCCTCGAAATTATTAAATTTCTACCACTCGCCAGAACTACTCGCTTTTCTTCTTGAGTGCTTTGATCCACTGGTCTCTCTCGGGGGCTCTTTCTGGATGTTTGGTACCATGGAACGGGGTGAAATTGATCATTTTTCATAATATTTTCCAACTAACTAGCTTCATGTACATTTTTTCCGAAATAGTATTTATTCAAATCAAGTACTGGTAAGTGCTCTAGAAAACGTCTATGGGTATTGGTGAAATTTTTATCGTCTACTTCATGAAATAAATTCGAGAATTCTATAAGGTACAATGAGATGAATCAAATTTTATCTAATTACCTAATTAGGATTATTTCAAGTAAATTCATTACTAGTTTTTGTTATTCGGAAACTTGTTTGATCAAATTTGATTGAGTTTTGACTGAGTTAGAAGAATTTTCGAAAATTTGTAAAATTGCACCGGGCATGCAAGGGTTAACTTTAACAGGTATGTAAATTTTTCAAAAGTTGCATTTTATGACACGTAAACATTGCCTAGTGTTGTTAGATCAGTATTTTTTGATTAGTATTTTTTATCACGAATTTTCAAGTGATCAATTTCACTCCACTGATTAATTTCACCCAATTCCACGGTAGTTGCATGAGGGCTGGAAATGGTAGAAAATACTGCCAGAGATAACAAAACTAAAATCATCCCATGTAACCGGCAAGCTGCATTACGCAATGACGATAAATTAAACGAATTGTTTGTGTCACTATTGTGACATACCAATGACACTTTTTTGCGCCTCAAAATTATTCAATCGAATTAGTGTTTATTTTTGCCACAAGCGAAAATGTTGCTAATAGTGATAAAAACTAAGCAAAAACGTAGGGTAGCGAACGGCTTCAGCAGTAGTTTTCTTCGTCAGGTTTTCTGCAGCAAGCTAATGCAGAAACCTGCCGAAGCCGTTCGCTACCCTAATCTTGCTTTTTTTTTCTTAGGTGCGTTGGTGCACCCGTCTCTCTGGCGGTTGTTATTAAATATATTTGGTAGTTGCAGGAGTGCAAATAGCAATCCGCAATGACGAAAAATAATAAACTAGTTAGTATCACTAATGTGATATACCAATCCACAATGGTCCAAAAACCGAATTTAGGGGAGATTTGGGTCTAGAGCTCAATAGACTATTTCGGAAAAAAAAACTTTTTTCTGCAAAGTTGTTAGATGTGATAAAGCGCTCCTTGAAAAATTAAATAAAAAAATGGGGTGACCATAAAAATTCGATGTGTTTTATTTTCAAAAATTCATAGCTTTTGGGCGTGTTCATTAAGCAGACAATGTGTGCAGTGGGGAAAGCGAAAAATAAGCGAACTGGGAATATGATACAGATTTGGAAAAATATACCGCATCCCGACGGGACATGAACTCGCAATCTTCCTGCCTCCGGCATGGTGTTTTGACGAATCGAACCACGGGGGACGGTGGTACTGTTCCACAATCTATATGCGTATCACATTCCACTGCCGACTTATTCTATTGCTCACTCCTAACTACACACACTGCTATGCAAGCGTTGTTTATACGACTGAAAGGAATGTCTCGGCACACACAGAAGAGTCAGCTGATGCTGATAAATCTTATGGACCTGCGTGATCGAGACCAAAGTCAGTCTGAGTCGTGCTTGCAAGTGCGACACACTAGTTGGACTAGTTGATCGATTTTTGATCTTTTTGGATCAAATTAAAGGTAATTATTGCTAGCTGAAAAAAATACCAATAAAATAAATCTGTGTGGTTTTACATATAAAGTATACAAATTTATTATATTTTTTGTTGTGTTTTCAAAACAAATTTACTCAAATATACAAAAATAACATAATTTTTAAAATTTCTTCACACATAGAGTCAAATGCGCCCTTCAAATTGAAACCAAGAGATATTTTTTATGTTTACTAAAAAAACAACAAACAAATGAATGAGGCAGGCCTCGCATAGTTGGTAACATCTCCGCTAACCACGCTGGTGTCCTGGGTTCGAATCCCAACGCCGACATAACGCCGTGTCGATGGTTGTGGGGTGGCGTGATCCATTCACGACCAACCTAACTGGTCTAGATTTAATCTTAGCCGACACTGGGAGATTTTCTGAGGCGAAAAATCTCTATGATCACACCTTCCATCGCATGAGGAAGAAAAGCCGTTGGCGCCGGTCCGTTGATCAACGGGTCGTAAGTTTGGGTCCAGGGTGGAGTCGCCTCCCCGGGTGTCGGTGATTGGCACAACAACAGTGGCGGAACTAGACCAACGAAAAAAAAGCGAGAATAAAAAAAGGCATATATTTTTAAGAAAAACAATAATAACTTTGAGTAGAACTGAGATATTCACGATGTCATCATTGCAATTTGTTTTTCTTAAAAAGCCCTTAAAGTCGTTCAAAGACAATTTTAATGTGAAAACTGAAATGGAAAAAATATTAAATCGGTTATTTTCAAAGATAGACATTTTTTTTAGAAAATTGCTTAAAATTAACGGAGACATTGGAGAACAACTTTTCTTTTATCTACCGAAATAAAAAAGGTAGCTACTTGATTTTGTTGAAAATTTGCGTCACCCTAATTTTTGATAATTTTTCAATAAGCGCTTTATCATATGTAACAACTTTGTAGAAGAAGATACGTTCAAACTCAAAAAACAAATCGATAGAAATGACTGGTTTTATCGTAATGAGAATATTCTCTTGTGTTTTTTTTTTGTATGGGTGTATGGGTGTTTTTTTTTTTTTGTATGGGAGTCCTCCCTACCAGAGGAGGAAAGGGTCTCGAACTATCATAAGAACCTTCCTCAGCCCCAAAAATCTCTACATACAAATTTTCACGCCGATCGGTTTAGTCATTTCCGAGTCTATATTGATCAGACAGACAGACAGAACTTCTTTTTTATATGTATAGATTCAATAACGTGTTTGTGGCCCTGAGAAAGCTGAAAACGGCCGAATGTAATTTGTACTTTCCAGGAGGAGTGAAACAATTTACTTCGAGCTAAGATTTCGTTACAGCTTTGGTTTAGCTTTAGCATGCTTGGATAGCTCGACTGGCAAGGCAACTGTAAACGTACGGAAGTCTGAACATGGCTGCTTTTTCGCACCTACAATAGTGTGCACCGCAGTTCGTCTCTTTTTCACATTCCTTCATGCCATCACTTCTCGGCGACGACTGGTTGTGGCGTTAGTCCTCTCCGTAGGTGTTTAAGACAACTAGTGGCGTAGTGTGACCGGGTGACACCCGGGGCGGAAAATTTGGCACCACCCTTTCCCCATGAGTGTCCCCCCGCCAGGTTGCAGTGAAATCATTTTGTTACCCAAAATTGTGAGAGATATCATGTTCGTTTCCAATTTAACTAAATCTACCCATTTTTGCAAATATGTTTGCGGTTATTCTCTTAAAAGCAAATTTATATAATTTTCGCGGTTACACAGTGACCTCCACCTAATTGATAGTTAATCTCACGGATAACACCCTTTTGAAGGTGACACGTATGAAAATTTTCCTCATGGGTGTCACCCCTAAAGGGTGACACCCGGGGCGGACCGCCCCCACCACGCTACGCCAGTGAAGACAACCACACCGGTTTTCATCATACAGATAGCAGTATTGTTCGTCACATTGCCAATTAGTTCAATCGAATTTGCAAGTTACAATGTCTGGTCGTGGCAAAGGAGGCAGAGTCTAGGAAAAGACAAAGTCCCGCTCATCTTCGTTCTAAGCTTTAATTCCTGGTAGGCCGAATTCATCGTCTCCTGCGTAATGGAAATTACGCGCGTTGGTGCTGGAGCTGCTGGCGGCTGTAATGGAGTACCTTACTGCAGAAATGTTGAAATTGGTGGGAAACGCTGCTAGATGTAATAAAACGAAAATCATCCTGCGTCATCTGCTTTTGGCAATCCGCAATGACAAGATTTTGAAGCTGTTCTGCTGTAGAAAAAATAAGACATAATTTGATAAACTCGCAGCTTTGTAAAATCTAAAACAAACCGTTCTTTTAAGGACGACCAAATATTAGCAGTAAAACGAGTTTCTTGCCTAGTTAAAATATCAAGTTTGACATAACATTTTCATTGAGCAGGCCTCAGTGCCACCCACGCTGTTTTATTTTGACGGTAAAGTGGTACTCTACCTACTAGGCAATCTGATAAGTACCTGAAAATTCTAAGAGATAGCATTAGTATTCACTAATGTGAACCGCTTTTGTCGAGTTTCAAATGACACCTGTCAATCATTTGAAACTCGACAAAAGCGGTTCACATTAGTGAATACTAATGTCATTTATGTTTACGAATTCACAAATTACAGCACTGAGAAGCGACTAACCTCCGAGTTCTTTAATATGGAAAAATCTGAGTTTCGAGTTTTGATCAAACACTACTATCTACGCAAGAAAACGATATCCGAGACCAAGGCCAAGCTGGATAAGTATTACCCGGACTCTGACTGATTCATGAGTGGTTTACCGAGTTTCGTTGTGGCCGTACGAGCACAGTTGATGCTGAACGATCTGGGTGCCCAAAAGTGGTCACTACACCAGAAAACATCGAAAAAATCCATTATGTGATGTTGAATTATCCCAAAGTGAAATTGAGAGAGGTAGCTTATTCTGAGGCATGTCATTGGAACGCGTGGGCAACGCCGTGCATTCAGCGCTGGGCATGAAGAAGCTCTGCGCGCGATGGGTTCTGCGTTTGCTCACGGTAGACTGGAAACGAATTCATGTGACGACTTCACAGCAGAATTTGACTTTATTTCTTGTAAGCCAACCGAGTTTTTGCGCCGATTCATAACCATGGATGAAACCTGGATCTATTTCTTCACTCCTAAGTCTACACAACAAGCAAAACTGTGGGTTTTACCGGGCCAAAGTGCTTCGAAGCGTCCAAAAAATGTAACAATCGGCCAGAAAGGATATGGCCTCCGTATTTTGGGATGTACATGGCATAATATTCATGGAATATCTTGAAAAAGGTAAAACCATAACCGGAGCATACTATTCATCATTATTGGTCCGATTGAAAATCGAAATCGCCGAAAAACGACCGCATTTGAAGAAGAAAAACCGCTTTATCATCACGACAATGCGCCTGTTCATTCATGCTTAGTTTTAGAAGCAAAACTGCATAAAATTGGGTTCGAATTGGTTCCTCAGCCACAGTATTCACCAGACCTGGCCCCCAGCGGATATTACTTGTTCCCTAACATGAAGAGATGGATCACCGGTAAGCGTTTTTTCTCAAATGTGAAGCTCATAGCTGATTTATTTTGGAGTATTTTGGAGACCTTCCGATCGAGCATTTCGGACGGAATCAAAAAGTTAGAAAATCGTTGGACTCGGTGTGTCGACCTAAAAGGAGAATATGTTGAAAAATAAAACCAACTTTGGTCAAAAAAAGGTCTCCGTGTTTCATTTTTCAGGTACTTATCAAACTGCCTTACAACTGTGTTTCAGCAACCTTCAACATTATTTTCGAATGACTTCAAGTCAAGGTTACCAGGTTACCAATCACTTTCATCAAATTGATACACCCCCATAGAGTGTATTCCCAACCCTATTGCAAGAAATACATTAACATAAGACAGGCTGTATTAATTGTACGTTAACGTTGCGGACGTGTTTTATGAACAACCTCTTTAACTATTTTTAACAGTATGTGGATGAATCCGTCATAATCTGCTCAATCAGTGTATGCATGCTTTCCTCAGAAGAAGGCCCGGATTTAAGGAGGAGGAGGGCATTGGGCTCCTTGACTCAAGGGGCTCCCCTAGATCTAACCACCACTAGAAGGCAGAACAGACAAAAAGCGAAAACCATTATTTTTGGTCTTCACCTTCCAGCGGAGCGAGAATTCATTTCACAATTTGCAATTATCTTACTTCTGAATGTTCTAAAGCAGCGGTTCTCAACCTGGAGTACGCGTACCCCTAGGGGTACGCGAAGGCCTTAAAGGGGTACGCGAAAGAAAAATCAGTAATGGCGGACAAAGCAATTTTTCTTTTTAGTACTATTTGTTTATCAACCTTGCTCTTGGAACATCACTATAGCCTGAACCTAAGGGGGTACAATTGATTTGGAAAATATCACCAAGGGGTACGCGAACAAAATCAGCGTTACTTATTGTTACGTAGGAGGGAGGAGGGGTAGTAGAGTAGTAGGGTAGTGGAGGGGGGTCAGGCTGATCAGCGTTACGTAATTTTAGGGGAGGGAGTCATATCAAACGTTACTTATCGTTACATAGGGGGGGAGGGGGTCTGAAATCTAGATTTTTAGCGTTACGTAATTTGTGTACGACGCCAAAGCGAGCTCCACGGTAATATCTGCCCCGGGCTCCCAACACTAAAATCCGGCCCTACGTAGAAGATTTCTATACAATATTAATCAATGAAAACATTTCCGTGTAAGACATAATGAAAACTGTTAAGTTTGCCTCTATGTTTTGCTTTTATTCAAACTTTTTAATACTTTTACTTGAACGCCTACTTTCACTTGAACGCCGAATTAGTTAATTGATATATAAAACACACATTTCTATACATCACAAATGAATCAAATCCCTGATAAAAAATGTGTAGAACAACACTATCAATTTTTCAACTTCAATTATAATCAATCAAGTTATAGCCTGAAGAATCGATTGAGATGATTGGCTCTCGGCTTTTGACTTTATTCCGATCGGGAAAATATTCAATAGTGACAACGATCAAGACGTCAGTCTAGGGTCGTTTAAAACGTCTGCCACTTGCTACTTTTTTCTATGGAGAAAATTTTGTTTTTGCAACAAATTTGACAGTACTAAAATAACAGCTGTTTTTCATATTACTAATTGCCGCGCAAACAAATGCAATTTATCAGTAGGTACCATTCCGTTGCATTTCCTCCAGGATGATTTTGACCATGCGTTGCCTTCACTGTTGCATCGCTACAATATTATCACCCCAAGTGGGGTGGTGAATATGCTTCAAGAAGCTTTCCGTTTATTTATTACTACCGTCGAGCGTTCACCAGTAGGACCTGGACCACATGCGCGTTTCGGCTGGTCAGCAAATAACGCAACCCGGAGAGGATTCTCTCCACGCACGAACACGATACAAGAGAAAACGTCAAAATCAGTGACTCGATCTTGGATACACTACAGCGCCGCTTCTGCGATCCCCGGACCGCACCCTCGCTTTTAGTCCGCATTTTTTCCGCTATCTAGAGAGCGAGAGCGTTTTGATTCCGGAGCAGTGAGCATATTTGTTGCCGACTGAGCGATTTTACCCAAATATTCATTGTCACACGTACAATACACGGGGAGATTCGCGAATTTGATTACTATTACCTGCTAGTTGGTGTGTTCATCGTCGAGGTTGTCTGTCCGTACAAATCTTTAATATTTGGGTGGTGTTTTTCTTTAGCTGCAAGCAAAAGTGGAAAATAAACAAATCATTTCGGTGTCGGTTCGATTGAAATCGAATTTTAAAACGGGGCTCCGTTTCGTGTAAAAATTACAGATATTGCTTTACAGTCGTGCTCAACCAATTATCAAGTGGTGTTCAGTGAGTTCCAGGTTAACATCACATTTGAGGATTTTCTCGAAAAAATGTGAGTATGCGTTTTTTTCTCGCCAGGGACGGGTAAGATTAGAACGTGATTTCTTAGTCACGTAGCAAATATGTCACTGCACAAGTGACGATTCACCCATTTATAGTGTAGTGGACTCTCTTCTCCGGTTTGAACCTGATTACATCACAACACTGAAAGTGCGGCACAGACTGCATCGAAAATAGATATCCGTCAGGAGTGCTTCTTACTGTCATAAGCTCGTGCGGGTTAGTCATCTCCGAAAATGTTACCATTTGTAACTCATTTTTTTACCCGTTTAGCAAAAACATTTCAACATGTGACCTTTCCCAGTAAGGTAAAGCTTCCTAGGGTGCTCCTATGTTTGCTTCAATTTTCTAATTTTTCTAAATGCATTTCGCAACACGGAAAACACGGAAAAGCAACAGTAACAGTGCAGTAGATATATCTTTTCCTAACGGTGAATCGGTGTAGCCCAGTAGCCAAAAATGCCCATTAATTATTGTTATTTGCATTTGATATGAACAGAACGTGAGCAACAAGCATCCTATCAGATGCTGTGTGCACCAACAGCTGAGCAATTGTAGACCGTATAAGATTTTTTTTGGCAAATGAAATCAATAACCTCTAAGGAAAAGTTTTCATAATTGAAAACAACAAAAAATATGAAAAATCACTAAAACGCAGTCAACAAATATCAGGTAGATATAAGGATTCTATCTTCTTCTGGATTTCGAAATTATTTGGTGTCACACACATCAAACGTAACAGAACTACTGCTTTGCCAAGTTATTGTTCAAAACTCTGATTACCTAGCTTTTCTACGAATATATAAAATACCGTTCATCACAGAGAAATCTTTGAATAAACAGCAATCGGAAAAAAAGAACCTGAACTGTCGCCATCTAGGCGCCATTTGGGGCGCTGAAGAAATTGCTCTGCCAAACAGATGCTAACTCCTCAAAATAGGTTTGAGGTGATTGAAAAAGTGTCCTTCTGGGAACTTCAATTGATTGTTACTATAAAGTATTTTGAAGCTCGAATGAAAACCATTTATTCAAAGTCGTCGTATAATGTAAACAGAACATGGTAATACGATAGGTAAACTTCCAGGAATAAAAACACGTCAAGAGATAATTGATTCAATATTTTTGCTTATACGTTATAATTGCTTCTGTCGGGACTATCAATCGATATCGGTTGTACCCGCTCAAATCCTTGGGGAGCTTTGTGAAGATCGCAAAAAAACTACTAGTGCGGGTACTCACACTGGCACTATGCCTAGACTGGGTGACGCCAATATGAGCCCACCCATGTAAAGGACTTGATGCTCGAAGGCAGCGGTACCTTCAGTTGACAGCTATATATTCGACAGAAAACACGTTATGTGCCTTATTTTGATGATTTGTTGATAAAGAAGTTTCTTGCAATGGCAGCGATGGATAAAAAAATCAATATGCAACCAAGATGTGGTGGGTGGAAAGCATTCTCTTGATGTGGTAGTAGGTCAGACACCTAATACTAGTAAACTTTTCGATGCACTTTAGTGGTGCGTGGTGGTGTTTAGTAGTTTCAGTTATGTATTGATATCCGTAACTAACGTTTAACGGAACAAATGTTCTGTTTTGGTGGGATGGTTTAGATATTTGTTACAGTTGGAAAGAATTAATCGTTTTCACTTTGTTTTCTTTCAGAAACTTTTACCTCACTATATACTCAAATCGAAAGTTAGTTACAATGTTCGCACTTTGGTACTTCTCTTTGGCTGTTGACGAAATCAGGTAAGTCGATAGAGATTTTTTCTATTTCTGCTAAACAAAACTCACAACCAACGCTTTTCCATCCAAATGTTGTGAAAATAAATTTGCTAATATCAGAGCTAACGATTCGGTATTTGTATATACTAATAATGATGTTTCGCAGCCAGTTTATTTATAATCAGCTTAAATTGTCAGCGTATAACCAATTATTCCACGAATCAAAAGAGGATCGATCAAATGAGTAATCAGACGCTAAAATATTTTTTCGCTAGAGTTGTTTTTTTCCGCTTGAAAAATGGAGAGGAATGTTAAAATAATATCATAATAGGAGGAGCTTACAAAATTACAACTATCATGTTTACAAGTCAAAGAAGCTAGAAATGACTGCGAAAAATTCGAAATTGTAACTAACAACCTCATTCATCATTTGAAAGACGACTACGCATTAAACAACGAAGCATATTTATTTATTTGTTTTAATGTTGTCTACATTGAAAATATAATAGTTAAGAATAGAGTTCTAGAGGCGCACTATTTTTAACAGAATTTTACTCATCAACTGGCCTAGGTATACCTCATATATAAAGCTACATGTTGCTAATCCTAGCTTTCACAACATCGTAAGCTACTAATCTAAAAAAAACGTACTGACTCAAATTTTTCAAGCTCTGCCGATCGGCTTTTATTTCATTGCGTTCAACAAGAAATGCATACAACTTGTATACAATTTAAAGTCGAACTTGTATGCAGCAGCACCAAATGACTATCCTCCCTCACTATACTGCACTATAGCAGCATACGACATCGGACTTTTCAAACAGTATGTGAAGATGTCATATTTTACCTCAACAATGTTAGTGTGAGGTTCTTTCTAATCTTTCGCAAAAATAACTTCGGCGGGAGGCAGCAGCAAACATTTACTTTGGTTGTGTATCCAAAAAGAATGGCAAAACAAATAAGACGGCTTTCGGTTAGCAGCAGCACAGCACAGTGCATCGATCTGTTGGATGTTTATTCTATATTTGTAAGATAGAAACGCACAATCCCTTGCTTTAACTGCTGCAGCTTGTGGAATCTTTTTCGTTTTACAATGCAGCGTTATTTACGAAAACTTCTGTACGGTAGAAGCATTGAATTTTATGTTTAGCTATGGTTGAAGACCTTCTAGGCTACAGTTGACAAATGATTTTGAGTTTTGTCAAGGTTGCTAACTACGCGCCATAGTTGGATGATAATTTGGCATACAATATTACTTTCTGCTGCTGACAGCAATATGACTTTCATTTTCATTACTAGAATTCCCTTGAGCCTGTGTCAGTTCGATTGAGATGCCTTCTTTACCCAGGTGAGACAATGAATCGATCTGACTGATTTTCGAAAATTCGGTTTAGATTCGTTATTGTTACATCGTTACTTTGAAGCTTTCCGACAAATTAGTCAACTAGATATTGAATATTTTTTTAAATATACATTGATCATATCGGAAGAATACTGTACACAGTTATACAACTTCCAGTAGGGAGCATGACGGAGCTAACGGAGATGCTTAGCGACGTCAAAAAAATTTATCATCTATCATCAATAAATTTATTTCAGATTTTTTTGTTCTAGAAAAATTGTAAGCTTTGAGGTGCACTGTACTGGTAAAGTATCGAATACATCCAATATTTTAATTTTATTGCAATTCAAAGCTGATCTTGTTCTCAGCTGTACAATTCAAATTGATTATAAATATCAACAATCGGGCGATGAAATGATGCACAATAACAACAATATCGTACGCTAGCCTGTTAGGCTAGTAGCGGTCTCTATCAACTAGATTATAGTTGAGAGAATTCGTTTTCGATATTGTTTTTGGCACATTTTGCATGTGTAGGATAAGTACAACGATACACCGTGCCCCAGAAAATTTTCAGCTCGAAAAGATCATGACCTGATCGGGGATCGAACCCGATATCACAACCGAGAGGGAGAGCTAGCCGATCAACATCGCTAACCACAAAGTCACGGGGGCCTTTAAATGATACATTCATTGAAAACTAATGATTCCCTATTGCATCCTTCAAATCCTTTCGAATATTTTATTTGCTATAAAAATAAAATAAACTCTATTCAGCCAGCAGTCCTGCATTCTTGGTTTTGATAGCATAAAATACAATACATAAGTTTCCACTACGTGCGCTAAAGCTTTCAGTATACTCCCATTGAACAAAATATATAATAAAACTACCACATTTAAGCCGTACCAATTTGTTTTAAATAAAAAATAACCTGACTTTGCATGGGCTTATCACGAAGGAAAGAAAAAACAGAGTACGTGACTAAGCCTGCATAGCTAGCGACACACTCACACCTCCTACTGTTAATTAGTGCTCTGGTTCGAGAGAAACGACAAGACATCGCGAATCTCAAGAACCGTCACAGACAAATCAGCTTTGTTAAAATTCAACCAGCAAAACTCTCCTGATAAACCATGCGTTTATCTGTAATGCAATAATTGAAAAAGAGATTTTGACAACTGTCGTCGTTGCTCATCTCATTCCAGTCATATGACGATTGTTCAATGTGAACCTAGGCAGATTGAGACTGGTACTGACGCGACAGTCTAACAATGATGTGTTAGCACTTATCGCTTGGAACCCACGTCATTTGATAGCGGCTTGAACCGCTCCATGCGGCAAGGTGAAACACGTGATGTAAGATGCATCCTATGAGATAAACTGCGACATTCAAGTTGGAAATGAACGAATGAGCAAATCTCCGCGCATTCAATGGGTAACGAATGGCAGCAGTTATCGATACGCATAAATAGCAGACAATCGTAATATTATCATCAGTACAGCGATCGTTAGATTATCGATTATTTTCGCTGTCATTTGTATCAGCGGATAGATATACTATATGTGTGATTATTCCATTAGCTTTATATAACTACATTATCGATAGGATTAGTTGTTTGTTCAATACAATGCTGCCGTAAAGCCTAGTGTGACAGATAAATTATTGGCACTAGTAGAGCGGGGTTGTATGGAACGTAATCAAATTGAATATGCGACAGGTGCGACCTAGACTTTTGATTTGTTTATTTTTACGGGGTTATGAATATTCGTCGCGTGTCAATACTTGCATGTCAAAACAAATGCGCAAAAATCGACAATTTAAGACCTGTGTAAAAGTTCAGTTCTGAATGAAACCGGGCCAGAATGAAAATGTGGTAAAATTTGGATGTATTTGTTTGAAGCACATTGATGTTATTTATTATCACTTTTGCTTTTAGCATCGCAGTTGTCATCTGATATGGTAAAAAGATTTATTGTATTACTTCTTATGTCAATATTGTCAGAGGATTATCATCTCATGCGCGATGAGGTCAGTTCTCAACTTTAGTTTATCTTTGACAAATTTTTATAACCAATGTTTTGCTACTTTTGAGTCAAAATTGTTGCAAACTGAACTGCACTTTTCGGTAGTTTTTCAAGTAAAAAGAAAAAAATCACTCACATTTTCTCTTCTTCTTTCTTTATTCTTTTCTTCTAATCGATTTTTGTCATTATTTTTTTTTTTTACGATGGATGAGATCTGACACAAGCAGCGTTGCCAGGTATCCAGATTTAGCTGGATTATCCAGATTTTTGAACATGTATCCAGGTAGACAGATTTGATGTCCAATCATCCAGATTTTTCATGAATGATCCAGATTTTTTTTTCTCTGCTCCGCAAAAAGGTCATCGCTTCAAATTTGGCGCGAAATTTTGCAATTTTGTCACCTCAAATTTTACGTACCCCAAGACTTTCATCCGCAGAATTTACCTTTCACCCCACGAAATGACTTCCAGATTTTTTATTTGCCTTTTCCAGATTTTAAAAAAAATGACCTGGCAACGCTGGACACAAGCCCGACACTGTTTCAACGGAATAGTTTTTATTAGAAGAACTTTTTTCCCTGAGAGTCCCAATTTTATAATTTTAGGCAACTAAACTGTCTTCTCAAAAACTTTTATGTTTACAAACGCTATCAGAGGTGAATTTTAAGATCTGACGCTTTGTAGTCCAGCAATTTCTGATAAAATCGCTAATTGGCATGTGTCGGATTATTTAAACTTTACTATCTATCTATCTGATCACAAGCACATTTTGTTTGAATGGATACATAAAGACAGCCTAAGGAAACATACTGAGATCAATATACACAACAATTGCGAAAAGAATAACCTTCAAATTGAAGCAGAAATGAAACACTTTCAGAAATGAGCAGGTGATAAATGTTTAACAATGATAGTTGTCCCGCCAAGCATTCGTTATCAAGCAGGAAAGAACCGTTTTTTTTTTCTTCACAAATCATTTATTTGACACGGCACAAATACAATTCAATGTTTAACGGCGCCAATTATATCGGATGACTTAAAATCTATAAGCAAATTTTTTATCCTCGCTGCCGACAACGAGCTGAAATTAAGTCTATCTTAAAACTAGCATGTATTATTCAATCAGTGTTTTGTAGTTGAATGGTCGTCTGATGATCATCGAATAAATATGCAGCATGTATGGATTTGTTCTGCTAAGCCACGATGTCATGAGCTGGGACAGGGGCTTGTAATCCTCGGGTTCTGAGGGTGTTGTGCGGGGTCTAGTTGCTGGTTTTGGTTCGTTGTTGTTGTTCGCTGGTGTTCAAGTTGCCATATGGTGTTCGCCGCTGAGCCAAGATATAAAGAAAGGCCTCGGGTTTTCCTGGCGAGTTCGTGTGGGGTTCAATTGCTGGTTCCAAAATCGAGGTCTACGACGTGTTCTTGCCGTTTTGTTGAATGTGGGTGGAAAGGAATGGGACTAGACTTGGGCATGGATGGATTTCAGGAAAATGTATATAAGGGACATGTAGGGTAGGTCGCGACTCGCCAAGACATCACGAACAGGGACAGCTGGTTCTCTACCCTCGGCCCGAAGGGAAGTTATTAATTTAGACCTGGCGTCACGGTGTACAGGGCATGACCAAACAACGTGCTCTATGTCGTGATAACCTTCACCACAGGCACAGATACCACTTTCCCCGAGCCCAATACGACGGAGATGCGCATCAAATCTATAGTGATTGGACATAAGCCGAGACATCACGCAAATGAAATCTCGACCTACATCCAACCCCTTGAACCACGGATTCGTCGATACCTTGGGTATAATGGAATGTAACCACCTTCCCAGTTCCCCTCTGGTCCAAGAATTTTCCCAACTGATGATCGTATTCTGACGTACAAATGCGAAAAATTCATTAAAAGCAATTGGTCTTTCATAAATTGCACCGTTTGATGCGCCCACCTTAGCCAAAGAGTCCGCTTTCTCATTGCCCGGTATCGAGCAGTGAGAAGGGACCCACGCTAAGGTAATCTGAAACGATTTTTCGGATAAAGCACTCAGATGTTCCCGTATTTTCCCCAGGAAATACGGAGAGTGCTTAACATCTTTCATCGATCGAAGAGCCTCAATAGAACTGAGACTGTCCGTAAAGATGAAATAATGGTCCGTGGGCATTTTTTCGATAATCCCTAGGGTGTACTGAATAGCAGCTAATTCTGCGACGTAAACAGAAGCAGGATTATCGAGCTTATGGGAGACGGTTAAACTGTTATTGAAGACACCGAAGCCAGTGGACCCATCGAGAAGTGGTCCGTCAGTGTAGAACATATTGTTGCAGTTGATGTTTCGATATTTATTGGAAAAAATTTTAGGGGTCTGCTGCACGCATAAATGATCCGGGATTCCACGAGTTTCTTCTATCATGGATGTATCGAAAAACACAGTAGAATCAGAAGTATTTGATAAGTTGACACGATTTGGAATATTCAAAGAAGGGTTAATATTTTGAGACATGTGATTGAAATACAATGTCATAAAACGGGTTTGAGAATTGAGTTCGATTAACCTTTCAAAATTTTCAATCACATGACGGTTCAAGACCTCACATTTGATAAGAATACGAGAAGACAGGCTCCAGAAGCGGTTTTTCAACGGTAGAACTCCGGCTAAGACCTCCAAACTCATCGTATGGGTCGATTGCATGCAACCTAAGGCGATACGCAAACAACGATATTGTATTCGCTCCGGTTTGATCAAATGTGTGTTTGCTGCGGAGCGGAAGCAGAAACACCCGTACTCAATTACAGACAATATCGTTGTTTGGTAAAGCCTTATAAGGTCTCCTGGGTGGGCTCCCCACCATGATCCGGTTATTGTACGAAGAAATTTTACTCTTTGCTGACTTTTCTTCATCAGATACCTAACATGGCAACCCCAGGTGCCCTTAGAGTCGAACCAGACACCAAGATACTTATGCACCAAAACCTGAGAGATCGTTTTACCCATTAATTGTGCTTGGAGCTGAGCAGGTTCATGCTTCCTAGAAAAAAAACTACTATCTCAGTCTTCTCCGGAGAGAATTCGATACCTAGCTGTAGAGCCCAAGCAGACAAATTGTCCAAGGTATCTTGCAATGGTCCTTGCAAATCGGCAGCTTTGGCTCCTGTAACAGAGACCACGCTGTCGTCGGCAAGTTGTCTTATCGTGCATGAATTTGCCAGACATTCGTCGATGTCATTTACATAAAAATTGTAAAGAAGGGGGCTTAAACATGAGCCCTGGGGAAGACCCATGTAGCTAATTCGAAAAGTTGCCAAATCACCATGCGTAAAATGCATGTGCTTTTCGGACAACAAATTGTGCAAAAAATTGTTTAAAATTGAAGAAAATCCTTGTCGGTGAAGTTTACCCGAAAGAATGTCAATAGAAACGGAATCAAAAGCCCCCTTAATGTCCAAGAACGCAGACGCTATTTGTTCTTTGCGAGCATACGCCAGCTGAATATCTGTTGAAAGCAACGCAAGACAATCATTCGTCCCTTTGGCACGGCGGAAGCCAAACTGAGTATCTGATAGCAGACCATTTGATTCGACCCAGTGGTCTAAGCGACGGAGTATCATTTTTTCCATCAATTTCCGGATACAGGATAGCATTGCAATCGGCCTATAAGAGTTGTGATCAGAAGCTGGTTTCCCTGGTTTTTGGATGGCGATCACCTTCACTTGCCTCCAATCCTGCGGTACAATGTTTTGCACCAGGAACTTATTGAACAAGTTCAACAAGCGCCTCTTGGCATTGCCGGGTAGATTCTTCAACAAGTTGAATTTGATTCTATCTAACCCAGGCGCGTTATTGTTACAGGACAGGAGGGCAACTGAAAATTCTGCCATCGTAAAAGGTGATTCTATCGCGTCGTGGCCCGGAGACGTATCGCGAACAAGGTTTTGCTCAAGAACAGAGTCCGGACATACTTTCCTGGCAAAATCAAATATCCACCTACTTGAAGACTCCTCGCTTTCGTTGACCGTTACGCGATTCCGCATTCTTCGGGCTGTGTTCCAAAGAGTGCTCATTGCTGTCTCCCTCGACGTCTCGTTTACGAACCGACGCCAATATCCGCGTTTTTTTTGCCTTAGTCAAGCTTTTAAACTTGGTATCAAGCTCCGAATAACGTTTAAAGTCGTCGGCATCGTCTGTATCCCGGAAGGTCAGATACGCGTCGGATCTTTGCGTGTAGGCATCGGAGCACTCTTTGTCCCACCACGGAGTGGGAGGCGGTTCTTTGATCGTTACGCCAGGGTATTTCTTCGTTTGGGCTTGCAACACGGCGTCGAGAATCAAGCCCGCGAGGAGGTTGTATTCTTCAAGCGGTGGATGATGTTGAATCGAATCGACCGTTTTTTAAATCATTTCCTCGTATAACTTCCAATCGACATTCCGTGTGAGGTCATACGGAATATCAATTGGTCGCATGCGAGTTGAACCGTTAGTAATTGAAATAAAAATAGGCAAATGGTCGCTACCGTGAGGATCGAGGATTACCTTCCATGTGCAAACCAACCGTAGCGACGTCGAACATAAGGATAGATCCAAAGCGCTTGGGCGCGCTGGAGGTTTCGGGATACGTGTCATTTCACCTTTGTTCAAAATAGTCATGTCGAAGTCATCGCAAAGGTTATAGATCAAAGAGGAGCGGTTATCATTGTAAGGGGATTCCCAAGCCACACCATGAGAGTTGAAGTCTCCCAAAATCAAACGTGGCGAGGGAAGAAGTTCTATTAAATCAAAGAGCAGCCGTTGCCCAACCTGTGCTCTGGGAGGAATATATATTGAGGCAATACAAAGCTCTTTACCTTGTATTGTCATTTGACATGCGACAACTTCGATGCCTGGAATCGAGGGGAGGTTAATACGATAGAAAGAATAGCACTTTTTAATCCCTAGAAGTACTCCTCCATATGGGGTGTCTCGATCAAGGCGAATAATATTAAAATCATGGAAGTTAAGATCAATATTTGAAGTAAGCCAAGTTTCACAAAGGGAAAATGCATCGCATTTGTTTTTATTTATCAAAACTTTAAGTGAATCAATTTTTGGTAGAATACTTCTACAATTCCACTGTAAGACAGAGATAGGATCCTTCATATACGCAGATGAATTAGGCATCGAAGGATACAAATGGAACAACTGGGGTTTTAGATGTTCCAGGAAGTGCTTGGAACTCCTTCTGGGACTTTAAATTTGCAAGCCCAGGAGAAGTTTGCTTCGGCTTTTCCGCAGCACTTTTAGATTTGTTCGTATTATTCATTCCATCTTGAGAAACCTTAGGTCCTTTCCTGGGAAGCTTAGGAGAGGAAAGATTTTTCCTCTTTCTAGTCTCCCCAAGACAGGCAAAAGAAGTTCCCTCTAGTGGTTCGTCAGAGTCGGCTTCATCTGAAGACAACAGATCAAAGGGGTTCGATGTTATGGTAGAAGTGGTCACGGTCTTCTTAAGAATCTCAGCGTAAGAACGCTTTGAGCGCTCCTTAAGAGACCGTTTAATTTTATCTCTGCGTTGCATGTACACCGGGCATGCGGAAAGCTCATGCAGATTTTTCCCGCAGTGAATACACTTTTCAGCGTTTACACTGCAAGAATCTTCCGCATGAGTCTCCCCACACTTGCCACACCGTGCCTTATTGCAGAAGTAGGCAGCTGTATGGCCTAACTGCTTGCAATTGGTGCAATTCATAACACGGGGCACATACAAACGCACAGGCAGACGAACCTGGTTGACAGAAACGTGGCTAGGGAGTGCAGATCCGGCAAACGTAACGCGAAACGAGTCTGACGGAGTGTATACTTTTTTACCGGAGACGAGCGACATGGACCGTAATTGCTTAACATCCAATACTTTCGCCTCGGTAGTGGATATTTTGAAGCAGCCGACGCCGCTTCCCAGAATACACTCAACAGTCAGACTCGAATCGGTTATTACACCGTCGATCTCCACGTCTCGTGCAGGTACATACACGCGATACTCACGTGTAAAGAGCTCAGAGCGAGCTATATCGTTGGCCTGATCCAGATCATTGACCACGACACGGAGCTTGTTTGGTCTGACTTTTGCGATTTCGGTCACGGCCTTGGACCCGTTGATCCGTCTGGGTAGAGCCTGGGACGAGGATTGACTAAAGCAGGGACAGAGGGGGGGTGAACAGGAGGGACAGGGTCGGGTGGGTTTGGAGACGGGGGATCGGGGGCTAAGGGATCCACATCCATTGCGCTCAAACTAGCGCAACAGTACAGTGGCAAAGAATCACGTACCTCTTTTTGTTGTCTTCAATAGCACAATCACCGAGTCTTTCGGTGCTGGAACGGGCAGCTTCGCAGCGGCACAGCTATAGCACAATAGCAGGATGACCTTCGGATTATTAGTTTGTCTTTACACCGCACTTCTTTATAGCGAGACAATCACTTAATGCGTCCGTTTTCGTCGAGCGTTCGGGACGGAATGAGGAAAGAACCGTTGTTTCATTGTTCCAAAGCTTGAAGGTCTTCGAAAAAAATCGGACACTTTTTATTAAAGTAAACTGAAGTACGTTTGCATACTGGGCTTTATATAGAATGGCCCTAACTGACTATAGCAATGAAATCGGGAAATCTAAAAGAAGGTCTTGGTTTCAAATGTGTGAATCTATCTTGGCAATCTCAAGCGTAACAACAGAATCTATACTAGTGATCCTCATGTTATTTTGAATCTAATGATGGAAACACATTTTTCAGGTTCTGTTATGCAGACTTACTTTGGGTCTACTAGTACAGAAAGAACTGGATCAGATATTGCGGATAATTTTTTTTACGAAAACCAGGGTGAAAATGCGATAAGATCCTTTGAGCCTCTTAAACCTGCAAGTATAGATGGAATATTTCCAGCATTGCTTCAAAAAGCTGAAGCAATGCCAGTTTAAGGTTGAATAATATTCCATCAGAATGGATATTAGTAAGTGTAATCTTCATACCTAGAACTGGGAAGCGTGATAGGACGCATTTGAAATCTGTCAAGCCCATTAGACAATGAATAAAATGATGAATGATTTCATTCCCTCATTTTACATGCAAATATATATACTAGGGTGGGTTATCGTTATATGGGAAACCCGAAACTTGATAGCAGAAAGCCAGAACCAAATTTTTTTTTGTTCTATTTGGAGCCCCAAACAATCACAAATTTATCGGAAGTTGATTGGTTTTGTCTCCGCTTGGCGTATTGCATATTAAATGTATATGGAGATTTGTATAGAAAAACCAACTTTTTTGCATTTTCCATTCTAAAGAGCTCAAAATGGCTTCAATCATACGTTTTATGACTTCAAATGGTAGGTTTTCTGATACCTAACAACTTGGCTGAAGACACTAAACTAGGGCGTCCCAAAAAAATATCGGAGCTGTTCAAAGTTTAGTATTTCGAAATTTATGTTGCAAATCATTTTTTCTACCAGCACTGCCAGTGTACCGACGTTAGTCAGATTTCCATTAGAAGTAACCTCTGAAACACGTTGTAGATTCTACCTACGTCTAGAATATTGACTCAAATTTGTTTGCTTGATCCAGCTGAGTGTATAAACTCGTTACGACAGGTTTCTTCTGATGGGAATCCTACTGACGCCGGTACATTGGTAATGTTGGTAGAAAACAAGATTTTCTGCATTTAAATCGACATACTCAACTTTGAACAGCTAGAGCTCTTCTTAAGGACATTTTAGCTCTTCAGTGTCTTCTGCAAAGTTGTTAGGCATCTAAAATACTATCCTTTAACATAATGTAGTGCATTATCAGAGCATTATTGAGCTCTCTAGAAAAGTAATAGTGTGTATGGTTTCCCCATACAAATTTGAAATGCAATGCGCCAAGCGGAGACATAACCAATCGACTTTCGGTAAGTTTAGAGTTGTTTGGGGCCCCAAAATACGCAGGTCATGAAATTTGTAAATTCGTTTTAACTAAAGAAGTTGCACTGTGCGCTTTTTTGGATATCGAAGGTCCTTCGATATTGCGCCCTATTTTTCGGTGTCTAGTGCAATGAGGATTCAACATGGGTATTTTTTTTTAATAGGGGGATTTGTTAGTAGCTTAAGTATTTATGATAAATATTAGTAAATAATGAGTATGTGTGTTCAATCACAAATGGTGACTTCTCAACACTGTTAGAAATTTGTAATTTTAATTGTTAGGATTTGTTTGCTTTCGCAATTAGGACTTATCATTCATAGGGATTCAAACCTACTTGTCAAGAGAGGAAAGTAAACTTACAACTAACCTTAATGCTAACTTATTGGCTATAAAGAGAGCTTATCGTAGCAATTGAGGATTGCAACGATTTTTGTCGAAAATTGTTAGTAATTTTATTTGACATAGCTTCTAATGGTTCAACACCAGTAAGTCTATGTAATTCGAGTGTACCAAACCAAGGAGGACGCTTCAAAATCATTTTCAGAATTTTATTCTGAATCCTTTGAAGCGTTTTCTTCCTTGTTGAACAGCAACTTGACCAGATCGGTACAGCATAAAGCATTGCTGGTTTAAAATTTGTTTGTAAATCAAAAGTTTGTTCTTTAAACAAAGTTTAGAATTTCTGTTAATGAGAGGATATAAACATCTCGTATATTTGATGCACTTGGCTTGTATACTCTCGATGTGCTCTTTGAAAATAAGTTTTTTATCGTAAATTAGTCCCAAGTACTTAACCTTGTCGGACCAACTTAAAATAACCCCATTCATCTTGACAACGTGATTATTGTTTGGCTTGAGGAAAGAAGCCCTAGGCTTATGAGGAAAAATTATCATTTGAGTTTTAGAAGCATTGGGAGAGATTTTCCACTTTTGCAAGTAGGAAGAAAAAATATCTAAACTTTTCTGCAATCGACTGCATATGACACGAAGACTTTTTCCTTTTACGGAAATGGTTGTGTCATCGCAGAACAATGACTTTGTGCATCCTGGAGGCAAATCAGGAAGATCTGAAGTGAATATGTTATACAGGACTGGGCCCAAGGCAGAACCTTGAGGCACACCTGCTCTGACAGGAAATCTATCAGATTTTGAATTCTGATAGACAACCTGCAGAGTTCGATCAGTAAGATAATTTTTCAAAATTTTGATTAGGAAAATTGGAAAATTAAAAGTTTGCAATTTCGCAATCAAACCTTTATGCCAAACACTGTCGAATGCTTTTCCTATGTCTAAAAGAGCAGCTCCAGTGGAATAACCTTCAGATTTGTTAGCTCGTATCATATTAGTAACTCTGAGTGATGTTTGATTCGGCGATGAATAACAATTGCAACTCCACCGCCGGAACCCTGAATCCTATCATATCTATGAATCACGTAATTGCGATCATATTTTAATTTGATGTTAGGTGTCAAAAATGTTTCAGTAATAATTGCAATATGCACATTATTTACTGTTAAAAATTAAAAAGCTCATTCTCATTGGCTTTCAATGAGCGAGCATTCCAATTCATTATTTTAATTGTTTTATTTAAAATCATTGCAAAATTTTAAATTAGAAACAATTTCAATTGTAAAATTTGCGCTATTTGAATGGCTTCAAACATTGATTTTGCCTGCAACATGGCGTTAATAAGATCGAACATTGCCTGTTGTTGCAGAAAAGAAAGTTTACCTGCCGTAATAGGCCCCAGGCAGTTGACATTAGAAAAAATATTTTCGGTAGTAATATTAGCTGGGGTAATAGGCGTACATTTATTTTCTAGCGTGTTTTGCTTACCCATATTAACGGTCATTTTCGAACTACCAACATTAGGCGGTAGAATGTTAGAACTACCTGTAACCTGTGCATATTTTAAACGGGTATGCAAAGGAGTAGGTGAACTATGCGTCACTGGTACGCTTGGAGAATTTTGGTTTGAAGCTTGTTTTAATTGGGAAATTGAAACTTTCTATAAGCTTCCCATTTTACACGCACGTTATATAAAGCATGTGCTTTTTCAAAAAAATTTAAGTTATTAACCTCACTGCGGTTAAAATGAATTAAATAGTTTACAAGGGAAATTCCAGTTCGCTGACTGTTTTCGCCTCGTGATTTTTGTTTCATTAGAATTACTTGGGTAGGGGCTATGCCAAGTAATTCTGTTAAAGTAAGTTTGATCTCATCAACGGTTTGATCGTTGGTGAGACCTTTCAAGACAACCTTGAACGGCTTGTCGTTCTTGGTGTCATATGTAAAAAATTTGTACATCTTGTCAGTTAAATACTGGGTCGTGCCCTTTATCGAGTCGGCTAATAAGCGGCATTCACCTCTACGGCCAATTTGATAGGTAACTTTAACGCCAGAAACAAACGTTGAAAGTTCCTTATTGAATATATTAAATTCAGAAGAAATAGTTACCACAATAGGTGGAACTTTCTCCTTTTTTAAAGATTTCACATTTTGTATAGTTTCATTATTAATAACTTCCATTTCACCAGCTTCGTGCTCAAGCAAAATATCAAAAGGATTGTCACTACAGACACTCGAAGTGTCAGAAAGAGATGCCTCTCTTTTCCTCCCGCAGCGATGCGAGGTTCCTTTTTTCGTCCAGCCATTTCAGGTGATACGAAAAAAGTTAAAACAAATGTTAAATTCAAAAGTAGGTAGTCCTGAGAAAGACTGATGGGAAATAATTTTCAGGTAGTCTTTAAAAGACACACTGACAAAACACAAACTTTGAAGCTATAGGCAGTCAAAGACCAGTTCACAAGCAACCGAAAACATGTCTGACCTGTAGGACAGTTCAAGACACACTGAATCTGGGTATTGTTGATTGGCTCCATACTATGCTTATAAAAAGAAACTACTACGGTAAGGGCAAAAAAAGGATGTCCGCAAAGAGATGTTCTTTCGCCCCTTATGTGATCTTTGGTGGTAGACAATCTTCTCAGGAGCTTAAAAGCAGAAGGTTGTGGGCTTTGTGGATGACATAGCTTTTGGTAAGAGGATAGTTTGACGACACAGTTTTGGAAAGAATGCAAGTAAATCTAAAGTATACCCAGAAAGGTGGGGCACAAAATTAATGTTAGCTCCCATGCACTTTTCGTGCTCCTTATGGGTCCTATAACAAATGTGTGACTTTTCAGAGTGATTGGTGGCACTATACTTTTTTTAAGTCTCCATACGATTTTATATGAAAAAATCCACTTTTTCAAAATTTGTTCTCCAGAGATGTCCAGTTGGTTTTTCACATCGATTATCCGTCTGAAACTGACCTACGCTTCGTTAGTGTGATTGCCATGAACCAAAAAGGATACCGATAGAACAAAGCTAGATAAAGCTGTGGTGCATTATTTGTACGCAGATCAAGGTTTCTTGACAGTGACTATTTACAGCACAAAGAGGTTTGGTCTTCCGGAAAGGTGATTGGCTTCATAAACCATATCTTATCTGACTTAAAGCGTGTCGATGCAAGTTCCCGATCACTTCACTATAGTAATAATTGTATTTGCAAGGGGATACGTAAAGTAAACAAAGACATATTACAGAAGTTCACATAGTTTGACAACGTAATTCTAATTCGCTAACAAAAAAAATATAAAAAACTTTATTTTGAAAAAATCTGAGAAATCTTTTATTAACTACTTTTTGATTTTTAATATCTATTTCTAAAAACAATTCCATAAAAGTAATCTTTTGACATCTTTTCTCTATCTCTTGTCTTTATTTAGATATATCGATTATATCGATTTATAAACATAATGTTTCAATACTTCAGCCCATCTTCAAAAATTATGATGGATACATTGTTGAAAAATGAAGTACGCAAAATTGCTTAGTTTAATTAGGCCTACACATCAATAAAGTATTATTGAATTCTGAGAGGGTGCTGCCAACATCTGGATGATTTGAAAAAATCGAAATTCGAAAAACGATAGATTACAAGTAATCTTTTCTCACATGTCAATTGTCGGATTGTCATAACTTTTGTTTACTAAAATGGCGCAAAACTAATCAATTGAATTTCTCAGGATGGAATTTGATTAGCTACTAGTTTGTAAACGAAAAAAACATCATCTCCACAACATAGCACGTTTATTTGTTTACAACATGACACGTTCAATATTTCTGGTAAACCAATGAAAATTAACAAATCATAAGTTTTTAAAGTTTTTGCTCTGTAACTATTCATCAAGCTTGTCGAGAGTTGAAAATTTCAATAATCTTCGATTGAGTCATCTCCATGGAAGACCCGGGACGGAACTTGTTTTTTGAAAATGCTCGTTCTCAGCACTGGAATGGCCGATTTGGGAAAACTTGGAATTTTATTCAAGGAGAATAGTTGCTCTAAGTTTTGGTAAAGATACCACTCCTCTGAACCCCACCCCGTTTTCGTGAGACGCAAATATGTCTGTGTTTTTTTCTAATTTTTCAGACAGATTGAGCAAACACTGGTAATTTTCATACGTATCAATTGCTCCATGTATCAAATCATGTCAGGTGGATGAAATATGGTATGTAATAGTGAATTTTGGAGTTTCCAAATTATTTCAGTACAAAATCACAAAACTACTTATTTTTATAAAAAATTCAAACAACAAAACCGTTCTTCAAGGTTATGGTTCATACTACGTCTCCAGACTCCATTCTCCAACACACCGCCAAAGATAGTTCTTAGCATTCAACGTTCAAAAAGTCCGAGCGGTCCAAGTCCTTCTCGAGCGTTTTCCACGTCGTTTTGTACAGAATACACTTGATGTGGAGACTCAGGTTTTGCGACCGTAGTTTTTTATAAAGCTCATAGTAAACACGACTTCCTCTGATAATGTGCCTTCTAAACTCCCGGCCGATTTCGTCAAGAATTTTCCACAGCTCTTGTCGATTTATTGTGTCGTATGCGGCTTTAGAATCGACGGAAAGATGGTGTGTGGCACTTTTGGGGGATCTACCGCAGTGTAAAGATCCGATCAGTCGTAGACCGTCTTTCCATTAGGCCGGCCTGGTAACTTCCTACAAATTTGCTGGCTAATGGTGACAGGCGTTGGAAGATGATGTGAGAGGACACTTTGTAGGTGGCATTCAGGACTGTGATCGCTCGATAGTTCTCACAGTCTAGGTCGTCGCTTTTCTTGTAGATGGAGCAGATAACCCCTTCTTTTCACTCCACCGGTAGCTGTTCTGTCTTCCAGGTCTCGACGATCAGCTGATGCACTCTCAGAAGAAAGGAACTTCAGATAAGGAAGACAATCAGCTCTTTTGGTAGTAGTGGGAAAGAAGGACGCCAGGAAACCGGTCTCTTATCTTTTACGATGAAGTAATAGGTGTAAGGGAAGCGTTATACAAAATCTGACTGACACAAGCACAGAAACTGACGAGGAAGAAATTTACATAATAAATATGCTCATAATTTTTGGAACACTTCTATTGTATACAATTACTGCTTTCTTTATGTTCAGGTTAGTCGCCAATGCGTGATAGACTTCAAAAAGTATTTGGGCGTCGTACACAAATCACGTAACGCATGAAAGGGGGAAGGGGGGCTGGTACTGCTTTACTTATTGGTACATAGGGAAGAGGGGGGTAGTTAAGACAGTTACGTAACTGTGATTTTTGTTCATAATTGCAAGTTTGGAGGGGTGGGTAGTTTGTTCAGCATTATGTAATTTTAGGAGGGAAGTCACATCGATAGTTACTTATTGTTACATACTAAAGAGGGGGTTCTGCAATTTAGATTTTTAGCGTTATGAAATTTGTGTACGACGCTTTATAGAAAAAATAGTAAAATTTTTATATAGAAACTCAATTTCATCGCAAACGAAGATACGCTCAATACTAATGTCGTAACTCGTAAGTTTGACTGATTGCTTAATGCATAGTGCTATATTTATTTTTGGTGAGGGCTGCAATGAGAAGTATTTGAAACGCGGACTTTGTGTTTAAAAACTCCATTATTATTCCTCTTCTCCCTGTGCAAACTGTCTCCTGACAGTTAATAAATTTTAAGGCTAGTGACTAGCGACTATATGCCCAAAACTCCATTCACTTTACAATAACAATAGCAAGTAGCTGAATGAAAACAGTTTTTAGCATCCTTCAAGAAACTGATATTTCTAGCACATTCTAATTTCTATAAATAATAGAAATAATAAATTCTCGAATAACTCAGATGCAAATAATATCGCTTTTGAATGAAGCAAGGGGAATTTATTGCTTTTCGATTGTGCAGGAAGCGCCTGTATTCTGTTTATCGAATGCATCAAACAATTTGAGTTTCAAGTGCGAAAAAGCTTATAATCTCCCTTATAATCTGTGGCAATGTATATTTTACAACCTTCACATTGAACGTGACGAGCCGAACAAAATGAAAAACAGTTTTGTTGTGCACGATAAAACGGATAAAAATTTTTACATAACCTTTCCGTGGTTAGGGTTGAAACAAGCGCGTGGCTAATTTTAGAACTCTCACCGGATTGTGAGCGTTTTATCTTCTTTACCCATACCAATTCTTGTAGATTTTGTTTATCGTAAACGTCTTCATTCCCTACAACAAATGCTGAAATAAACACCATCATTTATTATGTGGTAGTCGAAGTTGTATAGTGTACTTATTAATTAAGTAAACGAATGCGCTGAAAGAAATGTGTACGAAATGTGCTGGTAAAGAAATATTTACATCTGAATCTCTCAAAGTTGATTTATGATTAGCACAGCTGTATTCATATTCTTTTTCGTCTTTTACTGCTAAAAAGTGCAGTGCTTTTTTTACCGGCTGCCAACAGCAGCGAACGGATTCGCACACATAGTGACTGACTGACAATTTAGCTAGATGTGGAAAAAAAAATAGAATATGGACGAAAACGCTTCAAGAGCAAGACTTTTCAGGCTGAGGAAGAAACTGTCAACTTACTGAGTGAGATTTCGAAGACTGTGTGAAATCAGCTCGCATTAAAAAAAGTTGTTTAGTAACATCTGTGATCTATTTATGCAATACACAAAAGTAATAGGAGAACAAAGCGAATGTTCATTATAAGTTGTACAAATTTGAATCTTTATACTTTGCATATACCGTTTGTGTTACCATACTAAGTTTTCATTCATGCAAAATACTTTATGGTTAGATTAAAGTGAGCAAAAACTTATTTTCCTTCACCTAGCAGTATATATAAACCTGTCCTATGCCCCTTTAAGATAATTTTCGTAGACAAACATTGCCAGTCACAAAACATTGAAAAAAATGTCAATTTTACCACATTCTACGGTACTTATTGGTTTCAAAACTTACTAAAAACATTTTTTCGGAACATTATACATCCCAAAAATAATTGTTGTACTTTAACCCTCTAGTGCCCAATGCCGCCATTTGGCGGGCTTCAGTCGAAGTTCCGAAAAGCTTTAATAAATACTTAAAAAGTGTTTATAATGGTTTATAATGATTTATCGAAGTCCGTTTAGAAATTAGTTTGGGCACTAGAGGGTTAATTTAAAGATATTTAAAAAAGTTACGTTATATCGAGGTAAAAGCTACGTTATATCGAGTTACCTTATATCGAGGTTGTCTTATACCGAGGTATGACTATAGTTTATTTCCGATATTTTTAGCTACAATCAGGCCGCAAGTTAACATTGAGCCCCATATTCCCTAAACATCAATTAGAGAAGAGAGACTAAAAACAAAACGTAGATCTTTGGGCAACTAACGTCATTACCTTGAAATCACCCGAAGATGTTTTCTTTCTGTGCATATTATCTTCCTAAACCTACAGCAAAGCGGATGATAAGCCGACAGCAGTGAGAGCAGAAAGTAACGCGACAGGGAAAGTTGACACGTTATTTCTAAGGTCTAATTTTGGTCGAAATCGCACATTATACAATATGTGACAGCGGTCATCTGTGCTATGACGTTTGACCCCCAACGGTATGGTTGATCTATTCTGAGATATTTATGGGAAACTTTTTTGCAAATATCCTTTCTTCGAAAAAATATATTAAAATATTTATTTATATTTTTTTCATCATACAATGCAGAACGCAAGACTCATATCACTAACGTTATATAAAGCCAAAAAGATTTCACACTTATTATACTCATCCAGCGTATTTTTGTGTTTCTCAAAGTCGTACAATAACGATGCTCATTTTGTGTTTTAGTTGTTAATTTCATTCTTGAAGCTGACTTATGTTTTAATGCTGTACCTAATCGCGATGCGTTACTCATCATCTAATCTGGAGTGGCCTAATTTGACTACCGACAAAGTATTTCTCTTTATGAGTTTTTATTTCTATGTTTTCAGAAAACGCTTTGGTTTTGTAAATCGAATTTTTCTATTTTTCAATGGCAACGGCTCTGCCAGCTACCCTCCGGCTATCGAAGCACAGAAACCGGCGGACAGCAAACCGGTACTTTCAACAGCTGAATCCGAAGCTTCATCGATACCCTCAGTATCAAATCCCGAAGCTTCATTACCGACTGCTGTAGTTCCGAAACCGGTTGTTGTAGCACCAAAACCGATTGAAAAACCGTCCATTAGGTCTGAGGAAAAGTCACCTATTAAATCTGCACCGATTGCACCAACCGTTAAGCCTACTGCACCTGTTACCGAACCTGTAAAGCCTAAAGTGGAACCGGTCACTCCGTCAGTCAAGCCTGAACCCGCTAAGCCAAACCAGCAACCAAAACTCAATGTGGTTCCGCCAGTTCCGACCTCAGTTCCCACGCGGCCAACGGCGGCAACCAACGGTCAAGCTCAACCGAAGACGGCTGAATCAGCCAAACCGGCACCGGTGCCAAAGTCGACTGAGGCAACGACTAGCTCATCAATTGTGGTTGAGTTACCAACCAGCAACGAAGACAGTTTTATTATTGTCGAAAAACAGAAGCCGAAAGTTACTGTAACCGACATGAAGGACGCGACCCTTGGTTTTCTAAAAGCGGAAGGTGCTGGGCCAACCGTCAGAAGGTAGGAATAGCTCTAAATTTGTAGCAAGATGAGATGATAGTTCGCTGAAAACCAGCAGTTTTGTTGGGCTGACATGGAATGGCAAACAGCCAATATTAAAACAGATAACAAGTAGGCGCTACCGGGTCGGGTATGATTGAATGGGAGGTATAGTGGGTGTTTTGGCAATGTTTGTTTGTTTGTTTTGGTTAAGCTACCAGAAATAATGTCATGTCGCATCCAAATTTTTAATTGTTTTCAAAGGGGAAAATATTGGTTTTGATTTTGACATTAAAAGTTAACAACTTAACACATACTTTTGGTTCAAAAAAAAAGATAGCTAGCATTACGATGCATGAAAGATTTTGAAAGGTGAAAACTTACCTAAATTTGTCATCGAATAGGACATTTCCAACGATTATCTGTTCTTTTATTTATAAGAGTTCTCACAATTGTGCTTATGGTTGACGAGAAATAGAAGTCTTAACGTAACTACATATATTAGGTAAAAATTGAGGCTTGGTGATAGTTATACCCCAACATAAATGACAAATATTGCATCAACACTGGGGTCGCTTTTTACGCGGGTTTTTTTATGCGTTTTTTCAAACGGCATATTTCTACAATGACGCGGATTATTTTTACCCGATTCGGAAGATTATTTGTAGGTGGTATCAATTAAGTTTAGAATAAATATATCGAATCTAATCTTTTAAATGCGGTACAACCAACCGCGTAAAAAGCGACCCCAGTGTACTAAATATCTAAATTTTATAGCATTTTACGGTTACCCCAGAATCCTTCTTTCCTCGAATTGTATTTTTATATAGATAAGACGTGTTTTTTTTTTTGAGTGTATAAATAAAACGGTTAAAAATGCTGAATCCTTCTTTTCTAGAATTGTATTTTTATATAGATAAGGCGTGTTTATTTTTTTGAGTGTATAAATAAAACGGTTAAAAATGCTGGCTTTTTATATCGATCCTGGATAAACCGTCAAAGGTCGGGGAAAATACAGAGCAGAGCTAAGCGACAGTAACCGGAACATTCATGCAGTATATTCTGCATAGGTCCTTTATTCTTCCTACACATGAAAGATGTTCGTTGTGAAGACACCCGTTGACAGATGTGTTCGTTTCTGCTCTGTTCTTATTGCTATAATTAAAGTTATTTTTACTTAGTTGATGCACGCTGCACTCAAAAATATTAATCTAAGCGCTACACGAAATACCGCAGAGCTAGTCAGCAAATGTGCTGGCGATCGTTGTTTCCCGGCTTCAAGAAAGGTCCGTTAAAGATGTGAATAAACTAGGCAGACAACGCAATGGCTTCACACATAACCAGTTAACCTCTGAAATGTCTTAGATTCGTTAACCGGTTGTTGTCTTGAAAATTTCCTACTAAGGAAAAAAGTATTCCATAAACAACTCATTTCTATATAAATCATTTCTATTATCTTATTTATTAACATCCCTGCGAAATCGCTTTGATAAACAATTACATTTAGTCTTTTGAAGAAAAAAACTATTTGACTTACTAACTTTGATTTATTTCCGAACTGTTAAACGCAAGTTAAACTGTATTCTATCGGCTTCCATAGTGAGAAGTCGGACTGTAGTTGAATGAGTTAAGTTGCCGGTTGTAGTTCACGCCGTAATTCGGTTTGCTTAATTCCTCATTCGCCGAACTGATATCACTTCCTAGCATTTCGTTGACATTGCCCAAAGAAGTAAAAATCTTTTGTAAGGAGTTCAACAGTTTTCGGAACGGGTTTTTGCTAGAATCCACAACTGTAGTTTGTTCTGAAACATTTGAAGACTCCAGTACAGAGTTAGACACTACACTGGACTGTAAAGTGTCCGAAAAACTTGATGCAGCAGTGAGTGATGCTACTGCAGATATCGCTTGATTAGTAATCCCAAACTCAATTTCAGGTAAGCTAAATAGCGTGACGGGATTACCAGAGACTGATATGGATGATAAAGTTGATGTTGACTCAGTCGTCTCTGATAAGAACGGCAAACTGAAGATTTTGAATGGAGCAATAATAGTTGTTGTTGTTTCTGTAGTGGTCGTTGTAGCTTCGTTCGTTGTAGTAGTTGATGCTTCAGTTATCGATGTAGATGGGCTTTCCGTCGTTGACGTTGTACCTTCAGTAGTGGTCGTCGATGCTTGAACTGTCGATGTTGATGGGTTTTCCGTCGTCGACGTTGTACCTTCAGTAGTGGTCGTCGATGCTTCATCTGTCGATGTTGATGAGCTTTCCGTCGTCGACGTTGTACCTTCAGTAGTAGTCGATGCTTCAGTTGTCGATGTTGATGGGCTTTCCATCGTTGACGTTGTACTTTCAGTAGTGGTCGTCGATACTTCAGTTGTCAATGTTGCTGGGCTTTCCGTCGTTGACGTTGTACCTTCAGTAGTGGTCGTCGATGCTTCAGTTGTCGATGTTGATGGGCTTTCCGTCGTCGACGTTGTGCCTTCAGTAGTGGTCGTCGATGCTTCAGTTGTCGATGTTGATGAGCTTTCTGTCGTCGATGTTGTACCTTCAGTAGTGGTCGTCGATGCTTCAGTTGTCGATGTTGATGGGCTTTCCGTCGTCAACGTTGTACTTTCAGTAGTGGTCGTCGATGCTTCAGTTGTCGATGTTGATGGGCTTTCCGACGTTGACGTTGTACTTTCAGAAGTGGTCGTCGATGCTTCAGTTGTCGATGTTGATGGGCTTTCCGTCGTCAACGTTGTACCTTCAGTAGTGGTCGATGCTTCAGTTGTCGATGTTGATGGGCTTTCCGTCGTTGACGTTGTACTTTCAGTAGTGGTCGTCGATGCTTCAGTTGTCGATGTTGATGGGCTTTCCGTCGTTGACGTTGTACCTTCAGTAGTGGTCGTCGATGCTTCAGTTGTCGATGTTGATGGGCTTTCCGTCGTCGACGTTGTACCTTCAGTAGTGGTCGTCGATGCTTCAGTTGTCGATGTTGATGAGCCTTCTGTCGTCGATGTTGTACCTTCAGTAGTGGTCGTCGATGCTTCAGCTGTCGATGTTGATGGGCTTTCCGTCGTTGACGTTGTACCTTCAGTAGTGGTCGTCGATGCTTCAGTTGTCGATGTTGATGACCCTCCCGTCGTCGACGTTGTACCTTCAGTAGTGGTCGTCGATGCTTCAGTTGTCGATGTTGATGAGCTTTCCGTCGTCGACGTGGTACCTTCAGTAGTCATCGTAGATGCCTCAGTTGTCGATGTTGATGGGCTGTCCGTCGTCGACGTTGCACCTTCAGTAGTGGTCGTCGATGCTTCAGTTGTCGATGTTGATGGGCCTTCTGTCGTCGATGTTGTACCTTCAGTAGTGGTCGTCGATGCTTCAGCTGTCGATGTTGATGGGCTTTCCGTCGTTGACGTTGTACTTTCAGTAGTCATCGTCGATGCTTCAGTTGTCGATGTTGATGAGCCTTCCGTCGTCGATGTTGTACCTTCAGTAGTGGTCGTCGATGCTTCAGTTGTCGATGTTGATGGGCTTTCCGTCCTCGACGTTGTACCTTCAGTAGTGGTCGATGCTTCAGTTGTTGATGGGCTTTCCGTCGTTGACGTTGTACTTTCAGTAGTGGTCGTCGTTGCTTCAGTTGTCGATGTTGATGAGCCTTCCGTTGTCGATGTTGTACCTTCAGTAGTGGTCGTCGATGTTGATGAGCCTTCCGTTGTCGACGTTGTACCTTCAGTAGTGGTTGACGATACTTCAGTTGTCAATGTTGATGAGCCTTCCGTTGTCGACGTTGTACCTTCAGTAGTGGTTGACGATGCTTCAGTTGTCGATGTTAACGAGCCTTCCGTTGTCGACGTTGTACCTTCAGTAGTGGTCGACGATGCTTCAGTTGTCGATGTTGATAAGCCTTCCGTCGTCGACGTTGTACCTTCAGTAGTGGTCGACGATGCTTCAGTTGTCGATGTTGATGAGCCTTCCGTCGTCGACGTTGTACCTTCAGTAGTGGTCGTTGATGTTGATGGGCTTTCCGTCGTCGACGTTGTACCTTCAGTAGTGGTCGTCGATACTTCAGTTGTCGATGTTGACGAGCCTTCCGTCGTCGACGTTGTACCTTCAGTAGTGGTCGTCGATGCTTCAGTTGTCGATGTTGATGAGCCTTCCGTCGTCGACGTTGTACCTTCAGTAGTGGTCGACGATGCTTCAGTTGTCGATGTTGATGAGCCTTCCGTTGTCGACGTTGTACCTTTAGTAGTGGTTGACGATACTTGAGTTGTCGATGTTGATGAGCCTTCCGTTGTCGACGTTGTACCTTCAGTAGTGGTCGTCGATGCTTCAGTTGTCGATGTTGATGAGCCTTCCGTTATCGACGTTGTACCTTCAGTAGTGGTCGACGATGCTTCAGTTGTCGATGTTGATGAGCCTTCCGTTGTCGACGTTGTACCTTCAGTAGTGGTCGACGATGCTTCAGTTGTCGATGTTGATGAGCCTTCCGTTGTCGACGTTGTACCTTCAGTAGTGGTTGACGATACTTCAGTTGTCGATGCTGATGAGCCTTCCGTTGTCGACGTTGTACTATCAGTAGTGGTCGTCGATGCTTCAGTTGTCGATGTTGATGAGCCTTCCGTTGTCGACGTTGTACCTTCAATAGTGGTTGACGATACTTCAGTTGTCGATGTTGATGACCCTTCCGTTGTCGACGTTGTACCTTCAGTAGTGGTCGTTGATGTTAATGGGCTTTCCGTCGTCGACGTTGTACCTTCAGTAGTGGTCGTCAATACTTCAGTTGTCGATGTGGACGAGCCTTCCGTCGTCGACGTTGTATCTTCAGTAGTGATTGACGATACTTCAGTTATCGATGTTGATGAGCCTTCCGTTGTCGACGTTGTACCTTCAGTAGTGGTCGTCGATACTTCAGTTGTCGATGTTGATGGGCTTTCCGTCGTTGACGTTGTACTTTCAGTAGTGGTCGTCGATGCTTCAGTTGTCGATGTTGATGGGCTTTCCGTCGTTGACGTTGTACCTTCAGTAGTGGTCGTCGATGCTTCAGTTGTCGATGTTGATGGGCTTTCCGTCGTCGACGTTGTACCTTCAGTAGTGGTCGTCGATGCTTCAGTTGTCGATGTTGATGAGCCTTCTGTCGTCGATGTTGTACCTTCAGTAGTGGTCGTCGATGCTTCAGCTGTCGATGTTGATGGGCTTTCCGTCGTTGACGTTGTACCTTCAGTAGTGGTCGTCGATGCTTCAGTTGTCGATGTTGATGACCCTCCCGTCGTCGACGTTGTACCTTCAGTAGTGGTCGTCGATGCTTCAGTTGTCGATGTTGATGAGCTTTCCGTCGTCGACGTGGTACCTTCAGTAGTCATCGTAGATGCCTCAGTTGTCGATGTTGATGGGCTGTCCGTCGTCGACGTTGCACCTTCAGTAGTGGTCGTCGATGCTTCAGTTGTCGATGTTGATGGGCCTTCTGTCGTCGATGTTGTACCTTCAGTAGTGGTCGTCGATGCTTCAGCTGTCGATGTTGATGGGCTTTCCGTCGTTGACGTTGTACTTTCAGTAGTCATCGTCGATGCTTCAGTTGTCGATGTTGATGAGCCTTCCGTCGTCGATGTTGTACCTTCAGTAGTAGTCGTCGATGCTTCAGTTGTCGATGTTGATGGGCTTTCCGTCCTCGACGTTGTACCTTCAGTAGTGGTCGATGCTTCAGTTGTTGATGTTGATGGGCTTTCCGTCGTTAACGTTGTACTTTCAGTAGTGGTCGTCGTTGCTTCAGTTGTCGATGTTGATGAGCCTTCCGTTGTCGATGTTGTACCTTCAGTAGTGGTCGTCGATGTTGATGAGCCTTCCGTTGTCGACGTTGTACCTTCAGTAGTGGTTGACGATACTTCAGTTGTCAATGTTGATGAGCCTTCCGTTGTCGACGTTGTACCTTCAGTAGTGGTTGACGATGCTTCAGTTGTCGATGTTAATGAGCCTTCCGTTGTCGACGTTGTACCTTCAGTAGTGGTCGACGATGCTTCAGTTGTCGATGTTGATAAGCCTTCCGTCGTCGACGTTGTACCTTCAGTAGTGGTCGACGATGCTTCAGTTGTCGATGTTGATGAGCCTTCCGTCGTCGACGTTGTACCTTCAGTAGTGGTCGTTGATGTTGATGGGCTTTCCGTCGTCGACGTTGTACCTTCAGTAGTGGTCGTCGATACTTCAGTTGTCGATGTTGACGAGCCTTCCGTCGTCGACGTTGTACCTTCAGTAGTGGTCGTCGATGCTTCAGTTGTCGATGTTGATGAGCCTTCCGTCGTCGACGTTGTACCTTCAGTAGTGGTCGACGATGCTTCAGTTGTCGATGTTGATGAGCCTTCCGTTGTCGACGTTGTACCTTTAGTAGTGGTTGACGATACTTGAGTTGTCGATGTTGATGAGCCTTCCGTTGACGACGTTGTACCTTCAGTAGTGGTCGTCGATGCTTCAGTTGTCGATGTTGATGAGCCTTCCGTTATCGACGTTGTACCTTCAGTAGTGGTCGACGATGCTTCAGTTGTCGATGTTGATGAGCCTTCCGTTGTCGACGTTGTACCTTCAGTAGTGGTCGACGATGCTTCAGTTGTCGATGTTGATGAGCCTTCCGTTGTCGACGTTGTACCTTCAGTAGTGGTTGACGATACTTCAGTTGTCGATGCTGATGAGCCTTCCGTTGTCGACGTTGTACTTTCAGTAGTGGTCGTCGATGCTTCAGTTGTCGATGTTGATGAGCCTTCCGTTGTCGACGTTGTACCTTCAATAGTGGTTGACGATACTTCAGTTGTCGATGTTGATGACCCTTCCGTTGTCGACGTTGTACCTTCAGTAGTGGTCGTTGATGTTGATGGGCTTTCCGTCGTCGACGTTGTACCTTCAGTAGTGGTCGTCAATACTTCAGTTGTCGATGTTGACGAGCCTTCCGTCGTCGACGTTGTATCTTCAGTAGTGATTGACGATACTTCAGTTGTCGATGTTGATGAGCCTTCCGTTGTCGACGTTGTACCTTCAGTAGTGGTCGTCGATACTTCAGTTGTCGATGTTGATGAGCCTTCCGTTGTCGACGTTGTACCTTCAGTAGTGGTTGTCGATGTTGATGAACCTTCCGTTGTCGACGTTGTACCTTCAGTAGTGGTTGACGATACTTCAGTTGTCGATGTTGATGACCCTTCCGTTGTCGACGTTGTACCTTCAGTAGTGGTCGTTGATGTTGATGGGCTTTCCGTCGTCGACGTTGTACCTTCAGTAGTGGTCGTCGATGCTTCAGTTGTCGATGTTGATGAGCCTTCCGTCGTTGACGTTGTACTTTCAGTAGTGGTCGTCGTTGCTTCAGTTGTCGATGTTGATGGGCCTTCTGTTGTCGACGTTGTACCTTCAGTAGTGGTCGTCGATGCCTCAATTGTCGATGTTGATGGGCTTTCCGTCGTTGACGTTGAACCTCCAGTAGTGGTCGTTGATGCTTCAGTTGTCGAGGTTGATGGGCTTTCCGTTGTCGACGTTGTACCTTCAGTAGTGGTCGTCGATGCTTCAGTTGTCGATGTTGATGGGCTTTCCGTCGTCGACGTTGTGCCTTCAGTAGTGGTCGTCGATGCTTCAGTTGTCGATGTTGATGAGCTTTCTGTCGTCGATGTTGTACCTTCAGTAGTGGTCGTCGATGCTTCAGTTGTCGATGTTGATGAGCCTTCCGTCGTTGACGTTGTACTTTCAGTAGTAGTCGTCGTTGCTTCAGTTGTCGATGTTGATGAGCCTTCCGTTGTCGACGTTGTACCTTCAGTAGTGGTCGTCGATGCCTTAATTGTCGATGTTGATGGGCTTTCCGTCGTTGACGTTGAACCTTCAGTAGTGGTCGTCGATGCTTCAGTTGTCGATGTTGATGAGCCTTCCGTTGTCGACGTTGTACCTTCAGTAGTGGTCGACGATGCTTCAGTTGTCGGTGTTGATGAGCCTTCCGTCGTCGCCGTTGTACCTTCAGTAGTGGTCGACGATGCTTCAGTTGTCGATGTTGATGAGCCTTCCGTCGTTGACGTTGTACCTTCAATAGTGGTCGACGATGCTTCAGTTGTCGATGTTGATGAGCCTTCTGTCGTCGATGTTGTACCTTCAGCAGTGGTCGTCGATGTTGATGGGCTTTCCGTCGTCGACGTTGTACCTTCAGTAGTGGTCGTCGATACTTCAGTTGTCGATGTTGACGAGCCTTCCGTCGTCGACGTTGTTCCTTCAGTAGTGGTCGACGATGTTTCAGTTGTCGATGTTGATGAGCCTTCTGTCGTCGACGTTGTACCTTCAGTAGTAGTCGACGATGCTTCAGTTGTCGATGTTGATGAGCCTTCCGTCGTCGACGTTGTACCTTCAGTAGTGGTCGACGATGCTTCAGTTGTCGATGTTGATGAGCCTTCCGTCGTTGACGTTGTACCTTCAGTAGTGGTCGACGATGCTTCAGTTGTCGATGTTGATGAGCCTTCCGTCGTCGACGTTGTACCTTCAATAGTGGTCGACGATGCTTCAGTTGTCGATGTTGATGAGCCTTCTGTCGTCGATGTTGTACCTTCAGCAGTGGTCGTTGATGTTGATGGGCTTTCCGTCGTCGACGTTGTACCTTCAGTAGTGGTCGTCGATACTTCAGTTGTCGATGTTGACAAGCCTTCCGTCGTCGACGTTGTTCCTTCAGTAGTGGTCGACGAAGTTTCAGTTGTCGATGTTGATGAGCCTTCCGTCGTCGACGTTGTACCTTCAGTAGTAGTCGACGATTCTTCAGTTGTCGATGTTGATGAGCCTTCCGTCGTCGACGTTGTACCTTCAGTAGTGGTCGACGATGCTTCAGTTGTCGATGTTGATGAGCCTTCCGTCGTTGACGTTGTACCTTCAGTAGTGGTCGACGATGCTTCAGTTGTCGATGTTGATGAGCCTTCCGTCGTCGACGTTGTACCTTGAATAGTGGTCGACGATGCTTCAGTTGTCGATGTTGATGAGCCTTCTGTCTTCGATGTTGTACCTTCAGCAGTGGTCGTTGATGTTGATGGGCTTTCCGTTGTCGACGTTGTACCTTCAGTAGTGGTCGACGATGCTTCAGTTTTCGATGTTGATAAGCCTTCCGTCGTCGACGTTGTACCTTCAGTAGTCGTCGACGAAGTTTCAGTTGTCGATGTTGATGAGCCTTCCGTCGTTGCCGTTGTACCTTCAGTAGTGGTCGTCGATGCTTCAGTTTTCGATGTTGATGAGCCTTCCGTCGTCGGCGTTGTACCTTCAGTAGTGGTCGACGATGCTTCAGTTGTCGATGTTGATGAGCCTTCCGTCGCCGGCGTTGTACCTTCAGTAGTGGTCGACGATGCTTCAGTTGTCGATGTTGATGAGCCTTCCGTCGTCGACGTTGTACCTTCAGTAGTGGTCGACGATGCATCAGTTGTCGATGTTGATGAGCCTTCCGTCGTCGACGTTGTACCTTCAGTAGTGGTCGACGATGCATCAGTTGTCGATGTTGTTGAGCCTTCCGTAAAATACAAATTTTATTATAAGAAACGAATTAGAGAAAAAACAAATTTGGTTATTAGAGTATTCATTTCCCGCAGGTTTTCAGCTTTCCAGGATTCAAGAAATGAAAACTTTGGATCCTCAGAGGAATGAAAAGAATTGTAAAGAGAAGTGAAAAAGGTGCAATTTAATGAAATTGATTTTAATGTTGTTAAATTTTGACCCTCATTCAATGATTCAAAAACATAGAAAAAGCATTAAAACAATAAAAATTGAGTAATTTTCGGAAACAAACTTATAATCATATTCATTGCCAAAAAGTGAAAGCGAAGACGAATAGTCATTGCGGAACAGGAGTTCTTTACAATGTCGATGCTCTGTTTGTTATACGTTACATTATACGGTCTTTTTATACGGGATAAGCGTTCTTAATTTGTATGGGACCGCTAGGAAAAAAGACTTTTTTGAGGTGAAAATATAACGAAAAAAAAAACCCGTGAGAAAGATCTTAGTGTAGTAGGTTTAATTTTTCATTACCTTCAGTTGTTGTAGTAGTGCCTGCTGTAGTACTTGTGGAAGGTGTTCCTGTAATAGTCGTAGTACCTTCAGTTGTAGTAGAAGTGGCTGCTGTAGTTGTAGAAGGTATTTCTATACTAGTCGTGCCTTCGGTTGTAGCAGTAGAGGCTGTAGTTGTAGTAGATAGTGTTTCTGCAATAGATGTTATACCTCCAGTTATAGGTTATTAGACGTAACATAGAGGGTAACTTTAATTTTATAAATTAGAATCAACAAGCGACTACACTACTTGTTTGCTAGAGCAGAAAATATGGAGTAAATAAGATCTTTGTAGTTATTTACGGTACGAGAATAATTGCCGGACACCGAAGGTCTTTCTTCGCCAACGAGTTGGCTCGCGGAAAATGCATTATATGATTGTGCCGCTAAACAAACTGCAGTCTGGCCAGGCCTAACTTCCGAACTGCCAGAACCAAGTTCGAACCAATGATTACCTCCGCGCACACGTTGCGAAACACTAGGAGAGAGAATTACCTAATTTCTCATCACTGTACCGGCTTTCGGACAAGAAAGACGCGAAACGACCGTACTGTTTGACTAATATATTGGATATTGATCTGATCTATAATTGGATTCGGGTTTTAAAGATGATAACGATCGAATCAATATAAAATTGACCGATTGACTACTACATACGCCCAAATCATACTTCCTTCCGCTTAGAAAGAGCTTTGGCGCAAGTATAAATTTAGACGTTTAACTTATTTTGGTAAAGATTTAGTTCTAATTAAAGTCTAATTTTAAGGTTTCCTAAATTCTACTGCGGGAATGCAGCTTAGTGTTCAACTTCAACAGTATTTCTGTTGTATTCATATATCCTGCCGTTCAGCGCATAATTGATCTATGTTACTTACAATCGCTTTTCGATTTCCGTGGAAATAGTAGCATAAAAAGCGAGTATAGTGTAGTTTACATTGTAAAAGGCATAGAACATAAATATTACATTTGTCACATTACGCAAAGCATAGAAATATTATGAAACTGAAAACATTTTTCTCGTTTATAACATGAGACAAACATGCGTAAAACGGCGGTATACATTAACAGAGTATAAATCGAAAAACAAATTTTGTTACACTTAGTTGTTGGTTCAAACAAACAAAGCGTTTCATTTTCCATTACCTTCAGTTGTTGTAGTAGTTGCTGCCGTAGTTGTTGTGGAAGGTGTTTCTATAGTAGTCGTTCTTTCAGTTGTAGAGGTAGAGGCTGCAGTAGGAGTAGTTGGCGATTCTGCAATAGATGTTGTACCTTCAGTAATAGGTCATTAAACATAACAAAGAGGGTAACTGCATTTTTGTTAATTTGAATCAACAATTCTCCTCCTCCTGGCTACGTTTATGTACTGAGCATAGGGAGACAAAAACATAAGATGATTATGAAATGAAAATAGAAAGTTCTTTTGAGTGAAACCGAAACTTCAAGAATTTCACAACTCTCACACGATGAAGGCGTTAAAGTATGTATTTGAGAAGATCAAACCAGGACCATATGATTTCTTCAATGGAAAATCATCTAGTTCTTATTCTACTTTCATCATGACCATCATCATTTACGTGCAAACATAACAGAGATTATGTGATCATTGTCACGAAAAACTGTAATCACCCAATATTTCAATACGAACTTTTCATAGAGAAACGTCGAATGCACCAGCAACTGATATGATTTGTTGAAAATAGTGCACTAGTAACTTTTTACACGGAAAATACATGGAGCGTGAAATACCTCGTTATTTCCAAAATCCGCGTGTAAATACAATCATAACTTGAATATTACATTTGTCATATTATTACCTTATTATTTTTTTTATTACCTTCAGTTGTAGTAGTGGCTGCCGCAGTTGTTGTGGAAGGTGTTTCTATAGTAGTCGTGGTACCTTCAGTTGTAGTGGTAGAGGTTGCCGTAGTTGTGGAAGGTGTTTCAGTAGTAGTCGTGCCTTCAGTTGTAGTAGTAGAGGCTGCAGTAGTCGTAGTAGTTGCTGCTGTGGTTGTTGTGGAAGGTGTTTTTGTAGTAGTCGTGGTACCTTCAGTTGTAGTTGTGGAGGCTGCCGTAGTTGTTGTAGTTGGTGTTTCAGTAGTAGTCGTGCCTTCAGTTGTAGTAGTGGTAGCCGTAGTTGTTGTGGAAGATGTTTCTGTAGTAGTCGTGCTTTCAGTTGTTGTAGTAGAGGCTGCCGTAGTTGTTGTGGAAGGTGTTTCTGTAGTAGTTGTGCCTTCAGTTGTAGTAGTAGAGGCCTCAGTAGTAGTGGTAGTAGTTGCTGCCGTGGTTGTTGTGGAAGGTGTTTCGGTAGTAGTCGTGGTACCTTCAGTTGCAGTAGTAGTGGCTGCCGTAGTTGTTGTGGAAGGTGTTTCAGTAGTAGTCGTGCCTTCAGTTGTTGTAGTAGAGGCTGCCGTAGTTGTAGTAGAAGGTGTTTCTGTAGTAGTCGTGGTACCTTCAGTTGTAGTAGTAGTGGCAGCCGTGGTTGTTGTGGAAGGTGTTTCTATAGTAGTCGTGGTACCCTCAGTTGTAGTAGTGGAGGCTGCCGTAGTTGTTGTGGAAGGTGTTTCTGTAGTACTCGTGCCTTCAGTTGTTGTAGTAGAGGCTGCCGTAGTTGTTGTAGAAGGTGTTTCTGTAGTAGTCGTGCCTTCAGTTGTTGTAGTAGAGGCTGCCGAAGTTGTAGTAGAAGGTGTTTCTGTAGTAGTCGTGGTACCTTCAGTTGTAGTAGTAGTTGCTGCCGTCGTTGTGGAAGGTGTTTCCGTAGTAGTCGTGGTACCCTCAGTAGTAGTAGTAGAGGCTGCCAAAGTTGTAGTAGATGGTGTTTCTGTAGTAGTCGTGGTACCTTCAGTTGTAGTAGTAGTGGCAGCCGTGGTTGTTGTGGAAGGTGTTTCTATAGTAGTCGTGGTACCCTCAGTTGTAGTAGTGGAGGCTGCCGTAGTTGTTGTGGAAGGTTTTTCTGTAGTAGTCGTGCCTTCAGTTGTTGTAGTAGAGGCTGCCGTAGTTGTAGCAGAAGGTGTTCCTGTAGTAGTCGTGGTACCTTCAGTTGTAGTAGTAGTGGCAGCCGTGGTTGTTGTGGAAGGTGTTTCTATAGTAGTCGTGGTACCCTCAGTTGTAGTAGTGGAGGCTGCCGTAGTTGTTGTGGAAGGTGTTTCTGTAGTAGTCGTGCCTTCAGTTGTTGTAGTAGAGGCTGCCGTAGTTGTTGTAGAAGGTGTTTCTGTAGTAGTTGTGCCTTCAGTTGCAGTAGTAGTAGTAGTAGTTGCTGCCGTAGTTGTGGAAGGTGTTTCCGTAGTAGTCGTGGTGCCTTCAGTAGTAGTAGTAGAGGCTGCCGTAGTTGTTGTGGAAGGTGTTTCAGTAGTAGTCGTGCCTTCAGTTGTTGTAGTAGACGCTGCCGTAGTTGTAGAAGGTGTTTCTGTAGTAGTCGTGGTACCTTCAGTTGTAGTAGTAGAGGCTGCCGTAGTTGTTGTGGAAGGTGTTTCAGTAGTAGTCGTACCTTCAGTTGTAGTAGTCGCAGTCGTAGTTGTTGTGGAAGGTGTTTCTGTAGTAGTCGTTGTGCCTTCAGTTGTAGTAGTAGAGGCTGCAGTAGTAGTAGTAGTTGCTGCCGTGGTTGTTGTGGAAGGTGTTTCTGTAATAAAAAATGAAAATATTTTCTTAAACAACAAATGACTAGAACTAGGATCGTTTTTTTAAAATGTACGAGACAAGATCATTGAAAAAAATCACTAAAACTCTGCACTAATGTTAAAAACACATGGAGAGTATCCTCCCCCTTTTCTCTATCCCTTTCGGCTACGCCTTCAAACTTAGCAGAGGAAGATGAAAGCATAATATGAAATGAGAGTAAAAGCAGTTCGAAAACAATTAATAAGATTTGTTGAAAACAGTACAGTAGAGTTAAAAACTGATGAAGAATATGTAGAGCGTTAAAATAACCGCGTAATCTTGTCTAAATCACTTTAAATCCAGTCTATCAGTTACGAAAATGTTTGCAGAAAATTTTGACTGCATTTCTTCACAAACACCATGCCGATAGTAGATGTATTGGCCAGATAAAGCATCATCACATTACGGAAATAAACACAAACGTTTTTGAACAATCATTTGACCCCATTTGTACTGATATAGGACGCAACCCAACGAATCTAGCTCAGTGTCGTCCAATCAATTTCTTTGAGATTCTAAGTTTCTTGGCGTACAAAAATAACTGGAGAGCAACGAACTGAAAATAGTTGATTGGTACAATCAAGAGATGCATTCAAAATGTCGAATTTGTTTCTACAACATCAAAAACTCCGTTGGAAAGCCGGTTACGGACCTTTCTCAAATGCCTTATTTTTTCGTTGAGAAAGAATGTATTTTTATACGAAATAAATCGCTTTTTCTTTATTATTTTTTGACAGCAGTTAAAATTTCTAAATACAAGTTGTCACCCGTTATTAAGTCATTAGTGAAAAATAATCGAAGCATTTCATTTTTTATTACCTTCAGTTGTTGTAGTAGTACCTGCTGTAGTAGTTGTAGTTGGTGTTCCTGTTGTAGTCGTGGAACCTTCAGTTGTAGTAGTAGTTGCTGCCGTAGTTGTAGTGGAAGGTGTTTCTGTAGTAGTCGTGCCTTCAGTTGTAGTAGTAGAGGCAGCCATAGTTGTTGTGGAAGGTGCTCCTGTAGTTGTCGTTACTCCTTCAGTTGTTGTGGTGGTGGTTGCAGTAGTTGTTGTAGTTGGTGTTCCTGTAGTAGTCGTGGTACCTTCAGTGGTAGTAGAAGTGGCTGCCGTAGTTGTTGTGGAAGGTGTTTCTGTAGAAGTCGTACCTTCAGTTGTAGTAGTAGAGACAGCCGTAGTTGTTGTGGAAGGTGCTCCTGTAGTTGTCGTTACTCCTTCAGTTGTTGTGGTGGTGGTTGCAGTAGTTGTTGTAGTTGGTGTTCCTGTAGTAGTCGTGGTACCTTCAGTTGTAGTAGTAGAGACAGCCGTAGTTGTTGTGGAAGGTGCTCCTGTAGTTGTCGTTACTCCTTCAGTTGTTGTGGTGGTGGTTGCAGTAGTTGTTGTAGTTGGTGTTCCTGTAGTAGTCGTGGTACCTTCAGTTGTAGTAGTAGAGACAGCCGTAGTTGTTGTGGAAGGTGCTCCTGTAGTTGTCGTTACTCCTTCAGTTGTTGTGGTGGTGGTTGCAGTAGTTGTTGTAGTTGGTGTTCCTGTAGTAGTCGTGGTACCTTCAGTGGTAGTAGTAGTGGCTGCCGTAGTTGTTGTGGAAGGTGTTTCTGTAGAAGTCGTACCTTCAGTTGTAGTAGTAGAGGCAGCCGTAGTTGTTGTGGAAGGTGCTCCTGTAGTTGTCGTTACTCCTTCAGTTGTTGTGGTGGTGGTTGCAGTAGTTGTTGTAGTTGGTGTTCCTGTAGTAGTCGTGGTACCTTCAGTTGTAGTAGTAGTGGCTGCCGTAGTTGTTGTGGAAGGTGTTTCTGTAGAAGTCGTACCTTCAGTTGTAGTAGTAGAGGCAGCCGTAGTTGTTGTGGAAGGTGCTCCTGTAGTTGTCGTTACTCCTTCAGTTGTTGTTGTGGTGGCTGCAGTAGTAGTTGTAGTTGGTGTTCCTGTAGTAGTCGTGGTACCTTCAGTGGTAGTAGTAGTGGCTGCCGTAGTTGTTGTGGAAGGTGTTTCTGTAGAAGTCGTACCTTCAGTTGTAGTAGTAGAGACAGCCGTAGTTGTTGTGGAAGGTGCTCCTGTAGTTGTCGTTACTCCTTCAGTTGTTGTGGTGGTGGTTGCAGTAGTTGTTGTAGTTGGTGTTCCTGTAGTAGTCGTGGTACCTTCAGTTGTAGTAGTAGTGGCTGCCGTGGTTGTTGTGGAAGGTGTTTCTGTAGAAGTCGTACCTTCAGTTGTAGTAGTAGAGGCGGCCGTAGTTGTTGTGGAAGGTGCTCCTGTAGTTGTCGTTGTACCTTCAGTTGTTGTGGTGGCTGCAGTAGTGGTAGTTGGTGTTTCTGCAATAGATGTTGTACCTTCAGTTATTGGTTCATAGGTTTATATTAGAGACTGTGTTATAAAGAGATACGCAAAGAGAAAAGCAGTAAATATGGCAACACTTTGCTAATATTTTATTTTAAACAATTCTGGCAACCACTTTTATTTTCGCATGACTTTTCACACGCACTAGAAAGTGTAATGAAATTTCGAAACTTTGTAAGGATATATTACTGAGTTTCAGTGCTTGTTCATACAATTATAATAATTTCCAATGCATCACTCATAACATGAGCATGACGAACACATTTTTCGTTGAAATCATAATTGCACGTGATTCACAGAATTTAAACTGATCGCAACACACATTCTGTGCGAAAAGTAACACGCATGAGTTTGTTTACTACGTTTGTTTACCGAAGACTATAAATCGTGAAACAAAATTTGTTATGCTTAGTTATTGATCCAAATTAACAAAGCATTCAATTTTTCATTACCTTGAGTTGTTGTAGTAGTGCCTGCTACAGTTGTTGTAGTTTGTGTTCCTGTAGTAGTCGTGATTCCTCCTGTTGTCGTAGTAGTAGCTGCCGTGGTTGTTGTAGAAAGTGTTCCTGTAGTAGTTGTACCTTTAGGAATTGGTTATTCAAAGAAATAATGAAAAATATTTTTCAATTCAACGAATAAAAGCATAAGATAAATATTTTACATTGTAAAAAGCATAGAACTTAAATATTACTTGAAATATTATGAGACTGAAATCATTTTTCTCGTTTGCTTGTTTTACAGGTGACACAAATTTGCTTTGTTCGGCAGTATATATTAGCAAGGTATAAATCGAAAAACAAAATTTGGTGTTTGATTTATACTCTGGCGTTTAATTTTTTATTACCTTCAGTTGTTGTTGTAGTGGCTGCCGTAGTAGTTGTGGAAGGTGTTCCTGTGGTAGACGTTGTGCCTTCAGTTGTTGTTGTGGTGGCTGCAGTAGTAGTAGTTGGTGTTCCTGCAGTAGTAGTTGTAGTTGGTGTTCCTGTAGTTGTCGTTGTACCTTCAGTTGTAGTAGTAGAGGCTATAGTAGTAGTAGTAGTTGGTGTTTCTGTAATTGATATTGCTTTTTCAGTTATTGGTTAATAGACGTTACGTATAGGGTAACTGTATTTTTGTGAATACTTTGCACGAGAGCCAAAAATACGGAGTAAACAAATTGTTTGCGGTTATACTCATATACCCTGCTGCTTGACGCATAATTGACCTAGGTTACTTTAAGTCGATTTATTTTCATCAATCAGTCTATTTTGATGTTTTTATTTGAAAAACTATTAAAAAACATTGTTTGTTCTAAAACTGTTAAAAGTTTTAATAGCAGAGGGTAGGTCTTTCAAAACTATAGAAACTAAATTCAAATTGATATTGATAAAAAAATAACAAAAAATATTACATAACTTAAGAAAATTACATTATAAAAAGCATAAACCTTGAATATTTCTTGAAATATTATAAAACTGAAATCATTGGTCTCGTTTGCTTGATTTATAGAATAGGACAAATATGCGTAAAACAGCGGTATATATGAGCAAAGTATAAATTGCAAAACGAATTTTGTTATACTATTGGTTCAAATGAACAAAGCGTTTAATTTTTCATTACCTCCAGTTGAAGTAGTAGTGGCCGAAGAAGTAGTTGTGGTTGGTGTTCCTGTAGTAGTCGTGGTACCTCCAGCTGTAGTAGTAATGGCTGCCGTAGTTGTTGTGGAAGGTGTTCCTGTAGTAGTTGTTGTACCTTGAGTGGTAGTAGTAATGCCTGCTGTAGTGGTTGTAGTTGGTGATCCTGTAGTAGTTGTTGTACCTTCAGTAATTGGTTATTAAGAAAAAATAATAAAAAATATTTTTCAATAGAATAATTAAAAACATAAGATGAATTTTCTACAAGTATAGAACTTGAAATATTATAAAACTTGAATCATTTTTCTTATTTGCTTGATTCGGCGGTATATATTAGAAGAGTATAAATTAAAAAAAATGTGCTGAGTTATTGGTTCAAATAAACGTTAAATTGTTCATTACCTTGAGTTGTAGTAGTAGTGGCTGCCGTAGTAGTTGTGGAAGGTGTTCCTGTAGTAGTTGTTGTGCCTCCAGCTGTTGTAGTAGTGGCTGCTGTAGTAGTTGTAGTTGGTGCATGTGTAGTACTACTGGTACTTCCAGTTGTTGTAGTGGTGGCTGCTGTAGTAGTTGTAGTTGGTGCATGTGTAGTGGTTGTTGTGACTCCAGTTGTTGTAGTAGTGGCTGCAGTAGTAGTTGTGGTTGGTGCACTTGTTGTTGTTGTTGCTGCTATAGTCGTGGTAGTTGCGGCGGTAGTTGTACTGGCGGGTACATATGTAAATAGCCTATGTACACCTGGCCCATACTGATTATAATGAATTCCTCCTCTTCTAAAACCTGGATTTATAACTGCTGTTTTGAACTGACCACAATGAAATAATAGCAGCACAAATGTAATATATTTACGATTCATTTGCCTTTGTATTTTTTGACACGTTAAATTAACTGCACCGATCACCGTAAAAAATAACTTAATAAACCAATTATACAAAACTGCAAAATTTGGAGTATGTCTAGTGATATTGAAACGTTCTTTTCCATCCACTGGTTCAAGAAGAAATGAACCAATCGCCTTTTATCCGGGGTATCATTTTGTGAAAGTTGCAGGATCTACATTCACTTATTTTCTCGTAAGAATCGTTTTCACGTCAATGCTATAAAAGCAGTCACGAATGTAATGCGCGGTTCTGCCGCATTTCGGGAATCAGCGGTAGCATTTCTGACCGTACATTCTCTTTTTGGACGGAGTGAAAAGGGAATTGTTCCTGTACATGCACATGAAAGAAAACAAGTTTTTTGGTCAAGATGCGCCGAGATTTAATCATTCAGTATAACGAAGTTACATTATTTTATTACTTAATTTTATATCAGTTTTTCAGTTAATTAAATGTTTTCTTGATTTGGGAAATGTTGAAAAACATTTCTCAACATTTAATATTGTGTATTGCATTCCAGGACCAAAGCGCTAGACTAGACTGTACGTTAACTGACCTACTAAGTAAAAACGTCAACCGTCTAATTTCTAAATAGTTCCTATAGAAGCAGATCTGTCTTCAGCATGATGCAAAGAGTCGAAACTTTTATACGTATACTTCGTACTTTCAAAAAGTCGGTCAACATTTGACCTATTTACATTTATTAGGTAACCCTATATAAAACTTGTACCACCTGATAATGACCTCGGCATTCCTGCATCTCTTCCTTAATTCTCCGTTTTTGCACTACATTTCATCTTTCCATGGAGAAAGGTTGCGCGTGTGAGACATGCCTGAAGCCAAATTTCGATTCGTTTTTTTTTTTAATAAATTGTGACCTGTACGACGATGCATTTAGCACAAACGATTCTCGCCTTGATGGTGTTGTGTTATAAGCAGCTATGTATGTAAGAATGCCGGTATAAACAAAATCAATGATGCAACGGATTCGAAAATATTGCGATGTTGGATGTCTTTTGCTAGAAGTGATGTTTGACAATCTTGTTGTTTTTGACAGAAATTTAAAAAAAAGACAAATCGAAAATGTTGTAATCAACCACCAATGAATCGAACAAGCAGTGTGAAATATTGATTTTTTTTTTCATACAAATAATTTGAGGTTTCGATCATCACTATTCGTTAATTGAGTCACCAGGATGTGTTCTGTATCAATATGACAAAGTGTCGTGGTGTGTGGTGAAGCAAATTGAGAAAAAGTACGTATATAACTGACAGGTATTTTTTAGTCTAATTTCTTTTCTTTTGAGTTGGTAAAATTAATGATTCATGTTAACGTATATTGTAATCGATTATAAGAAAAAATCACTGAAAGGTTGTATGCAAAGCCACGACCGCAAGGTTGAAGTAGAATACTTTTACAAGAAAGATAACCTGGCTGCTTGCGTGTCAGTCATTTTTTCTAGTAAATAAACGTTGACCGTTCATTGGCAGTATTGTAATTTCTTTTTGTCTGATATTTTGAATGAAGTTCATTGGATATTTTTAAATTTTGTGCAAATGAGAAGTTGAAGTACTGCCGAATTGTAATATGCACATTTAATACGACATCATAAAACGGGAACGGAACAAAGGCTACGGTTATGCAGAACGCGAATGCCGGCGCGATGCGATTCGCCTTACCGTGGTGAAATGTACAGCTCTTTTTAAGGCGAAGTAGAGCTATACATTTCAACAGATTTCGTCTTGCCGAATCGCATCGCGCCGTTATTTGCGTTCTGCATGACCATAGACAAACACTAAGCGACGCAAACACGTAATAATAGTCAGAGTATGCATGTAGATGAAGATAATTAACTTTGGATTATAGCGCAAAACGAGAAAATATTAACTCTTCAAATAATCATTTGTGTTCTTCAAATTTCAGTTGTTCAATTTAATATCCGTTGAAATGTTTGTTTATTATCTGATGAAGCTCTTATATAGGCCAAATGATGCATTCCCAATTTACTAGGTCCATAACTCTGCCGACCGTGCTTGGGAAAGCGCGGTATAACGACCAATCAGAGGTCGAATTTTGTGTTTTGACAAGGCTTAAGAGTTTTCAATAGTACAATAGTTCGAATGATAAAATTGCAATTTCATGCATTTGGTAGGAATCTTAGAAGATTTTCTAATCGATTGCTGCAAAAACGAAGGAAATCCATCGAAAACTTACCGATTTATTAGCATTTGAAATTTTTCTCACTTTTTCCAGTTTCAGATTTACATTTTACATCCCTATGTAGCCGAACTTCCTGAGAGAAGTATTCTAATTTAAAATTTAATCTTCATTAATTCATTTGTTGTCCTTATAAGAACAATTGTTCAATTTATCATAGGATGTAGTGTTTATCTTACATCTCTGTGTTACCTTGATAGTGAGGACTAAGGCGCACGGTCAACACAATGAGAAAGGTGTTTTCACATTGAAAACTAGACACGGCTTTACTGGAGGAAGTGTTGGCAAATGCATCTACCGCTAATACCACCGCTATCATACGAAAGCGCGTCGTTTCATGTGGGGAATATCAACAACGAAAAATGACGTGCGTCTAAGCATAACCCGAACTGTTTCGCCGTGCTGCTCCCATTTACCTTTACATAGGCCTCAGGGAAGTACCGGCTGCATCTGCATCTACCGCTGAGGCTGTCACTATACTGCTATTGGTACCAAAAGCTATCAACTCTTCAAATAAGTGTGTTATTTGTTCTCAAAAGAACAATTGTTCAATTCAAAATCGGATTTACGCAATCGCATCTCTGTAATATTACCGACAATAATATTCTTCTGAACAAACTGATACAACTTTTCCATTAGGTCTCTGCCATAATAGACGCGAAAAGCGACGCGAACCGATTCGCTCAGCTGTAGGTTAATGTACAGCCATCAGTAGAGCTGTACATCAACCTACGGCCGAGCGAATCGGTTCGCGCCGCTTTTCGCGTCTACTATGGCAGAGGCCTTAGAGGAAGTTGCTGGCTGATGTATTCACTTCATGCAAGCCTGCTGCTGATGCTTCCCGCTACCACACTGAAACAGCATTTTAGTGAAGGGAGTGTCGTTGCATCAGCTGACCCTGCTACTATCGATGCTGATATACCCGCTGCAACAGCTACGCTATGCATAGCCATGCCACAGTTGTGGCCGCCATTGGTATCCGCTGTACCTGCATCTGCTGGCCCTGCTGCTATCGATGGTGAGATCCGCTGAAACTGCTACGCTTATTCGCAGCCATGCCACAGTTGTGGCCGCTATCCGCTATCGATGGTACCCACTGCTCGCTCCCGCTGCTGCTAAGGGAGGACTGCTGTCGTCGCTCTTCAGAACTACTATGAGCGGCTTCGACTAAAACAGGCTCTTATATAGGGATGAAAATAGCAATGAATTATTTTACGTACGTGGTGGAATGATATAACTTGAAAAATATGTGTGACTTCATTCTGGTTCAGAGCGATCATTTGATAAGCTCCACCTCTTTTTTCAGTTTCTAAAGTTTTTCCTCAGTTTCGTAGCACGGATGCACAAAAATGATTTCTTGTCGAGCCGGACCGATAGCACTCTCATTGAAGCAACAAAATAACATGTTTTGTGTCGTGTTGTGCAGCTTGGTTGAAGAAAATGTTCCCGTCCCCGTGTCGCATGTAAACAGATTATTGCGTTCAGTAGACAGTAGATAGTGTATCCAGCGAAGAAAAACCGATGGTGCTCTCACACACGCAACGGTTTTAACCCGTATCTTATTGCGGTTTGTAACACCAAGCGATTTCGTTTGCTCGCTGTTGCGTGTTGCATCATGTTGCAACTTGGCAGCTGGGAGACGACGAAATTCTGTTTATGCTGATTGATTGAATCTACTTCATATTAGCTCTGCATAGTCGAACTAACTGCTTTTGTGAATGCGTACTAACAGGGCAGTTTATTATTCAATGTCGGTTATGCTGATCGCAGCCTTTGCGCTGCCCCTACAGTGGGGGGTTTACTAAATAAAGTGAAAATTAGACAACTACAACAGAATTTGATTGCATCCCGCACAGAATGTCTGCTTGTGTTGATGCCAGCAAATTATTAACCTTCAATTATTTTGCTTATGCTAATTGCTAATTACAACCTTTGAGCTGCCTTAACATTGGGGGAATTAAGATACACGGACAACATGCACTGTGGAAGCTATTTCACATTCAGTAAATTAGACGGGTGCGACAAATTTAAATTGTTAGGATGCAACCCAGAATGCTTGCTTGCGTTGTCAAAAATTATTAACTTTCAATGACTTGTTTATTTGCCTTCAAAAAGGCATTTTGATTTCCAAAATTGGATTTCCTGATGGCAATCTTTATGCTGCCCCAACACGGGGGGAATAATGGCTGTCTGGCGACACACGCTGAGAAAAACCGCGCTGCTCCTGAGACGTGGTGACCAACCACAGGGCTAGAGCTGCTGCTAAGGAAGGACGACTGCTGTTGTCGCTGTACACACGCTGAGAAAAACCGCGCTGCTCCTGAGACGTGGTGATCAACCACAGAGCTAGTGCTGCTGCTAAGGAAGGACGACTGCTGTTGTCGCTGTCTAGAACTATTATGAGCGGCTCCGGCTGAAACAGGCTCTTATGTAGGCCAAATAGCATGTTTTGAATTGCAAGGTATATGATCCTGTCGACCGTGCTTGGGAAGCAAGCATATAACGACCAATCAGAGGTCGAATTTTTCGTTTTGACAAGGCTTGACTATTTTCAATAGTACAATAGTGTGAATAATAAAATTACAATTATCTTATTTTGGGAAGAATCTTAGAAGATTTTCCAATCTATTGCTGCAAGAACGAAGGAAATCCATCGAATACTAACCGATTTATTAGCATTTTAAATTGGACATATTTTTCACTTTTTTCGGTTTTAGATTTTCATTTCACATCCCTATGTAGCCGAACTTCCTGAGAGAAGTATTCTACTTCAAAAAATCAATATTCGCTAGAAATTACTGGGTCATATAAACCGGAAATTGATTTTCAAACATTCATTAATTTAATATAACACATTGTGTTTTCTAAACTCATTGCATTTATACATAAACGCTAGCTGACCAGTATATTTTTTTTCACATTTCTTTCTAGGTATGAGCCAATGCAAGGATGGAGTAAGAACATTTATAATTTTGGTTAAAAACTGTATACATACATTTTCCAAGGGTAGGAATGAGTTCACCAATATCGCATTTTATATCTAAAGACCATATTGAACATGAGTTTATTTTGACTAGTTTTAGTTCGTCCTATCAAAAGTATATCTTTACGATATATTCTAAATTTCGCTTCACGCGGTGGAATTTTTTTCATTAACCCATTCCCGGCAGAGAGAAATCAGTTTTTAGTTCAATAATTTAACTTCAAACTCTGATTACTCATCAACCATATGCACAATTGACACAAACTGTATTTTATTTTAAAGATCAATCTGTTCTCTAACCATACTGAACAGTTTTATTGTGCAAATTTTCAAATAGATTTGTTAAACTTAGATCAAAGTTTGAATGTCGGGTGATGCCATATGGCATCACCCGCCGGGAATGGGTAAATATCAGATATTTTCACCACATATCCTTTTGAAATTATCAAAAGCGATAGAGAATCAGTTTGGACTACTGATTTATTATCACTTGAACGTTTCTTCCCATCCTTGAACATGAGATTGGTACAGCATAAAGCATTGCTGGGCTAAAAATTTGTTCGTAAATCAAATAATTATTCGTTAAACAAAGTTTAGAGTTTCGGTTAATCAAAGGATATAAACATCTCGTATATTTGATGCACTTTGCTTGTGTGTTTTGAAAATAAGTTTTTTATCGTAAATTAGTCCAAAGTACTTAACCTTGTCAGACCAACTTAAAATAACCCCATTCATCTTGACAACGCGATTATCGTTTGGCTTGACGAAAGAAACCCTAGTCTTAGGGGGAAAAATTATCATTTGAGTTTTAGAAGCATTGGGAGAAATTTTCCACTTTCGCAAGTAGGAAGAAAATTTTCTGCAATCGACTGCATATGACACGAAGGCTTTTTCCTTTTACGGAAATGCTTGTGTCATCGCAGAACAATAACTTTGTGCATCCTGAAGGTAAATCAGGAAGATCGGAAGTAAATACGTTGTACAGACTGGACCCAACACTGAACCTTGAGGCACACCTGCTCTGATGGGAAATCTCTCAGATTTTGAATTCTGATAGACAACCAGCAGAGTTCGATCAGTTTGATAACTTTTCAAAATTTTTATTAAAAAATTGGAAAATAAAAAGTTAGCAATTTTGCAATCAAAGTTTTCATGCTTTCATATTTTTGAAACTTTTAATAACACAAAAGTTTACTTTTTTTCTGCCTTGGTTTTTTGTATATATTTCATACAAAACAACAACACAACTTCCAAAAGTCCGATTGAACTGAAATTTTGCGTGAACTTCTTTTGAGAAAGCGGAACTTTAGAGCTCTGCCGCTTAGCGGAATCCGAAAAGTCGATTTCCATTGGCACCCCAAGTATATGTATTAGAGTGGTAATGTAAATCGATTTTTCGAACTTCGTTTAGAAATAAGGCTCAAAAGTTACGTCTTCTCGAAAAACAGTCTGCATGCAAAATTTCGGCTCAAGAATGCGTGCCTCAAAGCGGTGCGTAAACTTCTTTTGAGAAAGTGAAACTTTTGAGCTCTACCACTAAACGTATTTCTACAAGTCGATTTTCATTGGCTCCCCAAGCATGTATATAAGAATGGTAATGGAATTTGGTTTTTCAAATTTTGTCTTCTCGAGAAAAGTTCCTTGCAGCTCAATCGGGTTGAAGAGGAAGAAATTGTCGACATCGATTTTTTCTGATACCAAATGTGTGTATGAAACGTCGAGATCTGCAAAAAATTCGAAAAAAAATCGACTTTCTGGGACTTATATGGGAATATTTTGAGCTGGGGCCAGTGGGAAACGTATAGGAAAAAATTGACCTTCGAATTTCGTTTAGTGGTAACGCTCAAAAGTTTCGTCTCAGCGAAAAGTGTCCTCATACGAAATTTCAGCTTAATCGGAGTTCGTGAACATGTTGAGACACATGTCACAGTGGTCAAAGTTTTACTTCTTCGACTGATCAAGAAAATCACTGGTCGATATCATATTTGGTTGTTTGATGCTAAATATCTTAGAAATGCAAAAAACATCGAGACCTAGTGTTATCTAAAAAACTTCAATTAATCCACCTAGCGGTGAGACCCAGCCTTTCTCATTCGAACTTATTATTTGTTGAAATAGACTTACACCAACACTCAAAATATACACCTTGATAATTTCTGCTGGATTTCTTATTCATTCTAAACAACAAATTTTTGTTAGCCAACAGCACCACTATACCGAACATATAAAATATAACATTCACGCACATATGAACATACATTAACACATATACATGCAAATAACATTAAATTCTTTCAAATATATGATGCGATTTTGTTTTTGATCGTGGTATAATCGATTTGTACTCATAAACTGCGTATAAATATTTAGATTGGTTATCTCAACTTTAGTCAGTAGATTTCAAATTATGTATAATTAAATGTTATTCCAAATACACTAAAGTCGCTTTTTACGCGGGGGATACGTTCCGCGTAATAAAACCACGTAAAAAAACGCGTAAAAAACCGCGCAAATTCCGGAATCCGCGTAAAAAAAACCGCGTAAATTCCGGAATCCGCGTAAAAAAACCGCGTAAATTCCGGAATCCGCGTAAAAAAAAACCATCGTTAATTTTGCATTCCGAGTGAAGGGAAACTGAAATCCGGGCAAAAACAATACCGCGTAAATTCCGGAATCCGCGTAAATTCCGGAATTCGCGTAACAAAAGCCGCGTAAAAAAACCCGCGTAAAAAAACCGCGTAAAAAGCGACCTCAGTGTACATAGAATTCGAATGATCTTATCGGTGAAAATGAAATTCTTTAACGCAGTTGATGTTACTGATCGTTTCTGAGGGGCATCCAATGCACACTGGGCCAGAAATGGAATCTAGCGGAACGTAATAATAATCTCTGAATCTTGAAGAGTTAGAAATTTTGTATATTCTGTAAAGTTTCATGGAATTCAGAGATCTACAACTTTGTCGAATACTGCAAAGCTCTAGCGCGTAAGGAAAGAAGTTAGCATCGCAACGCCACTTTTGCGGCTTAATTTCGAACTAATTCAAACATGCAAAATGAAGCCCTAACTATACCAAGAAACTTTGTAGAAGATCGGAAACCGATTGGTCAAACCCTGAGAGCGCTATTAATTTCGTTCCGCTAGATTCCATCTCTGGCCCAGTGTGCAATGAATGGTCAAATACCATTCAATATGGGTTCTTGAAACCTAGATTATACCCAGTAGCCAGAATCCGACCTCAAACCTCATTTTTAATCCAGATGACCACTTCTGGTTGCCTGATAATCATAAAATCATAAAATCCATCATAAAATTGCCGAACTGCCTAATCTGGGTATTTCGATGGCGAAGATGGCGGCAGTTTCCGATCAACAGCCTAAAGTGACAAATATCATCCAATACGATTTGGGGAAGCGGTATGATACCCGGAGGCCAGAAATCATCTTCAGACGCCATTTTAAATTTCTATACAGTAGCTTCCGGTTTCTGGAAACTAGTCTGAAAGGGGCAACCATTACCCAATGTGAGTTTTTCAGTACCCGAAATGACGCTCAAAGGCCAGAGATCAACTCCATACTGCATTTTGAAATCCGAATTTGCGACTTCCGGTTTCTGGAAAACATCCTTTAATTGCAACAAATTACAATCCAATAGAGGTATATCAACTTGTATTTGAAGGAATAAATGGAGCATGATATTTGAAATTTGACGTAATATTTGTGTTAAATAAATAGTCTTTCTATCATAATGACTCATAATTTCGAACTTCGATCAAAGCAGCTAGTTTTAAACAGATTTTTGGTTTTGTTTCTTTGCAAGTTTGAGAAACAACCTGTTCGTTTGACACTTGTTTTCTTTGAATAAGTTGTGTAATCTTTGAGGGAATAGACTTTTAATATTTTTACAATTTAACACATAATGGTTAAAATAAAAGTCCGATTACACTGGTCTGACCCCGAAGTTCAAACTGAGAAAAATGAAAAATTGTAGCTTTTTAACCATTATTCCTGTGATTTTTTTCTTTCTAGAGCAACTACTGTGAGCTTTAGAGCAGCAATTATTTTTCGATTTTGTCAATCAGTGTTGTTACTAAATGAAATGGGTACCAATAAAGCAACTAAACCTTTCTAGAAAATCTATAACGAGCGTCTTAGCAGAGTGATTGAGATCAATCAAAGAAATAGTTATCGGTTTCCGTTATACTCTACTAAATTTTTGGAAATAAATATTGAAATTCAGTCCGCAATGCGGACTGAATTTCAATATTTATTTCCAAAAAATTTAGTAGAGTTTAACGGAAACCGATAACTATTTCTTTGATATAACTAAACTTTTAATTTAAAACTAAGATTGTTGAAATCAGTCCAGCCTTTTTGGCAAAACGAGTCCGTTCATTTGATGCCTATTTTGTTCAAATCGGTTGTGTAGTTTCTGAGATAATGGAGCTTCATAACTTTTACATTTTGATACATAACAGACCAGAGGCGACGCGTGACCAAGTGGGCTACCTGTTCAATCAACATTTGCAACACTGAAACAACAGTATCGTGATAACAGTTTCGAAAACTTTTATCTTTCTACATTTATCTATATGGCAAAGAAATTTTACGGTCTATTATGACCGCGAGTTTTCCGATAATTTTCTCGTAGAATAATGATATCTGCATCATTTCATAGAGGAAATCTTTATCCACATTTATCGCATCATGATTCTCAATGATCGGTTTTAGTCGTGAATAACTCTTGATCCGTCGAAGAACTAGAAAAGTTCGCTCGACGGATGGAGTTGTGATATGCAATGTCAGTATCATTCAGGTTTCGTCCAACGATAATTAAAATTATGTTTATGATCTTTTTGCCTCTAAACTTTTCGCATGAGTAAAAAACCTATCTTTGTTTATCAAATATTAGTTCAATGCTAAAGCGTTTCCTTAGACGATGTTAAAATTTTAAGCTAAAAAGAAAGCAGCGCGTAAGAAGACAAACGTATACTATGCGGAATATGCGAGGTTCAAGTTTTGAACAAAATGGGTGTAGAGGTTTGAATGAAACTATACATCGACGGAAGAATTACACCACATTGACAGAAATAATGAATGAATTTGCTCGTTTTTCATTTGCACTACGAAAGCTCTGAAGATGGATCCGCGAACTCTCGCGGCCACGTGGTCTCTCTCAAATTTCAATGACGTCGAGAGAAGAAACAGAAAGGCAAAACGAAACAGATTTACCAGACACTGAAGAGAGGTGGTGTGGAGGGAAAGTAGGTAAAGACGGACACTGCGGGTAAGATGGACACTTTTAATATTTCACAAACTAGAATGTATTATGATAGTTGAGTGATGCGAATACCTTCTTTATAGTGTGTTAATGCTTTTGAGTTGCATTATCGGTTTTCAGCAAGCAAACTGTCAAATTTGTAAGTAAAACAAAAAACATTTTCGTGAACGCGCAATTTCATGTAATTTTTATTCCACGGAAAATAGTGAAAAACTCGTGAAACTTACGTGTTTTCATTTGTTCACAATAGTAAAGTGATAAATTAGTCTTTCCTCGGGTTTCTAGTGAAAATCCAGCAGATTTTCGATGTTCCGATGAAGAGCTACGATCGTTTGAAAAATTTACAACCAGGTCTTGGCAAGACGGACACACTAAGGTAGGGAATGATGGACACATAAATTTTCCAAGAATTTTCACATGCAGCATCTGTTGTGTACTACAGATGTTCACAAAGTACACCCGCGAGAGAAACCAGCAGATATTAATCACTTAGCAGTTAGAACAGGCCATATAGGCGGAGAATTTTCGCCTTCATCGAAACCCATCCTCTCAAACTGTTCACGTGATTTATAGATGGACTCTAATAACGTAAAGTAATGTATGGCCATCACCTAACACATAAATCAAAAGAATACTTAACGTACTACATCTTTTTTGTGAGTGTCCACCGTTACCTTCGTAGTGTCCATCTTACCCACCCCAAGTGTCCGTCTTACCCAACCATGTCAAAAAACAGCAATTTGTAGTCTTATTTTTGAAGACCCAAAACACATAAAACTTGGAGGAAGTTCACTAATACCAAAAATGATCATGAAAACAAATGACCTTAAGTTTCAATTTGTATGACTACTGCGATCTAAATAGCAATACCTAAGTAATTATTTAGATTAAACCTTAGGGTGTCCGTCTTTACCTACTTTCCCCTAATGAATGTTTTCTCTCGCTGACATCGGTTTTGTTCAGCAGAAAGTTTGAACCAAAAATGTCATTTTACGCGAGGCGTCGCATTAGTAGTGGTGAGCATAAATGACTGCGTCTACCCTTCCGCTCTTGAAGGTGCAGAGAAGTGTTGAACGGCGGTTAGTTCAGGTGAAAGGTCTGAACAAACGGTAGTCATTATTGCGTGTGGGTTGCGTTGCGTGTGAGTTGTATGGCGTAGTCTGAAGTGTAGCCCATCAGGTTACATTCTTTATGGTGCATAAATTTCCACTATGTAGAAAATAAAATAAGGATGTTCGGGATAACATTAAAATTACAAATAAATTACCTTCGATGATTTTTCATCCACTCTACAAATATGAAAAAATCACCTTTTTTCTGAGATTGTCTACCTGTCCTATGAAGAGGTTGAACAGGTGGACGAGACGCCTCTGTAACAGACAAAGTTACAGTCCGATTATAATAAAATTCGATAGGGTCCATCCATATACAAATGGTTCAAAAACAAGCCCGTTCTTTTCATATTAATTTTGTTCAAATCGGTTCAGCAGTTTCTGAGATAGTCAAGTTTTGTGATTTTCACATTTTAATACATAACCTCGAAACTAAAAATCCGACTACAATAAAATACAATAGGGTCTTATGGGGCAACTAGACCTTTCATTTGGATTTAATTCCATGGAAATCGGTCCAGCCATCTCTGAGAAAATCGAGTGAGATTGGGAGAGCGTTACATACATGCACACCCACATACAGAAAATGCTCAGCTCGTCGAACCAAGTCGATTGACGGTCTCTAACAAAGCAAAGACTACATTCTATTATTTCTTCCTTATTGTAGGTTTCGGGCGTCACTGGCACAACTCGAAATTCCTAGCTCCAAGAGAAACGAGATTGAAAAGTTGGAGTTTAAAATTAACCATGAGCAAATTGAAATCTCTTTTTTACTATCTTTGGAGCATGTTTTCGATTTGAAATCCAAAGACACATCAGTTTATAACTCAGTTTTTTGTGAATTTTGAAAGAAGTCTTTGTGGGATAAAACTTAATCTTATTTGGCATCATTTGACTGCAAAATGAAGAACTTTTGAGTTGTGCCGGTGTTGTACGAAACCGACGATATCCCCACCTGACTGTAAGGACGTGGCCGGCGCCGTTATTGGTCTATAAAAAATCGGGTCATTGAATGATGCACAGTGAGACGAAATTACCACTCCCAGTCGTTCTTTCAGTTGATTCATTGTGCATCTTGAGTGGCTCGGACCCATCACGGAGTAGCAACCATTGATATGTACAGTCAGAACTAAGCTAAGCTGAGCTAAGCACGTCGAACCAAGTCGATTGATATACGAGATTCGATCTTTTGGAGCACTTTCATACCTTTGGTTTTTTTCAGTGATTGCTATACCTTTCTAGGAGAAAAGCAAAAATCGGAAAAATGACTTTCTGGGACTTAGAAAATTTTGAGCTGGGAAACTCTTCCATCTCAAAAAATTCTAAGTCCCAGACAGTCGATTGTTTCATTGATTAAATCATTGACTCCGAACCTATTATCTCCCCTTGTCACAAGCATGATTTAGGATATTTAGATGAGAAAAATTTGCTTGAAAACCTGTCTAGCAAAGCACTTCTTCATTAATATAACTAACAAAAAAAAAACTTTTTTTAAGGAATCAGCTTTTCTTGACTATTCGATTTGCACTTCATGTATGTTAACATGCATGCAGGTCGCTTAATGTTATAAAGCGAATGTCGTTTTTTACACAATGCCAGATTTATTTTGGCTCGATATACACAGTTACTCTGCTACAGCTTTTTTTCTTTGATATGACCTGTCAGGTCGGCTAAGGCCGCTCACGGCCCATCTCGTTAACCTGCTACAGCTTCAAGCTGATTCTAATGAACGATTTGGGGGTTCTATGGATTAATTTCATATGAATCTTAGATCACTAGAATGATTTCAATTCATATTTGACGCATTTCGTATATCTTAAAAAAAAAGTTTTTACTTTAAATTAGTCGTACTTTTAAAATTAATTTTAAACTGATCCACTCTGGAAAAACCTTCCGAATTCCAGGGTACGCTGTTGGAAGTAATATACCAGGTTTCCACAGCTGTGCAGCCAATCGTTCCGGCATGGAATTTAATTGTATTGCTGTTAAATTTAGCTTGAAAATTGATAGGCGTGCTGTTGCGTTATCAGTTCTTATCACGTGGAGTGCGGTTACGTATTATTGTTCGTTATGCAATTTATTTATCACTCTTCATAGAGTCAACTCTCGGGTTGCATCTGCGCACATTTCGATCTTATGTGGTTCCACTGTTCTATGACACCTTACACCTACAAAATCTGGGAAGCGCGCGAGGGAAGCTGCTGGACGCAACATCCAACTCCAACATGCCATGCACCAACACCACTCTGAAACGCAAGCAATGCCGGCGCGCATACAGCATCACAGTTTACACACAATATTTTTAAATCATGGGTTTAAATTTTTTTATAGTCCCGGCTCCCGTTACAAAATATCCTGAGCGGGCTCGCCAATCTTGCATCACCGCAGCGACAGCATATACAACGAATCCGCATGTAGCTTTCTATTGTATTCATACAAGGATTGACGTATTCGTGCTGCTTGCTACACGACACTACACACAACACGACGCACGCCGTTCGTTCGGCGTTTTTTTTTTTGCGGCTTCTATTTTTACTGTATTGTATGTATCCATCCATCCATCCGTCCCTCGTTTTGCCTGTGTATCCAAGCGCTTCGTGTAGTTTTGGTGGGGGGCATTTAGAGCTCGAGTCGAGAAAGCATTGAAATAAACTGCAGCGCAAACGGAATCATTCTACAGTTGGATCTTGAGTTCAGCGGTTGACAGAAAGGTTAGTGAGCAAAATTCCCTACCAGTATAGTAGCTGCTGCTTCCTATTCCCGAGGGAGAGCATTGGTGCTCTTGCTAGACGTTGGATTTTCACCGCTATCGCTCCTAGCGGGATTTCGATTCGTTGATTACGTAAAGCTAAAATTCGAAAGGATTTGCAAGTGATCGTTCTGTTCTGCTGGGATTTGAGCGAGTGCTAATCTAACAGCAGTGGTGTTGTGAAGTGTAGTGTTGCAGGTTCTAAGGTTTATTTTTCGGTACCGTAAGTAGATTCTGCTAATTGTAACTGAAAAATTATGGTACATAAATGCACAGTGATAGACAGTTCTTTCGCCAAAAGTTGTGTAACCACGGCGTGGTTTTCGAACGCCGGCCGGGTAAACGCACATTGATTCACAAACCTGTTTTGGCCGGTTCCGAACAAACGGAATGGTGAAAATAATAAGAGGTGGGTGCGATGCAAACATCACTCGATGTGTGCAAAATGAGCGTGCAAAGTGTGTGCGTGTGTCAAAATTAGTTTGCATTTTTGAGGTCTCGAGGTTCAGGGTAACGAAAAAAGGGAAGGTTCCTTGAACTTTCGAACCGTTCTCATCAATGCACGCTAGAGATTGAGTGCTGTGGAAACCAAAGCATCCGTAGTGAAGATTCCGATAGTAAAAAAAATTTTAAATAAAATCTATAGGAAAGCAAAACGCGAATAATAATTTGTAGCGATCGCCCGCCAGTTAAACCGGATGTCGTGAGACTGTGTGTGTGGGAAGATATGATAGTTTCCCTGGTGAAACCGGCAGTGAGAATTTGGACTCATTTTGCATACAATGGAGCGTCGCGCCACGGTTGGGCTGCTTGGGACAGGAGAAGGTAAAGTTCCAGACGTGCTATAATTAAGTGACGGGGTGTGTTTTGCATTTGGCTTGTGACGTAGATAATGGACGATGTGTAATGTGCTTGCGGTGTCCTATTTTTTACCCATCGAATGCGAAAAAATTAATGATGGGTGGGTGGGTGAGCGATTGAGTTAGTTTCAGCCTTGATTAGAAGTTCTCTAGAGAATGGATCAGTAAAAGAGAGCAATTCGCCTGGTCGGGTGCAATCGATAAAAATTGCATCACGTGTCCTCGTTTCGGTCGAGATACACGGAAAATGAAAACAAACATTGAATGAGCGGTGTTTTGTTTCAAAAAAATAATGCCTTTATATCTAGTATATCTTGTCTTGGAAAGTGCACTTCAATTTTTCAACACGACAAATCCTAAAATTTACCAACAGGAAAAGTGGGCAATTAATGTCACATATTGTTTGTGTACTTTTTGTTTTTTTTTTTCTTTTAAGAATAGAAATTGTTTTGTAATTGATAAATTTTTTATTTAAATTACTCCTGTTGAAAATTATATCTAAGTACTGATGAATTTAGAACCTCAATTTTACTGTCTATAACATTCCCGAAGGTGTTTTTTACATTATCTCTACAGTGCGTGAAACTCGCTTATTATTAATTGGAATATCGAATTAAATTTTCCAACCCTAGCGTGCAACCACGCCAATCCTAGCTGACCTTGGCCTGCGTTGGACTCATCGCAGCATAACTCTTTCTTACCTCCTGCCTGCACGCTGCAGCTGTTCCACTTAACAGTACACGTGCTAACAATTTCCCCTAGTGCCTGCTCCGAGAGAATGTTTCTCACGAACAGGTTATGCAATAGACATCCTTCAACAGCAGTGACTATTGGAAAACACCCGCTAAGGATTATAGAAGAAACGCATTGAATATCCGATTAAATGGCATTCGGTTTCCCTATCCTCGTTTTTATATTCCCACCCAGCTTGGTATGGTGTAATGAAAGGTTTAAAAGGTGATGGCGTAATTGAAATATCGACCTATCAATTCAATTTTTATTCCATTTCCATCGCTGCACTTGTACAGCTGTACCAGTTTCCATCTGAGATTACATAACCAATCGATTTTCTTCGTCAGAGAAGCTGCGACATGCGGCGGTTGCATATGCTCCTCTCCTGTTGATGAACGATTTTGTGCCTAGTATCAAACACATCCAACTGTGGGCTAAAATTAGAATTCACCAGCGCCGGTAATATCAGATGCCCGCAGTTCCTCGGAGCACGTCCAGAGCGGCGCTCTGGTCGCTTAAAAGAGGAACACCACATGAAAACATATACAGTATTTAAAGCGGCGGTTGAAAAAACGTCCCGGACCGGGATTGGATAACCCCCGGCTGTACGAAAGTAGGCGTAAAATTTATTGCTTTTATTCACTTGTTTTGTAACAAAATTTGGCCGCGCCTATGTGAAGCCGCCACGGTAGACAGGCAGTCGGTTTACCGGTAAAAATAGCACGTTTTTGAAAAGACCGGCCGGGACATGACGACCTCTGTGCTTGTTGTTTTCGGATAGTCATACGGTTTAATGCTCAATAAACTTGTGGTTCTACAAAAAAATGTTCTTTTCTAGCAATGCATTAATCTTATGCAGCTCATTTGATTTAGCCTGACAGAATCTTAAGCTTCGATTTAATTGACACTAATGCTAGAATGCCAAAATAATTTTATATTTTTTCGACGGAAATGTTCCATTGATAATTGTTCCCATATTCACTGTTGTTTTTGCGGAGAAGCAGATAGGAAAGCTCTACTTAATCTTCTCCAAAGCGACAACTGACTCGCCTTTGCTCAACATTAGCGAAATTTTCCATTGACTAACATATACTAGGGCCGTCTAAAAAACGTTACATAACAATCGAGAACAGTGAAAGTGTAGATACTTGTTACCTTGACACTGAAGTACGTTTCGAGTAATACTGAAGGCTTACTACCCCCCAATGATAACAGCTGCTAGTGAGAGTACGAGTAGATCGGAGTTATTTATCTGTGTGATGGTGTGACTATTAACCCGCATGTTTTTAACTCATCCACTGCCTCAAATAATACCAACCAACCAAAGCGGAGTGGTCGGATAGGAGAGATTCAGAAACTTTGCTGAATGTCTTTATAAATTTACTCCGAGAAAAAGAACTTTACCGCATCACACGTTAGCGATAAAAATGATCTACATTGCGCTAATTGCTGGTGTAAAGTACAGCATGATTTATAATGATCGAAATCCGGCATGTTATTGTGACTGTGCATGGTGTACAACGAAATAAGTATAACGATTGATTGGGTTGGACTCAAGCTGCCAGAACATGCGCAATTATAATAAGCACCAGTTACGAATCGGATCAAAACTGCCATCTACTGGTGGTTTGCATTGCTAACTGATAGGTGTTTTGAGTTTGAGTCATCGGACTGCGGATGTGTTAGTTCGCTGCAGAACTGCGATTGTGACACATTCCACGTTTACTGCGCCGCCAGCATGACGATATCATCTGGGGGGAAAATTGTGATGAGGCCAGCATAGATTCGAACAGCACCGTTTGAATGGGTTGGCAATTATTGGCCGAGGCCGGCTGTTGTTGGTTGAGCGCGATTCAAATTTCACATCACCCTTCTGCACCCTTCAACGTGTACTGAAGTCATTGAACCGCTCAGGAACAGCACAGCGACAAGAAAACATGGAGGCTTACTAATACTCGATAACAGTCTGATTTAGTTAAAATATCTACATTTTAACGTTTGCAGTAAATTGTCTAAGATGCAGAATTTATTATGTCGTAGGCCTGGTAGCCACATCGGCTATTCTGCCGCACTTTCGTTTGTTGACTTTAATTTCCGCTTATTTTCAGAATGAATAGCCTACAGTTGGCTGGCAACGAATCTTCTATTAGTAAGAAACGCTTCATATCTCCTTAGCTGTTCGGGAATAGCAAAATAGCATTCCGGCAACTACTAGAACGAACGTGCCGATTGTCTTTTCAATCTGTACGGGTAATGAATATATCCGGCCAGACTGAATCGGCCCACACTTGAGCTGTCATCTGCTGGATTTATATACCAACCCATACACCAACACTGGGGCAGTAAACGTGATACATGTTCATATAGTGAGCGATGTCAGTCTGCTGTTATTGATCATTAAATCCTGCCACCCTACCCTTTGCCGTGCCGTTGCACCGTGCAATGGTAGTTCAATGTGCATATTCTGGCAATGATTTACATTTCGGAGCATCACATCACGGACGGCGAACGATACTTGCCTCTAGGCTGGTCAATGGCATGGAACAGAGACTTCAAGTTGTTGGATAGAAGCCAATCGTTTTGAACTCATTGCAATTCCCATTTGGCAACAAATATCGGATCAATCAACATTAAAGCAGACGTAGTCTGACGAATGCCGGCCGTTATATTTATTTTAGGACAGAAGCAAGTCTTTCTTTGAAACGAAATTAAACTTATGAATACTGTCATTGTCGGTTACTTATAGTTTCTACCATACGTACAATGTTGTTGCTTTGGCTCGCTTTATCAGGTATTGACGTGTAGTATGCAGTCAGTGCTCATTTATGTCGCACGTCTCTGTCTGGTGTTGATGCTAAAAATGATCCCCGACGTAGCCCGACTCTTGCGAATTCCCACTAGCCGACTTCTAGTTAATTGAGCGTCCAATTGAGTTTCATTAGTGTACGATGTGCACAAACATGCGGCGTTGTTTTTTTTGTCGGGAGGAAGCTTCTCGATGTTCTGTATGTTGTTCAGTTGTGTCCAACAATTGTTTTGCTTATGAGTGTTGCTTTCTGCTTGCATGATGTACCCCCTCCAAAAGCCTCTAACATGTCATAATCGGAGATCAAAGCGTCTGGAGTTGTCGTTCAACGCCATCGAAACTTCAGTACTGATTTCTCCTAGAGCAACACTATCGCCGGTAGGATTGCCGGAGTGGACAACTAGTACCCTGGTTGTTCACCTTGTCCGCGGTGACAATGCCCAGTTCCATTCCCCGCAAATATCCGTGTGCGAAGCATGTGATTTGACTTAACACTAATCATAAATATATTTCATAACTGACTGATATAAATTCCGTGTTGCTGCAAACTGCGCAATTAATATTAAACCATGTTTTCTACTAAGGGGCCATCCACATACCACGTGGACAGATTTTTAACGATTTTGACCCCTCCGTGGACAACTGCCCATATAAATTCTAAAAAAATTGTATGGACCGTGGACATTAGCCACCCCCCCAAAGCTGTCCACGACACGTGGTATGTGGATGGCCCCTAAACACTTGACAAGTTTCGCAAAGATTTAACGAAAGCTAAATGCTTGCCAGTCAGTCTCGATCCGTTGAAAGCAAACAGAATGCACACGATCTGTGTACATTTATAAAATTGCTTTTTATTAAGCCAATTATGTTTGTTCCTAATCTGTCTTTGTTTGCCAACTTAACAACATTGACTTGAAAGTGATGAGGGTATGCGTTTTGTCTTCACTACCAAGTGCTCCAGTCTTATTCGTAATTTCCTGACAATAAAAATCATTGAAGCTGGAAACGATGAGCCCGGCTGAGCACAGACCACACCCAGTTACAGGCACATTTTGTGCTGACGAAGTTTTCGATTAGTACAGATTCAAATCTCATGGATTGAATATATTAGAAGAGCAACTGTGTTGAAAATCACCAGACCCACCAAACTAGATTAACTCAAGCATCATGAAAGAATGGAACATAATTTTGTGAACATTCAAATCAATTAACGGAAAGAGCGATGAGATAAGCTTGTTCAGTTATTAGGCTTTTGAGACAAATAGCTTTTCCCTTATAATATAAATACGACTAATAATGTAAATATATGCTCCAACTAGAATGAAGCTAGTCGACCTGGTCAAACAATTGATAATTTTTCTTCATAAGCCTAGAGCTTTTCTCCAAACCAAACAATATTTGCGAACAAATTTTTTTTTTTTACTAGGAGCATTATTTCTCGAGGTAGTTCAAAATAAACATCAAATTATGCATAGTATAAAAGCATTCTTTCAGTCAATTCATTGAAAAAGAACAAGCTCGTTAAAATATCGGTGGAATTTGATTGCTAAAAAACGTAAAAACTCCGTAGCTTTATAAGCTTTAGAAAGAATTTTAAACGGTTCTGATAAATTCGGAGCTATAGTTTTAAATCTGTCCTGTTTATCGTAGGAGATATGGAACATATTAGGATTTTCAGAAATTGGTCAAGCTGTCGTTCGCATCCGTATAGCTCCTCGGAAGTTTATTTCATTTCGGCCCCTATTTTTCTCTAATTTCGCAGCACAATTATCATTAATTACAGTTACATAATGCCTAAGAACTTTCCTTTGCTCGATGCTTTTGATAAAGCCCGAAAATAGCCATAAATATTCAACAAAAAATCTTGCACCCTCTCTTTCCATGCAAATCATACAATATATACAGTATGTTAAATTCCATCGCTTCACCCTCTAGTCATAAACCACGGAATAACCGCCACCAAACGCGCACGCCAATGACATTGGCCTTCGACGGGGTCGACCGTTAAGATGATAGCTTTCTACATCGACCGCGCTTTGCCTCCTAGCGTCGACTAGCACAAACATGCAGCATCGGAAAGCTTATCGCACATTCTTGGCGGTAAAGCTAGTATTAGTGGGTGTATCCGAGGCACTTACACTCAGCGAAGACATGTGATTGTTTAGTTGGTAAGGTGCTGTTGTATAATAAGGTAATTTTTGCACCAAAAGATAAGATTTCCGTTATCAGACCTTTCTTGGCAAAAGAACCGGCTGTCGCCATGACTGCTGTACTTTTTCTATTTATAACTTTTATAGAGGACAATCACTCTTTCACACCATACATGGAGTGACTGCAAATGCAGCCGACTGTTCTCAATTAGAATGGGCTTTCTTTTTATGCCGTTAAACTGTTATTTAACTTTTTATCGACTTTTGGGTTGTAAAAATATTGTTCGCGCTACCAACGTTTATTAACATGACGAATTTTTCAAGGCTGCAAATTTGCAGTCTTATTAGTTACTTAACAATTCACGAACTTATCTCTGTTAGTTAACTGGAGAAGAGAAAACGGGAGGTCCTGGGGCATAAGGGAATCTGTCACGTTCACCCTGGCAGAAGAATGAACTGAAAGTAATCAATAAGTGTCGCGCGTTCGTCTTCGGTTCCCTCCTATCAGCGGTCACGATCGACACTTTGGGGAGTGATGAGGCAGTAAATAATACGAAAATTAGGCATGGCCTTGCAGCTCAGGTTTCGTGCGACCGTTTTGACAGTTCAAGATAACTGTTAGCCTCTCTGGTATTGGATGCTAGGCAGCGATGTGGCAATGATTAGATTTGATCTGACATCAACGGTGACTTTGCTGCCACAGACTGGAGCAGCGACGGGAGGAACTGAAATAATTGTTTCCCAATGTATGGAAAGCAATGATTGTCGCACAATACACATCTACTGCGGCTCGTCATTAGTGCTGGATTGCTGGATATGATGCATTGATAATAGCCACCAAACACTTCAACCGCGTATAATCGCGAGACTCGAGCAAAACGAGTAGCCAACCAATGTCAGTCTACTGGTCGCGATCAGCGTGTGTGCAACGACTTCTTTCCTTTAGTGTGTATGGTGCAGTCTTTCGTTTCTTTGATTTTTCAGGGATTACTCTGAGAGCAACCAGTTTTAATCTAGGCTTCAAACCGTGTCCGGTGTTTGTTTCTGGAGTGGGCTCCGTCGTAGTTCCTAGCACAAAGTGGATAGCCAAGTACTTAATCGCGAAAGAGCCTTCAAGTTGGGATTAAATCTCATAACTGATTGGTGTGCGGATTGCAATACTCTATGACTTAACAATCGCCATGCATATGTGCGGAGAAAGTGAATTAAGTGCGTATGCGGTGGGGAGCCAAGCCAGCAGTTGATTTTCATGGATTATAAATATGTATTTCATACATATAAGCCACACGCAAACGCGCACGTTTGTAACTGCGACGTGGAAAAGTAACCACAAATACAGATTCCGGCTCTGGTGGTGCGACAAGCGCGATTGACGCGCAGCGACGATGTGGAAAGTGAATCTTGCTGGACACCTGAGCTTATAACGTCTCAAGTAGTGCTCCGATGTGCAATGTTTTGATATTCAGACACGGTTTCTCGCATTCTCTAATTTGTGCCAAAAAATGGCCATCTTTGCCTTTATCACGTCCAAGTGTCGAAAGTATTTGCTCGTGTTCTACGGGTCTTTCGGGGTGTACTTTGTTCTACTGCTGCTGCTGTATCAGAATGGATTTTTCTCGATCGACGAAGACTTTGCAATATCGCGGTAATTTAAATTCTGATTAGCGAGTTTCTTTTGTAGCTGGCTTTCCGCTTAAGATGGGCAAGTTTTTTTTTATTTACTGTCGGCGTGGTGTTTACGTGTGTGGATGGAAGCTTTCGTTTGTGCGCCCGTTGCAGATGAAAACAGCTGGACCTGAAAGCTGTGTGTTAGTTATTGGAAGCAACGAGGAAATACCGGTTGGCTGCGTCAACACTAATAGGAATATGAAATTTGGAGGTTTAGTTCGCAAAAGCGATGCTAGAAGTTGTGCTCAACTGTTGACCTGGAATACGGCTATGATAACATAACTGAAATGTATAAAAATGGTCAGTTTAGTTTTTGGTAATGAATTCGAGTAAGAAAAGCAATCGACACGAGCCATGTCAGCAAATCCAAATTCGTCCCAGTCGAGATTAGACTTGTCCCGACACACGTCATCGCCTCTCGTTATCATAGGAAGGTGTTTTGACCTGAAATGTAAAGTTTGAAACATGATAAGCATTTTCATTCGATTTGAGTATCAATTGCCAATATGTATTAGATAAGACTGGATGTTACAGCGTCTGCCTCTCCATGATGTAATATTTTTCCAGGTGATTCAGTTCGAGTTGGAAATAAATTTTTAATTTGAAATTGATGCTGATAACGAATCAGTTGGCTCGAGAGTTTGGTCAAGTCCTGAATCAAAATGCTGGTATCATAGGGCATATTCTTTCTGTACTGATGCTAAAATCCAGTGTACTCGAACATTAACAATCACCTGATGATAATCGAGACAAAATTTTATATGTGATGTTTGGAAACACACCGCAAAATAAATAACACCGAGGAGAAAGAAAATTGAATATCTTTAATGAAAATTTACATGCAAGTTACAACGTTTGTAAGAATAGTATACCTAGTAAGCCGTAGCATCGCGGCAATAACAGCTGGCTTTCCGAATTTGCTTTCGGCCTAAAAAATCACTTGCCGGTTGGTCACATAGCTCAGCAGCCGCGTGGTAGCAACAAATATTTCGATTTGTCAGTTGAGAGTTTCGGTCTTCTTCCCGCGATGCAGCTTTGTCTAGCAAGAATTCTGTGCTGGAACCTGGTAATCAAAATCTACCGCGGCCGTCTAGTTGTCCAATTCTGAGAAAAAGCTCTTTCAATACTGCAATCAGCATCATATTCTGTTTTGAGCAGCAAACTGCTCTCCTTTGGTTTACTAAACAAGTTATGAATAGTGGATACAACCTCCTACTATTTTCTTCCCCTTCCAATTTTCAACATTTTTGCAGGGGTTAAAGGGGGAGGGGGATGACATGAAATGAGGATAAATTGCAGGTGGAAATAACACTGTTATTGATTCTTTTTCGAAACTCTTTAGAAGAAATGATTAAAAACCTCTAGCAAATGAAGTTTTTTTACGCATTTTTCACACTTCTTACATTTGCAACGAGTAGTATTGTCATGGTCATGATTTTGTGGTCCCCGTGGCTCTGTGGTTAGCGATGTCGAGCGGCTAGCTCACACACGGTTGTGATATCGAGTTCGATTCCCGATCCGGTCGAGGATCTTTTCGAGCTGAAAATTTTCTCGACTCAGCACTGGGGGACGGTGTATCGTCGTACTTATCTTATCTTACACGTGCAAAATGTGTTAAAAACATTATCGATAACGAATTCTCTCAACTAACCTAGTTTATCGAGACCGCTGTTAGCCCTACAGGCTAGCGTTTGTTTAGTGTTGTCATGGTAACCTAACAAAACTGCATAGAAAAAAAATCTGCTTCAAAAATAGTACCATATGATTGAGGTGAAATTGATTAGTGGAGTAGAACTGATTACCTAAAAATTCGGAATAAAAAGTATTTATAGAAAAATACTGATTTTACAACACTACATAATGTTTACTTGTCTTCAAATGGATTGTTTAACTATTCCAGTTTGTTATATCATCTGAAAGAGTTTCGAATTTTGTAAGCAAAACGTGATTCTCAAAAATTTTACATCTTTGTCTTTCGGTTTTTAAATCACAAGTCAAAACTGCTCGAATTGGCTTCAATGACAGTTCGTACATATACCAACCAGTGTTGTTGGTCTTATGTCGAATTCGTTTTTACGGCAGGACTATCCCGTCCCGGACTACGCTTTGCAGCTGAAAAAAAAACACTTTCCGAGCAATTGCAATGGTGTGCGTAATGCCAGAGGTAGCTGTCACTTTTGTTTTGGACATTATCGCCATTGTCTTTCATCGCGTTTGTGCTACTGCACGAAAAATTTGCCAATTTAATGAAAAATGACAAAATAACAAAATAAAATTCAACCTGATGTTTGACACGCGAAGAACGATAATCAAAGCAAACCGATGTTTTTTTTTTATTTTGACACATACGTGTGAATGTGTTGGTGTCTTCAAAACTGCACTCTGTTTCTTGCGCGGACTGTCCGGCGCAGAAAAAGGGTAGTCCGGGATAGTCCGAAAAATGTGAAAAAACAGTGTTAGGACAAAGTGTAGTCCGCGGGGTAGCTACATTGCAAAAACGAAAACGACATTACTCATAAACAGCATGCAACACCTCATGTGAGGTTCCCATTGCCACCGGTATCACACACTGGAGTATTCTCCATTTAAGCTATTTCTCGTTCTTTCTCGCTGTTTTCATTGCTCGCATTCGCTCTCAAGATCATATGCACACACTCGCGCTTACTCTTCTACTAGCGAGAACAATCAGCCGAAGACAATTGTTTCAAGATGTATTGCGAGGGTTACGGAGGGACAAAAAATATTTTAAATAGAATACCGGACTACTATAGCAGCGTTTTGCTTCGCATGGTTTTGCATTAGATTGCAAAGTTTACCAAAGCAGTGCGATCGGCTGTCGGTGCACGAACCAAAACCGGGTAGATGAAGAAAGCATTTTCGTTGCCGAGCACGTTTTTTTTTTCAAAAACTCCTAGTCAAGCCATTTTGTACTTGTGTACTTGTACTTTGTGTACTTTTTCACAGTCGCTGAGTAGCAAGACAAAACAGTTTTTGCGTGCGGGTGCATGAAGAATAAATAATATCTCGAAAGTGTGTGTGCAAAAGATAAGAAGCGTAGCATATGTCTCGTTCTCAAGTAGAAAGGAGGGGAAGGTTCATTCAATTCATCATAATTCAAGCGATTTAGAGCAAATTTTTATTCTTTATTTAAAAATCGAAGGACAACGATATAAAATTTTTAAACATCAAGATTTGCTCAGGAACTCTTTTGGTTGATATATAAAAATCTGGAATTCGTTAATAGCTAAACAATTCAAATGTAACTTTCACGAGAGTTACGCACTAGTATAGGCGCCAACTTCATAGAGTTATTGGGGGCAAGAATGTTTAGGAAAATTTGATTTTGCAAATTCTATAGAACTTCTAAAAATATTCGCTAAAATTGTTTTTTTGCGAGACATCTTAGAATTGACGAGCTTGGAATGACAGTTTTGATAGTAATCAGCTTGTACCGCAATTTTGAAAAATGCCGAGTTAGGCTTAAAAATAACAAACACAACTCTCAGGAATTCGTTAAATTTCTCTTACTTCGTTGAAACTCAATCAAATTTGATCGAGCAAATATCAAAATGCCAAAAGTTTATTTGAAGAAAACTCTATATTCAGGGTAAAACACCTAGCGAGTTGAGTGAAGTATGATGAAAGCTCAACAAATATAATTTTCAACGATGATCGTACCATACCATTTCGTTTGGGTTCTGTTTGAGTTCAATATTTGACTTCCGAAGCGTTTCAGAAGAATTTCGGTTGAACAGCCTCGTACATCAGAGCGGACATCAGTTGCAACGTTAATTGTTATGGGTAGTTCAACTTCTCAGTACTTGGACTACCCAAATCACGACTGGCTAAACTGGAAGAGAGTATACAGTGCTTTTGGTTGTTTGCTAGGAGGGCTAATAGGAGGCCACTTTTGTTGAAGAGAACTTTTGTACGCATATGTCCTAACGTTAATCTACTCAGAGTTATTCAACTTTGAAATTTCTCTTCTTTGAAAAACCTCTAACTTTAAATGTATTCTACTTAGAGCAATTCAATTGATTTCTTTTGAAATCCGAGAAAACTTTCTACAAGATACAGCCTTTAAATGTCTAAGTAATTTTAATGCAGCATGTTCGGTGGAGCATTAACATAAAACTGGCAATCAAATTACAAGTTTTGCAGCAGTAAAATTGTTATTTCCCGAAAACTATAGGTTGGAGTCAAAGAACAAGCGGTAGAGCGGTTTGAAACGTCAAATTTGAGCTAAAACAACGTTTTTTTTTTTGTAAGAGAACATAGAAATACGTTTACTACTTTTGAACAATTTTGCTTCCAAATTTTTTACATTTATTTGTACAATAAAAGACTGCATTCATAGGAAATTATCTCAGCTTTCAAATGAAATCAATAGAATTGTTCTAAGTGGTATATATTTAAAGTTAGAGACACTTGAGGAAAGGCTATCGAAGAAACTTTAAAGTTGAATAACTCTGAGTAGGTTAATGTTAGGGCACATGCGTAGAACAGTTTTTATCATCTAATGTGGCCCTCTATCACCCCTTGAAACACTCCCAACAAGGAGCTAATCACCCTGTATACCTGTTTGCTTTGTATGTGCTCAAGGTGCCCTGTTTTGCCCTGCCATTTCCAGAAAAATTCACGTCACCGTAGATTTCGCTCCAAAAAAAGCAGAAATATGTCAAAACAAATTTACTCTTCAAATGTTAACAACAGATTTATTACTTTTTGATTGAACAGATACTCTTTGAAAAAGATTGTCTGTTGAATGCGGAAAATTTGTAATAGGGTAATCGTTCCATTATTCATCTCAGCAGCTTGGTGCACCTATATTCATCTTATTTCTTTCATTTGTTCAATTTACCGTCAAATTTCGACAAATTTTTGAAAGTAAATTTGTTTGCTTCTCGATTTTCTCAAGCTGAAAGTTTTACGTTGAAATTATGGTAAAACTTGACGATAATTTGATCAAAAAGGCCTGATGAGATGAATATAGGTACTGAGATGAATATAGGAGCGGTTACCCTATCTCTCGGTAGTCGAAGAGTAAGCCTCAAATTGTTGGTAAAATTAGACCAATAGTTCATTTTGATTTTAGTAGTAGCGTTTTTCGGCTAAGCATACCAATTTAAAATTGAATGGAAAATCGGAAGCAAAAGTTATGCTCAATGCATTGGAAATTTGATTTGAACGACTCACACAGTCAGGCTTTGAAATGGTCACGATAGAACCACTTTTCACTGCGATAATCGTCTTCTTCGTTCTCTGACGCTACCACAAGACTCGTTGTCTTAATACATTCTCGAACAAACATGTCAAACGAGTACCGCCACCACGTCGTTTTTTTTTCTTCAAACGTCTTTTGACATTTTTTCTAGAAATGAGAATATTGAGTGCGGATATTTTAGAAATTATTTATATCATTGATCTTGTAATAATATTTCCCAAAATAAATAGAACGAAATAGACAGAAATAGGCCAAAATAACAGCGCCAAACGAATGACAGAGTGCATCCTTTTGATACGCGAGTGTCGAATGACATCCTTTTCTTTGTTTGAGAGGCGAAGGTTGTTTTACATTAACGAGCGAACGCCTACTGTGACGCACGCTAAGGAAGCGAGATCAAATGAAAATGCTGACCGTTGTGAAGCCTGCACACAGTGATAATTTTCCTCAAATTCAATTTGAATAGCGCAACTTAACTTACAACTTAAACACACTATTTTTACAAATCAACTTCCAATTTTCTTTTTCGTTGCAACATTATACACTAAGGTCGCTTTCTACGCGGTTTTTTACGCGGATTCCGGAATTTACGCGTTTTTTTACGCGGACTCCGGAATTTACGCGGTTTTTTTTTCACGCGGATTCCGGAATTTACGCGGTTTTTTTTACGCGGTTCCGGAATTTACGCGGTTTTTTTACGCGGATTCCGGAATTTACGCGGTATTTTTTTATTTTTGCGCGGATTTCGATTTCCCTTCACTCGGAATGCAGAATTAACGTTGGTTTTTTTACGCGGATTCCGTAATTTACGCGGTTTTTTACGCGGATTCCGGAATTTAGCGGTTTTTTTTTTACGCGGCATGTATCCCCCGCGTAAAAAGCGACTTTAGTGTACTATCATCAAGCCACCCGGCGACGGAAAAACATAAACAAGCTCGGAAAACGCAAACGAACGTTGTGCTGCACAGCAAGGTGTTGTCTAGTCGAGTTTAAAATGTCCACCAGTTGCTTGCTGCTGCAACTGATAATGGTCATAATTCCTGTCTAGGGATGTCCTTATCGGAAGTATTCGCGGTTCAATGAATTATCGTTTAAGGTGTATGTGTGTGTGTATTTGTTTCCGTTAGAAGATATCTTTCTGTTCCTAATAGTTGGCAATGCTTATTAGGGTGCGACCGGCATACTGGACGCACACCTTCACCCTGCGGCTGCCACTATCGCCGGAGGTTCAGGGTGCACGCGTAGTCTCGATAAAATGCTGTTGATTCGAATCGAAAGGGAGAGTCTTGCTTTTCCCGTCCGTTATCGAGGGGTGCAAAGTTTTCTCTCACTCTCTAGCTTCCTATCTCTCTGAAAATAAACAAGACCAGAGAGAAAGCTGGGGTGCGGTTGCGTTGCTGGTACAGATGTCAACGCTTCAATCTCGGAGAGCAAAGCAGCCTGGGTTGGAAAAACTACCCTTCGCTTGCCTGCTGTGCTGTGTCGGGCATAAGGAAGGTCGCGACCGTAGTAGCAGTTACACAGCGTTGTGTGCCATCGCTATCCTACCAACCAGCCAGCTAGAGGCCGGTTTGAGAGTTACCGCGTTTGGTGTCCATAGAGTAGTCACACTGCAACAGCAGGAACGTCGCCCGTTTTAGGATCAGCTTATTTTCCTGATCACTGCCATTGATATTGCTGGTGATAGTTTTGTGAATCTTAACCCATACTCTAGAAAATAGTGTAGACCAAGTTATTAGCGGTCCGAAAACGCAGAGGCACCTTTTACAATGCTCCAATCTGACAGCGGTCTTTTCCGATAAAATTAGGGTGTGGAAGCTGGAATTTTCTTCTGCCAATCGAGACCCACCGCATACGACGAATACCAAATTTCTTGAATTTCAAGTAAAAAGCCAAACGAAAAAAACGTGATAGAGTCGAGAACAAGCAGAAAAAATATACACATATTTACGAGATTCATTATTTAATCACTACCGGAGTCAACGAGTCGCCGCCACCGTTGCTGTAGTGCCGGAAAACCAAGGGGAGTGCGCCCAGTGAGTTGAACCCGCCATGAAAAGAAGGGAGTGTGATTTTGTGTAGAAGGTAGAAGGTCAACATCGGAGTTGCCAACTGTTGGTGGTTAAAGCAAAAATTCAACTCCAAGATTGCGCGCGTTATACAGTGAACACGGTAGTAGTCCCCACAGGACCAACTCTCGGATTAATTCAACTGCAGGAAATATTGTGCAGTAATCGCCCGCGGAGATATATTTTATACCCTTTAACTGACTATGCTTATATACTTGTACATTTTACATTCATTGACATAAGATAGAAAATAGAACTTCAAACTTTTATTGATCGGCGCTTCAATTGAAAACACCGTAGAAACAGCAGTGAAATAGCTTCTTGAAAAACCTTTGCAAATTTACTCCTATCGGAAAAAAGTAGATAAATATTTAAACAAGCTTCGCTTTCAATACACGACATCTTGTTACACAAAAAAAAAACAAGATAAAAACTTTCAATAATATACAGTACATACATTCTGACGCGTAAACAAATACACTCAAATAAACTCGCAGCAAGGATAATAATACCAGTGTGAGCGGACCGCGAAGAAGGAAAAATATTGAATAACGAAAAAAATGGGTGGTTGTGCATCGAAGGATAAAAAGGAAAAAGTGGTCGAAAATGAAACAGCTGCCAACGGAACCGGTGACGGCGGGGATGCCGCAAACAGTGGCGGCGGTGAAGGGTGTGTATCTAACTCGATGGTATTTTTGTCGAGGTAAGTGCGGCATAATGAAACAAGTTTGCAAACTTCCAAATGGAGAAACTAGCTAAAACAATGCCAGCAGCCTCGAGCACGACGATTTAACCATCGTAAATGCGCGCTCCAGGACTGGGTCTGATTAGAATGTGGGATTGAAATCGATTATCTAGTAAACAGTTTTGATCGCATTAATTGTGTTCATCCCTTTAGCGCTTTCTGAATATTTATTTTATTTTATTTTGTTTTAATAATACACAGCAAAAACATGAGAAGCTTGTGGAAAACTTTCCAACTTTTATTCTCCACATTTTCTCAGTAATTCAGCAACTTTGTCGTTTAGTTATGCCGCACATTGGTTACCTTTCAGGCCGTGTATGTCACAACCAAGCAAAACAGATAATTTTAGTTGAAACTTTCGTAAACCACGATTATTCAGCAGTTGCAGAATCTACGAGCAAAAGCCGACAACATATATTGCGATTTTATAGCGGTACAATTTTATCATTTTCTCATGCCTTGGGTTTGCCCTTCGTCTACTTACAGAAACAAATCAGACAACATGGTTGACGCAGCAGTTATGCAAAAATTGGAGGCTGGATTCGCCAAGCTACAGGCTTCGGATTCCAAGTCCCTGCTGAAGAAGTATCTGACCAAGGAGGTCTTCGATGCTCTGAAGAACAAAAAGACTTCCTTCGGTTCCACCCTGTTGGACTGCATTCAATCTGGTGAGTGGACCAGCGTAATGTGACTAATGTTCAAATCTTAACACATGTTTTGTTTTCTCTTTTCCCTCATCCAGGAGTTGAGAACCTCGACTCCGGTGTCGGTATCTACGCCCCGGACGCCGAATCGTACTCCGTTTTCTCTGATTTGTTCGACCCGATCATCGAGGACTACCACAAGGGCTTCAAGAAGACCGACAAGCACCCGGCCTGCGACTTCGGTGATGTCAACTCGTTCAGCAATGTCGATCCGACCGGCGAGTTCGTCGTGTCGACCCGTGTCCGCTGCGGTCGTTCGATGGAGGGCTACCCCTTCAACCCTTGCCTGACCGAGGCCCAGTACAAGGAAATGGAAGCGAAGGTTTCCAGCACCCTGTCCGGACTGGAGGGTGAGCTGAAGGGCAAGTTCTACCCGTTGACTGGTATGGAGAAGTCGGTTCAGCAGCAGCTGATCGATGATCACTTCCTGTTCAAGGAAGGCGATCGTTTCCTGCAGGCCGCCAACGCTTGCCGCTACTGGCCATCTGGACGTGGTATTTACCACAACGACAACAAGACCTTCCTGGTCTGGTGCAATGAGGAGGATCACCTTCGCATCATCTCCATGCAGATGGGTGGTGATCTGGGACAGGTCTACCGTCGTCTGGTCAGCGCTGTCAATGAAATCGAGAAGCGTGTGCCGTTCTCCCACCACGACCGTCTCGGCTTCCTGACCTTCTGCCCAACCAATCTTGGAACCACCATCCGCGCTTCGGTCCACATCAAGGTACCGAAATTGGCCAAAGACTACGCAAAGCTGGAGTCGATCGCTGACAAGTACAACCTGCAGGTCCGTGGTACCCGCGGTGAACACTCCGAAGCTGAGGGCGGCATCTACGATATCTCCAACAAGCGCCGCATGGGTCTGACCGAGTTCCAGGCCGTCAAGGAGATGTACGATGGCATTTCTGAACTCATCAAGATTGAAAAGTCGCTGTAAATCAAAAAACACACTCTACTAATCCAACACTAACACAAGCAAGAGAAGAAAAAAATGATAATTGGTAAAGACCGTTGAATAAAAGCCAAAAATACATAAAAATTGAAAGAGAATTTTTTTTTCGTTGGTTATCAAATATGACTACTCTGTTGCTCCGGTGCTTGAGTTGTGGTTCGATTGGGGATTTACTGTTGTTTCATACTCATGTTCGATTAGATATATGCAAACTGCTATCACTGGGTAGCTTTTGGCATACTGTTCTTCTCAATTGCATTAAAAACGCATGTCCTTATAGCTTTCCATTTTTTTTGAAATTTTGATGAATAATTTGAATGCGGACACAAATTTCCTGGATAACCCCTTTCAGCATGCCTCCGCTGGAAGGAATCAGAGTACGCACGTATGAGAGGTTTTATTTTATTCCTCGCGAATGAATGGAGTTGGAACATGAATAAAACGGTTTAAAATATGTATTTGAACTTTGTTTGAATGTTAGGTGTTAGTCTAAAGGCCAAAACGCAATATTTAAATTTTCAGTAGGCTTAGAAAAAAAATTTTTTTTTTGAAACCGGATATATGATTACATACTTTTGGCCCAAAACATAAAAACGTGATTGAAAGCACAGACAAACAGATGTACCACGAGATTAATTTTCGTGGATCAAAATAACGGTCAGTTCAAATGAGTTTTAGTTACGGGAATATTTCCGCCACAGCGGTGGCGCTGATATGCCTTTTCCTTCGAACTGAGTCGACAGTATTCGAGAACCGTGTTGCCAAAAACAGCAGAAAAACTGAAAGTGCATCTTTTGCGGAATATGTCCAGTAGGTGTCGCACAAGTTAGTCGGAACCACATTTTTTTTAGAATTTTGTATGCAGTGGTACGTCTGTTTGTCTGTGTTGAAAGGTCGATATCACCAAAAAAAAAACTTACTGAATATATCAAAAACAAATTAAGACTTTTCTTTAAGAAAAAGTATAGAGATAAGTGACTTTTCACCTACGCACACTAGTAAACGTGTAAACCCGTGTAAAGTTGCTTTTGTTTTTTCCAACCTGGAAATCATCGCATCTCGTTGCTTCGACTTTTATCACTCTTTCACCATTTTTGGTCGATTATATTTAGCGCCTTCTTCCGAATGCTGATCACGAATGAGAAAATTTATTCAGAAACAAGTTTAAAACATATAATGAGTGATCAACTGAATTTTTGTTCAGCTGCTAAAAACATAGCATTGCAAACAAAACAGCTATTTATAAATATTTTCCCCAACTAGTGGCACTAACACATTCGTACATAAAAAGGTCTATAAGAGGATGGTATCCAAGACACGACCGCAAAGTTGACGTAGGACTACGGTAGTTTTATATTTCATTTTGAGACTACTCATTTAGCTTGAAAAATCTAATCATACAGCTCGAAAAACTACCTATTGACAGATCTGTACGGAGCATTTTGCTCAGTAAAATATCGGGATTTTTCACGCCACGTAAAATATTTTCTCATCAAAATTCCAGCTGCTTCTTCTGTTTTCTATTATCTTTTAAATACTCTATGGTTAGTTAAGTATTTTATGAATTTCAATTGGGTTGTTTAGTTACTCACGGATTTCTGATTTTTATATATCATGTAAAAGAGTATTTTTTGAGCAACACGTGAGTTTTTAAAATTTTATATCATTGTCCTTCGATTTTTCAATGAAAAATAAAAATCGCACTGAATCGCTACAATGACAGATGATATATGGGCGAACCACATACATAAGACTAGAGCCGTTTCTGGGTACGTCCATTTCCGCCTTCAAAAGCGAACTACTAACTTGGGAAAGGCTAGAAATACTATCCCAATGGCAACAGTCACAGGGTTGTAGACAAGCTAAACAGTTTATCTATCCGAACCCTGGAACCGCCAGAAAGCTACTTAGTCTAAATCGTAGTGACCTACGGATAATCACGGGACTGCTTACCGGACACTGTCCCGCTTTTTATCATTTAAAGAAAATCGGTGTAGTGTTGAACGACACCTTCCGATTCTGCAAATCTGAACTAGAGAGTTCAGAGCATTTGCTTTGCTCTTGCGAAGCTCTTGCTTCCTCTAGGTACAACTTCTTAGGAAGTTACCTTTTAACTCCATACCAAGTGTGGAGCTCTAATCCCAAGCAGGTAATTAGTTTCATCAACTGTGTTGTATCTAATTGGGGTACAGGTTTACAACAAAACAGCTCTACTCCATCAATGAGTACGAGCAATCCGTAACCTATGCACAGCAATCGGGGCCCGCCACAAAAGACAATCAGCAAGAATGTCGCAGTGGCATTTCAGTACCCAGTGCCCTTCAGGCATACATTAGTACACGCTCACTCTGGGCTACTCAGCGATTGAGTTGAATTTTAATCATATTTTTCAGTTGTTCGAAGACGTCAAAAAATGAGTAGAATTAAATTGATCATGGCGGCAAATTTCCTAAAAATTGGGTAACTGGTACTTGCGTGTTGTTTTTGTATTTTTTTTTGCAATAAAAAGCAAACAGCAAACCGAGCAAACCGTCTGAAAAAAGGAAGAAATAGAAATGTTTGAAGTTAGTTGTTATCGGTAGGTAATTCATAATTTGAAATAATTGACTGCAACTAAGCCAATTTTTCTTTTTCACCAGGATTCGATGGTTGGATATACGGCAAATCAATTCAAAGATCTCCCGTGTTCCGGCGAAGAAAGGTAAATTTCGTGAAAAAAGCCATTTTTAAAATAAAATTCATCAAAAAGGCACAATATAATAATATCGAGACAATAATGATAATTTTTCCGAAATTCCCTCATTGAAGCTTAAAGTACTCATTTTTGAGTCAAAAATTAGTGACTTTTACGCATCAGGTATAATATGAGTAATATTTACTCAATTTTTACAACATTCGGTGGTACTCAAAAATGAGTAAAACAACTTCTACTCAATTTTGAGTACATACGGTTTTAGCGAAACTGATTAGGTTTTGACTCAGTTTTGGGTTATCCAGAGTGAGCGTGTAGTACATAAGACTAACGTAACACTCAGGAAGAAATCTTCCAAAAATGTTGATACAAAATGAGCTTCTCGAATGGTACCGCACTCTGTATAAAATCGATGTTTGATTTGTTTTTGAAGGCAGTGTACATACACAGTCTCGTTCCTACTCGAAAAATGCTGCATTGATTTTGTAAATATTTTTTTGACAATTTCCTATGGGATTTTCTTTGGGGCTCGATCAAGCCAAGAACACGCCGAGAAAAAGAAAATTCATTTTGTTCATTATTCGTCGAGCAGTTTGACAGGACGAGGCACGCAGCACGCTCGTAAATAATAACTCTAAAATGAGTAACATTTGACGCATTTTCGTAAAAAGTAGAACAACTCTTAAATTGAGTAACTCCACAAATACTCAAAACTGAGTAACACTAGGCGTCTTCAAAATGAGTCATTATTACTCAAAATTTGAGTACGACATTACTCATTTTTTGGGTACAGTTCAGTTTCATTACTGCCTAGAAATCCGCCACGGCCAATAAACGACACCACATGTTTATCAATAATTACCTTGTAATAAAAGTAAACAGTTATAATGCCATCTGAGGCGCACACAATTAAAAAACATTTGTCCCAAACTGAAGCACATCGTAATCATCTTTCAAAATGGACGTCGTTACATGCGACGTTACTCAGAAAGAAGTTATATGAAGGGAACCCAAAAAGTGAGTCAAAGTTACTCAAAATCAAAAAGGACTTCTACTCATATTTTGACGTCTACGAACATCGTTCTAAACTGAGTCAGAGTTGCCCAGTTCATGAGTTATTATTTACGAGCGTGAGCATGATGAGTAGAACATGGTGTAACGGTTTAACCAAAAAGAAGGCGCGAGGTGAGGAAGCGTTTTTCCCCTTCGGAGGGTTGGTGACGAAGCATCACTATGCAACAGCGAATGACTTTTTCGTGTTTGTTGATATATCCTCACTAACTAGGCAATTGAATGCCGCAAATTCAGGTAATTTAGGATGGAAATTGTTTCTTAAATTAATGAATATTGGTATCAAGGTATGTAGCATTGCCATAATTATATTTTAAATGCATCAAAATGATATATTATGAGATGCGATAATTTTTATGCCCTACACACTTAGATAATATCACCGAGTACGGTAAAATGAATTTCCGAGATTTCAACAACTGAGATCTCGGTAATACATCAAACTACCGGGACTCTGTAAAATCAACAATTGACAACTTGTCAAACTTTAACGAGATTCTCGGTAATATTTTACCGGGACTCGGAAATATTAACTGTCGAATTATTACGAAAATTTCGGTAAAATTTACTGAAGTACGCATTTTGCGATTTCTCAGATAAATCCAGGAAATGATGAAAACGATTAATTATCCGTATAATTTTATTAATTATTTTGTCAAATGACTCAACTTATTACAGCATTGGTAGAAACATGAGAGTTGTGTTGCTCTTTGGAAATAAAACAACATCCATCACTGCAACTTCCATCCTGCGAAGCGAGTCGTTAACCTACAAAACTGAGTAAGGAAAGAATTAATTGTTTTCTTTTAGTATTATATTTGCAATAAACACAAACACGATCTGAGAAATAATATTGTATGTACTTACTCAACATTTTAGGTTAATCTGAATATTACAGATTTTTCCAGAATGATGATTAACCGCGAAACCTGTTCCTTTTACATCTAAACCGAAACCCAAACAAAACTGATAGTGAAGCTTTCGTTATTTTGACAGTTCTATTTTTCGGAATCTCGGTAAGAGCTTTTTTGGTTCAACGAGATCTCGGTTAAATGATGTCAAGCTTTCGAGATTCGGTATTTTAGTTTACTGAACTCGGAAATTCGCTGTTGTACGGATTTTTTCGGCAAACAAATTTACGGTATTCCGGTAAACACATTCGGCTACAGTCAACTGTCATTGTAGCAGTTTAAAACCGTGATTTAAAAATTGAATGACAACGATAGAAAGTTTTTGAAAATCACGTTTTGCTTAGAAAATGCAGCTCTATCAGATGAGATAAAAAACTGATATAGCTAAACAATCCAACTCACATAGCCATTTGAGTACTTTCAGTTATTCGGGTTGTAAAAAGGTTGATTCTTCCACATTTACGATTCGCGTTGACGGTGTTGCTGATATTTGTTTGGTTTTTGCATGCGAAAAAGAAGGAAGGAAATATTTTTGCTTTTGTCATCACGCACATTTTGACAATTGCATATGAGAGTTCACGTAGGTGCGAACAGCCTTCGAAATCTCTTTCAACGCGAATAACCCGAATAGTGTAGCATTAGCGTGTTGATTACACAACGCAGCAATCAAAACAAGCAAAAAACATAAAAACGTCAAAATAAACCCACGATTTCAGACTGCTGGCTCACAACATTCGCTATCGAATAGTTTTTCCTAATTATATTTTGTATTAGAGTTACCACAAAGATAAAAAATTGCAATGTTTACTAGTCAATAGATTAGTGTTTCTACACACAGAAACTGGAAAATCTCCACTAGCCGTCAGCCATGAAGATTCCTTTGTTTTTCAAATCCCTGCTGATCAGTATACCGGTGGGTGTTACTTTCTTCGACTGCGTTGGTTACATTGCCCGCGTCGAGGGCATCTCGATGCAGCCCGCCCTGAATCCGGACGGTAGCAACGCAACCGACTATGTGTTCCTTTCTCGATGGGCTGTCCGCAACATGGAAGTGGAAAGAGGTGATGTTATTTCGTTGATATCGCCAAAAGATCCTGGTCAGAAAATTATCAAACGTGTCGTAGGCCTGCAAGGGGATATTATTGCTACAATGGGCTACAAAGTTCCCTTCGTCAAGGTCCCGGAGGGTCACTGTTGGATAGAGGGCGATCACACCGGTAGGCATATAATCAGCAATAAGTATAGTTTAATTACCTCTTGTTGGGTATTATTTTTCAGGTAACTCATTAGACAGTAACACATTTGGACCAGTTTCGTTGGGGTTAGTCACTGCTCGAGCGACGCAAATCGTTTGGCCACCCTCCCGGTGGCAAAGTTTACCTTCGATGATTCCAAGGACACGACAACCTATTACGTTCGGAAAAGCACCCATTGACAGTGGTATGAATAGTTCCCACCCAACCTTACATGCCCAGGAAAAAGACTGCGACAAGTGAAGCGAAATAAGATTTTGGAAAACATCTCTCTCCATGGTGTTTAGTTTAGAGTTATGGCCAAATTGAGTTGTTGGTTTAAAGCACGATATTTTATTACCAGGTTACAAGGAATGTTTCTATTTGAGCAATAAAGAACTGATATTTAGGTACCTAAACAGTTTATAATTTATGTGGCAATTTAGTATTCATGCACTTGAACTAAACATTATTATACTTCTCGAAAACCGAACTTTTGTACTACACGTACTGTATGCTCTCCGGCAACCCCGTCACGTATAACTTTATAGTATCCCTTCTCCGAAAGATCGATTACCGTGGACGCGGCACGTTGTTCTTCCTGCAAACCAAGCTGTCCGCCATCAAAAACTGCTCCCAAGGAAGACCAGAGCTTTTCGAATTCGTTAACGTTCAGTGTACTTTTTTCCGAGCTTCGATTAGCACTGGTTAGAGCAATAGGAAACCGGAAAGATTTCGACACATTGCGAATGAAATCGAAGTTTGGAATGCGGATACCAATTTTCTTAGTACCTGGATTCAAAAATGGATTATCCAAATAAACGGATTTGTTCACAACAATTGTTACCGCTCCCGGCAACAACTGACCAAGCAGCTCATCCGGTAGATGATCTGCCTTGCCCCAATGACGTAAATCTTGGAATTCGGCGACACAAATAGCTACCGGCTTAGTTTCTTCCCGTCCTTTGATTTCATACAGACGCTGAATTGCATTGGGATTATTGGCATTACATGCTAAACCGTAAACGGTGTCTGTGGGCAAAGCAATGACTTGACCCATTTCAAGCAGGTTAGCAGCCTGCCGAATTGCGCACATGTCATCGCTTTTTATTACCACTCCCTTTGTAACATAACCGTTCATCGCGGAAGCCGGTGATCGCATGTGCCTTAAGCCAGCAAAATTTATCAATTTTAAAACTCTACCTTTAACCATTACTATCACTTCAGTTCAGTTTAGTTTTTCTTCCCAATCGTTACGTTAGCTAATCACGCCAGTTATGTCCACAGATAGGATTGCAACACTTGTAAAACGTTGTCATAGGTTCATCCGCCGAGCGGGTTTGCATTTGCATAAAATAAGCTCTATCGTGTGCGCATGCAGGACAATCCGCGTCAGTGGAATCTACGTTCTCCCAGGCAGCAGCACCGCCCATTACATGATCCACCTCCTGAAATATACGATTGGATCAGCGGGAGTAGAGTTTAAATAAAAGAATACTAACCTTCAATTTAGGATAGATACGGGTGGAGATTTTTCGCTTGATTTTACAAATATAAGGACAGGTATTGCAGGAAAATCTGAGTGAATCCGTTCCTTCTTCCACTAATAGGAGATTACCACAGGTTGGACAAAACATTAACATGATTTAGTGATTAATTAGGTACCGAAATAAATACCTATTTTCTGATGTCGAATCCACGTGAAGAATGTTCTGCACAAAATTACACTCAAAAATGAAACTGCCGGTTTACTTCACGTGAGCAGCGTTGCCATTGTGCCAGATAAATTTGGATTTTGACAGATTTCTGTTTGCGCGTCAGACAAACAGATGGTCGGCGTGCGACCAGACGGGTCTACTACGAAAGGCTGAAACTCAAAAGGCTGAAACACGAAAGGCTGAAATTCGAAAGGCTGAAATCACGAAAGGCTGAAAACTACATAAGGCTGAAAACACGAAAGGCTGAATCACGAAAAGCTGAAAATCATAAGGCTGAAATTCACAAAGTTCATTTCTAAAAGAACACTCGCGGCCTACGGCCAACTCGATTGTTCGAGATGTATGCTGTCCTTACTCGCTACCGCTCGTTCGGACTAAACTAGGGGATCACCCCTACGAGTCAGTAGACCTAGGAAAACGAACGAACCTATACAGAGGTGATTTCTGTGGGGGGGCTGCCCCCCCGCAGTGGTCGGCGCTTCCGACGGCGGGTCGCCGGCGCACACTCGCGGCCTTCGGCCGTCTCGTCCAGAATCATCTAGGAAACGTGTACAAGAGTCAAGTGTATAGATTCAAATGTTGCCGAAAATTGATTTTCCATTGCACAAACCAATTAATAGCAACACTAAAACAAACAAATTTATCGCAAACATAAACTGGGATTGAACAAAATTGTCGATTATGTACAAATTACGACTGCTCAAAATTTCTACATTAAAAAACGGCAACGCTTCTTATTGCAATAATATCGATAAGAGCTGGAAAACTATCGATTTTATCGAATCATTGACCACTAAGTGTTCTTAGCGCCACCATGCTGCGTATTGCGACATGCTAAAAAACCGTTGCATCTTTTTACACATGAAGCAAAATTAGCTTGGATGTCTGTTATCTGTGATTGAACTCTGTCACCTTATGAAGGTTTGTTATCCATGTGTCCGAATTTTTCAACGATTGTGATTCAAGTTACAAAAGTTTCAGCCTTTCATGTTTCAGCCTTTCGTTCGTTCAGCCATTTGTGGTTTCAGCCTTTTGTGCATTTATCCTTTCGTTATGAAACATACTGTTCAGCCTTTCGAGCTTCAGCCTTTCGGGTTTCAGCCTTTTGAGTTTCAGCCTTTCGTTACTAACCCCGACCAGACCGAGCCAAGCGCCATTTTCTTTAAAATTGAGTTATTAGCACCAGTGGATGTGCAAACTGATAATCTATGTTCCAATAAAGAATGAAATCATTTGAACAGTTCATAGGCGTGTTATAACCAAATATCTCTGTAGCAGTTTGTGAAAAAAACGAAATTGCGTTCGACCAGAGTGAACCGTAAACACAGACATGGCATCTAAAGAAAGTGATTGTTTGTGATTTAAAAGCATACTTCGCGATTTATTTTAACCAGTAACTGATTTCTCTGCTCCGGACAGCTCGTTAATACGATTGTCATCAGAATTAGATAAATAAACAGCCAGGTGGTTTTCGTAGAGCCGAACTTCGTTTCAATGAGCACATCACTCTTTTTAAAGATCTTGTTGTGCTAGACCGAACCAAGTGCATTTTATTTTCATTTGATATTTTTCAAATAAAATTAATTTTTTTCTTTACACTTTTCACTTTTTATTCACTTTCACTATTTAATTCTATCACTTTTCACTTTTCACTTGCAAATACGTATTTCGGCACTGACATAGTGCCTTCGTCAGTGCTTATTTGGACTTTTTTTCTTGTAACAAACGTCAGGACTGGATTAATGTACATTAAATCAATAAAATAGGACAATACCCACTTCAAAATACCAGAGCATTTCATATTGACACTTAGCACTTGGTGCGCTTTGGCACTAGGAAATAGAGCAACAGAAATAAAGCTTTGCTTGTCTATCAGCTGTATAATTTTTGATACAGATTGGACTGAGAGTTAAAGCAGCGTTGATACACATACATAAGACATACGTAACACTCAGGAAGAAATCTTCCAAAAAAGTTGGTACAAAATGAACTACTCGAAAGTACCAACCTCTGTAAAAAAAACTCTGTTTGAGTTGTTTTGAAGGCAGTAATCCTGCGCAGCCCTGCATTTGTCTCGTTTCTACCTGAAAAATGCTGCATTGATTTTGTGAATAACTTTTTGACAGTTCCTTATGGGATTTTCTTTGGGGCTCGATAAGGCCGAGAAAAAGAAAATTCATTTGGTTCATTATTTATCGATGCTGCGTATTGCGACATGCTAAAAAACCGTTGCATCTTTTTACACATGAAGCAAAATTAGCTTGGATGTCTGTTATCTGTGATTGAACTCTGTCACCTTATGAAGGTTTGTTATCCATGTGTCCGAATTTTTCAACGATTGTGATTCAAGTTACAAAAGTTTCAGCCTTTCATGTTTCAGCCTTTCGTTCGTTCAGCCATTTGTGGTTTCAGCCTTTTGTGCATTTAGCCTTTCGTTATGAAACATACTGTTCAGCCTTTCGAGCTTCAGCCTTTCGGGTTTCAGCCTTTTGAGTTTCAGCCTTTCGTTACTAACCCCGACCAGACCGAGCCAAGCGCCATTTTCTTTAAAATTGAGTTATTAGCACCAGTGGATGTGCAAACTGATAATCTATGTTCCAATAAAGAATGAAATCATTTGAACAGTTCATAGGCGTGTTATAACCAAATATCTCTGTAGCAGTTTGTGAAAAAAACGAAATTGCGTTCGACCAGAGTGAACCGTAAACACAGACATGGCATCTAAAGAAAGTGATTGTTTGTGATTTAAAAGCATACTTCGCGATTTATTTTAACCAGTAACTGATTTCTCTGCTCCGGACAGCTCGTTAATACGATTGTCATCAGAATTAGATAAATAAACAGCTAGGTGGTTTTCGTAGAGCCGAACTTCGTTTCAATGAGCACATCACTCTTTTTCAAGATCTTGTTGTGCTAGACCGAACCAAGTGCATTTTATTTTCATTTGATATTTTTCAAATAAAATTAATTTTTTTCTTTACACTTTTCACTTTTTATTCACTTTCACTATTTAATTCTATCACTTTTCACTTTTCACTTGCAAATACGTATTTCGGCACTGACATAGTGCCTTCGTCAGTGCTTATTTGGACTTTTTTTCTTGTAACAAACGTCAGGACTGGATTAATGTACATTAAATCAATAAAATAGGACAATACCCACTTCAAAATACCAGAGCATTTCATATTGACACTTAGCACTTGGTGCGCTTTGGCACTAGGAAATAGAGCAACAGAAATAAAGCTTTGCTTGTCTATCAGCTGTATAATTTTTGATACAGATTGGACTGAGAGTTAAAGCAGCGTTGATACACATACATAAGACATACGTAACACTCAGGAAGAAATCTTCCAAAAAAGTTGGTACAAAATGAACTACTCGAAAGTACCAACCTCTGTAAAAAAACTCTGTTTGAGTTGTTTTGAAGGCAGTAATCCTGCGCAGCCCTGCATTTGTCTCGTTTCTACTCGAAAAATGCTGCATTGATTTTGTGAATAACTTTTTGACAGTTCCTTATGGGATTTTCTTTGGGGCTCGATAAGGCCGAGAAAAAGAAAATTCATTTGGTTCATTATTTATCGAGCAGTTTGACAGGGCGAGGTACGGAGTACTATGGGGCAACGTGTACCAGAAAAAAACGCCAGTGTTACGTATGTCTTATGTATGTGGTTGATATCTATGTATTACGTTTGACTAGTGAGGAAAATTAGCTTGTTTAATAGTCAAGTTGATATGTTGTAGTGAATACGTTTGACCAGACCGAACTAAAGACCATTTTTTTAAATTTTTGTTCGACCAGAGTGAACTGAGTGCATAGGTGTCAAAAATAAAAACCAAATATTTTATCAATTATTGCTATTTATCGTGTATTTATGATAACAGGACATTCATTAAGCCCTGTTCATTACATGTTAGTATTGAATTAATGATAAGTTCAAACACGATTAATTTATGGGTGGTCAAACTTCAAATGCTGTTTACTCAAAACAATGTGTTTGGCGCTTGGCTCGGTCTGGTCGCACGCCGACCAGATAAACCTCAGAATCTGCCAGATATTTGTAAATGAGCCAGATATTTGCCAGATTTCATCCGCGTTGTCTCGCAAAAAGGTCATTATGCGAGATGAGCCGTGCCTGGCCTTTACCGACCTAACCCGACGAGAGCAAAAAAAAAATTCATCACTTTCACTTCTGCCAGGAATTTTATCCAAAATGAGTGACAGATTTTTGCCAGACTTTTTATTTTCGTTTTGCCAGATTTTATCAAAACTTAGTGGCAACGCTGCACGTGAGTGACGTTTTGGTGCGTTAGAAAAAGGAAAAGGTGAGGAGTTTTATGCCGGTCAATTACACACTAAATAATTCTACTGAAATCCAAAATATTATTTGTAGAATTTTTGCCTCGGTAAGAAATTTCTACTATTGTTCAAAATCTGCGTTTTTATTGTCTTAAAGCATTATGACAATAAGATGCGTCCAACTCTATTTCGCTTTGTTTTCAATTTTTGTTTATTTTCGCCTGTTTAAATGTACCTGTATGTTTCAAATAATGTAGGTCCGTCCTTTACCTGTTTACAAACCATTGCTTTTTAAACAATGAAAAGTGCTCATTTCGAAGTATCTTTTGTTTCGGGTAAACTATTGTAACGCCCTTTACTAAAAAATTGAATTAAATAATTCTTTCGATTGTTACGAAAGAATTAATTCTCACCATGTATTTTACATGTTTTATTAAAGCCAACAATGTAATAAAACGATTTATTTACATTTTGTTGGTTACACCACATACATAAGACATACGTAAAATTATCCAAAAGAGTTGGTACAAAATGAACTACTCGAATGGTAAATAAAATCACTATTTGAGTAGTTTATGAAGGCAGTGTACCTGCGCAGCCCTGCATTTGTCACGTTCCCACTCGAAAAACTCTGCATTGATATTGTAAAGAACTTTTTGACAGCTATTAATGACGTTTACGTACAACATAATGTCGTTTTCGTTTTCGCGGTGTAGCTACACTTTTTCCGTGCTATACTTTGCAGCTTCAAATAAAACATTTTCAGTGTCATTGCATTGGTATGGGAATAATGGGATAGCTGTCAATTCGTTTTGTTTCGGTCATTATCGCATTCGTCATTTAGTCTCGTTTCCATTTCATATGTCCATCTCGCAAATATGCTGAGAAAAATTTACCTGACACTTTACCACGTGGAACGAAAACCAAAACAAACCAGTTTTGACACATACGTGTGAATGTGTTGGTAACTTCCTACAGTACACTCTGCTTTTTTCGGGTGTCGTCAGGGACAACAAAAGTGTAGGGAGAGACAGAAAAAGGGTAGTCCGAAAAGTCAAATAAAACATTTTCGGTGTCAAAAGTGTCGTTTGAGTGTAGCTACACCGCGAAAACGAAAACGACATAAGTGAAGCCAGCATTAGCTGGATCACTGGATCAATTTCACATGCGATTTGACAGCTGATTTATCGAAATACGGGAAAAAGCAGTGTTCATTGGCCCTGACACAAGTAAAAGAGATTTTTAAGGCTGTTTGCACCTACGCGAATTCTCATATGCAACTGTCAATTTATGTGTGAAAACAAAAGCAAAAATATTTCCCTCCTTCACTGCAATGAAGCAGTGTGTTTATGTGTTGTTTTCGGGTGATGTATTTATTGCACATAACGTCGAGTGCTTTGCTTGATGAAACAAAAAATGAATGCGTTGCATTATTATAGAATGTACACTACGTTTATTCTTGCGGATTTCCAACGGCGGTGATTCTTGCAGGCGGCTGACATCGCGCGATGATTTAGGGATTAACATCTCAACGTTTGTGTAAATGAGATAATATATCAACGCTACCTTCAAACATCAACAAAGTTAAGCCACATACATAAGACATAGGGTTCATATGCTAGTAATGGACCCCTTAGTAGATGTATATTGCATATATTAGATGTAAACGGCTCGAATTATTTAAGAAAGCAGTATTCTAATATTTGGTTAAAATATGAAATCTATTACCTAATCTAATGAAATATTCTTTGGTCAAGTTCCATTTTTATTGCCAAATATCAATAACTATTACTGATCTTAATGCGCGCATAATGGACCCTTTTTCCTATTATAAACCCGGGTTCACTTTGCGTAATGGACCCGGGTCATAATACGCAAATTATAATATTTGGTCATGAAATGTTGTTTTCTTTCATTAGTACCAAGGTTCATTAGTCTTCATCCCAAATATAAATTCTGAGAACACCAATTTCAAATAAATTCAGACATTTTTTAAAGGTTCTTTAGAATTATATCGATTGTTTAACTTAAAAAAATAGTCAAAAGAGCTCAAGCAGAAAATGGTTTTGGAGGCCAAAATTATTGAATTCATAGACAACGGTTTTGTTTGTTTGAATTTTAAACAGTATTGGGGCACGCCTCCCAGCTCTCTACAAGCCACGATGCTGATTTAACGAGCCTATCGTCGTGTGTTGAAATCCCGGCTCGGTTTAGCATGTTAGTGTCAGTAAAGTTGTTGCGCTAACCCCGCAATTGTTGTGTAACAGTTGGCCGTGAAGCTTGTGTATACTAAACAGAAGATCGAGTTCCGATAGCGGAATGCACCCAAGACTTTAGCTTAGTTGGAGGGCCCTTCCTTGCTTTTCCAGTCCAAGTTTCAAGGTTATACCACAGACTAACAGACATAACACGTCGAACAAATTTTCAATAAAATCATCGTTTGGATGATTCCAGTACTTTACGTTAGTAACACTAGCACCATCTGATGTCGTGTTCGCGCTGCGACATGTATTTCGACATCAGCGCCAGTGTTACTGCATGTGTCAAATGGGGAACTACAAAATATGTATGAGATTGCATGTCAGCGCCCCAGACGACGTTTTCGCGCGGTGACTGTTATTCGATTGAAAATGTGAAATGAACGTTTTTTGGCGGCGATGGAGCCAAGTTCCAGTGTTACGTCTGTTAGTCTGTGTTTATACTTTACGGTTGAACGTAGGAGCTCATGCTGCCTATAAGCCTCTTTTATCGGAACCTAGGACAGGACGTGACAAGTGAAACCAAAAATCACCCAGAGTTCTGTCAAAGCGAAAGTCCTCTCTGATTGGTCGATTTCACTTAGCGCACTGTTAAATTTTATTATTAGTCGGTACGGTTGGCCGTGCTGCGAAAACTATCGGTATTTTTTGTTCACACTGTTTTTGCTTACCAAGTGAAAAAACAGCTTTTTGTTCAACAATTTTTTGAAACTTTTTCATACACTATACTGTGTAATGTCCATAAAAATCAACATTCGAAATGTTATTCATTGTTTTGAAACTACGTATGATAAACAATAGCAGATTCATTTCATTAAAAGCAAGAGGAACCCAAAATGAGTTGAAATTATGGCTGGTTCAAATAAATTTAACATATATCTTTAACTCAATTGAACTAGCATTATCAAATGTAATAATTAAAATTGAAATCCAGAACTTGGAAAATCCTTGATATTTATATTTTGCTAATTAAACATTTTTGGAAACACTGGCAAGCGTCGTGCCGAAAAATCACAATGTTTCATGAGGGCATTTTTGAACGAAAAGAAGAATAACTAGAAGCCACTTGTCACGTCCTGTCCTAGATCGGAACGTGATTCTGGATCGCTAAAATACACTGTTGCACATCTAATTACGTGTAATCACACTCACACTTATTGGTTTTTCCCATTTTGCTCACGAATATTCTCTTCACGGAGGAAAAACTAACTGGTTTGTTTTCAACATATTTTTGGTTGATGTATGAACGAAAAAATATTGTTGCTTCAAAGGGATTGTATGATTATAAGGATTGTATGATTACAAATTATTATTCTAGTTTGAAACTAATCTAATCAGCCGTTTCAAATTAAGTGCACAGTTTTTGTTGAATCGATATAGAATGTTTATTGTTATTACCTAAGAATTTGTTTATTTTAAATTGTAACTAATTTTGATACAACAATAAAACGGTGTTTTTCAATCTGTTGTAAATAATATCTTTTTTCAGATTAAAACAAACCGTCATTGTTGTTTGTTTTCATTTGGCTTTGTAAGTTACCGATACTAAAATACTCGATATCTTGAAAAAAAAATCGATACCAAAATTTACGATCTTAGTATCGTCCATCTCTATCTGTCATAACTCAACGTGTTTCTCGGTTTTTCCTGTCTTCTCACAGCGACTTGGGGTGAGTGTTAAAAAATCCTGCCCGGGCTCAATACGACGTAATTTTGCTGGTGTTATTGGTAACTCTAGTGCGTGCCGTTTAACTACACGGATAAAACCAGATATCGACATCATTAGTGGGGTACATTTTTTTTCTCTGCGAGCTTGTTTCTTTTTCTCAAATCATCTACTGTTCTGCAGTTACGCAGTCTTGCACAATGTCAGAATCGTTTCCATCGGATGTTCCAAAGCATGATGATATCAGTAACAATCAGAATCTTGACATAGAATATTTGGATGCCGATTCGCGATTCGTTCACTGGGCTGACAATGAAATTATACAATTGCTACAGTCGTTCAAAGTATCAACGGAAGTTGTTCAGAAGTTCGTGGGTAGGAGTTTGTAAAAGCATTGTTCCTACAAAAACTTACTAAAATTTTATTACAGTCAACGAATACAGTATTATGTAATATAGAGAAGCATAAATCTAATGTAGCAAACATAAACGTTTTGCACAACAGATCAAACATTACGGAATATTCACGTATGTGCAATTATTACAATGTCAATATAGATATGGAAGATGTAATGATTAGGATATGAATAAATATTTTGAAAATTGCACGATGAAAATTTTTAATATGAAAAATGTTGAGAAATAAAAATAAGCAAAACTTTGTTCAAAATAATCAAAAATTTTTGTTATTATTAACAAAAAAATGTCAATTATAAACAACAAAATTGATTATTTCCAACCAAATTTTGTTTTCTTAAAAAAAAACGATTTGGTTAAAACTACCATAGTTTTTATTTGTAGTTAACGGTGGTTAAAAATATAAACTTTTTTTTGTTTGGATCAACCATGTATTTTTTGAAACAATCTGCACTTGCTAGTTTATGATAAAACGAATAATTTATTTATTTCAAACAACCGCTATGGTGATGTTACCCAAAAGTTTGTTTGTCGCTGTTTAAAACTAAGAATCTGTTTGAGTTAACATGAAATTTGGTTGTTTTTACCAATTTTTTTTCTCCGTGTTCAATTTAACCTTTAACACATCGTGTCGGTTGTCATTTTGATTGATATTCCTAGAAGTTTGTAAACAAATTCACACCTCCATAACAAATTTTTAGCGGCTGCGTTTGGATCTACTTTGCTAACGTTTATTTAATTGTACGACGTCTCAATCGTAACCTTCTCAAATGGAAATCACAACAGAAAGTAATTATCCTAGTGAATTGGTGAAATTTATGTTTCTAGCTTCACAGTCATGTTACTTTCCAGATTTCAAGGAACAGCTTCCATCTATTCGAAAAACTATCCAGGAGGCAAACTTTTTTGCGTTTGATAGTGAATTCACCGGATTAACCACGGATCGTAACATATTTTCTTTCGATACCCCGGAAGAGGTGTATCAGAAAACGATTGAAAATTCGTCCAATTTCACAATAATCCAACTTGGCCTGTGTGCTTTCCGTGTCGAACCGGAAACCCGTCAGGTGACATACAAATGCTATAATTTCTATTGCTACCCAAAAGGTAGGTTTAATGTGTTCACCTGTCAAGGAGATAGTATGCGGTTTCTAGCCGAAAATGGGTTCGATTTCAATAAGCTTTTCCGGTATGGCCTGTCCTTCTGCGTGGAAACAGATGAGCAGCGTTTGAGGACTGAACTACGCGAAAGACAAGAACAGCGAGCAAACGCACTGCAAGACGAGGATGTTTCTGACGGAGAGACTGCTTCAGTTAATATGGTTCCCGTTCCTCCAGGAGAGGAAAAACTGCTTTCGGATATAACTGAACGGATTGAACAATTTTTGACTTCAGAGAATAAGGACCTAACAATTAAAGACTGTAACGGGTTTCAACGCAAATTGGTGTACCAATTGCTGGAGTCCAAGTACAAGAAGAAGATTTCGACGAGTGCGGTCCATTTGGCAAACAATCACAAAGGAATATTAATCGAGCGAAAGCGAACCAAGGAAGAAGAACTGAAGCTGGAAGAAGAGCGCGTAACTCAGGAGAACGATGAACTAAACAATATGATTGGTCTCTCTCTGGTTCTTCAGGAGCTGTCCAAATCTAAAAAGCTTATAGTTGGTCACAACATGTTGCTAGACTTATTATTTGTAATTAGACAATTTTTTCGCCCACTACCCGCCGACTATCAGGAATTTAAAAAGACCGTTCGGGAACTATTTCCACAGTAATTTATGAGACGAAGACGAGTCCTCGATAGTTTCATGTAATTTACCTCTTATTTCAGCTTACTAGATACTAAGTACCTGTGCACGAATGCAGAGCTGAAGCTTCATGTCAACTCGTCGGTTCTTGGACACGTGTTTGAATCGGTGCAAAAGGAACCATTCAAGATACCGGAGGTTACTTCTGGTTGCGACGATCACGAATACTCTACAAATGACTCGAAGCAGCACGAGGCTGGCTATGACGCGTATGTAACGGGTCTTTGCTTTCTTGGACTCATTAGCTATTTTAAGACCGATTTGCTGGATTTGCAGAATGATCCGATATTGAAGAGTTACTTCAACAGGTAAGAAACATTTGTTTTTTATTCTCTGGAGGCATGTACATAGTTCAAAGTAAAAACTTTTTTTAAATATATTTATCTATAAAAATATTATAGAATATTCTTGCTTCGGCTCGCAGATGTCAATTACATTTATACGCATGGTAAAGAGCGTAAGTTAGATTGACGATCTTAGTAGGGCACCTAAAAGCCAATTTGATTAACATTTACAGCATCTATATCGCGGGAACACGTATTTTTCATAACTTTTCCGGAAAACTGGCGTTCGACGGATATTCTCATTCGGTTTCGGAACTATGGGCAAGTGCATATAAATTGGGTTAATAACAACTCAGCGTTTGTTACCTTGCACAACCGTGACTATGCAAGCCATGTGATCAAAACCATTGATAAATCGTCGTCCTTGTTTACGATTTGCACGTTCAACCAATTCAAGGCAAAGCAGCAAGTATTTTCGCTTTCATTTTGCGTCTCTCCAAATTACTCACCTTAATCCTTGATTTCAGTGTGCTGGAACTAAACGGCGATACGATAGTGGTGGTTTTGAGAGAAGGAATAGTATGTGCGGCAAAACCAAAAAAGAAGAAAAATCGCCAACCATAACTTTGCCAGTGGTAACAAGTAAGGAAATAGTTTCCTTTGGAGCTGGCAGCCAACCCAAGAAAGCAAAGAAAACGGAGTTCGCGGAAAACGATGACTGGTAGCCTTATGCATTTTGACTATTTTTATGATGTCAGTTCTGATCGATACCCTTAGCGTTGTAAAACGTTATAGACGGTGTCACAAGTAATAAAAAAGTATTTCCAATCGTGTCGAAAAGCGTGTTCCATATTATTTCAAGTCACCAAGGAGATAAAAACGCGCAACGTGTTTTTTATACAGTTATCACACTGCTGTTTATTCGTAAAAACTAATTTCAAACTCTACGAAGATCACATATGAGCAAGATCGCGCCAAATCACCAAAGGTCGAATATCAACCATTTTTTATTTGAATGAAACTTTTCACACGTATTTGGCTCAGCAAACTGAGCATTTTCCACAGATGAAGCGATTTTTTACACCCAACCCATGAGTTACATTCTAAAAGGGCGTATGCCTTTTGGCACAGGTGTTATTCGAAGCATTGTAGCCCAGAAACCGTTGGTTGTATAGAAAAACTGTCTGAGAATGAGTTACAGGGAATTAAAAATGCATCATAAACAAAATATACACTGTACAAAAAAAATTTTTTTTGACCAAAAAAAAATTAAAAATAAATATTAAATTTCAATTTAAAAAAAAAGAGTTGAATTTTTTTTTAAAGAAACTTGACGTTAATACGCAACATTTTAAAAAAAAAGTCCAGGATGGAGAAATGAAAGATATTTTTTCTATGGTAGATTTATTTTTTATAAAAATTCTAATTCAAATATTTTTCAGAATATTTGTATTATGATGATTTTAAAAGATGCAGAAAGTTGTTTTGAATCAAAAAGCTCTTGGTAGTTAACATTCTAAAGGCATCGGTTTTCGAGTTATTTTAAATTAGAGTTCGAAAAGTTATTAATATTTATGAAAATACACGTTTTTCTTAATTTGTCCGTGGTTCTCCAGCAAAAACTATACGTTCATTGGAAAGCTTGATCAAAAATATACAGTTCATTCTTTGACAACAAAACGATTGGATAAATAACTCAGGCGCTGTACCTTAGCTTACCTACACGTATGTTTGTCGTGCAACACTACCTACTTGTTTACTAATAACAACTGTTTGTAAAGTAAGCTACCTACCTCCTGGGTAACCCATAATATCTGTTTCCGTGTATAAATACGATTGCACTTCTCCAGAAGTTATGAAGATGAATGAAGTGAAAATGGAATACACCAAGCCCAAGTGCTGTAAACTCTTTTCTGATCATCGATGCTCATCAAGCTTACGCAAATTAAACGAAAACGTTATTGCAAAATTAAAAGTATTGAACAGTAAAGCTCATTTTAACACGTCTTTATCAATTTGTGATTCGTGTAGTTATTGGAATGATAGTTAAGCCACCATTCATCCCTTCGTTGTTTACTATTCACACACTTAAAACTGGATCTCGAGCTCGGCAAAAAAACATCCGAGTTCACTCGGCAACTTTGGATTCAACCGGTATTTCAGCAAAAAAATGCCGGTTGCCGACAGTTGTCAGATCATTTTGCCGAGACTTCGTCCAAAAAACTAAGCTTGACGAATCTCGTCTCTATTTTTTGCCGAATTTATCGTTAAACACTGTTGATGCCGAGGTCAGCAAAAACATTACTGGTATCTCGGCACAAATTTTACTCGTTGCCGTGTTTCGGCAATACAGCTGTCATTCTCATGAACGAGTTGCCGTCATTTTTCTTAGTGAAAATTTTTGCGTGTTACGGGTGAGCAAACAGGAATCGGATACAAGTTTGGCTGAAATTTGTGCAAATTACAAGTGTTTACAATCCAGTAGCCGAAAAAAATGTAGTACAGTTTGGGGGGAAGTGGCTGGAACTCAAAAAGTGTAGTTTCAAATTGTGTGAATACAATATTGTATTTGTTTTAGGGATAGGCATTAGACGTAATTTTAGATTAGATGTTTAGCTCAATGCCCTACTGGCGAGCAAGATAAAGATAAGTATTCAAGATTTAGTATAAATAAATTTCTTTACTTACTAAAACTCATCGAGCTTATAATTTATTTTTTGAAAGAACTTTGCTTACCTGATTCATAGCAAAACTATTTTCTGCGATTGGATTCCACTGAAAAAACGGCTCTTTACTGTGCCGAACATTCAGCTTATATAACCGAAAGGTCGTTGGACTGGTTTGCCGCTTCTCGGTTGGATTTGCCGAGAGTACAGTCAATTGTGTACCGCGATTCTCGGCATAAAATGACATCTGTCAAATATTGGTTTTCCGAGATTCTCGGCAAAAGAGATTCAGCCGAGATGGTTGCCGAGCACTCGGCTGTCCAAATCTCGGCACAAACAATGCCGAGATTCGGCGAAATTTTTTAAGTGTGCAGAATCTGGAAAACTTAAGAATATCAGCTTCATCATAATATCGAAAGTACTCCATCATGATACTGTTGCGGTTCAGGTGTTCATTGCCAAATTAATGAGTTTTTTGAAAACAACAATAGAGTTGAAAGAAGCGATATTAATGCCTGATGGAGCTGCCTCACAATATAAAAATAGAAAAAACTTTGCAAGTTCAAAACAAGATATAACGTCGATGCAGAGTGGCATTTTTCGCGACTTCTCATGGTAAAGGCCCATGCGATGCAATTGGTGGCACATTGAAACGAATGGCAAGAAATGCAAGTTTAGCTAAAGAACATGAACATCCCATTACAAGCGCAAAAGAATTGTATGATTGGGCTAATCAGAAAAGTAATGAAAATTCATCAAAAATGTCATTTAGTTGGGTATCATATGAAGAATATGAACAAGGAGTAACAGAAAATAAGATACAAACGAAGCTGTTTTCAAAAGATGACGAATCATTTACTTATGATGTATATAAAATATAAGGTGAAACTAGTTCTGTAAAGTATCTATGTCATAAAAAAATATGTTCCTAAGATAATGAAACTCGAAAATAAATATTTGATTCTTATATATATTTATATCACTTAGAACATTTAACTCTTTTCTTGAGAACCGTTCGCCCAATCGTTTTGTTGTCAAAGAATGAATTGTATATTTTTGATCAAGCATTCCAATGAATGTATGGTTTTTGCTGGAGAACCATGGACAAATTAAGAAAAACGTGTATTTTCCTAAATTTTAATAATTGTTCGAGCTTGAATTAGAAATAACTCGAAAACCAATGCCTTCAGAATGTTACTACCAAGAGCTTTTTGATTTAAAATGACTCTCTGCATCTTTTAAAATCATCAGAATACAAATATTTTGAAAAATGTTTGAATTAGAATTTTCATAAAAAAATTAATTTACCATAAAAAAATACTTTTCATTTCTCCATCCTGGATTATTTTAAAAGTTGCGTATTAACGTCAAGTTTCTTCAAAAAAAAATTAAAAAAAAATTCAACTGTTTTTTTTTAAATTGAAATTTAATGTATACTATTAATTTTTTTTGGTCAAAAAATTTTTTTTGTACAGTGTATATTTTTTTTTATGATGCATTTTTAATTCCCTGCAACTCATTCTCAGACAGTTTTTCTATACAACCAACGGTTTCTGGGCTACAATGCTTTGAATAAAACCTATGCCAAAAGGCATACGCCCTTTTAGAATGTAACTCATGGGTGTAAAAAATCTCTCCACCTGTGAAAAATGCTAAAGCCTGTATTACACTCTTTGACCAAGCGTCAAATGTTTGGCACTTTTTGACAGATAAAAATTTGGTCAAATATAATTGTTTGCCACTCTCCAATTTTAACATGGGTCAAACACGGGCAAACAACAACCATGATGTCAAATAAATTTGACCATTTTGTCAGAAGGTCAAATATTTGACCATTAGACAAAGAGTGTACTACAGGCTTAAGTTTGCTAAGCCAAATACGTGTGCAAAGTTTCATTCAAATCAAAAATGGTCGATTAAATTTTCGCGTATTTCCAGGCGATTTGAAATGATTTTGCTCATATGATAAAATCTTACTGGGAGATTCATGGCCCTCTAGGTGGTGGCTCCTCGAAACCGGCCGTGTGCGCTTTACATTCCTGGCTCATGTCAGCCGGTATATGGCCGCTAAGGAGGGACTTCAGTCGTTCAACGGGACAGTACTTTTCGCATCCGGGAATTTGTAGAGAACTCAATTGTTCTCCGACGTTTTTCTGGTACAGTCGAACCGCGAACTCCCCCGTGCGTCGGTTTTTGTGTAACTCAAACAATGCCATAATCGCATAGTTCGGAAGTTGCTCTTGCCACACGTTGAACGCTGACAGAATATTCACAACCGTCGAATCGTGGCCGGCGTAAACGAACATTTTTTTGTTACGCGGGTTGAATTCGTCGGCTATCACCGCGTCCCATTCCGAGATAGTTTTTTTCAAGAAGGGTCCTCCTTTTAGCTTTATCAGTTCATTGTTGTACACATTCAGGATATAGCTTAGTCGAGTAAGCGGAAGAAGCTTAGTCGGATAGTACTCTAGAGTCCACTCCGGCAGAGGTAAACCAAACTCAGACTCAGCCTTGAGAGTGCTGTACAGGGATTGAACATCGTCTGGTGTTTTGACGTCCATTCCGGTGATTTTGGTTAAATTATCGAATAAGTTCTGATTATCACTCATCAGTTGCTGAATTTCTTCACTCTCTAATACAGCATTTAGAGTTTCATGGTAACGTGGGCAAGACTTTCGTACCAACAACAACTTGAAGAAGAAAAATGCGAATTGTAATTGCGTGTATATAAAACGTTACAGAATACAATTACCGTGTCTTGATCCAGTGGTTCGCTGATGTACGGAATTGGTTGCCAGTTGAGATCGTGATTCCACTCCAGCGCAGTTCCTTGAGGTGGATACAACGACGCTAGCACCAGCTCTAGAGACATTTGAGTTCGCGAGACACCGGTGCTTTGCGCGTGAATTTTGTCCGGTGAGTATAACCTTCCAAGAAAATGCCCATAGCGACGTCTCAGGTAGGAACCAATTTCGTAGTGAGTATTTTTACCGTACTGCAGAAGGTAAATATTTATCCAGTAGGGTTGTGAACAAAGCTAGGAATAATCGGCTTACGTTCGTTAGCTGACCCCATCCGTAGGGCGCAAACGTTTGGTTGATTAGCGGGTCATTGGGATACGTGTCAGCCGGGGTACGCTGTCCATGGCGGAAAATCTGCAATAATGAGTGTAAATATTATTTAACAGCAGTGGTGGGCACCGCTAACCGAAAATTTAGCGACGCTAATCGCTAAGCCGCTAACCGGAAAATTTAGCTCGATAATCGCTTAACCCAAATTAGCGGAACTTTCGCTAATCGCTAACTTATGAATACATATGTAAATAATCATATCGCTATATTTATTGCTCATGTTTTGTAAGATCTGGACCACTTTGATCTAAAACAAACGAAAGCAATTACAGCACTCGTGCGCTAATTGCACGAAAGTTGCAGTGCAACTAGCGGATGGGCTTTTAAATTGCATGAACTCAAAACTGTCAAAAATTTTTGGGGGGTGCGCTAATGTTTGGTTTTCGTGTATCCGTTTACGAACCAATTTCGAACCAGTCAGATTTTTTCATACATTGCAACTTAGTTGGAGTGTAACGAACATTACTGTATTTCAAAGAATCCCACGTTTTCAGAAGCTGTTCAGTGTGTGGACAGCTTAATGCGAAATTTCAGTGAGGATTCGACACAAGTGATCAAATTGAAATCAATTAGATCGATTATAATTAAAAACAAATTGGGCAAACGTGCAATGTGATTATGTATAATTGTTATTTAGTACATACAACCGGAATCTAAAATAACAAAATTAAAAATATTGAATTTATTTTCAGTTGATTAAATATTTCGCGCATTTAGTATTCCCTCGCAAAACTTGACAGAGAGACATTAACTTCAAAAACCACGTGTAGTTTGACGCAAAACTGCTTTTTAATTGCAATTCCGTGCAACTAACGGACGTGCAATTAAAACGCAGTGCAACCAAATCGCGTGCAATTAGCGAACGAGTGCTGTACCTACTTTTCGAGTTATTTACAATAAGAGGTTCACAAAACGGTGGTCATACTTGATTTTGTAAAAACAAGGAGTAACAAAAATTATTCAGCTTGCATTAAAAATAGATGCTTCTAGGAATGTTTTCATAAAAGTTTAATTATTATCTGAATCGAAAAAGTAGAACCAAAGTTGTCATAATTTCAAGCGCATTGCAATTTACAAAAGTTCTTGGTGTGTCGAAAATTCAATCTAGACCTTGAGCTTGTTCTTCAAAATGCTCCTGTGGCTTGTACGATAACTGGAACTCCATTCTAGGGTAAAAAACTGACCTTCACTTGTGTCGTAAAGAGAGAAACTCTAAACAATTAAGACAATTGAACGTTGTTCAAATGAAACAAACGTCCCAGAAGTAACTTTCGCAGTAAAGTATGTTCATTTTTCGAGGCAATTTACGTACGTTATCAGCAATTCACAGTTTTTTGAATAGTGCTTTTGTCGCTTCTCTACAAAATTTAGCGATTTAGCGATTAGCGTTTCGAAGGCCAAACTTTTAGCGACGCTAACAGTTTCGCTAACCAGTTTAAAAATTAGCGAAATCGCTAAACCGCTAACTAAATATTAGCGTCGTTAATTAGCGATTAGCGAATTAGCGGAATAGTGCCCACCACTGTTAAACAGTATGTTGTGTTGTGATGAGATTTTGTTATGTAGGTACTTCTATATATTAAAAGTCAATTTTACGATAATTATTTAAAATTGATTAATATACCGTAGAGTAGGGACCTCACAATTCGCCCACCCACTAATCAACTAATTGTTTACGGGGTTTGTTATTGAATTATGCCAAATAATAATTTATTTTCAATCTCAGCTATTTCTCTTTTTTTGTTTAAACACGGTTCAAAGAGAACGACACTATATTGCAAATAATAAAAAAAATAGGTGGGCGAATTTTGGGTACCTACTCGGATAAAGTGGGCGAATTCTGGGGTCGTTACCCTACTCGCAAAATTAAAGTTAGTAGGGTAAGGTGGGGCACAGAGCAAGATGGGTCAGTGCCGTTTTTGAGCGTGAAATAACATTGTATGTGAGCCGCGTGAGAAAAGTATTGCTATCTGATAAATACATGTATATATTCTTTCCAAGCGACTTATTGACGTGGGACTATACGTCTTAGTTTTCTATACTGGTATGCATTCAGTAAAATTGGAAATGAAACTAGCAAATGTTGCGTCAGATTTCAAACGATAATAACACCATAACCACAGGATGGATAACAATAACCAATATGTTGCTGGATAGATAAAATGTTGAACAATTTTGTAATACGCTAGTTATAATTATTTTTTCATTGCAAAGTGGTTAAAATCGATAAAAAATGTCAAGGACAAACCGGGTTTCATCCGAAGTCTTCGGGTTTGGAGGTGATCTCTGGGTCTCCGGGTGAACGCGAACTTTCTCCAGGTCTGGGAGGTGATTTTCGGGTCTCTGGGTGAAAGCGAAATTTCTCTGAGACAGCGAATTTATTTTCAACTCGCTCTGGGTCATAAATTGAACAATTTATTTTTAAGTCCTATGAAATTTAGCGAAGTAATGTCGACATTAATTGTGAGAATTTCTCCAAAGGAAATTTTTAGAACTTACGGTGAATCTTTATCATTAACTCAATTTCATTGAAATATTTTACTGAAATTGTCACCAAAATCATCGAATTCGATCGGCCGTTAAGAATTGCTGAAATAAATAATCACAAGTACGTCAATGCACATTAGGGTGGGACAAAAATAAATGTGAGCTCCCATGCACTTTTCGTGTTCCTTATGGGTCCCATAACAATACTTATTCTCTAGAGATGTCAAGTTGGCTCTTAAAATCAATCATTATTATATCAATTTAAAATTATCATTAATCAATTCATTATATTGGTAGGAAATTTTCCAGCAACACTGCTACAGCATGCTGCTATTGCAAACTTGCTTAAGTATGAGAAATAATTTCGCGTGGAATTAATTTTCAAAGTGTGATTTTTGCTCATAGTATCTTCGGGGAAGCCTCCAAGATAAATTTAAGCGATATCATTTTTCATCACATGGTTGAATTCCAACTTGAGCCAACTGGACATCTCTATAGAAAAAGTTTTGAAAAAGTGGTTTTTCCCATATAAAATCGTATGGAAGTTTTAAAAATCGGGCGCAAATCGGGCGTTTCACCGATCGATCTGAAAAGTTACACAGTTGTTATAGGACCCATAAGGAACACGAAAAGTGCATGGGAGCGAAAAAATAACACCATCGCTTTTTTCCCACATAACCGTGTCCCAGTCCAATGCACATACACCTCCCCTCCCATCCTCCCGCTACTTTGAAAATCTCCGGGCTAGATATCCATATCAGGTGGCAACCCTAATCGTGAGGTGACCGAAAGGTGGAGGCAGCACTTCGGTGAACATCTGAATGGCGCTCAACATTGCGCTGTAATGGATCGAGCAGACATCAACACGCGGGATACGATATTCAATAAATCCAGTCAGTTCGCTTGCTTTGGTGATGACATGGACATCGTCAGCAGAACAACTGCGGCGATGGTAGAGCAGTACACCATACTCAAAGGAGAAGCAGCGAGGATTGGGTTGCAAACGTCGAAAACCAGGTATACCCAAGAAACATTTTTTGACTAAATAAGCGCTTTTATAACTAATCTTATTCAGCTGACGGCTGAATATAGGTCGAATAATGTATTTCTAAGTGTTAAATCAGCTTTTAATCAGTCGGTTTTGGAGAACTAAATCAGCTACATGTTACATTCGGCTTCCTAAATAGCCGAACACGGGCTTAATAAGAAGTAACTCAGCCATTTGAACATCTTTTATGCATGCTGATCGGTTCTGTAGAAGCGATTATTTATACTTTGTAAAGCTTGTAGAAAAACTCTTTGACAGCCAACAGTAGCTGGCTTATAGTCTATATAAGTGCTTTTTCAGCTTTATTACAGCTATGATTCAAAATATATAATAGTCTTAAATAGACATTTTTTTTAACTTAGGCGATTCGAACACATCTAAATCTTTCGATGTTTTGCACTTTTGTGTGTATTTTTCATCGCTTTTATATTATTGTTAGTAAAAATTACCTTTTTAGTATCCAATTAATTTACTGCCAGTCTCGAATCTCGAACTCATGCTCATGAGGTTCCTGGTAGAACGCGGTACCGATTCGTCTATCTTGACATACATGCATACGTATCTATTTAACCCGTATATATATTTCCAGTTTATTTCATAAACAATTTTACATTGGCTGTACATATACTGAATTGTAGCTGAACAAGCGCTTCAGCATTTGTATCATATCCCTTGACAAGATAGAACACGTTTTGTCAAAGTGACTGTTCTCTGTAATTGATCGATTTAATACAAGGCACTGTAGAATTTTAGTATTAGTGGGTACGGCTAGCCGTGCTGCTAAAACTATCATTATTTTTCGTTTGAACTGTTTGTTTCTGTTTACGGAATGGATACACTAGCAATGATTTCTACAATTTCTACAGTTAGGGATACAAATGCTGAAGCGCTTGTTCAGCAACAATTCAGTATATGTACAGCCAATGTAAAATTGTTTATGAAATAAACTGGAAATATATATACGGGTTAAATAGATACGTATGCATGTATGTCAAGATAGACGAATCGGTACCGCGTTCTACCAGGAACCTCATGAGCATGAGTTCGAGATTCGAGACTGGCAGTAAATTAATTGGATACACTAGCAATGATTTCTACAATTTCTACAGTTAGGGATACAAATGCTGAAGCGCTTGTTCAGCAACAATTCAGTATATGTACAGCCACTGTAAAACTGTTTATGAAATAAACTGGAAATATATGTACGGGTTACGATACCTATGCATGTATGTCAAGATAGACGAATCGGCAACGTGTTCTACCAGGAACCTCATGAGCATAAGTTCGAGATTCGAGTATTTTTTTTTTGAATTAGAATTGGAGAATTGGATACTAAAACAAGTAATTTTCACTAACAATAATAGAAAAATAAGCGATGAAAATACACACAGAAGTGCAAAAAATCGAAAGATTTAGATATGTTCGATTCGCCTATACAATAAAAAAATTGTCTAATTTAGACGAATATATATTTTGAATCATATTAATCGTAGCTGTAATAAAGCTGAAAAAGCACGTTTTCAGAAAAACAGAATGTACAATTTTAGCCATGGAATTGTCATATAGGCGCTTATTTATATTATAAGCCAGCTACTGTTGGCTGTTAAAGAGTTTTTCTACAAGCTGTACAAAGCATGAATAATCGCTTCTACAGAATCGATCAGCATGCATAAAAGTTGTTCAAATGGCTGAGTTATTTCTTATTAAGCTCGTGTTCGGCTATTTAGGAGGCCAAATATAACAGGTAGCTGATTTAGTTCTCCAAAACCGACTGATTAAAAGCTGATTAAACACTTAGAAATACATTATTCGACCTATGTTCAGCCGTCAGCTGAATAAGATTAGTTATAAAAGCGCTTATTTAGCCAAAAAATGTTACTTGGCAAGTATCAAGAAGCGTTTATTCAACCAGTTCGTTTAGTGTTTGATTAATGTTGTCTAATAGCTATTTTTTTAATCGAAATAGCGTTAACCAGCCAACAATTGAATAATGGCGTGGAGTATTTCACAAGTTTTTTTAAACCTGAATTTATTGCTTGTTCAGCTGATAAATCAACCTGAGCGTTGTGGCAATCCGTTTCACCTGTATGCAGACTTTATTCAGCTATTTTAAATTATTAGCTGTTTAATTCAGCCCAAATGTTTGTTGGGTATGCCTAGCCGGCGGAACCGAGGCCGACCGACAACGCTTAGGCAGAAGCATTACGATCGAAGGCGATGAGTTCGAGGTAGTCGACGAGTTTGTCTACCTTGGCTCACTAATAACTGAGCAGTTCCAAAAAAACGAGCAATCAATTAAATCGACCATTTTTGATTTGGCTAAAACTTTGCATAGACGTTTCTATGGACAAAAGATGGCATTTTGTACCATTGGTTTAATTTTTGGAACACGACTTATTTTTGAGAAGCTATAAAATGCTATTCTGGGAAGGTATTGATAATTACAAATATTTTGTAATTTGCAATAATCTTTTCCAACACCCAAATCCGGCCCTGTTTGTTTGATCGGTATGACGTCTTTGGCAAAGTTGTTGATAATAATTTTGTCTTTCCGAAAAATATATACACTCTAGAAAAAAATATTTATTATTTGGAATAACTAAAAAGAAAAATTAAAAACCAATTATCTAAGAAAACTAATTTTCGAAAAAAAATTTTTTTAAATTTTTTTTCGAGAAGCATATTTTTTTTTGGAAGGACAAAACTGTTATCTACATCTTTGCCGTAGACACTATGCAAATCATGCAAACCGTTTTGGTTGCGGAAATAATTGTAATTTCCAACTGAGCTCTCTATGAGGATTAAAAAATATTTTTACAGTTGAAACTGTTTGTTTGATTGGCGTTCCATAAAAAAATGTACCCTGTGAAAAAAAAATTTTTTTTCAAAATATCATAACTTTTTTTTCTTGATTTCTCCATGACGGGATCGGTTACATTGTTTAGGTAATCTCTTGTAGTTTTCATAAAAAAATTGGATTTAAAAAAAAAACTTTTTTAGATAATCAATTTTTAATTTTTCTTTTAACTTTTTTTTTTCAAATTATGGGCTCCACAAGCCGTTGGGTTGTTTAGCTATATCAGTTTTTTGTATCATCTGAAAGAGCAGCATTTTCTGAGCAAAACGTGATTTTCAAAAATTTTCTATCGTTATCCTTCAATTTTTAAATCACGAATTAAAACTGCTCGAAATCTGCTAGAAATGGCTACAATGACAGTTCGCCCACATACTTATGTATGTGGTTCGCCCATATATCAACTGTCATTGTAGCGATTTTTTAATTTTTCATTTAAAAACCGAAGGACAATGATATAAACCTTTAAAAAATCACGTTTTGCTCAGAAAATTACACTCTTCTAGCTGATTTATACAAATCAAAAATCTATGAATAGCTAAACAACCCAATTGCGATCGAACAGACTAAGCCGCCGTACATGGTGCTGCGAGTGCTCGAAGTTTTCGAACGACGGGTACTAAGGACGATTTTTGGCGGCGTGCAGGAAAACGGAATATGGAGGCGAAGAATGAACCTTGAGCTCGCACAACTCTACACACTTAAAATTTATTGCCGGGTCTGGGTAATTTATTCGTAAATCTCGGTACAACCTAATTGAAATTTCGGCATAAAACATTACCGACCTATTACTACCGAGATTATGGATATTTTGTGCCGATATTTCAGTTAGGTTAACCGAGATTTACGAAAACATGTGACAGCTGTCATTATTTTTTTAACCGAGTACTCAGTGATGCCGTTCTCGGTAAAAATTACCGAGACCCGGCAATACATTTAAAGTGTGACGGCGAATCCAGTATTCAAAAGGTGGCTAAAGCTGTACGGATACGCTAGGCAGGGCATGTTGCAAGAATGCCGGATACCCAAGCAGCACACATTGTTGCAATGAAGCAAATGCAACTCTCAATGCAGCATTCAAAGATTGTAATAATTCGCATCCGTTAATTTTATTCAACTTGTAAGTAACCGAAAAAGCGCAAGAGGTGGAGCATCTAACAGTGCTATGTTAAATCATCATCTGCATCGATAGCCGCTGCAGTATAGAAAGAAAAGAGAGGAGAAATAAAATTTAGTTTGTTTACCTTTACTCTCATTACGCTTCGGTGATGGTGTCGCGAAGTTTCATATAACTACAAATATATCGAAATTTTTCTCTACTTAGGTATGTAATTCTACCTGTGATTCGAAATTTACCGTGCAAAAAATGTTTTTACTTCGTAATCATTCACGCGCCTTTTATAAAGTGTTGTTGAAGAAATTTCATGATTCAAACTCGCCAAATTATAAACAATGTTTTGGGAAACGATAGTTCAGAATACCTTGTTCAGTGGATATGCAGTGGTAATCATGCGAAATATGGAATGATAAAACCATATTTCCAACAATAATCATTCATCATTCATTTATATTAAAGATGGCTGTTTACTGTGTGGTAATTTTAGCAAATATATGGTTTAACAAGATGTTGCTATACATTTTCATTACTGGTTTGCTTTCCTTAGAAGAAAACATTTTTGAAACAACAATATGCAACATCATGTGACATTGTCGTTATTTAAAAGCATCATGAAATATGCAGTTGGAAATCCAGCTTTCCACGAGCGGTAATGGCGGATGGATTTGACATTTGATGTAGGTTGTCATACTACTAGTACATTGATTATTTCCATTGAACTAAAACTAGTTAGATGGATTTGACATATAATGGAGGTTGTCATACTACTAGTTCAATGGATTTTTCCATTGAACTAGTATTATTACATGTCAAATCCATCCAACTAGTGCTAGTTCAATGGAAATATCCAATGAACTATAGTTTGAAAACCTACATCAAACGACAAATCCATCCGCCATTACCGCTCGTGGAAAGCTGGATAGATTGCAGAAAACTATTGAGCAATTTCTAGTATTCAGTTACGAGAATGATACACGTAAATAACAAAATGTTGCTCAGTTCTTTTAAATTTCTTTAGAGTAACCGGAAAAGTTTCTTGCACCGTTAAAAAAGTTTTAAAACAACAAATATTGAGTAGTCTCATTTGAAAACATGTTGCAAGTGCTGCTTGGGATAATTACTCTGCGAAGATGGTGTTTGCCTCGAATCCGGTAGAGAGAAGACGAGCAGGGGCGCAGTGGGCGATATGGGTAGACTAGAGACTGTGCTATAAAGAGACACGCAAAGAGAAAAGCAATAAATATGGCAACCCTCTACCAATACTCTATTCTAAACAATTCTGGCAACCACATTAATTTGGAATGCCTTTTCATACGCACTAGAAAGTGTAATGAAATTCCGAAACTTTGTAAGGATATATTACTGAGTTTCAAAGCTTGTTTATACAATTTTTCAATTTTCAATGCATCACTCATAATACGAGCATAACGAACACATTTTCCGTTTAAACCATAATTGCACGAGATTCACAACATTTATACTGATTGCAACACACATTCTGTACGAAAAGTAAAACGCCTGAGTTTGTTTACTTTGCACAGACTGGTGGAGTGGAGGTGGAGTGAGACCTGGCGGAGAGCACACGGTGTCCCAGGGATTGGAGAGCAGCAGTCAATACACTAAAGTCGCTTTTTACGCGGGGGATACGTGCCGCGTAAAAAAAACTGCGTAAATTCCGGAATCCGTGTAAAAAAACCGCGAAAATTCCGGAATCCGCGTAAAAAAACCCGCGTAAAAAGCGACCTTAGTGTACTTTGTATATCAGGCTATGTCATTTTGACGGAATACCAAATAAATAAATAAAACTTGAGAAGTCATCATTGGCAATCTGTTTCAACATTTAAAGTAAAGCTAGCCAATATTGATTTGGTCTCGCTTCAGTGAAAAGTGAAAAAATTCAGTGAAAAAATAATATCGACAGTTTTGTCTCCAACTGTGGACCAACTGTAGGAGCATTATCCACTCAACAAAATGCAAAACAAACTAACGAAAGTAATGTTCTTCAAAAAAATCTGCTTTGAATGAATTCAAGGAATCCAAAAACAAAATTGATGCTATCCAGCGTTCTGGCAACACTTTTCATCGGTTGTTGCTTGTTTTTTGACCACCTGTACTTTGAACAAAATCTTGTGCATTTTATACCCCGTTCACACTACACCGCATATCACCTGATATCAGGCGATTCGTGCTATCGAGGCCATATCACCATCCATATTACCTGATATCCCATACAATCAAGCTGTCAACGGATATCACCTCGGCTACATGCTATCGCGGATATCATGTTCGAAAACCAATAATAACCACATTTCCAGGAGTTGGCAACACGGCCAACAGAACTGTGACGCAACCCTACAAATTTCGCAATTCGTGTTGCATGCGAGAAAAAAGGAAGGAAATATTTTTGCTATTTCCCGCACATTTCAACAATTGCATATGAGAGTGGTCGGTCGGCTAGCTCTCCCACACGGTTGTGATATCGGGTTCGATTCCCGATCGAGTCGAGGATCTCTTCGTGCTGGAAATTTTTCTCGACTCAGCACTGGGGCACGGTGTATCGTTGTACTTATCCTACATATACACAAAATGTGCCAAAAACAATATCGATAACGAATTCTCTCAACTAATCTAGTTGATCGAGACCGCTATTAGCTCCAAGGCTAAGCGTGCGATATTGATATTGATGTGAGAGTTCGCGTTGGTGCGAGCCAACTAGCTGACATCTCTATCCTAATCCCATTGCTCTTGTTGTCTTTTTTAACTTTGACCTGTTTTTGTTTTCTTCTCTTTTCAATTACCAAAGCAAATGTCAAATCATATCAGCTCACTGTAGTGTGAACGCTCGAAACGATATCCGATATCATCTGGGCGATATTAGGTGATATCCGGCATAGTCTGAACAAGGCATTACTCAAATTTCAGCGTAACTTTACAAAAACACAAAAAATATTTTTTTTTATATTTTTTTGTGGATAATATTTCTAAAATTGGAGATAATCACTTCGTTTAACTCAAAATTTTGAAAAAAAAAGTTATAACGCGGCCTGGGATTATGATATTTTCAAACTCAAGTTATCGGTGATGCATGACAAAATGAAATATTTGAATTTGTGGGCATGGATGCAGAAAATTTATCGGCTATAAAGAAGGACGTGCAGCTTCAGAATGCCTGCGGATATGAATGGCTTGGAAAGAATATTGACTAGCATTCATAAATTACCAATACTTTGCTCACAAAGCTGAACACATCGCCAAATGCCACCCAAAGACTCTTTAACAGTAAAACAAGAAGAAAAAGTAAATATAGGACTGATTCGTAGTTGCACCTGAACTGCCGTGATACAACATTATGACGTACATACATTTGATCAGTTTTTCAATACGGCCCAAAAACGAACGGGTTACTTGTGACTTTTGTATTGAAATGGTGCATACGTCATTTTGTTTTCCTGATTTTATGCAACGTACGAATAAGTTACAACTAAAAGAAAGATACCAAAAGAGGGGTCTTCGAATAACGAACAATTTGGCATAAGAACCCCATATTGGAAAAAATTGTGCTCACGTCAGTCTGCGAGATTACGGCAGTGAAATGATCTGTTGCATCTTCGCTTGTAAGAAAGAAATAAAGATTCTTTAGGGTGAATTTAAAAGCCAGTTGATATTCAAATGTTGTCTTCCAATATTCAAAAATGACAAAAAATTAAAACAATTCTCAGTGCAACATGTTTTGTTTCTGACAACTGAAAATCGAGAAGGGTATTTCCAAGAACGAAAATTACCTGTTATTCTTTTTATTATTAAAACAGATGGCTAAAGCCTGGAAAACTTTTATTAAAATTTAAGAGGTAGTAGAACCTAGGAAGGGAAGACGGTGCACAGTGGGGCGACTTCATACAAAGGCTGGTCAAGCGAAAAAAGTGTCGATAAATGCGACAAAAACTTGGTATTTACATAATTTTGGGGCGCTGAACACGAATTTGGCATCCATTTCTTGTTTGGGGCCGTCCATAAAGCACGAAACCCAATTTTTAATATTTTTTGGCACTTTTTTCCTTTTTTATAGAACTATAAGATCTTTGACCACAAGTAGTGCCACCGGGCGTCCTCCCCATTGAAGAAAAAAATACGTAATTTATGGACGACCCCTCGAACTAAACGAATTTTGCCTAAATATATATATTTTTCTAAATAAAATAAAACAACATAAGTAATATAAACTAATTACAAATTAAAAAAGTCATCATCATCATCTTCCGCTGTGATCGCTTAAATCTTGTATTGAATTGTTTCCAGAAAATTTGAAGTTCATTATACTTATCAGCAGGAAAAATGTCTTTCGCTGCAATTTCATAAATTGCAAAGTGCTGAATGTTTTTAATATTGTTTTAAATTTTGCAGAAAGTGATAAAGTTTGACATATTTAAAATTTCATAAAGATTTGTTTACTGTTTTCTGGTCTAACACTTATTTTTTAACTTTTTATTTACAAATTTTGTGATTTTTGCCCAAATATTTTTTTTATCCTTACGGATTGAGTACGATACCATAAATTTTCCATAATGGGGTATCATGGTTATGATTAAAATTAATCCTGGATGAAATTTCAACTTCGAAAATAAAAACTAAAAAAATCTGCTATCGCTTTTTTCACTAAAGTGACAATTTGCGCAGTTTTGCGCTACAGCGGACAGTATGCATTTGAAAGCTTACGTTTTTACCTAAATTTTGAATGTAGTCACAACCGTGGCAAACTGCGGCAACTAAACTTTTAAGCTACTTTTCTACAAAAAAACACGTTTTTTTTAAATTTTTTTAGTGTCAGGCCTGCTATAACCAAATTTTACAATATCTAATGAAAGGGGTTTATTTTGCACAATTTTTACAACAAATTTTCTTTGACGTCAAAAAAATCCAAGCTATCGTTTAAGCTACAGAGCGTTTCAAAGTAATGTACTTTTTATTAAAAAAAAAAAAACAAAAAACATCAGTTCGCCAAGCTTTGACAAATCATGAAAAATTCAGATTTTATGATATTGCGCCCAAATTTTGGATTTAGACACTTGAATGTTATAGCAATAAAGGAAAAATATTATGAAACAGCTAACGAAAAAAAAAATTTTTAGCTGATGGCCAGCGATTCCCCACTGTGCAGTGGCACGCTTTCTGCAATACTTTAACGAATTGTTCATTCCAAAAATTACTGTAACACAATACTCTATTTCACAATCCACGAATGCCAACGATAATGAGAGTTTTTACATGGCGAAAATTACACCAACCTCTGAATTAAAAACTTAGAACAATGGTTCTTTACACAGTTCTTCTAGGACTGACACTCTCCTTCTATCGAAGTGAAGCGGTGGTATGCATCGAATGATTTGGTTGTGTTTTCTACTTCTTTGCATACTCTCTATCCATCGTTCCGACTAACCGCGGTTGAATTGGTGTACAGTCAGGTTTTTTTTTTACGCGGGGGATACGTATCTCGTAAAAAAAAACCGCGTTAATTCAAAAATTCGCGTAAAAAAACCGCGTTAATTCAAAAATCCGCGTAAAAAAAACCTCGTAAAAAAACCGCGTAAAAAAAACCTGACTGTATTGAAAATGGAACTCCCTAATCGAAATAAGCACACGCGAAACACCAATTGTGTTTATAAATAATTGCATTCGGATTCCAGCGTTCGTAGCTGGTTAAATTTAATTAAAGTGCGGGTATTGGAGGTAGCAGTTTCTGTGTCAAATGCCTCATGTTCATGATAGAAAATTTAATACATGATTTGATTACACCATTTACACTGATCACAATTTCAATAATTCTATAATAAGTTTAGATTTTCGCTATCAATTTGCATGCGATAGCTTGTATATAATTATAATATACCTAGTTACCGAACGTTTACTTACCACGTGTACCTGCTTCAGTGCGTAGTCCCTAGCGGCGCGACCTACATCACAGTCCAAACCATCCTGATCGCAGGGCAGTTCTTCGGACCGTTCTGCAACGGTAATACTGTTGATTGCCTGCGACGGTGGAGCACCGTAAACGTCATACACTATGAGCGCGACTAGTAACGATATAAGCACACTTCCACTCAACATGATAAGCACGCGTCGACTGAGCGAATACATTTCCTCATTTATCCCGCGGGCTTTTTATGCGATCGCGAATCGAGCCATGCACGGTGTCTTCAGTCGCGCCTAATCTTTCGATTTCTTCCTGTTTGCTCGTTTTTGCTCGCTCACTGGAAGTTAAAAAACAGAGAAATTAAATTTTAAGGCGCTGTTTGGTGAAAAGCTGCCATGCCGGCGAGTCCCACGCTAGCTGCGAGGGAGACATGCAGTTGATTAAAATTGAAATTGTGATTACAATTTTACTTTTTCGGTAAAAACACTCCACTCCACTCCACTCCAGGAAGTCCGATCGGAACAAAATCTTGCTAATCATTAATACCACAGATAACAGACATCAAAGCTAGAACAAAAAACTCCAGAAATCGTGTGTAAGATTTCAAATTCTTACTCGTTTGTAATGCTAACGACATCTTCCTGCAACTTGCGACTTTAACCACTTCAGTGATGGCAGCGCTGGTTCACGGTCGAAGCTGCCAGACGCATGAAAATTCCTACAGATTATACAGTTGCTGTTTATGCAACGATATAACATAGATTTTATGAGTTTTATGTATTTATTTTTTCAAACCAACACTAAAACAAACAAATTTATCGCAAATATACAGAGGGATTGAATAAAGAAGTCGATGATGCACACATTACGACTGCTCAAAATTTCTACATTTAAAAACGGCAACCATTCTCATTGCGATAATATCGATAAAAGCTGGAAAACTATCGATTTGATCGAATCATTGACCACTAAGTGTTCTTGGCGCCACCATACTGCGTATTGCGACATGCTAAAAAACCGTTGCGTCTTTTTACACATGAAGCAAAGCTAGCTTGGATATCTGTTATCTGTGGTAATACGTAATGCATATCTGCTGTTTAATTATTGCTTTATCCAAATTAGCTAACAAGGCAATGGAAGTTTTAATATAGAGAACAGACGTTCATTTTATTTTCAAAGGATGTGTAAAAACTTGTAACTGTCATTTAACCGTAAGTGGTAATGCTCCCGTTATGTGGCGCTCGCATCACCGACAATTCAAGCCCTGAAATCGATGAAATATCGATACGGCAAAATTTATGCAGTGCAACTGCGGCACCACAAGACAGATATCGTTAGTGTTTTAACGTATTTTGATTCAAATTTTTACACATGATTTTCATTTTTGTTATATGAACCTAAATGTCTGTCCTCTGTGGTTTTAGTAAAGTCGCGACACCATGGTTTTCTTTCCAGAATTCGCATGTTTTTTCTTCAACGTGGAATTTTTTTTAAAGATTTTTCCAGGTATATTATGATTACCAATAACGTTACGATGCACGGTTATTAATTTTTGAAACTGGCGATGGTTCGATTAAATCCGAAAAGTTAGTTAGGGGTTTACGGACCATTTTTTTTTTTTTTTGATTTCATTCTCCTTAAAAGGCCGATGCACTCTACCCGTGGGGAAAAGTTGAGACTTCTGTATCATTTAATAAAACGTTTTCGACGGTTAACGGTCAACGCGCTCGCGACCAAGTGATACGATACGGGTCAGCTGGCTGCCTGGAGTACAGATTGGACAACTTCGTCATTCGGGTTGGGTAGCCGCGTGCCGCCAACAATTAACGAGAATTAACCTCGGGGTCCCTTTTGCTGTTCTGCAGAACGGGAAAGTGACGCAGTCACATGGAGAACAATGTTTCTGTTGATTTGTAATTGAAATAATAATAAACATTGTTTAAACTCAATTGATTTCGACATATGAAAATCTTAATTAAGCTAGATTTGTTTTAAAATGAGGAAGTGAGACACAAAGAGCCTCGATAGTGATACTTCAATTTAAGAAATTGGGGCTCATACCCGACTGTTAGTCTGATTGTATCCGTTTTTAGAATCGTATGTTCAAAAGTCGACAGCAATATCAAATAGAAGAATGAACTAGAATGGCAATACGAAACGATCAAAAATGAGGAGAACGTTTTGTTAACATTCAGAAGGTCAAACTTTCGAGTAAGCTCTAATGTAAACATTTACAAAGGCATAAAGGCCCAAGCACAATGGATACGTTTGCGTTGCGTTGACGTTAAATTGACAGAAAATGTATTAGCTAACTGTCAAATTACCGCAAACGCAGCCGCAACGTATCAATTGTGTTTAGGCCTTAACAGGAATCAACGTAACACCGTGAGTCGGTGAAGCTCCGTTAGAAAAAAAAATATCCCAGAAAGAGTGTTCACATCATTCATTGACGTTAGAATTATGTATCCCAAAACTCAATCACGGACAGTTTTGAAGTAGAATACTTCTCTCAGGAAGTTCGGCTACATGGGGATGTGAAATGAAAATCTAAAACCGAAAAAAGTGAAAAATATGTCCAATTTCAAATGCTAATGAATCGGTTAGTATTCGATAAATTTCCTTCGTTCTTGCAGCAATAGATTGGAAAATCTTCAAAGAATTTTTCCAAAATAAGATAATTGTATCAATCAAAGAAATAGTTATCGGTTTCCGTTATACTCTACTAAATTTTTTGGAAATAAATATTGAAATTCAGTCCGCAAATATATATTTCGACTGTGACGTACAGTCTTCCTCAGTGCTTATGTGGACTGGTTACCAGTCCACATAAGCACTGAGGAAGACTGTACGTCACAGTCGAAATATATATTTGCGGACTGAATTTCAATATTTATTTCCAAAAAATTTAGTAGAGTATAACGGAAACCGATAACTATTTCTTTGATTGATCTCAATCACTCTGCTAAGACGCTCGTTAAAGATAATTGTAGTTTTATTATTCACACTATTGTACTATTGAAAATAGTCAAGCCTTGTCAAAACGAAAAAATCGACCTCTGATTGGTCGTTATATGCTTGCTTCCCAAGCACGGTCGACAGGATTACCTTGCAATTGAAAACATGCTATTTGGCCTATATATTCATTATTTTATTATTGATAAGTCTGATAAGCCATTCGCTTACAAGTGCTCGACACGAACGGATCTTTTTTCTAGAGTGTCTTATCGGAGTATTTTTCACAAGCGTTGTAGAACTGAACAACTTTCCGTCGGAAAAAGTTGTGTTTGAGTGCCGTTCTTATTTTTCCCTTTCTGGAGCGAAGCTAGCTCAATTGCCGCGATGGCGGATAGGGCCGGCGGTACGGTACCGCCCGACCTGAACATGCAGTGGACAACAAACAACGGACAAACAGTGCCATCGTGGATGGATAGAAATGGAGATTTTGGACAAGCACAATTCCTTGTGCTTCAAGCAGCAGAGGGACACGATCTTCCGAAAAACCCATTCATCGTAGGAAAAACAATCCAGCAGGCAGCAGGCGAGATCGAACATGCTCACACCGAAGCTAATCGCACACGGAACGTGCTGAAGGTGCGAAAAGAGGAACAAGTCAGGAAGCTTCTTGCCATCACGAAGATGTTGGACCATACTCCAATTAAAATTGATTATCATCAGACTCTAAACTTTTTCAAGTGTGTCGTCTCATGTTGGGAGGCGATTGAAATGAAGGAAGCCGAACTAATGGAATATCTTGGACCGCAAGGAGTAATTCATGTTTATTGCATGACGAAGAAAATTGAAGGAAAAGTTACCCCACTTCCTACACTGATCATCACGGTACGTGGCACGGTAGCTCCCGAACAACTGAAATTCGACCCTCTAGTAGTTAAAACTAGAAAGTATATTCCGGAACCAATGATGTGTTATAATTGCTGGCAAATTGGCCACACCAAGCGACGTTGTACAAACAAGCCTGTTTGTGGCAGATGTGGAGGAGTGCACCAACTTGATACAAATGCTCAATGTGAACAACCGGAGTTCTGTGTAAGATGTCGAAAACCCGATCACGCATCTATCAGACGAATCTGTCTTGTTTACCAAATGGAAAAAGAGGTTGGAATTGGAGGATCTTGGCATGACAATTTCCGTCACCATTAGTAATGGACCAACAAAAGGTAAATACCAACGGCTCTGAACTTCACTCTACTGTTTCACAACCTTCCAATAACCCCAACAAAAACGAGAACTTATTTGCTTTACAATGGAATTTCAATGGCCTTCGTAGTCACCAGGATGAAATACTGTTACTGATATATGAGAACCCACCCATTGCACTTGCACTACAAGAAACCCAAAACAAAGATGACTCATTCATGGGATGCTTTTTAAGGGAAAAATATTCGTGGTTCAATCGAATTGACCCTGAAAATAATTCTGGGCAAGGAGTCTCTTTAGCTATTCGAAAAGACCTGTTGCCAGAGCCAGTTGTATTAGACCCTTTCATTCCAGCAGTAGCAGCAACAATACGATTCCCTTTCAAGTGCATCATAGTCTCGGTATATTTTCGACCGCAATGTACCAATCTGGAAATTGAGGAAGCACTCACGTCATTATTACAGGTAAACAAAGGTCCAATGATTTTAATGGGAGACTTCAATGCCCACCACGAAGCGTGGGGTTCTTCTAAAACTAATAACAAAGGAAAGTCTATCCTGGCATTCGCGGTTGAAAATAATTTAGTGGTACTTAACTCTGGTGAAGGAACCCGACTGAATCCAATCAACGGGAGTCTTTCTGCAATCGATTTGACTATCGTCTCAATGGAGCTTGCATACAAGCTGTCCTGGAAAATCAAAACCGACTGTAGTTGTAGTGACCACTTTCCAATATTTTTATCATTTCACGGCTCAGAAACGACTAATAAAACGAAAAGGAGACAATGGATTTTTGAACAAGCTAATTGGAAAAATTTTGAAACCAGCATACAACTACAAAATGATCAAATCACCTCAATTACTGAATTCACCCGAGCTGTTAAAACCGGAGCATTAGCAACTATTCCACGTACAAGTTCCAATGTTGGGAAAAAATCAAAACCTTGGTGGACACCAGAAGTCAAGCTAGCTGTAAAATACCGACGAAAAATGCTCAGGAAAATGAAAAAACTTCCAGACAACCATCCAAATAAAATCGACGCTTTAAAATTGTTCCAACTGGCTCGGAACAATTCCAGGAGAGTTATTGAAAAATGCAAACAAGAATCGTGGGAAAAATTCGTTCACTCTTTCAACCCCGAAACACCAATGAACATCATCTGGCGAAATGTGAACCGCCTATCAGGAGACCGAGATCATTCAACTCCAACGCTTCATATTAACAATGAAATAATTGAAAACCCAAAAGTGATTGCCGACACATTGCCGATTATCTTGAACAAATTTACGTACCAGCAGATCTTGGAGAAACAAATTCCATTCAAGCAATATCAAATATCGATGGATAATATAACCAGGAAATCACCATGAACGAATTACTTTGGGCCATCGACCAGATCTTCTTGGTTATCCGATGCTGAAACATCTCCCCTTTAGCACAAAAGTCACTTTTCTGAAACTTCTCAACCAAATCTGGGAATCGGGAATCATCCCCGAGGAATGGAAAGAGGGTATAGTTATCCCTTTACCCAAACCAGGTAAGGATCCCAAGGTGTTAGGAAACCAACGTCCAATAACACTGATCAGCTGTGCGGGGAAAACCATGGAGAGGATTATAAATCGACGATTGATCGAAGCAATCGAATTAAACCATTTGCTAGACTCACGGCAGTACGCTTTTAGACAGGGCAGAGGATTGGATCTATACCTGGCCGACATTGAAGCATACATTGACAGAGCTTTCACCAGGAAACAACACAGTGATTTAGTGATTTTAGACATAAACAAAGCATACGATAAAATATCGAACAAGGCAATCCTTAAGCAACTGGAACAGTGGGGATTCACAGGACGTCTACTGAATTACGTTCGCGACTTTCTTAAGGGTAGATCTTTTCGGGTGGCTGTTGGAGGAATACTCTCAGAGAAAAAACAACAATTGAATGGGGTACCGCAAGGCTCTATATTAGCGGTCACTCTTTTTTTAATTGGAATGAATGGAATTTTTAACAAACTACCAAAAGCGACCAAAATTTTTGTTTACGCGGATGACATCGTTCTATTAATATCCGGAAAAAATATTAAAGCCGTTAGAAAAGTGCTACGGAAAACACTAAAACAAATATCGCGATGGGCAACTGGAACGGGTCTTTCGATTGCAGCAGATAAATCGAAACATATCCATCTATGTAGGAAAAGAAAACATCCAGCTCTTCGTGAAATCTGTCTCAATGGAAAAATTATACCAACCGTGAGTAGTGCTTGTATCCTAGGCATTACAATCAACAATCGCTTCAATTTCGTTCAACATGCTAAAGAAATCAAAAATAAATGTATGAACCGTGTTAACTTGCTTCGAATTATAGGACATCATTCTCCCAAAAATGTTTCACGGTTGGGGACTGGTCAGCAGAGGCGGGAATCCTGTTAGAAAGCAGATGGAGCCGATTTACAACAATATTTTGCGCATTACCTCGGGAGCGTTTCGAACCAGCCCAATACGGGCTCTTTGTGCTGAGTCAGGGATGCTACCCTTTGAACTATTAGCATGCGAAAAACTGGTTGCCAAGTCCTCGAAAGTAGAAGAAAAGAAAGATCTTGCTAATTTTCAAGACATTTGGCCCATCTCCCTGAGAGCACAAAAGACGTTTGAAGGTTTGGTTCAAGAAAGATTGCCACCGGTAGAAACTTTTCCGTTACCCTTGAGGAAAAGCTGGAACTCACCAAGTGCATCCATAGATTTAACCGTTAAATCTCAGTTCAAAGTAGGAGAACCAACTAGCAAGGCGAAAGCATTTTTCAACCATCTCGTACACCAGAAATACAAAAATTACAAGAAGATGTTCACCGATGGCTCTGTAGACGAAAATGGCAATGTGGGCATTGGATTATCTACCGAAAGCATCAATAAATGCGCCCGATTACCTACAGGTTGTTCTATATTTTCTGCAGAAGCAAAGGCAATATGCACAGCGCTGGAGATGTTCGATACCGAAGACAACACCATGATCTTGACTGATTCTGCAAGTTGCATCTCGGCAATATTATCAAACGTAACGAAACATCCCTGGATCAGGAGAGCTCAGATTGAGATGGAGAAAAAGAAAGTGGTTCTTTGTTGGATCCCCGGACACACAGGAACTACCGGTAACGAGGAAGCAGATACATTGGCAAACAGAGGAAGAAATTCACAGATACTTCACGAAAAAATAGCGGCTACCGACAGAATCTCGCATTGCAAAAGAAGACTCGAAACGGCATGGGAAATGGAATGGCGTGGCGACAGACTCACTAAATTAAGAAAAATAAAACCATCTACAGCAGCCTGGGAGGACCAAAAAGAACGCAAAGAACAAGTGATCCTGACCCGTCTTCGTATCGGCCACACCAAACTCACACACGAATGGCTTCTTAAACGGGAGGAGCAGGCATTATGTCAACACTGTGGAACTGCTTTATCCGTTCAACACATTCTAGTAGAATGCCAAGAATATGAACCTGTAAGAAAGAAGATAGAGTTAGAACAAAATGTATGTGAAATGTTAAGCTACGAAAAGGAAAGAGAAGAAAAAATCTTTGAATTTATAAAACAAGTAGGGTTAGAGGAAAAGATATAACACTGTAACGAAATCGAGGCGAATGACCAACATATGGTTAAAACCTCGTTAATTTAATAAATAAATAAATAAATAAATTGGCCTATATAAGAGCCTGTTTCAGCCGGAGCCGCTCATAATAGTTCTAGACAGCGACAACAGCAGTCGTCCTTCCTTAGCAGCAGAACTAGCCCTGTGGTTGGTCACCACGTCTCAGGAGCAGCGCGGGTTTTCTCAGCGTGTGTCGCCAGACAGCCATTATTCCCCCCGTGTTGGGGCAGCATGAAGATTGCCATCAGGAAATCCAATTTCGGAAATAAAAATGCCTTTTTTAAGGCAAATAAACAAGTCATTGAAAGTTAATAATTTTTGTCAACGCAAGCAAGCATTCTGTGTTGCATCCTAGCAATTCAAATTTGTCGCACCCGTCTAATTTACTGAATGTGAAATAGCTTCCACAGTGCATGTTGTCCGTGTATCTTAATTCCACCAATGTTAGGGCAGCTCAGAGGTTGTAATTAGCAACCGATTTTGAACCGCAACATGCTTTTTTCAAGGCAAATAAAAAAATAATTGAAGGTTAATAATTTTCTGGCATCAACACAAGCAGACATTCTGTGCGGGATGCAATCAAATTCTGTTGTAGTTGTCTAATTTTCACTTTATTTAGTAAATCCCCCACTGTAGGGGCAGCGCAAAGGCGCGATCAGCATAACCGACATTGAATAATCAACTGTCCTGTTAGTACGCATTCACAAGAGCAGTTAGTTCGACTATGCAGAGCTAATATGAAGTCGATTCAATCAATCAGCATAAACAGAATTTCGTCGTCTCCCAGCTGCCAAGTTGCAACATGATGCAACACGCAACAGCGAGCAAACGAAATCGCTTGATGTTACAAACCGCAATAAGATACGGGTTAAAACCGTTGCGTGTGTGAGAGCACCATCGGTGTTTATTCGCTGGATACACTATCTACTGTCTACTGAACGCAATAATCTGCTTACATGCGACATGGGGACGGGAACATTTTCTTCAACGAAGCTGCGCAACACGACACAAAACATGTTATTTTGTTGCTTCAATGAGAGTGCTATCGGTCCGGCTCGACAAGAAATCATTTTTTGTGCATCCGTGCTACGAAACTGAGGAAAAACTTTAGAAACTGAAAAAAGAGGTGGAGCTTATCAAATGATCGCTCTTAGCCGGAATGAAGTCACACATATTTTTCAAGTTATATCATTTCACCACCTACGAAAAATAATTCATTCCAATTTTCATCCCTATATAAGAGCCTGTTTCAGCCGGAGCCGCTCATTCTCTGCTAGCGTGTTGAGCAGTATAGTCGTTATATTTTTTGCGCTGCTTTGTACGTTCTATATAAAAAGTTTCTTTTCGCGTTGGATTTCCCGTCGAGTACCTTGGAGTATCTTCTGGATCTCGCCAAGGGTACTTCCATGGCTGGCAACAAGCCGCTCTTTCCTGTTACATTAGACGATATAACCGACAGTGACTGCGCGGAGCAGTCGACCGATGGTTTTCACCAAGTGAAGAAAAAGAAGACAATGGACAGCCAAAATTCATCTGCTGCAACAACATCCACCGGTTCGAAACACAAACGCAAGCAGGCCGTGCCCCCCGGTTCGGCGGACCCAGAATCGAATCGGCTGCTGAAAAATAACAAGTTTGCACTGCTGCCGGTAGAAAATGGTAACAACGAGCCCATCGCTAAAAAAGAGCGAGTCCCCCCGCTATTTACCCTCCTCCGGGACATGCTAAAGCTACAAGCGGAGCTTGCCAACTTATCGTTGGAGCCTCTCTACAAAAAATGTAGCAAAGGCACCAAAATCCTGTGCTCCAACATGGAGGAGTACAACAAAGTGAGCGATCTACTAGCCACGCACCAGGTGCCCTACTACACGCACGACAACCCAGCAACGAAGCCACTGAAAGTGGTACTACGGGGTTTGCCTGGTTTGCCAGCTATGGCTGCATCGACAGTGAAAGCCGAGCTTGAGCAGGTTGGCTTTAAAGTGGAAGCGGTTTTCCCGATGAATCGTCGATCCCAAACCGTCAAGGACGACCCCTACCGAGACGAGCTGTTCTTAGTACACTTCACTAAGAGAAGCACGACTCTTGGTGCACTGCGTAACACCAAACATCTGTTCCACACCATCATCCAGTGGGAACCGTATCGTCCTCAACACCGTGACGTAACCCAGTGTACCATCTGTTTGTGGTTCGGCCATGGTACACGAAACTGCAAAATGATTCCGCGTTGTGACAAGTGCGCTGGGGCGCATCGCTCTTCGACCTGCCTTCAACCTGATGACTCCGAGCCGAAATGCGCGAACTGTGACCAAAACCATCGTGCCACCAGCCGGAGCTGCCCGAAGCGTGCGGAATTTATTCGCATTCGTAAGGCAGCGTTAACAGCCAATCAGAACGGACGTCATCGAAAGCCTCCCCCGGCTCATACACCAGATCAGTTTCCACCGATCCGGACCAGACATGTGGTCCCCGTGTTGGAGCCGCTTCCGCTCCCGAATAGCAGTCAGCCGAATCGTAGCACGCCTGCTGCGAAATTATCTGCGCAGCCCCGTCTCGCCGCCGCTGCTGCTCTCTCAAACCAAGGACTCACCCCAACTCCCGGATTGTCATACGCTGGCGCTACTTCTGGGACGTTTGCTGGTTCTACTGAAGACGACCCTCCACTATTAACAGAGGAACTAGTCAAAATCATCTCCGCTGCATTCGAAATCCAGCGTAAATATAAAACCCGCAGCCAGCAGCTTGCTGCAATCGTCGCCCTAATCTCCAACAATGGACCATAAGCCCTTCGTTATTGCGAATTGGAATGCTTGTTTTCTAAGGAACAAACACGTTGAGCTTCTTGATTTCCTTGGCGAGAAGGAGGTCGATATTGCCGTCATTACGGAGACTCATCTGAAGCCGGAAGTTAACATCTTCCTTCCGGGCTTCCAGCTGGTACGACTAGACAGGATCAATGCCGGGGGCGGAGTTGCCATCGCTGTGAGGAACAACATCAAGCGTCGCCTGCTGCCGAGTTTCCAGCTTAAGACTATCGAAGCCATCGGGGTTGAAGTCGAAACCTCGCTCGGCCCAATCATCATCATCGCAGCGTACTGTCCCAAGCAAACCACCACCCGAGACGGTACCGCTGCGAAATTACGAAACGATCTGGCCAAGCTGACTCGGCGGCGGGCGAAGTACATCATTGCTGGAGACCTGAATGCTCGGCACGAGGTGTGGGGAAACCGAAGACAAAACAGGAATGGCATCATCCTGGCGGAAGACCTTGAGACCGGGCACTACAACATCTTGGCACCGGAGTGCCCTTCCAGAATCTCCCGGTCCGGGGTTCACTCTGTCCTGGACATATTCCTGTCCAACATGGCAATCTTCGAGGTTCCAGTGGTGTTCGAGGAGCTTTCGTCGGATCACTATCCGGTGGCGCTGACCTTAGGTGCCACTACTGAGACGGTGGCCAATCAACCCAGGCGAGATTACCATCGCGCCGACTGGGTCCGGTTTCAGCGTATCGTCGACGAGAACACCAACACCGACCACCCGTTGAACACTCCAGCGGAGATCGACCAGGCGTTGGACACACTCCAGCGTGCGATTGTCGTCGCACGTGACTCGGCAGTCCCAGTACAGCAAACTCAGGTGAGTACCGCCCTCCATATTGACAGCACCACTAAACACATCATAAGGTTGCGCAACATCTATCGGCGCCAGTACCAACGAACTGGTGACCGATCCAAGAAGACCATGAGCAACCGACTGACCAAGGTTATCCAGGAACGCATTCAAGATCTGCGGAACCACGAGTTTGGCCAAAAGCTCCGCCAGATTCCACCAAACTCAAAACCTTTTTGGTCCTTAACCAAAATTTTGAAATAGAGACCAAAACCCATTCCTCCGCTTGTTCCGTTCGGGGAAGGTGAACTACTCATAACACCTGTTGAAAAGGCGAACGCGCTGGGGCAGCAGTTCGTGTCGTCACACAATTTGGGGCGAAACATCGTCAGCCCTTTCGAGCTGGCTGTTTCTGAGGGAGTTACTATGGTCGACAATTCGAGCAGTTTGGTCCCAGAGAAAGTACGAGTGACGGCGGATGAGCTCATCGGTCTAGCGAGGAGATCTAGGAATATGAAGGCCCCCGGCTTTGATAACACATTTAACATCGAGCTCAAGCACCTGAGTCACGGCTCATTTGCTTTTGTAGCACGTGTTTTCAACCGGTGCTGGGAGCTTGGCTACTTCCCTTCAATGTGGAAGTTAGCTAAAGTCATCCCAGTACTGAAGCCGGGGAAAGATCCTTCTATTCCTAAGAGCTATCGTCCAATCAGCCTACTCTCTGCCCTCTCCAAGCTGTTTGAAGAATCGATCCAGAGCCGCCTGCTTTCATTCACCGATGAGAATGGTGTCCTCCCTGAGGATCAGTTTGGTTTCCGCAAGGGCAGGTCCACCATCCATCAGCTCAATCGAGTTACGAACATCATTCAGCGGAACAAGTCGGTGTCCAAGACGACAGCAATGGCGCTCTTGGACATTGAGAAGGCTTTTGACAATGTGTGGCATGATGGCCTGGTGTACAAGCTGCATCGACACAATTTTCCGTTACACTTGATCAAAATCATCAAAAGCTATCTCTCGGACAGAGCCTTTCGGGTTTCCTTGCACAATATGTGCTCAGAGCAACTAAACATCGATGCAGGAGTGCCCCAAGGTAGTATCTTGGGACCACTCCTATATAACATTAACACCTCGGACATCCCACCTCTCCCGGGAGGTGGAGTGTTGTCACAATTTGCGGATGATACCGCGATCATGTACAAAGGTCGCATCATCCGCGCTTTGACACTCAAACTGCAAGGAGGCCTGAATGCTCTGAATGAGTACTATACCAGGTGGAAAATTGTGATCAATGTGGCCAAGACCCAGGTCATTTTGTTCCCACATTCGAGATCGTCCAGGCTTGTTCCTGCTAACGATTGCAGGATACGGTTCGGTGGCTCCCTTATAGAGTGGTCCAACGTGGTGGTCTATCTTGGTCTGTCTCTGGACAGTCATCTAATTTTTCGGGCTCATGTCGATAAGACAGTGACCAAATGCTGCATCCTCATCAGGGTAAGGGTAAGTAGGTAGAACATTTTTAAATAATTAAATCCTGATGTTCAAATATCAAAAACAATTAATACTATAATTAAAATATGTAAAATGAGCAACAAAAACAAAAATTAAGAAAAATCAAAGTTGAAATGCATTGAAGCAAAACACTTGCATTGTAAAATTATTGTAAATTACCAATTAACAAATCAGAAATACATTGAACATTTAGTCAAAAAAAAAAAAAAAAAGTCGGAGCCGCACAATAATTTGCACAAAAAGACATTAAAAACTTTACCGCATTATTAGACGCGTTTCGCCAGTCATGCCTCGTGAACGTGAAGGTTCCTTATCACAGGCATAGATTTCGTGCTCCAGCACGTTACAACACGTGGAAATTGTCTTTTTACTAGTCCTGCACATAATTCAAAAATTGGCTAATATGCCATTTTTACCAAAATCGAGAAAACAGTTTCTCGTGATGGTACACACCCTAAACAAGGTCCCCATGGAAGCCGATTGTCAAAAAATGCATTTGGAAAGGCAGCAAACGTGAAACAATTTTGGCTAATATCCAGAATAATTGAGAATTTGGCTAATATCCAATATCCAATTTGAACCTGTGGCATGTTCACGAACCAGTGTATTATTACTGAACTGTGTTTCTTCTAACTTTCGAAAGTGTGTTGTAGCTTGGTGGTTACTGGCGACAGGTGAGCGATCGTAAGGCCATTGCATCAAATTTGACTTTTTCACGAAGAATATTTGATGCTACAAGAATTTATTTGTTGTACTGCGAAACCCAATGATCAAAACGTGTGAATGTTTCCTTCTGTCATAAACCTTTACATTGAAAAAAAAAGATATTTAGCTCTTTGATTAGGAGTATTATTAATAAAGATAAGATTCAGATTTCATTTTGGATTTGATGAGTAAATAGGAAAGTGGATTGTGAGATTACCATGAATAATAATATTTTCGTTATATTATTATATTGCCGCACGTAACAATTGGCTCGTCGTCCTTTTCATCCTCACTTGTGCTTCCGTGTTGTTTTATTGAATTTAAAACCATTTGCATCACCAACGAGTACGATATAATTCACATCGTATGGATATTAGCCGAGTTGCACACCGTTTTGTCAACTGACCTATCGTTTATAATTGAAAAAACGGCTACTGTGTTAAAAATACGTGGCGGATGGAATTTTTCTACAGATTTTTCTGTTTCAACTCAACGGCAAGGGTCCAGCATATATGAAGGGTGACATACTCAATAAAAAAGTTGTCATGAGCAGTCAAAATATGTTGTACCGATAAAAAACTTTCAAAGGCGTTTTTCTCGATTTGATGCCTACGGCATATTAGCCTATTTGAATTATGGGCAGTAGTGCAACATTTCTTGGAAATGTTTAATTATTCTCGGGTAAGAGACTACGAGTGCATTTATTGAGAAATCCATCGGAAGTGTATTCAGTGCTATGTCTACATATATGAACGCAAAATACAAGCGTGATGCTCAGAAACGCGCGAAGGACCAGCATGGGGGAAGTGCATCGAAGAAACCAAGTACCAGTACGGAGGTCAATTTAAAAGCAGCCAGAGGTGACACGTGTCCAACCTCTGGTTGGGACGCTGGAGAAGGGCCTTCTACTAGAGGTAGGAGAAATCGAACCATTTTTAGGACAACAAAACAAATGAATTGAAGATATAATATTTTCTTGTTCTGAGCTTTAACCAAAAGTTAATTATCTTAATTTGAATTCACATGTACATATACTCTGACTGTTGAAACTTGTTTGCGCCGCAAAGAGTTTGTACTTTTCCTGTTCAGTGAGGTCGTATTTATATGTGCAAACTGAAATTGAGTAGTACTTCAACTTCGTTTGCACAGAATTTTCAATACTGCCAATGAGCGGTCAACATTTATTTACTAGGAAAAATGACTGACACGCAAGCAGCCGGGTTATCTTTCTTGTAAAAGTATTCTACTTCAACCTTGCGGTCGTGGCTTTGCACACAACCTTCCTGTGGTTTTTCTATAAAAACCAAAGGTTTCTGCCTTGAAAATGCGTTCTAAAATGCAGACGTATTTTCAGGAAATTACTCTTGGTTGCAAACCCTCAAATGTGACTATATAATTGCATTAATGCATGAGCATTGGAGGTCCAAACAAAACGAACTTATCGAAAGCAGTTCACAAACAAGGAATTTTGAAGTAAACATATGACATCATTCATATCCATTATTTATAATGCAGTTCAATCTTCCGTGATTCAATACAAAGACATCGAATGTAGAAGCGATGCGTTTAACGATTTATGCATTAGATTAAAAGTCATTTTTTTCGATAAAATGATTCTTGACTTGAACTGGATTTCACAACAGATTCTGGTTTGTTTACAATGGAAAAATGTCATTTTTAAAAAAGAACTTTATTCTTGCCTCTAAACAATTCTGAAGTTGAGTCAGCATAATCAATACATATAAAAAAATATTTTTGTCCATATGGTTCTTATAGACATGGAAATTGCAGAACCGATCGGCGTGAAAATTATGATTTTTTTGGGTTTTTGGGGTTAAACAGGTTTAAATGATGGTTCCCTCTCTGAAAGGGGAGACTCTCATACAAATGAAGCACAAATTCCTGCACAACTCGAGAACTAATCAAGCATTTGGAATCAAATTCGGCATGGGGGAATGTGTTCATGGTGGTTTGATACTCCTGTTTTTTTGGTAAGAGAAGTTGCCATACAAACAAAACACAAAGTTCTGCATAACTCGAGAATTAAAAGAGCAAACGGAACCAAAATGAGACAGTGAAATAATGGTTTAACTCCCCTCTCAAGTTTGGAAAGGGGGGGCTGGGAGTGCATTTTTTACAATGTGACGGGGAAATCTGCTTACAGACACCGGAGAAGATAACTCAGGGAGTGAGGTAGAGTATAACGGAATCCACTCAAACCCCTATAGTTTCCAGCCGTTATCTTTCCGGAACGACGGTTGAGTGTTACGTCGAGCCTTTTGTGCTTCAAGCCAACCTCTTGGCTACCATAGCTACCACTGCACAGTGGTCCAGTGAGGCAAAAAGTGGAACTTAATTCCATAGCACTTTTCACCTTCATCCTAGCTTAATAGTGTCTTCGGAACAATTGTGTGTATGAATGACCCGCATAGTTGCAAATTTTTAAAAAAGTATGAAAAGTTTACTATACTAAAAATAAAAAAAATTAATTTTTTGTGTTAAGAGATAGAGGAATGGTTTTTTCAGGAAAGTTGGAGAAGATCAAAAATATGAAACGCTGTTGAACAAATGAAAATAATTTTACACGAAAGTGTTGTTCGGAGGAATTGTTAGGATACACAAAACACCCATTATAGATGAAATAAGATAAAATATGCTATAACTTTGTAAGGAAAAGTCCTAAAGATGTGTGGTCTTCAACAGAAACGTGTGGTTCGTATAACAAAATGCTTCTTTAGAACAACATTTTCTAGTAAAATGTAACAAATAAAAGTTAAGTACAAAATACTAACTTTCAAGTAACTTTTATATAAAATGCTCTGTAACTCTGTACCGAATGAAGATAGGAATTTTGTTGTGCAATCTTCAGGCATATGAGCCTGTAGGTACTTTCCAGTTTATCACGATAACAATTAGTACCTATCGTTTTGGACCACACTAGACAATCCTACCTAAGTATGGAGGAAAAACTGGCTAGCTAGCAAAAAGTTTCCGCTTGCTATCGTACATCGCTTCGACATCATCTGAGATACTGCTGCAATAGCCGTAGAAGCCATTTTATAGACATACTTGACGGGGCTACAACCTTAACTCCCGAGAGTTTCAAATATCGCTTTTAGGTAATGGAGCAGTCTCTTAAACTGACCACGGCCTAAGTTATGGTTATTCACATCCGTGACCACTGCCCTGCATATAGTCCTCGACCTTGCGTATGCAGTGCGCGGCCATCAACTCGACCTCTCCAATCGACTCGCCGTAGACCTCCAGGGTTATGGCGACCGCAAAGCCGACGATCTCAAACCCTGCAGGGAACTTCAGATTTAAATCTCCGTCATATATGACATTTCACAACACCGGACCCAGGATGGAACCTTGCGGTACCTCTACGGTAATGGGACGCACTTCTATCCCTCCTCGGCGTTGTTGACTAACACTCGATTCCAAAAATAATTGCTACCTCATCCTTCTTGGTGATGGAAAGAATAGCATCCAGAGTGGACGTGCCCTTTCGGAAGCCGAACTGGTTACCTGCCAGACCGTTTACACCCTCCGTGTACTTCATTAGTCTGTTGGGGATAACCGTCTTAAGCACTTTAAGCGCAGTTTCCAACATACAGATAGGCTTATATGCCGATGGGTCCCCTGGCGGTTTCCCAGCCTTCGGCAGTAGGACCAATCTCGGTCGCTTCCATCTCTCCAGGAAAAGGCAGTCATTCAGGCATCTCTGCAAAAAAGTGGTTCTCAGGGCCGGAAAGGCCTGGGAACCCCATTATGACCATCCTGTTTGCCAGGTTCGAGACTCCATCAAGTCACGGCGTCTTTCTCACCTTTAAAAAGTTGGCGATCACGACGAGTTCTTTATCCAGCTTTTCACGAGCGGTAATGGCCGACAATGCACGCAGCCCATTTTGACGTTTTCTGTAGGTCAGAGAATTTTCAATCGCAGTAATAGACAGTAATAAAACGTAGCATAGCAACAAATCATGGGCGTTTTGTTATTTCAATTTCTGTATTTTACCTTTAGAGGTTAATAAATTTGCTGCAAAATGATATCTCAAGACTTTTCTACGTTTTTTTGACGATGATATGTCCTATTTTGTGCGACCAAATATTAAATGGATCAAGCTCAATATTTTCTGTTATCTCACAATAGATCTACGATTCTGGTTGCAGTGAGAAGTCCATACAGAAAAAAAATATTTTCTGCTCCGTTACTGCGGTTGAAAACTACCTGACGTACAGAAGACATCGAAATGGGCTGCGTGTGCTGAACACCCCGCCCGTGGAAAGCTGGGTAGACTTAAGGTGCCGCCACATGGACGCTAGTTCCCTTAGTTTCTAAGTCTTAGTTGATTGTAAAAAGCATTTTTTCATTACTGAATAGTAGGCTATGAACTATTCAGGCATGACAGAGTAGTTCAGGGTCTCTATGTTATAGCTTTTGACAGTACAATCCCGCGTTATGATGAAAAAAATGCTTTTTACAATCAACTATGACTTATAAACTAAGGGAATTAGCGTCCGTGTGGCGGCGCCTTTTGAATTTTATGGAAGTTCGTCAGTCGTCAACCTAGTTGGACGTGTTTGTTGTTAGCTTCTATCCACGCGCGAATTTAAATCAAATTATTGTTTTTCGCTTAGTTTTCATTTTGCTTGTTGTGTTTTTGTGTCGGTAAAAATGAATCAAATTTGCGAAGTCTGCGCGAAAGACTCCGGTGCCGAAGTGTTCTGGTCGTGTGTTGGAGGGTGTAATCGAAAATTCCATGCCTCTTGTGTGGGAGTATCGTGCCCCCCCGAAGTAGTTGCTAAAAGCAGAAGTTCTCTGCGTATCGTTAAAAAAGACAAACAAGATAAACCAGCCGTAGATCCAACTGCATTTCTGCTACCGTGCTGCGATTCCTGCCAACTTTTAGTAACGGCATCGTTTGAAGTGAACACGTTGACCAAACAGCAGAACAAGCTGACAAAATTGATTGATGATAATACAGAGGTGATTCATCGACTTGTGACCCAACTCGAACAACCAAGCACAATTCCAGAAACTCTAGAGGGTATCGACAAGTCACTTATACAAATAAACCAAGCGCTAACGTCAAACATCAAAGCCAACAGTGTGGCTGGTGTTATACCTACACTTAAGAATCACCTGACGCAGCTCGTTAACATTGCTTTTTCGGAATTCAAGAACGAACTTCGGAACGAATTAACGGAATCGCTGACCAGCATAAATAACGAACTTTCTCAGTTAGGACAGCTGTTTGTAGAAACAGCAACCAGCTGTTCAATACAAACCAATCCGTTAGAGATAAACATTGTAGATGAGCTTAAAACTCTGTCATCCTGCATCGAAGAACTAAGATCTAAGTCAGCGAGTGTTGCCGCTCCCCCAATAGCTTCACCTGTTTCACTTCCAAGTTTGGCAACAGAACTTAATTTGGATAATGCCAATAATTCAGGTTGGCGGTTTCTAGGTTCAAAAAAAGTTTGAAAAGCGGATTGGACAGATTATGATGAACGTAAAAGGCGTCGTTTGAAGAATGCAGATGCAGCCAGAAGAAGGAGGAATCGACGACAACAGGCTTACAACAACAATACTAACAACAACAACCGCAATGGTAACAATTACAACAACCGCAACAATAACAACCACCTGAACAACAATGACAATTACAATCGCAACAATAACATCTACAACCACCGCAGCAATAACAACCACCAGAACCGCAACAATAACAACTACAATCACAACAATAACATCTACAACAACCGCAGCAACAACAACCACCAGAACCGCAACAATAATAACTTCAATCGCAATAATAACATCTACAACAACCGCAACATTAACAACTCCAACAACAACAATAACAGCATCAATAATAACAACAATCAAATCCCGAATCGTTACCTCAATCTTAACAGGAATCTTAACAACAGCTACTACAACCAACTACCACCAGACCGTGTGCTTCTTGCTGCAGCGAAGGATAAATTTTCTCGACCCCCACCTAATCTCCAGCATATCTCTTTTCAACGAGGCGAAATACTTAATCCGTACCCAGCGAATAATGAGTCACAATCATCTTTCATGCCTACCGTTTCAACGAGCCCGCTCAACTTAACGACTCCCGCGACCTCTTCAGCTGTATCGTGTCCTTACCATTTGGCTGGCAGCCACAACTATAACAATAACAATAATTTTAGATCAGCAAGTTTCCCGTGTGATGGATGTTATTGTAAGCATTCGTGTTCTCAAAATCAGTGACGCTCAGAGAAAGAAAAAACAACGCCAGTAGTCAATGAAGTTTTAATTTATGCTCAGAATTTCAACAGGATGCGCAGTGCACTCAAAATTAATCACATTAATAACAGAATAAGTGGATGTTCATACTCAATAGGGTGTCCCAAAATTGCACAAGTCTGGGGCTCACCCTCCAGATGATAGAAAATGGTGTTACGAACAAACTTTTGTTCGGCGGCAGCTCTAGAAAATGATGTTTTCAACTGGCCCCGATGATTTTCTTTCTATCCAGGCCTTGGAATCTTCCTGAATAAAAAAACTTGATATCAAGCCGCAGTCTATCGAATAAACTTTAGTGACTTCTCTGTGAGTCCACTAAGTTTTTTACAGACGAAAATTTTTTCACTCATGAATTTTCGTTTTCACTGCTCACCATTTTCAAGTTTTGTACCACCCTCCTCTTCGAGTCATCATTAACATTTTTATCGAAAAATACCAGGCTAACATTGACCTCCGGAAGATACCACAAGTGCAGTCTGCAGACCCGACACCGTACCGAAGTCACCGGAGATTGCGGGTTCGAGTCCCATCTGAATAAGATTTTTTTTTTCAAATTTTAAGTCGCACTTTCTGTCTTTGTTCATTTTTCTTCCCATAAAATTTCCCAACTTTTAATGGTTTATAGTTGGTGAAAGCATTAGGTTTAATACCCACTTTTATTGATTGAATGTCTGAGTATACTTGAAAAATCTCTTTTCCAAACGATAGAACTTTTTTTATTAAAATAAATTGACGATATTCAATTTGAAACGAAATATAAAAGGATTAGGTTCATGGAAAATTGAATAACTGGACATGTTTTTGGATTTAACATAAGAAAAACCGATTTTTTCAAAAAAGTCATCGGGGCCAGTTGAAAACATCATTTTCTAGAGCTGCCGCCGGACAAAAGTTTGTTCGTAACACCATTTTCTATCATCTGGAGGGTGAGCCCCAGACTTGTGCAATTTTGGGACACCCTAATACTCAATCATCTTAGCAACGGAAACGAACTGGAACGAAGATATTAAAAGTGAAGAAGTTTTCAACAATTCCTTTAATGTGTTCAGGAGCGATCGCGATTTATCACTATCTGATAAGAAATCAGGTGGAGGAGTGCTTGTGGCTGTTGGGGTTCAGCATGATTCTGAGCAAATCATAACCCAGAAACATGCCGAATTTGAAGATGTCTGGGTTAAAGTTCTGTTGAAGGGTGAAATCCATATTTTCGTATCTGTTTACTTTCCACCCCACTTTGCCAAAAAGCAATCATATGAAAAATTTTTAAGGACGGTAGAATTAGTGAATGATGAGTCCCACACTAACTCAAAAATTCATATATATGGAGATTTCAATCAAATTGATGCTGATTTTATTGTAAACGATGATAATGAATCGCTTTTACTTCCTGTAGTAGGAGAAAACGAAACTCCGCAATTTATTTTTGACGGTTTTAGTCAACTTGGAATAAATCAGGTAAACTCAATCCGGAATGAGCAAAACTGTTTTTTAGACTTTTTATTCACCAATTGTACGGAAGATTTTAGTGTTGACAAAGCAAAAAATCCCCTATGGAAAAATGAAAAATTTCATACTGCAATTGAGTACTCGCTAATGATTGATACCGAGAGATCACGACCCTCTGATCATGAGCCTGAATATAAATATGACTTCACTAAAGCAAACTTTGAACTAATCAATCGTAAATTAACTGACATCGACTGGCAATCACTTCTAAAAAATGAAATAGATATGAACAAAGCGGTTGATAATTTTTTATCATCACTGTATAGTGTTTTAGACTCAACTGTACCAAAATCAAAAAAGAAAACGGTTAGCTCAAAAGATCCCATTTGGTTCACCAGAGAAATCAAAAATTTAAAGAATAGGAAACAAAAAGCTCATAAAACTCACAAAAAACTTAAAGACCAAAGAAATTTGGACAAATATTTGAACATTTGTGATGAACTGAATACTAAAATATCTATTGCGTATGAGAACTACAACACAAGGGTGGAAAATAACATTAAATCAGACTCAAAACAGTTTTTTAAATTTGCAAACGATAAAATGAAGTCTAATAACTTCCCATCTCGCATGCAATATGAAGACTTTGCCAGTACTGACTCAAAGCAAATCTGCAACAAGTTTGCGAGTTTTTTTCAAACCGTTTATAAAAATAGCGACGAAGTCAGGGACTTTGAGTATTTCTCGCACTTGCATGAACAAATAAATAACGTATCTATTAAGCAAATAACTGTTCAAGAAATCCTCGCAACACTAAAAGAACTGGACGCTTCAAAAGGTCCAGGTCCAGATGGAATTCCACCCTCACTCATGAAAAATCTTGCTCCTGCCTTCGTAAAACCCTTGTTTTGGCTTTTCAACTTATCCCTTACGTCCGGACAGTTTCCATCAGTCTGGAAAAAATCTTTTCTTATACCGATTTTCAAGTCAGGTAAGAGATCTGACATCAAAAATTATCGTGGCATTGCAATAATATCATGTATTCCTAAACTTTTTGAAGCTATCGTAAACCAAAAAATATTTAATCAGGTAAAGAATCGCATAACGTGTAACCAACATGGTTTTTACAAAGGGAGGTCTACGGCTACCAACTGACTTGAATTTGTTGATTTCTCTCTTGCGTCTATGGACAGAGGCAACTTCGTGGAAACTCTATACACGGATTTTAGTAAAGCTTTTGACAGAGTAGATATTTCAATGCTTATGTTCAAATTAAAAAAAACTGGGATTTGAGTCAGGCCTCCTTAAATGGATTGAATCTTATTTGACGAACAGGACACAAACGGTTACGTTTAAGGGACACCTTTCTGTACCAGAAAAAGTGACATCTGGAGTTCCACAAGGCTCCCATTTAGGCCCTTTGCTCTTCATTGTATTTGTTAATGACGTTACCCTTGTGTTGAATCGTTTCAAAGTATTGATATATGCCGATGACATGAAACTAACATGGAAATAAAACACAAATCAGACATCCAACAATTCCAACAAGAGGTTGACATTTTCTACATTTGGTGTAAAAAAAGTCTTCTTGATCTCAACGTAAAAAAATGTAATATTATATTCTACACAAGGAAAAGAAATCCTGAACATGCCAGTTGCACTCTTGCACATCAAGTTGTAGAAAGGTGTTATCAAATTAGAGATTTAGGAGTAATTATGGATTCTAAGTTAACATTCATTGATCACTACAATACGATCATCAATAGAGCCAACAGTATGCTAAGTTTTATAAAAAGGTTCAGTTATCATTTCGTAGACCCGTACACTATAAAAACTCTCTTTGTTACATATGTTAGATCTATTTTAGAATACTATAGTGTTGTTTGGTCGCCTTATCAAGACGTCCATTCCAATAGAATCGAATCCGTACAAAAACAGTTTTTGTTATATGCACTAAGAAAACTAGGTTGGAATTCATTTCCTCTCCCTTGTTTCGAATCGCGTTGCATGCTTATTAATATAGAAACGCTTGAAAAAAGAAGAGAAATTGCTTCGGTAACTCTTGTCAACGATTTAGTTTCACAACGCATAAGTTCGGAAAATTTGCTTGGAAAACTCAACTTTTATGCTCCTACACGCTCATTAAGAACGCGAAAAATTTTCGTATTAAATTCTTATAGAACAGAATATGCCATGGCCGGGCCAGTTAATAGTATGATGAGTCTTTACAATAAATATTGTGAAGTTATTGATTTAACGATGTCACGAAATGCTCTTAAAAAAATATTGAACACTAGAATTACATAACTATATTTGTGATGTTAGCAATAGTTTTTAAGATGTAGTCTACTATGATTGACGAAATAAATAAATAAATAAATAAATTCATTAGCGTGGTAAGGAGAGAGTTAACTTGTTATAAAATCTCCTGAACACCTAACTTGATCACCGTGTCAATTTGAATGCGTGGGTTCTCAAGTATATTTCTATGATATTGATTTTCCAGTGGCAGAGTCAGGGGAGGGGGTATATTGAGCTTTTTTATTTGGTATCTGCGAGGAGTTTTTTAGAATCAGGCGTGTTTCCTTTATAAAGTTAATACCTTTTTGCAAATTTAGTACCGGTTCTTTCTAGCTGCGTTAGAGCAGTGCTTCATTTTCTTATTCCTGTAAATCCAGTTTTCTGGGAATATGTTCCGAAACTGAGGGATTATATGAATATTTGAACAGAATTGTACAATTATTGGTTCAAAATCCTAACATTACTTCCACAGTTCGTTTTTATGCTGTTTTGATGATATGCCTCAAATGTGGAACTTCCGGAATAGACCACTGGGGTTTCTAGAGACCATAGAATCAATTTAAAAAAGGTCAAAACCATCCAATATGGGTATTTTCGGAACCGGAATGATGCCCAGAGACCCGAAAATGAACCCAGACGACATTTTGGCTTCCAAAATGGCGATTTCCGGTTTCTAAAAAATAAACAACAATAAATGGTCGCATATTACCAAACATGGGTAGTTTCGGAATCGAATTGATTCTGGAATCAGAAATCAACTACAGACGCTATTTTTAAATTCAAAATAATGACTTCCGGTTTGCGGGAAACAGGAAAATTTTACCAAATACCACCCCACATGAGTACTTTTGGTATCGGGATAATGTCCAGAAACTATGAAACGATACCAGACACCATTTTGAATCCCAAGATGGTTTTTCCCGGGTTCCGGAAAACAACCGAAGTGGCGGAATACTAATTAATATGTGTATATCAGAGATCGAAATAATGCGCAGAGACCAGAAATCAACTCCACACGCGATTTTTAAATTCAAGAAGATGATTTCAGGTTTCCGGAAAACATCCAAAATTGATCAAACATCACCTCATATGAGTACTTTTGGAATCGAAATGATGCCTAGAGACCTGAAAACGACTCCAGATGAACCGGAAGACACCATCTTGAATTTGAAAATGGTGTCTGAAGTCGATTTTCGGTCTCAACGCATCATTTTAATACCAGAAATACACATGTTGGGGGGTACTCGACCATTTTTAGTTGTTTCCTAGTAACCGGAAGTCGTCATCTTGGAATCCAAACTGACGTCTGAGGTCATTTTATGGTCTCAGGGCATCATCCTGATTCCGGAAATACTCATATTGCCTGATATTTGGCCATATTTTGTTGTTTGCCAGAAACCGGAAGTCGCTTTTTGAAATTCATAATTGTGTCTTGGTTCGTTTGTCAGTCTCTAAACAACATCTCGATTATGTAAATACACCTATTGGGAGGTATTCGACAATTTAAGGTTGTTTTCTAGAAACCGGAAGTCGCCATCTCGTAGTTCAGAATGGCGTCTGGACCTTGTTTTTTTTTCATTGTTGCTGTGGCCGCTAGAAGCCCTAGGAACTAGGTTTTGGAAGGAACATTTTGAAAGCATATTACCAAAACCATTAAAATCATAAAACCATAAAATTTCTCAATTTCAGAGCAAAGCCGCGGAAACCCGGATTGCCGGGAATAAGAAAAATACCTTTGAAGAATCAATTTGTTCACCTTTCTTTGTATGACTAGTTGTTCTCGGAGAATTTTCGTACAAAAATATCGTTATTAAACACATTTTCGCTTACAGTTACAGAAACTTAGTGCGTACTTTTGCCTCGCATTAGTTTTGCCCCACAACGAGTTTTCCAACTGGTTTGATTTTTATGACAAACACCAAAATATTTTCGGCAAAACAAATTTACCCTACAAACCACAATTATTCTACCCTTCTACCCTGATTACTATGCACATTTGTATACAGAAGTTTTCTAATAGAATTCATTTCATTCGTCAAAAAGGATCAAACCTTTTATAAAACTTCTTAGATTATTTTGAATCGAAATATCAGGCAAATTTTCAATTTGTTTTTATTTGCCACCTGGATCGTTTTGCACGTGTTGCTCTCTAAATGATTGGGATAATGCTTTATACTCCGTTCACACTACACCGCATATCACCTGATATCAGGCGATTCGTGCTATCGAGGCCATATCACCATCCATTTTACTCGATATCCCATATAATCGAGCTGTCATCGGATATCACCTCGGCTACATGATATCGCGGATATCATGTTCGAAAATTAATAAAAACCAGATTTGCAGACGTTGGCATAACGGCCAAAAGGCATTTGACGCAACCCTACAAATTTCGAAACTCGCGTTGCATGCGAAAAAGAAGAAAGGAAATATTTTTGCTTTTGTCATCCTCACATTTTGACATTGCGAGCCAACTAGCTGACATCTGTATGCAAATTGTTGTCTTGTTTTTGCCTTGACCTGTTTTTGTTTTTTTCTGTTTTCGATTACCAAATCAAGTGTCAAACCATATCATCTGACTGTAGTGTGAACGCTCGAGGTGATATCCGATATCATCTGGCGATATCAGGTGATATTCGGCGTAGTCTGAACAAGGCATTATATATTGCTGGTCAAAAAGATTTACCTGTGCTAAAATGATGTAATATTCAGGCGTCTGAGATTAAACTTTCTTATTTTAGTTGACTATAATGCAAGTCAAGCTATTTTTATTTCTATTTCAAGCAGTAAATTTGGGGTTGACGATTGGCAAATGTACTTACTGGGTAAATAGTTAATTAGAAATTAACGAGAAATGGTCGGCGTGCGACCAGACCAAACCAAGCGCCATTTTTTTGAAAATTGAGTTTTTAACACTAGTGGATGTTAAAATTGATAATCTATATTTCACGATGAAACGAAATCATTTGAACAGTTTATAATGGTATTATAACAAAATTTCTCTGCAGCAGCTTGCAGGAAGCATACGGGGTGAGTAAACTTTGATCCTCGATCGCTCGAAATAATGTTTTTGGCGCTTGGTTCGGTCTGGTCGCACGCCGACCAAATATAGTCCAGCAGGTGGGACACGAACTCACAACTACTAATCTCCGGTCAGAGGCGCTTTCGTTACAGCACCGCAGAACGTAAAACTTGGCCTGGCTAAGTAGCTCTGAGCTGAGATTAAAAATAAAAAATTCATTAAAAAAACCGTTATCAATCAATCTGCTACTTTCAACTATTTGAATATTTATTACATTTTTATTAAGCTCACTCTCAGTTAAAATATTTTATTTTTACAAAAATGTGAACGGAAGCAATAGAAATTTTAATAAGATTCACGAAAAATAAAATAAAATTCAACTCAACCTTGAAACTTTTCATTCAATTTCACTGTAATAATCACAGCACTGTTGCACATTTTATCTATCAAACGACACATGGATGATTGCAGTCCATCATGTGGTTGAACGGGTTGAACATATATCATCATTTCAAATTTGACGCAACATGTTTCACAGTAAAAAAAAAATTAAAATTCTATTCGGGTAATTTGTTTTCAGTTCATACCTTTCTCGCACTGCTGAGGAAATTTCACAGCAAATTAATATGCTATCTTCAATTTTACAGTGCACAAACACTAACTCAAATTTTTCGTAGAAGACACCATCCAAGCAAGTTGGAATATTAAATTTGAAGTTTTCCATTACAAAATCAACACTTTTGTTGGTGAACTTGTTTTTACTACTGTAAACAACCCGTTAATACAAAATATTTCGTCAAAACTTACGTTTCGTACCGGATGTACTTGCGGAGGCGGGCAAATTGTATGAGCCAAAACACAGTTAAAATGAATAACAAAGCTCATACATCAAAGTGTCTACAAAAGCTTGGTTCAAAGGGTTAGATTTAACTCGAGATTTCATTCGAGTTATTTCGCGCCTAATGTCCAATCACTATGTTGCAAACGCACACCTTTATCGAATAAACTTAGTCGATAGTAATCTGTGCGAATGTGGAGGGTACGAAGATATAGATCACATAGTCTTCGTATGCCCTAAGTACCACAGAGCAAGGACCAAGCTTATTGATTCGCTCCGAAAACAGAAAGTGACATTTACAATGCAAGTACGTGATGCGCTTGCTAGCCGCAACCCAGCGCTTGTAATACCTATTTATGACTTTTTAAGAGATATCAAGTATCTAATTTGATTATCTCCTTGCTTCTTCTTCTTATTTTTCCAACACAACCTCCATCAAAAAGTTTCACACTAATTCTGTTCCTTTTTTTTTCTTTTATTGATCTTTTTAGAGACACATGAATCATCGCTTCTTCCTGAGAGACATGATCCACCAAACATAGATATAAGTTTTGATTTCTAAAGATATAAGGAACCATCACACCTTAACGAATAGTATTAAGAATTGATATTTACTCATACAGAGAAGAACTTTATTTATTATTGTTATTGTTAGCCGTAGGTTTAAATGATATGTATTTTTAAATTGTATTTATAAAAGAGAAAAGATGAGAGGGTTTTTATGCCTGTTTGAGGAGGAGCAGTCGGGATACAGGCTCTACTCAAGCTGGCTTTTCCCTACTCCAAAAGATATTCGGCCCCGTTATGCTTTGCGGTTGGGCCTAAATAAATATTAAAGTTTAAAAAAAAAAAAGCTCATACATCAAAACACTATCATTATTGGTGCACCGTTTCAATTGTGAGTAATGAATCATCATTTTACTATTTTTTCAAGTTATAAGCAGAGGATAGGTCACACTAAATTGGATTCATCGAGATAATTTTTCATTAACAAAAATACGAGAAAAAAATAAACAAACAAAGAGAGCAACACTCCAGATATACGTGGAAGTGAGAGAAGTTAACAGCTCACAGCTTTTCCAAATGTGTTCTATTAAGATTTCGTTTTGCTTTTCTTGAGCATGATGTCACTTCTTTTCAATGCTTCCAAAGATACCTGAAGCCATCAGTAACACATTATCAAGTTTATCGTCACCACTAGTTTCAATTGCGAACTGAATTTGCTCGTGCGTCTTGAACTGTCCTACAGATCAGACGTTTTTTCGGTTGCTTGTGGACTGGTCTTTGACTGCCTATAGCTTCAAAGTTCGTGTTTTGTCAGTGTGTCTTTTAAAGATTACCTGGAAGTTAACTTACATCAGTTTTTCTCAAGACTACCTACTTTTGAATTTAACATTTGTTTTAACTTTTTTCGTATCACCTGAAATGGCTGGACGGAAAAAGAAACCTCGCATCGCTGCGGGGAGGAAAAGAGAGGCATCTCTTTCTGACACTTCGAGTGTCTGTAGTGACAATCCTTTTGATATTTTGCCTGAGCACGAAGCTGGTGAAATGGAAGTTATTAATAATGAAACTATACAAAATATAAAATCTTTAAAAAAGGAGAAAGTTCCACCTATTGTGGTAACTATTTCTTCTGAATTTAATATATTCAAAAAGGTACTTTCAACGTTTGTTTCTGACGTTAAAGTTACCTATCAAATTGGCCGTAGAGGTGAATGCCGCTTATTAGCCGAGTCAGTAAAGGGTCGTGATCGTCTTGTTCAGTATTTAACTGATAAGATGTACAATTTTTTTACATATGACACCAAGAACGCCAAGCCGTTCAAGGTTGTCTTGAAAGGTCTCACCAACGATCAAACCGTTGATGAGATCAAACTTACTTTAACAGAATTGATTGGCATAGCCCCTACCCAAGTAATTCTAATGGAACAAAAATCACGAGGCGAAAACAGTCAGAGAACTGTAATTTCCCTTGTTAATTATTTAATTCATTCTAACCGCAATGAGGTTAACAACTTAAATTTTTTTTAAAAAGCACATGCTTTGTATAATGTGCGTGTAAAGTGGGAAATTTATAGGAAGTATGGCGGAGGTGAAAAGCATATCACCCAATGCCGTACTTGCCAACGTTATGGCCATGGTTCCGAATTCTGTAACATGGACCAAAAATGTCTTAATTGTGGAGACTCTTCTCACAAAAAGGACACATGTCCTGTGAAAGAGAGTAAAAATTTTCGCTGTGCGAATTGTAACGGCAACCATATGTCAAATTTTTATCAATGCCCAGTCCGTTTAGCAATTGTTAAGGCAAGGCAGGGTATGGCAGAGCTGAATGCCACCACGGGTCGGTAATTGGCGATTACTGAAGGCCACGGAAGTGCTCACTGCTAGCAAGCAGTCCCGGATCATCAGCGGGAGCTAGCCTATGTCGTGGCGAGATTCAGGCACTGGGCCGCTGAATTCTCGCAAAAGCCACACTGGCCGGAAGCAGCTCCGACGGAGCGAGTAGTTCCGCTCCCACCACCCAAATGCACTATACCGGCCATTGGGACTGATGCCAGTAATGTTCCCAATTACGGCAACTGGTCGCATCACTATAGGATAAGAGTCGGATTTCGTTTTCGTACCATGATTTTGGGCTGGCACCTGCGCCGAGCTCCCTTAGTAATGTCGTGTGATAACGGCTTGAAACGGCGAGATTACAACCGGTGCAGGGGTCTCCGTCCCGTAAAACCTGGCAGGCCTTCCAGTACGTTCCGAGTCCATTGCCGGGTGGGAACCCGGCAGGAGTAGGATCAGATGTCTTTTCCTGACTTGCGCCGGTCGGGGGTGTCATAGTTGCCCATAAGGCGCTATGGCAGCCGCCCCTAGCCATGGCCTCACTGCTCCGGCATAGACTACCTTGGGACCACTTAGGCGACTACTCCATTATGGATAAGGATAGCGGCTGGTAGGGGGACCCAATAAACAAAAATGTTGAACTCAAAAACAAAAGAGACGGGTGCGGAGGGGTTACCAAATCCCTTCGCACGAGGTGGCATCCAGCGGTCTCCGCAGAAGAAGGCGGAGACGGATGCGGCGAAGTCTGGAGGTGGAAAAACGGCGAATCCGTCGGTGTCCACACCAGACATCTCGGTAGACGGTCCCTTGCTAGTCAAGGCCGTCGAAAGGTGTATGGACACGCGGCCAAGAGTGGCGGCGCTGTCTGAACAACTCGATGCCATAATCGAGTTCTTGGCGAACAGGCGAAACATCGCTGGCGACCTGAAGCAGAGCCTCCTCCTGCTTCGGAGCACCATTGATGAAGCCAGAAAGGAGCACGAAGAACTCGTAGCTCGGGTGAAGGCGGCCGAGAAAGCGGCCAGGACCGGGAGGGCGACTGCATCTAAAGAGGTGCAGACAGACGCCCCCTCGTTCGCGTCGGTCTGCTCCACGGGGCAGGTCGCTAAGCGAACGAGGCAGTCCCCGGGGGAAACGGCCCCCGGGAACACCAAGAAACGATTGGTCGTGCTACTCCCACGGGAACACACGCCAACCGGTTCAAGGTCCACCGCGGAAAAGGCACAGGTGGAGGCTACGGGCAACCCTTGGACTACCGTAGAGGGTAGGAAGCGTCGGGAAGGTGCGACGCGACATGATGGCGGAGCGGCCAGAGGACCAAAAAAGGTCAAAAAGGCGCGGAGTAGGGGTGATGCCCTCATACTCAAGACGGATGGGTCGAAGTACTCAGAAGTCTTGAAGAAGATGAGGGGGAAAACCCAGCTCAAGGATCTGGGGGCGGATGTGCGGAGTATCCGCCGATCTCGCACTGGCGAGATGATACTTGAGCTCCGGAAGGACGCCAAGAACAAGGGGGCTACCTACAAAACGGTAGCTGAAAAGGTCCTAGGGAAGGAGGTGCAAGTGCGGGCACTCACCTCAGAAGTGACTCTCCAGCTTAAAAACCTGGACGAAATCACTGAGGGGTGCGACATTGCACAAGCCCTAAAAGCGAAGTGCGGGGTGGAGGTGGCTAAGGAGTCAATCCGCCTCCGCAAAGGTCCGGCGGGGACCCAGATAGCTACCATCCGACTACCGTCGGCGGACGCTAACCTGGCCCTGAAAGAGGGCAAGTTGAAGGTCGGCTGGTCTGTATGTCCTCTGGGCATACTACAGCAACCAGACATTTGCTTCCGGTGCTTTGAGGGCGGACATAAGTCCTGGACCTGCAAGGGGCCCGATAGGAGCCAGCTGTGCAGGCGTTGTGGAGATGCAGGCCATAAAGCAAAGGACTGTGTGGAGTCTCCCATGTGCATGGTATGTTCCGGGAAACGGGACGCCAAACACTTTATGGGGGGCCCCAGGTGCCCAGCCGGTAAGCCGGCTGCGAAACCACGGGCGTAAGGGTGACGCAACTGAACCTGAACCATTGCTTCGCGGCTCAGCAGCTGCTACACCAAGCAGCCACTGAGTCGTTGTCGGACATCGCCGTCATATCGGATCCCTACCGCATCCCTCCCGGAAACGGTAATTGGGTTGCGGATAAGTCCAGTTTGGCGGCCATATGTACGACGAGCAAGTTCCCGGTTCAGGAGGTTGTCTCAACCTCAGAAGAAGGGTACGTAGTTGCTAAGGTAAACGGAGTGTTCTGCAGTTGCTATGCTCCGCCACGTTGGTCTACCGAAAGGTTCACCCAGATGGTCGACCTCCTATCCATGGAGCTAACGGGCCTAACGCCGTTGGTGGTGGCGGGCGACTTCAACGCTTGGGCTGTTGAGTGGGGAAGTCGCTTCACGAACCAGAGGGGCCAGATCCTGTTGGGGGCTTTTGCAAAGCTCAACCTAGATCTGGCCAACGTTGGGAACAAAAGTACATTTAGCAGAAATGGTGCGGAGTCGATCATCGACGTGACGTTCTCCAGCCCAGGACTGGTCAAGAACTGGAGGGTAGACGATGGCTACACTAATAGCGACCACCAGGCGGTCTGTTATAGTGTAGACAACAACGAGAGGCGGCAAGCGACGGGTAGAGCCAACACTCCGACCGTTCGCGGGTGGAAGACATCGCACTTTGATGCCGAGGTATTCGAAGAGGCAATGAGAAGGGAGCGCGAGGGGGGCAGTTGGCTCCGCCCGACTGCTGACCAACTAGTTGCTATGCTATCGCGGGCTGCGACGCCACCATGCCTAGGACTCGCCAACCTAGGAATGGAAAACCACCGGTTTACTGGTGGACGGACGCGATAGCCGACCTTCGCAGTGCGTGCCTCCGTGCAAGACGGAGGATGCAGCGTGCGCGAAACGAAGAAGAGAGGACAGAGCGCCGCGCAGCATTCAGTTCGGCAAGATCGATGCTAAAGAGTGCGATAAAGGCCAGCAAGAGGGCCTGCTTCGATAGGCTATGTGCGAGTGCCAATACAAATCCGTGGGGTGACGCCTACAGGATCGTAATGGCCAAGACTAAAGGCGCGCTGGCGCCTGCAGAGCGATCACCAGCGGTGCTGGAGCGTATCATCGAGGGACTCTTTCCACGCCACGAGCCAAGTCCTTGGCCTCCGGAAGTCGAGTCTCACGTCCGACGTTCCAGTATCTCAGACATAGACCAGAGATGGTCGGCCAACCTGCCGAGCATCCAATCCGTGAGCGACGACAGCCGTGTCGAGGCAGGGGAGGAGGCAAGGGTTACGAATGAGGAACTCATCGTGATCGCCAAATCCCTAAAGGTGAGCAAGGCACCGGGACCGGATGGTATCCCTAACCTGGCGATCAGGCTGGCGATAAAAACGGCCCCCTGGCTGTTCAGGGCAGTCATGCAGAGGTGCCTGGATGACTGTCTCTTTCCGGACAGGTGGAAGCGGCAGAGACTGGTCTTATTGCCGAAGGCTGGGAAACCGCCAGGGGACCCATCGGCATATAGGCCTATCTGCCTGCTGGACACCGCGGGCAAGGTGCTTGAGAGGATCATCCTCAACAGACTGGTGAGGTACACGGAGGGTGTACACGGTCTGGCAAGTAACCAGTTCGGCTTCCGGAAGGGCAGGTCCACGCTGGACGCAATCTCTTCCGTCATCAAGACGGCGGAGGTAGCAATCCAGCGCAAGAGAAGGGGAATACGCTACTGCGCAATCGTCACGCTCGACGTGAAGAATGCGTTCAATAGTGCCAGTTGGGACTCCATAGCGCTCGCGCTCAGGAGCATCCATGTACCGGTGTCGCTGTACAAGATTCTGGAAAATTATTTCCAGAATCGAGTACTTGTTTACGACACGGAGGAGGGTCAGAAGTGCGTCCCAATTACCGCAGGAGTTCCGCAAGGTTTTATCCTGGGCCCGGTGTTGTGGAATGTCATGTATGACGGAGTGTTGAAACTCAAGTTCCCTGTAGGGGTTGTGATCGTCGGCTTTGCAGACGACATAACGCTGGAGGTTTACGGCGAGTCTATCGAGGAGGTCGAGTTGACGGCCGCGTACTGTATACGCAAGGTCGAGGACTGGATGCGCTCCAGGAAACTGGAGCTCGCGCATCGTAAGACGGAGGTCACGGTTGTGAACAACCGTAAATCGGAGCAACAGGCGGTGGTCAGAGTCGGAGACTGCACCATCACCTCGAAGCGATCCCTGAAGCTCTTGGGGGTTATGGTGGACGACAAGCTCACGTTCGGGAGTCACGTCGACTATGCCTGTAAGAGGGCCTCATCGGCTATTGCAGCACTATCTCGTATGATGTCCAATAGCTCAGCGGTTTATGGCAGCAAGCGAAGACTTCTTGCCAGCGTGGTTTCGTCCATACTTAGGTATGGTGGGCCAGTGTGGTCCAGAGCGCTAGGTACTAACAGTTACCGTGGTAAACTGGAAAGTACCTACAGGCTCATGTGCCTGAGAGTTGCGAGTGCGTATCGTACGGTGTCATACGATGCAATCTGTGTCTTGTCCGGCATGATGCCTATCAGCATCGCCATCAAGGAGGACAGAGAGTGTTTCGACCAACGTGACACAAGGGGCATGCGAGGTACCAGAAGGTCATTCTCGATGCTCCGCTGGCAGCGGGAATGGTCCAACTCCACAAAGGGCAGATGGACGCACCGACTCATACCGGAGATATCCGGCTGGGTCGGGAGACGACATGGTGAAGTGAACTTCCACCTGACACAAATCCTGTCAGGCCATGGTTGTTTCAGGCAATATCTGCACAGGTTCGGACACGCGGTGTCCCCCATGTGTCCCGAGTGCGTGGAGGAGGAGGAGACTGCTAAGCATGTCTTCTTCGTATGCCCCCGTTTCGCAAGAGCGAGGAGCAACATGATGGCTGTGAGCGGGCCTGGCACTACTCCGGACAATCTAGTCCGGAGGATGTGCGACGACCCGGACATCTGGAACGCGGTCTGTGCGGCCGCCTCTCAGATTGTTCTGGAGCTGCAACGTGTGTGGCGGGTCAACCACCAACACGCCAGTGGTAGCTAATTACCAGTCTCCAGGTAGTTAGCTAGGAGGTTATAAGAGTAAAGAGGGTGCATCACGCACAAAAGCCACTCCCCGACGTAATACTTAACCGTCGTTCCGAGAAGACCAGGGCTGGAGACTGGAGGGGTTTTAGTGGGTCGGGACAGGGATCAGTAGGTGTCTGGGCGAGTGTAACTACCCCAGCATCTCTCCCCTAGTCTCATCCCCACACCCTGAGTTCTCTTCTCAGGTGTCTGTTTGCAGATTTCCCCGCCACCTTTAAAAAAAAAAAAAAAAAGGCAAGGCAGGGTAAACAAAATTCAATTTCCCAATTAAAACCAACTTCAAAACAAAATTCTCCAAGCGTACCAGTGACGCATAGTTTACCTACTCCTTTGCATACCCGTTTAACTTATGCACAGGTTACAGGTAGTTCGAACATTATACCGCCTAGTGTTGGTAGTTCGAAAATGACCGTTAATATGGGTAAGCAAAACACGCTAGAAAATAATTGTACACCTATCACTCCAGCTAATATTGCTGCCGAAAATATTTTTTCTAATGTCAACTGCCTGGGGCCTATTACGGCAGGTAAACTTTCTTTTTTGCAACAGGCAATGTTCGATCTTATGAACGCCATGTTGCAGGCAAAATCAATGTTTGAAGCCATTCGTTTAGCAATTGTTAAGGCAAGGCAGGGTAAACAAAATTCAATTTCTCAATTAAAACCAACTTCAAAACAAAATTCTCCAAGCGTACCAGTGACGCATAGTTTACCTACTCCTTTGCATACCCGTTTAACTTATGCACAGGTTACAGGTAGTTCGAACATTATACCGCCTAGTGTTGGTAGTTCGAAAATGACCGTTAATATGGGTAAGCAAAACACGCTAGAAAATAATTGAACACCTATCACTCCAGCTAATATTGCTGCCGAAAATATTTTTTCTAATGTCAACTGCCTGGGGCCTATTACGGCAGGTAAACTTTCTTTTTTGCAACAGGCAATGTTCGATCTTATGAACGCCATGTTGCAGGCAAAATCAATGTTTGAAGCCATTCAAATAGGCACAAATTTTACTATTAAAATTGTTTCTAATTTAAAATTTAGCAATGATTTTAAATAAAACAATTAAAATATTAAATTGGAATGCTCGCTCATTGAAGGCCAATGAGAATGAGCTTTTTAATTTTTTAACAGTAAATAATGTGCATATTGCAATTATTACTGAAACATTTTTGAAACCTAACATAAAATTAAAATATGATTCCAATTACGTGGTTCATAGATATGATAGGATTCAGGGTTCCGGCGGTGGAGTTGCAATTGTTATTCATCGCCGAATCAAACATCGTGCTCTTCCCCATCTTGAGACGAAAGTTATTGAAACTTTGGGAACTGAAGTTCAAACTGAACTTGGGATTTTATTTATTGCCGCAGCATATTTACCATTTCAATGCACACGCGAGCTCAGGAATTATTTTAAAGGTGATTTACAAAAACTCACCAGAAATCGTTCGAAATTTTTCATAATCGGCGATTTTAACGCTAAACATCGTTCATGGAATAATTCTCAAAGTAATTCCAATGGCAAAATTCAATTCAATAATTGTTCTTCAGGATACTATTCTATTTTGTCTCCGAATAGTCCTACATGCTTTTCTTCTGTAAGAAACCCTTCAACAATTGATTTGGTGCTAACAGATCAAAGTCATGTATGTAGTGATTTGATCACACATGCTGACTTTGATTCTGACCATCTTCCAATAACTTTTTCTTTATCACATGAATCAGTTTTAAACCCTATGAGCTCTGTTTTTAATTATAACAAGGCTAATTGGGAAAGATACAAAACTCATATTGAGAGAAATTTCAATAATGAGCTTGATTTGCAAAACGAAGTGAATATTGATTCCGCTTTGGAAGCATTAAAATGTGCAATTGTTGATGCCAGGAATTATTCTGTTCCAAAGGCTCAAGTGAAATTTGATTCATCAATAATTGACGAAAATCTTCAACTTCTAATTCGTTTGAAAAATGTCCGCAGACGTCAATATCAACGTTCTCGTGACCCTGTTTTTAAAACTATTTATAAAGATTTACAGAAAGAGATTAAACATAGATTTACTCTTCTAAGAAATCAAAATTTTGAGACTAAAGTTGAAGAATTGAAACCATATTCAAAACCATTTTGGAAGCTGTCGAAGATTCTTAAGAAACCTTCAAAGCCTATTTCAGTTTTAAAAGATGGTGAACGTTTTCTTGTATCCAATGAACAAAAGGCTCAAAGACTTGCTCAGCAGTTTGAGAGTGTTCATAACTCAAATTTGAATTTTGTGAGTCCAATTGAAAACGAAGTCACACGTCAATTTGATTTAATTTCTTCCCAGAATTTTTTACCTGCAGAAATAATTGAAACTAACTTGAATGAGATTAAATCAATTATTAAAAATTTCAAAAATATGAAAGCACCTGGTGACGATGGAATCTTTAATATACTAATCAAACATCTCCCTGAGAGCACAATGGAATTTTTAGTGAAAATTTTCAATTGCTGCTTCAAAATTGCATATTTTCCCAAATTATGGAAAAATGCAAAAATTTCTCCCATTTTAAAACCGGATAAGAACCCAGCTGAAGTTTCAAGTTATCGACCAATCAGTTTGCTTTCTTCAATAAGTAAACTGTTTGAGAGAATTATTCTTAACAGAATGATGTCACACATCAACGAAAATTCAATTTTTGCAAATGAACAGTTCGGATTTCGCCATGGGCATTCCACAACTCATCGATTGCTCAGAGTTACTAATATGATACGAGCTAACAAATCTGAAGGTTATTCCACTGGAGCTGCTCTTTTAGACATAGAAAAAGCATTCGACAGTGTTTGGCATAAAGGTTTGATTGCGAAATTGCAAACTTTTAATTTTCCAATTTTCCTAATCAAAATTTTAAAAAATTATCTTACTGATCGAACTCTGCAGGTTGTCTATCAGAATTCAAAATCTGATAGATTTCCTGTCAGAGCAGGTGTACCTCAAGGTTCAGTCTTGGGTCCAGTCCTGTACAACATATTCACTTCAGATCTTCCTGATTTGCCTCCAGGATGCACAAATTCATTGTTCTGCGATGACACAAGCATTTCCGTAAAAGGAAAAAATCTTCGTGTCATAGGCAGTCGATTGCAGAAAAGTTTAGATATTTTTTCTTCCTACTTGCAAAAGTGGAAAATCTCTCCCAATGCTTCTAAAACTCAAATGATAATTTTTCCGCATAAGCCTAGGGCTTCTTTCCTCAAGCCAAACAATAATCACGTTGTCAAGATGAATGGGGTTATTTTAAGTTGGTCCGACAAGGTTAAGTACTTGGGACTAATTTATGATAAAAACTTATTTTCAAAGAGCACATTGAGAGTATACAAGCCAAGTGCATCAAATATACGAGATGTTTATATCCTCTTATTAACAGGAATTCTAAACTTTGTTTAAAGAACAAACTTTTGATTTACAAACAAATTTTTAGACCAGCAATGCTTTATGCTGTACCGATCTGGTCAAGTTGCTGTTCAACAAGAAAGAAAACGCTCCAAAGGATTCAGAATAAAATTCTGAGAATGATTTTGAAGCGTCCTCCTTGGTTTGGTACATTCGAATTACATAGACTTACTGGTGTTGAACCATTAGAAGCTATGTCAAATGAAATTATTAACAATTTTCGACAAAAATCGTTGCAATCCTCAATTGCTACGATAAGCTCTCTATATAGCCAATAAGTTAGCAATTAAGTTAGTTGTAAGTTTACTTCCCCTTTTCTGACAAGTAGGTTTAAATCCCTACGAATGATAAGTCCTAATTGCGAAAGCAAACAAATCCTAACAATTAAAATTACAAATTTCTAACAGTGTTGAGAAGTCACCATTTGTGATTGGACACACATACTCATTATTTACTAATATTTATCATAAATACTTAAGCTACTAACAAATCCCCCCTTAAAAAAAAAAAACTGAATTTGCTCTGGAGTGCAGTAAAAAAACCTAATTGTGTGAACCTTACTTCTGTAAGCACCGGCAGGTGTGGGACTCACCGACACTACGAACACGGGCGAACAAATCTTATCACAAAAAAAACCTCTAATCAGCATCAGACCGATTCAATAACTAAACGTACGTGGCCAGTCAGCTATAAAATTGCACATATATCCAATGCACACACTGCCATCATGCCGTGCCATTCGCGTCTATGTGGGTACATCGAAAACGTGCTCCAATCGCTTACACCACAAGTTCCGAAAATAATCCGTAATCGGATCGAGACGATCTACGCAAACTGAAGTTTCGTTCGGTCTGATAGCTGTTGCACCAACAAGAAAATAGTTTGCAAAAGCAACAAAAAAGTGCAGTTAAATCTATTTTAACAGCCACGCGTCGAAGTTGGTCTATCCGGTTCCCCAGACTCTCGTCTGGGTCACAGATACCGGTTGGTGGCGCGGGAGGTAAACCTGCTGAATGGTTAAGGTCAGTGTTGTGGCCGGAAACTATAATTATTGGACTGTGCTGTTTAACATTTTTTTCGATGGTTTTTAAATAAGTCTACCTAATTAAAACTTATACGCCTCGAAAATCGGAAAATTGATTTTAATTCCATGCCCGAATTTAATACCGTACGAAACCAACCAAAGCCAAACGTTCTGTTCCACGATCATCAATTGCATGTTGAGTGTTCCGTTTCGGCGAAAAGAAAGAGAAAGTGACCTTGTTTTGGCCACAGATTCACGGTATTCCGTTCGACGTACACCTCGTTTCGCATTTGACTGTACCAACATACACGTCTCACCTGGTAGAAACTGACGATGTGTAAATCCGTATCTTAACTTATCTCACTCGATGCCACAGCCATGTTTCGTCGATGTGATTTCGAGAATTTGCGAGCAATAAACTACTAAAAGCAAGTCAACAGCAGCGGCACAGACGCACAAGCATGCGGTTACTTAACGCCAGCTGAGCAGCTAAGCGACTAACTCAGCCTAGGTACATACAATAGGCATGGGCTCCGAAAGTTCTCCGAACCGCTAGCGTAGAGGCGCGTGTACACTGTTTGTATTGGATTCAACGTGCTCAAATTTGAACGACGCTGGAAAGCTGCCAGTGGCAATGATCTCTATAAGTCATTCGGATTTATTGCTGATATAATTGCTTTTAGCATTTTACTGTATAAACTTATTCAATATTGTATTCGAATAACTCATTTCCGTCAAATTCATATCTGTGTTTGGTATAGCACATCGAAGAGTTAAATATGAGTACACTCACCTTACCGGCCAATGCCAGAGAATGTATTGTTTGTGGCTCAATTTTTTTTCGCTTGAAAGAAAAACTACAGCAACACGGCGATTTGTACTCACGAGAATCGCTAACAATTGCCGTGCAGCTTCGAAGTTAACTCACACTGTCAGGTGGATTGAAACTTCAGTAGCTTTTTTCTCAGTTAGACTGATCCAGAAGATGCCCTTCAATAGGTAAATTATGCCGTATTGTGTTATCTATTAAGTACTTTGATACGATAAAGTAGCAAACAAGAAGTGATTTCAATTTCACTTGCTACTAGACTGTCGTAAACTACCACCGGAAGGTGAATTCAACATCTTTCAACTGGTTGGTCATATCTACTAGCCGGGCGTTCAGATCAACATTTTGAATTGCCAGACCATGCTGTTATCGTGGAAATTGTACTGTTTGATGCCTTATTTGAAGGCTCATACAACGGGCTGTATGTACCTGCTGTAAAAAAGATAAGTGATTAAATGTTGACCCTGCTCTGATAAACGTCGATAACGAGTAACAGCTAAGGCAGCCAGTGATGCTCTGAGGCAGCATATAAAAGTTTATGGAACAATTGTAAGCACAACAAACTATTTTATGTCAAGATATGATGATATAATTCTTGGTGCGTTAGAGTCACCATGAGCGGGAAAGGGTTAAAAGAGGAAAAATGTTATTATAATTACTGCTCAATACCAAAGCGACCTTAATAAATTCAAATGAGATACAAATAGTTCAAGTTTATATAACCTATATTATTGGAGTGTGCAGCACACTTGAAGTTGGTGTTTTTTTTTACATTTCTGACTTAAAAAAAGTTGTTCTGATTTTGCAGTATTTAGCTTTGGAAAGGATGCTTTGCAGGTAATTATGACGAAACTCTTGTTCAAATACTGTGCATGCAGTTTTCATCATAACTCTACGTAGTTAGACTTTATACAAATATACAATCACTTTGATTTTATCCTCGCGAATTCTACCGAAAAAGTCACTATTTGAGACAACAAATTAAAATTTAAGTATCCATGCCATAAAAAGCTATGGATGAATAATCAGATGATAAAATCTTCTCCCCGATCGTCTGTTAAGAGATTGATTTTATTACTAAGACATTTGTTAAACAAAAACAGAAAGTCTTGAAAATGTTAAAAACTGCAAATAATTCATTTTTTCTAACACCTCTTTTTTTAACGAGTACAGCTAGTTGACCTATTAACGGTAATTAAATTTCGAAAAATCTTAGTCGCAAAAGTCGTAATGAATTTTTCCGATTTTCTCACCCCGAAATTAAGCGAATTTGCAGAATTGAGTTTGCTTTGAAATTTGCTCAGCAATTAGAAAAAATAGACGAATTTCACTATAAAAGAGTAGGAAACCGGAAAAGAACCGAAGTAAACCATGAACGCGAACGGACGAGATTTTTTTTCCTGCGTCACATTTTTTCGTTAAATATTTTTCAGTTGATTGTTTTCGGGTAAAATAGTGTTACAAAAAACCAACGGCATTGGTTGATTGTCTAGTTTGTTGGAGTTGATTTTCACCAAAAGCCTCCAACATTCCATACCTAACTATGAGAAAACAGCCGATGTTAGGCAAAATAAAGGTCGGTGCATGGAGATCGAGCTAAGAAGTGGTGCCTTTGGACACTTGTGAAGCAAACATCTGAACCTGAGGCAGCAACTTCTAAAGCCCTTCTCAAAAGATCTTGAAGTCGCCCCAAGGAGAAGGTACCGCAACAGGAACCAAGGATACTGAGTGTACAACAGTTTTTTTCTACAACTACCTATATCCAGGCTGAGTGATGCTCGACAGACGGATATGATCTATTAGGGTCGCACAGAAAGGGATGAATGAAAAGGATCTGGATCGCTTTAGAACTGGTAAGAGCGTTCTTTTTTTAGTTTAATTTTTTACTATAATTATGTTTAATATGAATGCATTGCGGACGCCGGATTCCTGCAGATCTGTATCGCGTAGTTTGTAGAATTTATCAATACCGACACTCAGAAGGCTAAATGACAAATTAAAAAATTTTCCCTAGACTTCCGAGTTCCGCAAATAAAGCTTAGTCGACCATGATTATCAGTTTAGTAGTGCATGCAACGGATTCAGATTCATAATACAGTTCGAGATTGTACATCCGCGCGCGTTACTAAAACAAATTTTCGTTCACATAGTATACAACGACAAATCCTTAAATTATCTTACCTAATCTTACTAAAACAAACATCGGTTTCGATCGCGCAACAGGCTTTTTTTTTTCTCTCTGTATGCCTGAAGGCACTGGGTACTGAAATGCCACTGCGACATTCTTGCTGATTGTCTTTTGTGGCGGGCCCCGATTGCTGTGCACAGGTTACGGATTGTTCGTACTCATTGATGGAGTAGAACTGTTTTGTTGTAAATCTGTACCCCAATTAGGTACAACATAGTTGATGAAACTAATGACCTGCTTGGGATTGGAGCTCCATGCTTGGTATGGAGTTAAAAGGTAACTTCCTAAGAAGTTGTACCTAGAGGAAGCAAGAGCTTCGCAAGAGCAAAGCAAATGCTCTGAACTCTCTGGTTCAGATTTGCAGAATCGGCAGGTGTCGTTCAACACTACGCCGATTTTCTTTAAATGATAAAAAGCGGGACAGTGTCTGGTGAGGAGTCCCGTGATTATCCGTAGGTCACTACGATTTAGACTAAGTAGCTTTCTGGCGGTTCCAGGGTTCGGATAGATAAACTGTTTAGCTTGTCTACAACCCTGTGCCTGTTGCCATTGGGATACTATTTCTAGCCTTTCCCAAGTTAGTAGTTCGTTTTTGAAGGCGGAAATGGACGTACCCAGAAACGGCTCGGGACCAATAAACCGCTGAGCTGATCCCTGTCTTGCTAGGTAGTCAGCGTGTTCATTACCCTCGACTCCGCAGTGTCCGGGCACCAAAAAAAGAAAAACTGAATTCTGTCGGGAAAGTTCCCGTAGAGTTTCAATGCATTCCCAAACAAGTTTGGAAGCGCATTTGACGGACTTAAGTGCTAGTAGTGCTGCTTGACTGTCCGAGAATATACCGATTTTCGCATGTCTGTAGTTGCGTTGCAGACATATTTTTGCGCAGATATATATGGCATATACCTCTGCTTGAAAAACGGTGGGCCATTTTTCTAGGGAAAACGTTTCCCTGATACCGGGTCCGTATATACCAGATCCCGTTAGGGATCCCATTTTCGAGCTGTCCGTATAAAAATTGACGATGCCAGGTGGAAGATTAGGCCCTCCATTGTTCCACATAGAGCGGTTTGTTTCAATCACTCTATATGGAATATCCATGTTGGACCTAACGTCCATCCAGTCGGAGACTGTGGTTAATAGCGGAGTTAGTTTGAACTCCCTAAGTATGCGAAGGTGGCCGATTTGGTCCCCTTCAAGTATGGTTTTCCTCCTTTGCAACCTTAGAGCGCCAAGCTCTGCTTCCTTTTTCACATGAAGATGTAGAGGTAGTAGGCAAAGCATAGCTTCCATGGCTGCAGTTGGAGTTGTTCGCATAGCGCTGGTAACCGAAAGACATGCAAGTCTTTGAACTTTTTTGAGTTTGGCTTGCGCAGTCACTTCGTTCACCTTAGGCCACCACACTAGGGCAGCATAGGTGATTCTTGGTCGGGCAATGGTCTTGTAAGACCAGAGTGCCAAGTCTGGTTTCAGTCCCCAGGTCTTACCGAAGAGAGTTCTGCAGGCCCAGATCGCTGAGATCGCTTTCTTAGCGGCATGATCCAGTTGTGCAGACCAGTTCAGTTTCTTGTCCAGAATAATTCCGAGATATTTGACTTCATTGCTGAAGCCCAGTCTAACTCCACTCAGTATTGGAGGAGTGATGGAGATCGTCCTTCGTCTGCCGAATGGAATTAGGACTGTTTTTAAGGGGTTTATGTTTAGACCCTCCTGTAAACACCATGACATGGTGGTATTCAGAGCCGTTTGCATTCGGCTCGACAGAGTTGCGTCATCTTTACCTCTGACGATGAGGACGATGTCATCGGCCTATCCAATGACCTCGTAACCAAGCTGTGAAAGCTTGTTGAGAAGTGCGTCGACAACTAGTGACCATAACAAGGGCGAGAGAACTCCTCCTTGCGGACACCCCTTGATCACTGACATTGTTACAGACGAATCTTTTTGTTACATTGTTACAGACAAGGTTGCTGTGATCACTCTGCTAGAGAGCATTGCGTGTATCCAGTTCCTTGAAGTTTGGTCGATTCCCTTATGAGAAAGAGCCGTATCGATTGATGCAAAAGACGTGTTATCGAAGGCCCCTTCAATATCAAGAAAGGCACATAGCGCCGTCTCCTGATAACTTAGGGACTTTTCAATCAACGTCACTAAGCTGTGAAGAGCAGTTTCTGTTGACTTGCCGCTTTGATATGCATGTTGGTTCCTGTTCAGCGGGGAGTCTTTAAGAAACTCATCACGGATATATTTATCCATTATTTTCTCCATCAACTTGAGAAGCGATGAAGTCAGACTTATGGGTCTGAAAGTTTTAGGTAGGGTTTTGTCCTTTCTTCCAACTTTGGGGATAAACACTACCTTCACCTTCAGCCAGTTATCCGGAATATGGCCCAGGATAAAGCTGGCTCTGAAGAGGTTGATGAGTTCGGACATGATAACTGCGGCCGATTTTTGTAGAAAGATGGGTAGTATGCCGTCTGGACCAGGAGACTTCATAGGGTCGAATGAGCTAGAGCCCAACCTATTGAAGCTTCCGTGAACAGTCGACGGGCCAGCAGGATGGACTCCCGAGACGCCATATGTCTCGAATTGTCCTGCCGCGACCCATCACTATTCAGTTCTTCGGTCTCTGTCGATCCAGGAAAGTGGGTGTTTATAAGAACCTCCAGCGTTTCCTTGGTAGTGACAGTGAGGCATCCATCCTCTTTCCTCACCTGTCCTAAACCGTTAGTATGGTCTTAGGACATCGCCTTTTGGAGCCGCGTAGCATCCGGCAGAGTTTGGATTCTTTCACAGAAACTAACTCTGGATTTCCGTTTAGCCTTGCGTAGCTCGGCGTTGTATTTAGTGAGGGACGCCCTGTAGTCGTCCCAGTTAGACGTGACTTTTGCCCTGTTGAACAACCGCCTAGTTTCCCGACGAAGGTCACTAAGTTGATCATTCCACCAGGGTACGTCACGGCATACTGACCGCTGTGTTAGTGGACAGTTAGCGTCGAAAGCATCCATGATTCTGTTTTGTAGATCATTTGCTGCCGAATTCAGGTCAACAGAATTTCGAATGTTGCTGTAACTGAAAGTTCGTGAATCGATCAGGCGTTCCTTAAAGGATTCCCAATCTGTATTCTTAGGATTTCTGAACAGCTCTTTTTTCAGAGGGTTAGCCTCTATATTAAAAACGATGTGTCTGTGGTCCGACAAACTAGTTTCATCGGAGACATGCCAATTTTTAATCCTTTCAGAAATAGAGGCGCTACACAGAGTGAGATCAAGGACCTCCTGTCTAATAGCGTTGATAAACGTGGGGTTATTCCCTACATTACATACATTGACATCGTTAGAAGTAAGGTATTCAAGTAGGTACTCACCCCTGGTGTTGGTGTCCGAGCTGCCCCAGATCGTGTGGTGAGCGTTGGCATCGCAGCCGATCAGAAACGGCTTGTTGATGGCCTTGCAGTACCGCACGAGCGCAGCAACTTCGGGTGGCGGTATATCACCTTGGTCGCCCGGGAAGTAGGCCGACGTGACAACCATTTCCTGCTTTCCTCTGGTTGTCGGTACTTCAACCGTAACGGCAACGACGTCGCGTTGGATAAATTCTGTAATAGGTAAAAATTTTAGTTCTCTATTTAGCAGAATTGCAGTCCTTGGTTTGGACTGCGTGTCACAGTAGATTAACCTACCGTTAGGAGCGTTAAGTCCGAGAACTTTGGATTCGTTGATCCACGGCTCCTGGATGAAAGCAGCCGCTAGCTGCTCTTTGGCGAATCTCCTGCAAAGAACACCCGAGGCGCCTTTTGCGTGATGGAGATTCGCTTGCACGCAGCGAAGGCTGCTCACTTTGCAGTGAAGTTGCCGTCTTTGTCCGGATCGGAAGATGATCCTGGTATTGGCTGACGGCTGCCAACAGCGGTTTGGCTGGTTGATGGAAGTTGCTCTTCCTCACTGTTCGGCTTCGGTTGCAGCAGTCGATTGGCAACAGAAGGTCGTCGCGCACACTGTGGCGGTTTTTGACTCCGGGGGGGTGCGACTTTTCGGTGGTTGATGCTTCACACTCTTGCGAGTCTTCGGCGGAACCGTCCGAGCAGCCGCGGGGTTGCGTTTTTTGGGTGGTGACAGGGCACTCACGGGGGATCATCCTGCGCGTACCTTCCCAATCGCAGGGTTGCGTTTGGGTGGTTGTGGGGTACTCCCGGAGGAGTTTCCCACGCGAACCTTTAGCCCATTCGCAGGATCGTTTTGCCTGGGTGGTGGCAGAGTACTCCCGGAGGAGTTACCCGCACGTACCTTCCCTGACATTGCGACGGAGTCTTTCCCGCCTGTGACGTTCGGCCTTCCGCTTACCTTTCGGATGCGTGCTTTGCCGAAACCGTAGTGCAGTTCATAATTTCTACTCTCAACGAGTTTGGCCGATTCTTCGGCAATATCCAGAACTAGTTCGACCAAGGTCTTTACCAATTTGCGGTTACAGACTCGCCACATTTTGGTAGAGAGATGGTCGTTCTGATTCTGGAGTGAACGAAGAATCTTCTCGTCCGGAGAGTTCGCACTGTCCGCGAAGTAACCGACATACCGTCTGGCCTTCGGCAGATCCTTCATGTGGTATACACGAAGTTGTGCTCCCTCCCATGGTACGAGAGAAGGTACCTCCCTTTCCAACCACTGCACTGTGTCGTTGTCGGCACAGGCAAGTTGCAGGAAGCCATTTTTTAGATGGCAACCGTTAAACTTGGGCTTGGTGGTTGGATTTTCCTGGTCCGCAATGTGATCGAGGATGGAGGTCCGGACAGCCTGAAGCTGGTCCGTTGTGAGTAGGGAGCTGGGGTGGGTAGCAGAAGTAACCGCAAGGCTTATAGCTCCCACCATGTCCCTATATGTGGCCTTCGGGAGCGGCTTCGAACCCGATGACCCCAAACCAGTGCCGTTCCGCAGTTTTTTAGGCTGTGGACACTTAGTACTGGTGTTTGGTGACACCAAGTCGTCCGACCGCTGTCGCTTGACGGCAACTTGGTTCGATTGAGCAGGCTGCTCTGTTGGAAGGAGGGCCAGCTTCCTGGCTTCTTCGTACGAGAGACCGGAGCGAAGATTTTTGCTCAGTCGCCGCCTTTGCGCATTTGAAAGTCGCTTGACAAGGGGTGCCGATGATTCGGGTTTCCCTTCGTCATCGGGCCTTGTCTGTGGACCGGGAACTAAGTCCATTTGACTTTCGTCATTCCCTTGTGGAGAAAGTAGGATTAAGGATGAAGCCGAGGGTCCTCCGTCCAGCGATTCGCTGTCGAGGTTGAAATCATCCTCATGCTCCATCTCCTCCGTTCTGCCCGGTGCGTTTGTTTTTATTGGACTACGCTCCGATGAGTCCATGGGTTCCGGCAAAGAAAGGCTGCCGGTGGCCGAATTTTGTGAAGTTTTGTCGTTCATAAAATTCCCACGAGTCGCTGGGTAAAGAAGAGTCCGCTGCATCAGTGACCCGCGTGATGCAGTAAGGGCTAATTACTGTGAAGGGTGCCCTGGTACTCCACAGGCTCCGTTAGAGGCTGGGTATTTCTTAAACCCCCCCCACCACGTCATCCATCGGCACGGGTCGCATAACACCTTAGCTTAGGGGTTTTAACCATTGGATTTTACGCAACAGCCATGGTTAAGAGCTGTTGCAACCATCCTCCTTTACAGGGGCTTTGGACCCTCTGCTACAGTTCTCAATAATTCAAGTCTATTCGTAAAGGCTAAACTGAACCAAGAGAATCGCAACAGGCTTCCTAATATTCAAATTTTTATTTCGGTTAATATAGTGAGCAGAGCTGAGCCCTTTCCTTTTAATATAATTCCTATCCTGTGATACTCGTAGGGATGCAGTGGTACCCGCGGTCTCTAAACAAAACGAGTATTATCATCCCTTTCCTTCCCTAGTAGTACCGCCTTTTCGTCGTAGCCGGCGTTGTTATTGGTCAGTGGTAAAAGTATGAGCTAGTAAAATTGCACAATGAGAATGTAATGCTAGTCCCAAGCACCTGGTTTATTTTGCGATTTTGTTGGTTCGACCAATCACGGAGTGCAACTACGGGCAATCTACCTATGCTAAGCTAAGCTTTTTATTTAATAGTATCAAAGAGAATTACTTGCGTTTTCCACGGACATAAATGTGATTACGTCTTTAATCAGTGATTTTCAATTTTTTTTTGTAAAACAGTCGCTTTGATTTGTATTAATCCGAAACAATAAAAATACCGGTTTTCTATTTCATGAATACCGAAATACCGGTTTCTAGACAAGTCGGTAATACAAACCACCCTAAATTATTCTCAGGCTTCCTCCCTTCTCGCTACTTGACCTTTCCCTCACGCCGAATTCCAGGAAAATAAAACTTTTCCAGGCAGTTCTAATTGCCGAAAAGTAGAAGAATTTATATATAGGCGTGTAGAAGGAAAGATAAAATTATAAAAATCCGTCACTGACCACGGCGACAAAACACGGTGACGTTACAGTCGTTAGAGATGCAGCGGTTAATTCGGTATCTGACAACAACGAATGAAGCACTTCCTTCTTACCTTCCCTAACTGACCTCTAACTGAAGCTGGTGCCGTTCTCAGTCTGTACAAAACGTAAGCTACTGAATTGTTGTACATTGAAGATGGAAAATAATCTCAAATTAACCAACTTACAACTTGGAATACAACAGTCACTCGGGCGATATCACAACAGATCAGATTTCTGGTAGCAGTGACTGGTCTATAAATGAAGTACATATCGTAAAACTGATATTGTTCCTTGGGCTAACTTGGTCCTAAAATTCTCTGTATCATGTTCGAGCATAGTGAAGTTGTAGAAGCTCAAGTTCTAAACCTCAGAATAATTTTAGCATTTGAACCAATGGTGCTTATTACGGGAGTCACTTCACGGTGAAATCAGAGTGAAGTGAACAAAATCCTATTACGGGACTCACGTAAGTGAGAAAAGCGTCGCGAAGTGACATCTGCCGTGGAATCTGGGTTATTATGAGTGTCATATCAGTGAAGTGAGAACGGAAAAAGCGACGTTTCGCGTGGAATTATTTCACGACCATTTTGAACGGTGAAATGATTCCACGAAGCTGCCATAAGTCTTAAAGTTGATTGATTCGTGGTCTAATGGTAAATATCGGATTTATTCTTCAGTAACGATACGAATCAGAATTTGATCCGTTAAAGCGGTCAATTTTTCATTTTTTTGCCCGATGAAAAAAATGCAAACTAGTTCAGAAAATTTTCGATACCGAAAAAAACATTTTTTTTGATGCCGAATGTCTTAGAAATGCAGAACACGTCAAGATCTGGTGTTGTCTAAAAAAACGGGAGAAAATGACTTTCTGGGACTTTTGAGCTGGGAAACAATCTCATTTCACTTGTCCTATTCTCAATTTCACTTCACCGTCAATCTCACTCCACGGAGGTGATTTTTGTCACCTCACTTGAGGTGGAATCGGGAATAGCACGGTAAAAGTCGAAAACCCATTAATGGGTATTGTTGTACCCATTTTTTTCTGTCATATGCGGCTGTCAAAAGAATGGGTAAATGGGTGATTTTTGTCACCTCACTTGAGGTGGAATCGGGAATAGCACGGTAAAAGTCGAAAACCCATTAATGGGTATTGTTGTACCCATTTTTTTCTGTCATATGCGGCTGTCAAAAAAATGGGTAAATTTAAAAATGTGAAATGGGTAAAATTGTACGCATTAGAAAGACATGTTCTTAGAAAAAAAAATGGGTCATTTGTTTACCCATTAATGGGTGAAAAAATACTTCAAGCATCGTTTTAGTTTGCTCTGGCGATTTGTTCGCACGCGTCATTTCTACGATCTGTTTTGTTTATTATTTGTCAACAAATGCCATGGAAGGACTTTAAAAGAGATTCGATACTGCGTCGTTTAAGAAGTTGCAAGGTAAACAGTATGTTATATCAAGTATTGAACTTTACAATGTGAGATTTTTTTTTATTAGGTCTAGAATGTTCACTATCCGTCTGGTATTGGCTTTGTTGCAGAGAATAGCGATTCTGACAATTGATGATAGCAGATAAAATACTCCTGTTTTCGTAAATAAGATTCATTTTTGCAAATAATTAACAATAATTGATTTCACTTTCACTTCTTTTCATTTTTTTTGCGTGATAATCACAAAGTTTCCGTTTATTTAATAATGGGTAAAATTTCACCCATTTCCTTGAGAAAATTCATTTCTCAAAATGAGTGATTTCGTACCCAGTTTTTGACGTTCAATCGGTTTACCCGTTAATGGGTAAATCGAGTTTACCCACTAAATGGGTTGGCTCACTTTTTGGCGAAATGGTTGAAAAAGTACCCATTAATGGGTTTTCGACTCTTACCGTGAGGTCTAAAAACGTGAAGTGAGCGTGAGAGTGAAATATATTTCACCGTGAAGTGACTCCCGTAATAAGCACCATATTAACCAGAGGGGATTCACTGCTGTCAAATTTCATATATGTGTGTGTTATCGCAGATCAACTCTGGTCCATGACGTTTGTTGGTCCATGATGTTTGTAACTATGAACAATAATGGGGGAAAAATGTGAATAGCTAAACAACATTCATGAAAGTTTTCCGCGGTTTCTCGAGTTTTGATGGAAAACATTCCAATTCTATAATATTTCACATCGATCAATTTCATGACCAAAAGGAACAAAAACCAAAACAAACACCATGTTGCCGAATATGTTGGTTACACGATTTTTGACAGATAGATCCCCCCTGATATTAACCTTTAGTATGAAATACAGGGGAATTATTTTTTGTCTTCCAACAACTAGAATATGATAGAAGAAAGTAGTACGAGGCTCTCCGAATGACTAAATTCAACTCCCAGAGAACAACTCTGAATCGAAGTAATTCTTTGAGAAAAATGAGAACAAAGAAAAAAGTTCTCACCTTAGGATGCCGACATAATACTTAATCTGGATCGGCTGGGGTCGATTCAGGGAAAACACCCTGGTATCTTCAGGATTGGTGTTTGGCCGATAATAACTACACGATGGACCCAGGTTCAACATTCGGTATACTACCGGTTACCCTCCAGAATGGAAAAAACACACTCTTAGTATATATTGCTCTCAGATATATTTCCTAATTCATATTCCTTTCAGAGAGCGAGTAATGGCGCTATAACCATAAGCAAAAATGCTAGGACTAGAGTTAGTACTCAAGTTCCAACCGTAACAGTTGAAGCGAGTAAAGGCGCGATATCCTTGGTTTCTAAACCCGGACATAAGGAGGAAATACCTATGTTCCATCCCAGGAGATTGGTCAACAAAGGAGTGTACTTTCTTAGCTTTATCACTCCCAACGAATAAGGTATATTACTTCTTACACACGGATCGGTTGGTACGGATTGTCCCCGATCTTAGATTATGTTGTATTATATTGCGCTACACAGTAGGCCTGGCCGTTGACAAGAAAAATGTATGGAAATCATTTTTTTTAAATGGTGGATATCATTTTCCAGGATCCTTTCAAGTACTGGCTCTGTTAGTGTAGACTAGACTAGACTAGATAAAAAAATAGGAAACTGGAAAAATATATCAAGTTCAGTACGATTAACAAAAAAAAAAAAACAATATATTTATGTCTCTACCACCTTTAGCGATAAAAGGTTTTGACTAAACTTTTTTTCGTGTCTACTACTAACCGACCAGAAATGATGAAATGAAGTTGTTTTTGAAATTATGTTATTTATTTTATCTTTGACAAAACAATAGTAATCACCCCAAGAACCTCCCCCCTACCCCCATTCGTGACATGAATTATGGATGGTCCCTGAGAGTAATGTCGTCTTCGGTTTTGCGACGGGACTGCACCAAAACTACACCACACGTATTTCGAAAAAAAAAAGAATGGATATGACGGTTCTATTCATGTTAATTGAGCAGTAGGAATCGCTCCGCCAGTTTATGTGAACTTTTTTCGCAGATTGTTGCTATAGCATGGCGTAAAAACTAGGCATGCTTTGACGCGAAATTAATTCAGTATTAACCATCGCGGTTAAAACGTCTGTTTGTATTTTTAGTAACCTAGCCAGTACTTACCTTACTTTATCAAACAGTCCCAACCTGTGGTGTGGCGTTTGCTGTACGTAAGAGTGGTTTTTCATCCTACTCGGCCCATGGCTGCAGTTCGCTAGCTCTGCAGTCTGCGTAGGGTTCGTAGGTTGTCTTTCCTTCGTAGGTTGTTCGATTCACCTTGCCCGCTGTCAACCTCTCCGTCTCGTCCCTGACGACTCCCCAAACAGCCTTCTCCACGCTCCGTGCTCCGTCTGCATTCCACCGAAGATTGTACACAATTCCTTCAATTACTGTAATTGCAGCACTGCAGCTTGTCGCCTTTTTGTCCACTCCTCCGGTACTCGTCATTCCTCCCAAATCTTGACAATAAGTCAGTGCACGGCTCTAGCCAGTGTTTCCCCACCGTTCTTTAACAGCTTGCTGGGAAGTTTCACTCCAGCAGCTTTATTGTTTTCAGACGACCTATTTTCTCCTCTATCTCCAAGAGATTGGAGGCTGGAATCTTATTGTCTACTGCCCGTGCACCTAGATTAATTGTCATAACGTCCTTGCGCTATACTGCATCACCGTTCAGATGCTCATCGAAGTACTGCTGACACTTTTCGATCACCTCACACTCGTCCGTAAGAAGGTTGCCTACCAAACCCCTGCACATATCGGCTTGCGGCACGTAGCCTTCGCGGGAGCTGTTCAGCTTCTCGTAGAGCTTTAGAGTGTCGTTAGCTTGGTACAGCTCTTTTATCGCTACGCGATCTCGGTCCTCTTGTTGGCGCATTGTTCCCCGTTTGCTCTCATACGGTGTTGCATTGTAGTATTCTCGCTTGTGCTGCGTTCTTCTCAACTAACTATTTGCGTTCGCCGTCAAACCATTCGTTGCTATGGTGCGAAGCTCTTATACCTAGTAGCGCTACAGCAGTACAACCTATGGCGGACCGAATGCTGTCATCTTCAAGAGTAACTGTGCAAAGCTGCTTTTCTGTGGATGACGCTACCTCCAGCTGCTGCGCGTATTCCTGGGCAACCTCGGCGTATGACAGTTGCTAAATATTTGGTCGTGACATCTGGCGTGAAATCTGGATTATAAAGGCTGGTGCTTTAAAAAAACGCACCAGACAAAAGTGTTCGCTAAAAATTTATCTTAGGTCGAATTTTCCTGAAACTTCCAGGGAATGAACTATTACACATGGATTATGTTTCGGCATAATTACTTTATTCATTTTCCTTTCCATAGCTGAAAGCTCGAACCTTTTTCTTAAGACCGCTCATTACATTTTGTGCAATGGTAGAGCCGACTTTTTTGGTCACTTTCATCCATTCTTACTTCAACTCCAACTCGTTCTTAAACATCTTGTACGATACTCGAACAATGGCCTTCATTATGGCCCAAAAGCAACGTTATTGTCTCTGTACCAATCTATTGTCGATCGCGCGTAATGGCATGATGCCAGGTCCGGCCAAAATAATGTCTCGCCTCACTATCTAGATTTCGATTGTCTAACCCCAAGGTCCCATGTTACAAATACACACAAGAGTATCATTAATTAGGCAATTTTAATTTTTTTTAATTTCAAAAAAATTTATTAGTTTATTTCGTTATTCTCAGATTCTTTTTCCGCCATATTTTCACAGAATAAATTTTTTTATGTTCGTCGATATCCAACAAAACTACATTCAGTAATTCTATTTTCCTGTTTTGCCCTATTCCCTGCGCATGTTGTTTGAGCTTCAAATTTGTTTTCAAACTAAAAGTATTGGACGTGATAGTTTGAGCTGTTTTTTGAGAACAGCATACAACTCTTATGCACTGTGTCAAATTTCAACGACACATCGTACATGATCTGGTAGCTACCTTTTTGAATGACCATTAATTTATTTAATCCATGAAAGGCCGAGGCTTCATCTTGTTTTGCATATAGTGGGGAACGTGGATTTGTGTCTCGAAAAATGCTCAGGCTTCATATCTAGCACTGCCACATTTGACTGTGCAACTTGAAAAACGTACGTAAGATCGGGATATGTCACAGGTGAACTTGATTTCATTGCTCTCTCATCGGCAGCTTAGTAGCTGTCTTCCACTTTGATATTGTAGAAATTTATTAAAAGTATCAGGTGAAGGAACAAATCCCAGTTTTTGTTTTGAGCGGCGCAATTATTCAGCCATACAACGATTTTTGATCAATAACTCGATGGAAAGTGCTTGGTATATCATTCGCAGACCGGGTAGCTCTGCAGCCTGGAAAATAAATATTTGAAATACCTAAATTGCTAAAGCTAAATTTAGCAGTCGCGGATTCACCGAAACGTTGTCTTCAGAACTATCCTCATCACCGTTAAATTCCAATACTCGAGTACAGACATTTTCGAACAATTTTCAACTCTATACACACGTGAATTGTCGAAACAAAAACGCAAAATAATACTGGCCCTAAAACTTTTCAGTATACCACGGTATGCTGTGACTGTTATGCGTTTAATTTAAATCATTCAAGTGCGAATGAACGCATGTCAGACACATTTATATTTTTTTTAAATTATTTTGCACAATTTAAAGTAAATCATAAAGATATTGTACTTCAAGGTATGTATGTTCAACAAAAATAAGCGCATGTTTTCAATTTGGGTTTTCCAATATTGTTTCAATAGCAATGAAAATACGGGGATAATTATAATGCGTTTCACCCAGCTGTATGTTTATAACAGTGTGACTTTTATGGATTTATGGGCAGAGTATATGCACCTTGAAGTGAGGAGAAGTCAGCGGCTGTTTATTTAATAAATTATCAATGCAACAAAATAACATAACTATCGATTAATGCGAACTCACCTGGTGAAACTAAAGACCTTTAATATGATTCAGCTCTAATTTTTTGTTGTAACAATATTATTAGTTTGAGTATTCATTTGTGAACTATCACAGCGCTTTGAAAATACAATGTCGCGAAAATTCAATTTAATCAATTTCAAATTTAATCAGTCGGTGTTTTGGAACGAATGTTTCTGTGATTTAAAAATCCATACTTTGTCGACGTTGAAGCATCAACTTGTGCTGTAGCATTTTATCTTCCACCAAATCAGCAAGAGTGACGTACTGGCTAGCCGCACATCCCATAACTGGACACCTACGGCATTAGAAACAAGGAACATTTTAATAAAACTCCTTCAAGATTCATTCACAGTAGCATACCTTGTTCGGGCATTATTTTTTATTAATGATTCAATGGAACTTTTCTCGTATACGTGGTTGCATTTCTGATTGCGAACCGGTATTTCCAGCGGACGCTTGGTAATCGGATCGATTTCGCTGATAGCAGCTTCTACTTCTAAATCTTCGTCGTACTGCTGGTTAGGGCTCGGACCACTGTCGTCGCCGGTCAACAGCAGTTTAGCTTGGGAGATGAAATCTTTGTAGCGCTTCAAATTTTTTATGTTACTTTTACTAGCCGTGATATTTGATTGGTATCGCTAAAAATTTAGAACAAAATAAAGAAGACCGATCGGTCTTTTTTACAAGGCAACTTACGCGATCAAACTCTTCCAGCGTTACTTCTCCTGACGATTCTTGCAGAGCTTTGCTATGCATATTATATTTCACAGTTAAGCCAACTAGTTGCTCTGCTAGCTCAGCATACGGCTTGATGTTTTTTTGATCTAAGAATTGGAAATCGTTATCAATTGTTTTTCTAACGTTTATGTATTCCTACCGGTATCACCGAATTCGGCTGCCAAACGTATCGTACTGTTAATGCTTTCAAAAATTTTCTCCAAATTAGCGTTGAACATATCCGCCATGGCGCTTTTTTTTTCAATACACAAATTAGATCTGAAATAATGATAAACTTACTGGCTACAATTTCAAAAAAATTCGCCTGGTAATCAACAAATCTGACCTCAACAAGTTTCCATGTAAATATAAACAATAAAACGCACGTTTTGACGTTTTCTAATGAAGTTGACGTTTAAATTAAAACGCAGTGACACGATTGAACGGAAGGTCGTTGCAGGGAGCCATTTGAATATTACGTTCTTTCTTTGAACCCTGGATTAAGAAAAACACTTCAGCTAGGTAAATTGATTAAAAAGAACATAAAAAGCTGCTGGGCTTAGAATTAATTGTCTGGTTCTGTTGCTCTGTCAACGTTGAAAATCTGCCTGTACATAACTTTGTAACGAACCTGTTAACCAACGAAGGTTTACAAAAATGGCTTTTGATTCATTTCAAATTTAACAAGGTGTTCTAACAAATTTCTGTGCAAAGATTATGTTGCATAATTATGCAAATCAGTGACAATGTTACGCCCAGAGGGGATTCACTGCTGTCAAATATCATATATGTGTGCGTTATCGCAGATCAGCTCTGGTTCATGACGTTTGTTGGTCCGTGACGTTTGTAACTATGAACGATAATGAGGAAAAAATAACTACACAACATATTCATAAAAGTTTTCCGCGGTTTCTCGAGTTTTGATAAAAAAACGTTCCAATTCTATAATATTTCACATCGATCAATTTCATAACCAAAAAGAACAAAAACCAAAACAAACACCATGTTGCCAATATGTTGGTTACACGATGTTTGACAGATAGATCCCCCCTGGTTACGCCACATAAAATTTTCAAACAAAGTTTGGTGTGCAATGTTGATCTATAATCTATAATATGTCATCCAAATATGTCCATATGTGACGATTTCTAAGTTTTCGGGCTAGTAAGATGTATAAAATTTTTTCAAAGGTATTTCGTCAGGAACACTAGTCTTTGTGTAGCTATAAAATTGTGAATCCCTGATGTGCAAAAAATTCTCGCGCTGAGAACGTTATTTGAGAGGAGATTCAAAACGATCAGTTTTGTGGTGTTTCCAGTATTCAGGCCTCCAGTATGGTGTTTCAGTTTACTCATTACAACAACATGATCGTTATTGTCATGTGAATGTTAAGGAGAGATCCGGTTTCGATCAACGGAGGTCAAACGCGAGTTTGATTAACCGATCGGATTGACGCTGGATACAATATGTTTATATTTCACGCCATAAAAATATTGTAGATAAAAAAAAACGAAAAAGTGTTTAAAATAATTTGTTTTGCTCTTAATAATCATATAGAAAATATTATAACATCCGTGCTAAGTGTTACGTAACATTCAAACGATCCCTTGGTTTTGGAACACGTGCACGACGCTTTTCATCGATTCGACTGTTGATCGATTCCATGATGCGCACTGGAGAAACAGTTTCCGGCCATCGTTGCGTTTGCGTTCTCCCAACACCCCCCACGCATAAGCTGCCATCACGACGATCGAAAGAGGTTGGAGTTTCTTGTTCGACCGTCGACTCGTTCACTTCTATCGGGTCTCTCGCCGGAATAACATTCGTTTTTGCTGTTGAGAACCTCCTGTTGAATTTTTGTAAGTGTCATTTTTTACTGTGTAGTTATTAGTTGGTTGGCTAAGTGCTATTTCGAAAAGTAGTGATTAAACCGATGGAAAATTCGTTCTAGAAATAAGAAAATTGTGTAATGCCACGAATGCTTATCTAAAAATTGTAAATTCGGTGTTTCAGTGGACTTTGAACTTGATTCAACTGCTTAAGCGAAACTTGCAAACTGGCACGTGGCAATATCTTAAAAACTGCCTCATGGTTTGTCTTGCGGATACATTTTCATCTGAATAAAGTGTATAGTGCATTGGCTATTCGGATTAACACGTGTTGAAGCAAAGAATTCAAATTTTTTCACTATTGGCACATGTCATGGATTTCGTTCTGTGCATGATGTGTCAACGGCTACTTGGTGTGATTTTAGAAGCGAGTTCTCTCAAGGAAAAATCAGCAGTTAGCCGGTTTCCGATCAGGAAAAGTGGTCCTGTTCCCAAATATGGCCGACTTATCCAGCGAGAGCGCATCCAGCAGGCTGGGAAGCCGGTCGCCATTTTGAAGTTTCTATTTTTGCCTGCTGGAGCATTTTTGCGCATGCTGCATTGAGTTTTCTTGCGTCGTACTTCGGTCATGGCTGGATGCAACGAGATGAAATGTTGAATGATTCATAATAGTTTTTGTTTCGTAGATAGTATGATCATTTTTTGAATTGGAAGCATTTTCATTAATTAGAAGGGGAAAGGTGACGTGAAAGGCAACTAGTCATCCACGCACACCTATAAACTTTCGCTGGAAATCCAATACATAGGGAGATAATTGAACTTACACAATTGCATTGATGTACCTGAAATTTGTGAACTACTACTACTTGACATGAAGTAAAATTGGCAGTTGGTTAGGCATAGAAGAATTTATCCAAGTTATTCAAACGATATAAATGATTATTTTGATAAATTTTAAATTTTCCTTTACAGTAACCGATCAAAATGGGTAAGGAAAAGACTCATATTAACATCGTCGTCATTGGACACGTCGACTCTGGCAAGTCCACCACCACCGGTCATCTGATCTACAAATGCGGTGGTATCGACAAGCGTACGATCGAAAAATTCGAGAAGGAAGCCCAGGAAATGGGCAAGGGTTCCTTCAAATATGCCTGGGTGTTGGACAAACTGAAGGCCGAGCGTGAACGTGGTATCACCATCGATATTGCCCTGTGGAAGTTTGAAACCGCCAAGTACTACGTCACCATCATTGACGCCCCCGGACATCGTGATTTCATCAAGAACATGATCACTGGAACGTCTCAGGCCGATTGTGCTGTGCTTATCGTTGCGGCCGGTACCGGTGAGTTCGAAGCTGGTATCTCCAAAAACGGACAGACCCGTGAGCATGCCCTGCTCGCTTTCACCCTTGGTGTCAAGCAATTGATTGTCGGTGTCAACAAGATGGATTCGACTGAGCCACCATACAGTGAGCCTCGTTTCGAGGAAATCAAGAAGGAAGTTTCCTCCTACATCAAAAAAATCGGTTACAATCCAGCAGCTGTCGCTTTCGTCCCCATCTCTGGATGGCACGGAGACAACATGTTGGAACCATCCACCAAGATGCCCTGGTTCAAGGGATGGGCCATCGAACGTAAGGAAGGTAAGGCTGATGGCAAGTGTTTGATTGAAGCTTTGGATGCTATCCTGCCCCCAAGTCGCCCAACCGACAAGCCTCTGCGTCTGCCCCTGCAGGACGTGTACAAAATTGGTGGTATCGGAACGGTCCCAGTCGGTCGAGTTGAAACTGGTGTTCTGAAGCCCGGTACCGTCGTTGTGTTTGCTCCAGTAAATCTGACCACTGAAGTAAAGTCCGTTGAAATGCACCACGAAGCCCTGCAGGAGGCTGTCCCCGGAGACAACGTTGGTTTCAACGTCAAGAACGTCTCGGTCAAGGAATTGCGCCGTGGTTATGTCGCTGGCGACACCAAGAACAACCCTCCCAAGGGCGCTGCTGACTTCACTGCTCAGGTCATCGTGCTGAACCATCCAGGTAACATCTCCAACGGATACACACCAGTGCTGGATTGTCACACCGCTCACATTGCCTGCAAGTTCTCTGAGATCAAGGAGAAGGTCGATCGTCGTTCCGGCAAATCGACTGAGGAGAACCCGAAAGCGATCAAGTCTGGCGATGCCGCCATCGTCATTTTGGTCCCGTCCAAGCCTCTGTGTGTGGAATCCTTCCAGGAATTCCCACCGCTAGGACGATTCGCTGTCCGTGATATGAGACAGACCGTTGCTGTCGGTGTCATCAAGTCAGTCAACTTCAAGGATGCTAGCGGAGGTAAGGTCACCAAGGCCGCCGAAAAGGCTCAAAAGGCCAAGAAATAGCCGCCAACAGCAGCAGCAGCCATCATCCAATCCGCCACGGCCGCGCACAGTACCCACACCCGCACCGATGGCAGCAGCACGCTACATCCGAAGTCAATTTTGAGACGGCTGTTCAACATTAAATCTTATCACTGCTTCCATCGTAAAGCATTCAGACGAAAAGTACACGGGCTCTTTAATTCATTCCTTTTTGCTATCTTAGAAGAACACACTTATATATTAATAACCTCTAATTATTAATATTTAAACAATATTATCTAGAACAACACAGAATTCAATTTGTGTGAATGCGTAAAGATAGGAAAAGCGATCTAGATTTTCCGGATATACACAAAATATAACTTTCAGAATGAATGAAGATTTTATTATTTTTCATAACACAGATCTACGAAAGAAGTGACATTAGTAGAACACCTTCCCTTTTCCTGTCTGCTTAACACCTATTAGAGAGTTTTGGAAAAGATTACATGATGAATGACTCAGTGCTCGTATTGGCAAGTTGGTGAAAGTAACAAAGAAAACCCAAAATTAGCGAAACAAATTTGACCTGAAAAAAAATACCCCGTTTCGATAAGACTGCTTTCTTTTGCGACACACCCTCCAGGTAGGACATTGCAACAACATGAAAATAAAAAACAATTTGGAATACATACGCTAAGAACAAACCACTGCATTTCATATTCTTTTTAATTCTTCGAAAACAGTTTGTACTTGAAAAGCCCATGGGTCAAGGGGTCGTGAGTTGAAATCTGTTTAAACGACGAGGTAGAGAATCATAAAACATTCTATAGTCAAAATACTCGCTAAAAATGAGTATTGCAAATGTGCGACGGAATTGTTTCAGCGTTGATTTTTCTTTCGCTGCTCTCATTGCATAAACTAACGTAAAATATCCCTCAACAAATCTAATGTGATGAAATGTAGCTGAGAATTCTGATTCATAACGCGTTCTTCGGAAGAAAAATTTTAATATTTGCTGAACTGACGGTTGTGTTATTTGATAATCAGCAAAGGGAAAGATAACGTGGAAACGTTGCACGATCCATTTTGACTGGTATTGGTAATTTATTGCAGTAAATACCACAACGGTGCTCACATTTAAAGATACGTTTTGTTCACTTTTAGATTTGTGTGGATATCATATCATATGAATGAGATAACTTTTAGGGTTTTTCCAATCCATCACTTCTATTCTTAAAATAAAATAATTGTCGCAAGTGCCCAAAATCAAGATTTTCTTTTCGCAATGGGAAAGAAAAAGGCCCATATCAACATCGTCATCATTGGACATGTCGATTCTGGCAAGTCGACCACCGCCGGTCATCTAATCTACAAATGTGGAGGCATCGATAGGCAAACGATAGAAAATTTAGAAAAGGAAGCCCAACAGATGGGCAAAGGTTCCTTCAAATACGCTTGGGTACTGGACAAACTAAAAGCCGAACATGAACGTGGAATCACCATCGATGTCGCTCTGTGGAAGTTTGAAACCGCCAAATTCTACGTTACCATTATTGATGCACCAGGACATCGTGATTTCATTAGGAACATGATAACCGGAACGTCCAAGGCTGATTGTGCTGTGCTCATCGTTGCTGCTGCTGTCGGTGAATTTGAGACTGGCATCTCCAAAGGTGGACAGACTCGTGAGCATATTTCGCTCGCTTTCACTTTAGGTGTCAAACAGCTGATTGTCGGTATCAATAAAATGGACTTGACCGAACCGCAATATAGTGAACTTCGCTTCGAGGAAATCAAAAGGGAACTTTCTTTCCTCATCAAGCAGGTCGGCTACGACCCAGCAACAGTGGCTGTCATTCCAATTTCCGGGTGGCATGGAGAAAATTTGTGGGAACCATCCGCAAAAATGCCTTGGTTCAAGGGATGGGCGATCGAGCGTAAGGAAGGCAAGGCAGAAGGTAAGAGCCTAATTGAAGCTTTGGATGCTAGCGTGCCTCCAAGTCGTCCAACAGATAGACCTCTGCGTCTTCCCCTGCGGGATGTATACAAAATTGGTGGCATCGGAACGGTTCCAGTCGGCCGTGTTGAAACTGGCGTTTTAAAAACTGATACCGTTGTTGTCTTTGCTCCAATTGATTTGAAGAGCCTAGTGAAATCCTTTGAAACGCCCCGTGCGAATATGCAGCAAGCTACCCCCGGAGACGTTGTTGGTTTTAGTGTTAAGGATACATTGGTCCAGGATTTACGCCGCGGTTATGTAGCAGGAGACAGTAAGAATAATCCTCCTAAGGAAGCTGTTGATTTCACTGCTCAGATCATTGTATTGAACCATCCGGGTAAAATTATGATTGGATACACGCCAGTGTTGGAATGTCACACCGCTAGTACTGCCTGTAAGTTCGCAGAGATCAGAGCGAAGATTGATCGTCGTTCCGGGAGAATATTGGAAGAGAAACCAAAAGCGATCAGGTCCGGTGATGCCGCAATTGTAACCCTGGTCCCGTCGAAACCATTGTGTGTGGAGTCGTTTCAGGAGTTTCCTGCTCTAGGGAGATTCGTTGTTCGTGATTTGAGACAAATCGTCGCGGTCGGTGTCGTCCAGTCGGTTAACTTTAAGCATACTCAAAAGTGATGGAAAGTTAAAAAATAATCATCTATGAGTAATATGTTAACAAATAAAAGTTTAGTTTTAAATACTTGCAAAGGTATTAAAAAGGAAGAATTTGGGGGGAAAAGTGCATTTTTTTTAAATGTTGCATAAAAACTGATTTTTTAAAGGCCTATTTTTGTTCCAGTTTTTATTCTCCCCCGATATCATTAGTGCATGTGATAAAAGCTTTATGTAGTTCTATAAACGATTGTGATAGAAATAAAAATGCATAGTATTTTTTTATTTTAATAAAAGATTCAGATATCTCCGTTTTTTTTTTCAAAATTCATTAAAGTTCTTCATCACTTTGTCTTCAGTTTTCCTTTTAAAAAATTTGTTTTTTTTTCGTTTGAACTTTATTTTTTGGGCAATCGAATCGTACATCCTAAGAATGTGATTACCAATAGCTAGAAACTGCCCTGCTAATTTTCTAAGTAGCGTTAGAATAAGAGCGAGAACCAAAATGTAGTGTTGAAGATGAAAGCTGTGATCATTAAAGGTAATAGGGTGGGGAAAAGTGATCGATTTTCCAGAACCAAGTTTTTTTGGTTCCTTTTGGGGCCCCAAACAACCCCAAACTTACCGGAATTCGATTGGTTTTGTCTCCGCTTGGCGCATTGCATTTCACTTTTGTATGAAAATTTATATGGGAAAACCTACTTTTTTGCATTTACTTTTCTAGAGAGCTCAATAGTGATCTAATAATGCACTACATTATGTAAAAGTATAGTATTTTAGATGCCCAACAACTTTGCAGAAGGCACTGAAGAGCTAGGATGTCCTTAAGAAGAGCAATAGCTGTTCAAAGTTGAGTATGTCGATTTAAATGCAGAAAATCTTGTTTTTTGCCAACATTACCAATGTACCGGCGCCAGTAGGATTCCCATCAGAAATAACATGTAACGAGTTTATACACTCAGCTGGATCAAACAAACAAAGTCAGGTCAATATTCTAGTCATTGATAGAATCTACAACGTGTTTCAGAGGTTACTTCTGATGGAAATCTAACTAACGCCGGTACACTGGCAGTGTTGGCAGAAAAAATGATTTGTAACATAAATTTCGACATACTTAACTTTGAACAGTTCCAGTATTTTTTTGGGACACCCTAGCTCTTTGATGTCTTCAGCCAAGTTGTTAGGCATCAAAAAACCAACCATATGAAGTTATGAAACCTATGGTTTGAGCCACTTTGAGCTCTTGAGAATGGAAAATGCAAAAACGTGGGTTTTTCCATACAAATCTCCATATAAATTTGAAATGCAATGCGCCAAGCGGAGACTAAACCAATCCACTTCCCATAAATTAGGGATTGTTTGGGGCTCCAAATAGAACAAAAAAACTTGGTTCTGGCTTTCTGATATCAAGTTTCGTTTTTTCCATATAACGATTCCCCACCCTAATAGGTAATCAGTTGAAGGACCCTAGTAACAAGTTTGATATTGTTCCGTCAAAGCAACCAGAGAAAAGTTGTCCTTGACATCATTGTGAAATATTCGGTTATTCTTTGTCCAATCTCGTATAGAAATAGATGTTCTCTAGTAGAAACTCTCGAGCTCATTTAAACCTTTTGATATATCATTTTGGCAACGAGCACCTCAACAATCCACGTGCATGGCAGAAGACAAAGTTATTCAGCAGCCGCAGCCGGAAATTCAAGACATGATTCTAAAGTTGGCCTAACTTCTACAACAGCTGGCGACACAACAGCAGCAACCCCAGCATCACCGAGTTCTTCGACGAAGAGAACGGAGTTACGGTCGGACGCTGATTCAACAGCTACCAGGACCTTTTCGAGAACGATGCGGCGAAGGTAAGGCTGCTTTCCCGGAAGCTGGATAACCATTTGAACAACCGCTATCCCAACTACATTATGCCAAAGATTTTCAAGGACGTAAAGTTTGAATATTAAACGTCAACGTTCCGGAAGTGGTTCATGTGCCTGCAGTTAGTGACATGTGAATCTGAAAATATTATCGACGACAACGTCAATCGAGCCTGTGAAGATTTTCAGTTCCAGAAGCCGGACCATTTCAAATACCTCATTTTCGTCAGCCTCAAAATTTGCGGAAGTTCTTCGAAGCAAGAAGGTAAGAAACCGAAGATGTGGTAAGATGGTAAAATAATTAATGTTGTTGGAGCTTTGAAACCGCAAACAAAGTGCCGAATGAATTAGTTTTGAAACAACCTTGGACTGGATCAGAATTTTTATCGCGCTCCGAAGTTTAGGACATGGTGAAAAAATGCAGAGAATGTTCAATATAGGTATTTGAGCATTGCAGTTTATAGTGGTGGGCACCGCTGACCGAAAATTTAGCGACGCTAATCGCTAAGCCGATAACCGGAAAATTTAACTCGATAATCGTCAAACGCTAAACCCACATTAGCGGAAGTTTCGCTAATCGCTAACTTATTAATATGTAAATAGTCATATCGCTATATTTATGCTCGTGTTTTGTAAGATTTGGACCACTTTGATCTTTTGTGGTAAAACAAACGAAAACAATTACTTTTTAGAGCTATTTACAATAAGATGTTCACGAAACGGTGTTCATTCATTTTGTAAAAACAAGGAGTAACAAAAGTTGTTCAGCTTGCATTAAAAATAAATACTTTAAGGAATGTTTACATAAAAATTCAATTATTCTGAATCGAAAAAGTTAAACCAAAGTTGTCATAATTTCAAGCGCATTGCAATTTACAAGAGTTTTTGGTCTACCGAAAATTCAATCTAGACCTCGAGGTTGTTCTTTAAAACACTCCTGTGCCTTTTACGATAACTGGAACTCCATTCTAGGGTAAAAAGACTGACTTGCACTTGTGTCGTAAATAGAGGAACTCTAAACAAGACCATTGAACGTTGTTTGTTTGAAACATACGTTTCAAAAGTAACTTTTGCTAACCAGCTCAAAAATTAGCGAAATCGTTAAACCGCTAACTGAATATTAGCGTCGCTAATTAGCGATTTGCGAATTAGCGGAATGTGGTGCCCACCACTGCCAATTGTTTTCGATCCAACACTTTAGCAACATACAAATGGGTTACTGGGATAGAATCATGTTTCGAATATTACACCTCGATTTTTTTTGCGTTTGCAATTCCTTTCAATACAGTCAACCGTTCTCAAACACAATGCCAGTTTGCTTAGATGAAATTTTCCATTTTATACCTAGTGTAAAAAAGCACATTTTTGATTACAGCTCTGATCTGATGTCGATGTGTGGTTACTCAACTAGAATAGGGAGGATAGTTTTACCAACAATTTGATACATATTCTCGCCCCTAATATATTTTTGCAATGTTCGCAATCATCGCCGTGCCCATATGGCCATGTGTCACGCATGCATTATACATATGCATGTTAAACCGGCCGGTCAACAAAGGCTGTTTCTAATTAAACATACTGACGAAGTTGTGCGATTAACGTTTATAAAACTTGTATGCGATTGTATGGAAAACTGTACGCACACACTAACTGGTTTAGCTAACAACAATAATACAACCACGTAGAAACAGTGTAGCATTGTGTAGGTTTGAGCTATTTCATCACACTATAGTGATATAGCCACCTTTTTCCCATGCGGTGTCTGAAATTTCGTTAGATCGCGAAATGCCAACTGGAACTTATCTTTAAGCTATAAGTAAAAATTGCAGCATTTTTCTTATCTGTGTTGGTCAAAACACAATCAGCGTTATTCGTTGTGTTTTTTTTCTCACATAGCAAAATATACCCCACTGTTTCCGTTCTTACTTTTCTTCTTTCTATTTTTTGTGGGCCCCGCACACTGCACACGTAGATTTGACGTTCCAGATGCATCTGTAGGGGTCTCTAACCCAAATTCGCTGCATGCTGCAGACACAACTTCTCCGAGCCACGAGGAGCTCGAGCAAAAATAGCAACGTGGTTGTATTTGCCTGCCCGGTTGAGTGAGTGTGTGACCGGTCAACCAACCGTGGCTGTTCCGATAGGACTGTATCAAACTTTCGTTTCAAACAGTCATATGTGCTGTGTATTCGCTGCCCGTTGTTGCTAAGGGAATTCTGCCCGTTCGCCCGTCAGTCACTGCAACGGCAGACTGAATCCAAGGAAAAAACTAAAGACAAGTGATCGTATCTCTTCCCTTCCCAGGTTCTAGAAAAAAATATAAAGAAGTACCTACTCCTACGGGCGGTACCGAAGTAGAGCATTTCTCAGAGCTAAGCCTGAAGTAAAAAAAAACCGCGTGGTTTCTTTAGTCTCTTGCTTCCTTTTACTGTTCATGCTTTGGAACGTTTACCTGCGCAGAGGGCAAAGCGATCATGCCTTAGGTTAAGCTTCGGATATAAATTATTCCCTTTCGCCAAAATCTTTACAAAGTAGAAAAGTTAAATCACTTTCGGATTCCATAGTCTGTTTTTTCTATTTTTTGATGTTTTACTTATGGGTTGCTTACTTCATAGTAAAATACTTGTTACTCTTCTGATCCTAATTATTGTTTTTAATTACTATGTAGAGCTCCGACCGTAAAAAATAAGTTACATAACTCAATGCACAATGATTGATCAGTCCATAAAAACAAATTGAAATTTAAAAACTCGTTCGAATCGCACTAGAGTCAGTCTTTCACCAAATACTTGTAAGTTTTCTTAAGCTTATTAAAACTAATACAATCCAGTACCCACATTGGACCCAAACAGTACGACCCGCTCGGAACGTGCTTTACGTCCCGTCTGGATTGAACAATCAAATATTTCGCATTCAAGGCGTTACCGACAAGCTTACCTTTGCACGTGATGATTAGCTCCCGCAGTTGATCCTGGGGCACCTGACAATGTTGCGATACGTAGAAGGCACCACAGTCGGCGAACAATTCCATACGATACCGTGAGCCGAACGCTTGCCTTTCGCTGCGACAAATCTGCACGGCGGCGGAGAAATCGCGCAGCTCAAACTGCTCCTCCGGTAGCCATCGGCTAGCCCTGGCGGACTGTTCGATCCAGTCGTACGTCACGATCCAGAGACCGCGTGCCAACGCCCTCAGAATATTGATAGTGCGTCGTGGCCCCAGTGTTACCAGGTGGGTCGTTCGGTCGTCGACATCGCTGTGCACCTGAAAGTCGCCTAGCTTTGCTACTGCCTGGTGGGACAGAAAAAACACCAATTAATATAGAATTTTAATAAGATGGCAAGCTAGCTAAAGTTCTGCTAGTTTCATTTTGACCGTTATATTGCTCTTTTTTTAATTATCCCACTCCATCGAAAATTTGAATCAAATCACCAAGAGTTTTGATCATACAAAAAAAAACTTACCGTTTAACATTAACTACGGTAATAGTAACGTTTGGGTTCATTTCTTTTCTATATTGTATACCATCCCAAAATTGTACCCAAGTTTTGTTTCCGAAACTATTTATTAAATTCAAAGTAATTACAATAACGCGTCATCCGGATGCGGTGCGCGGTGGTCTTTCTTCTCTCAAAAAAATCAATTTAAAACAAACCTCCAATGAAACATAAGTAGGTAATAAAATTCAGCTAAAGGAAATGAACAAACTACTACTGCAATCGTACCTCTTTCACGAAGGCGTACTGCGCGCTGTGAAGGTTGGTGGTTGCCAAATGGAACTGTCCTGTCCTGAAGGCCACCGCCGAAGATGGCTGCTTCTGCTGAGAAGCGGTAACGGTCGGTAATCCCGCTCCCAGTCCGAGCACTTTCATCGTGCGCGCCTGCGTTCCCATCACAGGTCGAGCGGCACCTGCTGACAGAACCGGTTGCGAGTTAGAGCCGCGATCATTGCCAGGAGGTCGCGGTTCGAAGAGCATTGTACTTCTCCGGGAGGCAGTTCTGATGTTGGTAGCCGATTTGGAAGTCTGAGAGGTAGCAGCAAGGGAACGACGTCTGCTGAGAGTCGGAGTAACATTTTTTGGACGTTTATTTGGATTCTCTTCAACCTGCGACAGGGATGTTATCCCCGACACCGAAATGTTGGAATCAATCTCCGTTATCGATGGTTGTGCGTTGAAGAGTTTACGCTTTCTGGGTACCGTTGTTGCAGCATCCTGCAGCTGGTTCGCACTAAATTTCACAGTCTTTTCTGATGACTTTGAGAGTTTACGATAGAAGGTATCCAGCGAAGTTTGGCGAGAGACCAAGGTCGATCTCGGGGGAGGCGATTTCAAAGCTAGTTCAGCGGAACTTTGTCTACTCAACTCTTTGGCTGCTTCATCTGTTTTCTCAACAGTCTTTTTGGATTGCATGTTAATAAGAGATAACCGTTTGTTAATAATATCCCTTGAGATGTCTAAAATGGATGGCCCATCGATCGTCGGCGCTCTGGTTGAACTGAATGTGAGATTCGATTTATATTCTTCGAGAAGAGTGTTATTTCTATTCGGAACCAGCGCTGATGCTGGTGTCTTCGGTCGTCCCGTATCTTCTTTTGTCGGTGTTTCCGGAACATCCAGTGAAGCACTGGGCGTATATAATGTTCTCCTTCGATTTTGTACAGACTGTTTCGACAACGGAGTGCATGCTAAGGTTGTAGTTGAATTTGCTGCAGGTTCAAACAAAGAAGTTCGTTTGCTTGCCGATTTACTACCGTCATTTACTTGTATTTTGTCCGACTCATCGTAAACTCCAGGAGTGTATAAGGTCCTTCTACGATTAGTACGAAAAGACTCTAAAACTTTGGAGTCAAGCTCGGGAGTTTTAATTGTATCCCGTGTCGATGTTTCAATAATGTTCTCTTTATTGGTGGGGTGAAGCGTTTTACGAGAACGATCGCTTTCTTCCGCTAAAATTATTTTATCAGTCTTTTCCAAACTTTGATCCATTCGACGAGGTGAATATACAGTTTCACGAGTATTCTGTTTCGGCATTGCGGTCGTCTCCGAATTCAGGCTACTGCTTTTGCACAATTCCATTGCCTTCGGGGAAACGATAGTTTCCCGTTTCTTCGGAGGACTGTTCTCCTTTGTTGAAGTCACGAGAATGGTTTTTCTTCGATTTCTGACCGATTTTCTCTCAGAAGCTGCATTTGCCACCGGAAGAGGTGACTCGGTCTCCTCTTCTACACTGGTAATTCTAGGCGTAAAAAGCATCGTTTTTCTCCGTTGCCTTGTTCCTTTAGCTGATGAAAAGCTTTCCTTAGAAAGTTCATCCTCACTGCAAGCGCTACTACTTCTTCTTCTAGTTTGACGTCCATCCGTAGAGGATTTTTCTTTTTCTACCGATCCATTGAACAACGATTTGCGGATTAGTTTTGTTGTTCCTGTGGGAGTACTGAAAACTTCATCATCTTCGACAGCGTTTGGTGGTTTTGAACCGGAAGATGTTGTAGCCGGAGAATTTCTTAAACGTTCCAGCAACCTCATCGGTCCCATCAAGAGCTTGTCGAAGTCGTCTTGCGGTTCCGATGTGCTTTGATTTTCGGCTTGGAATTCGCTAAGAATGCGCTCCAAGCCATCGTCTTTGGGTAGGCGACGCAGCACCGGAAGTTTGTTTGGAGGAGAAACGATAGATTTAGAATCGTTCGAATCTGCCAGGACGGGTGCAGGTCGCTTTTTTCCACCAGACCTGATCTCTTCATCTGCTCGGGGTTGCATAGATTTTTGACGCTGTCCAAAAGAGAAGTAAAGTTATTTTATATCATAGAAAAATTTCATCGATTTGCTTACCCGTATCTTTTTATATAATTCTGGGTTCTCATATCGCTCTTGGTTAGAGATGGGAAACTCTTTCGGATTCATGAGACATAGGTGTTGCTTGCAAGCCTCGATCCACAGTATCGAAACCACCGGTATGTTCATCTTTTTCGCTTTTTGGTAAGTGGAGAGGAGACCGTCTTTGAAGATGACATGTGTTGTATCTCTGTAATTGTTAGAAAAACTTCCTTATTTAAATTGCCGTACCAAAATGTAAAGAAAAAAATCAACACGTACTTTAACAAGCGGTCATTCACTTTCGCTCCAAGAGCAGCAATATGATCTTTTATCCCATTTGAGCGGTTATCCGATCCAGAACGAACTTCCACATATATACACACTCCTGACAGTACTTCCTGAATCGTTCTCTTCCGTGACATTCTTTCTTCAACCGTGATGATGTCCTGTTCCTCGTGTGGGACATCGAACTGTCCATAAGCATCTCTTTTGGTAGGAGACTTGAGAGCTCGTAAAGCACGAAGCCGTGTTGTTGCTGATGGACTTTGCAGGTCCTTATACAACCGGGCCAACCGAGGGTTGCTGTGAAGATCCGTAGCTGCTGGAGGTGTCGTGCAGCGCAGTAGATCTATGTGCATAATTTATTAATATTTTGCGAATATTAAATAGAAAAACTTCAACCTACCATCAGAATCCATTACATTTTCAAGGCAAGGTGAACTTTCTACCGAGCAGAACGAAATTTCAGACGAATCGGAGTCATGTATCGATAACGGTTGATCGACAGGAGTGGCCAATATTTTCAGCATCAAATTTTCATGGAGACTCATCTTTTTCGTTGTGCTTCCAGGGGTTGCCCCTTGGCTTAAACTTTTTCTCACATGATTAATCGCAACGGGCGTCGTTTCGACGAGCTCAGGAGGGGTAAAGTTCTTTTCTTCGGGAGCAACAGATAATGAAACTTTAGCGTTAAAACGAATCGATGTAGTTGCGACTGAATATCGTCGTCGGCTGGCAGACCCTGCCAATGGCGACGCCACCGACAGCGGAGTCCCGATTGTTGACATTCGAGATGTTTTTAAATCGGGAGTGTAACTCCGCATCACACGATTCATGGCTGCCGATGAAGATTACTTTTTGCACTTATATTACCACATTTAAACAAATTGCACACAATTGGTGTGAACTTTTTACAGAAAAAATTAAATCTGAACACTTTCTTGCGCTGCAACTTTTTCTCTACTGCACTTTGCTTTTTGTTTTTCGCTAACGGTCGTTTTTGTCAGAGCACATTTCGCCCGTTCAGTCGTACAGAGTTTCGCCTCGGAGCTCTACTGTCAAAAGGGTCTAAGCCAAGCGCAAAACTGTACAAGAGGAAAATTGAGAGAATCACTTACGTATGATTTCACTTTTGGAACAGTGGAATAGTTTAAAAGAGTTAAATATTTCAAATAAACATATATTATAGAATCGATGATTGCCATATGCGGTTTATAAGGCTAATCTATTTAGATATAATATCGGTTACGGGAATATTTATATTTTGGAAGTTTGCGGGTATTCTAGTCATGATTTCGTATTAATGTCTACCTATCATTATCGAACTTGCAAGTGTGAATGTAGTTTTAGCCACTTTAGTTCGTTTGTTAGCCTAATATTGCTATACACTCAACGACTCGACATCAATACCAATGTTGTGTACAATATCTGTAGAAGTAAAACGAAATTAGATGCTCACTAAGCTCACACCGTGTGGGACCGTATATAAGATTATTCAGTTTCTAGGCGTTAGAACTGTATCAAACTTAATTCATTACGCATGAAAACTCTCGTAGATGTGGCTTAAAATATCAAAAAATTAATTCAGAAACCTTAGAAAAATTAAAAAGAATGAATTACGAACTTAACTCGAAATGGTTGCGAAACGTCTCTGAAGGCTAGAAAAAAACCAATAATGGAAATAATGATTCAAAATTAAAACGTTTTATTAGACAGAAAAAGTCAAAATAAAATATTATCAGAGCTCTAGTCTAGTCTAGTCTAGTCTACACTTACACAAAATTAAATATTATCAAAACTCAGATGAAAAGGGTTGACGAATGCTTCTTAGGTATAAAATAACCAGAAGTCCTGAAATACATTGAATTTTTTTTTTTGGAAAAACGGATTGTTGTGATTAAATAAACTAGCAACACAGTCAGTAATAAAAAGTTATTTCCTCCTGTGCACATGCGTCGTTATTTAGATCCTCAACATTTTGGCGACGATGATAGAAATTCGACCAATTCTGCAAAAGGAAGATTAAATTCGCTCTGGAGGAAACGGTTCCAATCAGTAACTGTGGGGTTACGGTGATAAAACGTCGTTTTCATTGAAAATTACGTAGTAACTACGTCAGTGAGTGCACATAACCTCAAAGTTTGCAACACGAGGTAGGACGTGAAAAGGCCAAATAAATGAAAACAACAAAGCTAAATTGCTACCTTTCGATACAACGGATGTTTGCGATGGAAGCGATCAAGAACTGTTTTTAGACGTTAACTGCATCGCTCTTCCTTCTAGAAAAAAGTCGTATCTGCTACATTTTGCTGGAACCCAAGTCCAAGATATATTCTATGATCTGGACAATCATGACGCTGGGGTAATTTTAAAAAAGAAGCTTATGTTGGTCAGTGAAATCATAGAAGAAGCTAGAATCCTGGAAACGATACAGGGAAACAAAATTGAAATGAAAAAGAGTAGTGTGACTACGGACGATGGCACCATTAGCTTCGTGAGAAAAAAAATTAAAAAAAAGGATGTATGTTTTCGCAAATACAACTTTCGCAGCATTTGTGACCCTCGATAGTCTTGCTCTGCGTCCAGCAACGAAATAGATTGTTTCTTCGACGGATAATCAGTGTTCACTGAACCGTACAAACTAGAATGTTTTTGCTTCTTTCGAGGACAATTTTCATTCGATTCGAAATTGAGTGATTCTTCCCCTTCAGTAACTCCACACTTGTAAAATCTTTCGTCGCACTTCACTGGTTCAATTTCGCAATAATCGTGAGGTCCTCCCCCTAAGGAGCGAATCTTTTGGCGACCTTCTGTAAATTTAGATGAATTCAGAAATGAAACCGCAACGGTACTGGAGGCAGTACAAGCATTCCTTCTTCCTTCATCTTGTTCTTTGCTTGGATAAGGATTGTTTTTAAGCATTACCACGCAATTTATGTGGTAGATAGCAAAAACGGTGATAATTTCTAGAGTAAGCAAACATCAATGGACCTAGGGGTTCTTGAAATTCATGACGAAATTTTTAGCGTTAAAGACAAGGAACCACGGGTGGGAAAATTGAAAACTGTGCAAATAAATATATTACGATAGTGTCTTACCGGTACAACAACCATGCCGACGATTGCCTATTCCGCTACAAGAACTAGTAGAGAAGAAATAAGAAGACCTTATTGACCAAGATGTTATAGAATCAGCTCCTCTCAAAATAACTTGGGCATCTCCTTTAGTGGTAACACCAAAAGATGGTGGAAAAAATGTACGCCTGTGTGTCGACATGAGACGTGCTAACGAAGCTATGATCCCAGAACGTCATCCGTTGCCAACATTCGAGGAAACAATGCCGCACTTGGATGGATGCAAGTATTTTAGCAAAATAGATTTGGTTAAAGCTTTTCATCAAATCGAACTGGCTCCTGCATCACGAGAAATTACTACGTTCGTAACTCCTAACGCGTATTATCGATACAAAAGACTCATGTTCGGCATGAGTTGCGCTGCCGAAATTTTCCAACGGGAAATTGAGCAGGTGTTAAAAGGCCTAAGAGGAGTTAAAGTTTTCATAGATATATGCTAAATCCAAAGAAGAACATGATTCAAAGCTCAAATCCATTTTAGACAGACATGAAATTTGTGTACCGCTATGCTTACGCGATGCGATATTATGCTTGGAACACAACGGTCATCCTGATCGCGAAAAGATGAAGTGAAGGTTGAGAGTAGCAGTTTGGTGGCCCGGTATCGATACAGCAGCCGAGAAAATATCGTACCCTTGATGCTAGAACTAGATAACTCGAAAATTGACGTTTCGAGAAAAACGAGTTTGAAAATTTGATCTATTCTGGTGATGAAGATTCAAATGCGATTTTTAAAGGTTCAGATTTTATGAAACGCAACCATATCGTTTCAGACCGGTTATAGCAACGAAAAAATCAACAAAAAGCCGAGTTATTTAGTTTTATCACAAAATAAACTTATTTTACGTTGAGATATCTAGTTTTTTAATTGATGAATAATACTTTTTCTTGTAATCGTGTTTCAACGAGTTTTGGATATGTTATAGAGCTCGACGCGATCAATATGATGGCATACTTGACTCAAAATCGACAAATTTTGAGTTATCTAGTTCTAGCATTAAGGGGACGATATGCAAAGAATGTTTCGAATGTCAGCTTGTTGGTTAGTGCGATAAACCTGAACCGCTACGTGTTCGTGAACTACCTACAACTGCTTGGTATCACCTGTCTGGTGACTTTTTAGGGCCCCTACCTGACGGTTTCTTTGTATTTGTTCTAATCGATTTGTACAGCCGCTTTGTGGTGGCAGAACCAATGAAATCGACTACATCAGGCGATGTCATTCGTTTTCTGAAAATGATATTTACTAGAATGGAACTACCAAATATATTGACCTTTGATAATGCGAAAAACTTCTCTAGTTTGGAGCTTCAGGATTATTGCGTGGACAACGGTATGAGACTAGCTCATATTACTCCCTATTGGCCAAGTGCAAACGGGGAAGTTGAGCGTCAGAACAGATCTTTCCTCAAAGTGATCGAAATAAGTGAACACCAAGGCAGATACTGGAAAGAAGCTTTCCAGGAATATTTATACATGTACCGTGGAATGGGGTAAAATTGATCAGCGGGGTGAAATTGATCACCTGAAAATTCGTGATAAAAAATACTAATCAAAAGATATTGCTCTTACAACACTAGGCAATGTTAACGTGTCTTTAAACGCAGCTTTTGCATGATTCACATACCTGTTAAAGTTAACCCTTGCATGCCCGGTGGAGTTTTTCATATTTTCGAAAAATTCTTCTATCTCAGTCAAAACTCAATCAAATTTGATCAAACAAGTTTCCAAATAACAAAAAAAAGTATTGAATTAACTTAAAGTAATCTTAATTGAGGGTTAGCTACGTTAAATTTGGAGAAGTGAGTGAAGTTTGATAAAAGCCCAAAAAATGTAATTTTCAACAATGATCATTCCATACCATTGAAGAAATACTGATGAATTCGCAGGAAACCACAAAGATTCCAATTTCAGAGCTAGTTTTTGAGATTTTGCAACAACCCGAGTTGAAATCGGTCTAACGAGGATCAAATAAGAGCAAATTTAGCAACAAGCAGCTCGTGAACAAAAATAAACAAATTTTAACCTGAAATATCGTTATTTTCGTTTCTAAACTAGCTGTAAATGTTATTTTTCAGCACAGAAATCATCATTTATCTTTAGCATATCGAAAAAAAAGCACATTGCCAAAAGAATGTATGGATTTCAATGGTGATCAATTTCACCCCAATTTACCTCATAGTACCTTATAGAATTATCAAATTTATTTCATGAAGTAGACGATAGAAATTTCACCAATAGCTATAGAGGTTTACTGGAGCACATACCAGTACTTGTTTCAAAATTATACTATTTCGGGAAAAACGTACATGAAGCTAGTTAATTGGAAATTGTTATAAAAATTGATCAATTTCACCCCAGTCCATGGTACTCTCTAACACCGCATTCCATAACAGGAGTAGCGCCCGCGCAATTGTTGTTCGGTAGAAGATTTCGGGACGTGATCCCGCATTTCCAGCCTGATGCCAATGACGACGAACAAATGCGAGATTGAGATAAGGTGTGTAAATATCAGGTCAAAACAGTGAGAGACAAGAAAGTCGGGGCAAAAGAGTCATCAGTAGTGGTCGGAGACGAAGTATTGATGAAAAACTTGATCCCACAGAACAAAGTGTCCACAGGTTTCCTTCCGAGTCCAGCAACAGTGGTCGGGCGTTATGGAAACAGTGTGACACTTCAAACAGAAAATGGACAAATCCTCAAGCGGAAAACATCCCATGTGAAGAACCTGTTACGTCCGTTATCCAATGAACAAGTATCAGCAGAACTCCAATGTTACCGCAACGACCCCGCAGAGATGTGTCGCGCCCTAAGCGTTTTAAAGATTATTCTCTTGTCTAGTTACTCGGTAAACTGCTTAAATTTATTATAAACTCTCAATTAAAGGATAAGAGATATGTTGTGATTAAATAAACTAGCAACACAATCAGTAATAAAAAGTTATTTCCTCCTGTACACACGCGTCGTTATTTAGATCCTCAACACGGATGAAGTAAACTAAAATATGGTGAAATAACTAAAATGCTTAAAAACGCGCTTGGAATCCACAAAAAAGGAAAACAATCTAAGTTTGGTTCAAAATATTTAAGTAAATCTGATGAAAGGAAGAAACAAAAAAAAAAATGATTCAAATTCAGCCAAAAACAAAGCTAAGCAAAAATTTATTCCACATTCAGCTAAAATGAACTGAAAAAGCCAATCAAAGCCTTGGTGCTACATTACGATTCAGAACTCGACCTTCTGTTTATTATAAACGGACATCGCAGCCAACTGTTAAGTGTACAGGGAAGATCGGTAAACCGGTGGGAACTTGGTTGTATGCTGACATGGAAGGGGGAGTTGTTCTCCTTGGAGAGCAGCTTGTCTGAGCGTCTGTTCCCCATGTTAGGGACGGCTCGAACAGCGACTGATCCGGAGCGGACGGCTGAACTAAGAAATGCGGTGTCTCGCCAGCTACACCCAAGACGGCATTCCCGTCGCGAGACTAGGCATCGCAGCCCTAGTTAGTCAGCATGCTAGATTAAACATACTACAAACAATCCAGGCAATGATACGCATCGGAACAATCGGTATAGACTCATTTTGGCCAGAGAGCTACGGAAGGGAAAAGTGGAGGTAGTAGCCATACAAGATCCTTTCTTTCGAGACATCAAATTAGTCTAAGTTAAAGCAAGCAAACATAAATTGACCTATTGGGAAGTTTTTTTTTTTTTGATATTGATACAGAAAATATCAGGGAATGGTTGGTGTCTACTTATGTCGTTCATGCTGGGAATGCTCGCATGTGATTGGTTTATTGTTCGCGTAATATTGTCCTTGAAACTTTTTATCAATTTTTAACGCTTAGCAATAGCTTCGAATAATAAATATATCTAGCATATTACGAAATTGTCCAACAATTTATCTATCCAACAACATGTTGGTTAACGTTATCCACCATGTGGGTATGCTGTTATTACCGTTTGAAATCTGACGGTTCATTTTCTAGTTTTACTTTCAAATTTACAGAATCTATCCTAGTATAGAAAACAAAGACGTAGTCCCACATCAAAAAACGATTGTCGTTATAAAAACTCGAGTGACAATGTAAGTCATTAAGAGAAATTATGTACGTTAAAAATTTTGTGAGTACCTACTCGATTATTTTGCTCACGATTATTATGGAACGTCGCTCTCCTTACACCGTATTTCTGTTTTCATTGTTCGAGATAGGAGAGGGTCGCGATACCTTCATCATGCTCATGGGACTGCCATCTTAGGTGTAGCTGGTGGGGTACAGCATTTCATGATTCAGCCGACCAGTCCGGGTCAGACGCTGTTGTATGCCTCCCCTAACATGGGGACAGCCGCGTACGCCCCCCTCTTCAGTCAGCATACGACCAAACTTTCCACCGGGGGTTAGTTAACCAATCTTCGTTAAGGTTACTCGTATCCCGGTCGGCACCTCGTGGAGGTTGGGATAGGAGTTGCTGGATTGAATTACCACATTAGGGTCTCAAGTTACTCGTGTCCAGCCGTTTACCAACCGCTTTCCTTACACCATCAACATGTTTTGTAAGAACAATAAGTGTTGTGACCTGTGTCGCGTCGCGTTCTGTGAGTATGACTACTACTAAAGGGTGATTTGTTAAGAATTTGGTTTTTCTTAAAAAAAACGCATTAAAATTACAAAACTGTATGAAATCTTTATTTGAGCCGATAAATCGGTTTATGCCATCTAGTTTGTAAAGATAATTTCATTCAAATGTTGGCCACGGCTACGTTTTAAATGGTCCAAATGGTCGAAAAGTCCAATTTTGGGTCACTTTTTTAAGCGTGTCGGTTGGTATCTCGCGAATAACGCGTGTAATGTTGTCTTCCAAGGCTGAAATTGTTGTTGGCTTATCCGCATAGACGAGAGACTTAACGTAGCCCCACAAAAAATAATCTAGCGGTGTTAAATCGCATGATCTAGGCGGCCAATCAACCGGTCCATTTCGTGAGATGAATTGCTCACCGAACTCATTCTGCAATATGTCCATTGATTCGCGCGAGGTGTGGCACGTTGCTCCGTCTTGCTGAAACCACATGTCAACAAAACCCAGCTCTTCCATTTCCGGCAAAAAAAAAATCAAAAATCGTCGCGCGATAGCGAGCGCCATTGACCGTAACGTTGCGATTTTGATCATCTTTGAAGAAGTACGGACCAATGATGCCTCCAGCGTGTAAATCGCACCAAACTGTGCATTTTCTGGGTGCATTGGCTATTCTTGTATTGCCTCTGGTTGCTCTTCGATCCAAATGCGGCAATTTTGCTTATTAACATACCCATTTAACCAGAAATGAGCTTCGTCACTGAACACAATTTTTTTCGAAATGCGCGAAAAACATTTTCCACAGAGGACGAATTTTGGTAATAAAATTTGATTATTTGTAAGCGTTGTTCAGGCGTAAGTCTGTTCATGGTGAAATGGCAAACCAAACTGAGTACATTAGACTTTGACAGCTGTCAGAATTCCCGCGTGAACTGTCAAATCTGAATACACGAAAAACCAAATTGTTAAAGCAAATGAAGTAGATTATTCTTTTAGTTTCATGTTCATCGTTTAATTCAAGCTTGTTTTAAAATTTTATTGTCATCGTTTTTAAAAAGAAATTTTTTTTCACAGGAAATGCTTCCCGTGCAAAAAGAAGCGTGTTTAAAAAACCCTGTAATTTCGAGAAACCGTACAACAAAAGGGGTGTAAAAACAATCCGTGTAAAAAAAGATCGTGCAAAAAGAGAATCCGGTGTACTAATAGAAAAATCCATTAAGTCTAGCAGGAGTTTTTGAAATTTTTGTGATTTAGACGTTTTTGGACATATCATTTGTTTTAGCCCAAATAGAGAAAATCAAAATTTTGCAGAACTTTCTACCTTGAATAGACAAACAAACGCTGAAAATTTCAGCCCAATTGGAGAACTTCAAAACAACATGCGGTTGTGCCTCTCGCGAACTGGTTCTTAAGGTTGTAGTGTGTAGAAGCCCGTCGTCGGCCACCACGTGGTCGACTACAAAATTTTATTGGCACAAGACTCGGAAATAGTTAATGTGTTACATATGAAAACATTGTTTTATGTTGTCATTACCGTAACAAACATTAGAATATGTTTTCACAGGTAAGTTCATGCTATTACCGAGTCTTGTGCCAATGAAATTTTGTGGCGTCAACACACTTCCACCTTATGAATTGCAAACTTCTCATATGATATGGTGTTCGCAAGCCACTTCATTGCAATCGAATCGATTTCCCAGAAACACACGAGATAGTGTATACGGTTATCAAACTATCTAATCAATGAACCATACACCAAGTCACTTCGAGCTGCTAAGAAAACGAAGCACAAATCATCAAAGACGTAGCCTAATCCGATTCAAGAAGCATATACACGGTTAATCGCAACTATCGAAAAATATAGTCGAAGTCAAATTTCGATCAAAATTTTCTACTTCTTTTTGCGTTATGTTTACAATTAACTACCTTTTTTTCAGAAATGAATTACTGAAAGAAGGCTTAGAATTTGTGTTTGTGCGGCTACAGTGTTTACCGTGTATACCTTTCTTAATATGTTATGTAAATAGCTGCATCTGGCAGTTGATTTAAAATCTCGCTTTTATTGTTTATTTAACACTGCATGCGAGTAGATTATTTAATTTATTGGAGTCACGATTAAAAATCAAACAATGGACGTTGAATTGATTCACTGGATTGGGTTCAATTCCGTAGCATGTCGCGTTGCATTTCGATGAGGATCGCCTTCGCTGGTCCATGCGCAGACAGTGCAATTGAACGCTACAAACACAGCTGAATGAACAACACTTGGGCGTCTAGTTCTGCTGAATCCGGCGGAATTCTCACCAGCTGCCATGGCAATGAATGGCGTGCGCCAACTATTTACCAGTGGAGATCTGTGTGACAGGCACACACCTCCCTTGACAAGGTCGTGGTCTTTGAAGATGCAAAAATGAACTATTTCAGCCACAGGCAACGGTTAGTGGAAGTAATTTGTTATTTAAGTGTTTAAATGCAGTACAACTATTTACTTCTCAAGGACGAACCTGATCGCAATGATGATCAAGACGCAAAGCAACACATTGTCACACGTTTTTCCTGCTGGATCGATGCGAAATGCAGATTATGTCACGAGTATTTGATATTGAGGGGTGGCGTGAGAATCATGATCCTTAGCTAGAACTATTGAAGCTAGGATCGGAATGGCGTGGGCCGCGTCACGATAGACTAGACAAGATCATGTTTTGATTGGCTTCAACCGCGACAAGCGGGAAGCAACGATTTAATAGTAATTGAAGAATTTTGTAGGTTTGACGTAAGTCTTTCCAGGCTGACAAATTGTCAAGATTTTTTTTTTGCTGTTAGCTGCTGAAGCTCGCCGTGTTATTAAACCGATCGTTATTGAAAATATACAACTCACAACACGAGCGCATTCGATATTCAATATTTGAAATACACAACGTTTGTTCAAAACCAAATGCCGTTGTTCGCTTGATTTGATTTTTTTTCATGCGGTCTGCACAAAGTGCTTTAAACCGATTAGTAGTATTATAATTGTAAGATTAGCAATCATATCTAATGTTCGAGTTCCGGTCGATGGCAACCATCTAATTCGAAACCTGCGCTGATAAGCTTCCCTATAGTTTAACTCTAATGAAGCCCATTTTACACCCTTCTTTTATGCTCATTTATAGTCATCAAATGATGAAGTTTCATCGCACTCAAATACAAAATAAGTTTGTTCGGAGTATGAAATTATAGTCATTAACTTTGGTAATAGTAGACAAGCATCGTGTAGGTGTTTCAATTTTAACATACGAATTTAAACGGAAAGAGTCTTTAATTAGCTTCAATTGTCTAATACTCGCAAACAGCAAATGGATTCATAATGAAAACAAATTCATCTAAATCTTAATCGGAAAAGGTGTAATGTATTTGTTTTCGTCGCTACACAAGCCGAAGAAGCGCCTGACCGACAAAGCTCACGCACCCGTATCCGGTTCGGTTGATATCAATTCCGATCAATTTTTCAATCAAGATATTTCACCATACATGCCCGATTTGTGTTGCACACGACGGGTGCCAATGCGTAGCTGTGTAGGTATGGTATGATGAACACAGCAAAAATATGACGAATTTCTACAAACAAGTTGCGTAACAACAAAGCGAAAAATGTTTTTCCATTAATTGGCTGAATGAAGATCGTCTCCTATGCACACAAATCAGCACCGGTACCAACAATCGAATTAAGCCAATTTTCACTCGATAGCAGCAGGGCACAAAAAACTTTGTTTTTCTTTATTTTTTCACAGTTTTTCATTATCAAAATATAGGGAGATGTAAATCGTAACGTATTTCCGTGCCTTTTCATTGATTCTTTTTTGGTTTTTAGTACCTCTGCCATTGACCAATTGATATAAATGTTAGTCGTGTGGCCCGAATGGCACGTTTTCATTAGTAGCTAGCTAAAAAGTAATTAAGTTTCGTGTGTTGATTATGCTGATAATTTATGATTTTTGCTTTTTGCTAGTTTCGGTTCGAATTTGTTTGTTAGTTTTGTTCAGCTATCCACCAATGAGTGGCTTAGTGCCGGTGTGCGGAAAAATCATGTAACGTTATTTATCTTTCAACCAATAGAAATGATGAAAGGGGAACACGAAACCCGTGTGACAATAAAACTGCGAACAAAACCTCAATCAATACCGTTTGTTAAGTTTATCTGGCTCTGCACCAGCGAAGACTTGGATTTGGATCTGTTTTATGACACGGTACAGATCATGTCGTAAGAAACCGTATAAATATTACGAAACTACTGCATTTCGAGCAACAGTTTGTTGCCTAAATCAAGGAGCGTGTTGTAGCGTGCAGTTGCACAATCTACAAATCCACATTTTTTTTTATCAAATCGCGAAACTTTCAATTTGTCATCACTATCAAACTATATCAAGCATCAAATATAACGGAAATAGTAGCTTTACTTGGTAAGCATGACTAGTAAAGTGCTATTTTCGCTTATCTCATTTCCGCATCATTCAATTTGTTCGCTCATTGCATTAATCTTATACAATATAAGCATACCGAATGCTTTTTTTAGGCGATCGATCGGTGTTTGATCGTACAAATTAATGCATGATCCGTATAGCGTCACGAAAGAGAAACAAATTACGTTCCGCCAGATGTAAATAATTGGAAAAGCTGCTATTCAAAGCACGTTTCACTAATTAAAGTGGCATTAGTGAGTTTACCTTTGAACTCATAAAAAGTACATCATGCATGTTTCAAAGTTATATTTTATAAAGTAAAATTATTTCTCTACAAAGTTCTATAAACGAGTTCCTCAATTTTTCCAACTCAAGCTACAACATCGCAGTCAGTGTTTAGAACTATTGGTTGGTTTTAGAATGTTAATGTTAGAAGCCAATCACCTTCCCAGAATTCAAAACTCAAATCTCTTTGGGGTGAAAACAGCCACTGCCAAGAAACTTTGATCTGCGTTGAAATAATGCACCACAACTGCACAGCAGATGTTCCAATGTCTCGTTTTCCATATTACAAAAGCGACCGATATCAACCAATCCGGCCAACGTTCCTTAAATGATATCTACTCGGTTAGTGCTCGTTACTAAGCCGACGTATGTACAAAGAACTCTTGTGTTGAGCATTCATGCACATTCATGATATTCATGATTTGGTTAAATCTATGCTTCTCTTTAAGTTTACTTTAGTCGAACCACTATCCTGTGTTTGACCCAGATCGATAAAGTGTGGCTCATAAATAATGTTTGGATTGGAAAAATGGACAAAAATTGTCGATTTTTCAAGGATCTACATTTACACGCACTGACGAAACTAGCCTTGCAGCATCAATCATAGTAACCTACGAAACAGCCGAAAAAAATTGACAGCTCTATCAGTCGAACTTTAACAACCATGATGGCGAAAACAATGAAGCTACTCCGTTCAGAAATGTGCGTGCAAAGAATGGTACCCCGCCGCGTCAAAAATGGACATTGTGCGGGACTTTGTGGACGCCGGATACCCTCGTCCCGTTACCTACTACATCTTGGCACTATTGGACAACAATTAAAGCATCGAAAGATCCGGACGGGCGACGAACCTGAGCGGAAAGAAGCTCCGAGCTCCACAAGAAGGTTAGTAAAAAAAACTAAAAAAGCTACGTCATTTCTGAATGTTCCTCTACTACCTGTGTTTTTTTATCGATATTTTTCGTGAAAATTGATCGCTTTGTGGCACGTGTTCCCATAGTCCGATTGCGCTGAAATTTCGCATGGAGGTTTTTTTTAAAAGACGATACTTTTGAGCACTACTTCTAAGCGAAATTCGCGAAATTTGATTTTCATTGCCACCCTAATGGATATATATGTCGGCTGAAGTCGAAAAGTGGCTGAAGTGGTAAAGTCGATATTCCCGGTGAATCGCGACATAGGTGTGGTGATGGATGACGAGACCTATCTCACCCTGGATGGCAACGGCTGGCAGGGCACTTCGTATTTTACGTCCCCCACGAAAGAAGTGAGCTGCGAGGTGAAGTTCATTTCATATACCAAGTTCCCTAAGAAGGTGCTGTTGTGACTGACAATCAGTGAGAAGGAGATGTCAGAGCCGCTCTTCTTTCGCTCCGGGCTGGCCGTGAACGGGGAAATTTATAATACGAAGAGCCTGCCGGATCATCGGTCATCAAAAATACCGTAAAGGCGAAAACGTTGTGTTCTAACACAACGGTTCTCAACCTGGGGTACGCGTACCCCTAAGGGTACACGAGAGCCTTCAGGGGGTACGCGAAAGGAAAATCAGTAATGGCGGACAAAGCAATTTTTCTTGATAGTACTTTATTTGTTGTTCGAACTTGCTCTAAAAACATGACTGTAACAATCAAACAAACCATACTTCAATTTTGAACCTGAACAAGACTACCACAATATGATCTACCAATACTTTGTCCCACTTTGCGAGAACATGCCAAGCCAAGTGTTCGCGCCAAAACTCCCGCCTCAGCTGGGCATTACTGTCATCCGTGAGTGACCAGCTGAGGCCCAAGCGACGCTCGTTTGCGCGCGCTTATTTAAGCTTTGTTCTGGCTCGACAAAGCTGTCGCTCGAGAGGCAGGCCTATAAAAGCGCTCTCCACAGCAGCGTTAGTGTTCATTTTCTGTTAGTCGTTAGTGGTTTGTCGATAATCGTACGGTGGCAGCGCCGTCACGCTGCCCCGTTGTAAATATTGTACGGTATAGAATAAATGTAGTTAAGTGAAAACTTGCGTTTGCGTTGCAGTCCGAAAGAAAACTTGCCCCTGGGCCTTAATTGCCCATCGTGATGCCAGAGGGCGAAAATTAACACAACGTAGGGCCGTGCGCGAAGATATTTGGTGCCGTGACCAGGATCGCGCCAGTTTGGCATCAGTGTTCGAGTTACGAGAAGTTTTCGATTCCGCGCGCAAGTGTTAAACAGAGTTGTTCTCGTCGTGTTAATGAACAAATCATCGCAACCACCGCAAATAGTTTTGCTGGGGCACTTCGAGTGTCAATTTTTACTAACCGCGACGTCACACTCATCAAACCAAACCTACGCAGCTGGGTAAAACGTTGAAGTTTTTTTTTTGCGCTTTCGATTAATTCCTCACGCGTTGGACCTCTGCGTCATTATGTGTGTTTGGAGCCGTGCCTCCCCTTGGATCCATGCGTCCCGCCATGGAATGGTTAGCAGCCGTGCCTGCTTTCGGAGCTGTGTATACATCCCGGACCCCACGCGTCTGTACAAAGTGATGTTTATGGAACAGTGCCTCCATTGACGGACCTCTGCGTCCCCGCTGTTTTCGGAGCCGTGCCTCCGCCCTTTCGGAGCGTTGCCTCCAGGAGCCCTGCCTCCTTGCGTTGATGTTCGGAGCCGTGCCTCATCGTGTAGATAGTCGGAGCCGTGCCTCCACCTTTCGGAGCGATGCCTCCAGGAGCCCTGCCTCCTTTAGTTGATAATCGGAGCCGTGCCTCCACCTGCCGGACCCCTTTATTCGGAAAACGTTGAAACCCATGGGGTTTCAAGGGGGGGAGTATGTCAACAATTAAAATTTATTCTGACTAGAATATCGTATCGGTAACTAGTTATAATACTGTGATCGTCGCAAAATACCAAAAGGCATCACCTTTCTAACCCCTCTAAAAAACTCAAGGTCTAATCCTCATCTTCTTCCTCCCAATACCAATGTCTGACTTTGTCCTCGAAGTCACGAGCCTCTTCACCCAGCCGAGCACCATCCTCGGAGAACATAAATTTTGCACTTATGTTGGTATTGTTTATAATTCCAAGGACATGCCCCATCATCCGGCGATAAATTCCCATGTTTCCACAGGAAGTCCTCTGCGAGAGGGTCCGTGAGTAACTTAACATTAGGTCTGTCAAGTCAGCTCTGAAGATGTATTCCGCATCCTCTGTTATCAACCGAACTTGATAGAGCTCAAAGATGAACCGGTTCCAGTCCTGAATCAGAGCCACCGTCTGCCATACTTGGTAAACTCTATCATTTGCTCCCTTCTTGGGTCTGCTACTGGATGATCCCGAGGCCATTTTACTATAGTTGGACAAAGTTGTTCGAAAATAAAACAAAAAAGCGTGTTGTTACAAAATCGTAAATCGTGTTCGCGCCAAAACTCCCGCCTCAGCTGGGCATTACTGTCATCCGTGAGTGACCAGCTGAGGCCCAAGCGACGCTCGTTTGCGTGCGCTTATTTAAGCTTTGTTCTGGCTCGACAAAGCTGTCGCTCGAGAGGCAGGCCTATAAAAGCGCTCTCCACAGCAGCGTTAGTGTTCATTTTCTGTTAGTCGTTAGTGGTTTGTCGAGAATCGTACGGTGGCAGCGCCGTCACGCTGCCCCGTTGTAAAAATTGTACCGTCTTAAATAAATGTACAGTAAGCTAAGTGAACAAGTGCGTTGCTATCGTTCTGCGCGAAAGAAACCTTCTCCCTGGGCCTTAATTGCCCATCGTGGTGCCAAAGGGCGAAAATTAATACAACGTAGGGCCGTGCGCGATCACCAAGGGGTAAAATTGATTTGGAAAATATCGCCAAGAGGTACGCGGACAAAAAAAAGTTGAGAACCGCTGTTCTAACCGGATCCGGCGTCGGCTTCTACTCGAAGTGATCGTTGGAGAAGATGGAGCTGCTGATTGTCGATGTGGTATCCCACCCACCCATCGGAAGCCCACTCGCAAAGCCGTATATTTAAATTGTCTGTCATAGTTTTTTATAGCGCCATCCGAGAAAAATTTCTTTTAATGCAAATGTCTGTCGGTCTGTCTGTCTGTCTGTGAGCTTTTTAATTTGAATTGACTATTAGAATTAATGCACATCATCGGAATACAATTATTCTCACACCGTTGAAATTTAGAATGTTTTAAAACTCGCTCCATTTTAACTAATGTTTTTGTTATAACTTAAAGCTTCGGCAAAAATTCAAAACCTGTCTGATATTTCTCCATCCTGGACTATTTTACAATATTTTTATTAAAACTTCAAGCTTCCACTAAGATGAAAAGCCAAAATTCAACTACCTAATTCGTTATCAAATAGATTAAATCAGCTTAAATGAATGGTTTTGCCTTTCTCCTAGAAAGGTATAGCAATCACTGGAAAAACCAAAGGTATAAAAGTGGTCCCAATGGCCGAATGTCATATACCACTCGACCCCTTTCGACGAACTGAGCATTTTCTGTATGTATGTATGTATGTGTGTATGTGTGTGTGTGTGTGTGTGTGTGTGTGTGTGTGTGTGTGTGTGTGTGTATGTGCAACTTATTTTTCTCACTCACTTTTCTCAGATTTTCATAAAATTAATTGCAAACGAAAGGTCTAGTTGCGCCATAGGTTGCTATTGAATTTCATTGTAATCAGATTTTTAGTTTAGAGGTTATGTATCAAAATGTGAAAATCACGAAACATCAATATCTCAGAAACCACGAAACCGATTTCAATAAAACTAGTTTCAAATGATCGGGCTGTCTCCAAAACCCTTAACTTTTAAATTTCGTTATGATTGAACATATGGTTCAAAAGTTATGTAAAGAAAAGTTATCCTGAGGTTGTTTAAACTCACTCATTTTTCTCAGTAATGGCTGAACCGATTTCCACAAAATTAGTGTCAAATGAAAGGTCTAGTTGCCCCATAGGTTGCTATTGAATTTCATTGTTCATAAGAATGTGAAATCACGTAATGAAAGTAAACATATTGGCTTTCTCCTAACGATCACTGGCTAATTAAAAGGTAGAAAGTGATCCAAATGGCCGAATGTCATATACTACTCGACTCAGTTCGACGAATCGAGCATTTTCTGCATGTATGTGCACCTTTTTTTTCGCACTCACTATGCTCAGAGATGGTCTGACTGATTCTTTCTATCTTGGTGTCAAATGATGGGTCTATTTACCGCTTAGGTTGCTATTGAATTTCATTGTAATCAAACTTTTAGTTTTGGCGCTGCGTCAGAGTGTGAAAATCGCTCTTATATCTCAGAAGCATACATAGTTGAATTCAAATAAATAGACTTTTACACCCTTGAACAATGAATTTCATAATGTTTAAACATGTAGTTTAAAAGTTATAAAAAGAAACGTAACCCGCAGACTGTTTAAAACTATAGCTACGATCAAAATATGTGGCCTCAACATCATTTAAATTTGATATTGTATTGTATTGTATTTGATATTGGATTGAAGTGGAAATTAAAAGTCATTTCTATCATTTCACTTTTTGCCTTTCTCCTAGAAAGGTATAACAATCACTGCAAAAACTAAAGGTATAAAAGTGCTCAAAGGGGTCGAATGTCGTATATCACTCGACTCAGTTCGACGAGCTGAGCATTTTTTGTATGTGTGTGTGTATGTGTGAGTGTATGTGTGTGTGTAACGCTCTCCCAATCTCACTCGATTTTCTCAGAGATGGCTGAACCGATTTCAATAAAATTGATTGCAAATGAAAAGTCTAGTTGCCCTATGAGACCTTTTTGAATTTTATTGTAATCTGATTTCTAGTTTAGAGGTTATGTATCAAAATGTAAAAATCCCGAAACATCAATATCTCAGAAACTACACAACCGATTTGAACAAAATTGGTTTCAAATGAACAGGCTACCTTAAAAACCCTTAACTTTCGAATTTTATGAAGATTGAACATATGGTTCAGAAGTTATGGAAAGAAACGTGTTCTGGAGACTATTTAATCTCACTCATATTTCTCTGATATGGCTGGATCGATTTTCATAAAATCAGTGTCATATGGAAGGTCTTGTTGCCCCATAAGACCCTATTGATTTTTTTTTGCAAACAGAAAATTACTTTGCCTGTTATGTTTAAAAATGTGAAATCCAGCTATGAAAAAAAAACATATTCCGAAGACTACTTGGACTCACTCATATTTCTCAGAGATGGTTGAACCGATTTCCACAATATTAGTATCAAATGAAAGATCTAGCTGCCTCGTAACACCATATTGAATTTTGCTGTAATCGGACTGTAACTTCGTCAGTAATGTATCGAAATGTGAAAATCACGAAACTTCATTATCTTAGAAACCACACAACCGATTTGAACAATATTGATATCAGATAAACGGGCTAGTTAAGGGTTAACTGATGAATTATGATTGAACATGTGCTTTCAAAGTTTGGCTGCCCTATACGTTTCCTTTTCATTTGATTGTAATCAAACTTAAGCAACCGTTATGTTTTAATTTGTGAAACAACGAAAGTCTATTATCTCAAGTATTACACGATTTATTTGAACATAACTAGTGTCATACAAACGAGTCATCTCTCAAACTTTCAAATAACAAACTTCATAACAATTTGATATGCTGTTCAAAAGTTTTGGAAAGAAAAGAAATTCAAAGACTATTCAACACTATACCTGCTTTGATCAATATATATGGCCTCAACATGATTTAAATGTGGTATCGTACTATTTGAACGTTCCCGGTATCGCTCGTGATTAAATTGTTCGAAATTAAGAGTCATTTCTTATATTTCGCTATTTCTTAAGCACTAACATTACGTCGAAGTTCATATTTTATACTTCAATTACAACATCAATATTTTAGAATCCAAAGAGTGAATATACCTTTATTGGATTTAAGCATTCATGTAAATCTATTTTTACAAATAATAAGTTTGAATGAGAAAGGCTGAGTCTGACCGCTAGGTGGATTAATTTAGGTTTTTTATTATTAAAAGACGTAGCAAGTTCTGTTAAGTTCATTAATTAGAAAAAAAAATATTTTGGATGTAACAGCATACATTCATCGGGTGTTGTGGGTGGTTTGATATAATACTATGAACGCGCGCGCACGATCAATACGATACGAACGAAAACAAAACTAAAATCGGCATATTTTAGTAGGTGTGCTTGCTTCATACTCCACAACATCACCCAATGCGATGTTTATTATCACGGAAAGTAGCGATCATGCACCCATCGGTTTAAAACGTTACACGGTGAAAAAATGGCACTTTTGAATTTTCACTATTTGCCAAACAGTAGGCATTTGCAAAAGGAAATTTCTTTGGAAAACATCAACATAAGGTACAGTGAAATCAAAAGCAAATCATTTGGTTTTCGACTATTTTGCATATAAACCAAAATTAACCTAATTTATCCTAGGACGTATACACATGCGCACTTTTTTGCGGAATGCATGGCCGCCTAAATTATTAAACACTGATCCAAATAGATGAATGTTACATTTTTGGCATTTTGAAAAGGATGGATGAAAACAGTAGTGTAATATTTTATAATTTGACAGTTCTAAATAATTAATTCAAATCAATGCCCAATATTTTGAATTTGAAGTGTGGCCTGATATATCGAGCCTAATGCAAACACACTTCAAAAAAAGAAACGTGACAATTTTTTTTACCGTGTAACAATCGTCAATGCACTTAAATTTTGGACGCTTCATTACTTTTTTTGTTGGTGATTAAACCTACCTGGGGTCGAACGGTGATATTTTCCACAGCAAGAAAGACAAAAACTCATTTACTCATTTCTAGCGTTTCAGGTCATTGCCGTCGGTATCGTTATCTATCCGCAGCAAGCACAGAAGCCAGCGCTAGCGACTCCTATGAAATGTTGAGCAAGATTACGGCCTAACCCCGTTGCATCTGGGTCGCAGATGATTGAGATCTTTAAAAAGATTGAACCCGGTGCATCAACTATCGTCAGTGTGGTTGGAAATCATCATACATGCAAAGTGCGTAATACCGCGCTTATTAAGTGATGTCATAAAATTGCTGCAGCAGGTTTAGTATTTTTTTTAGTTTGGTACAATCAGACAAGATTTCCTGGTGATAGTGAAACCAGCTCATTAATGGTATACATTTTCTTGCAAACATAATGCTTCTGTACCAAAAGCCATCGTGGGGAAGATAAAATCACATCGCGTGTTATGAAACCTTCCGTTGTAAAATTATGAATACGAGCATTTCCGTAAAAAAGACCGTATATACAAATGCGGATTCCACCGGGGTATGATACGACTGATATTATTAGCTTAATAGCTGCGAGCAATCCGTTTTTTTGTCCATTGGGTTCAATTTGCTTTACTATTGTTCCAGAAAATCGGCATTTGATCGCACTTAGGTAGAGAACGTTGCTGAATAAAACTAAGGGGTTATAAAAAATCTTGAAAGCCTATGTGTTGAGCATGTGCATTAGGGTGTCAAGTTGGCTCTTAAAAAAATATCAATACATGATATTTGTAGGAAATTTTTCTGGGAAAAACTCTTCTGAAGACCGTAAGGCGCTACGATGCTTGTAGAAACAGCTATTCACCCCAAACTAATTGAATGTCTGACGGACGGCTCACCATTGAAATTTTCCAGCAACACTGCTACAGCATGCTGCTATTGCAAACTTGCTTAAGTATGAGAAATAATTTCGCGTGGAATTAATTTTCAAAGTGTGATTTTTGGTCATAATATCTTCGGGGAAGCCTCCAAGATAAATTTAAGCGATATCATTTCTCATCACATGGTTGAATTTGCAACAGCAGCATGCTGCAGCAGTATTGCTAGTAAAATTCAATGGTGAGCCGTTCGTCAGATATTCAATCAGTCTGTCACAAGCAAGGTAGCGCCTTGCGGTCTTCAGGAGAGTTTTACCAGGAACATTTCCTATAAACATCATGTATTGATATATTTTTAGGAGCCAACTGGAAATCTCTATAGAAAAAGTTTTGAAACAGTGGTTTTTCTCATATAAAATCGTATGGAAGCTTTAAAAATCGGGCGTTTCACCGATCGATCTGAAAAGTTACCATAGGACCCATAAGAAACACGAAAAGTGCATGGGAGCGAAAACATAACACCATCGCTTTTTTCCTATGTAACCGTGTCCCAGTCTAATGTGCATGGAAGCATCGTTAGACGAGCGGTAGTAAAACCATCGCGTAAAGCATTAATGCGATACCTACTTGATATTACACCGTTTATTTTCAACCAACCCGACAAACACGTATCTCTTAAATGTGCCATATTTTCAAACAAATAACGTTACCATGTTATATTTGTGTTCTGTTCAAAACAAGGTTTTCTGGATCTTGTTTCTAGAAAGTTCCTAGTTTTATCAAAACACTACATTCGGGAATCCGGATTTTTCGTTTTGACAAATAAAAGTCTAAGCATTGCCTGATTCTAGAAGTACACGAACAAAATGACTAAATAAGACAAATTAAAATCGAGTATTACGATTAAAAATAATCCATTTTGATAACCACTTCAATCCTGTTCTGTGGGCTCTTTTATGTTATGCATCCGGAAGTTGTCACTTCAAATTAAAAAATGGCATCTGAGGTCGATTTTCAGCTTCTGTGTATCATGCTTATTTCGTAAATCTAGCCGGCAGTCTCCATTTTGAGGTTAAAAATGGCGTCTAGATTTGATCTCCGGTCTCGGGAATGAATATTAGAGGCCATATTTTATGTGGCCGTTTTGGAAACTATCGATCTTAATGAGCGCAGGGGTGGAAAAGTTTTCTTTTGACCTCTACAATAAACCACGAAAATTTTAAGTTGATCGGAGTTTATTAGACCCACAAAGCGCTTGTTTTTTTAGAAATCGAATTGTATGAAAATTGAACGGTTTTTTATTTTTTCAAATATCTCTCTCGATAAACGTATACAAATACACTTATGTTTTTATAAAACGATAATGCTATTATCCTAATTTAAGTTTAACATGATTTATAACTTTTTGTGTTTGTTGAAAAGTGCGGATTCTGAATGAGATGGTCATTTTTTTGATATGAATGGACAAGCTGCAGTAATTTTTGGCAGAAGTTTGCTAATCCCTATTATTTTTCTATTCGTCTAGGTCACGGTCGAGAAAATCAATAATACGTTCAAAAATCGAAAAGAAAGCATAGGTTTTGTATCAAACGAGATAGGATGAACATTTTTCATCATTTCAATTACAGCGTCTTAAACGACTTTATCAATCTCGGCCTAAGCGAAAGAATCACGTAGAAAATTCATAACTTGATTAAGAAATTAAGAATAGCATTCGTACATTCGAAATGCACCCAGGATGACGACTTCTAGTGTCTGGAATTCAGGGATCGAATACCACCCAATATGGGTATTCTCGTAATCGGTATGATGCATAGAAACCATGAATCGACCTTAGACACCATTTTGAATTCTGAAATGGCGACTTCCGGTTTCTGGTAAACAGCCCAAAATGACAACCCAATTTCGGGGTGGGTGTTTCTGGAATCAGATTGATGCTCAGAGGCCACAAATTGACTCCGCACGCCATTTTGAAATTCAAGATGGCAACTTTCTGTTTCTGGGAAACAGCTGAAAATACCCGAGCTCCACCCAATATTGGTATAACCTGAATGATGTACGGAGGCCAAAAGGTGAGGATGTTCTCCAGCAATTTTTGGGTGTATGTGGATTCAAATAAAATTGTTTGGAATTGTTTTTGAATAGGGGTGCGCATTGAAATGGCCCACTTTCAAATGTTTATAGCTCAAACTGTTTTAACGGATTACCTGCATTTTTTGCAGCAATTGATTTAAAATTTTAAAATTTGAGATGGTGACTTTTGGCTTCTCGGGCATAGTCTAAAATTACCGAATATCGCCCAAAATGGATGTTTCCAGGACCAGAGTGATGCTCAGACTCTGGAAATCATCTCTAGCCCAGCCTTCAGCCTTTCGTGATAGCAAATTTTAAACTTATTCGGCTCTCATTGTATTGCACAGCTCTCCTATACGCTGCTATACGTTCGGTATACAGTCCGACAGCCACTGACGATAGCGCACTCATGCGATCACAAACGGGCTGTTGTTTTTTTTATCTCCTTATGTCTATTGGTTCTTTCAAGATGTCGCTAATACAAGCTTTTGCATCACGGAATTCTTCGGTACAAGTTCGAGCTGTCAGGTTAAAGGGAAATATCCAATGAACTATAGTTTGACAACCTACATTAAATGTCCAATCAATCCGCCATTACCGCTCGTGGAAAGCTGGCATCCTTAACAGCAAAATGATTGGATGAATAATTCAGAGGTTATTATGGTTATGTTCAGTTTTACGAATTTTTATTGTAATGCGTTTATTAGGTCAAAGGACCGAGATACACTCTTTTATAAAATTACTTTTGACTAAATTTGACTTTGCTTCAAATAGTGTGCCAAATTTCATTTGAAGCAAAAATGATCGATCGAATTTTCGCGTGTTTCCAGATCTTTTGGCGTGGTTTTGCTCTATAGATTTTATATTCTGACAAGGGTTTGACAGTTCTGATGTTAGAAATTTCGTCAGCGTAAAGAAATAAACGTAGTCGTGGCATGTTTCTGCAAATGTGGTATATACTTTTTGATAAAAAATATACCATGGAACGGGGTGAAATTGGTCAATTTTAATAATATTTTCCAATTATTTATTTATTTATTTATTTATTTGTTTACAATCATTGTAGTGTAAGGAAAAACCTTTTAATTTACTACAATTCGAAATGTTATAGTAGAATAACTTAAGTTTCTGATGGTAACGAATATTTCTTAGGTATTATTTTATTAACTTCTCCCATTATTGAACCATGCTGTACATTCACGACGGAATCCATTTAAGAACCGAATATTTTTGAGCTCAGAAGGTAGCAGATTCCAAAAAACAATGCCCTGCACAAACAGAGTATTTTTATAATGTGATGTTCGAAATATAGGAAGTAAAAAGCTTCTGGTACGACTGCTTTGTAAGGAATGAATTTTTTCTCTTAAGTATGGAGGTGATAAAGTGTTTATAATTTTAAATAACATTAAACATGATCGTAACTTAAAAAAGTCATGAAATCTACAACCAATTAATTCCTGTTGGAGATGAGATACTCTAGAGAACCTCGACAATCCAAAAACAAAGCGAACACAACAATTTAGTGCAATACTTTCCAACGCTGAAGCTGAAGCATTTAATAGAAAAACATCACCATACAAAAAGTGAGGCAAGATAAGAGCTTTAAATAGCTTCAGTTTTATAGCAGTTGACAGAGTACTCGAGGACAGTTTTAGAACCCTAAGTCCATTATAAATTTTGGCACACTGACTACTTATATGACTCTCCCAATTAAAATCAGTTTGCACCATGAAGCCAAGAATAGACACTTTAGGAAGATATTCTATGACATCGTTACCTAAGATAATTGCAGGAAGATTGCTAATATGACGATTTCGGGAGATTAGCATGACCTTAGTTTTTGAAGGATTTATTGGTAAAAGATTGCTATCGGACCATGCGAGAATTCGTGACAAATCATCATTAATGAGATCTGCCATCGAAGCCAAAGAAAGGTCACGTGAATAAAAATAAATTTGAACGTCATCGGCAAACATATGTACCTTACAGTTTTTCAAGATACTGGGCAAATCATTAATAAACATAGAGAAAAGCAGTGGCCCAAGGATTGATCCTTGCGGCACACCTGACAAAATTTCAATTTGGTTTGAGAAACAACTATCCGTAGTAACTACCTGAGATCGTGATGTCAAATATGATTGTATAAGCTGCACAGCGGCTCTATTGAACATGAACTGGGTTGACAATTTCTTTAGAAGCTTAACGTGAGAAACCCTGTCAAAAGCCTTAGAAAAATCTACAAGCAGCAGGAATGCTATAGCTTTTTTGTCAATAGCAGCATGAATATCATCATGTACCTTAAGGAAGGCGGTTGTAGTACTATAGGCTCTGCGAAAACCGGATTGCTCAGTACACATCAACCTTAAGTCATGTATGAAATCATTAATTTGAAGCTTCAAAATTTTTTCTAAAACTTTGGAAAGCGCACACAGTATGCTTATTGGACGTAAGTTGTTAACTGCATTACTTCTGGCATTTTTGCGTATAGGAATAACTTTGGTTAACTTCCAGGCCCGGGGGAATTTTGAGGTGGATATAATCATATTAAAAATCTTAGTTACTCTTGGCAAAACTTGGGGCAAAATCAGGCGTATGAATTTAATCGGAACATCATCGAGACCAATAGCATCAGATTTGATTGAAGATATAGCCAATATCACATCATTTTCGTCCACAGAAGAAAACTTAAAACCATTTTCGTTCAATGTAGGCACCGGAAAAACACTCCCATCACGTGTAAAGTTCGATGCAAAGTATTCGTTGATTTCGTCATTCGAGAGGTTTAATCGATTATCCAAAGCCGAAGTTGGTACAGCATTAGTAGCTTTCAACCTATTCCAAAGCTGCTTGTTATTATTTGAAGAATCTATTCTAATGGAAACATAGTTAGATTTAGCCCCATTTATTAAATGAGTAACCTTATTACGTAATCTTTTATATTGAGCGTGATTCTCATCAGTTCTGCTCGAGATCCAGAGCTTATACGCTAAATTTCTATCAATAATTGCATTTGAAATGTCTCTATTGAACCACGGATTTTTCCTGGGTTTACTATAACGGATTGGTACAAAAGTTTCATGTAGGTCGGAGATTATACTGTTAAAAAGATCAACCGCAATATCTAATTAACTAGCTTCATGTATATTTTTCCCAAAACAATATGTATTTTGAACAAGTACTGGTATGTGCTCTAGAAAACCTCTATGGCTATTGGTGAAATTTCTATCGTTTGTCTCTACTTTTTTCTTCACAGAACCGAAACCAGGTTCAACATCTCGAAGTCTAGAGCCATATGCTAGTAAAAATTTGGTACAAGCGTTTCGACCAATTGAGGTTATAATGCTCCGATTGACGTCTCGCTATCGCATTTCTTGTAATTTAGTATGTACGTCTCGTATCACCGGATCATGAATTCTCTAGTATCCGAGATACTACGGTCAAACGTCTCGTCTTTTTAGCAGGCTTTGTTTTACTCATCTTCAACTTGAAGAGAAAACAGTTTTCAGGAAACATCACACCATCTGCTGTAGAGAAAGCGCAGAGTAATAGTCTCTCTGACGAAAAAACGCTCCTAATTTGACAGAGCAAAAACCCAGTAAAACTCTTGTAAATCGCTCAGCCGCGCACGCAAGAAAAGTGAAATAAATTGCTCTGCGATCAACTGAGTATTGCGTTACCGTTCTCATTGCTCTTGGGTGCGGCAAAAACGGTTTAAAATCGAACTTTCTGCAGAATACGCAGCCATGGTGAGTTGTGAATCTTTCTATAACATAAAATTCGAAAACGGTTAGTATGTGGCATCAATGTGAATCTAAATGATTTGATATTTGACCAACTTCTCTTCTAGTGAAGGAGAAGCTAACGAAAACTACTCCCTCTTAAACTGAGAGAGCAAACAAATGTTTACCCCTAACACGCGATGATTAAGAGTGAAAAGGAACTCTGTGACTGAAATACTCTACGCCTAAATGTGGATAATTACTCACTCTGTGTGAGACAATGTACAGTTATCCAAGGGGTTTGGCAGGTAGAAAGGAAATTTGAGCAAAAATCAAGAGAACGGAAGAAGCCTGCTTTTTAGCCGACCTACCTGATACCTGATGTACGTCTCGTATCACTGGATCATAAATCCTCTAGTATCCGAGATACTACGGTGAAACGTCTCGTCCCATCAAGTCGATTGTTTATTGTTGGTTTATCAATGAACGTCTCGTAACATCGAATAATCATCAATTCAGTGAAAGTCTCGTAACATCGAATTGGTTCGAGCCATTTTGCTGCGGGAACTATATCCGGCAAGATCGGCATTACTTGTCACGAGGTAAATTTCGTTCATATTGGAGAAACAAATTGATGCGAGCACTTATACTTACACAAATAAAATGTATAACGAATAATCGAAATCAATCTGATTTTCATGGAATTTATTTCTTTTTTTTTGCAGTTATTATCTGAGCTTACAATAACAAAAATAGTAGGAGGGTGGTAACCAAGACACGACCGCATAGTTGACGTAGGACTACGATAATTTTATAATTTTATTTTGAAACTATGTTTGATTTAAGCTCGTTTTACTTTTGTAGTTTGCTTGATTTATTTTAACCAATTTAAGCTCAACATCTTCCAAAAGGAAGATGTTTTGGTTCCGGTGGTAATATCAAGTATCTAGGTCGTCAGCCCAAATTCATCAAGCGACACCTCCAACGACTAGGAACTAAAACTAGTTCATTGGTGGCCATTTCTACTGTTAAGGTCGTCTTTGACCATTTAAAAAGTCAAAAAAGTCATGAAAAAAACCGTTCATTATTGGCATGGTTCGATTTTGGCCACAGAAAAAATTCTGAGGTGTTGCCAAAATCGAACGGGGTCTGTATTTTGATTATTTCTTTGCAGCACTCTATCTTAGAAGAAAAAATATTCTCTTTAACATTCACAATGGTCCAGAAACCAAATTTAGGAGAAAATTTGGGTCTAGAGCTCTATAGCAATGTTTTAGAAAAAAACTTTATTTTACAAAGTTACTTAAAATTACTGGAGCTATAAAATTGTAAAACAAGGTTTTCTATCAACAAAAATAAAAAAGTTAGATACTTGATTTTCCCCTAAATTTGGTTTCTGGACCATTGATGAATACCTTTCATTCTAATACAGCGAATTTTCTTTAATGCGCGAAAAGGCAACCTTCTATAAAATATTTAATTGAGTACGATTTAGTAGAAATTAAACTTCCTGCTATACCTATTTGTCTTGTTGAAGTTGGCTCACTCACCGATCACAAAGCGGCAAAGATGTCACATAAATTTTTTTCCTGTAATTACAAGCTCGTGGAAAAAATATCGATAACGAATTACAGTTTAAGTAGAAAATGTATATTCACAGAAAATTTGAAATTGACATAGAATTTTATGGACATGTTAACATTCAATTCAGGTCAATTTAAACATTTTATCAGTAAACAGAATCAATCAGAAAAAAATTTGATCAGTTTCAAGATACCAAAGAACAACGAAGATACCATATTTGAAAGTTTTATGTCCGTTATCTTCGAAAATAAACTGGGCTAGAGTGATGCACAACATTAGCCTCAGCAATTAATGTTTGCATAGCGTTGTTCAATTACAAGTAAGGTTATGGAAAGTAATATTTTCTTGCAAATGCTAATTCAAAAAAATTTCAATTGAAAAATACAAACACTAACGTCGGAACTCTAATATCAAGATGAAATGAATTTGGTTTTTCTCTAAACCGCCACCGCGTGATGCAACTAGTATTGTCATATTGGACTAAATTCATTTAGCTAGTAAAATATAATCATCAGTACAGCTCGTTTAACTACCTATTCAAAGATCTGTACGGAGCATTTTGGTTTTCTATTGTCTTTTAAATACCCTATATTCAGTTATTTAAATAAATCTAAAAAAAGGCAGAGTGTAGAGTTCAAAAATAAACAACGCATTTTGTTGTCCCCGGCCATATTGAATTCTGATATTTGCTGCTATACGAAACAAGAAGAAGAAGAAGACAATTCAAATGGAAATTCGATTGTGTTCCACGCCCCACTGTGCGTCAACAGTGGCAATGTAGTTTTCACTTGGCTTGACTGCACAAAAATTAATATCAAGTTTTCCTGCACTGATAGACGACGAGAAACCAGCGCTCTGTTCATACATTACTTGGTGCAGTACTGTTGCCTGTGCCATCATATTCTCCTTCAAGACATCAGTTTTATTAACATTAACATATTTGTTAACAGCAGAACGTGAAACTGTCTGGTAGTGGAGGTGGTTACGAACTTTCCGAAAAAGCTTTACCTTCAAGACATCAATTTAGTCTAGGCTGATGGAAGCTAACATTAGTTGACCTATTGGGACGGGGAGATTCTGTCAAATTTTTTTTTGCCACTGCTGTACAGGATATCACTGCAGGCAGTTGGTGTCTATTCATGAAGTCTGTGCTAGGCGTGCTCGCATATGATTGGTACATTGTTGGTGAAAATTCGACCTTGAAACTTTTATTCAATTTTCACTGTTTAACAATGAAGTGATAATGAAAATTGAAGAATCACAAAATTGTCCATCATTTTATCAATCCAACGACATATCGATTATTGTGGTCCATCATGTGGTTACATCAGTATAACCGTTTGAAATCTTTCATTCCGTCGTTACATCTTGGTTTTAGTTTTCGCGGAATGTATCTCGGTATAGTGCGGTTAGACGTAGTCCTACGTCAAAAAAAAGAAACCTGACAGGATCACCAAATATGCGTCTTGCCTTATCGATGATGTTACCACGAAAGAGGCAGAACCGATCTAGTGATTTCGCAGCATGCTATGATTCGTCCAGTTTCATATTTGGATTGCTGCCAACATAGAATGCGCTAGGTTATATGTTACATTCTATGGTATTATATGCCTGCTGCACATCAACTTCCATTCCCCCGAAGATCATATGATCGGATTATTATTTTTAAGGGGTAATATCTACCAAAAAAATGTTTTCTTGTCATTTTTTTTATTGGCTTGAATCATGCTAAAACTATCCTAGAATCAAACTCTACATCGCCCAAGTACTGATCTATACTCAAAATTCGTTTAAACCAATTTTTACCGAACAACTTTTATGCCTCAAAATAACATATTTCGTTTATTTTGGCGATGCTCGTTTTTCTTTTTATTTCGAGGCTTCGTAAACTAACAGAAGTTACCTATGATCGTTATAGTGATTCAAATTTGAAGTATAAAGGTCACTTCATCAAGTTTCGACCGTTATAGCGTCTCTACAGCACGTGTTTACTCACAATTTCCCTTTGTTTAGTCGATCAGCCATTCTCGTTGTGTACGTTTTTTGTTTGAGTTTTTCTATACGTTTTAATTGTGAGTTATATTCAAAAGTGCTTAAATGTAAGTGACAAGTTTAAGTTTTTCGTGAGATCGGACGCCAACCGCGTCAAAGTCGCTGAGCATCGCATGTCTGATATCGCGAAAAAGGCTAGGCGCAGCCTTACATCAGATAACAAAAAGGATGAAGAGGAAAATAAAGCCCAGAAATGGCAACTTTACGGCACAGGGATAGCTGACTGAAGGCAAAAAAATTATTAAGGGACTTTATTATTGCGATTCTTTTAAGATTTATAGCATTTTGAAACTTTAAACGCGTTTTCTCAAAACCATGTTTTCAAAATCGGCGAGCAGTAGAACTTAAAAAGTTCACATCCGATTGACTTGAAATTTTAACTGTAGCTTCTTCATTAGATTAACTAGTGAAATACTCACGATTTTAGCGATTGATTAACAACAACAAAAGTTATAAACAATTAAGGACGATTTTTTTTGTCGAAAATGAATTTTTTTCTTCGAACCGTTGCCATTTTGCGAAGAAAAATTCTAAAAATATAATTATGTGTACTTCACTAGCGACACTTATGTAGATAATGAAAAAAATTTTGTTTTGGTTATAGGTGGCGTTGGGCACGAGTTCTACTGCTCGCCGCGGAAGAACTTTGAAAAAAAAAAAAAAAATAACGGTTCACGGCAATCGCTGTACAGCCGCCATTTTGTAAAAAATAGCAATGATTTTTTTTTCTATTCTCCAAGAATTGCTTAATTCAATGATATATTATTTATACACCTTACATCTCGAATGTCCTTTAAAAAAATCATGAAAAAAGCCTTTTTTTTGGAGCATTTGGTAGATATTACCCCCTAAGAGTAGTTATAATTTTTATTTTCGGAATTTCTATCAATCGGTTCACTATAATTGAACATAAATAATGCATTTGCTTAAAAATATTGATCATTGCCATTTTTTGACGCCTGGCACAAGTTGTTAATATAAATGATTCAATTCCCCAAAAAAGCTTAAAAATTAATCGAGTAAATCGAGTGATGGCATTACGTAAAGCATTTACTTAAGCTGCAGAAAAAGCTTTAAAACACCAAAAATCTTAAAAAGCGGTTCTACTATTTCGATTCAGATAAAGTTTTAGTTTTTAAAAACATTCCTGAAAGCATTTATTTTACATACAGCAGAATCACTTTCGTTGCTCCTTATTTCCACAAAATCTTCAAGTATGACCGTTTTGTGAACTTTGAACCTTTTATTGTAAATAGCACTCAAAAGTTATTATTTTCATTTATTTTTTATGAGCAATAAACATAACCATATGACAATCTACGTATTAGTAAGTTAGCGAAAGTTCCGCTAATATGGGCTTAGCGTTTAGCGATTATCGAGCTAAATTTTCCAGTCAGCGGATTAACGATTTTCAGTTCATAAGTTCTCTCTTTTTTGGAGGTTTGTCTTTAAGTTCAAACCTTTTAACATATGAGAATGAGTTTTTCACTAAAAGTAAATCATTTTTCGTAAGCAATATAAAAGCTTTTATAAACATACGCTAGCAGAGACTTGCAACCCGTAGTTTCTAGAAATATATTTAGCATTCTCAGCAAGAAATGGCTCAAAGCAACCCTTGTCTCTTAGGGCGAAAGTGAATTAATTGTTGTTGGTACCATAGTCATGATTCACCCCGAACACAACAGCACATACTGAGCTTCTCAGCTTTCTAGTTAGGTACACTGCGATGATGCTTCCGCTAGCTCATATTGGCAGCAATTAAAACGTTTTCCCTTTCTAAGTGCAACGTTTTGTGCAATTTTCTAACCAGGCCGCCGATTCAATCGATCGAACCGTTGAAAAAGTGCACCTTTTAAGATCTCTATTAGTGACATACTTTGGACCGTTTTGGGAACCATAATTGATTCACTGCCGACCGGATTAGCGAACGTCTACTGTGTGTATGTGTCCCCGGTTGGATGTAAACACGATTTACGGAAGCTGAGCATAAGCAAAAAAAAAAAAAAAAATCGATGATTGATGGCCTTCGATCGGAGTTGGCTGTTACCTACGTATTGGCGGCACCTCATCTCAGCAGCCATCCAAGCGTCAGAGGAAGTGCACGAAACCATTTTTGCCTCTTCTTTTGACGTAGGACTACGTCTAACCGCACTATATCGAGATACATTCTGAAGAAACTAAAAACCAAGATGTAACGTCGGAATGAAAGATTTTAAATGGTAATACTGATATAACCACATAATGGATCACAATAATCAATATGTCGTTGGATTGATAAAACGATGGACAATTTTGTGATTCTTCATATATCATTGTTACTTAATTTTTGAACAGTGAAAATTGATGAAAAGTTTCAAGGTCGTATTTTCACGAACAATGTACCAATCACATGCGAGCACTCCTGGCACAGACTTCATGAGTGGACACCAACTGCCTGCTATGACAACCTCTATTCAGTGGCAAAAAAAAATTGACAGAATCTCCCCGTCCCAATAGGTCAACTAACATTTGCTTCTATGAACCTAGACTATTTTAATGTCTTGAAAGTAAAGCTTTTTCGGAAAGTTACAAAGTAACAACCTCCTTTATCAGACAATTAAACGATCTGTTGTGAGAATGTTATTAAAACTGATGTCTTGAAAGAAAAAATGCTGACACGGGCAACAGTACTGCCCCGGCTATGTATGAGAAGACGGTCGCTCGTCGTCAGTGCCATTTGTGTGCAGTCGATTGCCATTTGTGTGCAGTCAAGCCAAGTGGAAACAATGTAGGGGTAAACAGGGTAAGACCGCCCAGCGGGGTAAGACCGCCCACCGTAGTTTTACTACCAAGTTATGAAATAATTGAAAAATTTCTTTAACGTGTCTATTACAGTATAATTACATAACATTTTGCACGTTTTTCTGTTTTGATAGTGCACGAACGGTCGCAGAAATAATCAAAAACAACCTTTCAGCTGGCAACCAGTCAATGCGCTATTGTTTTGCGGCAACGGGACTTAAGGTTTTTCAGTCTAAAAATCTATTGTTTTGTTCGTGAATATACGTTTAATCGCTTGCCTGAATCTATCTTCTTTCGAAAATATCGAAGGCCGTGAGTAATCTTGTAATTTTGACTACTTTTTCGGTCAAATATGAAAATGTTCCACTGGGGGTAAAGTCGCCCACTATACAAGGGGTAAAACCGCCACGAATCCAACTGCTTGTTGTTTTAAGTCAAGACCCAAATGCCTCGACACTACAAAGGGAATATTTACAGGATCAGTAAAGCAACTTCAAGCCACATAAGACTTCGATGTTAATCGACCATTTTCGATTTGGTTTAAGCTTTTCTAGTAATATATTTTAACAGGACTTATTTTTGAAAAAGGTAAACCTGTGTGAAAATGGTGTTAATGAACCAAAATAATTTTAGAGCCAGGACGGTGTGTTTGATAGGTATGACGTCTCCGGCAGAATTGGAAATAGTAGTTTTTTACTTTCGAAAAAAGCACACACTCTAAAAAAATTCAAAGAAAAAATATAGAAATAGAATTAAAAATATATTTTTTTTAATTTTTTCGAAAAAAACATATTTTTGCCTGTAAAATCTACAAAAGGTAAGCTAAAATTTTATGGTTGATGGATCATGGAGTAATAGAAATATTAATAGCTCAATTTTTGTGAAGATTTTTTTTGACGGTTTATTTGGTGTATAGAGTCGTTGGTAATTTTGTTCTTAAAAAAAACATAGAAAATTGAAAATATAAATAATAGAAATAATAATTATTAGTATTTTTCTATACATAATAAGTCTTCAAAAAAATCATACAGATAGGTTTAATGAGTTTTAATTTTTAGCTTAAAGATAGGTATATTATGAATTCAATATATTGAAATACCCCAATTCTGAAAAATCTATTTATTTTGAAAAACCAAAAAAAGTTACCTGAACATTGATTTGAACTTGAATAATCAGGAAACAAAAAAAGTTAAAACTTAGAAAAAAATTTTTTTTTCAGATTTTTCACAGTGTATATTTTATTTAAAAAGAAAAAAAAATACCATCTACAACTTTGTCAGAGACACTATACCGATAGAATCAACCGTTTCGGCCCTAAAAATATTGTTTATGCTCAAAAAATGGTGGGCGATTTTACCCCGCTGGTGGGCGGGCTTACCCCGCATGAAAAAGATCTGCACATTTTCAATGAATTTTTAATATTTAAAAAAAAGCTGGAAAATAAACAAAAATATTTCAGTTCTTATTTTTTAAATGCGGGTATTGAATAGAAGAACCTCTTAGCGAAGAAAAAATGAAATTGCAGCCGCAACTTTTTTTTTCTATAAACAGAATTGCTTAAAGTGGCGATCTTACCCCGCTTACCCCTAGCTGCTGTCGACGTACTGTGGTGCGTGTTCGCACACTACACTGTGCGACCGGGGATAAAATAGTTTTGTACGCAACAGTATATCACGATGTTGGATGTTGCATCCAATATGTGATTACAACTGAACAGATTTTGTCCACCAATGCTTTGATCGAACGACGACGGTTGCCAAAGCATGTGATACCATAATTGGCATATCATTGTTCGTTGTACATTGTACGATGAACAGTAAATTAGTAAAAAGTTCAGTTGAAATCCACTTCTTCTAGTTCAGTTTCGAAGCTTTCAACCACTCACGAGCTCGCTTTATATAGCTGCAACATATGTTTTTTCATCGTTTTAGAGTGCTTATTGTATTACTATCCCTGAACAGATTTCAAACGCCGATGTCTTAATCGACAGGTAGAATATTGCGAAAGATTGTTATATAATAATTAAAATATCTCTTCAACAAAAGTTGTGTTAACATTCTACTAATCAGAAGTTTGCTACCCCGTTGCTCGTTTCCTTTTGGTTGTCGTGACGAGTAGATGGCATTTGAACTGCAACCGTAGTGATTTTCATATCCATGTTTAGTGATAAAAACTTCTTTCAAATTCCTAAAATTAGAAGTTGCATTGGGTTGTTGTCTTTTCGAATTCTACACTCTGTTTTTCTCAGATTTATTTAAATGATCAACTAGAGGCTATTTAAAAGACAATAGAAAACCAATATGCTTCGTAAAGATTTTTAAACAGATATTTCAGATAGCGCGTTTAAGCTGTACTGATGGTTATATTTTTCCAGTTAAAAAAATTTAATTCAATATGACAATCCTAGTTGCATTACGCGGTTGTGGTATAGAGAAAACCCAAATTATATGCATCTTGACGTTAGGTTTTAAACATTCATATTCATATTTTTTAATTACAAAAATATTACATCAGCATCTGCAGGAAAATATTACTAAACATATAAACACAACCTGTCGCACAACACAACATATAAACACAACCGTGTAAAGATACTAAACATATGAACACAACCTGTCATTGCCAGACTTGTAATATGCAAACATCAGTTGGAGAGGTTAATGTTGTTTATCAAACCGAGCTAGGTTTATTAACTTATTGTTTATTGACTTTTAAATATGGCATTTTGATGTTTGTTTTTTCGTTGGTATCTTAAAATTGATTGATTTTTTTCTGGTTCTGCTTAATGAATAAATGTTTCAATTGGCCAAAAATGAAAAAAAAAAAATGACTGTTACATGTTACATCCTCATAAATTCCAATGTCAATTTCAAAATTTTTGTGAATATAGATTTTTCACTAAAAACTGCAACTCTTTATCGTCACTTTTCCAACGAACTTGTAAATACAGGATTTTTTTAAGTGACTTCTTCGCTAAGCAGTTGTAAGAAACTGACAATGATACTGCTTTGAAATCGGTGAGTGAGCTATCTTTCACAAGCGCAATTGAAGATGAAAGGAAGTTTGCTTTCTACAGAATCGTTCTTAATTAGGACCTACATAAAAAATTGCCTTTCCGCGTGTTAAAGAAATTTGACTGCATTAGGATGAAAGGTATTCATCAATGTTAGAAACAGTATTTTTTTCTACTTAAATAGATGTCTGCAAATAAATAATCTAAATTATTTTTAAAAATAAACGCTTTTCTTTCTATGACTTTCTGGTGGCATATGACCTTAACAATATGTGGCCACCAATGAACTAGTTTTAGGATTGTAAGTTGTTAGAGGTGTCGTTTGATGGATTTAGGCTCAATAATCTGGAAGTATCCGGAACGCAACGTCCGCATGAAGCCCTCAACGACTTAACACTTGATATGACCCTTCCGAGTAATTAGAAGTATAGCACGGTATTAAGTACTGCTTTGATCATGTCTATTTTGGTTTCGGTTTCGGCAACATAATGGACAAAATGCCTTTCTCTTGGTGGTTGTTGAGTTTGAATTGTTTAAAAGCAAAACAAGAAAACTATAAATTATGATTAAACATAACCGTTCGTTTTTGGCTCATGTGTGCCAAAGTCAAACCGTGTCGAAAGTGAAACGAAGTCAAATCGAACAAAGTCTGATTTCTTTAAATGAAATATAAAACTATCGTAGTCCTACGTCAAACATGCGGTCGTGTCTTGGATACCACCCTCGTACTATTTTTTCATGCACAAGTGATGCGCGAAATTTTCTGGCGTTCATTCACACAGTTAGGGTGGCTGCATATTGATGCATTTCTTGCATGAAATCGTTAGGTTTCGGGTAAAAATTGTAGCGAGACTTTGTTATATTTTTGTTTAAATAACAACCGGTTCATATAGGGGTAAAACTTTGTAGACAAAGTTCCAAAAATGAACCATCCTTGTGTCGTTGAGAGCGGTCGCCTAGGCTAGGGGCACCGGAGGGGAGAATATGTGAGCCGCCAAAACAAATCACGACGAGCAAGGTTATTAAAATCGAGAGTGAATCAGATGATGATGATCATAGTTGCAGCTTTCGCTCTCAGTTGGTCTCATCGCGAAAGTGCTAAGGTAATTTAAAATAATAAGCGCGCTTTTTGATATGCTAAAAAGGTTGAAGAGGAAAGAGCATGCGCGCGGTTGTTGGTGATAGGAGAGTGTGGCGGTGAATGAACAGAAAAAAACAACACCGCGAGATTATGTGAGCCGCGTGCGCGAGCGGCGCTGGGAAATGGTTTTTCTTCGGTTGGTCTTGTAGTGGCCGAAGAAATGGAACAATTTGTGCAGCAGCAGCAGGCCCGGCACAGTTGGTAGTTCGGCTTTGGCAGTGATCACATCGCGGTGGATCTCTGTTTTCTGCTCTCTGCTCGCGGGGCTGATCGAGTTGGTCCCGAAGTTTCGGTTGAAAAGTCTATATAAATCCGTACGAAAGACCAGTAGAAGGCTATAGTTTTTTCTTGGATTTCGCGTAGACAAGATCAAAGTTCAACCGCTGGAGGCAGTCTAGTTATAGGATAGTAGGTCCTTCCCAGGAGCATCAACGAAACTATGTTGAGGTTTTGTGCTTTGGATTGAACGCGACGTATAATGCATTGATCAGGTCATCAGAACCGTTGGATTTAAATCAGCAATACCCTTATGTAAGGAATTATAAGGTATTTTTGTGTTTGTGTGACGCGTTGTTTGTGTGAAATTGTTTGTTGGGATCGGATACTGCAATAAAAATTTTGTTTTTCGTTTACACCCAGGTTGAAACGATATGTAAGATGAGTGATAAACGCCAGATTCAAAGATGTTCCGCAGTAGTTATTGTGATCCTGCAGTTAGTAATAAGTCAATCCAACAGTGCCAAAGTAGACAAGGTGGTTGTGGTGATACCCAAGGGTCCCAGGACGCTACAGATGCTCGGATCTATGAGTCCGCAGCTGCTACATACGATCAGTGACGTACTGAAACCAGTACCCTCCAATGTTGTTCAAATACCAGTTCCTTACTATCCGGAGCTTAATAGATATCATAATAACAAACGGCATAAATATGGTGATTTCTCAAAGTTACTACACCACGCGTACTTCAAGAGTCCGTTCAAAGCTTCTCCTCCCATCAATTTCGAGTTGAAGAATACACAACCCGGACCGTACGATACTCCGTTCACACCAATGCTGAAACCTAGTCCAGTAAGCGCATTACACGTGGAGAAGGCACCGGAAATAAAATTCACACCGATTAATTTGCTTCCACCGGAACCACCCAATTTTGAGACCGTACGGAATTACGTCCAAAAGCTCAAGGTCAAGCAAAAGGCTTTCTTCGACACCCATGGATACGACTACGGACTATCGGTGGTACCTCCAGCGAACAAATATACCGATTATGTGAAGAAGAAAAAATATCACCACAAGTACAGTAAACCCAGCTACGAATACCTGTTCAACTCGCATCCGAACGAATTATCACACATAGGTCAGGCCAATCTCAAACCGGTGGAAGAGCATGTTTACTATACCGAGGATTCGGACGCCGACCATCACTACCACAAAGCTAATCCGGAAGGGCACGAGTTCGTGATAGCTCCGGATAATGATTTCCAAACGGCAATTCCTCTCGCGGGTTTTGTTGATGCAGACGACGCGCACTTCGAGCAGAAAGGAGAAGATTTGGTACTGAAGACAAAACATCCTCATGCTGCGGTTATTACACCAGAAGAGTTACAGTATTTCACCCATCACTACACCAATGAACATGTATTTTCGGAAAGGCTGGAACCAAAAACGAATAATAATATTGAGAGTGAGGACTTGAACTCCGTTCATCACAGGGATAAACGATACAAAAATGATCGCACGGGTCGTGCTAATGAAAATCAGGATTTCGAAGCAGACTTCTATGACTCCGAAGAGACAAAGAAATTTTTGAGAGAGGACGATTTTTACGACATCGAGGAAGTGAAGGCGCACGCAAATTTTGAGCCGAGGAAGACGTACACTCAAGTGCGCCATGAGAACGTGAAGCGCAAGGAAAATAGTCCGGTAGATGGGGGGCCCCGAGTCCGCGAAAAGGTCACAGTATCCAAAACCAACATCGTCTACAGTGAGAAGGGAAAGGAAGAAGATAGATTCGATCACAGGGAGGAGCAATCGTCCAGTGATTTTAATTCCAAATCAAAGATGCCAAAGAAATATCGTAGCAAGCGAGATCTCACTGAACAGTTAGCACCAACAGGAACTTCGGAGGAAACTCATACAGCCGAAGAGCTCCCCGAGGATAACTATGACGAGCCGAGTAGTCAGGAGAACGAAATAGAGTATGAACTGCTACCGGAACAGGATGTTGAGGAGCTTCAGAATGATACAAACACAATCTTGCTTCCTTACGCGCAGGCGCTGATATTTCAAAACGAAACAGACATGATTTTCCTTCCCTTACCGGAGGCACTGGTGGACCCGAGACAGCTGCAAGGTGAAGAATTGCTAAATTTTCTGGACGAAGCCATTGCAAATTCCACACAGCTTCTGCCAACGGAAAAGCAGAAGAAACCCATAGAAGTTAGTGCCGAGATTCAGAAGCTGCACGGACAGGAATTAATTCGATTTTTAGATGACGCCATCAAGACATCCAATCAATATCTGCTGGGTGAAGTAAATGACACTAGTTCCGGAGATGCGATCAAACTTGTTAATGCTCCTCGTCTGGGTGATCCGCCTCCAGTAGTGAGCCAACAACAAATAGACCATGAAATTGTTTTCGCAGAGAATGCACCCCGGGCAGAGGGGTTAGTTAGGAGAGACTTTCTCAAATTCAGCGGCAAACACCGGTTGCCAGATGTGCCACAGTTTGAAACGTTGAGATTCGTGAGACCTTTCAACACCTTTCTGAGACTTCACAAACAAGCGGTACCCGATGACTATGAGATTGAGTTTGAGGCGCAAAATCCGAGAGATTTGCATGGAGAAGATTTGATTAGATACCTGCAAGAGGCGATCGACAACACAACACGTTTATTCCCGGATAAATACGAAAGTCATAATTATACTATACCCTACATGGATCGTGCGTTCCACTATGTGGACGTCGATACGGCAATAAAAAGAGCTGATACCGTATCCGGTGAGATTTCGGACTATTTGAACAATAGACAAAAGCAGAATGAAATCGAGTCAAAAGCAAATGCAGAACAACCCCTCGTCAGTAAGGGTGGTTTCGTGCCCGTACGACGATCAGATATAATTAACGCCCAGTTTAAGCCAACATCTAAACAGCCAGAATTTGTTGGTGTTCCGAAGGATGCGTACAAAAATTCTCCACAAAAACAATCTAATCCGGCGGTTGTTGTGTATAATGACGTTATCAGACACATTAAAAACCACCTCTCAACAAGTAAAACAACCAAGACAAACAATCGTAACATGTTAATGATCGCTGTTCCCAGAAGCTTGCAGAGCAACTTCAGCCGTGATGCCGAGCGAAGGCAAGACTACGGAGTTGAAGGTTTTTCGAGCAGTACCCTGTTTACGCTACCGATTTTTGACATCAATAAATTCTATCCATCTTCGAATTTAGCCTACGACAGCGGAGAAGAGGGTGTTGAACATGAGCACTACATTCCACCTTCTAGGATGAAAACAAAAATCGAGAGAGAAGCCGAAAGGATGGTCGAAAAGGGCACATCGTCAGGAAAAGTCCACACCAGATCGTATCCCCGCGATGATATTGACGATGCATTTAAAGACGTTTCTCACCAGGGGCCCCAAACCAACAAGGTCATTCCCATAAAGCCATACGCTGTGAAGGAAAAGCTTCGCGATGCACCGCAGCCAACATTTAAAAAACCAGGCCCACCGTACTCGGCGCTGCCGCTTCCCCCGATCAGTACCAAAACAAAGGTGGCCAAACTCAACACAGTGACGAAACATCGGAAAGCTCCGCCACCGCATCCTCCACCGAAGCGGAAAAGGCCCACAAAACATCGTTCTTCCACCGTCGTGAAACGAGTAGTACCCATAGTGCGGAAGAGGGTGCGCATCGTTAAGCACTAGGGCCTGAAGGTGATGAAAAAAACTTATCTTCACGCGTTACTTAAGCTCGTTAGTTCCCGTTTACTAATTTCTCTCAAATTGAGCAGGCACTGTGGGGAGGAAACACACGTTTCATTCGTAGGTAATTACTTAACCCCGTTATCCACTGTGCAGGTAAACACCATTCTTAGTATTAGAAGACGAAAGGCAACAAAACCTTCTCGTAGCAAAGTAGTTGTGTAAGCTGAACTATTTATTTTTCCCAAAAGACTACAATCCATCGCAAAACAAGTTACCGAAGCAGCGAACGAAACTAATCAACGGTGAGTTGAACAAAAAAAACTTCCCGAACGAATTGTATTTTAGGCCGAATAAAAAGAGATGCTAATTAAATAAACCATTTTTGCGCGTTCACGCGCATCAGCGTTTTATTCATCCGTAAGCGTTCGTTGCAGCTCCGGAACAACAGTTTTCTTCCGTTTTCATGGACGATAAGCCATGGGGAAGAGCTGAAAGTAAGCCTGCTCGCCGGTAATGGAGATACCCACGCAGTGAACTGTTTACTTTCCTCCGCAAGGTAACCATTAAATTCGCATCACAGGACAAACAATGGCTGCAGTGTCGCGAAACAATCATTCCTTACGCAAACGGTTGCCGATACATTAGGTAACATTGTCTTCGCGGCATTTTGCAATGATACCGTTTATTTCGAATTGAAGCAAAACGAATTTCTGCCAAACAATTCCAAACAACGACTCGCTTTGGAGGAGACGAAAATGAATTACGATCAACCGAGTGTAACATGAGTCCGTGTTTTGGTTTCACCCGCTTCGATGAGTGATCCAGTGCAATTGGGAGCATTTAATATCCGAAACCATTTCCCATTTTGTTGTAAAAAATCATCAAACCAATCAGATCTTCCGAGATTTGATTGTTGAATTCGATTGTTAGTGCCAATAGACCCATCAAAACAGAGAAAGTATAGTCACACCTATTACAAGTCTGGTAAACTGAATTTTAGAAACCAATTTGATCCAGCTGTGCCAAATTTCGCGGTTTGTCGAGTTGAATTAGGCTTTATTATTTCAATGATGTTAATTAACGAAACTAATCTGTGTAAAGCTGTCATCTTCAATTAATGCAGCTTATTTTCGCCTATGAAAAGCTTTTCACCTTCACACTTTCTTTGTAATTTATTATAGAGCCTTTTGTTATAGCGGAAACATTCTCAGCTTCTTGGAAACAAATAGATGTCAGATTTTTATAATTTTTCATAAGAAGAAATAGTGTGGGAAAGGCAAATAGGGCTTGAATTGAAGTATTAATTCAGCCTTGAAAAAAAAAAAAAACTACCAAATACAGTTACAATATTTTGTTAAATTTTGGTTTCAAATGAATCGAAGGACAATAAAAACAAAGATGCAAAAAAGGCATCTCTTAATACAAACTAGCAATTGAAGTTTAATACATACATTCGAGATATTCATTTTTCGACTTATCGTCCAATTCCATGTGGCTCCGAAAATTTTAGGAAAAAGGCGTGTTGTCGAAAATTCCTAGTTTATTTTTTTTAAACTAAATGTGGGGCAACGCGAAGGTTGAATGTCTAAAATTTGAACAAAATCAATCGAAAACTTTGTTAAAGAAAAAATATTCGATTCATTGTTTGATAATGAAGTGGGTATACATTGTAATGTGTTCGACTTACTTGGAGCTTTTCCTCGAGCACGACTCACTATCCTTCGAACCAGTCGTTTTCTTCGCTTTTTTGGCTACGTAATTACATTTTTGCTTAATCGGCATTAGTTCCTGTGCAAGCATTTTAGGAATCACAGTGACGCCATTGTATTACTGTTCGATCGAATTTCAAAAGTGACAGCAAAATATTGTAGTGCTTCTTTGAGAGTTTATTTTTTCGCCTTCAGGCTTTATTTCGTGTTAAAGTCCGATAAAACTTGATTAGAAGTTCTCCAAATCTTTTTAAAATATAACAAAAAATGGCTTTTGGATAATTCAACCAATTCAACGGTCCATAAAATTCACTAGCGGAAGCAGAGAATTTTCACTACGAGTGTGTAAGATAAATTTGCATTGTACTTAGGTTCCGATGATGTCATAAACAAATTAACTTATCCTGATGATAAATGCCTACTGTTACTCTAAACACTGTTAAAATAATTTAGGATAATTAAAAAAAAGTCATTGTGTTCTCGTACGTCTAGATTTTTTCACTGTTTAAGCTTTTCTTACCAAAAGCTTTTTAAAATCGAAGCTTTCCAACCCGCATATCTGCTTAATGCTTCAGCTGTCTCTGTTTCATTTGTCATGGTGAGATAAAGAGATGATGATTTACGCCGCAATGCGATCAAATACATTTCGTCATATGTTGATGATGCGCTGACAGGTCTGTGAAAAGCCCCCATGTTGTTGATGACGCTTCACTCAGCTGGTTTTTTTGTTGTGCACATGGTTGATTTGATGCGAAAGTTGTTAAAAATTTGTACTTATCCAATAATAAGTCTATGTTGGAAAAAGAGTGAAGATAATAGGATACTTTTTGGAAATCCTGTAACCACTATTGAAAAAGAGGGATGATCATTCGCTAAAGACAGTGATGGACAAAACAACTACACTAATGCTCATTTGTGGTAGTTTAGCATCTGACTTTGAATTTTGAATTCCCGTTTGTTGTTTGTAAAATTTAGACTCATTGCTCTGTTGTTCTGACTTTTGTATACGGTATTCGAACTTCAAGTGTTAAACTTGAGAATTGGGATGTTGGGTTAAATGTATTCAGCAATATTATATAAATACTAGCTGACCCGGCAAACTTCGTCTCGCCCATTTTTGTGTTCAATTTTATAGTCTGTCTAGTTTAGTTTATAGTCTGCAAAGGCACGGCGAATCAGCCATAGGATATGATCAAAGTCAAAAGACAAATCGTTTGAAATGATTGGTTTCATCGGAATGACAACGTCCTATGTATGAGATCGATTTGTGGCTTCAGTGCATCATTACGATTCCGGAAATACCCATGTTGGGTGGTATTAGGTCATTTTCCGCTGTTGTACAGAAACCGGAAGTCGCCATCTTGGACTTCAAAATGGCATTAGGAGACAATTTCTGGCCTCTGAGCGTCATTCTGGTTGAAGAAACACTCATATAGGGTGGTATTTGGTTATTTGGCGCAGTATTTCAGAAACCGGAAGGTGCCATCTTGGATTTCGAAATGGCATTTGGAGCCAATATTTGGCATCTGAGCGTCATTCTGGTTAAAGAAACACTTATATTGGGTGGTATGTTTTCCAGAAACCGGAAGACGCCTTCTTTGATTTTAAAATAGCATTTGTAGATAGTTTTTGGCTTCTGAGCGTCATGCTGGTTGAAGACGCACTCATATTGGGTGGTATTTGGTCATTTTCGGCAATTTTATAGAAACCGGAAGTCGCCATCTTGGATTTCAAAATGCCATTTGGAGACAATTTCTGTACTCTGATCGTCATTCTGGTTAAAGAAACACTCATATTGGGTGGTATTTGGTCATTTACAGCAGTTTTCTGGAAACCGGAAGTCGCCATCTTGGATTTCAAAATGGCCTTTGGAGACAATTTCTGGCCTCTGAGCGTCATGCACTCATATTGGGTGGTGTTTGGTCATTTTCCATTGTTTTTCAATAACTGGTAGTCGCCATCTTGGATTTCAAAATGTTATTGGAGACATTTTCCGGATAAAAACCGAAAGTTTTCATCTTAAATTTTGAAATGGCGTCTGGAATCGATTCCTGGCTCCTGTACATAGACCCGATCATTTTAGGCTGTTTGTCGGAAATCCTGGTTGAAATAACTGTTCAGTTTGTTTGGGAGACCTCCCTCCCCTTCCGGGGGACTGTCAACCCACCATAGGAATTTGTGTTTGATTTGTATAAGAGCCCTCAATCCAGAAGTGGGAGGGGTGTCGAACCACCCTGAAAATTTTTCTTACTCTCAAAAACCTCAACATATCAAATTTGGTTTCATTTACATGGTTATTTCTCGAGACGTGCAGATACTTGTGTTTCATTTGTATAGAATTCTTCCCTTCCAGAAGGGGGAGGGGTATCGGAGCATTATAAACATATTTGCTACCCCTTAAAACATTCACCCGCAAATTTGGTTGCATTTGGCTGATTGGTTCTCGGGCTATGCGAAATTTATGTTCCATTTGCATGGGACCCCTCCCCCTTACAGAAGAGGGAGGGGTGTCAAACCATTATAAACATCTTTGTTACCCCAAAAAACATCCACCTGCCAAATTTGATTCCATTCAATCGGTAAGTTCTCGAGATGTGTAGAAATTTGTGTTTCATTTGTACAGAACCCTTCCCTTCCAGAAGAGAGAGGGATGTCGAACCAATATGGACATATTGTTTACTTCTAAACACATTCACATGCCAAATATGGTTCCATTTGCTTTGTTAGATTTTGAAATGTGCAGAAATTTGTGTTTCATTTTTGTAGAACCCTCCCTTCCAGAAGAGGAAGGGGTATCGAACCATTACGGACATAATTGTTACCCCTGAAAACATTCACATGCCAAATTTGGCTGTATTCGCTTGATTGGTTTTCGAGCTGTGCGAAATTTGTGTTTCATTTGTATGGGACACCTCCCTTATAGAAGAGGGAGGGGTGTCGAACCATTATGGATATATTTTTCACCCCTTAAAACGGTAACCTGCCAAATTTGGCTCCATTTAGTTGGTTAGTTCTTGAGATGTGCAGAAATTTGTGTTTCATTTGTGTGGAATCCCTCCTTTTAAGAATTGGGAGGAGTATCAAACTAATGTGGACATATTTGTTATTCCTAAAAACATCCACATGCCGAATTCGGTTCCATTTGCTTGATTAGTTCTTGAGTTGTTCAGAAGTGTATGTTCCATTTGTATGGGACCCTCCCTTCCAAAGAAGAAAGGAATCTCAAACCATCATAGGAACCTTTCTCGGCCCCAAAAACCCCTACATAAAAATTTTCACGTCGATCGGTTCGATAGTTTCCGAGCCTATATTATATATCAGATAGACAGACAGACAGACAGACCGGACTGCATTTTTATAGGTATAGATTATTATTATATGAAGTAGTCCTACACACAACAAACTATCGCCAATCAAACGAAAGCCGTGGCGGTCGTGCTGTATCAACAAGTTGTCGCCATGTTGCTTGTTTCTGGGCTGTGTTTCGCTGCGATTCTCTATTTCTGGTGTCAGTAGGGTTGCTGAAAAGAAGCGATTTCACCAGGTTGTCATCCGGCATCCTCGCTACATGTCCGGCCTTCCGCAGCCTAGTTTTGCCAGGTATGCAATGGGATTCTCTCCGACGCAGTGCGTGCAGTTCACGTTTCATGCGCCTTTTCTATTCTCCATCGCCCGTCTGTACTCCACCGTAGATAGTCCGTAGCACCTTCCGTTCGAAAATTCCAAGAGCGACCAAGTCCTCTCCGAGAAGCGTTGATTTCTCGATTTCGTATTAGAGGATTACCGGTCTGATCAGGGTTTTGGAAAGTGTCAACTTAGTGCATTATCGCACCCGATTCGATCGAGGCGTTTTTCGAAGTGAAAAGTGGGCACGATTTACAGTCTAGATGAGTCTTTTGATCTCTTTGTAGGTGTTATTGTCGGCGGTCACCAGTGACCCCGAATACACGAACACGTCGACCACCACAAGCTCATCGTCACTTACAGAGACTTGAGTTGGCAAGCTTATGAAGTGTTGGAGCTGTTATGTTGCATCTCATTACACATTATAGTAAGATCTGACGGGTTGAAAAAATCTAATGCGTGGTGGCACGGGCACGCTTGGTACTGGCCTTCAATCCTGTTGGTTAAAAGTGATAGACGATGGAACAGGATCTGCGAGAGTATTTTGTAGGCGGCATTGATAAGCAAGATACGATTTATCTAGCCTCTCAGCTATGGGTAGTACCGCTTCGAACTGATGCGCATAAGCTTCCACAGCCTAGAAGTTTTGGAGCTGCTCGATGTTAATCCGCGGGGATCGGCTATGCCGTGTGAGATACACGGTCGAAAGTTTCGAGCGCAAGCATACCAAGCATAATGGTCCGAATCAATATCTGAACAGCGATTGGTGCATACGTCGGTAATGTCTAAATAAATCGGCCGTCGATGAGTATAAGGTCAATTTAGATTTGGTCTATCACCTTCGTCATCTAGTTTATTGGATGCCTTTGCAGGGGAAGGAGGTACTTCGGACTACCAGTTTTAGGGAAACTGGCATCCCTGGGCGTTGATTGTTCATGTACCAGATGACGATCTTGATATTTCGACGCGAGCAGCTGCATCTCATCTAAAATGCATCTTACTCGACATCGGGTCTTTCTTTGTGAGGGCAGTGTACGTTAAGGGTGGAGTTGTAGAAACACCTCTCCGTCTAGTCCTTGACAGATTGGTACCGCCATCTTCACAGCGCCACAGAGGAGTAATTCGAGTGAAAACCTGGCCAAAATTATTTTCGCTGCTATTTAGCAATGTTTTGGGTAATATTTGAGTGAAAAGTGGAAATAAATGATTTCAGAATGATCAGATGTAAAATAAGTTCAATTAACCCTTTTAGGACCAAAAAACAAAAGTTTTACAACTTTGGAATCTGATATTAATAAATTTATTTTTTTTCCTTTACAGAATAGAAAGATAGAACGTATATACAACGATTTTACGTAAACTATGAAGCTTAGGAAAGACAAAGAACTAACATACATACATACATACATATATAATATATGTGATTAACACGACCGGCATTTTTGCTTCGCAGTTAAAAACATGCTTATTGAAAATTTGTACATCAGTTTTCACAGTTATTTGGTACCATTTATTTGTAATTTGTTTGAAATTTAAACTTTATGATATAACCATGATAACCATGATTTATGGGCTTCTAATGCCCATGGGAAAAATGTTGTGTTCGTTTCAAATTCCAGTAGCCGCTTTGTTTCGTGTTCTTGTCCTGAATTTAGCTAATCTAACACTCAAGCGAAATAAAATGGACAGTTGAATGTTTATTGAATTAAACTATACAAAAACTGAAATCCCTTAACGTGTTGAATCCACACAGCAGTGTTAATTTGGCTTTCATGCCAAAAAAATTAGAAGACTTCTCAAGTTTAGTTTATTTTTATTCTGCGGTTCAGGTATCATGGATTTATTACAGATAAGACGGAAAAATGAAAGAAATGCTTGACGATTGCAAACCTGAAACGAGAGAAATGTTAAAGAAACTGCTCAAGTTAGAGATGAATCACAGTTGTTTACGTTCGCTTAGCTGGATTCTTCATCAGAGTCGCTTCGAATTTTCGCAAAGTCTTTATCATAGCTACCCACGACGTTATCTATCTTAAGCATATTGAGAGTTTCGACGCTGAAAGGTTTACTTTTTATCACTGGATTCTTACGGGAGGAACTCAAAAACGGATCCGAGCTTAGCAGCAGCCTGTTTAGGATATCTCGATTGCAAGCCGTTCTCGAGAACTTTCTCGTAAAGTTCTGGCGATATACTCTAAAATGTTTATTGCGTGCCTCTGCAGCCTCCTCAGAAAGTAATCCAATCGGCAAAAGAGCGTGCTCTATGACACTCTTCCCGTGCACTAAAATCTTATGAACGGTTGGGGTCATGGGATGCCAACGATATAGAGATGAATACCTCCGTGCTGTATCCATCGCGTATCTCGAAAATTTGTCAGTGTCTATACTGTGTCCACAAGTTATGACCTCTATTATAATTTTGAATCGGTGAATCAATTCTTTATCAACGCCAGTTATTTCAGCAACCGCATCAACTTCCTCAAAAAAACACCTAGCAGTGTTGCCTTCATTTGTAATTCCGCAACCTGCTTTCGGCACATCCACCAGAAGTCCGAGCTGAGTTTTCATTTCCGTTTAAATCTGTTTTTGACGTAGGACTACGTCTAACCGCACTATATCGAGATACATTCTGAAGAAACTAAAAACCAAGATGTAACGTCGGAATGAAAGATTTTAAATGGTAATACTGATGTAACCACATGATGGATCACAATAATCAATATGTCGTTGGATTGATAAAACGATGGACAATTTTGTGATTCTTCATATATCATTGTTACTTAATATTTGAACAGTGAAAATTGATGAAAAGTTTCAAGGTCGTATTTTCACGAACAATGTACCAATCACATGCGAGCACTCCTGGCACAGACTTCATGAGTGGACACCAACTGCCTGCTACGACAACCTCTATTCAGTGGCAAAAAAAAAAAATTGACAGAATCTCCCCGTCCCAATAGGTCAACTAACATTTGCTTCTATGAACCTAGACTATTTTAATGTCTTGAAAGTAAAGCTTTTTCGGAAAGTTACAAAGTAACAACCTCCTTTATCAGACAATTAAACGATCTGTTGTGAGAATGTTATTAAAACTGATGTCTTGAAAGAAAACATGCTGACACGGGCAACAATACTGCCCCGGCTATGTATGAGAAGACGGTCGCTCGTTGTCAGTGCAGTAGCACTCGATTGCCATTTGTGTGCAGTCAAGCCAAGTGGAAACAATGTAGGGGTAAACAGGGTAAGACCGCCCTGCGGGGTAAGACCGCCCACCGTAGTTTTACTACCAAGTTATAAAATAATTGAAAAATTTCTTTAACGTGTCTATTACAGTATAATTACATAACATTTTGCACGTTTTTCTGTTTTGATAGTGCACGAACGGTCGCAGAAATAATCAAAAACAACCTTTCAGCTGGCAACCAGTCAATGCGCTATTGTTTTGCGGCAACGGGACTTAAGGTTTTTCAGTCTAAAAATCTATTGTTTTGTTCGTGAATATACGTTTAATCGCTTGCCTGAATCTATCTTCTTTCGAAAATATCGAAGGCCGTGAGTAATCTTGTAATTTTGACTACTTTTTCGGTCAAATATGAAAATGTTCCACTGGGGGTAAAGTCGCCCACTATACAATGGGTAAAACCGCCACGAATCCAACTGCTTGTTGTTTTACTTCAAGACCCAAATGCCTCGACACTACAAAGGGAATATTTACAGGATCAGTAAAGCAACTTCAAGCCACATAAGACATCGATGTTAATCGACCATTTTCGATTTGGTTTAAGCTTCTCTAGTAATATATTTTAACAGGACTTATTTTTGAAAGAGGTAAACCTGTGTGAAAATGGTGTTAATGAACCAAAATAATTTTAGAGCCAGGACGGTGTGTTTGATAGGTATGACGTCTCCGGCAGAATTGGAAATAGTAGTTTTTTACTTTCGAAAAAAGCACACACTCTAAAAAAATTCAAAGAAAAAATATAGAAATAGAATTAAAAATATATATTTTTTTAATTTTTTCGAAAAAAACATATTTTTGCCTGTAAAATCTACAAAAGGTAAGCTAAAATTTTATGGTTGTTGGATCATGGAGTAATAGAAATATTAATAGCTCAATTTTTGTGAAGATTTTTTTTGACGGTTTATTTGGTGTATAGAGTCGTTGGTAATTTTGTTCTTAAAAAAAAAAACATAGAAAATTGAAAATAGAAATAATAATTATTAGTATTTTTCTATACATAATAAGTCTTCAAAAAAATCATACAGATAGGTTTAATGAGTTTTAATTTTTAGCTTAAAGATAGGTATATTATGAATTCAATATATTGAAATACCCCAATTCTGAAAAATCTATTTATTTTGAAAACCAAAAAAGTTACCTGAACATTGATTTGAACTTGAATAATCAGAAAACAAAAAAAGTTAAAACTTAGAAAAAAATTTTTTTTTCAGATTTTTCACAGTGTATATTTTATTTAAAAAGAAAAAAAAATACCATCTACAACTTTGTAAGAGACACTATACCGATAGAATCAACCGTTTCGGCCCTAAAAATATTGTTTATGCTCAAAAAATGGTGGGCGATTTTACCCCGCTGGTGGGCGGGCTTACCCCGCATGAAAAAGATCTGCACATTTTCAATGAATTTTTAAAATTTAAAAAAAAGCTGGAAAATAAACAAAAATATTTCAGTTCTTATTTTTTAAATGCGGGTATTGAATAGAAGAACCTCTTAGCGAAGAAAAAATGAAATTGCAGCCGCAACTTTTTTTTCTATAAACAGAATTGCTTAAAGTGGCGATCTTACCCCGCTTACCCCTAGCTGCTGTCGACGTACTGTGGTGCGTGTTCGCACACTACACTGTGCGACCGGGGATAAAATAGTTTTGTACGCAACAGTATATCACGATGTTGGATGTTGCATCCAATATGTGATTACAACTGAACAGATTTTGACCACCAATGCTTTGATCGAACGACGACGGTTGCCAAAGCATGTGATACAATAATTGGCATATCATTGTTCGTTGTACATTGTACGATGAACAGTAAATTAGTAAAAAGTTCAGTTGAAATCCACTTCTTCTAGTTCAGTTTCGAAGCTTTCAACCACTCACGAGCTCGCTTTATATAGCTGCAACAGATGTTTTTTCATCGTTTTAAAGTGCTTATTGTATTACTATCCCTGAACAGATTTCAAACGCCGATGTCTTAATCGACAGGTAGAATATTGCGAAAGATTGTTATATAATAATTAAAATATCTCTTCAACAAAAGTTGTGTTAACATTCTACTAATCAGAAGTTTGCTACCCCGTTGCTCGTTTCCTTTTGGTTGTCGTGACGAGTAGATGGCATTTGAACTGCAACCGTAGTGATTTTCATATCCATGTTTAGTGATAAAAACTTCTTTCAAATTCCTAAAATTAGAAGTTGCATTGGGTTGTTGTCTTTTCGAATTCTACACTCTGTTTTTCTCAGATTTATTTAAATGATCAACTAGAGGCTATTTAAAAGACAATAGAAAACCAATATGCTTCGTAAAGATTTTTAAACAGATATTTCAGATAGCGCGTTTAAGCTGTACTGATGGTTATATTTTTCCAGTTAAATAAATTTAATTCAATATGACAATCCTAGTTGCATTACGCGGTTGTGGTATAGAGAAAACCCAAATTATATGCATCTTGACGTTAGGTTTTAAACATTCATATTCATATTTTTTAATTACAAAAATATTACATCAGCATCTGCAGGAAAATATTACTAAACATATAAACACAACCTGTCGCACAACACAACATATAAACACAACCGTGTAAAGATACTAAACATATGAACACAACCTGTCATTGCCAGACTTGTAATATGCAAACATCAGTTGGAGAGGTTAATGTTGTTTATCAAACCGAGCTAGGTTTATTAACTTATTGTTTATTGACTTTTAAATATGGCATTTTGATGTTTGTTTTTTCGTTGGTATCTTAAAATTGATTGATTTTTTTCTGGTTCTGCTTAATGAATAAATGTTTCAATTGGCCTAAAATGAAAAAAAAATGACTGTTACATGTTACATCCTCATAAATTCCAATGTCAATTTCAAAATTTTTGTGAATATAGATTTTTCACTAAAAACTGCAACTCTTTATCGTCACTTTTCCAACGAACTTGTAAATACAGGATTTTTTTTAAGTGACTTCTTCGCTAAGCAGTTGTAAGAAACTGACAATGATACTGCTTTGAAATCGGTGAGTGAGCTATCTTTCACAAGCGCAATTGAAGATGAAAGGAAGTTTGCTTTCTACTGAATCGTTCTTAATTAGGACCTACATAAAAAATTGCCTTTCCGCGTGTTAAAGAAATTTGACTGCATTAGGATGAAAGGTATTCATCAATATTAGAAACAGTATTTTTTTCTTCTTAAATAGATGTCTGCAAATAAATAATCTAAATTATTTTTAAAAATAAACGCTTTTCTTTCTATGACTTTCTGGTGGCATATGACCTTAACAATATGTGGCCACCAATGAACTAGTTTTAGGATTGTAAGTTGTTAGAGGTGTCGTTTGATGGATTTAGGCTCAATAATCTGGAAGTATCCGGAACGCAACGTCCGCATGAAGCCCTCAACGACTTAACACTTGATATGACCCTTCCGAGTAATTAGAAGTATAGCACGGTATTAAGTACTGCTTTGATCATGTCTATTTTGGTTTCGGTTTCGGCAACATAATGGACAAAATGCCTTTCTCTTGGTGGTTGTTGAGTTTGAATTGTTTAAAAGCAAAACAAGAAAACTATAAATTATGATTAAACATAACCGTTCGTTTTTGGCTCTTGTGTGCTAAAGTCAAACCGTGTCGAAAGTGAAACGAAGTCAAATCGAACAAAATCTGATTTCTTTAAATGAAATATAAAACTATCGTAGTCCTACGTCAAACATGCGGTCGTGTCTTGGATACCACCCTCGTACTATTTCCTCTCCGCAACGATCCTTTTTTCTTTGTCAAGACGAGCTTGCCATTTTTGCAATGGTAGCTTGTAGCTCAAATGAAGTATGAGTTAAAAAAAACGAATTCTGGCATGTAACGTTGATAGGCCGAATCTAAATGTATCTGGATTCTCATTCGAAATTTTAAAATCATTAAATGTCTTTGATGTCGCACCACAAATGTAACACCGCATGGTAGATGAAGTGTTACTTGCTGCATTGCAAACTTTTGCATCAACCATCGTGGGTTGAAGAGTATGCTTAATTTGAATCAGGTGTCCATTGCTTGCATAGTATTTCGATTTTAAAAGCTGTGAGATTTGCTTTTCGACATGCGACATTTCCTCCACAGTTGTTTCATTGGTTTCACATATGAACCGGCCTCGAATCGGGCGACAAAATCTAGGTGATGATGGAGTTGGATTTTGCCACACCAACTTGCTTTTGTTTTCGTTGTTGACAAACAGTCTTAGGGGTACGAACGAACTTAAAAAAATGTTACTGTCACTATCGCCACTGTTTTGAAATTTTTGTTCAAATTTGTCTTGCTGTGAGCCGTCACAACCCCACTTGGAGTATAGTTCCAAACTTTGTTGCTCTTTTGTTGTTAGGGTGGTCAATATTTCATCCAGATAAAGACATAATCTGGTTACTGTATGGTCCAGTAAGCCTAGAAGCTGAACCTCTAAGCAGACTTCAGAAACCGGAATAAATTTTTCTTCGGGGTAGCATTGTGCCTTAGCCTTTTGCAATGACGAATATGATGGATAGATAGACTTATTTGAAGCATAAATAATCTCCCATTGACTCCTTGTCAAATCTGCTTCAACGAAAATAGTCAATGCTTCTGAAAGCGAATGTCTATTTACTTTTGCAGTTTCTAATTTTACCAAAGCTTGTTTTTTTTTTCTTCACCTATAGTTTATTTGACACGGCACAAATACAATTTAATGTTTAACGGCGCCAATTATATCTGATGACTTAAATTCTTTAAGCAAATTTTTTATCCTCGCTGCCGACTACGAGCTGAAATTAAGTCTATCTTAAAACTAGCATATATTTTTCAATCAATGTTTTGTAGTTGAATGGTCGTCCGATGATCGTCGAATGGCCATGGATATGCAGCATGTATGGATTTGTTCTGCTAAGCCACGATGTCATGAGCTGGGACAGGGGCATGTAATCCTCGGGGCCTGGAAGTATTGTGCGGGGTTCAGTTGCTGGTTATGGTTCGTTGTTGTTGTTCGCTGTTGTTCAAGTCAAGATATCGCGAAAGGCCTCGGGTTCTCAGGTCCTAGCGGATTCGTGTGGGGTTCAGTTGCTGATTCCAAAATCGAGGTCTATGACGTGTTCTTGCCGTTTTGTTGAATGTGGATGGAAAAGAATGGGACTAGACTGGGGCCTTGATGGATTTCAGGAAAATGTATATAAGGGACATGTATGGTAGGTCACGACTCGCCAAGACATCACGAACAGGAACAGCTGGTCCTCTACCCTCGGCCCGGAGGGAAGTTATTAATTTAGACCTGGCGTCACGGTGTACAGGGCATGACCAAACAACGTGCTCTATGTCGTGATAACCTTCACCACAGGCACAGATACCACTTTCCCCGAGCCCAATACGACGGAGATGCGTATCAAATCTATAGTGATTGGACATAAGCCGCGACATCACGCAAATGAAATCTCGACCTACATCCAACCCCTTGAACCACGGGCTCGTCGATACCTTGGGGATAATGGAATGTAACCACCTTCCCAGTTCCCCTCTAGTCCAAGAATTTTGCCAACTGATGATCGTATTCTGACGTACAAGTGCGAAAAACTCATTAAAAGCAATTGGTCTTTCATAAATGTCACCGTTTGTTGCGCCCACCTTAGCCAAAGAGTCCGCTTTCTCATTACCCGGTATCGAGCAGTGAGAAGGGACCCACGCTAAGGTAATCTGATACGATTTTTCGGATAAAGCACTCAGATGTTCCCGTATTTTCCCCAGGAAATACGGAGAGTGCTTAACATCTTTCATCGATCGGAGAGCCTCAATGGAACTGAGACTGTCCGTAAAGATGAAATAATGGTCCGTGGGCATTTTTTCGATAATCCCTAGAATGTACTGAATTGCAGCTAATTCTGCGACGTAAACAGAAGCAGGATTATCGAGTTTATGGGAGACGGTTAAATTGTTATTGAAGATACCGAAGCCAGTGGAACCATCGAGAAGTGATCCGTCAGTGTAGAACATATTGTCGCAGTTGATGTTTCGATATTTATTGGAAAATATTTTGGGGATCTGCTGCACGCGTAAATGATCCGGGATTCCACGAGTTTCTTCTATCATGGATGTATCGAAAAACACAGTAGAATCAGAAGTATTTGATAAGTTGACACGAATTGGAATATTCGAAGAAGGGTTAATATTTTGGGACATGTGATTGAAATACAATGTCATAAAACGGGTTTGAGAATTAAGTTCGATTAACCTTTCAAAATTTTCAATCACGGGACGGTTCAAGACCTCACATTTGATAAGAATACGAGAAGACAGGCTCCAGAAGCGGTTTTTCAATGGTAGAACTCCAGTTAAGACCTCCAAACTCATCGTATGGGTCGATTGCATGCAACCCAAGGCGATACGCAAACAACGATATTGTATTCGCTCCAGTTTGATCAAATGTGTGTTTGCTGCGGAGCGGAAGCAGAAACACCCGTACTCAATGACAGACGATATCGTTGTTTGGTAAAGCCTTATAAGGTCTCCTGGATGGGCTCCCCACCATTGTCCGGTTATTGTACGAAGAAAATTCACTCTTTGTTGACATTTTTTCATCAGATACCTCACGTGACAACCCCAGGTGCCTTTAGAGTCGAACCAGACACCAGGATATTTGTGTACCAAAACCTGAGAAATCGTTTTACCCATTAATTGTGTTTGAAGCTGAGCAGGTTCATGCTTCCTAGAAAAAACTACTATCTCAGTCTTCTCCGGAGAGAATTCGATACCTAGCTGTAAAGCCCAAGCAGACAAATTGTCCAAGGTATCTTGCAATGGTCCTTTCAAATCGGCAGCTTTGGCTCCTGTAACAGAGACCACGCTGTCGTCTGCAAGTTGTCTTATCGTGCATGAATTTGCCAGACATTCGTCGATGTCATTTACATAAAAATTGTAAAGAAGGGGGCTTAAACATGAGCCCTGGGGAAGACCCATGTAGCTAATTCGAAAAGTTGCCAAATCGCCGTGCGTAAAATGCATGTGCTTTTCGGACAACAAATTGTGCAAAAAATTGTTCAAAATTGGCGAAAATCCTTGTCGGTGAAGTTTACCCGAAAGAATGTCAATAGAAACGGAATCAAAAGCCCCCTTAATGTCCAAGAACGCAGACGCCATTTGTTCTTTGCGAGCATACGCCAGCTGAATATCTGTTGAAAGCAACGCAAGACAATCATTCGTCCCTTTGGCACGGCGGAAGCCAAATTGAGTATCTGATAGTAGACCATTTGATTCGACCCAGTGGTCTAAACGACGGAGTATCATTTTTTCCATCAATTTCCGGATACAGGATAGCATTTCAATCGGCCTATAAGAGTTGTGATCAGAAGCTGGTTTCCCTGGTTTTTGGATGGCGATCACCTTCACTTGCCTCCAATCCTGCGGTACAATGTTTTGCTCCAGGAACTTATTGAACAAGTTCAACAAGCGCCTCTTGGCATTGCCGGGTAGATTCTTCAACAAGTTGAATTTGATTCTATCTAACCCAGGCGCGTTATTATTACAGGACAGGAGGGCAACTGAAAATTCTGCCATCGTAAAAGGTGATTCTATCGCGTCGTGGCCCGGAGACGCATCGCGAACAATATTTTGCTCAGGAACAGAGTCCGGACATACTTTCCTGGCAAAATCAAATATCCACCGACTTGAAGACTCCTCGCTTGCGTTGACCGTTACGCGATTCAGCATTCTTCGGGCTGTGTTCTAAAGAGTGCTCATCGATGTCTCCCTCGACGTCTCGTTTACGAACCGACGCCAATATCCGCGTTTCTTTGCTTTAGCCAAGCTTTTAAGCTTGGTATCAAGCTCCGAATACCGTAAATAGTCGCCAGGTATACCTCCCTTCTGGAAGTCCAAAAACGCGTCGGATCTTTGCGTGTAGACATCGGAGTCTTGGAGATCTTGGTCCCACCACGGAGTGGGAGGCCGTTCTTTGATCGTTACGCCGGGATATTTCTTCGTTTGGGCTTGCAACGCGGCGTCGAGAATCAAGCCCGCGAGGAGGTTGTATTCTTCAAGTGGTGGATGATGTTGAATCGACTCGACCGCTTTTGAAATCATTTCCTCGTATAACTTCCAATCGACATTCCGTGTGAGGTCATACGGAATGTCAATTGGTCGAACGCGAGTTAACCCGTTAGTAATTGAAATAAGAATAGGCAAATGGTCGCTACCGTGAGGATCGTGGATTACCTTCCATGTGCAATCCAACCGTAGCGACGTCGAACATAAGGATAGATCCAAAGCGCTTGGGCGCACTGGAGGTTTCGGGATACGTGTCATTTCACCGTTGTTTAAAATAGTCATGTCGAAGTCATCGCAAAGGTTGTAGATTAAAGAGGAGCGGTTATCATTGTAAGGGGAACCCCAAGCCACACCATGAGAGTTGAAGTCTCCCAAAATCAAACGTGGCGAGGGAAGAAGTTCTATTAAATCAAAGAGCAGCCGTTGCCCAACCTGTGCTCTGGGAGGAATATATATTGAGGCAATACAAAGCTCTTTACCTTGTATTGTCATTTGACATGCGACAACTTCGATGCCTGGAATCGAGGGGAGGTTAATACGATAGAAAGAATAGCACTTTTTAATTCCTAAAAGTACTCCCCCATAAGGGGTGTCTCGATCAAGGCGAATAATATTAAAATCATGGAAGTTGAGATCAATATTTGAAGTAAGCCAAGTTTCACAAAGGGAAAATGCTTCGCATTTGTTTTTATTTATCAAAACTTTAAACGAATCAATTTTTGGTAAAATACTTCTACAATTCCACTGTAAGACAGAGATAGAATCCTTCATATACGCAGTTGAATTAGGCATCGAAGGATACAATCGCTGCAAGGAGGGGCCATTGGGCAGTCAACTGCTTCAAAAAAGTTCTAACTGTTGGGAGAAATGCTGTGAGAAAAATTTTAATTGGATCGGGTACATTGAAAGTTTCAAAAATCCAGTCCACAATGTCAGAAAAATTGACCAGTCCAGCATTTGATTTATCAACTGGATGTGCAAAAGGAACAACTGGGGTTTTAGATTTTCCAGGAAGTGCTGGGAACTCCTTCTGAGACTTTAAATTTGCAAGCCCAGGAGGAGTTTGCTTCGGCTTTTCCGCAGCATTTTTAGATTTGTTCGTATTATTCATTCCATCTTGAGAAACCTTAGGGCCTTTCCTGGGAAGCTTAGGAGAGGAAATATTTTACCTTTTTCTAGATTCTCCAGGATTGGCGTAGGACGTTTCTGCTGGTGGATCGTCAGAGTCCGTTTCATCCGAAGACAGCAGATCAAAGGGGTTTCGAGTGGTCACGGTCTTCTTAAGAATTTCAGCGTAAGAACGCTTTGAGCGCTCCTTAAGAGACCGTTTAATTTTATCTCTGCGTTATATGTACACCGGGCATGTGGAAAGCTCATGCAGATTTTCCCCGCAGCGAATACACTTTTCAGCGTTTACACTGCAAGAATCTTCCGCATGAGTTCCCCCACACTTGCCACACCGTGCCTTATTGCAGCAGTAGGCAGCTGTATGACCTAACTGCTTGCAATTGGTGCAATTCATAACACGGGGCACATACAAACGCACAGGCAGACGAACCCGGTTAATCGAGACGTGGCTAGGGAGAGCAGATCCGGCAAACGTAACGCGAAACGAGTCTGACGGAGTGTATACTTTTTTACCGTTGACGAGCGACATAGACCGTAATTACTTACAGTCCAATATCTTCGCCTCAGTATTGAAATTCTTGAAGCAACCAGTTGCGCTCAGGATACACTCGACAGACAGACTCGAATCGGTTATCACACCGTCGATCTCCACGTCTCGTGCGGGTACATACACGCGATACTCGCGTGTAAAGAGCTCGGAGCAAGCGATATAGTTGGCCTGATCCAGATCATTGACCACGACACGGAGCTTGTTTGGTCTGACTTTTGCGATTTCGGTCACGGCCTTGTATCGTGACGTCAGATCTTTCGCGATTTGTAGCGTGTTCAGTGATTTTCCCCCTGGTTTGGGCCTCATGTAGAGAACCAGTGGACCCGTTGATCCGTCTGGGTAAAGCCTGGGACGAGGATTGACTAAAGCAGGGACAGAGGGGGGGTGAACAGGAGGGACAGGGTCGGGTGGGTTTGGAGACGGGGGATCGGGGGCTAAGGGATCCACATCCATTGCGCTCAAACTAGCGCAACAGTACAGTGGCAAAGAAACACGTACCTCTTCTTCTTTGTTTTCTTCAATATAACAATCACCGAGTCTTTCGGTGCTGGAACGGGCAGCTGCGCAGCGACACCACTAAAGCACAACAGCTGGATGACCTTCACTGCGGATTATCAGCTTATCTTCACACCGCACTTCGCACTCTTTGAAACGCGACCGGGTAAGCAATGCCTTTTTCGATTTTTTCTACACAATATCGGTTTTATAGCGAGACAACCACTTAATGCGTCCGTTATTGCCGAGCGTTCGGGACGGAATGAACCAAAGCTTGTTGATAGGTATGTGCTTTAGATGGTAATTCACTAACATCTTTGATAATTGTTGCAGCCGCAATGTTACCAGATGCCCGTTGACTCATCTGCGTTGCATAAATTAATTCTTCAATTGGTACATTTTTCCGAAGTTCCTGTGTCTTACGCCGTTTACTACGTTCGCTTGCCTCAAAAAATGTTTTGTTGGGGCGTCCAGCACCAGAAGTTCCCACTTTCCGCCACATAGGAAAACTTAAAAACCCCTTTAACCAACAAGAGTGCTTTTGAACAAACGTCTTATTATTGTAAGAGCAACTAGACCATCTTTTTTTAAACTCGGATTTGAACTTAACCAATTTTTGCTTAACAGTGTGCAGTTGATCATGGGGACAATTAAGTTATTTTAATAGTTTCTTTTCCATTAGGTCGATTTTTTGAATATTGAACCAGTATTCCGTTGCATTACCTCATAAAGACACTGCCTTGTCACAATTTTGCAACCTTCACTATAATCTAGAAACGAATGTGTAAAAAAATGTAAGCGAATGAAACCTATGATCTTAGATTCTCAGTATATTGACAACTAGGTTCATTTAGACCAAACAAAATAATACAACGATGAACTAGCTGAAAATGGCACTTAATAACATACAAATGACTGACTTGATTAAACTTACGTTCAACAGTACTCATGTCTAAACAGGCAGTTGTTCGGAACTTATGTAATGGAACTAGTATTTTTTTTGTAAACTGTAAGAAGCTAACTCAGAGCTCAGTTAAAGACTTGTTTTCTACAATGGTAAAAACACATTGACCTTTTATAGCTGGTTCGAGTATTGTATCAAAGAGTAACTCCAAATATCACACACACAACTTAGTGTTTACATTTACATAGCCTAATGTGTCTCCATTAGTGTAAGTGAGCAGATGAAGTAATACGCTCGTGCAAATCGAAGAATTTACCAGAAAAATGATGTGGCAAAATATTTTCATTTCGAATTTTCTATTTGATGCTTACCGATTATATGATGCCTGCGTAAGTTGGAAAAAGCCGGAGTGTTTTTTACCCGGATTATTAATTCTGTGCATCGAGCGCCAACACTTAACGTCAAAATTTATCAAAAACAACATTTTTCAAACGGGTCGCAAATGTCAAGCCGGACGTTACCAGATAAGCTATTAGCAAGGATGTGTTCGTGATGATATGAACTTTCATTCCCCCGAAGATGATATGATCGGATTCCGCGAGATTTGATAACTTTTCAATATTGAAAATGCTCAAAAATACATAAAAATCACCCATTTCCAAAACTTCTGAAGAGTAGTTATAATTTTTAATTTCGGGATTTCTATCAACCGGTTTATTAGCATTGGACATAAAGAACTCATTTGCTGCAAAATATTGATCAATTATCATTTTGTTGACGCCTGGCACAAGTTGTTACTATCAATGGTTCGATTCCAAAAAAAATGCTTGAAAATTTGTCAATGTTTACAGCGCTCCCAGCCTATGTAAACACCGTATAATGTTAATCGAGTGATGGCATCTTGTGAAGCATTTATTTAAGATGCTGAAAAAAAATATAGTGGCACCAGAACGCTTAAAATTTTTTTTTTTCTAATTTTGGCCAGCTTTTTGTTCTAGGTACTCCTCTGTGCAGCGGTTCGAGTCACAATGTCGATATCGTCGGCGAAACCAAACAGTTGGACCGAATTTTGGAATATCGTGCCACTCGTGTTAATCCCCGCTTTTCTAATGACACCTTCCAGAAAAAAGTTTCGATTGTGCTTTTTGTGAGGATATACAGATATTTGGACGACTGGAACTAGTTTATTGGTTAACTGATCCCGTTTTTGCTGCCTTGGGTCCAATCAACCTGCGCTCAAGGTCTTTTGTTGCTGTTCATCGATGACAGTTGCAGCATCGATTCGACGCTGGAGTGCTGTGCGTTACAGACGACCGGCTCCGGTGGATACTCACTACAACGAGTTTGAGGAGGCCGAAAGTGCAGAAGAATCATCGGTCGGCGGTGTTGTGTTGTGCATAGGCCTGCAGTTACTATTATGTTTTGAATTGTTGCCTATCTTGACTGTCCGGAAAGCGGAGCGCACTATGCGTAGCTCACAATCCGCTTCCAAAGTCCAAGTTCTTGGTGAAACCGACAGTTAGGTCGTGAAACAGGATCATCGCTCTGGATGTGCTGCTTCCCCGGTGAAATTCTGTTGGGCGATGTGAGTCTAGGGGCTATCTACAGATAAGTACACAGTTTTTTTGTTTCTCTATAAAGGTGCTAGTATTAGTAATGAACTAAGCGTGTAACATTATTCAATTCACCCGATTACCACGGTTATGCGCAGTCTAGTTCGCAGGGTTTCATTGACAAGCATTGTTTTCGTCTAGAAAATGTTAGTGTGGTTTGTGGGAGTTTGGAATATGCGTTTTACCATAATCATATGCTTTGATTTTTTGATTTTACTAGCTTTTGAGCAGTTGTTTTATGTAATTTTTTATACATTCTATTTATGGCTTTGTCAACAAATTTAAGACTATGTTCTGTATAATATGTATATCTGCTTTTTTTAAATTTTTGAGGCTTTGGATGCATGGAACTTTGCCAATTTTCATATTTAATAGGCGATTCGTACGTCGAGAAGAGAAAATCGACATAAAAGCCGGGTTCCTGCACGTCTGTGTCGGCCAGAAAGATTGAAGCGGTCGTTCGTTACGTTTCGTTGTAAACGCGTATTCAACCCGGGTGAGTTTTGCTGATATATGGATTTTTGAAGTGTAACGATTCCGCGAAATGAACCCAGATATATCTGTCTGATCATCATCACCGTTTAGCCGGAAACTGCTCGCGCAAACTATATTAATACATCGCAAATCGGAGTAGATTTCGTTCAGTCGATAAATATCGTGTTCAATCGAATGCCTACGCGATATATGAGCCGTTGAGAGCAAAAGTGGTACATGTGCCATTTTTACACTTTTTGGGTTTTATACATAAATTGATGCAGAACGCAATACCGTACTAGAATATCCAAGAAAAACCGAGATCTGATAACCTAAACCAAAGTTATAGCCAGAACAATTTTTGGTAATTAACATAATCACCATTTCGTTGAGAGCAAAAGTGGTACATGTCCAGTCTGTGCATATGAGATGAATTGTAGGTCGAAGATCTTAGGATATAGAACAATCACGTCTTCAGCAAAGTTGGTCAAGTGATTGAGTACTTTCAGATGAAGATTTATCTGTTTTGGAATTTTCTCACTACGTGGCGCTAGTGTACCCGTGACTATTTTGTAACAGAAAGTTTTATACCAGTTAACAGCTTTATCTATTTCAGTATCAGCTCGTATGCTGTGGCCAATTCAGAAGATAACTCTCTGAGGTCTGTGATATAGATATATATTTACACACTGGACCCAGGTTTGGCTTTAGGCAGGCCGCCGATAGCCTTCCGGAAGTTACAGAAATACCGTAATTGAGGTCAATTTTCTAAAGTGATTCTAGAGCTTCCTAATTTTTTCGAAACTGCTTCTGCGGGATTGACTAGAAACGAAATGGCATCACCGAAAGATCCGGAACTAGCGTAAAATGTCAATTTTCAACAGTGTTCCTAAAGCTTCCTGTTTTTTTCGAGACCAATTCTAGAAGGAAAATGATCTTTTAACGAAATATGCTCCAAGATGGCCACCATGTGAATCTCCGGTACTACCATAAAAGAGATTAATTTTTAAGAACAGTCCCACTTTTTATCTAAACCACTCCCAGACGAAAATAAATGATCTCATGACAGAATGTTACTCAAATTTACCATCAGATAGCCCTCCGAAAGATCCGGAATTACCGTAAACGAGATTAATTTTGAAAAACAGGTCCTAGTCCCATCTGGATACGGTGTATATTTTTCCAAGGCTGTATCATATTTTCAGTTCACTCATTTGTCGCTCCTATAACTACATACACTGTCTGCTTCAATGAATAGGTCCTAGTATTTTCCGTGTTTCATTTTTGAAACTATCACATGCAAAAATATACCATAATATTAAAGAAAAGCCGCGATCTGATAACTTATACCGGAGTTATAGCCGAAATAATTTTCAGTTTTCCTCTTCTACGGTATTTCTGGATCCGGAGGGCAACCGGTAGTCTACCGAAAGTTGAACCTGGGTCCATCGTGTAGTTATTATCGACCAAATAGCAATTCTAAAGATACCAGGGTATTTTTCTTTGAATTGGCCCCAGTCGATCTACACTAGCGCCACAAAGTGACAGAATTCCTTAACAAACAGATCATCATTCTATAGCACTCAATCACTTGAACAACTCTACTGAAGACATGAATGTTCTATGTTTTAAGATTAGCGAGCAAATGCATCCTTCATGCTTAGACTGGACATGTACCACTTCTGCTCTCAACGTTTTCTAGTTGTCATTATTTTTCCCATAGAACAAAAGTGGTATATGTTTTTCCATTGAAGTTTGTGTAAGTTTCTCAACCAGAACTCGTTATCCTTTCATGTACCGTCTTTTGACTCCTTTCCAGCAATGATTAAGTGCAGTTATGTTTGGAAAAATTGTTGAAAATAATTTACTATTTGAGTGTTTTAGTTTATCGCGTCTCCTGAAAAATTTACTTAATGGCACATGTACCACTTTTGTTCTCAACGGCTCATATGCCTTTCAAAGAACCGCGTTTGCTTTCTCGAGGATATTCTGGATTAGTAGTGGACAGGTATTTGAATTCTTGGTCGGCCTAGCACATTTTGTGACTCGGTGCACGCATTTCGTGCGTCGTATATCAACAAAAACGTTGACAATAAAAAAAAAATTGGAAGGGCTTCAGGATTTGAGTGGAAGGAATGGAGAAAATAGCTCGTATGCTACGCAAGATAAGTAACCTTTTCTATGGAAAAATAACTGCGCACGGATTCATCGTTTTAAATCTACATTATACCGCTCCGTATGGGTTTTTATATATATATATACAATTAAAAAGTATTTTTGCCGTTTCCTTAGAATCAGTTATGAAAATAGTATGTGTATAAAGACGTAAATTTCACGCATTTGAATATTTACTATACAAACCACATTCTAATTTTGTGTTGGGTTAACTCGCTTCCAAAAAATTAGAAGATTAACCTTTGTATTTCATTCAAGTAAATCACACACACTTTTGTGTGTCCCCAAAAACATTTTTATGGTTTATTGGTTTAAATCGGATCAACATCGTGTAGTATAATGTGCGTGGCTTCAATAACATTGTATTGTGTGTATCGGTCTCAAATCAGCAAATTTAAACAATGTTGTTCTCTATTGAAATAAACCATGTACACCTGTGCGTGGTCCCAAAGGCATTGTTAATGTTTCTTGGTCTAAACCGGTATCAAATATAAATAAGCTAATTGTGCTTCTCTAGTCAGCCGGCTGAATATAGAATAAACCGAAAATAGCTAAATAAAGACGGGTAGGAGTTATATGTATGATCGCATCACTCATCAAAGTGAATCCTGATCTAACGACCCTCCCCTACTAACAAAAACATCCTTCCTGTGACCTTTGTGGAGATGCAGAGGTAAACACGGTCTCCAAATAGCAATGGTCACACTAACATTCCTTTCCTCTTCCCACCTGATTGCAAGGACGTAGCCGGCGTCGTTATTGATCCTTCAAAGCATTGAGTCACTAAAACTTGTACAATGAGAATGTTCGGTCACTCCCAACCCCATTCAGTTGATTCACTGTGCAATTTTACTGATTCGGATCAATCACGGAGTGCAACCCTTGATATGTGCAGTCAGTCAAGCTAAGCTAAGCTAAGCTCTTCTAATGACACCTTCCAGGGTAATATTAAACAGTTGGTACTAGAGACCATTATCTTGCCTTAGACCTTTTCGAGTTTCGAAGGGGTCCAAGAGTGCACCCGATACTCTAACTACACTTATCACTCGAAGCTTTGATCGACCACGTTAGTTTGTCCGGAAATCAACAGTCGTGCATAATTTGCCATAGCTGGTCACGATCGATTGTGTTGTATGCTGATTTAGAATCGATGAATAGTGATTATGTGTGGCCACGTTGCATTCGCGGCATTTCAACATAACCTGCCGAACCGTAAATATCGGTTCGGTGGTGGCGCGGACACCCATCAATCCCGCCTCGTAGTGCCCCACGAACTGTTTCGCAAATGGTGATAGTCGAAGGCAGAGTATTTGGGAGAGTACCTTGTAGGCGGCGTTCAGCAGAGTGATTGCCCGAATCCCTTCCTCCACCTCCAGGAGATCGGGGGCTGGAATCCTGATGTCTTCTGCTCGTGCACCAAGATCAGTTGCCATACCGTCCTCGCGCATTACTGCCGTTTAGGTGCTCGGCGAAGTGCTGCTTCCACCTTTCGATCACCTCACACTCGCCTGTAACGAGGTTGCTGTTGCTGTAACACGAGAGGCCGCAAAGTTTACGCACCGATGGCCGTTATCATTAGACACGACAGGCAGGCTACGAGTACCGGTCTGTACATTGCCTCTCGTCCTACCTTAGCATTTATGTCGGTAATGACGACTTTCACGTCCCGTCGCGGGCAACTATCGGAGACCTGCTCCAGCTACGCATTGAACACTCTCTTCTCGTCGTCGGGTCTTCCTTCGTGTGGGCAGTGCATGTTGATGGTGCTGCAGTTGAAGAACCGGCCCTTTATCTTCAACTTGCACATCCTTGCGTTGAGTTGCTGCCACCCCATCACGCGTTGACGCACCTTGCCCAGTACTATGAAGCCGGTTCCCAGCTCGCTGGTGATGGCACAAGTCTGGTAGAAAGTAGCCGCCCGGTGCCCGCTTTTCCACACCTTCTGTCCTGTCCAATAAAGTTCCTACAGCGCTACGACTCCGAAGTTGCGCGGATGAAGCTCGTCGTAGATTATCCTGTCGCATCCTGGAAAGCAGAGCGATTTGCAGTTCCATGTCCCAAGTTTCCAATTGTAGTCCTTATTTCGTTGCCTAGATCCATGCCGATTGTTTCGATTCGTATTATCTCTCACGTTGTTTGTAGCAGGTCGTTTTTCGGAGCGGCTCGTTGGGATTTCCCCAACCCCCTGTCTCGCTTCGTGTCAGCTCTGTTTAGAGTACCACGCTGCCACCAGGACGCTGATCACCCGCTCCTAGTATGAAGATCAGACGCTGTTTTGAGCCGCACCATCTTGGTGAACAGACGCTCGGGTTGGCGAAGCATTTCCTCTACCGCCGGAATATGGTTTACGCGCCAATGATCGCATCGCAGCTTCTCACTTAGCTTTTGTCGGATGATAACATTGTCCAGGCAACACCAACCAGTTGTATCCATGTTTCAACCGGCAGTCTAGGGTAATCATATGACTCGTGGAGGTGTGAGATAGGAACTTGTGAGGGCCGTAGCTATGTTTGACGCTCCTTCCAGGTTGACAACTCACCATTGAAGCCTTCAGTCAACTAGTTGTTCAGTCAACTACAGTCAACTGTGTTTTCAGGCTAGAAACTCGTTCGGCTGCCTTTGAGCATTAGCGTAATTAATAATTGTGGAAATGCTGGATGAACACTACGTTGAGCGACCGTTTATGAAGCCAAGAAGAAGAAGGTTCTACAGCCTGAATGTCCAAACTGGATACAGTAATCAAAGTTCTAAAGGGTTAATATTGATCTTAACCCTCTAGTGCCCAAGTTTATTTCTAGACGGGGTTTGGTAAAATCACTATGAATCATTACACTTTGAAGTGACCTAGTGTAGGTTGTAGGTCTTGTTGAGTGTAACATTCGCTCATACTAGAAATTTTCCAAACACTTCGCTCATACTAGAAATTTTCCAAATAAACAAGATGGTTTATGTTATTTTAAAAATTTCTCCAAATTTATTCGCAATTTTTCAAACATTTTTTTATGATGGAGCTTTAATTTCTGTAAAATTTGGAAAGTTCTTTTTGGTACCAAACGAAAACAATGGGTGTTGTTTATGAAAATCTGTTGAAATTTGGCTGAGAAATGATTTGATGAAACCTAAGTATATGGTGGAAAACATCAAGTCATATTTCAGCCAAATTATAGCAGATTTTCATAAACAACACCTACTGTTTTCGTTTGGCACTAAATGTACTTTTAAAATTCTACAGTAATTAAAGCTCGTTCATTACAAAAATGTGTGAAAAATTGTGAATAAATTTGGAAAAATTTGAAAATAACATAAACTGTCTTATCTATTTTAAAACTATTCATCACATATAGGTAAAATTTGAAAAAATATCATCTTATTTTATTTAATATGAATCATCTTATTTTATTTAAACTATTCATCACATGTAGGTTAACTCTTCAAACATATTTATATGTTTCAAGAGTTCTATTTTTCGCCTTTCCAAAAATATATGACTTAACGAAATATCAACCGATTCCCACAAAACTACTTTCATTTGATTTGGAATTGAATATACTTTCAAAATTATAGTGTATTGGTGGTATGTTTCTTACAAAAATAGACGGCAAATTAAAAATTAAATTGAAAAATTTCGTAAAAAGTCTAAAAATTTAGATATAAACTCAAATAACTTAACATGTTTCATTGATATTAGCAAAAAACTGTATATATTTTGAAAGCTTCATTTGTCTTCTTTCTGAAACTGCTTAAATATTGAGAATCGGTTGATAAATGACTGAGTTAAAAAATATTATATGCGCTGAGGTCCAAAAAACCGTATTTTGACCATAACTTCAGATTTTGGGGGTGTTTGGAAAATGTCTAGTATGAGCGAATGTTACACTCAACTAGACCTACAACCTACACTAGGTCACTTCAGAAGTTCTAAATCGCTGTAGCACAGTGTAATATACTGGGTGGCCGTAATACTGGGAAAAGTGAATTTCGTGACCAGCGATATAAAACAAAATGTTTAGAAGCGTATGAGGATGCTAAAAATACGAGATTCAGAGCGGTTTTTTGTAATTCGAAAAATACATCCTATTACCCATAGGCTATGGGTATTCATGTCGAGCTCGTATACAAATACCGGGCCGTAAAAATACTCGCCTCCATTGACGAGTAATGAAAGATACAAAGTTTACGGCTGGGTATAGGTATACGAGCTCGATGTGAAGTCCCCTACTAAATTATTCATTTTGTTAAATAAACTATGTTTTCAACGGATTCTAGCCTTATTTCTTACAACCGATTTTTTGTGAAAGCGGTAATGGGAATGTAGACATTTATAGGAAAACTTAAGAGTTGTTCTCATCAGTGCACAGAAGGCATGCAGAGAAAAAATGTAGACCCATAATACTAGTTGACCTATTGTCACATTTTGGATGAAGATTTCCTATTTTGTATGTTCAGCAGTAACTTTTTTTTTTTTTTTCAATTAAATGTTTGCAAATTTATTTTTTTAGATTGAACACATCCTAAGAAGTTTGCACTAAAATACCTGTTAATCAGTGTTATCTCTAATATTTTATGTTATTCGCATTCCTTTTCTTATTAATTTGAGTTTTTATTGTAAACAGTTACGATGATACATGTGTCGCCTTATCATTGAAACCATGTTCGCCTCTGGGAGTCAAGTAAAAAAACATTACAAAAGTTTAGGCTCAAAAAATTTTTACTTGTATTCTTACAACTCATTCCAAACAAATGGGAGAATCATAGGCTTGTCGAAAATAACTTTAGAACGAAAAAAAGCCCACTAATTTTGTCACATTTGGCTCTAGTAGAAATAAAAATATCTGTTTAATATTTTTTGAATATGCTTTATATTAGACTTCCGGTTACAACGCTACGATGAGCCTATAATATGTCGTTTTTTCAGCCACTGACTGCTTCGCCAATGGATACGGAAATCGAATGCTGTATAAAGCATATTTCAGGCCATGTCGTCTTAGCATATAGACGTATGATATAACCCAAAAGTGTAATTTGGATGCGTTACCATAATCACACTTTGTTGCACTATCCGCTATGTCGTGATTCACCTCTGATCCTCAATATAGCGGTTATGATGGCAGTTTCATTTTTCGATGCACTATGCGAATGATCATGTGTGTGTACAGGCCTCCCCGTGGTTCAATACCCTCCGGACGGCGGCGATAACATGTGCTGAAATCCCATCCGATTTGTTTTTCTTTCATTTTCCGTCTGTGAGCATCCGCCGCCAACGTCGCCAAAAAGAAGGAAAATCTCTCCAACACTGGTTACTGGTTCAACATCCTTTGCCGCGTATTGGTGGATTGAGCAGAGCCAAGTTGCGCACATGGGATACAAATATATGCCGGTTGCCTAATCGATAATAGCAAAATTACCACCAAAATTATCTGATATCTTTGGCGGTAGGCGCGGCCCTCGCTCGTTATTTCCATACGCGTAGGTTAATGAATACACGTATATAGAGATGACGTTTTGTCGTTTCTGGGCACAAATTGCAATTAATTATCATTTTTCAACGGTGTCTAATAATTTGGAAGTATCTGACGTGTTTTGCATATATAGACAATGTCTTGCAGATTACGTGAGAAGACTTTTATCCAAGCTAATCTTGGAACAGGAGAAATTCATTCAAGTCATCTAAAGAAAAACAATTGAAAGTATACCGATCAACGAGAAAGCAGTCGCGGCCCAGAAGAATGGTTTAAATCCAATTCCAATGAGATTTTCAGCACGGCCCCGAAAGCAAAGTTACCGTTTATCAGCGTAATTTAAGAACGCGTAAACGATATCAAGCGTGTCACAAATGCCCAATCGTTAGATAACTGAATAACCGTGCCTTTATGCAGTTTTCAGTTGGCATAACAAATAAACCAATAAACCACATCGAACGAGGTTGGTTTTCAATTGTCTCGATGTCGAATGATCTTTATTCGCGCTGGAGCAGTACAGGGTACAAGCGTCTCCATTATCATAGCAATCATTTGTTATGTCAAAAGCTTTTAAGGAGGCTCGGTTTTTCTTCTTTCCTCGTTACACTGCTTCGAGCGTGAAAAGCTGCGCGTGGGTTTATCGTCAATTATCGCCCTGATGACCAGTTACAAGGTGGGGGTTTCAATAGGTATTCATTTTCAATTGTAGGAAACTATAACTCGATAATTGTACTGAAGAAATTACAAAAAATTAGTTCGAAATTTGATTTTAATTATTACTTGTTTAATTTGTTGCTTGCAAGTAACACAAATGAGAAAAAATACAACCAAGATGGTTTGTTTCATTGATTTGCTTGATAATTATCATAATGTCCAATTTCCAAAACAATTATTAACATTGATTATTTCCTTATTACAAAAATATTGTTTTCAATGGTTTGCAGTTGCACTTTGTATTATTGCAAACATGTCAAAAACCCTTTCCTAAAATCAGTTGCTATTGTGGACCTGAGACTGTGAACCATTTTACGAACAAACAGTATACTAGGTTTACCTCTCCATATCTCCATCGCAGTTGGGACAACGTAGTACGACAACACAGCATCCATCAGTTTTTCTGTACACTGTAAATCATAAAGGTAATTATGTACAAGTGTTATTTAATGGATACTTGAACATATCGATTCAACGATATTATGGTTGTATGGAATGTAATTGCACAAAAACATTTTTTTTTGTTTTTTTCTTACACTTGTTCGTACAATGGGCGTTCCAATAGTTGAAAGCATTGAATTTAAATTCATTAAACAACTCAATTGTGCGGACGTACAAAACGGGTAAATTGAAAAATCGTTGTTGAAATTCAAAAACGATGACGGAAGATGCTTGGGAAAGACATTTTAAACTTATAACGAGCAACACCCAAATTTAGTTGTGTAATTACACGGTGCAACCGAAAATGAGTTTTTTTTACTGCCTTGGTTTCAATATATAATTTTTTGTGTATTTTGATGGAAAACCAAATTTCCCCGAGTTTGAACATTTCAACTTAAGGGGCAACAATGGCGCCATTTTGAATTTTTTAGAAATCGGAAATTTTCGATGTTTTTTCGACGCCTTTTTGTTTTAAGACCAAATATCGAAATTCTAAGAGTTTGTCCACGTATTAGCATCTTCTTACCCATCTTAAAAAAAAACAGATCTTAAATCGGACAAAAACTGAGCTCAAAACGGTGATTCTACGAAACCGGGTTTGGCATGGTTTTAGTATATTTCACAAAGTAAAACAAACAAACAAACTGACAACATGACAAACTGTGACAAGGGGGGTGGGGGGCTAAAGTGTTGTATTCAAATCGACGTAGCATTTATTTTGAAGGAGCGATTTTTTACAGGAAAAATGTATACTAAAATACACTAAAACATTGCGCAAAGTTTTGCAGCGAGCGAATCTTTTTATCTGTGGTATTCTAAATTCTTCCGGAAGCTCTGCTACATAAACAATCGCTTGGACTTCCAAACACACAATCTGTTTTGAAAACAAAAATCCTTGTTTCTTTGTGGCTTTCTTTTTCTTAGAATCAGAGGGGGTGGGGGGGTGAATCGATCCTCCGTTTTTTAGGGGGGGGGGGGGTTGAGTTTTGTGACAAATCATGAAAAAATGCTACTTGATTTAAGTACGTTCCCATAGTTTAAAATAAGAATAAAGCTAGTTTTCTGAGAAAATGTTGAAGTAATCTGATGATGAATTCGAACCGATTTGTTGAACGCCCGCAGAAAGTTAGACCTGACAATTGGAAGGAATCATTCTACGCGCAGTTGGAAGCAACCAGGGTTGTTACGGATGTGATATTTTCAGACATCTGCAGATGCGGATATGTTATTACGGATGCAGATGTAGATGCTGATGTCAATTTTCATGCGGATGTTCCGCATTCGCGGTTGCGGATGCGGGTATCCGTATCATCCCTTATATTTTATTTTGCTTAATTCACATGACCATGTCCCTTCCCAGTGCAAAAGTTATTAAAGCAAGCAGTAAATACACCAAGGAAAATTTTTCTACAAAAATTTATGAAGCGATATTTTTTTTCAATATCCGCATAGTATGATGCAGATGCGGATGCGAATACGGATGCCAATTTCCATGCGGATAAGAGCATCCGCAACATCCCTAGTAGCAACATACGACAGCTGCTCGCCACGGAACTCAAGATCATTATCGGGGATATGATTGCCCAGGTTGGTAAGGTTTGTTATACTTGGTATTTAGCCGTTTCCTTCAATTTATTGCAGCGCCTCTAGTTGTCGTATGGATAAACTAATGACAGCGTGTTAATCTGGAAGGTTTGTTTACTTAGTAGTGAAAATTTCGTCAGGATTGGTACCCGCGTTGAAAAGTTATCCAAGATGGAACGCGGAAGATGAGAAAAAATTGTGCACTCCTACGTTGAAAACCAACATGTTCAGAAGAAACCATCGCCAAGGCTCTTATACTACCGAAATCGACTGTGAATACCGTGCTCAAACGTTACCGGAAAACTTTGACGGTGGATCGCGCTAAACAAACCAAACGTAGAAGTGGAACATTTTACCGGAAACTACGAGCGAAGGTCATCATGGCAGTCCGGAATAACCCTGCGGTCTCCCTCCATGATTTGGCGAAAAGGCCCAATGCAGCACATTCGTCGAACCTGTACCTGTACAGAACAGAACCTGGTTGACGAAACCCGAGCAAGAAAGCTATACGAGCAAGTTTTGACATAGTACAGCTGCGTATTTTGATGGACGATTAAATATAAGTCAAAATATGCTTTGGACAAATCCCGGGTCGAAAATTTTACCTTGCTGACCGTAAGAGGAATGCTCCAGGTAGGTTCAAATTTGTTTTCGCGGATAAATTCGCTCGCAAGTTGATGATTTGGCAAGCCATCTGTAGTTGTGGAAAGAAGACAGAAGTTTTTATCACTGGAGCAATGAATGGACAAGTTTACAAAGAGAAGTACACTAAAGTCGCTTTTTACGCGGGGGATACATGCCGCGTAAAAAAAACGCGTAAAAAACCCACGTAAATTCCGGAATCCGCGTAAAAAAAAACCGCGTAAATTCCGGAATCCGCGTAAAAAAACAGCGTAATTCTGCTTTCCGAGCGAAGGGAAACCGAAATCCGCGCAAAAAAATACAGCGTAAATTCCGGAATCCGCGTAAAAAAACGCGTTAATTCCGGAATCCGCGTAAAAAAGCCGCGTCAAAAGAAACCCGAGTAAAAAAACCGCGTGAAGAGCAACCTTAGTGTATCTTCAGGAGATAGTTTTACCGTTCATCCAGTCACAAAAAGACCCTGCAAAAAAATATTTTTACCAGTTTTGTATGTTATTTTCTCATGGAGAAATCGGAAATCGTATGCGGCCAAATTCAAAGTGAAATAAAACTTAGAAAAGGTATGTATAGACCGGTAATAGGACCTCACAGCTACCACACCCGAGGCTTGGTATTTAGAGGCACTTTTTTTTACGCAAATATATCCACAAAGCCACCAGGAGATCACCTGACCATCGAACAAAAAATCAAATTGAAAACCGTCCTTTTCGGCCAAAAATCCAGAAGTTGCACAACCCGCAGGCTGCTGAGAATTATGCGCGCTTACTTGACGATTACCTTGGGGCAAGCTACGCTCGGCGATTGGAGGTGTCGCAACCGCCGCACTAGGTGATGTAACGGCGAATTGGAAAAATGATTGGTTCAACTGCAAATGCCAAGCGAGTTTGAGAATGCTGTCTAAGCCAGACCGATGTCATGGCAACAGTTTCCTGAAGCCGCCGCCGATGATGATGGCGCTACTGTTGGAAATATGGTCATAAGCTCCGTTCATTGTGCCGCATGTGTTACTGTGTGATTTGTTACGTGCTTCTAACTATATTGAATGTAGGGCTATCCGGAACGTGTTGAAACATGTTTGAACGTGACCATTTATGTACTGCACAAAATCCATAAAACGTTCAAAACAAAACAATCGTTTTTCGCTTTCTGAATTTCTTCACCCCACTTGCAGCAACAGTTAATCTCGCATGGACGGTGCCTAATCGGCTGTTTCGCAAGCACTGACAGCCTTTTGACGTATAATCGAGCCAGAGAGCCAGAGAAAAACGGCTTCAAGCGAAATGTATGGGGATGACGTTCCTGACAGGGATGTGGTCTAAGCATCACCACAAGAGAGAACGCGGCCAAATAATGGTGAGCTCGGAATGAGTTGGCCACGATTCTGAGAAGAAAGTAACATCAGCAGGAGGACATAGATCGTGAAGAGCTGGAGCAACTATTTCGGGTTAATGACACTCGCAAGTTTCACGAGAAGGTAAACCAATCCCGTAAGGGCTGTACACCGAGTTTTTGTAGGGACGAGGAGGGAAACCTGATGACAAGCAAGCTCGAGCTGGTCGACAGGTAGGAGCAATTTTTCGATGAGCACCTCAATAGGGAAGGAGGCGAAAAGGATGTTAACCTTTTAGTGCCAACAACAGTATCCCAGTTCCCGATATCCTGGAGATCAAGCAGGTAATTGAGTCTCTAAGGAACAATCGAGCCGCAGGTGAGGACGGACTACCGGCAGAGCTCTAAAACACGGCAAAAAGGCACTAAAAGGGGAAGAGAGACTACCGGAGGAATGGATGGAAGGAGTTGTATGCCCCATCTATAAAAAGGTCAATTGGCTACAATGCAGCAACTACCATGGCAAAACGTTGATCAACACCACCTACAAAGTACACTCCCAAATTCTGCTTCGTTATACTTTTCCTCTAGTAAAGGTATTCGTAGGGCAGTACTAAGCGGGCTTTACACAAGCACGCGCTAATGCGGATCAAATCTGCACTCTCCGGTAGTTCCTTCAGAAATGCCCGTAGTACAACTTTCCGTGGATATCTGTGGATGGATATCGTCATAGAGTGCTCAATCATAGGTTGGCAAGTTTCATCTTAAAAGTCGCCATCGACTCTCATCGAAGAAACTTTCTCATCTGTGCACAAATCACCAAATGAATAAACAGTCAAAAAAATTGTGGGTACAATTGAGTTGTGAAATACCGCGAAGGGGTACGCGAACAAAAATAGGTTGAGCTGACGGAAGTGACGATGGGGCACATGGATGCTTAATTGTTCAAGAAGATAATAAACAAGTAGTCTCTGGAATAACACTCTACTTTCGGCTAGTGTGGTTAGTTTTATCAGCTGACAATAATTCTCATAAGCTGGGAGGTGTAAGGGATTCTGTCATGGAAGTCAACGCAGAGCGTGTCGGATTAAATAGTGTTGGATCCTTTCGTTTTTTTTAAATTAGTCCAGTATTGTATGGTGCCCAAACAGAAACTGCAAACCAAAGAGCAGGGAAGTGTTTTTAAGGCGTAGATGTCTTCAAAATCCGTTCCGTCGAATGAAGCCAAGTATGGTGTATGCTTTAGACGAAATGGGGGTAATATGCTCGTCGAATCGTAGGTTACTGTCAATCGAAACTCCAAGATCATTCATAAAGTTACATCGATTCAATTCTTTTTCATTTATTTTGTACGTGAAATGTTGTGGAATACGAAGCCGGCTAAACGGAATGATGTTATATTTGTCCGTGTTCACTTCCTCGCCGTTCACAAGGCACCAATGTAACATGCTGTCTACATCACGCTACTGGCAATTGCGGTCAGATACAGATGCAATAGTGCGAAAGATTTTAAGATCATCGGCATATAATGATTCGAATAATTCGAAGGCGATGGAGTCGCAGATGTCATTCACGAAGAGTATGAAAATAAGCGGTCCCGATATGCTACCTTGGGATACTCCAGAAGGTATGGGAAAACAGTAAGAATAACTTTCTAGGATATTAACGGAGGCTGTTTGACCTGTCAGATATGATAATAGCCAATTGGTTATCAAGTCGGGCAGGTCAAGTCGTTTCATTGTCCCTACAGCTAACATGTGCGGAACCTTGTCAAATGCTTTGGAGAAATCAATGCATATTGCGTATACCTGATGACGTTTCTCACGTTTCAAAACATTAGTCACAAAGCACATGAGATTTGGGACCGTCGATCGTTTTTCAACAGATCTTTGAAATTTTGAACGCAGTTCGTGCCGATGGATTCACCGGAGATAATGTGAAACATGATAGAACGGCTAAGACGGACACGACTATTATTAGAAAATTACCAATATTAGGTTGATACTTTACCTTCCAATGTTGAAATAAGCCGGGAACCAGCCTGAAATCTATGCTCGAAGTACTCCGCGCGGAAATGTTGCGAACAAAGAGAAAAACTTGCGAGATCTGCTATTCTGTAGAACCAACCTTTTGGTCTGATAAACTGAGATACCGCACGATTTCACAGCACAGGATGGCGTTAACGCTTTTTGAATTATACATATTAGAACACACAAAACCAAATTTTCGGAAACTCCGCACTGACTGACAAATATAAACAATTATTGTGACGCCACAACTTTACACTCGCCAGCTCTGATCATTTCGGTTATTTTTTCTGGGTCGTATAGTTACATAAAAAAGACCAGCACTTTGATAATTTATCCGCCACTCCTTTGTATATATTGTGGCGCCAGCACTCAATTGGGGTTTGGAAATCGGACTTCCGACCTCCGAACTTTCTTCCGACTTTACAAACACATCAAACAGCTGCGTGTTCACGCAACGTGGACTGCGGGAATGATTCCAATGTATTTGTTTTTGTGAACCGACTTCAAAGCACCGCATGATACAGCCGATTGGGACCAGTTATGGCAAATAATGCACGGCTACGATTTTTCGGATAATCTGACAGGAAAGTTCTGCGACCCTGGATTGAGTGATGTGCTAGGTGCGTATCGGGGACACTATCGAATCCCTTCGAAGCGCGTAGAGAGTTGAGACAAAGAGATGTATTATTTTGTACATTTTGCGGGCATCGAAACGAGAAGCACGGTTTTCAACAAAGATAGTCAACTTATAGGCCTCGCAGACGACCCTGATGTTATTACGAGAAACTTTGGAACGGCGGAGGCAATCTGAACGCCAGACTAAAAGTGGAGGCTAGGTGAGTTGGACTAGATATTAATGCGTCAAAAAGCAAGTACAGCTCGAAAGAAATTAACATTCGCCTTCAACGGACGGTGATCATATACGACAATGAACTCGAGGTGGTAGTTGAGTTAGTTGAGTTAGTCCAGTATACTTGGGATCACTGGTAACCGCCGACAATAACACAAGTAAGGAGATCCATGACGTGTTTAAGCTGGAAATCGGGCCTAGTTTGGCCGTCGCAGAAAGCTTCGATCCAGGAGCATGCGGCGCTGCACGAAACTAATTAAACCAATGGTTCTCTATGGACTTGAAACCGTGACGTTGCTTACGGAGGACATACGCGAGCTTTCTGTGTTTGAACGGAAAGTGTTGCGGCAATATTTGGCGAAGTACAAGCCGGAAGCGAAGAGTGGCACAGGCGTATGAATCACGAGCTGCATGAATCACAAGCTACACTACTCGGAGGGATTCCTGTTGTGCACCTGAGAAAAGTCGGGAAGCTGCGATGAAACGGACATGTCGCGAGGATGCCGGACGACAATGCGCTAAAATACTCAAGGACCCTAAAGGCATCCAAAACATAGGGGCCCAACGTACTAGGGCTTGGCCAGGTTAAAGCGGATCTATGAGTGTGAATATGATAGAATCTCAAATTCAAATCATAGCCCAGAATCACTAAAAAATGGTTTCAAATTATGTTAACAGCTGCTAAAAACACTTTTTTGAAATTTATTAAAAACCTAACAAGGAAACATTTCGAAAAAGGCTTCAAATTTTTCAAAAATCCCTAAAACTAAAAGAGACTTATGTTAAAATCTCGAAAATACCAGAAATATGGTTAGAATCACTGAAATATATTTTATAAAAAAAACTGACAACTGAGGTAACGGTCAAAGTGATACCAATATATGTCTTAAATTGTCTAATCCAGAATTAAAAAAAGGTTTCTAAATGTCATAAGATGCATTATCAAGCAGAGCAAAGCTTTGGTGCTACATTCTGCTCCTAAGCTCGACCATCAGGCTTGTCAGACTAGCATCGTACTTTGTGGCTACCTTGTCAGGCCCGACTTTCAACTAGGAAAGGCTAATCCTGACCGAATTGCACTGAGAAACGTCGAAAAACGCTTAAAAAATTATGGTTTCAAATTATGCTCCGGATCACTTCTCACCGAAATATATGGTTTAATTTTTTTTCAAAACTCTTTTATATGATAAATGTAAATTGTTTTTTTTTTCCTTTGTTTATTTCCAAAATAAAGTAAATTTATTTTTTTTGCTCATCTAAGAAGTAATTCAATGAATTTCTGTGCTAATATGCACCAATTGAGCAGCTATCGAATTCAAAATAATTAACCTATAATTAACGACATGCTGGTGTGAAAAAATGGCAGACGGCCTGGCGGATGACTTCGTTATGAACAAAACGAACTCAACCGAGCACTTGGGTTACGCATGGTCATAATTTGTTTATTGGAAAATCTCTTTCAAATTTAAATCGATAAAAAATAAGTAAGAGAAGCAGATAAATAATAATTCACGCCTAAGCATATCTTTGCTCGTACGTGAAATCATAACACTTATGGATGTCGATTTGAGATAATTGTTAACAACATACCGATCGGTATGCTACAGAGCTCACCATCCCCACAACTGTTTATTGAAGCTGCTCATAGACAAGCGAGAGAAAATGATAACACTTTGCGGAGCGCTTAGCGCTGACGAAATCGTGCGTTTTTCCAAAACTAATGCCTGTCATCGTACGAATTTTCTGGGTGACTGAACGATGTGGCCCACGGTGAAATGGAGCAATTATTCACCGCCACCTCGCGTTACCGTGAACAAGAAAAAAGCCGGGCGACACGACCTGTCTTCATGTCGCTTTTCTTTTCTCTTCTCAATATTTCGCTCTTTCTCTCATATCGGACCGGGTGATCGTTTTGGTTTGATGCTGTGGGCCACCCCACTGCAGTAGCTTTTAGGGGTAGATGAGAAAAAAATGGCTTTTATTTTTCGGTTTTGGACGACTGTAGAGCTGCATCATGCACAGGCAGGAGTACGAACATTTGCATGAAAATCTATAAAAGATTTCAGGTGCTTAAGAAAACAGGTAGTCTTCCGATAATATTCGAACCGTGTAGAGTACTGACAAAAAAAAACTGCTCGACTTGATCGATACGTGCGCGAGTGCTGTGAATTTATCATGCGTTGGAGGTGTACAAGAAAAGGATAAGAGAAGCGTTCACATTTAGGACCTCAACTTAGTGACGGTAGCGTGAAGTTTGGCGAAAACGCGCGATCCTGTTCAGGCCAACGTCGTCGAATCAAACATTTTCAACGGAAATTTATGTGTGTATATTTTGAATTGCATTGCTTTGTATTTGTGGTTTGAAAAGTGGTGATTAGTTAGACCGTGACAGCGGATAATTAGTGTGTATCTTGGATTATTATTATCGAACAGAACTTTTGGTGATGAATGGTTTCATTTATTGTGATTTCATTTTTTTTGTAATTTGATATGTTACGATCGTTGTGAATGGAGGTGATGTTGTTACGTTGGAGATGGAAAGTCGAAAAAAATCGTAGACAGGCCAAATTGGTGCAAAATGAACAGAGTTATGTGTTTATGTGTGTTTCTTGCTTTAAATTGGGTTGGTTGCACAATTTTGATGTACACATGAGGTTAGTTAAGTGTCATATTAGCATGAGACATAACAGTTATGATGATTATTGCGTGTCAGCGAAAAAAATATCGTTTGTTACTGGAAATGGAAGAACATGAACTCAGTGATGTTTCACTTTACTATATTTATTTCAGTACAACGGAGGGAGTTTCTGTCTGTGGTTAATTATTTAACTCGTGAAAACTCGGAATTACTAAACTGGAGGCCCCAAAAAGTTCCAACTTCCAACAAAAAAACAATTTTAAATCAACTGGAATTCAAACAAAACTTACACAGTTTTTTTTATTTTTATTTTTGTATGACAAGTTGATAACTGAAAAGGGGCCTCGACATATTACTTGGCCCTCGGGCCCTCACAACCCTTAATCCGGCCCTAAAGCCACCCAGAGTGAAATAATCCTATGAAATTCAAAATATTAATATCATCTTCATATGATTATTAAAATCAGTTCTATGATATTTAATTCTTCAATATTTTTAGTTTCATCAGACTCTAAAAATATTCATTTCAATCAAGCATATTTCGTAACATTTCGTAGTTTTAGTCTGGCCCGGATTTACGGAGGGGCAAAGAAGGTAAATGCCCCGGGCCTTCCGACTCGAGAGGCCCCCTAGTCCTGGGCCAGACGTGAAGCCCAGAGTGGAGACCTTTTTTTTGCTCGACACCTTCCAGCGAAGCGTTAAGTTATTCGATAATTCAAAATTCTGTTACCTCTAATTTTTTTTAAGAAAAGGGCCCCAACGAAAATATTTGCCCCGGTCCCCAGCACTTAAATCCGGCCCTGGGTTTAGTGCTTGATAAAACTGGTTACTTGAGTTAAAAGAGCAAGCCCGATCGGAATGGTTCTTCTAAAAAATGCTTGAAAATTTTAAAATTTTTTAAAGAAACGAATTCCGTTACGTTTTCAGTTAAGACCAAATACTCACGAGTCGTTGAAAACTAATTTTCCACTTTATTTTTGAATGAATGTAATGTACGCACTGAAAATCATTCTTAACATTTATATGAGCACTTCTACTAATAGCTTGCTACCTTTTTAAATAATATCTGGAGTTTTTGAGCCTAATTAGCGTGCTAGTAAAATATTTATATGCTGGTGCATTAAGATTAACGCTGTAGAATATGTTGAATATTCCATGCGAAAGTTCTCTTTATCAATGAGAATGCACTTGTGATGACAGCAGGCCGATGAAAAAACGCGCTTGCTGTGATAGATCTTATAGAAAATAAAAAATAATTAGATGACAGATGTTGTCGATTTGGTAACATCAGAAATGCAGAAAAACAATAAAAAGCTACAGAAAACGACAAATTGGGCTGTGTGCACTGTCCGCCATTACCGCTCGTGGAAAGCAGGATAACTTTACATGACACGTCAAGGCTCCGAAGAATTGTTTAGTTTATCTGTTGTGGATTGCACGAATTTTTTTCATGTTTCCCGAATAAAAGGGCTTATAATTGTGAGGTATAATAAAAATTAGTTTTCAATAATCTGAGTATAGTAAAATTTATGTAAATTCTATCCAGCTTTCCACGAGCGGTAATGGCGGACAGTGCACGCAACCCATTTTGACGTTTCCTGTAGGTCAGAGAATTTTCAATCGCAGTAACGGAGTAGAAAATATAACAATGTCGTAACGTAGCATAGCAATTTAAATATGTATTAGAAAGGGTAAGAAACCATACAAAATAATAATGCATGGAATAAATTCCGTATTTTCACGGTTCAGCTTTTGATAATTGAGATTTTTATTGTTAAAATCGTCAATGCACTGTAATAATTGGTTGCACATATTAGAAATATAAACGAAGAATGAACAGAATGGCACAATTTAGTATATAGTATAGTGATAATTCATGTGTAGTATTTTCTTCTAATTTCCTTAATTTTCATCACACTCTATCATGTTATATCTCACTACATTGTACTCGAATATTGATGGCTTCCATGCCAAATAACCTATCGTACCAAATCAAGTGTCTTCTATTGGAATGAAACTTTGAACACGTATTTGGCTTGGTGAACAGGGTATTTTTGCGAGCGGAGAAATTTTTCAGACTTAACAGTAATTTTCTAAAAAGACGTAGGTATGCATTTGACCATACATTTTAATTCAAACATCGGGGCCAAAAATCTAAAGCTGTATACAATAACTGGAACAAGTTTTAGAGAACTAATAATGCTTCGTAAGAATAACATTCGCATAAAACAGTAACGTGGAAGGTGTAGCCTCAGTTCAGGGAATTGTAATTTGGCGATATTGGTAGGATAGAAAAGAGGCTCGGCGGTATAGTAGAGCAGAAAGCTTGAACGAAAGGGTAAACTCTCACACACAAGCACGGATATAAATAAAAAAGGCGTATCATTCACTTCAATAATGATACTGCCAATAATATGAAGTGCGGAGTACAGAAAACACCTGGGCAATATCACAATAGATCAAAATGTCTCTGGTCGCAGTGATGAGTCCACACAGAGGAAAAAAAAGGGGCTAAATGATCCAATCACGATAACATATATTGTAGTCCAACGTCATGCGGTCGTGTCTTGGATACAATCATCCTACTGTTTTACTTTTGATTATTCTAAAAACTAAGGAGACTAAACGATCCAATCACGATAACATATATTGTATCCAAGTTCGCTAGATTTCAATAGTATCGTGTGAATCTGCGTTCAATTATTTGCTTACCGAAGTAAATAGGTATCGTTAATGCCTACGGTAATTTTTGCATTGTACATCAGCATGTGATATTTGAAATCATCACGGTGAAATCACAATTTAGAGTAGACAAATCTTACCTACCAGCAAATAACGTTTGAAAAAATCATTGCGATCGCGCGAGTGCACATTACAACATCATTACAACAGTTGCACGTAAGAATTACAGAAAATTTATAAACTCTGCCAATAAAATTTGAAATAAACAATAGAAAAGAAAACGAATGGTAAAAATAATAAACCTATTGGTGTCTTTCTTCAGATGATGTAAATTTTTCTAACGTTGAATAACTAATGTTTGACGGTGCCAACCAATCTTATTTTTAGGGTATCTTATGAACCAAAGGCAAATTTTTTATCCTCGCTGCCGACTACGAACTTTAACTATCCATAGCTTCCCCTCACGTTCCCCTTACATGTGAAGGATTTGTGCCTTTTTTATTGGTACCTAGTTCAATTTGTGGGTATTTTTAAATGGGCACTCTGATGCTTTTCAAGTAGCCATAAATCAGCACCATGTATGTAATGTTCCGCTGAGCCAGGACATCACGAACTTGGACATAGGGTTGTATTCCTCCGGCCCTGGGGACGTCCAAAAGTATCGATCTGGTGTAGATGACATATGTAAATTCCAAAAAAAAAATAGTAATTTTTAGGAAGTTTCACATATGGCTATAAAACTTTTTAGATAATATGTTTATACTAAACTAAACTAGGACTAGAGTGCCAATGAGATGTACCGTCATCCGGGGTGAGATTGTGCCAAAAAATGATGCTTTTTCGATCTCAAGCTTCTAACGCACACATTTAAGCAAAGAATTCGACCCAAAATACACCAATGCATTCTAGATTGTTTTGTTATCAACTACAACAAATATGGTTGAGTTACAATAAACTTTAATTTTGCTAAAAATACATAAACTTTGGCTCAATCTCACCCCTTCTATGGGGTGAGATTGTGCCAAAAACAAAAAGTTGAATTTAATACCTGTTAAATGAACAGTAGTGTGTCTACGAATAATCCACATGACTAAAATGATAAAACAGTAGGTATAGGGACGACCATAAACAACATATGAATTATATAAAAATGTATGGCTGGATCAAATTGATGCATAGAGTAATTAGTTATGAGAACGTGGCTTATAGACAGTCTCTATACACATAGTGGCGTCTCCAGGTAGCCTAAAAAAACGTACGAACAACCCTAAACGTACCCACAACCCTCCTTCTTCTCTCTAAAAGTCATCAGTTTATATAGAATTAGTGTACAATTAGTGTGTTACAATTAGTTACATTCCATTAGTAATATCAATAATTGAAAATTTCTATCTAACAATTGAAAACAGTAAGCTTCTCAAGCTTTTAGTCATTATTTCAAAGAATACCATAGCTAGACAACATACCTTGCGCTGTGGGACAAAAAACATACCCTATGTAAACAATGCAAGTGTTTTGATGTATACTGATATAATTTTGTCGTGAATGTGAATTCCGCACACTGTGCCGTTTTCTGAGCCGGCACAGGTTCAATGCATAATATTTCCTCAACACATTGGAGACGACATCCTAACGTACCAACTGAGCAGTAAGTTCTTGTGTTTTCTTGATCGGGTTGGTTTTCCTGGGACATTTTTGGATAACGTTATTTGCGCATGTTTTCCACCCTGTACTTTGAAACATTCTTTAAGCGAAACAGTTCACTGATATTATCTATATTCCATTTTAAGTTGTGAATAAATATGTCATGTTTCATAAAGTATTGAATTTGAGAAATTAGGTTTTGTAAATCTCAAGTTATTTAACATACAAACATTTCCCGTTTTGGCTCAATCTCACCCCCGTGGCTTAATCTCACCCCGGCAGACTGTATGAATAAAATGACCTTCGAATATCGTTTAGCGGTAGGGCTCAAAAGTTTCAAGCGAAAATTCGGCATGGGGACTCTTTTCGAGAAGACGAAACTTTTGAGCCCTACCGCTAAACGAAATTCGAAAGTTGATTTTTTTTATATATGCCCTGAGCTCGAAAATTTTCTAAAACCCAGAAAGTTGATTTTTTAGGATTTATTTTTCTAGTTAACACCAAATCTTGACGTTTCATGCATTTCTAAGAAATATGGCATCAGAAAAAAATGTTTTGATATCGACAATTCTTGTATCACACCTGTGCTTTTTTCATCGATATTTCTCGTGAACCTTTGACCGCTTTGAGGCACGTGTTCCCGATGTCCGATCGAGCTTTTCTAATTTAAAATTAAGCAATGATTTTAAATAAAACAATTAAAATATTAAATTGGAATGCTCGCTCATTGAAGGCCAATGAGAATGAGCTTTTTAATTTTTTAACAGTAAATAATGTGCATATTGCAATTATTACTGAAACATTTTTGAAACCTAACACAAAATTAAAATATGATCCCAATTACGTGGTTCATAGATATGATAGGATTCAGGGTTCCGGCGGTGGAGTTGCAATTGTTATTCATCGCCGAATCAAACATCGTGCTCTTCCCCATCTTGAGACGAAAGTTATTGAAACTTTGGGAATTGAAGTTCAAACTGAACTTGGGATTTTATTTATTGCCGCAGCATATTTACCATTTCAATGCACACGCGAGCTCAAAAATTATTTTAAAGGTGATTTACAAAAACTCACCAGAAATCGTTCGAAATTTTTCATAATCGGCGATTTTAAGGCTAAACATCGTTCATGGAATAATTCTCAAAGTAATTCCAATGGCAAAATTTTATTCAATGATTGTTCTTCAGGATACTATTCTATTTTGTCTCCGAATAGTCCTACATGCTTTTCTTCTGTAAAAAACCCTTCAACAATTGATTTGGTGCTAACAGATCAAAGTCATGTATGTAGTGATTTGATCACACATGCTGACTTTGATTCTGACCATCTTCCAATAACTTTTTCTTTATCACATAAATCAGTTTTAAACCCTATGAGCTCTGTTTTTAATTATAACAAGGCTAATTGGGAAAGATACAAAACTCATATTGAGAGAAATTTCAATAATGAGCTTGATTTGCAAAACGAAGTGGATATTGATTCCGCTTTGGAAGCATTAAAATGTGCAATTGTTGATGCCAGAAATTATTCTGTTCCAAAGGCTCAAGTGAAATTTGATTCATCAATAATTGACGAAAATCTTCAACTTCTAATTCGTTTGAAAAATGTCCGCAGACGTCAATATCAACGTTCTCGTGACCCTGTTTTTAAAACTATTTATAAAGATTTACAGAAAGAGATTAAACATAGATTTACTCTTCTGAGAAATCAAAATTTTGAGACTAAAGTTGAAAAATTGAAACCATATTCAAAACCATTTTGGAAGCTGTCGAAGATTCTTAAGAAACCTTCAAAGCCTATTCCAGTTTTAAAAGATGGTGAACGTTTTCTTGTATCCAATGAACAAAAGGCTCAAAGACTTGCTCAGCAGTTTGAGAGTGTTCATAACTCAAATTTGAATTTTGTGAGTCCAATTGAAAATGAAGTCACACGTCAATTTGATTTAATTTCTTCCCAGAATTTTTTACCTGCAGAAATAATTGAAACTAACTTGAATGAGATTAAATCAATTTTAAAAAATTTCAAAAATATGAAAGCACCTGGTGACGATGGAATCTTTAATATACTAATCAAACATCTCCCTGAGAGCACAATGGAATTTTTAGTGAAAATTTTCAATTGCTGCTTCAAAATTGCATATTTTCCCAAATTATGGAAAAATGCAAAAATTACTCCCATTTTAAAACCGGATAAGAACCCAGCTGAAGTTTCAAGCTATCGACCAATCAGTTTGCTTTCTTCAATAAGTAAACTGTTTGAGAGAATTATTCTTAACAGAATGATGTCACACATCAACGAAAATTCAATTTTTGCAAATGAACAGTTTGGATTTCGCCATGGGCATTCCACAACTCATCAATTGCTCAGAGTTAGTAATATGATACGAGCTAACAAATCTGAAGGTTATTCCACTGGAGCTGCTCTTTTAGACATAGAAAAAGCATTCGACAGTGTTTGGCATAAAGGTTTGATTGCGAAATTGCAAACTTTTAATTTTCCAATTTTCCTAATCAAAATTTTAAAAAATTATCATACTGATCGAACTCTGCAGGTTGTCTATCAGAATTCAAAATCTGATAGATTTCCTGTCAGAGCAGGTGTACCTCAAGGTTCAGTCTTGGGTCCAGTCCTGTACAACATATTCACTTCAGATCTTCCTGATTTGCCTCCAGGATGCACAAAGTCATTGTTCTGCGATGACACAAGCATTTCCATAAAAGGAAAAAGTCTTCGTGTCATATGCAGTCGATTGCAGAAAAGTTTAGATATTTTTTCTTCCTACTTGCAAAAGTGGAAAATCTCTCCCAATGCTTCTAAAACTCAAATGATAATTTTTCCGCATAAGCCTAGGGCTTCTTTCCTCAAGCCAAACAATAATCACGTTGTCAAGATGAATGGGGTTATTTTAAGTTGGTCCGACAAGGTTAAGTACTTGGGACTTATTTATGATAAAAAACTTATTTTCAAAGAGCACATTGAGAGTATACAAGCCAAGTGCATCAAATATACGAGATGTTTATATCCTCTCATTGACAGGAATTCTAAACTTTGTTTAAAGAACAAACTTTTGATTTACAAACAAATTTTTAGACCAGCAATGCTTTATGCTGTACCGATCTGGTCAAGTTGCTGTTCAACAAGGAAGAAAACGCTCCAAAGGATTCAGAATAAAATTCTGAAAATGATTTTGAAGCGTCCCCCTTGGTTTGGTACACTCGAATTACATAGACTCACTGGTGTTGAACCATTAGAAGCTATGTCAAATAAAATTATTAACAATTTTCGACAAAAATCGTTGCAATCCTCAATTGCTACGATAAGCTCTCTTTAAAGCCAATAAGTTAGCAATTAAGTTAGTTGTAAGTTTACTTCCCCTTTTCTGACAAGTAGGTTTAAATCCCTACGAATGATAAGTCCTAATTGCGAAAGCAAACAAATCCTAACAATTAAATTACAAATTTCTAACAGTGTTGAGAAGTCACCATTTGTGATTGGACACACATACTCATTATTTACTAATATTTATCATAAATACTTAAGCTACTAACAAATCCCCCCTTAAAAAAAAAAAAGATGTCCGATCGAGCTGAAATTTTGCATGGGGACTTTTTTCGAGAAGACAAAACTCTCGAGCCCTACCGCTAAACGATATTCGAGAAATCGATTTTCCTTGGCACTCTAATATACACTAAGGTCGCTTTTTACGCGTTCTTTCACTTACATAGCAAAAAATACAATTGAGGGTCACTTTTGGCATTCAAAATCATTCAGTAAAATCGTCAAAATACATAACGCAAGTTATCTTATTGTTGTAAAAGCTTGATAATAAGTTATTTTATTCAGTCTTGAAGCATTATCATGTAAAAGTAATGAAAATAGCCAAAATATGGACTGACCCACAATTGTGCACCGCAAAATGTAACATTACTACAATTATGGGTCACTTCACTTATTGCACCGAGCAGAATTATAGTTTTTAGTAACATTTTCAACTTTAAATCATTCTAATCGTGCACGCAAAAGTTCAAGCTTTAATCAGCCAATGTGTCCTTTCAATTCGCACAGAATTTGCTCTGACTTCGCACAACCAATGCGTGATACAAGGAATACATTGACAGAGATTAAAATCAGAATATGTATCATATACACAAAAATCGTAATGTCTCGGTAAACTTCGGCTTCGGGCGAACGATCAGTATCGAGGCGCTCAAAAAACCGTTCTTTACTTTCGCGAGCCGGTGTGTATCAACAGCTCGTGCATCCCTAAACATCGTCAGCAACCGAAACAGCCAATAGCGAGCCTTGTTGCCGCGGAAGTTATTGCCGCTGGTGCCTGTAACGCAGAACTGAATGCATGTGAATGAAACCAGAGTCATAATTAAATGCAAAATGTTTTGGACTAATCTCATGTTTTCGTTTATTGTTAATGATTGAATGATGTTTTCAAATCACCTGATTCATGAAAGTGAATCGATCAGACAATAATTTCTTCAATGGAGTCAATACCCAACTTATCAGTATTGGTTGCTGGTTGCACTGTTTTAACGATGCCAACCTTCTGAACATCGGCTGATGCTTTATAAGTGTAGTGGTTAGAAGCTGCGCAATACATTCAAAATACGCTAGAGCATCAAATGCGTTATGCCCAACGCACATGCGTTGTACTGGTTCCAATTTTAATCAGTAAATGCGCTTATTTCGCTCATAAATGATCTGGTTACGCACACTCCAAATTTTGCGTGTATAAATGAGGTAACATTTGAGTTACAAAAAATACCACCGCCAATGAAAATTGTTCAGTTTCGTGAGAATTGACGTATTTACGTAAAAGTGATTTTTAAATGTAGCTGACCCATAATTGTGGAGGCACTGTACTTTAAGCAAAAATCAGAATACCCGAACACTTCTCTTTACTTGAAACATCCGAAAAAAAATCACGAAAATTCATTATTTATCCAGCTTCCAGAGTAGGCCCCCCCTACTAAGGTGTATATTTTTTTCTGGAAGAACCAAATGACTATGTACAACTTTGCTGAAGATATCATATTAATCAAGTAAACCGTTCGTTCTTTAAAATTTGTTTTTTTTTGAGAACACTTAATTTTTTTCTTATTTCTGCATGAACAGACAATTATCAATGTTTATCTAACCTTTTGTAGTTTTCATAGACAAAAAAAAGAGATTTGTGGAAAACTAGTTTTTTTTTAAGATAATAGATTTTTTTCTTTAATAAAATATATTTGGTGTATATTTTTTCGGGGAGGTAAAATAATTGTTTACAACTTTGCCGAGAACATCAAACCGATCAAACAAACTGTTCTGGCTCTAAAAATATTTCAAATAATCAATATCAATTGGACATTTATTATAGAACAACTATTATGCTTTAGCGTGATCCAAAGTTCAATAAATTGTAATTATTTAATCTGGGAACATAGTTTTTCAGTGGACTAATATTACTGCACACACTTTGGTTTCAACCTAACTCTTCTATTTTTTCAACTGATACTTTAAAGAAAACATACATAGCTACATTATTGCTTTATTCAAATTTTCGTTACTCACTTGCAGGTTGAAATGATATAAAACAATGGCCGCAAAACTCAATATATTTGTGCTTCTCTTGCTAATGAGGCACGTCAGAGCGAACACGGAAACGCCAACTCAGCATCTTATACCTCCAGCACCTCAACAGACCATTCCGCCTCAGGACACTCTCCAGCTTTCGTCAAACCAGCAAACTCAGTTATCATCGGATCAACATACTCCGGTTTCGTCTCCACTGACATTGCCAAATCAGCACCCGCCGAGTCAATATGGCCAATCAGTGAATCTTGCGAATGGCGGTTATCCATTCCTGCAACAGTACCCACCACCTCAACTGCCACAACAGCTGCAGTCTCAATATCCACTTCAACTGCCTGCTCATTTTCACCAGCAAAATCCGTTCGGGTTCCAGCCACCAATCCCATCCAAAATACTGCCATCCTTTCCAGCTTTTCCACACTTTACAACTAATATAACTCCTCCATTTCCTCCTAAGCCCCAGTTTCTGTATAATGGTTATCCACCGCCCAATTCCATACAGATTCCACCAAAGCCGCTACCTTCATATAATCCCTATTTACCAGTTAACCTAAGCGCTCAAATCCCTCCCAAAACTCTCCCAGCCTACAACACATACATACCACCCCTCCCATTCACGAATTCCTTAAGTCCCGCACCATCGTTCCAACTTCCACTTCAAATATCTGCTCCCTTTCCACCCAAGTTCTCCTCCGCGAACCAATTGTCGTCAAGCTCAACAACCAGCGTCAAGTTAAATCCCACGTCAACAATTCAACAAATACCGGTTCTAAACACCAACCAATACAACAATTCGCAAGAATCGACACGCTCTGCGAAGACTCTGCAAGCAATCGGTTCTTCAAATCCCTTGGTATTCCACAAAATTACGGATAATCTTCGTCCCGGCGGTTCAACGTGGTACTATAAGCAGAATCAGCCGGCAAATCGGTCACCCAATCCGTTGGCACCGAAACTAAATTATCCTGTTCAGTCACCTCAAAACCCAACACTAAATCACATCTTGCCTCATAATCCGGCACCTCAACCCAGCCACCTTGAGAAATTAAATCCACCACCATCTTCACTGCCACCATCTCCACATTATGCTCCACCACCACCACCACCGCCACCACAACTGAATCATCCAAATCAGTTTAAAAACCATCTTCCACCGTCCCAATCACACTTCCAGCCGAACCATCAGCAGCAACCAACTCATAATCACCACCATTATGTCCACTCGCCATCGCATGGACCACACGGACCACACGGACCTCACGGGCCACATGGACCACACGGACCACACAACCAGAATCCACTAACCCCCTTCGAAGTGCTCAATTATCCGGAGTTCCACATCACACCAATAACGATTCCTTCGCCTGAGTATCCACAATTTGAAACACTACGCAATCAGGTTAGTTATCTGAAGGCAAAGCACAAACACTTCTTCGAGAGCCAACCGGCACCGGTTCTGCACTCATCACCGCAAGTCCACCCGGACCAACAGGGACCGTGGAACGCGAATGAATACCAGAAAGCTGCGCCAAATCACAATCTGTTCTCTCCTCATCAACCATCGCCATCGTCATCTCCACATAACTGGCACAGTCCAAATGAGCAGAACAAACTGGTGCCTCCGAAATGGAATCCAGCCAAACAGGAGTTCGAACAATCGCATTCACCTCCTGCTGACCACAGTAATTACATCCAGCAGAAGAACCTGCTAACCGTACATAATCCCCAGGAACAATCCTATTCGCCAGCTCCCGACTACAATCATTTCAACCCACAGACGAACTCCTTAACCGCACACAACCCCCATGAGCAAACATACGCGTCCACTCCCGACTACAGCCAATACAACGCTCAGCAAAATCTGCTATCCCTCCACAACGACTTTGCCGGATATCCACCGGTGAAGAAGTCGAACATGATGAATGAGCTTGCGTACCTGAGCACCTGGGAAAAAGCGCTGGGGATCATTCAGAAGACAGACCACGGGAATGCCGAGAAGGGACAAACGATACTGTCCGCCGGGGATACCGATGATTTTAAGAAGATAGACATCATTTCGGCAGGACATAAACATTTGAACACGAAAAACCGGCGATCGGAAATCATAGAGCAGCGAATCCGAAAGAAGCCATACAGTGCAAAAATGAGAAACGTCAAGAAAGGGCAAGTTACGCAAAAGCCACCGAAAGGGGACGAGAAGGAGGCGACTTTGATGGAGACTACTGAAATGATAGCGATCGCAGCTGTAGCGGAAACCACTGCGGCCGATGAGGCAACAGAAAGCAGAAGCAGACGACGGAGAGATGTTTCTCAAGTAGAAGTCATCACCGTTGGTGAGGGCGATGCGAATACTGCGGTACCGCTGAGCAGTCAGAACGATACCAAAATAGAAGAGGTTTCAAACAGTACTCATCCGAGCGTTAGCAATACTACTACAGAGCAATCAACCGAGCAAATATCGATTGCGACACTTCCACAGGATTCCGAACTACTACCTCAAGCAGAAGCTCTTGCTTCGAAAGATTTAACAGAAGATGAACTACTGTACACTGAGTACGAAGATGAACCACATGCCGAAGCTTTAGTTTACGATGATTTTGACGACGCTTACTACGATGACGAGCAGGATGGACTGTTCGTGGAAGGTCGCTCTGATTCGTTCATTTTCGAAGAACACAACGGTACAACCTCGAGACCATACGCGCAAAGAATTGACGATTGGTCCGATGAACCACAAGCCGACGCAATCGTAGATCCACGAAATCTACACGGAAAAGCGCTGATAAGGTTCCTGGATGAGGCGATTCAAAACTCGTCGATATATCTGCCAAAGGAAGCTGAAGATCGGAGCTTCGATATTGTGGAACCTCCGAAGGATGTAATCAAATTTCCGTACTACGAAAGGACGGAGCAACCGATTAATGTCGATTCTGCGCTGCGATTTGCAGAAAATTTAACCACCTTTTCGAACAGTTTGTATGGTTCGAAAAGCGGCAACCCGTGTCACGAGGTGGACATTGAGCTCCCGGAAGAACCAGAGGAACAGAGTGCGGATGGTTTTCAGCCTGTCCGCAGGTTGAGGCGACTAGGGAATGGTATTGGTTGTTTGAAAAATAAGCATTTTGGGAAGGAACCGTTGGACAATCCCCTGTTCAAAGAACCGTTTGTAGGAATTGGACGGTCGGTTTCGAGTGGGTCACCTACACCTCCGCCGCAACCAGATCCGTCAGTGGCCGTATTCAGCGACGTAATTCGGTTGATCAAGCAACATTTAACAGAGGAAAACCGTGAGAAGGCTCGCACCGCGGAAGGAATCGTTTCACCTAGACAGCTGAATCTGCCAGAACCGAAGACACATTTTCCGAATAACGCCGTTCTAGAGCAGCTGCGGTTGGGGAAACGGAAAACGCTACCGCTAAAGCCACCCAAAAAAGTAGAGGAGCCGAAAGTGGAACATAACGAGTCAGTTATCAGTGAACAGCACCCGCTGAGGATTGTCTTCCCCAGGAGGTTGAACTTCTCCAAGGGCTATGAGGAGGGAAAGAAAGTGGCCCCGGTGAAGGTCAACTACTCGAAGCATTTGGATCCCGATGGTATCAAAGTCAAGTTGAACCGAACACGGTTGACCGATCACGACAGTTACAAAGCCACTCTCGCGAGGAAGCTTAACTTCGACAAACTGGATAAGCAAAAGGTTCCACAAAGTCAGCGGAGATCATCGGTGGTTGAGACGTCGTTTTACGATCCGTTCCCAACTCGTCCTACGCGCTTCATGAATCCGGGAATTTTCGATATATCCACCTACTATCCGCGGTTCACTGCCAGAGGACATGACTTGGTGGACAACGATGATGATGATGATTCGGACGAGAAGACCCCCGCGGGAAAGTTGAATTATGATATGCTGCAACGTGAAGCGGATGAAATGTTGGACCGCGTGCGAAACGGAAACACCAAGAAGGAAACAGAACCCGGATCGAACCCCGTTGCTTTACCGCTAACCGGGCGCAAGAAGGAAGAAGGAACTAAACCGTACGGCACCAGCTATGCACCGTCGTACAGACAGTTCCGGTTGTTGTCATCTCAATTGAAGCACAAAGATGATGGCCAGAAGAAACCACCCTCTCTGGATGAGTTGATAAATTTCTACACTCTCGAGAAGTCTCATGAGTTGCACTCTGAGGAAACAAGCACACAACGAAGGGATAGTTCAAGTGAAAGAAATTTCTTTATACCAACTGTTCCAAATCTTCTCCCGGTTTTCGACGTCTCGACTTACTATCCACGATATATGTCCCGGGCTAACGACGAGCTGAAGCGATCCCAAAGCGAATATCTTAAACGTCGCGATATCCAGCTTGTGCTGGATGATCTGGCAGCTCTCCGTGCTCCGAAGGAGTCCCCTAAGGGGGATCGCAAGAACGATTACGGCAATCCGAACAGCATCACGTCAGCACCAATTCGAGACGACATAGCAGATTTCTTCGTGGATTCGCTTCCTCAACCTAGCAGTTCAACGCCGCCCATCTCAACCAAAGATTCTCATCACACGTTCAAAAAATCGGAGCCGTACAATCCGGATCTGCCCGTAACCGACAGAGCCACTTTCGGTCTCGATCAACCCCCTGTCAAACGAAAGTCACCCCGTAAGCGGTTCAAGACGAATTCCAAGGGCGTCAAGCGGCGTGTATTAAAGTACCGAAAACCGCGTGTATCCTACATCCCACAATTCCAGTCATCTGAATCCTAAAATTGGTTCGTTCCTTTCCCCCACTCCTTTTAATCCCTCTAGAGAATAATTATTTATTGAATGTCCCGTCCTTCCTGCGGAAGTAGCTATGAGACGTTCATAACTATGTAGTGCGGCGGTTAGTTAATTAGTTAGTTAGGTTTTAAAATTGGGAAACCCATGTGCGAGTGATTTAAAATACCTTCCACTGTATATATAGGTTCACAGGCAATATTCAAGGTATATTGAATGTAAAATAGTTTGTAAATGAATGAGAAAAGCGACTCAAAATAAACAAAAAACAATCAATCACCAATCTGTTTTTCACTAACAAAAAGACTACCCACTGATAAATCTGATTGAGTTTTTCCAAAACCTGAAGAAAAAGAAAAAAAAAAAACAGATGAATCAATTTCCCGCATCAAATCTGTTGAACCGTGTAATGGCATGCGTTGGTGCGCATCTCTTACCGTATCCACTCGGGTTAGATAACAATAGCCGTTGTAATAAGAGGTAGGTACTATAATCGTTGCGGATCCAATTACCACCTCGATTTTCCCATCCCGTGTTGCAATGTAAGAAAAAAAAAGTAAGCTATTCACGCACCAATAACTACTGCGCGGGAGAGAAAAATCGGCGGTGGAGCGGCTGAAGAAGTAATTAAGCTTTGGTAAACAATGCGCCGTAAATCACCATGAATCGAAGTTGGATAATTCGGTAATTTTATTACAACGATCGGCACAACTGGCAACAGGTTGTCCCCCAGTTGGCACCTGATGAAGCAAAACGTTGCGACAAAGTTTTGCGATTTCATTTTTTTCGTTCCGTTGACGCTTCAGATACCTTCACTTGCACGGGGAATCGTAATCTCCCGCAAAAACAATCGGCGAAACAAAAAGTAGGTATAGCCAATCTGATTGCCGCTTATAGCCGCTGCAATCGCGATAATCATAGTCTTTGCGAAATCCAATGGCCACGTGCGGCAGCACCGGTCAGCAGGCATGTATTTATAATATGAATTATGGCAAGGGATGAGCGATATCCGAAAGGAATTGAACGTTTGATAGTGACTTTCAATATCTTCTCCTACATCTGTGAAAGTTCAAGGTCAAGCCGATTGGTTGAGCTGTTGCCAAAGAGGATGTTATTTGCGGAGCGGGTTATTTTATTATAAGAAACCAAGTAGAAAAATGGAAGTCTACTTTTTCTACTTTACATATTAAACTTGAAAATCTCACACCTTGTAATAAAATTTTGCAATTCAGACGGGAAATGTAGTTTAGTGTTTTTCCTCAATTGATTAATCAAAAAAAAAAAAAAAATTAGAAGAACTATGAATGTGAACAATAAAATATGCCCAAAACAAAGTGAGTAGGACGTAATGCCCAAGCAGCAATTGAGGCATAACAAAAAAAATTGAGGTAATTTGTTGCGTTAATGACAATTTTAAGTTTCATTGAACATCTTTTGTTACTACGAAGCTGTTACCCGTATGAAATACATATTTTCGCTTAACATTTCGACTCGCTAGAGTTAAAAAAGGTTGTTCAACCATTATCCGTTTAGAGTCAATTGAGCTTTAAATTACTCATTAGTGTGTAAATATAAACCCATACAAATCGCAAAGCTTTGTTAAAGAATAGAAAAATATAAAATATCATGGGAAAAAATTTCAACGAAAAATGTGAATTTTTGTGCAAAGTTTTACATGACAACTGCTTCAAATTTCAATTAAAGTACTAAAGTATATTTCAAGTAGTAATCGGAATATTATTAATTTAGAGTATGAAATTGTTATGTTCGCAGGCTATGTAATAGCAGCTATTTTGCTCTGAACAAATTTAGCGCGTAATTTGTTCTTGAATGACATTAGGGATCATTCATATATTTCTTAATGCTCCTGATGTTGTTGTTTTTACGATATAAAGCTATAATATTTTGTTGTCCACACAACCTTTATTTGACACGGCGCAACACAAATAAATCTTTTACAGAGCCAGTCATATCTTATTTCTAATTGTCTAAAATATAATATAGGCTAAAGACAAATTATATGTCCTCGCTTCCGTCAATACAATATTTTGCTCTAGTAACTTATTGAATAAGTTCAATAAGCGCCTCTCGTCAGTGCCAGGTTGATTCTTCAACAAGTTGGATTTTACTCAATGTAATTCAGATACGTTTTTGTTGCAAAGCAGGAGGGCAACTGAGAGCTCTACATACATACATACTCTCCTGCCAAAATCAAATATCCACCGACTTTGGGACTCTTCGCTTTCGTTGACTGTTGGGCGATTACGCATTTTTCTGGCTGTGTTCTAAAAACTGCTCATAAGGGTGGAGGCGAAAGGGGTCACGTCAAATTTCGAATACTGATCATGTACATTTTGTTTGTTGGCCCAAAAAACACCTGTGCAAAATTTCAGCTTTATCGGACATGATTTAGGGGTGCCTCTAAATGCTCAAAGTTGTGCATTTTGCAAATCTACCAAGGGGGGAGTACATGAAAATGGGAAAATCGAAAATTATTTTTGATGCCAAATGACACGGCACAATACAAATTAATGTTTTACGAAGCCAATTATAACGTTGAGATCTAGTGTTATCTCGAAAAAAAAATTTTTTTTTTCGACCGAAAATCGACTTTCTGGGACTTAGCCGTTATTTGGGTAACCGATAGTCTAATATGGAATATTTTGAAGTTGACTTTTTAAATGACTCACAACTAGCTCCAAACCACATGTGAATTATTTTTATGTTTATTAGGCATCTCGAACTAGATTTTCATTACGGTGGTGCATTTATTTTTATTGGGGTGATTCAAAAGCAATTAAAATGAAATTTATAGTGGTGTTACGCAACGTATGCTATCGTCATTATTTGAAATTCATACTTGACTCAGAAACAGGCGAGTTGAATAAAGCTAAGACCAAACGAGAACGAAAGTGAAATGAAAAGGATATGAAGAAAGGAGATCTCGTTCGATCTTAACTTTCCGCGCTCCTTTTAGGTTTAAATAAACAGTGCAGGTTTGATATACGCATGCGTGCGTCGTAGTAGAGAAAGAGAGATTGCGATGCAACTGCTTATCTATGCGTGGTGCATGGATCATCTATGCGTGAGGTAGATGTTTGAATTTTGGTGTTGTATGGAAATTCGGATTTCTCTGTGTTTAAGAAGTTTGTCATGTATGTTAACTCTAATCAGTACGTTTGAGATAAAAAGAGAAACAAAACTATATCACTATTTTTGTTAAGTAAATCAAGCTGGGGCTAAGAAGATATACAAGTATAGAAATTCCCTAGCTAGCTTTTATTATAGTATTAGTTACTTTACCTCCTACAGAACATAATTTTAACCAAATAAGGTTTGAAATTGTTGAATAAAAATCAAGTCATATCTCAGTCTGAATTTTAATCTTGAACATTGAGGTTTACTTCACTGCCAGCTCGAGAGCGACCAGCAGATTGTTTGTACGATTCCACTTATTCAGCCAAGAATTATTCTAGCGGTGAGTTTTGAGTTGTGCAATATACTCGTTGGTTAGCCCAAAGGCCGGAACTTGTAATATTTTTCTAGCTTGAATATTTCTCTCTTCATAAGGCAAACCTCCAAAGGAGAAAAAAGCCCTGCAAGTTCTTGTTTGTAAAATTTACAAGCTGAAGCAACGATTCACAAGTCCGCGGAAAGAAAGACCCCGTCTTAGCGTTGGAAGCTCTACGAAAGGGAGCTAGTGAACCGCGAGCAACAAGTGGTTAAGCAGGAAAATGACTCATATTATTTGCCTATTTAACATCTTGATGTACCACGAAGATTGACCAATCCGTTCTTTCAAGGGTGGTATTGTGTATTTAAATAAAAATTACCAAAACGTCGCTGATAAACTGACAACCAGGCTCCCTTCCGATGTTTATTTTCATTGTTCTCGCAACACTGCAACCATCTTAGCAGCCACAGCGCATGTTTACAAAAGGAAATGAATTTCAATCGTTCACGCAGTCCACCGAGTTGTTTCGTGTTTTTTTATATTTCCTAGCCAATTTCATCTGAAAAAATGGACGAATCTATCGAAACAGCATTCCCTGATACAGTGTTGTTATGCATAACGCATTTGTCTTTGTAGAAACATCGTTGATTATGAAGCGCTATATGATGTGGAAGTCGACGAAGATGAAACAACCCGTCTAAGCGAAAACGACCACGTATTTTCTTTCACCGGGATTTTTTTTCCAACGATTTTACAGGAGCCAGCTGCGTCCGAAAGAATGGACGAGGGCGCTTGTTTACGGGGACACTAAAGATGAGATCGTCGATTGCTTGTGGAAGACAGCGGTGGCCAAAGTAGAATGGCAGGTTTTATTCAAGTATGATACTCCCAGGTGGTCGGAAAACACTCAGCCTACAGTCAATGACGCCGGTGAGCTCATCACGCTCCAGGATACAGCAAAAAAAAAAATTCTACGCAATCGAGACGCTAACAGCAAGAATTTTGAGGGGCTGGAAAGGCAAAACATTGCGAGTTTATGTTTACGTGTGGTCAACTACTGTGGAAACATCTTCTGAACCGAGCAGAGTGGAAGCCGTACACAGAGAAATGATTGTAGCGCAAAACAAAAACAGTGGATGGCTGAGAGAAAAAGGCAACGTGAAGAACCTCTTGATGGGCGCGAAACGAAGTATTGATGGAGCTTTGGCCAAAATACACGATCTGGAGAATCGAGGACTTGTTGGGGCTGAGATGTTTAATTCCATGGAATTTGCTGTTCGACCGAAGGGAACGGAACTAAGCCAAAGCCTAGCTGATAGGGTAACGGATTGCAAAGACGTGGACAACGAATAAAAAATTCGTAGGACAAGTGTCACATGTTTCGTACAGAGGACTTATTCTGAAATTTTTCTTTGTTGATTTTGTTTAAAATAATAAAAAACGTTACTGCTGATCTATCTTGTAATTATATTGAAATCTAAACGAGTTACGTCATTCTGAAGAGCCTTTTCTGGCATAAATACACCACCGGGAAGGTAACCACATTGCTCAAAAATCCTTACACATCGATACACCCTGAATTGACTTATAGCATCGCAGACCTCTGGCAAAATCGGGGATCCCTCATGATGATGTTTTATCAAGAACCGCTTGACGAGGCCAAAAATAAATTCGATTGGATTGAATAATGGACAATACGCGGGTAGAAAAATTGGGATTATACCAATCGATCGTAAATAGCGTATCAAATTTGCGTCACAGTGAATTTTTGCCCCGTCAAGTATCCAGACAGAATGCATGCCAGGGTATGTTTGGACCACTATGTTTGAAGGGCAAACTGTCGACAGCATTCAAAAAAAAAAAATCTTTCTGGTGAAAGTACCCTGCGTGAAAAGCTGTCCAGCATTCCACCTACGCCAAGGAAACACAGAAAAGACGCACGTAGTTTCCTGCAAAACTAGCCACGGTAAAGTAACTTCTGCCCAACCATTCCATATCCTTTCTTACGAAACACGTCTCGATTTTCAACGCTGATCTAGTCCAAGAAAACGAGATTCTGAAGATCCCATGACACTGATAACAAGTCACGGATGAATCTCACTATATCTTCTTCCTTGATTTGCATGGCTGTTCGCTCGATGCACTTCCACGTCATCCCAGCCGCATGCAAAATGATGCATATCGATGAAACACTTATCGACATGTAGAATTTCTTATAGAACCTCTGTTTGGCTTCATCAAGAAACAGCAGAGGTTCACAGCGGTAGAGGTTAAAAAGTCATGTCCTCATTGCAATGCTGAATTTCTTGTACACCTGCTGTCGCTGCTTACGTTTATATACTCCATTTTCTTCATATCTAATGATCCAATGGCCAATTGTCGCTAACGACTTTCCGTAGATCCGCGCGAGCTCCTTCCTTGGAATTCCCAGGAAGTCATATCCGTAGAGCGCATGGTGCACGGTATTTGGAGATGCATGATTACGACGCACAGTTTGTAAAATCGTACTAGACATTGCTGCTTCAAATATGGGATTTACGGGAAAAATTAACAACTGAAAAATGAAATTATAGCGCCTTTCTAAAGGAACTGAACCGTTTTGTTATGATTTTCAAAACATGATGACGTCTGCATCATGGTTGACAATGAAGTCGGAAGAAAGTTCGGAAGTCGGAAGTCCGACTTCCGAACTTTAATTTAGTGCTGACGCCACAATAATAAAAAAAAACATGAAATTTTACAAGACTCTCAAGAGAAAAAAAACAACCAAATTACGGAAGATCCGATATTTATGCTACTAACAAGAATAAATATTTTGTTTGGGAAAGTTAATTTACTTGTTTGGCATATGAAACATGATATTCTGATACAATATTTTTCTGTAAGGTGGTTCACAAAGAATGTTGTGAATTTAATCAAAAAAGAGCAATCAAACTGAGAATTGCTCATTCATGTCCTTCTTCTTGCTGAAAAAGCTAAAAAAAAAATTCGGGATAACTTTTAAGTCATTTGGTATCAAAAATAATGATCGATTTTTCCAATTCCATGTACTCCCTTGGTAGATTTTCGGGGGTTAGAAAATCACGGTTTTGAGGCACCCCTAAATCATGTCCAAATGAACTGAAATTTCGCACAGGTGTTTTTTGGGCCAATAAACAAAAAGTACATGGTCGGTTTTTAAAATTCTATGATGAAATGTTTTTTTAATATTGCTACGCCACCATAGTTCTCATGGATGCTTCTGTCGGCATTTCGTTTACTAACGGACGCCAATAGCCGCGTTTCTTTGCTCGGACCAAGCTTTTGAATTTGGTCTCAAGCTCCAAATACCGACAAAAGTCGTCGGGTTCACCTTGCTCCCGAAAGGTCTTAAAAGCTTCGATTTTTTTCTTGTAGACATCAGACCACTCTTTGTTAACCCCAAGGTGGGCGGCCGTTCTTTGGTCGTCACGCCGGGAAATTTCTTCGATCGGACTTGCAGCGCGGTGTCGAGAATCAAGCCAGCGAAGAGGTTATATTCTTCAAGTGGTGGAAAATGTTAAATCGTGTTAAATCTGGTATACCTTCCAATCGATATTCCGTGCGTGGTCATACGGAATAACGGATCGCGTGCTAATTGAACTTAAATCATTTGAAATTAGAATAGGCAAATGATCGCTACCGTGAGGATCGACGATTACCTTTCAACCGTAGCGATGTTAAACATAAATATAAATCTAAAGCGCATGGACGCGCTGGACCTTGTATTATCATTTGACACGCGACAACTTCGATGCCTGGAAACGATGGCAGGTTCATACGATAGAATAAAAGCACTTCTTAACCCCTAGAAATACACCTCCGTAAAGAGTATCACGATCGAGGCGGATAATACTAAAATCAAGAAAGTTAAAGTCAAAATTTGAAGTGAGCCAAGTTTCACAGAGGGAAAATGCATCGCATTTATACTTATTAGTCCAAACTTTAAATGAACAAATTTTGGGGATGATATTTCTAGTATTGAACTGTAAAACTGAGATAGAATCCTTCGTCTTAATCAATAAATAAACCATCGAAAAATACGATCGCTCAGCAGAGCAGACACGGCCAAAGTCACACGGAAAGAGTCACTGAACTCAATCGCTTGCAACCTAGTATCTCTACCGGTTAAAGGTTGGAATCCTTGGAAAGGCCTGTTCCAGCCTCCAACCGGTCCTCACTGACCATCGACCGTCCACACCGTCAAACTCAACTAGGCGAGCTGGAATGTACACGTGGTACTCTCGCTTGAAGAGCTTACAAGCAGCAATCGCGTTTGCTTGTTGGAGTCGAACACCGAAACACGCAGCTTATTCGGGCGTACTTTGGTAATAAAAACCGTACCAAATCCCTACAAATCTATATTTTGTTCAATGCCGGAAGAACACAACCTTACTACCCGGTTTGCTCTCCGGATACTGCTTCACTCGATGAATCGATTCCTGCGGGGCTCCATTGTTGATTCTTGGAACCTTGTATCCGGCAGGGCTAGACGGCGGACCGTAGCTGGTCTCATCCACAATCAGCGCACGGGTGATGTCGATCACCAGTCCTGTACACAAAATGTCCGGAAACAAGAGGCGTAGATGTGTTCTTTCGTCTTTATTAGACGACAGCAGCGAGCAGCAGTGCACACGAGACACAATGCACAGTGATCTTAAAGGCGGATTAATTACTTGTTGGCACTATCGAGATCGAAATAAATATTGTGACTGAACACGACTGGAGTTCAACCACATCTGTTCAACTGAAGAACCAAAAACGAGACAGAATCTCTTTATTTTAAGTATCGACATCTAGCGGTGGAGAGAATGCATTTTACACTCGAAATTTCATCACGCTTATATTCCATTCATTCAACAAAAGGACCGTATGAGCTCTCGCCGCTTTTTCGTCGAGAGAATCCTTTGTTCTCCCCGGTGCTGGTATAGCGAGGGTGCCTTTTCATGATAAACGTACAGTGCCACCCGCATACGTGCAACGGTTTTTATGTAGATATATTTTTAATGAATTTCATTGTTGCCCAAGTTGACAACTGAATATCTTGACTAACGACAATTCTCGCCAAACATGTGAAAAGGGCCCATGTGCCATATGTAAACAAGCCAAATTTTCTCGTTTTTTGATCAATACAAGCGAAATCTGCTCTTACCAATAAGATTTATTGATAAAAGAATTTACTCTTAATCAAACAATCTTATTTGTACGAGTAGATTAAGCTTGTATTCATTAAAAAACGTGAAATTGTGGCTTGTTTACATATGGCACTTGGGCCCTTTTCACATGTTCAGCGAGAATAATTTTTTACATTGTACCTAATGTCGTAGGCAGTGCTGGTACAGCGCGTCTGATATGCATTTCTAGCAATGTTAGGTAAAAAACGGTACGAGAAAAAAATATTGTCGTTGGTCGAGGAATTCGGTTTCCAAGCCCAACGAAAATATTCAAGTGAATCAACTAACAGGTTAAAATAGTTTCAACAGTCGTGAGGTGTACGATCCAAGAAAATTTGTTAGACAATGTTTGAATGGCTGAAAGATTTTTAGTTTAATTTGTTCTATTGACGTTGATTGTGAATTGTTACTGAATTTCCACTTCAAAGATCTCTTGAATGCGGTCCTGTGTTAAGTGCGGTCGGTCCTGTGAACTTGATTTTGATAGATTCAACTATTCAAGATCACCTTTTTGCCTGGTTATTAAAGCAAAAAAATATTTTTTTGGTACATGTTCAAACTATTGGAGCGAACTGTTCCAACGATGCACTGTAAAATCAATGTAGGATGGAACAGCAAAAAATGAATGCGAAAGCTTGGGCACTAATTTGCTGCAGAGTTTTGTTCGAAGTTGCATATCTGTTCTGTGGTTCAACTCAGAATGAACGGGAATGTTGCTATGATAATACTGGTCAACACAGGTTCACACCAAAAGCTTAAACCGGAAATAATTGAAAGATTTTAGCTGTGTGAGTTTTGGTGTCCCTAACGATTGTCGTTTTTTCAGAGACTTGAATGAGTTTTCTCGTAAACATTACGTTAAAGCGACGTGAAAGAATACGCGAGTTCCTGCTAGCGAGTAGGAGTACTCGACTAGGAGGAGTGCTTGAAAAACTGTGCTCGAAAACGAAAATGCTTTCTTTATCTACTCGGTTTCGATTCGTGCACCGGCAGCCAAACGTGGGAGAGAAATCTGTATAGTATCGCATACTGGAACGTGTAGAGTATCGGACCGCTTTGGTAAGTTTTTAATTGCATTCTAATGCAAAACCAGCCGAAGCAAACCTCTACCGAAGTAGTCCGTTTCCATATTTGAAAGATATTTTTTGTCCCTCCGCAACTAACGCAATGCACCTTGAAACAATTGTACTCGGCTGGTTGTGCTCGCGAGAAGGGAACTACGAGTAACAGTAACAGAGTAACAGAGTAAGCGCGCGTGTGTGCATATGATCTCTGGAGCGAATGCGAACAAGGAAAACAGCGAGAAGAACGAGAAATAGCTCAAATGGAGAATGCTCCAGTGTGTTATATCGGCAGCGCGGAGAATGCTCGCAGCGCAGTGAGCGCAGAAGCGAGAATGACGGAACTTGAAAAAGTTGTACAGCTGTTTGTGCATCTCACGGAAGCCATTTTAGAACAGCTGCTGATGCTTCTGTTCAGAAGCCATATTGGAAATGAACGCGAGCCGCATACTTGTGCTGCTTTTAAGTATGAAAAGAATCTTGAGACTATATTCCCCCACCCCCAACAACATTTCAACTGAGAAATTAAAAAGTGAGCGTCAGATTTCAATTGCCATGTTGGTGGGGGACCGTGGTGCAAAGGGCGGGAGAAGCGTAAGGCAACCGGATTGGATTGTACCTGATTTTTTTTTCGGTTCAGTTATCGTGCGGCAGAAGACAGTCTCACACTGTAGAATAGATAAAGTGGATGGCGGTTGCTGTGGAAGCAACAGAAAAACTGCTCATTACCTACTGACCGAAACGAAACTCGGGTTTTGTTTGATGATTGGGGGTAATTGTTCCAATACAGACACTGTCCTTCAAACAAATGTACTATTAAGAAGTTAATGAATTTTTTTCTTTTGGTTATAAACATAGTGATAGCTAGAGACCAAATTGACACAAGCACTGGCACACTGTTCGCTACAGAAAAATTAGGATTGAAATTCGAAGAGTTGGTTTATATAAGCCGTTATAGCCAAAATGCAGAAAAGCTCACAAGCTTAAAGAAAAATGCTTCATCATATGGTGGCGATACAATGAGACCTAATAATATTAAAGCGGAGATGAAATTGAAACCAATCACTTTGGCAAGTAATAATTAAGGACATGGTAATTTTAGTTTTCTACCCTCGTGCTCATTGTGTTGTGTGTTAATGAATGATAGCTTCTCGTTGTCAGCGGTTCTCAAGGCTTTTAGACCAGAGTCTACGCTTTATTTAAATTAACAAAGCTGTGTATGAGCTAAAGTCTATAAAGATAGGGGAGGTCGAATCTGTCAAGTCAAATGCTTTTAAAAATAGTGTTAACGAATTGAAATCTATCAGTTTCTGGGAGATTTAGTTTATGTGTACTCACCAGGCACTCTCAAGACCCAAGGTTTCGATGAGAAAAAATCCCTAGACAAAAGGTGTTGATTGCAAATCGCGATGATAAACAAATAAACAGTATAATCTCGACAGCTGTATATGAAGATGCTGACGAATTTCGATTGCGTGGTATAGGATGAACCCTGAAAACTAGGTTAAATAAGACTTTAAAAAACTTTATAGACGGGATTATTATATACAACAACTGGAAGAGATTTTCAAACACAGGTTGTCGAAGTTCGCAAATAAATCTCTCGGGCCACCTAGGAGGCTGTCCAAAACTTAATGCCAGGAGTTAATATTTCAAAAAAATGTTATAGGTAAAAAAGTCAAAACTATTTAAAATATCAATGTGTCAGAATTCTACAGTTTTAGATGTGTTAAAAATGTTGAAATAGAGCCAAAAAGTAACGAAAATAACAATAAACAAAAACTGCAGTGGAATTGCCCCGTTTCAACCGTTATGTGTTCGGCAAGGTACCCGGGTACCCGCTCAAAAGAAATGCTTCTATCCTTTTCAATTCTTGACCTATTTTGGATCTTGACCCGTGCAAAGATTGAAGAATGTGTTTATTTTTATCATAAGGGACCTGAAGAGTCGTTGGTCCCCATAAGGTTCCGTGAATCTGGATCTCCGGAATCATGTTCAAGATTCAAGACAAATTATAACAATTAGCAATAAAACCAAACAATATTTGTGTCATGGTTTTGAGTCCAGTTGGAGAGTTGTCTCCGAAATAGCCATACCGAAGCAGAAGTGAAGTCTGCGCGAATATACAGAAAGTCAAGCTTCGAAAGCGAAAGTAGCACCAAGGTATTTTGCTTTTTTATGCATCCTTTAATTATTTTTTATGCATTAGAAAAAGTGAAAATATTCAATTCTACTTTTATAACAAACAAAAACAATGATGGTGAATGATGATTAACAATCTGCTCTTTACTTGTATACACATGGAACAAAACACTTCCCACATGAAGATAGTATTTCCAGCCGCACCGAAGAAGGTTAATGATGAGAATGGGAATAGAATGTTCTCAAACATTCCAACAGACAATAAATCACCTATCCCCATGCAGAGCGCGTTAATTTAACACACGAATTGCACCAAACTATACTGCGCAGTGACGCAACCAGCGCAATAAATTATGCATAAATAATAGTTGCATCGAGGAAAATAACAAATCAAATCGCAGCCATTAGGGGCAAAAATGCACAAATTGCCCACCACCAAAGACAATGCGTCGTGAGGGCAGATGTTCCTGAAGTTCCTGAATGCAGTTCAAGTTTCTTTGTTGTACACTCCTTGCGGCTGAACAGGTGTCCGATCCGGATGATAATTGATGCTCACTTTGTTGATCTGAAATACATCCTGCCCTCTCCGGGATTTGCAGGGTTATTTATACACAAAATTAACTGTTACAGCGTACAGCGTTGCGTAACATTTGCATATCACACGTTCCATTATAAATATTCAAAACTACCAGTGACAATTCAAATATTGGCCACGTTCAAACTCGATCGGAGTTGATTGATATCATTAGCATTTTCCAACAATATTCTGTGCTTTGGTAATTGCCGTATGACGATAGACTTAATCGGGCACAAATGATCAATTTGTAGGTAAATAAATGGTCAATTTAGTAACGGCGGCTTTGACCGATTTAATCATTCCACTTAAGCGACGCATAGCTCCATACTAACTTCAACGCAATAAGTTATGAGTCACTATAAAGCCAGGTCGAAAATGCTCCCTTAATTTTGATCAATTTTAGTGAAATCGAAAGCAGAATCAAAGTGAGACGATTGGATAAATGTTTTCATCGTGCGTTAGGAAATTATGAATCATTTATTTTAATCTCCGAACGGCGGACGGAGAAGCTGTGCAAACAGGTGAGCGCGTTAATCGAAATTTGCGAAGTGAGACTAAGGGGTAGTTAAATAAATAGAAACGCGATTCGCGGTGCATAGACCTTTGAAATTTGTTCGTAAATTTGGGGCTTCAGGTGCCCATCATTGATGGTCGAACATAAGCTGGGAGACTAGTGATCGACCTTGGAGCGATCGGACTTCCGAAGTTTGGTGCGGAGTCCGTGAAACAAAAGTAAGCAATTGAAAAGTGCTTGTTATTCGCGTTACGCGGCCTCCCCGGGCGAAGGTACGGGTTAACAAGGCTTTGTCACCGAGCGACAGTTAAATACGCGAGCGGAACCGATAATCGAGGCGGACCAAGACTCCTGTTAGCAACGACTACCTGGCCTTTCCTGTTTCCTGCTAGTTGCCTTACTACAGCGAAGGCCTATGCGTCTGGAAGGGGGAAATAGGTTACGTTCTAAAGGATTTTCTGTATACCAGTAAGGATCACTCTGGCCTGATTAAGTCTTCTAGCTAGTGTCCTCGCTAATGTGGAGGTCTATGCTTCTTGAAGAGAAATCAAAGAGTAATCACTTAATAATATAGGAAGGTTCGGTCCGTCCAATGAAACGACCAAATTCAGACTAACCATAAACTTCGATTTTATTCAATCAAAATTTCCTTATATACTAATTTTACGCTTACAATTCAATATTTTCAAGTCAATGTATAATACAGTCTTTAAAGTACGGCAGCGCGAGCCACCTGCCTCAAAACGCTAACCCTACGTAATTACTATTTTGTTGCCAATCGTTCTACCTGTGAGTGCATTGCTACTACATGCTACCTGCGGGAGCATTCGATTGAAATTTGATCTTCTGTTTATTTACGTTTTGAGTTTATTGGCGCTGCTCGCGCGGGTTATGGAATTTAATTTTATCACGGCAGTAACAGTGCTTTTCCATTTGTTAGGCACACATCCTTCTACTTTTTATTTGATTCTACAGTGTGCGAGACATACGAGGAATTTTTCGAGAATATTGGGCACTTTGTTTTTTTTCAATTTTATTTTTGTTCACACCGGGTACGATGTCGACCATTAATGGTTTTATAATTTACTCAGGCGTCATCAATATTCAATAATTTTCAACCAATCTAGCAATAACGTTATAAATCGAGAACGGTCAACTGTATCAGTTTGATGAAGACATTCCGTTGACAGCATTCTCAATTACCACTCCTTGTCGCTTACTTAAAGCTTGAAGTCGGCTTGAAGTCGGTGAATAAAATGAACCAATTGGATTAATCGAATCGCACGGCCGGCATAGACTACTGCATTAGCTACCATCAGTTCCGCTTGTTCTCCCAAACGATAGGCTACCGGAGGTTGCACTTATCGGATTAATTTATGCACATACTGTAATAACTAGAGACAGATGGCAACGGATTGATACACATTGAAAGAGGTATCACGATTCAATTGAGATTGCTGCTAGATATTGGTACGGATGCAAACATACGGAGTTACATAACAGTTTCACTTTCAATCGGAAGCTGCACGGATATTGCATTGCCTCATCACAGACACCGCGGACATATTGTTAACCACGAACAGCTCTTGACCTATTAGGTTACATAACACAGAGCTATCCCAGACACGCTTCACATTTGATCATAATTCTCTTAGCAACACACACGCGTTGATATGCAAATCCGTCTCTAGTTTCCCATGCCGCAAATATGCTTACGCGCCGAAGCATCGCATTTTCCACAGCAAAACAAACTGTTAATAGTTGACCATGTACACAATTTTCCAGCATGTTATTTTGTTACGGGTGCTGCCACACTCACCTCTCTCCCTTTCTCGTTTCTCTTTCAGTTTGTTTTCGCATCTTTAAATCAGAAATCGATTTTTCCTCGGTAGGCAACAAAAAAAGCTAATCCACTCAGTTGAGCGTTCAGCGTTGGGTTCGAAGATAGAATTCAAAATCATATTGTGTGTGTCTGCCTCCAAGCTAAGAAAAACAAACATCAATTCTAGCGTCAGCTGGAACCGCTTAGGCAAAAGCTCATCTTCATCGCTGGCTTCAAGAATGTTCAAATAATTACTAACCGGCAACTAACAGGCGGCCCCATTTCCACCCGCATCGCGCTGCCGGCGGGTGTGGTAGGGCCTATAACAATGCAAAATGCCCTACGATGACCAGCACAGACCAACGCTGCACCGTATGGCCAAGAAACGGCTAAACAAGCAAAATGACATTGAAGCAGAATAAAAAAAAAAAACAAACCACACCACAAGTGGTGGAAAACTACTAACCACCGCCCGCAGGAATGGTGCGCACATCGCTAATCGGCCAGCCCTCAAGCATAATACTTTTAATCAAATCATCATGCGTCCCCACTAGCCGATACTCCTAACCCTTCCGTCCTTCACCGGCGCACCTATCAAGAGAAGCGAAGAAGCGCATATATTGGATCTTTGCTGTACCGGTCACAATGTTAAGAACTATCGGCTGACTCTAGGTGCTCACAATGTGTTATACCTACATACTATTATCGATGGGGCGTAGTTTTGTGGTGGTGACCAGCGGTTCTTGCCATTCGGCTATATAAGTGCTCGGAAAACTTCTTATCGGCAGTCAGTTCTCAAACGCTAGCTTGTTTGCTTGCTTAACGCAACCGAAGTCACTGTCGTGATAGTAGTGCACCCCCCACGAGCTCAACCGGAAAAAAACATGGCATCCTTCAAAGCAGTGAGTGTCACCAAGTTAAGGAGTAAGGAGTTAAGGAGATGTTCGAGTGGCAGTGACGGATTTTAGTTGAAAAAGTGATGGGTTAATTTTCGTGAAGTTCATCGCTTGAAAAAATGTCGATCGTTGAAGTCTATTGTTGTTCGATGTGAAGAGGAAGTGTTTTAATGTGACTTTCCGCACACTTTGATCGGAGAGCAAATGGAATACAGAATTTGGTTTAAAAAAAGGCAAAGCTGTTGCGCAACGAATTTTCATATACGATTGATTTAAACCAGAAACTGATAATGGTAGAAATTGGACCAAAAACCAAGATGACACGAAAATCGTGTGCACTTTGAATTATTCAAAATACACAGAAGGCACGCAGTTACATTGTTATTCCTATCAACTGCTTTATGGCAGATATAATTAATATTACAGATTTGGGCTGAAGGTTTTCGAAATATTCTACAATTTTGTTAACAAAAAAAGTTTAAAATTCTATGAAGAAGAATACATACTATTTCGCAAACCGGGGTAGTCAGTTTCATAGCAAAGTTCTGCATGTTTTTTTCTTGATTCGTTCATACACCATCAACTTTAAAAACGTGTAACTTAGAAACCGTAAATCGTAGAATCAAAGTAAGAATATCGTCAGAATGGTAGAAACAAAGTTTCTTAACTTCGGTTTTTCAATTATATTACTTTTAATCGAGAACTACTTTCATGTTTCATTGCTAAACCCTCTGATTTTTTTTTCAAAATATTTATTTATTAGTTGAAATGACAGGTTGGTTAAATCCCAGTGGAATTCGAGAAAACTGATTTTTTTAATTCACTTTTGAAAAATGAGAGTGAAATTTACTTTCTTCAATTGAAATTATCTGAAATCTAAACACACACGGATTGAACTTTGTTATCAATTTTTCATTTATTTTTTCTACAGATGATATTTTTCTGAAATTTCTTAGAATATTTCTGACAAATGTTGAACGCTAGGATGTATGCTTAATGAGATATTAAATTTGATTAATAGGAAAAATTATATGAAGGTTTTTGGAAAAATAACGAAGATTTATTCAGAAATCTCCAGCAACCAAAAAATTATTCTGGATTTCAATAAAAAATTATAGCCAATTGCAAGTGGGCGTAAAACTATTAGAGATGAATTATTTCTACATATTATGATTTGCTTGCAATAAGGACAAATCAAACTTAACCAACATGAACATGTCAAATAAAATTCACAAGAACAAAATCCGTAAGGTTGGTTAGCAATTATTTTTGTTAAACATTCGAACAGTTTTCAATAAACAATAAAAGGTTAACATAGATTATCGCAAAATCAGTAAAAAATGAAATCTAGGATAGCGGAGCTCGTAGCCTCAAGGTTACAAAGTCCGATTTGACAAACGAATGGTAAAAGTATAAAAATCCACCACTAACAACGGTGACAAAACTCATCTTCCTTTCCGTTATAGTCGTTAGAGATGCAAAAGTAAACTCGGTCTCTTGTAACACATTTTTTCTACTAACCACATGAACGTAGCTGGCGCCGTTATCGATCTATGCAAACCGACGCTACTGAATTGTTGTACATAAAAGATGGTAAATAAACCTCAAATTAGCCACTTTAGGTGCACAGTAGGGTGGCAATGCTTGTATGAAAAAAAAATCATCATCGAATTTCAAAAACAAAACTTTCAGCTCAATCGGACATGACTTAGGGGTGCTTGAAAGCGCTCAAAGTTGTGATTTTTCGACCTTCGAAAAACTACCAAGGGTAGAGGAAATTGGGAAATCGAAATTTTTTTTCGATGCCAAATGTCTTGAAAATGCATAAAACGTCGAGATCTGGTCTTATCTCGAAAAAAATTTTTTGACCGAAAATCGACCTTCTGGAACTTAGCCGTTTCTGAGCAGTCGAAGGCTTAATATGGAATATTTTACAATGGGCTTTCAAACCAGATGTAAATCATTTCAATGTTCATTTGGTATCTAAAACTTGATTTTCATTAAGGTGGTTCATTTATTTTTTGACTAGGGTGGTTCCAAAAATAATTAAAATGAAATTAATTGTTATTGAATAGGAAAAAGCAATCATAGTAGGAAACTAATCATTACCGTTGCGTTACTCGTGCTATGACTAGCAATATTTATTAAATGGGTTAAGAGTTTTGTACAAAACATAACAGTGCGTGTAACAGAAGATGGAGAGGTTAGAATTCTCTTTTTCTTTGAATATCATAAAATGTCATAGTTTTCGTAGCAGTCACCACCCTTCCGGAAAACTAGTTGGTCAATCCTTGTGGTATATCAAGTATAAGATGTCAAATAGGCAAACAAATATGAGCATTTTTCCTACTAAACCCTTTCAAATGAATCTTTAATTGTATTTGGAACCACTCTAGTAAAAAATAAATGAACCACCCTAAGAAAATCGAGTTTGAGATACTTAATGAACATTAAAATAATTTACATCTGGTTTGGAACGAGCTGTGAGTCATTTCAGAAACCCATTTTAAAATATTCCATATTAAGCCTCTGCTTGCATAGAAAACGGCTAGGTCCCAGAAGGTCGATTTTCGGTCAAAATTTTTTTTCCGAGATAACATCAGATCTTTATGTATTTTTAAGTTTAAGTTTGATGTATTTTTAAGACATTTGGCATCGAAAAAAAAATCGATTTTCCAAATTTCCTCCTTGGTAGTTTTTCGAAGTTCGAAAAATCACAACTTTGAGCGCTTTAAGGCACCTCTGAATCATGTCCGATTTAGCTGAAATTTTGCACAGATCATTTTTATGGGCCAATGAACAAAATGCACATGGTCGGTTTTAGAAATTTGACATGGCCCTTTTCGCTGCCACCCTAGTGCACAGTGGTCCAATAAGGCAAAAAGTGGAATCTAACCCTCTTGTGCCCAGTGCCGCCTCTAGACGGTCGTCAGTTGAACCTCTAAAGAACTTCAATAGATACTTAATAAATGTTTATAAAGATACATAGTGATTTTTTCGAAGTCCGTCTAAAAATTAATTTGGGCACTATAGGGTTAATTCCATAGCACCTTTCACCTTCATTCTAGCTTAATAGTGTCTTCGGAACAATTGTTTGTATGAATAACCCGCATGATCGCAAATTATCAAAAATTATGAAAAATTCACTATACTAAAAATAAAAGAAACTTACTCTTTTGTGTTAAGGGATAGGGGAATGGTTTATTCAGGAAAGTTGTAGAAAATTCAAAAATATGGAACTTTATTGAATAAATGAAAATCCTAGCTTCAACCGGTACAAAGTTATAAAGTATAATATGTGGAACTTACTTAATACAGTCATACCTCGATATAAGGCAACTTGATTTTTATTTCCGTTACGTTATATCGAGTTACGTTATATCAAAGCTAAAAATTTTTTTTTTAAATTTATGCAAGAATGTTAAGGGTTATTCATGCCCATTTAGAAATATTTTCAGAAGCAAAAAAAAAATATTTTTTCCAATTGTTACAAGAGGTCAATCTAAGATGCGTGAAAATCTATTTGCCATCACCTATCAGTATTTTTAAACCATTCTTATGCCCATTTAGGACAATTTTCAACAAGCAAAATTTTTTTTTAAATTATGCAAGGCTCTTGGTGGTTACTCACAGATGCGTGAAAAGTATTTCAGTATTTTTAAACCTTTCTTATGCCCATTTAGAGATAATTTCAACAACAAATAAAATTTTTTTTTTTGTTTGATGCAAGACTGTGCATTGTTACTAAAGGATGCGTGAAAACCTATTTCCCATCACCTATTAATATTTTTAAACCTTCCTCATGCCCATATTGGACAATTTTCGCATTGGTTTCATTAGTTTCAAAACTTACTACAAACATTTTTTTCAAGCAATTTATAGCCCAAAAACAGTTGCTGTATCATTTATTTTTAATTTCAGTACATTTTAAAAAATTACGTTATATCGAGGTAAAAGTTACGTTATATTGAGGTTGCCTTATAAGGAGGTATGATTGTATTTAGTTTTTTGTACTTAACTTTTGTCAGTTGCATTTTACACGAAAGTGTTGTTCGGAGGATTGTTATGTCATACAAAACACACATTTTCGCCAAAGATCATACATCTCCAGGACTTTTTCTTTACCAAGTTATATAATACAGGGTTGTTACAGAAACCTTAATTTTGAATCCGCAAAATCCGCGCCACGGTTCTGAAGATCCGCGCCGTGGAAACTAAATCCGCGCCGAAGAAAAAATAATAGAAACTTATGATTCAACATGGTAAAATTGATACCATCTTTAAAATATCATGCTGATATGTATAACTTGATTTTATTTAGCTTAAAACGTAGGACAGTTGACTTACTGCGGCCATGTTTAGGAATGATGCTGACCAAAAATGTTGTTTGGAAATTCTTATATACAAATGTAAAATGCCCGTAGCACTGATTTTCTCTCTCGCGATTTTTTCTCGTTGAAAAGAGTATGATTATGAAGAGTAAAATTCCTGTGAGACATAAAAAGTGAGAATGACGAGATTTGAGAAATGTGGGTTGAGAGGTTCGATAAATACTTAAGACATTAAAGTGATAGATAACCATTTAATCCCGTATATTGTAGGAAACAGAAATAAGTAATTAATAATCTTCGTGAGTTGCAAACCACACTAAAAGTTGCAAAAAATCTCGTTGAAAATAATTCAAAAGGACGAGATAGGTTTTAGCTAGAAAATGAAAAAACCGGTTATTAATACGATTAAGTCTATGTAACCCACGTATAGCGCCAAACTCGAAAAATTAGAAGCAATCGAAAAGGTAGAAGAATCCCTCAACTCGATTTCAGGTCTAACATCCAATTTTTATCTGTAGAAACATGGGATAGACTCAAGTAAGAGTCTTTAATGCAAGGTGACCACTCAAAATCAATTTCGATTTCCCGCTTTTTTCCCGGTTTCCCCGATGAAAGGCTTCAAATTTTCTCGGTGCTTTATTTTTAAAAATAATGTGAATAACATCATTATACCTGTTTATTTATATCCTTGCGAGAATAGTGTTATTAAAACTATGAAAAATATTTCTCCTTCAAAATTTTTTCTTCCTTTAACTGTTTATCCACTTTAGCAAATACCTTCATGGAGACTTCCTGCACAATTTACGCCCTTTTTATCTAAAAATCGTCGACAATCTTCCTTATGCTTTTTCTCTCTGTTAACCTGCTCTTGGATGCCAATGGAATGTATGGAAAAAAATTAAATATCGATCGTTTTACATTAGAGCTTAGAAGTTTTGTCTCCTCATGCAAAATTTGTTCTCAAGCGAACTTCGGGAAAAGGAGCCTCAAAGTGACCAATGCAGAAACTCACATGAAACTGTTCAAATTATTTTTTTTATGGTAAGGCTGATACAAATTTCGAATTCTTTTTATGTCCAAGGTTATCAAACTTAGCAAAGAGGGTGGCAAAAAAATAAATAACACCGAGACGAAAAAAAAAGAAATATCTTTGATAAAAGTTTGTGTGCAAGTTATCACGTTTGTAACTTGCACTCAAATAAATGTTGAAAAATAACACTAATTATTATTATCTATTTCGCTTGCCTTTTGACGACCTTTTTTCTCTGTCACTGGGCTTGTTCATTGCTAAATTAAGCATTAATGCTGTCGGAAAACAATTAAAATGAATAGAACGGTATGAGCTTTTTTTTCTTCCCCTTCCAATATTTAAGATTTTTGAAGGGGGGGGGGGGGGAGACATAAAATGAAAATAAAATTTGTAACGGCCTAAAGGTGTTGGAAATTCATAAAACGTTGAAATCTGTTATCTCGAAACATTTTTTTTCAAGTTTTGCAAATGTTTGATAAATTCTCTTATGGCCCGTGAAATAAATTCAAGCGACACTCTGAATAAGCAGTTTGAAAGGAATATTATTCAAAACAATCGGTGTAAAACGCGGCTTTTCCTGGAAATCCGCATGAAAAACCACGGAAATTCCGAAATCCGCATTAAAAAAAGGCGTGAAAAACCAAACTAAAAACTGCGTAAAAATCAATTTTGATACATTTCTAAACGGAAGCATGACAGTTTTTCAGGAATTCGATAGATTTTAGCTCCTTTTTTAAAACAGTATACAACACATCCTAACGAAAAACGAAACCTAAATTCCCGGTTTTCCCGTCCTTTTTTTCGGTGATTTGAAATTCCCGTCTTTTTACCGTCTTTTTCCCGCTTTTCCCGGTAGAGTGGTCACCCTGATTGTTAATGTACGTAAACATTTTTGTAAACAAAGCTTCAAACGACGATTTGAGCAACTGCTAAGTGGGCGTGGGTTGCAAGGCAAGGTCTGATAGACCATCGCACTGAATCATTCAATCGCACTTTTTTGAAGATAGTGGTAGCTTGATTCCTCAGTTGGTCTCGAGGTACGATACTGGCATAACAAGCCAGTTATCAAAGGCTCGAGTCTCAGCACGGGAGAGAATGTTAGTGTCAGTAGGATCGTAACGCCTAGCCCCGCAATTGTCCTGTGCGCTTAACAGTCGGCTGCGAAGTCTGTGTGTAATAAACAGAAGGTCAAGTTCCGAATCGGATTGTAGCACCAAGGCTTTGCTTTGTTTTGGTAGCTTTGTTTACTTTTGTACCTGAAAAAACAGTTCGAAATCAATAAAAAATAAAACATCAGCAATATTGGAAATTTGAATTTTGAACAAATTTGAGACTTTCAAATAGAGAAGTTTTTGTTAGAGAAACTTTTTTTTCTTCTTAAAAGTGGCCATGTTGAAATGTTCAAAAGAGTTTCAATAAGTGATCAATGAATTTCAGACGGTTTTCTATACGCCATTCCTTGACAACTTTTCTCTAATTCTTGTCATTACTGTCGTCGATGAGACGCATGTGAGTTCAGATGGTTATGAAAAAAGTCATGTTCTTGTTCGAAAGACTTCTTTCACTTAAAAGTACCCATTTTGATTTGTTCAGAAGAGCTACAGGCAACTCAATTGTCTATCTAAAAACCAAATTCGAAAATCATTTCAGAACTCGTTAAAAAGTAATACATATATACGGTTATGGGTATTTCCCAAATCAGGATGACGTGAAATCGACCCCAGAAGTCGTTTTGAAATCCAAGGTGGCAACTTCCGGTTCATGAAAATCAGCCAAAAATGGCCAAATACCACCCAATATGTGTATTTTCGGAGCCGGGATGACATTCATAGGCCGTAAATCGACCACAGTTGCCATTTTAAATCTATTCAGGGCTACCACAAAACATCCAAAGAATTATGTTGTTGGTGAAGCCCCAGTAGAATCTTTTCGGGAAGGACCATTTTGGGGGCACGTAAGGGGTTTGTTGTTGTAGTAATTATTCATTTTTCTCAATATTTTTAAATAGAAATTCAGACAACTTCCTCAAAGTTATCCCTTGAAGGCTTTTTTTCTCTTGTCATTATTCAGATATATTGATTTCCAAAAAAACTTCAGGCCTTTTTAAATGTAAGTCTAGATAATTTAAAAAAAAATTTATATGCAAAGCTGCTCAGTCTAGTAAAGTCTACATACTAGGGTGCCGACCAAAATTGTAATTTAAAGAAACCCTATACAAAATTTCCACCGGACCGAAAAAACACCTAGTGAAAAATCGAAAAAGCGGTTGAAGTTTGGCCATTAAACATCCAATAATTCATCTATGGGGGGTTGGCTGCATAAAATTTCGGTTTTCGAACATTTTTTTGGTGTTAGATAGCTTAAAAATGCATGAAACGTCGAGATCTGGTATCATCTGAAAAAATCATGATTTTTGTGATTTTTCGGATTTCTCAAGGTCTAACTTCGTTTTGCGCCACCCCATTTTGAATCAAACTGACATGAAATTTTGCACAGGGTGTGTTACGGGCAGGTAAACATTTTGTTTAGGGTTTTTTTTCTAAATTTTTTGATTACTTTTTTCTCATTCGTGATTCGCACCCTACTACACACCTACCATGTTTCATTGAACTTTGAAAGGGTGCTGCCAGCCCCTCAGTCGATATCCTGATTTTTTAGGTAATTGAAAGCAAGGTTGCAAGGCTTTCCGCAAAATCCGCGCCATGGAGTAGTAAAAGCGCGCCAAATCCGCAAAAAAACGCAAAATCCGCAAAAAACGCGAAATCCGCGCCGACTGTAACAACCCTGAATTAATATTTAAGCTTATTTTTTAGTTTAACTCCAAGAACTTTAACTTTTGTTTTGGCATACAAAACACACGTTTTTGTTGAAGATCACACAACTCCAGAACTTTTCCTTCAATTTTACAGCATGTTTTGGCCTATTTTTTCGATAATTTTAAGAACGTATAAGGTAAAAAGGGGCAAGTGGAATCATGATATCAATACTTTTTCTAAAAGTTTAGCTCGTTATACCCACTTAGCTCGTTTACGACCCATTCTCTATTCTATACGTTGTTAAAGTTATCGAAAAAATAATTTATAATATGCTACAAAGTCGTGGAGCTATGTGGTTTTTAACAAAAACGTGTGTTTTGTATGTCGGAATGCTTATTTAGAACAACGGTTTTTTGTAAAATGTAACTAAAAAAAGTTAAGTACAAAAACTTACTTTTGTGTAACTTTTAAATAAAATACTCTGAACCCTTGAACCCAATGAAGAGAGGAATTTTGTTTGTTCAGCAAAGTTTCATATTTTTTTGCACGTTTTAAAACTTTGCCAAATAAACTATTCTTCTATCTCTCAACACAAAAGAGTTAGTTTCTTTTATTTTTAGTATAGTAAACTTTTCATAATTTTTGATAATTTGGAACAATTGTTCCAAAAACATTATTAACTAGGATGAAGGTGAAAGGCGCTATGGAATTAAGTTCCACTTTTCGCCTTATAAGACCACTGTGCGATGTTTCTATATGCAACTTCACTAGCTCAGATCCATTACGGAGCAGCAATTACGAAAGGTGCGGTCGTTCAAGCTCAAGTTCAAATCAATAAAAAATATACCTAATGTTTTGTGAGTTGAAATCTATAAGGAAAGGATACATTTTTCAAATAATTAAAATACTTTGATATTTTAAAAAATGTTTATGAGTCCAGGGATGAATTTAAAATAAACAAAAATAAAATAATTACTCACTGAAGCTGTGTCGCCTTCCTTACAGACCCTGCTGTTAGCCGTAGTGGCTCTGCTTGCAATCGTCCACGCCATCCCTGCCCCGCAGCAGCCGGCGGCGCGGCAACCGATCGTCCCACAGCCCTTAGGCGCAGCACCTCGCTCGCCGGATGACCTGGAAGCTGGTTCCGATGACGACGATCTGAAGGGTGCCTCTTCGTACGGCTTCGGATACTACGGTGGCTACCCAGGATACGGATACGGATACGGTGGATACCCATACGGCTACGGCTACGGATGGGGTCGTGAGTTCCCACCTCAAGCCTTTCGATCACCTGCTATAAAAGACTTTTTTTCTCTTTTTTTACCGATCCAATAGGTTATCCTTACTACCGGTACGGAGGACTGTACGGAGGCTACTGGTATTAGAAAGCCCAGCTGAAGTCACGCATCCCATCACCTGACGTGCCGTATTTCATAACTGCGCCATACGTTTCCGGTTTCGTTGTCCATTTCTTCCATCCCATACTTGACTCAGTACTCTCTTACTTACGTACCTACGCACACAGAAGAATAAGGTGCCGCGAAGTGCTTTGTTCTAGGCTAATGATCCAAAGGTAATGCATGCTTGTATCATATTGGATGTATTTTGTTCGATAATACCCCGCCACTTTCGCACGTTCGCGATTCTGCTTTTTATTTTTCATCAGCTGAAAAAGAAATTAAACTAAAGAAGTCGTGCGCAAAGGGATTACCTTTCCGTTGTTATAGTTTTTTGTTTGTTTTGCATTCAAAATGCTGCCAAGATTACGAAAAAATGACAAAAAAACTCTTGTATATATGTGTATCCTATGTTTTCTAATAAAAAATGTTACCACATACTGGTTGTATTTTTAATGTTGAAGACAAGTTCCTCAAATCAATTGCAATATTTAAAATAATTTGCAGTAATCAGTTTCAATCTTGCCTTTCACAGCACACAGTTTCTTCTCTAACCTAATATCCCGCTATGTACATGGGAAGTGATTATAGTGTGATTAGCAACTTGTAATGATAATGAATCACGTATCATCACTCTGATTAACTCATATTACCGATGCATTTGATAAGCAGCAATTTACAAATAAGAACCTCCCACCGTCCAGCTGGCGGTTAAACAGAATGATTTCTAAGAAAATTTGTCCGATAATTTGTTACTTTAATTAAAAGTTAATGACAGCCGTAATCCCAAGTAATAATATCAGTTTTAAGATGTACTTAAAGAAGTTTTGATTGCTTGTTCTTTAAAACAGGGCATAAATCTTATCATTCCCACAAACTGCTACAAATCAGCCGTAAAATCCCCATAAGATCAAGGAGGCCCATGCTAGAGAAGGTTCTCAAGAATAGTTCCTAAAGTTTGCTTAAAACTCTATATTTTTATCGATATGTACTCATGATGACATTCAGGAGTTGCTCACAACCATGAAAAAACTGTAACAAATTTCGAGAGTTTTATAAATCAGGTTCGCAACTCTTATTTCTAGCTTATTTCGCTATGAACAGAATTTATTTTTTTTACATAGATCACTTTATGAAACAAACCCCATCGATCTACTCTTTCTCCAAAATGAATGTCATCGCAGTCGTTGAATAAAATAGGTAGATAAATCTACATGTATTTTCAAGTTCATATTTGTAAATTTTTTATTACCACTTTAAGTGTATACGTTATATGACAAAAAAGTTTGTTATTTTCAACGCGCCATAATATTCCTGGCAAATTAGTAATTTATTTAGAAAATAAAAAATATATCTGAATTTTTGTTTGGTTCGGGTTTGCTGGACTACGGAACATTTTACTAAAGTTTGTGTTCAGCATGGTCAACATTCACTACTGAACTGCCAAAATTATTAGTAGCATTAAGAATCTCGGCCTTATATTACCGTTTAATCACAAATGGCTATTATTTTGACGTAGTTAATCACAGTCTGTTCGCCATATTTGTTGTTGGTTTTATTTTAATCCCTCATAAGACGGCTTCTAACTAAAACTTCTTGAGCAAGACCGATAAGATTTTTTAGTATCTCGACAAGTTGGCATTTACTTGTTGCAGTCACGGAGAAGAATACTTGCGCTTGAATAAAACTTGCTTGAACTTTTCAAGACCAACAAATTTATCTGAGATAGTCCCCTCTCCCGTTTGACAACTGTTTGTTTACAGTCAAGCACCATTTTTGTGATCATTGCTGTTGGAAAAGTGTTACTTGTAGCGATTTTAGAACAAGAAATGGTTCAGAATAAACATCCGGTGTATTTTATAATTTGGGCCCAAACATGTGCAAAATGAAGAAATCCAAAATATTGCATGAAGCAGGGGAATGAATACCATTTCTCTGTCATTCTTAGGTACAAGTCGGACTCGATTATCCGGAATTTTAGATTCGATTATCCGGAATTTCATTTTTTCGGTGATCGTTTTAATTTTTATTCCGAAATTTTGTCTTTACCACCCCTTCTAGCATATTTGTTACCATTTATGTCATTTCCGGCATATTTGGGACATGTTCGATTTAACTGAAAATAATCAATGTCCAATTTATTCTTTTTTGCTTCTCAAGAAATAATTTCTGGTTACGCCACTCCATCATACAAGTGAAATAAAAAAAGGAATTACCTATTTATTTATGTTCGTTAATCGCAAATTTCAATATATTTCTGTGATTCGATTATCCGGAATAAAAAATGTTTTGGTAATCGAGTCCGACCTGTATTGGAATTTCTACCATCTTATATTTCATGTCCGTTAGTGAGTATTGAGTTTTTACTGTTCTTAACACCAAAAGTAATATACCCTTAAATGACTTGATTTAGTATGATTTAGGTTGACTTGATTTAGTATGAGTTAGTTGCTTGAATGAGCTAAAAAATTATGTTTATTCTAGATCCTTTTCCTTCACCAACTTTTTTGCTCTTTCATGAGACAAAATGGGTTTAAGATAATTTTATGGGCACATTTTCAAGATAGATTCATCTTAAAGATAAGTACCATAAAACTATCGTAAAACTCTAATAAAGTTTTATGGAAGTTTCTCATAGGTATTTTGAAAGGGATATTGAGTGCGTTTCAAAACCGCTCCTCAGGCTTATTACACTTACTGATGAAGGAATTTTATGGAGGACTCTTCAAATGTTCTTTAATTACTCTTGGGAACTGTTGATAAATAAAAACTACAAGTACTTGAATAAATTTATGATAAAACTCGATAGATTTAGTAATGTTTTGATAAAACTTCTATAAAATATAAATAAAACTAAATCGTCTTTGGATTGTTACTTGGGATAACATTATGGAAAAGTGGCGCGTGGGAACAAATGCATATTCTGCCCCTTTAACAAATAAACAAACTTCGAAGAAAATATTATCACTGTAATTGCCTGTGACCACCACTTGTGCGGCGATTGCAGCACCGTGTGCGAAGTTCCGGAATTGCATTCAAGTAGTTTAACATGAAATTCAGCTCCCGTTTTAACCGGTATTGGAAAGATAATCAAGACATGCTAGATCAAACTGGCAAATAGTAAGCTAAATGCTTACTGAATATTGAATTCACAAGCAAGTGTAAATAAACACAATTTAATATATTCTATTGAAAATCCAAATCCAAAAATTACTCAAAATGTCAGAAAAGTAAAGGATCTACCATTATTTTTAACAAAAAAAACTTACGATTTTAGAAATTTAAAATTTAAAATTTGAACACATCCGAATAGCATTTTTTCAACAAAAAGATTCTTTCGATTCTGTACAGCAAATTTGCATATACAGGGTGCGCAATCATTTATGTTGGTACTAGTTGACTCGGCAAATTTCGTTCCGCCCATTTTTTTTCTTTTTGTTTAATTAATTGTAAACATTGAAGGATGGGAATCCTAAATTAATTTTTGAAGATTGACCTCGCGGTTTGGTTGTAGTCTGCAAATGCATGGCGAATCTGGATTTGGATACGTTCAAACTCAAAAGGTGTGCACATGATTGGTTTCCTGTACAGCGACATCAGTCTCAGCTGGCACTATTGAACGTATTGTTTACATAAAGTGTGATGATTGCACAAGAGCGAATGCCTCTTTCCTTGCGGTGGAATGCCACCTCTGCCGTCTTGGTGACGGAAAGACTAGTATACAGCGTGGTTTTCCAACCTTCGGAAATAGGACCAGTTTCTATCGCTTCTACCTCTCCGGGAAGAGGCAGTCAATCAGACATTTCTGCATAGCCGTCTTGATGGCCAGGTTCGGGATTGCATTCAGTCCCGATGTCTTGCTCACCTTTCAAAAATTGGCGATCACGATGAGTTCCTCATTCGTAACACTTGTGCATGTCTGAGATACTGGAATGTCGAAGGCGAGACTCGACAGTTGGAGGCCGGAGACTTGGCTCATAGCGTGGAAAGAGTCCCTTGATGATATGCTTCAGTGTCGATCCGATCATGCAGATCACTCTATCCTATACTCAACGGTTCGCGCACACGCACGATGTATCCTCTGTCTTGCATGGAAGCACGCAGTGCGGAGAGTCGCGTCAGTCCACTAGTATACTGGTGGGTGACTTTCCACTCCTACTGGTGACTTTCCACTCCTAGGCATGGTGACCTTGAAAAGATTCGAACCGGTGTCCAGAGTCGACTTTTGGCCTCTGAGCATCATCCCGATTACGGAAAATACTGAATTAATATTGGATGGTATTCAGTCATTTTGGACTGTTTTCAAAACGGCGTCTGGAGACGATTTTCGGCCTTTGAGCCTCATCAAGATCAAGGAAATAGTCATATTGGGCGGTGTTCGATCATCTTGGGTTGTTTTCCAGAAGCCAATAGTCGCCATCTTGGATTTAAAAACGCCGCCTGAAGGAAGCTTCGTAAAAAGACTGTGGTGCGACACTATACTGACAACAGCTCTCTTTTTTTACTCTAACAGCCTCACGAATAAGCTATTCATGGGAGCTCACATACAGCTAAAGCTCACACAAGGCAACGAAACTGTCTTGTGTTGCACACGACAGCTCATTTTTGCACATGTATTTTGTTCGTTCAGACATGACAGCCTAGTTTTGTTCACTTTGAGGATGTCCTGTTGGCTTGGCTTTTGCAGCTATCGCCTGTCATTAACTCGCACTTTTCGGTTCTCCTTTATCTTAAGCTGGTGCCATAATGAATACGAAGCAAACCGTTTCATATGTGTTTCCATTGTTGATATTATTCCCCACGTAAGAAAAAACGTGTTTCGCACCATTTCGCTTTCATTATAGCAGCGGTTCAAAACCTTTTTTTGTCTGCGTACCCCTTGGCGTCATTTTCCAATCCAATTGTACCCCTGGCTTGGAATGTTCTCGCAGAGTGGGAGAGAGTAGTGGCATATCATGTTGTGATGGTCTAGTTTAGGTTTAAAATTGAACTGTGATTTGTTTGATTGCTCCAGTCGTGTTTTAAGAGGAAGTTTGTACAACAAATAAAGTATTATAAAAAAAATTGCTTTGTCCGCCATTACTGATTTTTCTCTCGCGTACCCCCTGAAGCCTCTCGCACACCCCTAGGGGTACGCGTACCCCAGGTTGAGAACCGCTGCATTATAGCATCGACCTTACTTTCGTGAATCATAATCACCTGACATTCCGCTCGGATTCATACCTAAGGATGTCGGAGATTATAGGCTGTCATCAGCGACAGCCAACAGACTGTCATGGATATACAGTCATTTTCATAAGCATGGCCTGGAGTTAACTTTATACTCCCAGAGAAGATTCTCGGTGAAATGTTATATCTCGAGTTTGGCTTATATTACCACGGGGTGATAAGTGTTGCTTACGTAAAATTTTCCGAAAAATACGATGAAATTATCAAATTTGAAATAAAATTAGCTGCATTTACCGAAAAATGCAAATTTAGTTTTTGAATCCAAAAATAATTCATCTCGATACACTTGCGATCAAAAATAATATTTTTACTGAATTCTTTGGTCTATTGTCTCCAAAACAATATCCAATATTATTCGGGCATCCTACGTCTATAAATTGTAAGAAAAATTATTTACGAAATCTACAACTATTTTCGTAAAAAATTGATATCTCGAGATTGGCTCATATTACCTTAGAGTGATAAGTGTTTTTTACGTAAAATTTTCCGAGAAATACGGTGAAATTATCAATTTTAAATTCAAGTTTTCTACATTCGCCGGAACATGCAACTTTATTTTTTAAATACAAAAATAATCTATCTGGCAACACTTGCGGTCGAAAATAATATTTTTATGGATTCCTTGACTTGTTTTCTTCAAACATCCCCTATCACATTTTTCGGACGTCTTACGTCTATAAATTGTAGGAAATAGAAAAAAGTGGGTTCGACAAAAAAAGCGTTATCTTGCAACAAAGAGGAGGGTCCCACAGAGCGGGGGTGTTGCAATTACGCTAGTTGAATGATTCCCGCAACTTTGAGCAAAATCTGTGATGATCGTGTGTTAGTGCCATATACAATTCTTATGGAATTACCCATATTCCAACATATATTGTCCTACTTTAAAAGGGGGAGAAAAATTGGAGAATTGGATATATATTCCATGCTAGTGCTTTTTCGCAAATCGTAATAAAGCTTGGCTTGCAGAAAAAGTGTTTTCTGAACCACGTTCTCCTTAAAAAAGCTCTTGATGTACTGACTGATCGAATCTCAAATGAATGCTCGTAGCGAAAACTGCTTCCAAACTTCTTGTGGAAATCATGCAATCCACCACAATACGAGCAAAACGCATATTGAGATCAATACATACACAATTGAAGGGAATAAATGTCCGAACAAAATGAAACTGAAGGTAGCTGTCAATATCTGCCTTTCCGCAAGATATGCTTTCGTGAAAAGTGTGTCAGAAAATTGCAGAAACAAACCTAACCTATTCAAACTAAGAGATATCGATACACTTACCTGTAGAAAAATGTGGCATTTAATCCAAGTTTGAACTTTGTAGAATACTTGAACAATTAAAAAATAGCATAAAAGAGTTAACACGCAAAAACACATTATAAGGGGGTGCTTTACTTTTATGCCTTGTAAGTTATACGGAAGGTTAGAAGCAGTGGTGGGCACCATTCCGCTAATTCGCTAATTAGCGACGCTAAAATTCAGTTAGCGATTTAGCGATTTCGCTAATTTTCGAGCTGGTTAGCGAAACTGTTAGCGTCACTAAAATTTTGGCCTTCGAAACGCTAATCGCTAATTCGCTAAATTTTGTGGAGAAGCGACAATAGAAATATATAGAAAAACTGTGGATTGCTGATGGCGTACGTAAATTGCTTCGAAAGATGAACATACTTTACTGCGAAAGTTACTTTTGTCAGTTTTTTTACCCTAGAATGGAGTTCCAGTTATCGTACAAGCCACAGGAGCATTTTGAAGAACAAGCACAAGGTCCCCGATCAGAAAGACAAAACAAAAATGTAACAGAAGCTGTTAGTTTGTTATACAAAAAACCTTTCAGGTTGTGTTTCAAATTAGATCCCGTTAGGTGTTAAAATAACAGAAATTATAACAATAAATATTCTACTAATATCAAACCCATATCAAGTTTTGTTACTAACGTATCAGCTTTCTAACAAAATGAGATAGCATATGGAACAGTATAATAACAACCATTGTTATAAACTACAGGTTTTGATAGAGACGAAAAAAAAAGTGAGATTTGTCTCAAAACAACTTTGTTTCAGGATTTGTTTTTAAAACTCATTCAGATTATATTTTGATATCAAAAGCATATGGGAAAATACAAAATCGTATCAAATTATGTTATTTGTATCTCGTGTTGATAGAATTTTGTAATTTTCTTGTTATGCTCTTCTGATCGGGTCTAGATTGAATTTTTGGCACACCAAGAACTTTGGTAACTTGCAATGCGCTTGAAAATATGAGAACTTTGGTTCTACTTTTTCGATTCAGATAATAATTGAATTTTCATGAAAACATTCCTAAGAGTATCTATTTTCAATACAAGCTAAATAACTTTTGTTATTCTTGTTTTTACAAAATCAAATATGAATACCGTTTCGTGAACCTCTTACTGTAAATAGCTTTAAAAAGTAATTGTTTTCGTTTGTTTAACCAAAACAGATCAAAGTGGTCCAAATCTTACAAAACATGAGCAATAAATATAGTGATAAGACTATTTACATATTAAAAAGTTAGCGATTAGCGATTAGCGAAAGTTCCGCTAATGTGGGTTTAGCGTTTAGCGTTTAGCGATTATCGAGCTAAATTTTCCGGTTAGCGACTTAGCGATTAGCGTCGCTAAATTTTCGGTTAGCGGTGCCCACCACTGGTTAGAAGTTATAACTTTGTCAAATTAAAAGATACGATTTTTTGATTTTTCACAAACTTGCTTGAAATAGTTAGTTCTACAATGTGTCGGAAGAAAGTTATCAGGTTTATCATGAGATAAAAAAGGTAAATTTTTATTTTAGTGCACACCCCCCTTCCCCCTTACAGTAAAATATTTACCATCTAAATCCACTGCGGAGGCAATTTACGTCTGACTGAAAGTGGAGGCTAGGAGAGTTGGACTAGAAATTAATAAAGTCAAGTGTATGAAAGGCTCGAGAGAAACCAACATTCGTCTCCCACGGACAGTGATCATGGACGGCGATTAACTCAGGTGGTAGATAAGTTTGTACACTTGAGATCTTTGGTAACCGCCGACAATAACACAAGTAAGTTCGCAGGATGCTTGGATCCAGGAACATGCGGCGCCGCACGAAACGTACAAAACCTCTATGGACTTCAAACCGTGACGTTTCTCAAGGGGCACATACGTGCACTGGCCGTCTTTGAACGGAAAGTGTAGCGGACAATATCTGGTGGCAGCGATGCCAACCAATTTTTTATAAAAAGCTGGAAGAATTCAAAATAAAAAACTGGATATATAAATTTAAAGCTTTTACAGAATTTTTTTTGATTTGGTCCTAGCGGCTTGAGCAGATTGAAACGAATCTGTGAGTGTCGAAACGTTTTAGAAACTGGCGACAAGTAACCCAGGACCGAGGAGAGTTCATTTTTTGACATATAGACCAGATGCAGAATAAAACAAAACGAACATAAAAGAATCATTCTAGCGCGAATGTTTGCCATTTCCGCTATAGGGAAGGAAAGTATGAACGATCAACAACGTTGAATCTTGTTCCGAACAATGTTCACAAGCATCAAGCAAATCTTACAAGCTTTAAAATCGCTTGGTTTGGGAACCTTACATATGCCTTTATGCTGCAGAGGACGAGAAAATAGAAAAGTGGAAAACCCATTTATACCATAAAATGCAAACCTGGTAATCGTTTTGAAAGCATCTTACTTTCCTAGTACTACGTGTGAAATCAAGCTACTAACAAAGTTGCGGGATTAAATTGTTTGTTTTTTTTTTGACTGTGCAAATAAAATTAATGCCGAACAACGTAGGTTAATTGCTGAAAGAGATTAGTTAGGCATTATGAATAAAGATACACCAGTATTCCCAATATATCCGCCAACCTGATAGCTGTAGGTCGTGCAGCCTAGCAGTTAAGTACATTTATTCAAATTAGTAGCTTAATTGGTACGAGTGTCCGTCAAAGCAATACAATGAAGAAGAAGTAAAAGAAAGAACTTAACAATTAGTCGTACATGTACCCCGCCCTGCTGCTGCTACTGTTTCGACAGATGAGCAAACTAAACGTGTGAACTGGTGAACGGGAAAAGTAAGATGTGCCTTCATCACTTATGAAGTTCCTGCTTCGGTTAATTACACATCAGCACCGGCCTTGAATGAAGAGTCAATAAGGTAAGGTGTTGCATAATTATTAGCTGAATCGACTGCCGCGAGAATCGATAGTTTGTTGCAAAAATGTAACATGCAAATTCCAACAGAATTTAAAGGACGCTTCGCATATTGTGTGCCTGCCTACACGTATGTTTCTTTTTGTTTTCCATAAACAGTGGGTGGAAAACGTGCACGGAATACTTTTAACTGTAGACGTGTCACGATACATGATCAGTTAGTTCCATTGGAACCAATTCTTATGGAAATATTAAAGATTAAAGATGAAGTTTTAAATTATGAAATCGACCGCAATAGACAGATAAAATAAATAACTGAGAGTGCAATGCTACAGAGATTTAAAATACTTAAAACCGCCCAGTTGTCATATAGAACTTAATTTCAGTCATCGATCTCATGAAGAACGTACATTTTTTATACCTTAAAATAACAATAATCTTGAAGTTATAAAAGAATTATCTAATGAATGAACAAAAATGTATGTTGATGTAATGTCTGAAGTAAGTTTTATCCCAGGATTTGACATTTTACCTGTTTTCCGGATGGATCCAGCCAGGATGTTGCGATTTGAATTTCGTTGGACTGCAGAAGCGAATGTCATTATACTTAATTTTGTTATCTTCCAGATAAGGTTGTAAAACTCTTAATAGCATTTTACTGGAAACAATCATTTTCACGTAGGAATTCCTTGAATTTCAGTGTCCATAAATATTGTACTCTTGCAGCAGGCGGGCATTCAACTAGTGAAGCATTGAACGTTGTACCATCTGTCGATAACCATGAGGCCGATCTGCGTTCAATTCTAGAGTCTACGACACGAGGACTGCAAAAGTAACTTGATGATTTTTAGTTGTAACCATGACGATTGTGTTATCGGAAACTAAAGGACAAGACACGTGTCCGCAAGTGAATGTTAAATTGTTCTCCGATGTTTATCCGATTGAGTTCCAAAGCACATTTGTCGACCGATGGCTTCGATGGCTGATTATTTTTCACTGCTGTTGTTGTTTTCCTACACTTGATCTATAGGACATCTTTTCGAACGACTTGAGATATTCACGGGGTTTTGAATGTACTCGCATCATCAACCAAAGCTTTGATAGAAAATCTCCAAGTTAATTTTCAGGTTTGTACAAGATATCGCCTTCGTGGTTTAGGCTTTACCTGCTTTAAAGACCTGTTTAGATATGATGAATGATTCTTATAACTAAACTTAAACATCTAAGGAATTTTCTCTGCACATAATCGTCCGTATGGTTTTATATATCCACTGCGTATACAGTATAACTGTAGACACTAAGTACTTGTTTCTGTTTTATTGGTTCATAATTTGTCTACTCACGGCTTATAAATACATTAACTTTTGTTTTCTATCACGATAAATTCTTGTAAGTATATTATGGAACATTTTTGCTATACTTCTGTCCTACGGGTGTACGTCTGTGACATTTGAATGATTAGGATGCCACAGGCTGTATATTTGGATAATACTTTTTCTTTCATATTAGCTCTCTACGGTTCAATAAATACTATTTCCTTGAAGCACTTCATTTCTTTTGCTAAGTGTTCTCTTTGCCGTAGATTTCAAATTTAGCAGAATAAAAATAATCTAGATAGAATCTTATTGTGAGAGACTTCTCAGAAAGAAGATCAAAAACTAATAAATGCACTTGAACTTTGTAACAACTTGAAGGCGGAAAACTTTGATTTTTTAAATCTGATTTCCAGTTTTAGTACAGTTTGAAGGCCGATTTTTCTGGTTTAAACACAGATTCTCTGTGTTCTGTTTTGTTCAATAACATTCGAACAGAATGCTAGAGCTTGCATAAATATTACATTTTCAACTGGTAACGAACAAAAAGTGTAAATATACATCTTCGATGTCTTTTCTTATTTCCTCTCAACAGTAGTTTAACAACTTACATTATTCTTCAAATTTTCTCACTATATGTTTTTTTTTCTTATCGTTGACCGTAAAAATCGGTAGAAGAACAATTTTGCTTACCGTTTGCTTAAATTCTGGTGACTAATCCCTCCAGATTAAGTTCCTCAGGAACTTCTATCTCCTCCAGATTAATCTCACTGTACTTGTACACCACAACCAAGGGGCTGACGACCTCCTCGTCCATCATATACGTATCCGATTCACTCTGAGCGGACCGTTCATTCAATTGCTTGGTCAACTTTTCGATAAATATCGGTTTGATCGCATTTTCGCAATCATCCGTTGTGTATGATTTGATGATCTACGAAGAGTATAAAAATAGTATTAAAAATATCGGTAAACTCTCAACTTCGGTCTACAAACCTTTAAAATTTGCGCCGTTGTCAGACAGGTGCTGAGTTCTAGCAGCGTTTGAACGTCCTCTTCAGTTTTTCGTGCTTGAAGAATGCGTGATATTTGAATCAACGGTTCCAAAGGTTTTACCACCTCCGGATCCATAGCCTTCGTACGGATCCATCCTTCTAGGCAACCGACATTGTAGCGAATTTTCATGCCGGTCTTCCACATGCACAGATCGCCTCGTAGCATCAGATTGTTAACAGCAACCGCGCAAATATAGTACATAAGCTGGAAGGAATGAAATTGAATGTCCATGTCATTGGACTTTCCAAACTGATCAATTCACCTGCTTAAAGATTTGCTCTATGTAGTAATTCTCCATTCCGAAGCTGGACAAATGCTTATAAAAGGTTTCCAATTGCTGCACTAGAGTCTTTGGCTCCCGGTTTTCCTCGGGCGACGCATCGAGGGACATTGTTCGACGACTTTTACCGCGTGCCGTCTCGTCGTGATCCAGAATGGCGGGGACTATGAATTGTTTTATGGATTCCTGAATCTGCCGCAACAAGACTCCGTGCATTAGAATGATCATCTCGTAGATCACCTGCCGGTACTCAGATAGGTCGAAGTTCTTCAGCTGTTGCAGATTCTGAGCTTCGGTGTTGTACTGCATATACTCCTGATAACCGCCGAACTGCTTCAAGAGGTTGTGTAATCTATAAGTGAGAGTTACAAGATGGTTAAATTTAAAACGCTATTAAAATCCGTAACATGTTCAACTTACGTGAGGGTATTGACTAGCCACATGACACGCACTTCTGCGGTATTCGGCAATTTATAAAGCTTTTTAATCATTTGTACGAAGCGGGTCAGTAGCGACCGCACATGTTGATCGGTATTCACCAAGTCGGTGTACCGTATGCACATGAACACCACATAGGCGGGCAAATTTGGTATTAAAGTAACAGCCACTCGTGGCTTCAGATCGGTTACTAACCGTTGAATGATTTTATTCTCATCTTCATTGCGGTATTTCAATATACCTTGGTAGGATTGAGCCTTTTTCTTCACCATCACCATATTCTGGAACTCGTCGTTCATCAAAATCGAATCATTTAGGCCGTGATCTCGCAGCCGGTTCGATAGAATGTTGTTTTTCTTCGTCAGCTCGTTGATCTTGATTAGTAGATCATTAACCTGCTCCTGCAGTTCCACGTACGCAGCTGTTGATTTCTTCAGCTCATGCCTCAGATACTGTTCGCTCTGCTTCAAAGCATCCACATTACCTTCCGATGGATCTTCCATTCGAGTTTGCAGTATATTTTGCAAGTTCTGGATTTCCTTTCTCAACCCATCAATAATCTTGTTGTTCTCCACCAGCGTCTCGTTGTTTGCTTCCATCATCGCACTCAGCTCGGCTTCCAACTGTCGATTGACCAGTTTCGTTGCTTGGTACACTTCCATCAGCTCGCCTTCGTCGTGGATCTTCATGCTGATGTCACCGCTGCCGTTCGGATTCGTCTGCGACTGCCCAAGCGTTCGCAACGATTGGCTCTGCTGCGCGAGAACCGCCTTCAGCGATATACATTCGTCTCGCCGGCGCTTGAGTTCGTCTTGCAATGCGTTGTACTGCGCTTCCATTTCGCGATCCTCAACGCCCCGTTTAATGCTGTTACGCAGCAGATTGTAGTCCTGTCGTAGTTTCTCGAATTCCACCTCCATCTCGGAGGCCCTAATCGAGTCTTCGGTGCTGAAGGAGGAACTCTTTCGAAACCGGGCCACTTCTTTGCGCAGTTGATCACTCTTGGCTTTCTCTTCTTCGAATAGTTTGCGCATTTTCAAAATTATTGTCGTTTGATCCTTTTCCGGTGACTCGTTTGTGTTCGGTGTTGAATGATCTAGAAATAGTTGAGGAGGTGCATTATTATAGGAAATGGATTTTCGTACAAGACCATTAGAATTGGTTAGCTTAGTGTTAGTGTATTGCCGTTGAAAAAAGGCCAAAAGGTAGTTTGAAATATTCAAGGAACACCAGAACACAGCTTTTGACTGTTCACCGCAGAGCGGCATAAAGTGAAACCGTATCCTGTAGTTTGATGTTAGAAAGAACCATTTTGAAATCATATTTATCAGACAACGTTAACAAGAGTAATCCTCTTCGATTGCATTCAAAGATGACAACATCCAGTTAGTATTAGTAAGTAATTAGTCACACAGAAATGACGAAAGAATAAGCTATCCTACCTTTCAGCATACTGAATGATTCCGGCGGTGTCTTATACACTCGCTCGAAATCGACCGTAGGAACTTTTCCCTTCGACAAGCTGTCGAATGTGCTATAACTATTTAAATTACTAATAGATGAATTATTGCTGCTGCTGCTACGGGAGCTAGCAGCCGCGGTCGATGTCGAATGGAAAATGTTGGATTGGGAATGGAGAGGGACAGTACTAGCACTAACATGTCCGCTAACTTGCTTAACATTATTATTGATTTCACCTTCATGAGACTGCGGAGAGCGATGGATTTCTAGTGTGTTTTTGCCGGAATTGTAACCAAAGTCTTCCTCGTTGGTACTGGATGCATTGCTGACGGAACGCGAGTGTGTTTTCAGCTCATGTGAATTGCTGATAATGTTCTGGAGGCGGCGCAACTCGTGCCTCAACGAATGATTCTCGTTTTCAAGTTGATCCTTATCTTTGACCATTCGTTGATAGGCTACATGAATTTCATTTGAATCAGCTTGTAAAAGCAGTCGATCACGCTCGATCTTCGTAACGTCACTAAACTCGTTAACCTGAACGCGCATTTTTGCGAGATCCTGTTCCAACAAATTTCGTTCCTTCAGTCGCTCCTCCTCTTCCTTTTGCTTCTCTTCCAGCAAAATCATTTTCTCGTCCCGTTCGTTTTCTAGCTGCTTGATTACAAGCAGAAGTTTTTCGTCTTTTTGTTCCATTTGTATCTTCAAAGCCTTCAGTTCCTTCTCCTGGCGTTTCATCGACTCCAACTTCTGTCGCATCTCGGGGATTTCCACATTTTGCTTCTTCAGAGAAGAATTCTCTTTCGATATCTGATCGTAGCGCTGTTGCAGCTCGATAATTTTGTTCTCCAGGCCTTTGTACATCTTTTGAATGTGAGAAATAGTTCGGGCTTCCGCCTTCATGCGCTTGAACAGACGGCGCGCCAGAAAGCGCCGAATAGTAGCCTGGCATTTGATAATGTTGGCCAACCGTTTGTGTGCCCTTTGACGTGCCAAATAACCTCTGCAGAATCGCTGTATCTGAGTCGCCTTGTAGTTATCCAAGACCGTTTTGAAATGTCTCCGTGCAAGCATTCCCCGAGCGTACGTTTGCAAGCCAAGAATCGTTTTTCGAATCTTTTGATATTTCGTGCGCTTGAGCCAACCCCGAACGAAGCGTTGAATTTTGATTGCTGCGTGGTTTTTCCGCAGATTATCAGCCCTCCTAAAATGATATCAGAAAGTAGTCATTTGAATTAGAATAACATCACAAGCAATATAAGCAAAACACTCACTTTCGTGCCAGCATCCCTCTAGCATGACGCTGCAGACCAAGAGACGTGCGCTTCAACCGCAAATATTTGTTTCGACAGATAAACCTCCTTATCAGAGATTGAACCAGTATAATGTGCTTTTTCCGTACGTCACTTCGCAGCTGCTCTAGGTAGGCGACTTGACCGGCGCGGAAAAAGATCTGCGTTTTACCTAGGCGGTACTTGTCCGTGTCGACCAACCAGTTGCGGACGATATTGGTACAGGTGGCCTTGACGTTCCAATCGACGATTTGTACACGTTTACACAGCAGCCTGTATCGTTCGTAGAAGTCCTCGTACATCCAGCGCGAGGGAAAACCAGCGGCTGAGATTCGGACGGTTTCCAACACCCCACAAGCTCGTAGCTGTTGGACAATTTTTGGAGCTTCCCATTTGAAGGCAGCCTTGTCCTCGTTTGGCTGTTAAGTGCAAATCATTTTTAAAAGTCTAAAATAAAACCGCCCACCATTGCAACATACCTTAATACACCTCACATAGTGCGGTGTTGTGTTGTGGAGCGTGGTTATCAGGAGCGTCAAACTATCTCGGAACTGTGAGCCGACAGTTTTCCTTTGCTGCTTTTGGGTCATTGGCTGCGTAAGGTAAAAAGAGACAATAAGTGCAAATCCGATTAGCACAATTCTAATATAGGTACCACATTGGAAACCGATACCAAAGGAATAGACAGAAGTACTTGGTGTAAGAAAACATATACGTTTCTACTGTGGAACGTGAATAATCAACATAATACACTAACTGCTGACAACGGTAGAAGAAATCATCCAACGATCACCATCAATTAGCATAATGTCGATTTTAGTTTCACTGTTCCTTTTTAGTTTCATACATGTGGTGAAAGTAAATTTGAAAAAAAAAATATGCACAAAACATTGAAAACGAGTACAAACCTTTCGTCGTTTGTCCGCCGGCTGAAATGGATACGGGGAGAAGAACAGAAGCAAATATGGGACAAACACATTAGCGAAAACGTCACAACATTCATGGGGTAGCTTTCTTGGGGATTAGGCGTCTTACCTGGCTCTTGGCTGCACTGACTACTAACTTCACACCGCTTCCTCTGGTCTCCAACAAAGGGGATTGTACTTCATCCTGTGCAGTCATAAGTTTATGGCACATTTTCATTCCGGACTGCGCGAGTACGTTCACAAGCTCCTTGGAAACGGTGTCGCGATTCTTTTCCAGGAATCCTTGCGATTCGTATTGAACCGTATCGGAAAAATGCTTTATTAGAAAAGCACTTGTCCCGAACCGGGGCTTATCAAAGTGTTTGTACTTGGTGCATTTTTCAAAAAGTTTTCCCACCCAAGATTCGTCTGAGCCTCGCGGCATCCTGCATTCCTCATCCAGCAAATCCAGGATACCCAACTTTGTTTCAATCAAATCAATACATGGTTGATTGTCGTAGAAATCAATCATCGTCCACTCGATACCTTCTTTCAGGTACTGCTCCTGCTCCAATTTGAAAACGTGCTGATTAAATTGCTGCTGGAGTTTTTCGTTGGCGTAATTGATGCAAAACTGTTCAAACGAATTTATGTCGAATGTTTCGAAGCCATAGATATCCAGGACGCCTGTTAAAAGCGAGTGTTAAATGACCATCGATAGCACACCAGAAGCCAAAAAAATAAACCAAAATTACACTCTATTAGCATGGCCATGCATTAGGCCGGCAACTTACCGATAAAGCAGCTTTGTTTTTTCGAACCAGCCAAATTGCGGTTAATCTTCTGCACTATGTACTGGAACATTTCGGCGTATACGTGCTTCGCCAGAGCATCGCGAGCCGCTTCGGCTTGGGTTTTGTTCTGCGGTATCAATACGCTATCGTTGATGGATTCGATCTGCCGGGTGATAAGCCATTTACGCAACTCGTCTCTATCTAGCTTCAGGATGTCACTGAAAATGTTCAGGTGCAAGTCGTCCGGCTTTAAAAAAACGTGTCAGAATTTGTACGAGAATCTTGAATCAATTATAACACACTTACCGCTACAGTGCAAGCTTCTTGGTCTACTTCTTGTGTTTGTTTTTTGTACTTGTGGGTGAATTCAATGTTGCCCAAATGCAGAACCGCTGCCAGTATTTTCAGGATATCACTAATCTCCCCTCGATCGAAACCGAGAACCTTCATAGCTTTCATCGTTTCCTCGAACTGCTGCTCATCGGAAATTTTAACGATATCGGGCGATTTCCCCTGGCTTAAAAAGTGAAACTTATCCTGATGGTCCAACATCAGCTCGGGCCACTGCTGTCGCGATGCACACAGCTGATAGAATATATGATAGTTTCGCTCTCCGGGAGCTTGAAATACCACTCGGGACTTTTCCAGCAGGTAGGTCTGCATGGTACCTCCAGTCAAAGACATCATCGACAGGTTATTAGTGAACAACAGTTTAGTGAATTTACCGAATCTTGAGCTATTATCATTTCTCGTTGTTTTTGCGTTGCCAATCGCTTCCATAATAGGATTACTAGCCAAAACCTTCTTCTCGATTTGTGTTTCCGATTCACTTCCGCCTACCGTCGCGAAATACCGCATGGCATACTTCGCCGATACGGTCTTTCCTGCTCCGGATTCGCCGCTGACAATTATACTAATATCACATTTTTCCCGCTCCAATTTAGCATACGCTTCCTCCGCCACGGCAAAGATATGCGGTTCCAGTTCACCCATCGAGTGACCACGATAGGCCCGAATCAGATCCGTTCCGTACAGCGGCAGCTCGGCGTAAGGATTGATCGCCACCAGTACGATCCCGCAATACGTATAGATGGCATGCCGATCGCAAAAGCGAACCTCCAGATTGTAGAGGACGTCCGGTTCGTGCAAGTAGGACAAAGCGGTGAGATCATTTTGCCCGATTAGAATGGCAGGGTTACGCAGCGGGGGAAGATCGCCGCTAGATTTGAGCTGCACCGTATGCTTCACCTGTCGGTCGGTGATGAGCTCTAGTGTGCTGCTTCCCTCCTTGTAGTCGCTAAGAACAACCGCCCCCTGCCAAACGTTTTCCGGATGGGGAATCCAGACGCGGGCGTCCTGTAGAATGTGGAATGAGAAAAAAATCGAATTTAATTTCTTGTATTGATTGTTTCGTATGATGTACGATTGAGATACAATATTGTACATATGAGCGATTCCCGCTGAGAGCGGATCACTGTTTGAAAGCCCATATTGATTGAATAAAGAAACAGCATTTGGATAATCAAATGAATAAACCCCTCGTTTACTGTAAATTTATACTTTTAATTACTACTTTATTTTACCTTTCCTTTGCTTTCTGACCAAGGTTGGAAGCCAAGTAAAATTATATTTCAACAGTTTCATCATAATAGTAATTAATACCTACTATTGCAACATGTCACTCGAAGAACAATTGTTGTATCTTAGACAAATCATTACAGATGGAAATTAAATTAAAATCTTGAATTTTTTCAATCCTCAACGAAAGCGGGTCTCAAAAATCTTGGGGAAAATATTTTAACGACTGACAACAAACCATTTTAAACAACTCAAATTTATTCAAATAAGGGCACACTTGGGGCTTTTCGGAACCGCTGTATTTCACGGAAAGTATTCCATGTAACGTGCAAAAAAGTCGTTGTCATTATTTCAAAATTTTCCCCAATTCACTCAACTAAACTCAAGATTTAGGGTCAATGTGTGCTTCATGTTTTAGAACATTTTTACATCAAATTTATTTATTTATTTATTTTCTTGAATTCTTCGGAATTATTTTCAGTTGTTTCAGATTTTCAAAGTTTGATTGCTGGTTCAACTAAACTATTTAACTAAAGCGATTTGATATTTGTGCTTTGCTTCTTTTCCCGGATAAGGTTTTCGGCAAATTGTAGAGTAAGTTTCAACTTGTCCACTATCAGTATGTTGTTCAAGAATATTTTTATGCATTTTGAGTAGTATTGGTAAATATTTCGGAAGACTTTTTGCATCCAAACCTGTGGTGCTCTAGAGTAACCATGGTAGAGAGAGGGTTAGGATCATTCGCTATCATTTCAAGCTATAGACATATTATGAATTGTTTTCAAGCTTCATTACAAATTTTAAGAGCAATTAAAAATATTTTTGAATGGCGCAATCCACAAACTACGCAAGGGCTTTTTTTTTCAAAAGTTTGCGACCCCCTCTCTCCCATAATAAGATTTTGTATTACCCCCCACCCCCCTCCCCCCACCAATCTCATAAAAGATTTTCTTTTTCAAGAAAAAAATCTTTTGAAGAAGAAAATTTGTTTTTGTAAACCAATTCAGTTAATACCATGTTAAAGTTATTAAAACTGAAAATTAAGCATACGAAGTAAAATACAGAATCAGTCAGCTAAGGTGAATCCACGCTTCCCCAGGGTTTAAGTGTTAAGATCTTAGCGAGAAATAATACAATTAGTTTTATTTTTTTTTAGTTTTGTAAGGTTTCATTTATATTTTAATTTTATCAATCTTACGTAAGACTTTCTAACTTTGAGCTTACTTTGGGTAGGTTTTAAAATGATTTAAGCAGATTTTCGTTGACCTCGATTAGAGATAATTTTTCGCCTTTCGTGGATCTGTAATGATTCAGGCAATGTTTAATTTAAAAATTTAAGAATATTTTTTTGCATTTTCAAGCCTTATTATTACCCATTTTTTGGTGTTCAAACGCACATTTTGATAGCTTCAAAAATAATTGAAAATCACTCAATTTTGGAGTTCATTTATATTGATGTTATTAATCTTTTGCCGGCTTTATTAAAATTTTATTGCTACTTTAAAAAAGTATTTACCTCTCCGGTCTCAATAAAAAACTTGTTTTGTGTTTTCTGTGTCAGGATTTCAGGGTTTTTATTACATTAATTTAAATTTATTACTGTTATAATATAATTCAAGTTTTTTTTAAAGTGTTTGCCCTCAAAAAGGATTTACTGCAAGACCCTTCGAAATAAATTTATCGAAATATTTTTATTTAAACGGTTTCTAGTTGATTTTTTGTGGTTATTGATAGGATTTCATTATTTTGTAACATTGTTTTCTGAAGTTTTGTCAATTTTAAAATTTTATGTCCTCAAATTTTTTAAAGGAAAATGTCTTTTGATTCTTAAAGGAGTATTCAAGCAATTTAAATTTTTAATTTTTTTTGAAATTTGGAGTCAGGATCTACATTCGAAACCCTTAGAAACATTATTTCATGAATTCTGAAATGAATTTAAAATCATTTTTGTTACTTTTGGTCTTTAGAAGCGCCATTTCTTTGACATAACTTATGAAATTTCTGGCCTCAAGAAGTTCAAGTTTATGATACGTTTTTTTCGCTTATATTCCGTCCGTCTAGTACCGACACTGTTGTGTTTATCACCGACGCCTTGAAAAGCGACTCCACCCAGGACCATAACTGATGACCCTTTCATTAAAGGATCGTTGCCAACAGCTTTACTTCCTCATGCGGCGGAAGGAAATTCCAGAGATTTTTCGCCTCATAAAAATCTTCCGGTGTCGGCTAGATTCGAATCTAGACCACATGGGTCAATTTGGCGGAAACGTCACCAACTACACTAGACCGACGCCGTTGTTACAGTTTTAAGCTTTAGACATTTTATTTATAGTTATGTTTTCATCTATTTTAAGTTCAATATACACTACCCGCCATAAGTTTGGAATCGCTTCACTGAGTATTGCAACACCCAGTTTGAATACCGCAGCACCCCCAAGAAGTTCAGCATCACCTGGAAAAGGTGTCTTCGAAGACATAGAAGTTATGGTCTCCAGCAAACTTGTTCAGAAGGTCAGGGACTGCTGTATGGTTGCCAATTCAGTGCGGAACTTCACTCCTATGTGGCGCTAGTGAGCACAAGCTTTGTCGTATTTTGAATTTAACTAATCTCACGATTCCGACCTGCTGGAAATTAAGAAAAATTGTTCAGAAATATAGTACGGCATAGTACGGAATCACCCCGCTACCTTAACTGATCACTCGATTCTTAATACCCAGAAAGGTCCGGTCATCGGCTAATACCACCAGTGGTGGTCAAGCATGCGTATATCGCACATGTGTTTTAAACTATTCTACCGAGGCTGTTTTCGCTACCTGCAGCGTCAATACAAAACGGAAAAACAGTGTTATAATTGAAACACTCTCGAAAGAATCAGCAACCACCAGGTCGTGTAAATTTCGTAAATTTTAGCTTTGTGGGTATTGCTGAACGAGGGATGACACCGGTAGAATAGTTATAGTCTCTTATTTAGAGTAGGCTAAAAGTGACTTTCTGCGATCAATATTGGTGCATTTAGATGGTTTAAATTTAGTGCATTGAGTTTTGAGCGATAATCTTTAACCCTCTAGTGCCCAAGATCGCCATTTGGCGGGCTTCAGTCAAACCTCTAAAAAGCTTCAATAAATACTTAAAAACTGTTTATAATGATTCATATTGATTTTACCGAAGCCCGTCTAGAAATTAACTTGGGCACTAGAGGGTTAAATAGAATGTAGAAACAATTCGATGGATAGAAAAAAAAAATCTGAGTTCATTTCGGCCCTCTATCTCAATGTTCAATCGATTCAGTAGAGTTTTAAGAATACGTATCGCATTCTATCGCTACTTATTCGGCGTATATCCAAGGTCAACAAAGCAATAATTGAAGCAAATGGAACGTATTTTGAGGAATCCACGATTCAATCTATGAACACACATTTAAAATCAAAATAATAGAAATTGAACATTGATAAAAATTTTAAAATAATAATTTAAATTGCACAGTTTCTTCTCAAAATATTAATTGAGTTACTGAATACTACAACTTTCTAAGCGGTTGGACTCACGAGGTAAACTAAACTATTAGCCATTTAAAAACTCTTGACCTTTTTGAAAACTTAGCTGAAAATCGCAACTCTCCAAGTGGTGGGATCATTATGATAAATTAAGCTCAAAGCCCTCAAAACTACATGCACAGCGGCAAAAAAAAAATTATGTAACGCTGGACAACCTGTCCCTCCCTCCAAATTTGCAATTTTGAGCAAACATCACAGTTACGTAACGATCTCAGCTACCCCCCGCCCCCTGCCCCCCGCCCCCCTACCCCCCTATGTAACAATAAGTAACGCAGACTTTACCCCCCCCCCTCCGCCCCTTCATGCGTTACGTAATTTGTGTACGACGCCTAAGCCAAACAGTTGAACCGACTATTAGAATATCGTGCCACCCATGTAATTTCCAGCTTTTCTAATGTCACCTTCCAGGGCAATATTAAACAATAGGTACGAGAGACCATGACCTTGCCTTAAACCTTAAAGTTTCGTAGGTGCTCGAGAGTGCCACTGATACTCGAACTACACACATTACTGATCCATCGTCGCTTTGATCAGGAATCCGTATTCCTGCATAATTTGCCGTAGCTGGTCTCGATCGATTATGTCGTATGCCGATTTGAAATCGATGAATAGATGATGCGTTGGCACGTTGTATTCGCAGCATTTCTGCATCACCTGCTGCGCCAAGCTGCTTTTCCGTGGGTAGCGCTGCTCTCAGTTGCTATGCATATTCTGGTTTGGTATTGAACTTACCGTTTTTTCCCGGTTCATTTTCAAATTCCCGATTTTCTTTCTGTATCAAGTCGATGAATATTGGTAATTTCAGGCTCTCAGTTATGACTGAACCGTAATATGTAAGTAGACGAATTTCTGTTAATAGAGAGCTAAAAACCCTAAAATATAGATATTTTATCAAGTAGGGCAACAGAAGTTATAAAATCAATCAAGAGTAACTGAAAGAGATGGCGCAGAAAAATTTTTAGCACAATTTGCACCAAATACTATTTTAAGGAGAGTTTCCTGTTTCAAATTGGTCGACATTTTCATGTATTCTGCGAACAAAAAATCTGAAGCGAAGATTTTTCTGTATCTATCTATCTATGAATCCAGTTATATGTTTGAGATATAGAAAGCAAAAAAAGAAGAAAGAAATACATTTTAAAATTCGCAAACATATGTTCTAAAATTCGTAAAATTCACAACCTAGAATCACCGCTAAATGCGATTTTTATTCTTTCCTTGCTAGGACATCGATTTCCCAGTAGTTGGAAAGAATCAGTCATGTTTCCGGGTATTAGGAAAGGTGATAAGCGGAACGTTGAAAATTATCGTGGGATCTCATGTTTGTGTGCCTGCTTCAAAGTTTTCGAAGCCATTATCCATCATCATCTCATGTTTAACGTGAAAAAATACATTTCTACTGCGCAACACTGGTTTTACCCCGGTAGATCTGTTTCAACCAAATTACTGGAGTTCACCTCTTTCTGGCTCCGCGGTATGGACCGGAGCCTTCAGATCGATGCTGTTTTCACGGATCTAAAATCTACTTTTGATCGTGTGGAGCATGGGCTACTTTGTGCCAAACTCGACAAGGTTGGAGTTGCAACTGGATTGGTGGAATGGCTATATTCCTACCTACCAAATCGTAAGATCGCTGTCAAGCTGGGTAAGTCGCAGTCGACTTGGTTCAGTAACAGTTCCGGTGTTCCCCAGGGTAGCTTACTTGGACCACTACTCTTTTCGCCGTTCATCGATGATGTTACAAAAGTTCTACCACCTGGCACACGATTGCTGTACGCGGATGATAATAAAATTTTTAAACTCATCGAATCTCTTGAAGATTGCCATAGGCTTCAATCGCTGATTGAGTTGTTTAAAGACTGGTGCCATCGTAATTACATGTTGCTAAGCATTCCTAAGTGTACTGTGATTAGTTTCCAGCGCAAAAAGCAACCTTTGTTGTTCAACTATCGCATTGCTGGCACAAGTTTACAACTTAGCGACACTGTCTCAGATTTGGGTGTTTAGTTGGACACTCAATTAACATTTAGGCAACATTTCTCGATGATGATCTCCAATGCTAATCGCCAGCTTGGTCTAATATTTAAAATTGGCCAAGAGTTTACTGACTACGGTACCTTGCGAACTCTTTACTGTTCCTTGGTGCGCTCAATTTGGAAACTGCGTGCGTTGTATGGGGCCCGCACTTTGATTTACGGATCCAAAGAATTGAATGAGTTCAAAAACTTTTCGTTAGAAAGATTTGTCGTACATTGCCATGGAGAGATCCTGATCATCTACCACCTTACGAAAACCTTTGCTTGTTGGTTGGAGTCTCACCCCTTGAGCAGCGCCGTAAGGAAATAATTGCCAAAACGACACACAACATTTTGACAGGCCGGTACGATTGTCCAGCTATCCTGACTTTGCTGCAGCTGTATTGTCCTCTTCGTCATCGAAGAAACCAGAATCTACTACAAACGAATGCACACCGTACGAACTACGACCTGTTCGCCAAATGGCTCTGCTCTTCAACCAACTCAACGATGTTTTAATTTTTAGTAATTGATTGTACATTATGAATTGTTTCTATGTTATTTTACGCTTGTACTATGCTATGTATTGTTCTCAAAAGATGCTGGGTTTTATGCCAGCTTGAAAGTTGCTTTCACGGCCTTCCAAGGCGGCTTTTCCCAGCCATATACTTTTATATTTAAATTTATTCATTAAGACTTTAGTCGGATGAATTATGAAATAAATAAATATAATAATAATAATAATAAAACAACAACTGAAAATTGTGTCACTGAACCGGAAAATGCATTATTGAAAATTATTTATATTTTAGGAAAATCGTCCTTTTCAAACATAAATAGTTCGTCCTAGAAACATTGTCCTTTGATCTTCGATTAATTTTTCTGTGTGGACACATCACTGCGCCCAGAGACATTTGATCTATTGTGATATTGCCCAGGTGTTTTCTGCACTCCGCACTTCAGATTATTGCCAGTACTACTATTGAAGAAAGTGATACGCTTATCATTCATATCCAGGCTTGTGTGTGAGATTTACCCTTCCCTTTCAAGCTTATTGCTCTACAATACCGAGCCTCATTCGATCCTACCAATATCGCCTAGTAAAAATTCCCTGAAGGGAACTATCATACATACCTCAGACCAGTTTTATTAGAGGAGCGACTTGTTTTTGTTAGGGGTACTGTAGAATTCAGCTTGAAGGAAACCTGAAGGGAGCCTGAGAATAAATCCATGTTGAAGTCCTTTGACAACTAAATGGCCTGATTCTACTAAGATTCGAGCCCACAACCACCCGCTTACCGAGGCGGACTCTGTAACCTTGCGGCTATGGAGCTTCCTTTTGAACTTTCATGCAATTACTTTACTTCTTAAAAGTATCTTTTAAAAATAATTCATGGGCACCGTGTAACAAAAAAGCGCAAACTCTGAAACCCATATGAAAACTGCGTAATGTACGAAAACCGCATAGAAGCGATTTTAGGGAATTGTATTTGTAATCAAAAATTTATGCGTCTGATGCGTCTCATGAGTATTTAATTTGTTTGCTGAATTCATATCGTAGCAATCATTTGCTAAATTTTATTGATTTTTTCCTCTTAGTATATTCAAGTTTAGGAAAAGCATAACAATTGTTCAGCTTGATCATTTGTTTGGATTTTTCAATTAACTTTTAAATACGCCCTTTTGAAAAATTACTGTTTAGGAAAAAATCTTGATGAATACGCAGCTTTTTTTAATTGCAATAAGCGTATCGGGATGCTATTGTAATATAAGCGAATATTTTTGCTTCGCATAAGAGATATAGACAGAAATATAATGTAAGGCTATGCTACCAGAGAAAAACATCAACAGTCATGGACGATGGATTGGGAAATGGGATGGGAATAATGAGAAAGTTATTCAAATAAACGTTATTTCGAGGAAACATAAGTAAGAAAGAGAAAAAGAGAGGGATGCGGCCTAATCAACAATTTTATTGATTTTTTCTGTTACGGGAATTATTGCAAATGCATATCACAAGGAAATGCGTTATTCGAAGATATCGCATTTCCTCGTGACATGCATTTGTTTTATAGAGAAAAAGTCATTTTTTTTTCGTTCCGAACAAAGCAACATTCACTACATTCTGATGGCGATGTTCTCAATCGATAAAGCCAAGCAGATTTGCTGTTAACACACATTAAGCGGGAACGAAATTCCTGTAGAACGGTTTGTCACCAGCGCCACACCTTCAAGATAAGGGTGTCGAGGACGAAACTTCAGAAGAGTAGGTTGGCCCACTGTGGGTATATCAGATTGCTTGAGCCGAGTGTTGTGTTTTTCATCAAGAATTTTAAGAGAAAATTCTAGAAGTATACAAAAAAACAGATATTATAACAAACCAAAATATTCAGACACATAATCAGCATGGAATACACATCGTCAATAATTATGTTTCATCGTTCTGTAAAATAGATGCAACTTTCTCGTGATGACGACACCCCCAGCCAGTATCAAATGTAACGATAGCCGGCTGTGCTCCGCCTAATTAATAAAGTGTGCCACTTGCTGACAAATTCGAGCGTCGTGTGTCATATAAAAAGGGAAAACTGCAGTGACATAATGTTACGAGAAGAGCAGAGCGAAGTGCCGTCTGCCTGTCCGTGCTTATCCCATATGTTGCGGAAATGCACTCTGCCGGGGAGAAATATCTATATCGATCGATGAGAGGGTTCAAGTTTGAGCAGAAAGAGTGAACGAATGTTTGTTTTTATGTGTTAGATAGTAATGGTCATGATGGTTATGCAATAAAAGCTTACTCTTTCTCAGGGTAAGAGCAACTGTTTTGTCCACTTTATACACTTTCTATCTTCTTCACTTTTTTTTCTATTTGTTTCGTGTAAAAAACGAGATTTCTAGCTTTACCATGCCTCCAGATAGCTATTTACAACATGCAACAATTGTTCAACCTATTCAAAAAAAAAAAACTTGTGTGGACTCCGCCCTTAGATCTATTCGCTACATATATTGTTTAGGACCCTTAACACGATGACGACTCGGTAAGTACTCGAGTTATATCTGTGAAGAATATATTACGTGAAGGTAGAACAATCGAACATTTCCATGTATAACACACTATAGCCAAAACTGGTGCTTTTACTACAGCATGATAGGATTCTAGTACGACTGCGCAGCATGGTTGCACACCCGGTGAAGTGATGACCTTGACCATGTACAAAATATATAACAGAAAAACAAGTTTGACAGATGCATTCGAAAGTGGTCCAGCAAAAGCCTACAGCAATGTGATTGTTCCAGAGGTATGAATAAAACAAAACAACACAAGTAACCTATGATTCATTCTAAGAAGAAGAACACTTGCAAGTTTGAATCGCAACCCGTCACACTTATGAATCACATATTTTGAGTGACGTATACAATTGGTATCAAAATAGGTAATGAAATTACTGATAACGAAATCATTCGTCTGAAAAACTTCGCCGCACGCTTTGCTCGGAAAGCTTTTTTTTAAGTAGTACCTATTTTTACTTTGCTTCAATTGAAGTTTTAAATAGCTACTTTATTGCAACAACATGATTTCAAAGAGTAATAAATCAACATAAAAGGCATAGCCCTAAAACGTAGTAAGAAAACAACAACATTGTTAAAAAGCCTAATGAAATATCAATTAGCCGCATAAAGTACAACAAAAGCTGCCTGCAAATTAATTCCGCCTTTTTTGTTCTTGAGAGATAACAAATGTTGCGAAGCACTTGGATGCAACTATCAAGCGTAGAGCATAATATATTCGAGAGTTGCCTAATTACGAACATTTACAGCAATAGCGACGACGAGCTGCCCGCGAGCGAGAAACGTTAAGTGCGAAAAGGTTAAGAAAGAGCAAATCCAAAAGTTTCCCCGGCAACCTCGAACGCCGACTTCGTAATGCAAAGCCTCGGAAATAGGTCATCCTGCCTTCTATAGGTACTACCGGAGACTTCTTTCCGCTTCGTGGCACAAGTCGCGCAGTAATCCGGTACACGTCGACTCACCTTACCGTCGCGCTAAAGGTGGCAGCAGCCAAGCGTCAACCCGCGAACGAATACTCGGTATATACTTATTTATAAACCTATATGTGAGTACAATGCCAAAGTCGATAATGGAAGCTACGACCTGCAAATATTAACATCGAATATGCTTTCGCTGTTTGGAGTAACTGGTGGGTGTCGGGAAAATTAGGCAGTAAACATAAAAGGATCCGCAGTAGCAGTAGCTGCGTTACGTAACGAAGCCATACGTGAAAACTGAAAACATATTTCTCCACCAGAATTGAATATTGACCTTGAAAAACTTTATTCGCTGGTTATTCATTATTTATTTATAGTGTAACATTTTGTTAGCAAGATCTTCTATTTTAAACATGAGAAGGTTAAATGATTCTGGTTGTTAGCCCCTCCTCAAATAACACGCATAAGGAATCTATTTGTTCAGAGATAACAACAGTAAACATATGAATGATTAGGAAGCTGCAGAGTCCGTTCATAACTTAGAAAAATCCACAGCCAACTACTACAGGGCGGAATTTTCCTCCGGTGCTGACTGACTTATCAATGGGGAGGGACAATAGTATAGGTATTACATTTCACTGGATAGTGTGCTCTATTGCTTACTTCGTACCGATTCTGTTTCCTTCCGATTGACGGCCGGCAGCAGGCTAATGTAAACTTACGCCAGCTTGGCTGTAGCAGCCGGTGAAAACAAAGAGGAAGACAGAGTAAATGGAACACTTGATTAGTGAGTGGTTGTATTTGCATTTTATTTACTCACATGGCAGGTAACGTTTCGGTTTAGGTACTGTTAAAAGTTTTATATGGAAATTCAGCGCTGCGGTCAAATATAATTCATTAACTCATTGTAGACCGGACCTAGGTCATGATTTTTCTCCATCGTGATTCTAATGACGCGGGCTTGTATTGTTCTAATCAAGAAAAAAATGATGAATTTTTTTTCCGATTTTCCACAATCGAATTTTTCCGATACAGTAGGCCCTAGCGCGAAAAAAGTGCTTGCAGAACATTGATAAATGGAACCAAAACAATGTCAAATATTAGCAAAAAAAAAGTATATTATAATCAACAGCTTCTATTATTTTTTCAACTTTAAAAATATTATTGAAAAACTACGGGATGAGAGGGCAGGTGTTTGATGGTTTTTTGTACCCAAAATTCTTAGCTTGTATACACAGAAAGCGGAATATGAAAAAGATTAAATATTTGCCTAATGTTAGCGTAGTAAGCGTTTCCATCTTGTGGTGAATAAAAATCATTCTCTATTGTTAAACCAAATCAACTAGACTTGTTATTTTTATCAGGTTATAGAGCCAGGCAAGCTCCATAGTTACGAAGTAACAAAGTGAAATACACTAAGGTCGCTTTTCACGCGGTTTTTTTTTACGCGGACTCCGGAATTTACGCGGTTTTATTACGCGGATTCCGGAATTTACGCGGTTTTTTTTACGCGGATTCCGGAATTTACGCGTTTTTTTTTAACGCGGATTCTGGAATTTACGCGGTATTTTTTTTTTGCCCGGATTTCGGTTTCCCTTCACTCGGAATGCAAAATTAACGATGTTTTTTTTACGCGGATTCCGGAATTTACTGGTTTTTTTTTACACGGATTCCGGAATTTACGCGGTTTTTTTTACGCGGCACGTATCCCCCGCGAAGAAAGCGACTTTACTGTATTCTTTCACTGTGAGCATCAAGACTTGAAGCAGTGAACATCTTGATTATCCAAAATGTCTTTGAATAGATCGGGAGACGTATGGTTTGTTCCTGTCCTAGAAGAAGATCAAGAACCAGTGCCGAAGGACCTCGAGTGGAAGGAACAACTTAAGAACACCTAGACAAGGCTCTGTTTTAAGTGCGGATACCAGCGTCAATCGGCAAGCAAGAACGGGCGAGCAGAGGATTCCTGTTAGCAGCATCAACACCAGGAGAAACTTCGAGCCCGTGTTGACTACGCTGCGTGGGCCACAATTTGCCTATCAAGCGGTACATTTATGATCGCGTTCAGAATGCTCGTCTCCCCAGGATAGCGGAAAGTATCGGAAGATAAGTCTGCTACGGAAGCTGGAGCGGATGGAGTTGGAGGATTGTTTGTGGGTAGTATGGGTAGTAAAACCCACTCGGAAAATATCCCTGTGGGTACTTACCCACACGGAATTAACAGGCAGAAGCAAAAAAAAATATTTTCTATGTTCGAAACTTAAAATTGCCACGCACATGTGCGAGTGACAGATTGGTTGATGGATATCGTTGGGCCAGAGGTTATGAAGCTACAGATTTATGTACAGTTGTAAAGTTTCCTAGGGAAAAGGGTTATTTTTTAAATCGTTCCCATATTTGTTTTCTTTGATTAGTCATGACAGTATCAGACTTGTTGTAACGAAAGAAGTGTTTGTTTGATTTGTACCGAATCAAAAACTATTAAAAACCTGCAATTATTTAGAATCAGGTAAATACGTAGCGATACTGTACTCATATCCAGCTTTTCGAAGCTGCAGATGCAATACAGAAATTATTATTAAAAAAAAATAAAATAACAATACACAGCTCCTTTTCTTGGCTGCTTCAAACGCGTCTATTCTAAAATTCACGTGAACATATTTGATGAAGACAATTTTTAATCATACTTGCTAAATACTTTAAAAAACTCCCTTCTTAATCTCAAATTACTCTTCTTTATTTCCGATTTTTTTTAAACGATCAAACATTTTTGAATTTTGGCTTCTGGATAAAAAAAAATAATATAGTTACGGCTTGCTATCATTTTTCAATCTTAGATTTCATATATTTATGTATTTTGTACCAACCAGAATAAGTTTTATTTCCGAAATTTTTTGATTGTTTGGTTCCAGGTTCCAAAAAAAATCAACTTTCCGGATTTCATTTACGATACCTTACTAAAGTTTTGTTTCCTCGAAAAAATTTCCGATGTAAAATTTGAGCTCAATCGGACTTTGGGTAGCAGAGCCTCAATGCGGTCAAAAATTTTAAAATTTTTGGATTTATTAAACGTCGCGATTTGGTATACCCGGGTTTTTTTTCCAAAACTTAGATTTCCTGCAATTAAAATAATGTTCGAGCTGGGAGAGTCTCCTGTTCAGGTGTAGCTCGAGTCTCCCAACGCAAAAGTTTCCATATTTCTGAAAGAAGATTTTTTTTTCAATAAGTTTTTATGAGATAACACCAGATCTCGATGTTTCATGCATTTCTAAGAGATTTGCTATCAAACAAAATTTCGATTTCGGAAACTTCAAGAGTTACTCTTGTGCATTTTTTCGTTGGTCAATAAAATGTGACTTTCACGACTGTAAGTGAAACCTTGCCAGGAGTCCGATTATGCTTAAATTTTGGATGGAGACTTCTTTCGCGAAGACAAAACCCTATTCATTGCACTGATAAAAACGCACAAAATTCGCTGTTTTCATGGGTTTACCTTCACATGCACTGACGAACCTACCCATGTAGCATCAATCATAGTAACCCATGAGTCAGTAGAAAAAAAAATGACTCGAACTCTAACCGTGATGGCGAAAACAGTTAAGTTACTTCGTTAAAAAATGTGCGCGTTCAAAGATGGCACCCGCCGCGTCGAAAACGGACATCGTGAGACAAACAGACGCCGGATGCGCCCGTTCCGGAATCTTCAACATCTTGGTACTATTATACAACAATCAGAGCATCGAGAAAAAGCCCGGTTCCGGACGGCCGACGACTCTGAGCTGATGCTGAAGAGGAAGACCAGGGAAAAGTGGCTGCATCGCTCCGTGTGCTTGGCCGTAAGTCTGGTGCAAACGTTGACCGGTGAAAACAGTACCTGGCGTTTCTGTCCACTGGTCTCGGAGCCAAGATGATCGAGTCGATTTTCCCGGCGAATCGCAACGATGTGGTGGTGATGGACGTCGAGACCTATCTCATCCTGGATGGTAACGACTGGCAGGGCACTTCGTATTTTACTTCCCCCACGACGAAAGTGAGCTCCGAGGTGAAATTCATTTCACACATCAAGTTCCCTAAGAAGGTGCTGCTGTGGCTGATGTGATACCCAAGTCGGCGCGCTTGCCCAATTTCATTTTTCAATGCAAACGTTACTACTAACCGAAATTCCAAAATGACACCCTAATTTCGATGCACTGTCGATTTTCTGAAAAATTTTGTTCAGATGAGCTACGCCTTTATCACCCATAAATCTTCCCTATTCCTCACTACTCACTCGGGAAAATAGTGTGACGCCGACCCTGTTTGTCCGTCGAGGAATACGAGGACTAAATCTTTACGACCAGTCACAAGCTGCAGGATATCAGATATCCGATCAACGACGAGTGCCCGTGTATGGTTATCATGATGGGTCTGCTCAAGAAGTACAAGCCATTGATAACGGGTATGGACGTATCCAGCATCAAGTGAACCGCCGAATGGGTGAATTAAAAAATCCTTCAGGATGAATCTGGAATCCAGTGTTTAAAGTGCGAGAAGCTTACACACTATGTTTCGGAATGTCAGCAGCGGCAACAGAAATCCAAGAGCCAAGAAGACGAAAAGAGACCCAGTAATAGGATGCCGGCATCAATGGCGGTGAAACGGCAATGCAGTACACCAGAAGAGTGAATTCTGAGGCAGGAAATTACACGTGCAGGCAGGAGAACATTTTGGTCAATGCAAAGCGAGTGTCAGAATCCAACTATGTGGCGGACGCATCCGAGTTGGCGGTTGTTGCCGTGGGCAACATAGAAGTGAGTGTTGATGCGAACAATAAGTGCTCTACATTACCCATCTCAAACGTCTTGTGTATTCCAGACCTTACGGTGAACCTGCTATTTGTGAGAATCTGCAAGAATTTACAAGCTAAATTGATTTGGTCAATCCAGCGCAGGTGTGGCGCGCCAGTCCACTGACATGGAGCTGCGGCATAGACGGTTAGGCTATGTCAATGTGAACAGCGAAATTCAGGGAACTGGTCCATCCGGATGTGTGTAAATCGATGGAGCTAGCGTTGGTTGGTGGCAGCAAATTGTCACTTTCATCGCCTACTTCCTGAGAACCATGGGAGAAGCTTTCGGTGTGCTCCAGAAGTTCAAGGTGTACTAGGAGAAACAAACAGGGAAGACATGGAAGTGCCTTCGAACCGATAACGACAAGGAGTTCGCCGGTGAGCAGTTTGACGATTACCTTAAAGCCCATTTCGTCTCTACAACCCGCAGCAGAAGTTTGGCGGAGCGCATGAACTGTACTGTTCAAGAACGTGCCAGGTATTTGATGTTCGATGGCCAATTGGGCAAGAAATTTTGGGCAGAAGCATCTTCAACCGCGGTGTGTCTCATAAACCGATGTCCGACGAAAGGTGATACCGGTACTCCCTATGAGAAATTCACGGGCCCGATCTATTGAATCAGCGTGTGTTTAAGTCAGCTATTCGAAGTGTTCCAAGGCATACCAATTATACAGTTCAGCAAGCAACAAAGTGTTCGAGAGTCGAGACGTTATCAATCTTAATGAAAGACCGACAACGAAGAAAACGTTGCTCAATCATTCGGATCTCCAAGAAGGACCCATGTCAGTGTCAGGTGAATTAATGCTAGTATTCGACGAGTAACTGGATGGGACGCTCATTCAGCGGCTACGTGTTCATCCAAAGTGGTGGTGCAATATCCTGCAGTTCCCCAAAGTAAACCATAGTTACCTTATCGACAACAGAAGCCGAGTAGATGGCGCTTTTATCAGCCACTCAGGGAGTAATCTGGTGGAAAGGATTTTTGGCCGAGCTTCGTGGTACGAGCAAGCCCATCATCATCAAGTGTGACAATCAGAGTGCTATCAGTCTTGGAGAGAAAGAAATTATCTATTCGTCAAGGACTAAATACATTGATATCAGGCACAGGAGTTATTACCGGACACTGCCCTGCTATTTACCACCTAAAGAACATCGGTATTGAATCATTTCTTCTTTAACCTCTTCGTTTTTTTTTGGAAAGGTTTTTCAAACATGTTGAGACCCTTTCAAAAATTTCAGGTAAAATAAGATAAAAAATTTCAGGTAATTTCTTTTTTTGTTTTCTCTCGTTAGCAGATGAACTTTCGAGTTTTTTAGGCTATGGAATGGAATCAAAATTGTCTTTAGTCGCATTCAGCTGAGAAGCCATTTTAAGCTAAATTTGAAATCAATTTCTGCTTTGCATTTTTAACCATTGGGCTGCATTTGTTCCTCTCGTTGAAATTACCTCAATGATTTCCTGGATTCCAAAAGCGATCCCAAGCATTTTTAGTTGAATCGGAATACTTAGTTTGCTTTATCCGTTTTTCAGGGATTTTTTTACATAATTACAGACGAATCTTTATTTTCTCCTGTTTCTTTGGTACCTAAGAAGCATTTTATAATCCTGTTTGGCTATTTTTTGATCATATTTCATTTTGACCTTTTCTGTCTAATTAAAGTCCAAACCATTACTTCTATTGTTTCAGTGGCGTGTTCATTGGCGTTTTCTAGCATTCAAAGTCGTTTTTCGATCATATTGAGCTAAATTCGGGATTCATTCTTTTCCATTCTTTCAAGCCTTTCGAAGTGGTTTCAAGATGTTTTAAACTAGGTACGTTTCCGAGAGATTTTATGCAGCTTCAATTAAAGTTGATGATGCTTTTTTTCGTGTTTGGTGTTTTTCTGTGTTGTAGTTGTTTTTTTAAGTTATTAGATTTGAGATGTTTTTCTAGCTGAATTTTGATCATGTAATTTTCTGATCATTCTAGAAGTTGGAAATTATTTTATTTTCATGCTTAAGCCATACCTTTTTTTGTGTGAAAATTTCATAAATGGCAATCGACTTTTAATGTAAATTTTATTATTTTTTTTTTGGTCTCAACAGGTTTTGGAAATAATTATCATTTTTAGATTTAATTTCGATTTTTGTTTTAGTTTAAAAAACGTGTTTTCATCACTCAAAGTTGTATTTGGGCTCTTATTTGGTTTCTTCAAGCGATTTACAACTATTTTTTCGAACTAAATTTTGAAACAAATTTCTTCGAACTCAATTAAAATTTTTTGTGTTCACGTAAAATGTGGACAATTTTAATTTGGCGTGATTCTACTGAAATAAGATTATGAGTCCACGGCTACCCACTTTGTTAAAGTAGACTCTGTAACCTTACAAATGACGCTACTGTTTGAGGTAAGTCAACCTCATTTTTTTACATTTTTTTCCTCTGTGTCGGATGTTCATTTTATTTCTGTGCTCAATTTAAATACTTTCCACTTTGGATATATGGTAATATATTTGATACTTTTGGTATATTTTATTGCGTAGCCTCAAATAGAAGCAGAAAATCTACTTGAAAGCGTTATCAAAATTTGACCTGGTTATTCATTCCAGTATCTACTTACAATCATTTAACTTTTTCTCTTGTCAACTTATATCCGGAATGTATTTACATTAACTATAGTAAAGAAACCGTGTTTTACTACCTCTTTAATACAGACCCTATTGCCGTTCCCCATACACACGATGCTTCATATAATTTTGCGTATTTACCTTCACGTAGAGTTCCGTCGATGACATGTTTTTTGTTAGGCCGATTTTCCTCCGTATCGAATATTTTCTCCGCCGTAGATCATCAGCCGTTCGAAAATTCGCCTAATTCAAGATGTTCCGAAAGTTGGTCCCAATGCACAGACGACTAGTAGATATCCAAATTACCTAAACGGGGCTGTAAATTTTCACACATTTTGCCACTGACTCTTATTATGGCTCTCGGAAACTTTCAGAGCTTCACAGAGTGGGGCACCATTCACTTTGAGCAATACAACAAAAGCGCACTACCAATCTTCCACGATAATTGCAGCAAATTTTCAATTTCACCTGCCGTTTTTCTACACTCGATCAGCGACTATTGACAGTGAAGAACACTTGAGACAATTTTCGATTAAAGCTATAATCTGGGCTTTTTGTTGCCTAATCAATGAAGAACGATAAATTATCTTGCACAAAATGCCACATGTACGATGTAGCCACCCTGCTGCAGTCGTGGGAAAGTAGCGAAATACACCTTCTCAGCACAAAACGTCGAGCAGTATAGGATAGATGCGGAAACCCGTCCACGTCCCGTGTCAAATCAACTCCAACTAAGAACAGTTCGCTCGACTTCGAGACTGCTGAACTCACATCACGAGTCACGACACGGCAATAATGGCAAGACTCTCACTCGTGCTCCCCAACGTTGGACCGCTAGCCAGCCCCAAAACTATGGAATATCGGGTTTTACGCGAGGTCAAGCACAACAGCAGAGCGAAGAAAAACGAGAAAAACATGTGTGAAACTTGAGAGTTCCGAAGACACGGAGAGACATTCCGGCAGAGCTGACGCTGAGTAACTTCGCGATGACAGGTTGTTTTGACGTTTATAAAGTGCGATGTTTCTACACGGTTATTGCGAAAAGTACAGAAATGATGGTTACAAGAATATACTAGAGATGGTCGGGTTTGATGTTTTTCAAACCCGTACCTGACCCGAACCCGAATTTTTTTTTCGGTCGAAACCCGAACCCGACCCGAACCCGAAACTTTTTTTTCGTTCAAACCCGAACCCGACCCGAACCCGAAAATTTTATTTCTTTGAAAACCCGAACCCGACCCGAACCCGAAATTGTGAAACCCGAACCCGAGATTTCATAGATTTTATAGTCGGGTTTCGGGTTTTCATACCCAACCCCGACCTGAACCCGACATTTTCAAACCCGAACCCGTCGGGTACGGGTCGGGCTCGGGTTTGAAAATCCGAAACCCGACCATCTCTAGAATATACCGTCTATCCTCGTTAATTAGAAGTAAAATGCCTTCCAACTCATGTGACAGAAACTTGTATTTTACGTTCCAATTTAGTTTATTCTACCTAGCAAATTTCAATTCAAATCCGCCAAACCGGGTCGGTAAAATCGGCCCGTCTGCCTGCTGGTTGGCGCGAAAGTTCTCCGCTGCTGGGCACCTCCGCGACTTCGGTAGCTTTCGGCTAGATTACTGAAGTTGTCTCTTTTCTGTGCGGTTGATACGATTTCCTGACACAGCAACTGTTCCATAGTATTCTCGGTGACGTGACCATTCGATTCCAGAAAACCCAAAATCCGTTGCAAATCCTGTGGAACTGCCTCTGCAGTAGTATCAAGTGCCTCCTTGATCTGCTGTATAACTTCCTGACAGAAGGTCTGTTTGTTTTCGAGTGGACCTCCTACTTCTAAGACGGAGCGGAGAATGGGTACCAAATCATCGAATCGACCTAGCTTTACGAGAGCCAATAGCTAAAAAAACAATGCGTAAAGCTATAAATAATAATGGAATTAGTATTTTACTACCTTGATTTGTCTAATAGTCACATAATTCCCCTTCGTTAGAGTTGCCGCTATTTCAAGTGCAATACCTGGCTGATTATGCTTAAGTGCGAGGGCAGCAGCAAATGCGGTGGCCTTTCTCATTGGTATGTGACCGATCGCGTTCAGTTCCTTCCACAAGCTCATGGCATACTGGTACGACTCGGCACTGTTTTCGCGATAACAGGCCGCGAAAGTCAACGTTATCGAGTGCTTCGGGTAGCGGCCTCCCTGAACCTGGCGCGTTTTTATGAGATCGAACACTTCCCGTACCTGCGGATAGAGACCCTTTTCGTACAGCATATCTCCCAGAATCTGATAGGAAGTTAGTTGATCGAAAAAGCCGTTATATTTTTCATCCTTGAACAGTTCCAGCGCCAGCTGGTGATCCTGGAGGAAATAAAGCGCTCGCATCACGACAGGGCCGAAAACGTAATTTCCAAATCGAAGCTCTTGGGATTGAGAATTGTACCTGGAAAACAAAATTCAATGTTTCGTAAGTTTTTTTGGTACTGTTTCAAACTTCTATCTTAAAGTTATTGACGATCTCGATCGTCATATTTTCTTGAAGACATCAATTCCATTGTTCTTTAAATTTAAAATTATAAATACACATTCTCCTTGTATTTTGCATTAAATTTTAATTATGCAATTGTTAGCAAACTCTATCAACAATTCGCGAAAAAAAAGATGTTCAAATCTGTTTGATTTTGACAGAGTCAGAAGTCCTAATCTTTACATAAAAAATTTGAGCCTGTGTTTTAGACATAGTCCTACGTTAAAAATGGTTCTAATGTTCATGTTGAATTCTGCACATTGTTTGGGATTGACACCATTCTATAAGACGTAGTTCTGTGATAAAAGCTTGTGTAAACAATGACAAATGATAATCTTACAAATCTTCATTTTACAAAAAAAAACATGTCCAACTAATGGGTGAATCATTCGTACGACTAGATGCTAGAAAATATTTGCGAAATTTACTCACTTCTCAATCATGTCCACCAGCAATTTCTTGTCTTCTGCAGTGTTTTCTACCAGATGGATTATGTTTTTGAGGTCTTCTGTGAAAATCATATTGGTAGCAGAACCGGCGACAAATTCGCGCATCTTTCGTTTGAAATTGTCGATGTTGTGTAAATGTTGCGTACTGGTCTTCTCCCGGTAGTTTTCATATCCGTCCAAGCCCAAAACTGAGGCGGAGTACAGACTGCGAGCGGCGACGACGGTTTTGGCTGTAATCAAATGAACACTACATTTATTGAAGCTACAAATTATCGACAATACTTTACCTGAGCCTGATTGGCGAATTAAAGTGATTAAACTCTTACGAAACATGGCTAAGGCTTTTTTCTTCGACTAAATGCAACGTTTTGTAATGATTTGCGAATGAATTTTAAACTTGCCAAGAGATCCAGTCACATAACACTTTTGTTTGACACAAGTTATCACTAACCTCAAACACGTGTGACATGAAATTACAGCATGAGAGCGAAAAACATCGCAGAATCATAGAATCAAGTGAGTTCCTTTTTGATTGTAAATATTGATGGTCCGATTATCGTGTTTTTTTTGTTACAATAAATTATTAACTTGTTTTACAATTTTGAAATCTCATAAACAGCTAGAAGAAAATTAGAAAACAATTTCTTTGACTTGGATTTACATAAGCTGAATTTTAGATTGAACTTAATTTCCGATAAAAATGGATTCAACCCATCTTAACCCGTTCGCAGTGATTCAGAACACAAGATCATTCCCCTCGGTTTCAAAGCCGAAAATTGTTGGCTTTTTTAGTGTAGGATCCGAACGGCAATACCTTGACACAGCAGATAATCTGAAGTATTTGAACCTGCCCAAACCGGACGCAAACGGGCTGCTGAGGATTGACCTAAACAACGGGTTTGGAACACGACTACCAAAACCTGCCAGCGCCAAGCAGGAGCGGATTGATCACCTGTTGCAGTTTATCATTCTGAACAGAGGTAAGGGCGATTCAGTGCCTTACGATTTTGTCTGTTTCCGGGGTTTGCTGCGTATGCTAATGTGTACACCATACGAGCGAGACTCAGGATGGATTGTGCTGGCTAGCCGGTATAAAGGTACGATCTACCTTTGCGCCAAGGATACACCAGAAAAGTTACGACAGGAAGCTAATGAGACTGAACAGCAGAAACGATTTTGCTATTATGGGTTCAAATTTGAACAGCATATTTTAACCGGTATATTGGTAACCTTCCAATAAGTTCGACATTCATGACGCTTTGTTTTTAGATGAACCTGGAAGCGAACCAAATACTTCGGCACCTGTTTCAGAATCAGAAGAGTTCTGTAGCCTGTTCAGCAGCACGTTGGAGGGTAAACGTATTCTCTACGGTGCTGAAATGGACGGAATCCTTCCCGAAAAACCAGTCGATCGAACTCGTATCGACGCGGCACTTTTGAATGGGCTCCAATTCATCGAAGTTAAGGTTAAAAGGCGCGAAACTAATCAGAGACAGGTAGACAACTTTTACCGGTACAAAACGATTAAATGGTGGTGTCAAAGCTTTCTGGTTAATGTGCAGCGGATATTTGTCGGACTGCGCAACGATCGGGGCATTGTCGATGAGATCAGGGAAATGAGCCTTGAACAAATCGATCGGGATTCGAGGAGGTTTTGGTCCGCTTCCGTGTGTATGGCTTTCTGCGCAGAGTTCCTGGAGCTGGTTCGAACGAAGATGAGTCAAGTTGATTCTCCCCATACGGTGTACTGTTTCGAATACCGCCCCGAAAAGGCGGAGAATGTATTGCTAAGCGTTTTAGAAGGTTGCAACGAGGAGTCCTTTCTGCCGGATTGGTATTTTAAAGCTGCTGAAAATGAATAAAAATTAAAAGCTCATCTGCTTGTTTTGTTTCATTATCAGTTCTTTATTGGTTTGCTTGCAACTAATTCAAATTGAAGAGGATAATCCAGTTATTTGCTGTAGTTTGCTACAATAGATATAACATGCAAGCAAGCGAGGGCCCTGATTCAAGTTTTTCTCTTGGGTCGTTCATCTGTACAGTGGGCTGGCGCTTTTTATTATTATATTTGCACAATGGATTTCTACATTTTCCTTTTGAATTTCGATATTACAGAATCATACAAAATTTAGTACAAACGCGTGCGATGGAAATAGTTGCTATTTTTGGAAACAGTTATCTCTGGTCACATTTTTTTGCTAGTCTGCTTTCAGCCCCACACTATCTGCTTAGCTTTTAGAAATATCTTACACTACGATTTTCCACATTTCATTTTATGGTTAAAATTACTAATTTTAGTGCTATAACAACAATGTTTTTTTTTAGATTTTTTGTTTTGTTTTATTTAGATAAATTTTACTATACAAGATTCCCAAATCTGTAAAATAAACAACTACAACAAAAGAGTACCTTTACATTAGCTGGTAATTCTCTGCCCTCAGCTCATTGATATCTAGAAACAAAAAAAATAGGTAAGAAGCAAGATTGATAATTTTTATTATCAAACATTACCTTCAATTTTTTCAATGCATTTTGCATTTCCACTATGACTACTCGTTTGAATTTTGCCTGGTAATAACGTGTCACGTTCCACTATTCTCTCCGATATCCGCGACATTTACTGTACAACTTGGGCGGCGGCCGCAGCAGTTGTGGCGTTTTGGCTAGCGGCGGCCGCTTCAGAGCGCTTCTTACGCTGATGGTCGTAGTTAACTAATCGTTGCCCAACCAGATATTTGTCGTTTTTAATTGCTACGTACAGCTTTTTGAACTGTCGAATCTGCAAAATCACGATGACTACGATGAACGCGATCAACAGGAAGAAGGGATAGATCTGGCGAGCGATCAGTATCCTCGTCACTTGCTTGGTGAAGAAGAGTGGCAGAATCGAGTGGGCAATCACGTAAGGAACGGCCAAAGCAAGCCCGAAACAGGTTATTACCGGAGCGCCCAACTCACGAATAATGAATTTCAGGTTAATATCATGAAGACCATCGCGGTAAACTTGTTCGATTGCTCGTTTGAGAGCCCAATCGGGACCCATCAGGGTCAGGGCGCATGCAATTTTAGTGTATAGCACTCCTAAGGCCCAGTCTTGCCATAGGAACAGAACCGGTGTTTGCTCTAAAGGAACTCGTAACGGAACCACCACAACCAGTTCGAGCAGGAGGCCAAACATAAGCGGAATCACTCCCAGCATAAGTACGAATATCATGGCTGCTAATGCGTACGAAGTTGCGACGGAAATCCAATGCTTCACTCGTTCCATAACTACAGTGCGTCCCTGTGGGAATAGATTCACGGCAACAGCAATACCCCGTGATATGATCCAGCATAGATACGTTCCCATTGCCGCTGTGTACAATTCGTGTGGCCTTGGAGGAGTTTCAGTTCCACTGGCAACTGCATTGGGCGGAGGAGTTATATGGGAACCCATTGACCATAGCGTCATCCCGTGTCGACCGATCCAAACAGGAACGGTCAGTGTAATCAACGATCCGATCACAAGACTTACGCACATCATCGCTAATAGTCCGACCAATCGAACAGCAAATAATGCCGGCCGATCGTACGGTTGAAACCCGACAGGAACATCACGCTGCATGATTGCCTGATGTGCAGCTGCTAATCCAGCACCTAGTTCCGGTTGCTGCCGTGGTGGAACTTCATCCTCATTAGTGCGCGGTTCTGATCCAAGAAGGTAACTTTTTATGCCTAAAATATGGGCCACTACGTTGCACCAGATCCGAACCAAACCCTTTAGCCAGATGCGAGTGTGCGATTGTTCGAAAAAACCCGGAAGAATTATCTGTTGTGATAGACAAAATTTAAAATAACGTATAAGTCATCAACTTGAAAATTATACCTGTAGCAAGAGCAACTGCAAGCTAAGTTCGTTGACTTCCGAATCGCCAGATAGAGTGTAAGGTAAGAAGGTCGGCCAGAGCGATTTTAAAATTTGAATTGGTGCCCAAAGCATCAGCAGCACTGCTGATCCGAATATGATAGCAGAAGCAATAAGTCGTCGTGCGTGTCGAAGTATCGAGAGATGAATCATTTCCTGTTAAAAATGTTTTGTAAATTATATCACCACGACTATTGTATTACACTCAACTCACCTGAATAGGACTAAAGTCCGGATCGTTAAGATTCCGCAGGAACCACAGTACACCAGGGCGAAGCACCTCCCGGAGTAGCACAATAAAGGAAGCAAAATAGTACACATAAACCATTCCGAACATCCAATGAATGAAGAGGGACGTTCCCGGTGCGGCTTTGAAGCTAGCTTTTCGATCCTTAAGAGTAGCATCGAACATCGGCAGCGAACAAATATCCAGCCACCATCCACACACCAGTGGAAGCACTCCGATCTCTACCACCGACAAAAGCGACACCTTCACTACGATGTAGCACAGCCCAAGGAACCTACGTTGTCGGTGCCAGCGCAAAAGACGCGCAATGGCGTGTAGTTTAACCAATGTTATTCCAATCACACAGTAACCCAACAGAGTTGTGATTAAGCCGTGAAAATGCAGAAGCGGTTTACCGGGGGTAATGATTCCCAAAAAGGTAATCAGAAAGTTTCCAATAAAGTACGGACAGAATGCAAAAATAAAAATAAACAATGTGTTGAGCGATACGACCCAGAAAACATGCTCTAGGAACACCATCGATCCGTCCAGCCCAAGCAATCGTTCCCAGGTGAGCTCCTCAGCAGCTCGTTCCCATTCCATTGGGTTCCAGTTGGCTTCGTCTGCTGCTGCCTCGGCTGGTTCGTTTACAACTTCCGGTTCTGCATCAGCACCATCTACTGGTGGCGGTGGTTCGGCCGGATCGATTGCAATGTTGTCGGCAGGAGCTTCGAGAACGCGAGGTGCTGGAACTGGGGCCGGTGCGGCGGGAACTGCTTGTGCCGATGGAGCACCAGGCGCAACAGCAGCTGCTACTGGGGGCGGTGGTGGTGGTGGTGGCACTAAAGCTGCTGCTCCTCCGATACCCAAGACTGCAGCTTCTTCTGGTCGACCCTGTGAATTAATAAAAATCCTTACTGATTGGTAATTCCAACGTATTTAAAACAATAGTTTTTACCCGATTCTGTGGATCAATCAGGTTGTTGTCCAGAAAGTTGTTATTATTGTTGTTGTTGTGTTCCTCCTCGTTATTGTTATCATCATTGACGTTGTTATTATTATTATTGTTGTTATCATTCTCTTCTTGACCATTCTCCGCTGGGTTTGGCCGTTCCTCATTTGCGTTGGCATCGGCCGGCACCGGTGGAGGATCGTCTCGTTCCAGCCAATCCGGCCCACCTCCGTGAATGATTTGCTCTCGAAGCCACACTAATCCCACGAAGGTAAACAGTGTACAAGTCGCCACAAAACATCCCCGAAATACATCGATCGCTATATTCTCTGTGGAAAACATATCGATCGGCAACGTAAGCAGCATGTCAATTGAACCGGAGAATAAGAATCGATAGGTCCGGTAGGATGTCAGCGGAACGACTCCCAGCCAAGCAACGGCGACCATACTGTAGTGTATCCAGTATTTGACGGCTGTCCCGACGGAGCTAAGTAGGCCTCCTGCTACGTATTTCAACGGTAACACTCTCGGCATATCTGGTGAATATATGGGCGTAAAGGAGAAACGATGACCGCACAATTCGCAATATTCTTTTCGTGAGTAACGCATCCATTGCATTAGGCAATCCTGATGGATCCATTTGATGCTGCCCGTGCAGATACAAGGGTGAAACAACGGCCGATCCGACTGGGCTTCACAGCGACAGACTCGACAAATATCACCCTCCATCATTACAAATATTTTTCGAAAACTCGAGCCTTATGATCGAACTGCTTTACGCAATATTTTTATGCTGAATCTGCCACTGCAGTTGTTCCAAAGCGCTTCGCACGAGCATAACAAAATGTTTCATTCTTCCCTACCCCACCCGCGGTAGTTAGGGGTTTCTTTGCACAACCTCGTCAGAATTTCCTCTTATCAGCCTTTTTAATCAAAACAACTTCCTCTTCTACGTTATCCTTTCTGCACGCTGCACTATCAGGCACACTATTCGTCCCGTGTGATAAGAGTGACCACTTTTTGCAGCCTGTGCAGTTGCCTTCCTTCACTGTCCTTGGTGCAAAAGTCGTCTTCTGGATTGCCCCGCAGGAAAACAATAATTTTACCACAATCTACCTGCTGGGATGAGAGCAATTTTAGCACAAAACGATTACCTAAAAGTGAACGGGCGCGTGTCGCTTATTTTTGGGCAGTTTCGGACTACGTAACACCGACGGAGTAAAGTTTTTATTCGCGAAGAATCGAAAATTTCACCTGCGCTGACGAAAATGATGTCGAAGTTTTATCTTCTTCTTCTTCTTTGCTACAATCTCCAACGCAAAAAAGACGTCAAAAATGAAGTTACGTGAAAAACGGTGTAATTGTTTCGGTGGAGATGGCGATTTGTCAAGATGCAATATAGAAAGGTGGCAGGTAGACCTGTTGAGCAGCAAACTGGGTTGTATTGAAATCGGCAAGCATTGTCGCTAATATATTTATCGGAACGATGAGTATTAAAACATTAGAGTACATTTGAGCGTCTACAGTAATTAGTACCATTTTAGCTGTTACATGATAACCACTTTTGTTTCACAAAACAATTCAGAACTGAGTAGTTTTGTGTTACTGCTTTTTTCACGAATTTAATGGGGCCTTTTGAAGGAGACGAGGCGAGCGACGAGTCAATGGCCTGACCAATTTTGTTATTACAGATGGCGAGTTGGCTGAATTTTGGACGAGTAGCTCGTCTGCGAAACTGCTGGACTCGTGACTCAGCTGTCAGCAAGTTTTCTTAGCGTATCCTATGTGGAATCCAAGAAGAAGCGTTCAATTTAGCGCTCTTCGCAATCCAGCACCTTTGGGAAAAAACTTGCGGTAATTTCATTGAGTTGTTTAGGTATATCATTTTTTTATATCATCTGAAAGAGATGCTTTTTGTAAGCAAAACGTGAATTTCAAAAATTTTCGATCACTGTCCTTTAATTTTTAAATTACGAATTAAAACTACTCGAAATCGCTAAATAACAGTTCGCCCATGTACCAACTGTCATTGTAGCGATTTAAAGCAATTTTTATTCTTCATTTAAAAATCGAAGGACAATAATATAAAATTTTAAAAATCACGTTTGTTCAGAAAATTATGCTCTTTTCGCTGATATGTAAAAATCAGAAATCCGTGATTAGCTAAACAACCCAATTGGGGTTTTTAGCTATACACCTACGAATTTCTGATTTTTAGATGTCCAGCTGAAATGGTTAACTATCTGAGTAAAACGTGATTTTTTAAATCAATTAAATCGTTATTATTTGATTTTAAAATTAAGAATAAAAATCTTTTGAATGACAGTTGGTACATGAACGCACTTCAAGCAGTTTGAATTCCTGATTTAAAAACCAAAGGGCAACGATTTATTATTTAAAAAAACACATTTCGCTTAGAAAACGCTGATAGTACATGAAACTAGTATAGCTGAAAGCAAAGCAAAGGCCCGGTGCTACAACCCGATTCGAAACTCGACTTTGTGTTTTGTATACACATACATCGCAGCCAACTGTTACGTGTACAGAACCAATTGCAGGTCTAGCGCTACAATCCTACTGACACTAACAGTCTCTCCCGAATCGAGGCTTGAACCTACGACGACTAGCTTTTTAGGCCAGCATTGTACCTCGGACCAGCTTAGAGGGGTTAGTATAGCTAAATAACCCAATTTTATGTTTGCAAGTGTTATATTGTGATCATACGAATTTAAATGCAATGAGCTAAGCGAAAACAAATCCAATCGACTTCCGATAAATTTGGCTTGAGACCCCAAATGGGAAAAAAGTTGGTTCTGGCCTCCAGTTTCATTTTCCCCTATATAACGATAGCCCCTATAATTTGTAAAAAGTTTGCTTAGATATTTAGTAAATTCACATAGATGCAGTAAAATGCAACCAAATTCTGCAGAAAAAAACCTAGAGAATCAAACATAAGTTTAATGATACAATTAATGTATTGCGAGTTATCTTAATTATCCTAAGTATTGTAACAGTTCTCTCGCTCGCCGGTATTTGCTTCCGTCCAAAAGTGAGCTATCACCGGTATCCTTTGTTTGACGATCAATTTCCTTCATAATTGCTTTGGCCCGGTCCGACAAAGCTTCCTTACCCGAACCCTTCATGCCAGAAAGATAATCTAGCACCAGCGGCCAGATGCTGTCATCCAGGAGGTCCTCATCGAACACATGCTCTTGGATGTAGATTTGTTTCAGTTTTTGAAATTTCCACTTTTCCCGGTTATCGTTCCACGTTTGAAGGTATTGGCAGATGTCTTGTTTTTCACGATTTTTATTTTTCTCTCGCTTTACTTTCTGATTTTTGGCGTGCTTCTCCCGCCGCTTAGCCCGTTTTGCGGTTGATCCGGCCAAAGGCAACGAGGCTGCTTGTTCGATAGTTGTTCCGGCAGTTATGGCTTCAGGTGGATCAAGGTGCGATTTTTTCGAAGGCGTTTCTTCCCCATCGTTTGCTAGTCTTCGCTTGCCTGTGCACGAAAGTTTTGTGTTTGATTATGCTATTTCCAGCTACTTGCTTATAACTCACTTTTCTTTGTAGTTATTTTTGCGTCAGTGTTTATTTGTGTTTCAAGAGCTTTACCTTTATGTTTTTCCATTATTCTAGAAAATTACCTTTGCTATCGGGGGATATTTTTCTAAAAATTGAAATTGTTTCTGTTTGCTTGGAGGCTAATTGTTTTAGATTGAAAATTAAAAGCAAAACAGAAAACGCTGAAAAGGAAAACACATGCTTTGGCTGCGTACTTGTATTTACGTCTTCTGCTGCTGACAGAAAGAACTAAAGCTCTTCATTTTAGAGAGTAGTAAATTTTAATTTAGGAACTTGAGGGTTGGATACAGAAACTTGGACGAGCAACTCGTCTTATTTGAAATACATGGTAGAGTCAAGTCTACTTCTGCCATCGGACCCTTAAAAGCAATCGACTTCAACGCAAATTTATCAATAATAAACTATTGACTAAAAGCAGTGAAAAACGAATAACTGAACAAAAAATAGCAAGAACTCGAAAAAACCACGAAGATGTAGAGTCAATGTTTATGTTGATCTGATCTGTAATCATCAGCGGTTGAGATCACTGAATTTATGTAAATGAACGATCGAATCGGTGAATCAGAACCAGCTAAATGGGATCGTCCCATGGTTCAAGGGTTAACATCTCAGCATGTGTGTGAACATTCAGTTCACCATCTGTTAGGACCTACAAATTGCGGATCCACAACGATGTTAGTCCTTAACGGAGTCAGATAGCTGATCAGAATACATACAAAATAAATAATTGTATAAAACAAGCGATTACACTTACATAGCTCTGTTCATTTATTGTTCAACAGGAATAAACACAAACATGTCTCGATCCATTTTGATCTCACTATCACTGGGGTTTGGGGTACCGAAATATGATCAACCACGCTTTCGATATGGAGTTATTTCTTGTCGTTGACGACTTTTTCAACCCAGTTTCGCAGTTTATCTGTATCCTGAAGACCAACCAAACGCTGCTCTACTTTTCCATTCCGAATCGCCAGCAGAACCGGCACAGATGCCACCTCATAGTCCAAAGCCAAATCGCTATGTTCGTCGATGTCCACCTAAAATAAATTTGATGTTATATGTCATACATTGTAGGGTCTCTCAATACGCAACAAGTCACAAATTGCAAAAATATTTTTAAATGAATATAGTTTGTATAATGAATTCAGACTTAATGCTTTATTGGTCTATGATAAATTAGATTCCCAAAACGAAATAATAAAAAAACAGCACTGAGGATGACTGTATGTCACAGTCGAAATATATATTTGCGAGGACTGAATTTCAATATTTATTTCCTAAATTTCTAGTAGAGTCTAACGGAAACCGATAATTGAGCCGTTGAGAGCAAAAGTGGTACATGTGCCATTTAGTAAATTTTTCAGGAGACGCGATAAACGAAAACACTTAAATAGTAAATTATTTTCAACAATTTTTTCCAGTATAACTGCACTAAATCATTGCTGGAGAGGTTTCAAAAGACGGTACATGAAAGCATAACGAGTTCTAGGTGAGAAACTCTCACAAACTTCAATGGAAAAACATGTACCACTTTTGTTCTATGGGAAAAATAATGACAACCAGAAAACGTTGAGAGAAAAAGTGGTACATGTCCAGTATGAGCATGAAGAATGCATTATAGCTCTCTAATCTTAGGACATAGAACATTCGTGTCTTCAGCAAAGTTGTCCAAGTGATTGAGTACTATAGAATGATGACCGGTTTGTTAAGGAATTCTGTCTCTTTGTGGCGCTAGTGTATATGTATTTGGTAACAGCATACGAGTATACGAGTTGATACTGAAATAGGTAAAATGCTTTCTGTAACAAAATAGTCACGGATACACTAGCGCCACGTAGTGAGAAAGCAAATAGATTTTCATCTGAAAGTACTCAATCACTTGACCAACTTTGCTGAAAACATGATTGTTTTATATCCTAAGATTCTCGACTTACAATTCATCTAACATGCACAGACTGGACATGTACCACTTTTGCTCTCAACGAAATGGTGATTATGTTAATTACCAAAAATTGTGTTGGCTATAACTTTGGTTTAGGTTATCAGATCCCGGTTTTTCTTGGATATTCTAGTACATTATTGCGTTCTGCATCGATTTATGCAAAAAACCCAAAAAAGTGTAAAAATGGCACATGTACCACTTTTGCTCTCAACGGCTCAATTATTTCTTTTGATTTCTCAAATCACTCTGCTAAGACGCTCGGTATAGATTTTCCAAATTTAAAAAACAAAAGCTCAATTATTTCCAGTAATCCCTCCGAGTTAAAGAAAAGCTCGACCATTGAGTACTAAACATGTCAGTAAAAAATTTTTGTTTATGAATAGAAAATAAGCATGATTAGGCTTTTTTTTTCTAAAAATAGAAAATCATGGATATTGCTGATGCAATCACGTACAAAAGAAACCAACAACGAAAAATAGTGAGAGATGCTTACCTTGGCGAGTTTCACTTTGCCCTTCTGTTCACCGATGACGGATTCAATCCGCGGAGTCAACATTCGGCATGGTCCACACCATCTGGAAAAGATAACAGAGCTTTAGATTCATAGTTTTTCACCGATCAGCACCAGCATTACGTTGCAAAAAAGTCCACAATGATTGGTTCTTTGCTATTTTTCACTTTCTCATCAAACTCCTGTGGGCTCTGGATGTTGAAGATGTCCAAACGTGGCACAGTGGTGGCGATCGAACGTATTCCTGTTGCCAGCGCATAGCGGAAACTTGCTGCTTTCGTGAGGGCGTTCATCGTTTGTGTATCTTATGGACTAATATGATGCAATTGAAAATTATTTTCACAGCCGGAAAACTGCGATCTAATGCGCGATTAGCGTGTTTTGATTACGAAACCGAAATAACAGCAGCTGACATGGGATTGACAAAACAGGAGCAAAAATAACAGAAAAACTGGGGAAACGTCAACATCGTTACTCGTATGGCTGCGTTCGTGTTTTCAACTGTGAACAGGAGTGGTTTCATACTAAAAACGCTGAACGAAATTACAGTGTTAGCAAATTGATGCGATTCGTTTTATTTTAGATAATTACACTAAAGTCGCTTTTTACGCGGGGGATACATGCCGCGTAAATTCCGGAATCCGCGTAAAGTCCGGAATCCGCGTAAATTCCGGAATCCGCGTAAAAAAAAACCTGCGTTTATTCTGCAATCCGAGTGAAGAGGAACCGAAATCCGCGCAAAAAAGGAATACCGCGTAAATTCCGGAATCCGTGTAAAAAAAAACCGGGTAAATTCCGGAATCAGCGTAAAAAAAACCGCGTAAATTCCGGAATCCGCGTAAAAAAAACCGCGTATAAAGCGACCTTAGTGTAGCCTTAAATTTAATTTACAACTATATGTAAAAGATGCAAACACACCGATACATGATTCCTCAAATAATATAAAAATATGATTTCTGAGTGAATGAAAAGTGTACAGCAGTAAGATTGATTTTCTTTTGTGAGGAAAGGTTTTCATGATAATTGCTGTTTGTCAGTGGTGGGCACCGCTAACCGAAAATTTAGCGACGCTAATCGCTAAGCCGCTAACCGGAAAATTTAGCTCGATAATCGCTAAACGCTAAACGCTAAACCCACATTAGCGGAACTTTCGCTAATCGCTAATCGCTAACTTTTTAATATGTAAATAGTCATATTGCTATATTTATTGCTCGTGTTTTGTAAGATTTGGACCACTTTGCTCTTTTTTGGTTAAACAAACGAAAACAATTACTTTTTAAAGCCAAGTATTTACAATAAGAGGTTCACGAAACGGTATTCATATTTGATTTTGTAAAAACAAGAAAAACAGAAGTTATTTAGCTTGCATTGAAAATAGATACTCTTAGGAATGTTTTCATAAAAATTCAATTATTATCTGAATCGAAAAAGTAGAACCAAAGTTGTCATAATTTCAAGCGCATTGCAATTTACCAAAGTTCTTGGTGTGCCGAAAATTTAATCTTGTGCTTGTTCTCCAAAATGCTCCTGTGGCTTGTACGATAACTGGAACTCCATTCTTGGGTAAAAAAACTGACAAAAGTAGCTTTCGCAGTAAAGTATGTTCATCTTTCGAATCAATTTACGTACGTACGACATAAGCAATCCACAGTTTTTCTAAATATTTCTATTGTCGCTTCTCTACAAAATTTAGCGAATTAGTGATTAGCGTTTCGAAGGCCAAACTTTAAGCGACGCTAACAGTTTCGCTAACCAGCTCAAAAATTAGCGAAACCGCTAAATCGCTAACTGAATTTTAGCGTCGTTATTTAGCGAATTAGCGGAATGGTGCCCACCACTGCTGTTTGTATTTCATAAACACTTTTTCAACAGCGATGAGATTTTAAATTTAATTTTCAACTACTAAACAACTAAAAAAGAATTGAATGAACTGAAAAAATATGAACAAAGTAATAAAATTCGTCCCAAAAATTATGTGAAACATATCCTCAATATGTAAATTTATAAGGCGAAACATTGTTTCTGCTAGAAAAAATTGCATTAGAGCGGTTTTCTGTTTACGTTGTTGAATCGAGTGTCTGTATGTAATACAAATACCAAAAACTACAGAGGGGACAAAAATTGTTTGTTAGAATTACTGAAAAAAACAAGAACTGGAAAAACTTAGTTTAAACTTAACCATTGGCATCTCTGGCTCTGTCAGTTAAGGGTTTCGTGTATTCTGTCAGTTATGTATTTTCAGTTTTTTCTCATATTCGAAATCTCAAATATTGCCCATAAACCCCTCCCATGTGAAAATCCTGCACACGACAATGACCATGAGTCAACAGATAATCACGCAGTTCTCAAATGCACAAATTGAACCAAACACAGAAAAGGCATCTGCAAAACGTATAAATGCTCTCAAACCGACTTCTTTAGTGTGAGATTCGATGTTACAATTTAGCACGATTTGAACATATTAAAAATTAACGATAGTTTGCGCTACTGATAAGTACATACGCAGCATCAAATAATCAAACCACCATTTTATTCATAATAGCTTAAGCATTTGCGCAGCAATTTTTGTGTCCATATGTATTGTTTGTCAAGCAGCCGGCTGTCCATAACAGTAATTTTCTCGATCTCACAAACTCTCGTAGGTATGTACGTACAGCAACAGTTCTCATATTAACGCAAGAAAAACTAAATATAAATAAAATTTGGTTACTCTCCTTGCTGCATACACACTGTGCAACGTAAATGTATGAGGACCGCAAATGTTCTCGCAATCGTCGTTCGTCTCCTTCCTTCACTGATTGTTTTTCCCGTTGTCGACGCCCTGGTAGAAAGATTTTCACCGGGGTTTTCCGAACCAGGGAAGATATTTTCCTCCCTACACCGTGCGGTGTTTCGGCCGGTTCAGTCGCATTTCAGCCGTTCTCTCTGTGTGCTTATTCGACCAAGACGTTTTTCCTACCGGAGCCGGTTGCGCGTGTGCTGATATCTACGAATTCCTGAGGTTTTTTCGTAAGATCATTCATTGTTCGTTTCGTAAAAACGATACAGAAAAAAACACGGCGCATGGCTTAGACAGCTCTATTTGTTTATGCTTGCGTTAGAATAAAATGTGATATCGTTAATAATTTAAAGTATGAAATTTGTGATCGCGGTTTGGCTCGTTGAAAGTTTTCTGTTGTCGCCTTTGTTCAAGCCTTGACGTAAGTCACTGACTGAAAGTCGTTAGAATCTGGAGGAGACCTTCAACGCATTGCATCCGGTTGGTGTTGTAGGTCCATAAATAGACCATTTGTTTCTATTTCTTTGGCCGCCTCTGTTATGATTGTGAAGTGCTTCTGAGTTTTCTATATTTACCCATGACAGTGTTGTAGAGGACCTTGTCTTGGAAACACAATTCCACAACACATGTTTTCCTGGTTCACGATCGAAACACTTATTACCGACTAATTATACGTTTAATAGTCTGGAAGTTAAATTTCAAGTCAGCTTCACATGTGCCTTGGTAAATATTGTGTTTTTTCGAATTCTCGAAATCCATTAAGTGTGCAAGAATTATGCCGACATCAAGTGCCAGTTTTCAGCGGAATATAGTGAACCCGGTTGAAGTTGGAGATCGTTTTGTCCTAACCTCGATTTTATCTCTCCGGTAGATGCTGTAGACGCGAGGGATCTTCTGCTCTCTCACTCTCAAGTGAATGATTTCGGTGTCTATTTTTACAACGTTGAAAAGTGTAGAAGCGTGCATAGCAGCGGTCCCCCATATTCTATTACGTTTTTTGGTGTGGTTGTTTATAAAAAAGTGCAATTGGCAGCGTAAAATATGTGCATTCATTAGCGAAAAGAAAAAGTGTACGAAAATTGGAAATCCAGAGTAAAAAATCTGTGAATGAGAGGTGTGGCAGCACGCGATAGTAATTTTTCTAGGTTAGTGATCGGGGTTCAGTGATCTTGTGCATGCAAATCGTTCTGGCAAGTGAATCGGTGTTGTTTTCGAAAGAAAGAAATGTGACAAGTGAAATTTTCTTAATTTTTTTTGCAACGGAGTGCAATGCTACGGGGTAAGAAAATCAGAACGCAAGAAGAATAAACAATTCGCCCATCAATCACCGAGTGGTCGCTGATTTCCTACTTTGTATCTGGACGTTGCGGCTCCGTGTCAAGAGGTATTAGCCATACATGTGAGTACGAGTGTAACTATGCTAGTTTAGGCAGCTTAAATTTATGGACGATGGTTTGTGCATTACGTGACTTATCAACTTAACTTTCACCTGAAATGTATCTATGTCGAAAACTAGTACATGTCTACTCATGAGCACCCATACTTGAACCAAACAAAAAACAGACTTGCAATGGAATTTTTGGTCTTTGGAGTTTATAATAACAAAATCATATATTTTACAGCACTGTTATTAAAATTTTTTATATTGTTCCCGGAATCAGCGATAACTTACAGTGAAATTGTTTGTTATGTATTTATAACCTGATTATAATGATGCTCAAGTTCAGATATTTTTACCGATCGGACTCGATTACATTTATATAAAATCCTATTTTTTTCACTATATATAACTAAATCCAGTATATAATCGAATCAGGAAACAATTTCTTTTGTTCATTAAGCGTAAATTATTGTTGTTTTCAAATAAATATAAAGAACTTTTATTTTTGTCTCTAGGCATCATTTCGGCTCAGCAAATAGTCATGTTTTCCAGAAACCTAAAGTACCCAGCTTAGATTTCATAAGGGCGTTTTTAATGTTTTCCGTCCTCTAGACATCATCTCGATTCAATTGTTTAGCGGTATTTGGCGAATTTAGACTCTTTTACAGAAACCGGTAGCCACCATTTTGGATTTAAAATGAGTGGATTTCCAGTCTGTGGGCATAGTCATGATTTCATCTGGAGTCGATTTCGGCTTCTTAACACCATCTTGAATCCGGAAATATTTTACCACAAATATTCGCAATTTGACGATTTGTTTTATGCGCATTTAGGAATTTAGGTGTTATTTCATGCGGATTTCGAAATGTACGCGGGTTTTATCCGCTGATACCACAATTTTCAGCCATTCCTGTGAATGTCCCTAGCCACTTACTTTTTTCCAGAGACTAAATGTTGAACAATAAGTTTGACAGCCCGTTACCCTGCTTCAAACCATCTAACATCACAAAAGCGTCCGATTTCTCACCGGCTACCCTGATGTAGGATCATCACGAATCAGTCTAATTAGTTTTGTAGAAACAGCGTTCTCCCCGAAAACCACATTGGTATTCGCCAACAAAGGTTTCCTGTAACGGTCTCAGTCGATGGAACAGGATGCGGGAGAGAATTTTATACATGGTATTGTGAAGAGTTATGCCCCGAGCCGAGGGCTTCTCGGCTTCATTCTCCATCAGCCTAAGTTTTCACCAGCATCCGATGAATGACGCAATACACCTGGTCGCTTCCGCCTTTGAAAAGCTCGACAGAAAACCCGTCCTTCACAGCTGCCTTGCAGTTCGTCAGTTCCTTAACTGCTTTTCTCGTCCATGGTTGGTGGATATACAGCTTGTCCATCATTCTTAATGTCAATCCTGCTCCTCTCGACGCCTCTGTCTTCCTCTCCGTTCATCAGCACACTACAATATTGTTCCCAATGCCTAGCCACCTTTGATTTATCGGTTATCAGGTTTCCCTCCCTGCCCCATCCATGAAAGGGACAGACACATTTCGATACCTGATTCTGTTAATTTTTTTTGTAGAAGCTCCTCGCATCATGCCTGGAGAAGCAGCCCTCCGCCTTCGTGAGAACACGCTCCCAATGCTGACGTTTTTCCCGGCGATGGAGTCTCTTTTCAGCGGTCCTAGCTACTCGATTTCTCTTCACGCTCTAATGTGTCACAGCCGTAGCCAACATCTGAGATCTGGCGCGATTCTTTTCATCCATCGCTCGCTGGCACTCGGCTGAAAAACGGATACATTTAGAGGGTTAGTTGCCAGTAGCTCTATGATATAAAATTACCTCTAGAATCATAATACATTTTGATAACAAAAGTTGAAATTGCAAAAATATTTGAATCCTAACTTTTGAGTGAAAATTCGTTTTTCATTTCTCTATTTTCAACAAAAGTTTAAGGAATAATTTAAAATAATAACACAATAGTTATTAAGGTTATTAATAAAAAACGACCACACGGTTAACATAGAATTCCGATAAGCTGTCTTATATCATGCTGGCAAAAATTAGCTTTTTAGCGTCCCAATATGGTGTCTTGTTGGGAATGTTTCAATAGGTGATAGAAGGCCACATTTGATGAAAACAAAAAAAAACTCCTACGCATATGCCATAATGTTTATCTACTCGCAGTTATTCAACTTTGAAATTTTTTGGATACTCTTACATGAAGTGGCTCTAACTTTGGGCTCATATCACTTAGAGCAATTCTATTGGTTCAATTTGCTGATCTTTAGGGGTATGCCTCTAAAGTTAAAACCAATCAATGGAAGAGTATCCAAGAAACTTCAAAGTTTAATAACTCCGAGTAGATTAACGTTATGCTTGTGCGTAGAAGAGTTTTATTCATCAAATGTGGCCCCTTATCAGCCTCCAAAATATTCCCAACGAGGAACCAATCACCATGTATGACAAAAGGAACGAGTAAAAAACAATGTCTCTCTTATAAAAAAAAAAACTGGTCAGAGGGCCGCCTAACGAAACTTCTCCAGGGAATTATAAGTGGCGATATTTTGCAGAAGCAACGGAGCTTGATATAGTAGAGCAGTAAGCGTGTAAGAGGAAGGTCAAAAATTATTATACACTAGCACGGATAAATAATTAGCATGCCACTTCCCAATAGCGGTGTTGCTATTAATAGGAGTGCGGGATACAGCAGACACTCGGGCATATCTCATAAAGTGACTGCGAACCAACGATAACAGTTCCTTACAGCAAATAGCACTCCGTTTTTTGACAGTAAATTTAGCAGTACTGTAACTAGTACAGTCCTACCTCGATATGAGGCAACCTCGACATAACGTAACTTTTACCTCGATATAACGTAGCTTTTCAAAATGTATTGAAATTGAAAATAAATGATACAGACACTGTTTTTGGGCTATAAATTGCTTCAAAAAAATGTTTGTATTAAGTTTTGAAACCAATGAAACCAATGCGAAAATTGTCCAAAATGGGCATAAGGAAGGTTTAGAAATACTAATAGGTGATGGAAAATAGGTTCTTACGCATCCTTCAGTAACAATTCATAGTATTGCATCGATTAAAAAAAATTTTTTTTGGTTGTTGAAATTTTCTCTAAATGTGCATAAGAAAGGTTTAAAAATACTGATTGGTGATGGGAAATAGGATTTCGCGCATCTGTTAGTAACCACCAAGAGTCTTGCATCAATTAAAAAAAAAAATTTGGTTTGTTGAAAATTGTCCAAAATGGGCGTAAAAATCGTTTAAAAATACTGATAGGTGATGGGAAATAGGTTCGCATCTTTGAGTGACCTCTTGTAACTATTGAAAAAAAAATTTTTTTTGCTTCTGAAAATATTTCTAAATGGGCATAAGAAAGGTTTAAAAATACTGATAGGTTATGGAAAATAGGTTTTCGCGCACCTTCGAGTAACCATTAACATTCTTGCATAAATTAAAAAAAATTTTTTTTTTGCTTCGATATAACGTAACGAAAATAAGAATAAAGTTGCCTTATATCGAGGTATGACTGTACTGAGATGTCCAGACTTAGGAGCTGTGTTAGGTGATCTACAATCACCAGTACGTGGTTGGCCGTTTTTCTCTGTTAGGTCCGTTATGAAGGCTTCAAGATATTGCCGCCTGCTCTGCTTGCTGCTGAACGATCCAGTTTCCAATTAATCATCCCCTTGCAACAGTGATCGGACGGAGAATGAAGACTAAATATCTGCATGCTAGCTTTTATACGTGACTACTGAGAGTTATACTTTCAGTGAGTATGTGGTATTGCGCTTGAATGAGCAAAACAATAGCAACAGCATATAGTTTACAAAGTCAAAAATCGGCTGTGCTGGGCGAGAAAGACAATGATTGATTGGTTAATTTGATTTAGGCTGAGACTCAGGGTTTCGCTTGATGTTTGGTCTTGCTTTCAGCTCTGATTGGCCGAAATCTGCGTTTAACAAGGCTCTACATTTTCCAATAGTACAACAGATAGCGTGATTTTGTCACTGTTGGCGCAAATCGACCCTAAAACAAAACAATATCGCATGCTAGCCTGGGGGCTAATGCGGTCTCGATCAACTAGATTAGTTGAGAGAATTCGTTATCGATATTGTTTTCGGCACATTTTGCATGTTGTAGGATTAGTACAACGATACACCGTGCCCCAGTGCTGAGTCGAGAAAATTTCCAGCTCGAAAAGTTCCTCGACCTGATCGGGAATCGAACCCGATATCACAACCGTGTGGGAGAGCTAGCCGACGGACATCGCTAACCACAGAACCACGGGAACCCTACGTTGTGTGATTTTAATTGTCGGTATACTCACACACTTCTGTGCAGTCGACACAACGGTCAACCACAAGGAAGGTACCTAATGAACTGAAGAATGAAGACTAATAGTGAATTTCTTTATTCCACCAGCTCACTTCGTTTTGACCTGGGGTCGCCCGAACTACTGTCAAAACCCTTCTCTATTCGCTTGAATTTGACCCAGAATTGACCTGGAAGCGCCTGCGAAACAGACAGGCACTAAACCCGTGGAATAAAGAAATTCGCTATAACACTGGCGCTGGCGCAGATGCGCTCTTTATAACTGTCATTCTGCCGACAGGCAGAATGATGCCGCATCGTATTGTGAAACGGGGTGCAACAACTGACGTCACTAGGGCCTCAGCTGGTAACTCACAATATTGACAGCGATCCCCAACTGAGGCGGCAGTTTCTGTCCGATCAATCACAATTTTTCGTATTTTTTGGACGCATAGCTAATTTCATAATCGATTATTGTGAGAATGAAAAAAATCCGTTGGAAACTGACAGAGTTTTAAGCATTGGAAAAAGGATGCTCTCGTTGTTTCCAGTTGTATAAATTGTACCTCTATGTCGCCGTAAGACGTAATTCCACGCCAAAAGATATTTTCGGACTCGGGTCGGGCTTAATGCTATGATCAAAAAAGCCCCTTCTACCATAAGCACGCGGTAGTTTTTTCAAGAGCACCAGACCAATTCTCATGCCAAATCTTTGACTGCAAAAAGATTGAATTTTGCCTATTAACATCTGAAATTATTGAACTAAGTTTTTTTTTCAAGACCCCCTGTTCAATAGATGTGGTTGACAAATGATGTAGTCAGGCTTGTCTTTATTTATCGGAGATATACTACCGTTTAGGAGATTATCTTTCACTGCGCAAACAACTACTCTCACACTGGTGAGTAGGGCCTTTTTCATGCTGAACGCCAACGCGAGCGATCGGGCGAGAAACTTGACGTAGGTTAACGAACAGCTCTACTTACGGCTGTTCATTAAACTACGGCAAGTTTCTCGCTCGATCGCTCGTGTTGGCGTTCAGCATGACAAAGGCCTAAAGCGACGTACTTGCTTAAAGAGAAGAGCGAATAGCGTGTATCTAGCGAACCTATACATTAGAGAAAAAAAAAATATTCCATTGAAGCAAATAGTAGAGGGAATTGCAACGCTTCTTTTACAAAACTTCTGTAATGAAATTTCGAGGCACCAAAAGGTACCAGTTGCCGATTATTCCCGTTTACTGGTTAGTCCGTCCAGAATTCCAGCCATTTTAGTATTTTGCAGTAGCCATTTATTACTAACAGCCACCAGCATAACAGGTGAAACCGGCACGAGATGACCGGTACTATTTTGTTTTTCCTCCTTTTAGCTGCTAACACCGAGCGTCCGTATGTATCCGGTACGGTTTAAAAATGAAACTGATGGGGTGAAATGTTCGAACGATACGTTTTATACCAAGGCTTCGTCAGATAATTAGAAAGAAGGAGGGGCCACATAGATGATGGAATGGTAGAGACAAATGTTTTCTTGAAAGCTGCGCCGGCCGCTGTCGTAATATTAACACCAACACAAATATGCATTTTTGCAAGGTTTTTTCCGCTAGCAGCAGCATTTGGTAAAACAGAAAATTCAATTAGCCGCTTCTATTACACAATTTCGAGGCACCAAAAGGGGCCAGTTGCCGAATATATCCTTGTTTTTGGTTAGTCCGTCCAGAATTCCAGCCATTTAAATGTTTTGCAGTAGCCATTTACTACTAAAAGCCACCAGCATTACGGGTGAAACCGGCACGAGATGACCGGTACTCTTTTGTCTTTCCTCCTTTCAGCTGCTATCACCTAGCGTCCGCATGTCACTGGTGCGGTTTTGGAATTAAAATGATGGGGCGCCGGCCGCTGTCGTAAAATTAACACCAACAAAAAGATGCATATTTGCAAGGTTTATTCCGCTAGCAGCAGCATAAACATCGGAAACAGAAAGTGACAAGTTCTGATCGATTGATGCCAAAACCTCGAAAACATGATTATAGATGACTGCAAAATAAGCGCTCAAAACCTGACCACTTTTCTCTGGTTTTCCCTGGTTGAATTACAAGATTTTCAAATTCAGGGGCCTAACTTCGATATAGACGTTAGTCAACGTCAAAAAATAAATCTAGCCACCTGTCACGCATGTTTTGTTCTTCGAATTGTATCGAATTGATCTCTGTAGTGTGTACACAGTGGCGCACTTCTCTGTATTCTCTCTAAAGTGCTGTGGTGTAAGCAGCAAGTGTGTTAGTTGTTCTGCGAGGAACAAAGACACAATATAAAACAGAAAGAAAAGTGTAGTGCAAAAAAATGCTACCCGCAGCTCTCATGCTGGACAAAAAGTAAACGAATATTCTCTCTGCTCTTCTCATATATTGAGGATAATACCAAGCATAGAATCTCCAAGTTGGTCTCGAGGTACGATACTGGTCTAACAAGCTAGTCGTCGCAGGTTCGAGTCTCGGCTCGGGAGAGACTGTTAGTATCAGTAGGATCGTAGCGGCAGCACCGCAATTGTGTCCTGTGTACTAAACAGTTGGCTGCGAAGTCTGTGTATTATAAACAGAAGGCCGAGTTTCGAATCGGAATGTATAGCACCAAGGCTTTGCTTTGATTTTACCAAGCATGGATGTATCGTACCACTATCGAGCTGTTAATTTTTACCCTAGCGATTGTTTCTTGAACATATTTTTGACCACGATGCTCGCACAACCATACTTTTCCATTCTGTAACGAAGCAGTGAACGGTTTGATTTATTTGTAATAAATTCATTAGCGACTTTGTATCAGTTTAGTATGAGATTTTTTCGGGGTTTTAATCAATCACAAAGCTGCGGACAGCCACTTCAATCTCTGCATCAGCAAACATGTTTTGAATCTGTATCAAAACGTTATACTGTGTTGAATCAGAAATGAGCTGAAGAGTACTTTTTAATTATAATCTAGAATCAACAGAACAAACTATGTATGTATGGGTTCTTTTTTCAAGCTAGCTCAGTTATGATCTACTAACAGTATGCAGCTGCTTTCTTAGACACCGTTAAATTTTTGGTTGTTTTCATCAACATTGAAATACTTTATTTCGACATTCGCAAAGGCCAGAAGAAATCAAACAAAAAGTGTATGCGAATTCGAAAAATAATGCACGGATTATTTTGAGAAATTATTTGTTGATCTTTAGTTTAGTTTTTTGATAGTAATAGAAAAGTTATTGCCGCTTACGAAAGGTATTACGCGGTTACAAAGTCGGTTTGTGTTTACAATTAACAGTGGCTTATAAACCCAGTTAACTAACTCCTTTCACAACACTTTTGTTATACATGTTTGAGATGAAAACTAAAGAAAAAGAGCCGATTATTCTGGTTTCTGCCCAGCCCAATTCCACTGTGATGGTTCAAGAGTAGGGAGTGATAATTGTCGGCTGGATTAACTCACGTAATAAACAATAATTCACACCTTCGACCTGGTTTTCTGTTCAGTTGCGCTTTATTATTTGATGTGTAAAAACTGAACCAAATACTGGCAGTTCACGAATGGATATTGCTCACTAAAATAGTCATCTTTAGTAGGTAAGGTTACACCTCTAAATAGAAACGGGAGAATTTTGTATACCACGCCTATATTTCGATCCAGCACCAAGAAGTTGAAAACTACCGTCAACTTACTCTCAGTCTATGTTTCATTGAAACAGTGAGAAGTGGCACGAATCAAGCAATTAACACATTTGATGCCGATAGAATAAGCATGCATTAAATCTCTTTGCTTCGGAAAACACCTTCGACAAATGTGAGCCGACACTTGGTATTTGGTATGCGCCGAATGATCTCATTCCGCTTGAATTCAGAGGAGGAGATAGATCTGCTGCGATACATCTTGAGCTCGTGTGGTGAACGATCTTCCCTGGTTGATCTCGCAGACGCGGAAGTGTTGAAAATGTGAAGTGCTTTGCGCTCCATATCCCGGCTTGGATCAGTAATTGTAGCATAATTTATGGAACAACTTGACAGGCTGAACCATGTCGGCTCGGATAGGCTAGGCTAGGTTGGTACGTGGTTAAAACCGTCAACCGACAGTAATTATACATTCCATCCCTGACATGAGTGTCTCCTCTATGCAATACCACGGTTTCACGTGTTGTGAATTAACGAAAATTATCAACTGCGTGGAGCGTGCCCCAACCCATCGGCATTATGGCAACAACGGATCTTTAATCATGTCAACGGCTAAAAAATGCAAATATCCGCACGCGTTAAGGCGAATGTTAGAAAGACAACACACATCTCAGCCCGGCAACGGACGAATAAGTCAATTGTTTTCTCTACGCAACGCATAAGAGACAGCTTTCCCGATGGATTTTGTAAGGAAGTGAGGGGAAAACAATGAACAATTTAGCCGATAATATCATTGACTTTGTTTATAGATATTCATACGTCTAGGAATGCAAGATGTTATCGGTCGATAATTTGCCAGAACTTATTGAGTTACAATCATCATGAGTACTGTCGTCATAAACATCATAAGCGTCATTAACATGATTATCATTAGCTCCATTATCAATATTGCAGCAACATAATATATTTCGATCATCTGCATAATTTCATGATTATAGGCTTTTTGAATATATTCTCTAAAAATATTCACAGCTGGTACTTATCTTTTTAAGTTACATTCCGAATGTTACTGAGCATCCCGTAAAGCCTAAATAAATCTATTTATGTGGCGTGAAATGATGAGAATTTATCCATCGACAGCATCTCGGATAGCTCACACGATCACGCTCAGTCGCGAGCTGAGAGCAACTCGGTGTTGCTTGGTTCAACGAACTATTTTCAGCGAAGAAAGAACATCTCGATGAACCGTTTGTTGATCTTAATAATTTAATCAGCCGCACTCTAGTCAGACACCAAACAGGAAGCGATATTGTCCGCCTTCGGCAGAATCAGCGTCTGCTCGGAATACTATCTATCAACCTGTCAATCTCTTCCTCGAGAAGATGAACGGTTTGCAGAAGGAGCCAAAAATTGTTATTGCCGCTGTAAATATGCCACAGCTTGTGTCAAACGACAGCTTATCGGCTCCTCAACGGATGGTCTGCTGCTGGTATGGTGTGTTATGCAATAAAAATAAACCTAGTTTAGTAACGTTCGCAGACATACCAATCTCAGACCAAAACATCCAATTATGAACAGATATCGATGGTTGCCGTTAGCCACCATGTTTCCCGATGTAGGTACATGAAAGATTTTAGATTGGACGCTTAATTAGGACCGGCCAAAATAGACACGCATTAATGCTATCGTGAGTATGATTTGGTCTCGAACCGTACGGGGTTGAAACAAACAGCAACGATTTATGAACCTTTTCGTACCTTTGGACGACGGCCGTTTCGACGTCGGTAGGTCAATCGAGGGGCGGTTCGTCGTAAATGAGCGAATTAGTTTTGGTTATATTTATTAAATGTGGCGAAAACGTAGTGCCTAACCAACTTGGCAGCTCAGTATGTAAAAAGTGGTCTGCAGATTGGCTTGTTTTTGACGCAATCTAATGGGGAAAAGTTACATTTTCGGCTAAGATAATTGTCTTATTAAAAATATAGACGTTACTATATAACTGAGCTTACGGGTGAAATAATTTCAACACAGTGTAAATTCTGTCTACACCTGTCTAACACCTTGTAAACAACCTCACTGAACTATCGCTTATTCTGGAAATGTTAAACTTCTTTTAGATAAGACAATACCATATAAGCAGAAAACACTACGCACCGCTATGGTAATGTTATCTCTGGTTTTTTACATAATAATAATTCGCTGGTACAATAGTGCTGTTGGAATAAAAAAAATCGGTATGTTTATGTACCAACGGGAGGGCCGTCAGAGTTAGAGTTCGTGCCTTGTCCAGTCATTTAAAAATAACCTTAAGCATAAACCCCTCGGAGGGCGGATGGGTCCCCATTAAAATCACACCTATGTTCGCACGTCTCTGCGATGACTGAGCAGGTTTATCGTCAGAGGTCAAGAAATATTACATCACCCGGATTAGATATAAATACACACATAAATCGGAAGCCTACGCGCCCTGATGCCTCTATGCAGCTTCTAGGAAATGCCAGAAGTTCACTCTTTATCGTGTTTAAATTTAACAACTCAATTCTACTAACTACTGCGATAGGTGCTGTAACAATAACCTCATCGCGCAAGCGCAACTGTGAAGCGTAAAATTAACGCGCCGGTAGGTAAACGCTTTCTTTTGTTTTGGAGCCTTTCTTGAAAATAATAAGCTTGGGCTAAACTTTTGGTATTTCCCAAAATAAACGAGGTCACGGCAATAATTCCCCCTGTAATGAAATTGTTGAAAATTGCGTAACCCCTTGGGCTTACGCCGAAGTTTACTGGAACAGAAACCTGGGGCTCGCCGAACGACATACTGTAAGAAAATTCGACATGCGCGCTTGATTATATGTTTTCTGCGTTGCAGCAAGAGGCACGATTCCCAGGAAATGAAAACACGAAAAACAGACGCTGTTTTTTCGCTTTGTCGAAAATGTTAAAACAGCTTAAGACGACGCCAGACGTATTGTTTCATGCATGCGTCTGGGGCAGCAGGGAATCAGTCACGATGATGGAAACTGCTGCCTGCCCGCGAAAACACCCACATTCTCCAAAGTGCAGCTGGCATTCCTCGCACCGATCGCTGCACTGTGACCTAAATCGAAATTCAGAACTACGCGGAGGCACCACGCTGACAGAGGGCATGGTTTATCAAAACTCGGAATCGGTACTCCGGTTCGATCGTTCACAGCTACCATTACTGTGGCCGCTGGGTATACCGTGCGGACCTCGCGCTGGGACACTCCTATTTGGAGGGGTCATATTGCGTCGTTCCAGTTAACGGCCGTGTGCGTCGTGTTGCTGCTGGCCGATATCTGTTCCAATCGGTAAACCGGCCAAGATGAAGAAAACCTATCTTTCGGGGAGAAAGATGTAAGCTGCCAATGTGGGAAGCACTTATTGTAATCCAATCTTTGATATACCGTTTCCATGCTGCTGCTGGCGATTGCATTTAATTCATACTACATATGTTATAATTATGCTGAACATGAAATGCTTTTAAGCTGAAAGTGGTGAATTGTTGTATGAACTACGTGTTATGTAAATTATTAGAATTCATGATCGAAATACCCAACCGTATGTAGATCGAGTGATGAGTACCAATAGTTGCGTTTTAAATATTGTGGACAGATGTTGGAAAAGGCTAAGGAAGGAACATATTTCAAATTGAGAATAACGAAAAAATGCTTTCAAAGATCTGAAAAGGCAAGAAAATGATTTCATATTTGCGAAGACCCAAAAAGCAAATGATTCTAATTTACATTAGAGGTCGCGAAAAAAAGGCCATAGTGAACTAGAATTGAGCTCAGATTGGCTGCTAAAGGACATAGAATGCTGGAAAGAAAATTACTCCGAGCTGAGCTTAGAAAACCCGGAGTACCCTTTGCAAAGGCCGAACATGTAAAATGATCCCAAACTCAGCACAGATTCGCGAAAATGCTCTGAAGATAAGCAATTCCATTCAAATGTTCCGATTTTATTACTTACTTACTTTACCTTTAGGGCGACAGACCGATTATCGATCCAATACCGAATCCAGCATACGTCGCCATGTCACTCGGTCTTGGGCTGCTATCCTCCCCTAACACCTATTTCGCAGGCATCCTCGCCGACAGCAAACATCCAACGAGTGCGAGGCCTACCTCGAAGCCGACGGTCTCTATCGGGATTTCTGCTAAATATAGTCTTCGCTGGTCGTTCTTCCGGCATTCTAGCTACATGCCCAGCCCACTGCAACCTGCTGTGTTTTATCCGCTTAACTATATTCGCCGATTTGTACACCTGGTACACTTCATGGTTCATGTGTCTGCGTCAAACACCAGTTTCTAGTTTACCGCCAAGGATTGAACGCAAAACCCTACGCTCAAAAACACCAAGAGCTCGCCGATCGGCTTCTTTCAACTTCCATGCTTCATAGCCGTAGAGGGCCACGGGAAGAATTAGTGTTTTGTAGAGTGCAAGTTTAGTACGGGTTTGCAGACTACGGGACTTCAGCTGGTTACGCAATCCGTAGAAAGCCCTGTTTGGAGCTGCTATCCGCCTTTTTATATCACGGCTAACCTCGTTGTCACATGGCACTAGTGTACCAAGGTAAATAAATTCGTCGACTACTTCAAAAGTTTCCCCATCTAACGCCACCTCAGCACCAACATCCGTCGGACTACCACGCTCTCTACCAGCCACCATGTATTTCGTTTTGGCAGAGTTAATTATGAGCCCTATTCTCGCAGCTTTTCTCCGAAGGCCTTTTTCACAGCTCTACGGTTGATACCAATGATGTCGATACCGTCCGCAAAACCGAGAAGCATGTGAGACTTCGTAATTCTGGTGCCGCTTCTTTGCACGCCGGCCCTACGTATAGCAATGCTATGTTGAACAATATGTTTGACTCTCCCTGCTTCAAACCATCTAACGTCACGAAGTAAACCGATATCTCACCAGCGATCCTGACGCATGATGTAGAGCCTGCAAGGGTGGCACGTATCAGTCTAACTAGTTTTGTTGGGAAACCATGTTCTCATTTCTCTTAACTGTATCGTACGCTGCCTTGAAGTCAATGAACAGATGGTGCGTCTGCGAGTTAAATTCTCGAAATTTATCGAGGATCTGACGCAGGGTAAACATTTGGTCTGTAGTGGAGCGTCTCTCTCGAAAACCACATTGGTAATCGCTTGCAGTTCCTCAGCTCTTTCACTGCCTTCTTAACCTCGTCCATGGATGGTGGGTCCACAGCTTTGCCATCATCCTCAATCACCATCCTGCTCCGTTCGACTACGCTGTTTTTTCACCATTCTACAGCACACTAAAGTGTTCCTTCTAACGCCTGGCCACTTCCGTTTCATCAGTAATCAGGTTCCCCTACCTATCGTTGCACATGACAGGGGCTGACACGTTCCGGTTCCTGATTTCATTTATCTTCTTGTAGAAGCTTCTCGCATCGTGCCTAGAGAAGCAACCTTCCGCTTCCGCAAGAATCCTCTCCCAATACTGTCGTTTCTTCCGGCGATGGAGTCATTTTTTTTGTCGTCCTGGATTTTAACACGTTGTACAACCGGGCGCGAATCTTGGATACCACGAGATAATGATCCGAGTAAACGTTTGGTCCTCTAAATGACCTCATGTCTGTAACGTCTGAAAAATGTCGACCATCAATCAGAACATGGTCGATCTGGGAGCAGGCCTCTCCATTTGGGTGTCTCCAGGTGTACTTACGTATATTCCGGCGTGCAAAATAAGTGCTACAGACAGCCATACCTCGGCTGCAGCGAAATTGGCAAGCCTCAGGCCGCTGTCGTTCGTAGTAGAGTGAAGGCTTTCTCTACCAATCACGGGGCGCATTTGCATTCCCGATGACGGTTTTGATGTCGTGTCCTGGGCACTCATTATACGTTTTTTCCAGGAGCTCATAGAACTCCTCCTTCTCTTCATCGGGTTTATCGTTGGTCGGTGCGTACAGATTTATCAGGCTGTAGTTGAAAAATTTGCCCTTAATTCCCAACACGCATATACGGTCACGTGCCCAGCCGTTTACCAACCAATTTTAATATTTTTTTTTAAATGGCATTATTGATTTGGCAGAAGCTTTGCACAGGTGTTCTTATTAGCTAAAGATGTCATTTTGTACTGTTACCGTTGTACCGGCGGCCCTGATAATATGTAAAAATGGTATTAACGATTACAAATATTCTTAGAGCCAGAACAGTTGGTTTGATCTGCGTGACGTCTTCCGTAAAGCTGTAGATAATTTAATAGTCTTTCCAAAAATAATATACACCGTAATAAATATTTTTTATGAAAATAAGACCGAGGACTACATAATGTACAGGGTGTTATTTATGTCATAAAATTAAAACAGACGAATACTTCTCTGGTTCTTTTCATTATCATGATAGAGTGGTAAAGCTTCAGGCATTTGATTACGTCCCGTAAACGCATCTCAAATTTATCACAAGCCACATGCACGACTTCGATTGGCATTTCATTCCAGATTCTCACCAAACGATCTTAGTAATGTGCAAAATTATGAATTTTACTTCAGCCAGTTTTCATAGTATTACCCCCAAATGCTAAATGGATACAAATCGGGAGATGATGCGGGCTATTCAGAAGCGCTGATAAAACATAGTAAATGTTCGTCGTAGCACTTCTGAACAACCTCCAAATCATTCCTTGGCACAATGCAGCAAATTTTCTTTGATGACGTGTTATAGATAGTACTCATTATTAATTTTGACATCCCTATCGAAGCATTGGCACCTTTCCTTTGTTGGATATTGCTCCCAAAACCACCACAGCTGAAGCATTCTGGAATCGTTCCACTAGTCTTTTATCGGCTGGAATATTACGAAGACATGCGATTTTTCTACTTGTTCAAAACAGACTCCAACGTGAACAATTTTTATCTGAACTAATTTTGCTCTGAGCGGCGTGTGTCATCAGTAGCAATCGAGATTCTGGCAACCAAATGTGTCTCTAATCAGCCGATTGAACGGAGAATAAACCGGTAATAGTCCAATAGCGACGAGTATAAAGTACATGTATGAACCTGCCCAACTAACTAAACTTTCTTTTTGTGACCTTTGTGGAGATGCAGACGTGATCAGAAATTCTTTTACGGTTAAATTTATGTAACAAAAACAAACTATTGTTTGAAATACACTATTGAAAAATTGGTAATTAATATCGATTGTCTAAATCATACCGTGCAACCAATCGCTACCTCTCTTCCCAAGCACAGTCGACACTAACGGATACAATCGATCTGACTTTGTTGTTATTGTTGTTGTCACTTTCTGTTTCTGATGCTTATTTACGTTCCTTGTCATTTCATTACCTACTTAGCCACTCCTTCTTTCTAACTAACTGACGAAGCCTTGGTATAAAAGATACCGTTCGAACATTTCACCCCATCAGTTTCATTACTAAACCGTACCGGTTACATACGGACGCTAGGTGTTAGCAGCTGAAAGGAGGAAAGACAAAATAGTACCAGTCATCTCGTGCCGGTTTCACCCGTAATGCTGGTGGCTGTTAGTAGTACATGGCTACTGCAAAATACTAAAATGTCTGGAATTCTGGACGGATTTACCAGTAAACAAGAATAATCGGCAACTGGCACCTTTTGGTGCCTCGAAGCTTTGTAAAAGTAACGTTGCAATTCCCGCTACTATTTGTTTTAATGGAATATAAGAATACGGTAGTCAACGTCATGCGGTCGTGTCTTGAATACCACCCTCCTACTTTTTTTGATCCTCCAAAGTATTGAGTCACTAAAACATGTACAATGAGAATGAACGGTCACTCCCAGCCCCATTCACTTGATTCACTGAGCAATTTAACTAATTCGGATCAATCACGAAGTGCAACCATTGATATGTGCAGTCAGTCAAGCTAAGCTAAGCTAAGCTAAGACATCAGTTTTAATAACATTCGCACGGTGCTCCCACAGACCGTTATTATAAAAAAATGCACCAAAGAATCTGAGTACACCATTCGATTCGTTTTGACGTCCAGAATCTCTGGTCAAAATTTCAAAAAATCGTACGGTACGTTTTTGAGTAATGCCCTTTTGAAGGTCTAAAAGTACGAAAAAAGTGATATAAAAAGACGAAATACTTATTGCAACGCACGTTTTTCAACCACCATTCCATGAAATAACTTCCAAAAGAGTTTCTACACATTTCAAGTATTATATTTTGAGATATTAACAATTGGTGAAAAGATTTATTTGAAATTCCCACAGTGCACAGTGGTCTATACTCGAAAAATCGTAATCGCTTAGATTTGACTAGGAAAAATTGATTTTATGTACTCAATGTCTTCAGCAAAATTGTTCCACAGAACAAGGCCCTATTCTTGGCGTTTTTGGCTTTTCGATCAATCCACCTAACGGTAAGATAATAAAAAATATTTTTTTCTAATTTTTAATATACCAGATTGCTTCCTTCAGCAAAGTTGTGGAAAATTTTAAAATATAAATAACTGCTGAATACTCCGATGTCCTGTACGTTGGACAAGCCGAAATAGAGTTTTTTGTGAAACACCCCTCCTTAAAATCTGTTTTTTTCTCTATAACTTTTTCTGTGACTACCAAAACAATAAATTTTACAAATTCTCGAGGAAAGCTTAGGTGGATGAATAAAATCTTAGAACATTTTGCGTTGTTTTGACCATTACAGACAAAATTATGGACAAAAAACTGATTTTAAGGAGGGGTGTTCCACAAAAAACGCTATTTTGTCGTGTCCAACGCAAAGATAGGACATTACAGTATTCGGCAATTGTTTTTCTTTTGATTTTTTCCACAATTTTGCTGAAGGAAGCAGTCTGGTATATTGAAAATTAGAAAAGATATTTTTTTACCTTACTATTAGGTGGATTGATCGAAAAACCAAAACGTCAAAAGTAAGGCCTTGTTTTATGGAACATTTTTGCAGTACATAAAATCAATTTTTCCTAGTCAAATCTAAGCGATTACGATTTTTCGAGTGTAGACCACTGTGCACTGTGGGATTTTCAAATAAATCTTTTCACCAATTGTTAATGTCTTAAAATATAATACTTGGAATGTGTAGAAACTATTTTGGAAGTTATCTCATGAAATGGTGGTTGAAAAACGTGCGTTGCAACAAGTTTTTTGTCTTTTTATATCACTTTGTTATGATTTCCGCCCTTCAAAAGGGCATTACTAAAAAATGTACCGTACGATGATTTTGAAATTTTGACCAGAGATTCTGGACGTCATAACGAATCGAATGGTGTACACAGATTCTCTGGTGCATTTTTTTTATAATAACGTTTGTGGGAGCACCGTGATTCGCAGAGCATTAAGTCATCTATAGGGGTTGTTACGAACTTTTCAGAAATGCTTTACCTTCGAGACATCAAAATAGTCTAGACTCATGGTAGCAAACATTAGTTGACCTGATAGAGCTGAATGACCCCTCAGGTTAAAGGCTCTCTAATAGAAATCAAATCAAAATGTTGACCGGGTAGGTAGGGGAAATATTGTCAATTTCTTCGGTATGACAGCACCACGGCAGATGGTTGGTGTCTTCTCATGACGTCTGTGCTAGGGATTCTCAAAACTTTCAAATTTTCGTTGCTGAGCAATGAAGTGATAATTATAACTGACGGGTCTCGAAAATGTCCTTCATTTTGTCTATCCAACCATCCATAATCCATCGGAAAGAAATACAGTAATTATTACTTGAAATTTTTCATTCCGACGTCATACCTTGGTTTTAGTTTCCGCAGAATACACCCTGATGTAGTGCGATCAGTGGTGGGCACAATTTCGCTAATTTAGTTAGCGATTTAGCGATTTCGCTAATTTTTGTGCTGGTTAGCGAACTGATAGCGTCGCTAAAATTTTGGCCCACGAAACGCTAATCGCTAATTCGCTAATTTTGCAACGAAGCGTAAAAAAAAACAATTTTACAAAAAATGTGAGTTACTGATGGCGTAAAAATTTAAATGATGAACATACATCATTGCGAAAATTACTTTTGGAACATATGTTTCATTCAAACAACGTTCAATTGTCTTAATTGTCTAGAATTTCTTTCGTTGTGTCGTAAGTCGTACAGTTATCATACAAACCACAGGAGCATTCTCAAGGATAAGCTGAAGATGATCTAGATTAAACATTTGGCACGCCAAAAACTTTTGTAAATCGCAATGTGCATTTACTAACATCTATTCAGAATTTATTTTGTGTATTTTGCCTCGAACGGTGACATACCAGCACTATTACTTTTATTATAAATTGGATTACATATATAGATTAGTAATTGCTTTCGCAGTTAAGTGGACAACTGTCGAGCAAAAACCAAAAAGAATTTAAAATAAAACCTAAACCCAATTATTCACCTATCTCACTGACTATAAAGTGAGCTATTCGTTGTCATTAAGGATTGCAACGATTTTTGTCGGAAATTATTGATGATTTGGTTTGACTTCTTTTTTAATGTTTTCACATTAGTTAGCCTATGTAGTTCATTCGTGCTAAACCTTCTAGAAAAAGGAGGACGCTTCAATATCATTTTCGAAAGTTTATAAGTCAGTTTATTATAGTTCCTTTGAAGCATCTTTTTCCTGGTTGTACAACAACTTGTCCAGATGGGGACTGCATATAACATTGCTGGTTTAAAAATTTGTGTGCCAATCAACAGTTTATTCTTGAGACAATGTCCAGAATTCCTGTTGATAAGAGAGTATACACCTTCTATATATTTGTTGTACTTTGATTGGGTATTCTCAATGTGTTTCTTGAATGTAAGATTCTTGTCATGATTTAGTCCTAAGTTTTTAACTTGATCAGAGCAATTTAAGACTGCACCGTTCATTTTAACAACGTGATTATTGGTGGGTTTAAGAAATACAACTCTTGGCTGATGAAGGAAAATAATTAATTGTGTTTTGGATCCATTAGGTAAAATCTCTCATTTTTGCAAGTATGATTGAAATATATCTAGAATTATTTGCAGCCTAATGCATATGACACGAAGACTTTTTCCTTTTACGGAAATGCTTGTATCGTCACAAAACAGACATATCTCACATGCTGGTGGTAAATCAGGAAGATCAGAAGTAAAAATATTATATAAGACTGGGCCCAAGATACTTCCTTGAGGTACACCAGTTCTAATAGGCAATTTACCATTTAAATAGTTAAACTGAAGAGTACGGCCAGTCAAGTAACTTTGTATCCTTTTTGTGATATAAATTGGGAATCAGAAATTAGACATTTTAGCTATTAATCCTTTATGCCGACCACTGTCGAATGTCTTTTCTGTGTCAAAAAGAGCAGCTCCACCTGAATAGCCTCCAGATTTATTAGATCGAATCATATTAGTTACTCCAAGTAGTGTTCAGCATCGGAACAAAAAGCTGGGTCCGGGTTTCGGTCGGTTCCGGTCTGGTCTCCGGTCTAGAGCTGTTCAAAGTTGAGTATGTCGAAATTTATGTTGCAAATCATTTTTTCTGCCAACACTGCCAGTGTACCGGCGTTAGTCAGAATTACACAGCTAGCTGGCATCTCTATTTTATTTCTAGAGAAACATTTCAAAAGGTCCTATCTGATTTGATCGATTTTTTGATCGATCACTTTAATTCAATCACCACAACTTATTGAACACGTTTTATGACACGTTACTTGCACAAGTTGATAGCGGAGGGATCCCTCTAGCCATCTGAACGAAAACCACGCTTGGGGAAGTTACTAAAGCTGAACCATTACCAAAATGAAAAGACGCTTCGGAAAAACGAAAAAAGCAGATAGGACCTTTTGAAATGTTTATCTAGATTTGCTTTGCTCCGTTAGGAGCTAACATCACTGTGGATCCGCAATTTGCGGGCCCCATTGACAGATGCTATGTTATGCGTATGAAAAGTGGCGGTGATATGCTATCTCGTTTACACACACGCTGAGATGTTAGTCCTCGAAACATGGCGGGATGCCAGCTAGCTGGATTTACATCAGAAGTAACCTCTGAAACACGTTGTAGATTCTATTTACGCCTAGAATATTGACCTAAATTTGTTTGCTTGGTCCAGCAGAGTGTATAAACTCGTTACGACAGGTTACTTCTGATGGGCATCCTACTGACGCCAGTACATTGGTAATGTTGGCAGAAAACAAGATTTTCTGCATTTAAATCGACATACTCAACTTTGAACAGCTATAGCTCTTCTTACGGACATTCTAGCTCTTCAGTGTCTTCTGCAAAGTTGTTAGGCATCTGAAATACTATACTTTAACATAATGTAGTGCATTATTAGAGCATTATTGAGCTCTCTAGGAAGGTAAATGCAAAAAAGTAGGTTTTTCCATATAAATTTTCATACAAATTTAAAATGCAATGCGCCAATCGGAGACAAAACCAATCGACTTCAGATAAGTTTTGGGTTGTTTGGGACCCCAAAAGGAACCAAAAAGTCTTGGTTCTGGAAAATCGATCATTTTTCCCCACCCTAATGTATAACGATAGAAAAAAAATCATCACATAAATTTCACACGCCTTCTATATCCCATCATCAACGAGTAACTTCATCTGCTCTGATTGATTTTAGTTTTGCTTTTCATTTCGCAAGATGAGAATCTCATCTTGTAGAAAAATTGATACTCCTATCGCTAGGTATGGTTAAGCAGGAAGAGAAGACTTTATCGAAACACGATACCGGTAGAAAATGTCACATTTCCTCAGCTGCTCACATCCGTTACCACACGTGTGACATCGAACCCGGCGGGGCCGGAGCGAGAGGTAGGCCGGCGGCCGGTTTCAAATGAACCACATCAACAATCGATTTTTTTCCCAGAGAGCATCGATTTACACCGTGCCTGTCTCCGTTGGCTGCTGGGCTGCGGCGGTTAATGCTCGATACGTTAACATCTTGTTGTGACATTATGTACCAACATCGAATCACTGCATGTGCACAGGAAGCCGAAACTTGAAGTTTTATCGGTAGCCGAATCGATGCTGTTTGAGAGCTTTATACTGCCTGTTTACACGACTTCCAAACTTTGATCTTCGCAGCGGGTTATAGTTGGTTGTGTTACGAACATCGGATTAAAAGTGATTAGCCAATGGGACTTTGATGTGAGGTGCGGTAAAAGCGTTTCTCTGCTGCATACTCAAGCCATATACGAACCGGACGGAACTGTTGGGAGATTTATCATGCGACACAGCAGCCGCTCATCAGCGACAGCGATGAGGTGTGATTATTATGCTACGTTCCGACATGTTTTTATTATGAGTCAGTCGGTTTCCATTAGACATGTCGTGATTCAGATTCAACAAGGCACTGGTGGTGGGTGAATGAACAACATGTTGTTCGGAACAGGATATTGTCAGCAAACGCGGGCGTAGACCATCGTTTGAGCTCGCTTGGTTTAGTTCCTGTCACCCTTGACCACGTTTTTGGTAGCAGTTGGGATATACCTTCAACTATACCGGTACGATCTGCCAACAAAGCACAGTCAAATGATGTCTACAACACTGAATATTAGCAAAATGACATCTGATGTTTTACCAACACGGTCTCTCCCCACAGTCGATGCAATGCGAATTCGCTGACACTCGGCGTTGCTGAACCGCACAACACTGGGTCTGGAAAGCAGCAGAGCGAATGATGATCGATGTCTGCGAAATTTTCGGATCGCAAACTTATATGCATGGAAAACATTCATTTCATAGCATCTCCTACTTGAGAGAGAGAGAGAGAGAGAGAGAGAGAGATAAAAAAGGGAAAGGTTATGGTTGTGGATGGTGACGAACGGCAATGGTGTCGTTTAGCTATATTTATTTGTTGCTTAAACTGCCCGTAGACTTCTCTCAATGTTGAGTAATTGTCTGCAGTGATGTATAATTTGACAAACAATGCACGAGAGTGCGTTGATTCGCACGTGCTGACGTTGTCAAAAGGAATATTCATGGAATGGGAAAGGTGCTGGTAGACAGATTACATCATACTTTCGCATACCCACTTGAGTTTGTACGAATCCAGCAGGAAATCATGCTCACGATTTACAACAGGGTTATTTAGCTTTTGATTATCTGTCAATCTCAGAGGAATACATGTAGCAAACTGAAGTTATAATAAATGGTGTAACATAACGCTTATTGTTTATCAATTTTCACTGAAATTATTATGCACATGAAAGTTAAAAGTTACGAAGAGTTAAACAGAACTTTCAAAATTAATTGCACAAAATTATCACTTTAGTTTTTTTATGAGATTAGTTATTTTTATCAATATATGACTGTCTTCATGAATTGAAAAGGATAGCTGAAAATATATTTAATAGCAAAAACAATAAATTGCAAACTGGAAACTAAACTGAAAGAGAAAACGGAAAATTGAAAGAAAACATACAAAAAAAAATAGAAAAAAGAAACCCGAGAATAAAAAATAGACAACAGAAAGTAGAAATATTAACAATTTAAAATCGATTATCCCGAAATAAACAAAAACAACCTGTTTATTTCGAGCCGCAATCAACGGTGCACCTGTACGGTCAGGCCGGCAATTACTAAGGGTTTCTACCGGCTCAATGACCCCCCGGTTAACCTATCGTGTATCGCGCGGTTACCGGCAATTAATTAAACCTCTTTATAAGGCATACCGAAAGTAAATCAAATCAAAAATCTGCTCCTAACTAGGCAATTTCAGTTTTGCGGCTAACGAAAGTAAAAGTGATCATGTTGCTTTTTATCGCCACTTTTATGTGTGGACCTAACCATTCATCGATTGTGCCGCAGTGGATACACCTCCCTAGGAAAAGCGAAAGCTCTCGCCACGTTATGCTCGATCGAACTCGGATGGGCAGGGCGGATTCGAGACGTCTCGCACCGCCGCGGTCAAAAGGGCCACCTCAGCTGAACCGCAACGTATTCGATCCTCCGGTAGGTACGAAACCACTATCGTCGCCATCGACTGGAAATAAGAAGGATGGAAAGTTATCAACTTCTTCCATACGTAGGGGCAGTGTAGGTAAGCGGTTAATTTCGCAAAACAATAAACCGGCGAAAAGCAAAAGAGCATAGGCAACGCGCATAGCCAGCGGCCAAATCAAGTCATGTAATAATCTCGTTTGGTGTTCCTTAAACCCTGGCTGGTTACTTTTTGTTTTTGCGATGCAGTTCCCCAAAAGCTCGCAGCCACCAACTATGGAATGGTCCGCTTGCGAAGACAACTGCCCGGTTTTGGGTCCATGTTTTTGCGCGCATGTATAATCGCACGATGTTTAGCGTACAAAGTATGTTTTATAACATCGGTGACATAAAAGTGAAATATAAATAAACCCCAACGTGGTCGAGATAAGCCATCACGAGTGTGTTTTACTTTATATGTCATAACTTGTTGTATATATTATGCAGTTCGTAGGTATTTATAAACGAGTGGAAAATAATCAAAACGTCTATTGAGAGCATGAAACATAAAGTGCTCTGATTGCAAATGATACAAATTTTATGCAGAGGATCTTAATGTAACATCATCTTGCTTTGATATGATGGAACGCGTAACGCAAACAGTTCCGAGCATAAAAACTACTTAGTTTTCAGTACATCGTCTAATTCTTATCCTACAAGCAGAATCGTTTACGGCTGGCATGTAAGCTAATAAAATCTCGCAGCCAGACATGATGTAATTCACTTTATCTGCGCCTGCCACACAATCAACCTTCCGGCTATGCGCCGCTTCTGGTTCCATGCCAATAACCTGCCGAAAAGTAGCCTTTCGGATGAATATACATATCAAACAGGCAAGCGAAAGCGAAACAAGACCGCAAATCCTCTCGAATCTTTGCACACAACTTGGTCGGTAAACTCGAGACGAATCGTCGCAGCCCCAGACGGACGAAAGTGAGATTTTTAATTATCTAAAACATGCATGTTCTCCTTCCCCGCCCCTCATCGTCGCCCATTTTTCGCTCTTTTACCCACCCAAAAGGAGCGGCTCTAACACGTAATATACGCCCGAAAACATTAATATACGAGCAAAACGAAGGTTTATTATAATTATCAACAACACACATCGCATCGCAGCCTAATACAAACCAGACCGTGCACGGAAAGAACAGAAGCAAGAGTTGATAACAAACAAGATTAATGACTTACGAACATGAATATGCAAAAAGTCGGCGGGCACTGGGCGGCTGTTAGCGAACATTGCCGTCTCTTTCGCGCTCTGGCTCCTGCACAATCGTACGAAAGCGATAGTTCGGCTGGAGTTGCAGAGAATGATTAAATTTCGGGAATGACCAGCCGGCAGTAAGCAAGAGAGATAAATGAGGATGTTGGAAATAGTTAATTTGAACCGATTAGCGCGAAGGAAATTTTTCAAGATTTGCTCTGGATAAGATTATGATGAAAGATGGAGCGCAATGGGAGAATTTACTGGCGGGTTCTTCACATCTAAGTTGGACCAATTTTCTCAGCAGGTTCACTAGTATAAGTGTTGGAATCCGCTCGTAATCCATCATGCCCAATTCTTGTCCATTTTTAATATGCAAGCAAAGGGAGTAACTTTTGAAAGGGTCCACTTGCGGAACCGTTACCGTTAAAGGTAAGGTTGAAATAATGCCTACTTTCCTACTTTGTTAATTGAGGTTTCACTTCACACTCAGTAACCATAATAACTATGAACAAATAACATTATATAGTATTACTCCTCAGTTATTGGTTTATACGATTTTACCAGCTTTTTTCATTCTGTTGACCATGACAAGCAGTAGAAAAATCGTTTCTAAGAAGACAATAGCTATGTGTACCTGTGCTAAAGTTTTGCCGCGTAAAACAAGCGCGCATTTATGGTTGATCAAATGTGGCTTTTATTGGCCAGATTGCCTCGCTTTCTAACATTAATTTCAACCAACCTTACCCGCGATTGAATGAAACCAGAATCATAAAAACAGTTTTACAACTTACGCCAATCCCCAGTTAGATTAATTTTTTTCATGAGTCACCCACAATACCGCACTATTTTATTTACTCGCCATTCAGGTGTTGAAATAATGTTATCAAATTAAATTGAACGTAACAGCAATGATACTTCAGTAATAGAGTAATGCAATTATACACTGGATAGTATTAGGCATTCAAAGTTGAATCAAACTATGGTGAATATGAATAAAAAATGAGCCATTTTATAAGCATTTTGCTTGAAGCAAAGAAATCATTACGTTCAATCATGTTTTTAACACCTCTGTTATATAGAGACAAAACGAATGTTTGTCTTACAACAAATATCTTGTGCTTGTTTGTGTTCATTCCACTAGTAAATTGTTGTTTTACCAATTAAAATAATAAAGATCTAGATTACGAATATTTCATGTATTGAACCTTAAAGGTGGGAGCATTTTTTACCATTCTAAGCTCAAGTTAGAATTACATCCCCCCCCAATTATGGATCCCCCGCAATTATGGATCACTTTTGTGTTTCATGTTAATTTCCTCGGTTAAACCAACTGTTTGAATGCATGTAACATTTTTGCAACAAAACATGTGATGTTAACTTGCGTTGAACACAACCAACATCTTTTTTATCTCGAGATTGATTCGTTTTTTAAGAGCGTACAATGTTGTCATCATGAATCTGTCAAAATGTCGGTCGTTATTCTCGGGAAGCATAAGCAACACGTTTTTCATTCATAAGCTTCCTCTGTGATATAATCACTAAGGCCGATACAAATACCATTTTCATTTTATGTCCCCCCCCCCCCTTCAAAAATGTTGAAAATTTGAATAGGAAAAAAAAAGTTCAAACTGTTTTGTTAATATTATTGACTTTTCGACAGCGTTTATGCTTAATTTAGCAACAAACAAGTCCAGGTACAGTGAAAGTGTTATCAAAAGACAAGCCAAATGATTAATAATGATGATAATGTGGTATTTTTCAATACACTTTTCCATACAAGTTACAAACGGCTCGTATACATAGATTAAGGTGAGTTCTTTAAGATTCAGCTAAATTTTGGTGGTTTACAACGAATTCTGCAATTTTTTAAGTGTTCCATAATGGGGACCGAAACAAGGTAGTTTTACACGATTATGGATCACTTCGATTGGTATAAGATTTTTACAAATTCAAACACCTTATCTATACCTATAAAAATGCAGTCCGGTCTGTCTGTCTGTCTGATCCATATAGGCTCGGAAACTACTGAACCGATCGACGTGAAAATTTGTATGTAGGGATTTTAGGGACCGAGAAAGGTTCCTATGATGGTTCAAAACCCCTCCCTATTCTGGAAGGGAGGGGTCCCATACAAATGAAACACAAATTTCTGCACATCGCAAAAACTAACCAAGCAAAGGGAACCAAATTTGGCATGTGGATGTTTTTAGGAGTAACAAATATGTCCATATTGGTTCGACACCTCTGCCTCATCTGGAAGGGAGGGGTTCCATACAAATGAAACACAAATTTCTGCACATCTCGAGAACTAACCAAGTAAATAGAACCAAATTTGGTAGGTGGATGTTTTTAGGGGTATCAAATATATCCATAATGGTTTGACACCCCTCCCTCTTCTATAAGGAAGGGGTCCCATACAAATAAAACACGAATTTCTCACAGCTCGAGAACCAATTAACCAAATACAACCAAATTTGGTATGTGAATGTTTTTAAAGGTAACAAATATGTTCATTATGGTTCGACCCCCCCTCCCTCTTCTGTGAGGGAGGGGTTTCAAACAAATGAAATAAAAATTTCTACTTATCTCGAGAACTAACCAACTAAATGGAACCAAATTCGGCAAGTGAATGTTTTTAGGGGTAACAAATATATCCATAATGGTTTGACACCCCCCCCCCCTGTTCTACAAGGAAGGGTCCCATAAAAATGAAACTCAAATTTCGCACAATCAAGCAAATACAGGTCGGACTCGATTATCCGGAGTTTTGAAAAACATTTCGCTCCGGATAATCGAGCCATTTTTTTCATTTAAATTTTCAATATCTGTCATCTAGAATAGTGAGTTTTCTATTATAATAAATTGTATACAATGCATGTGCCGACAAAAATAAAAATAAAAATTTTCCTTTGACTGTTTGTCGGCGTTTGTTATACATATATACGTAATAATAAATAAGGTTACATTGATTATCTCGAAGATGTAAAAACAAACACTCATGTTTTTCCATTTCTTGAGTGACCTATAACGATCTAGACGCTTGATATGGACTACTTTGCGGATTTCAAGTCGTTATTAATTTCGCTTGATGAGTTTTGGTTCAATAATCCGAGGGTATCCGGAACAGAACCGGGACAAGTCTGCTTGTGGTTTTAAGTACTGCAATGATCATGGCCATTATATTACAGGAATATAATATTCCTGCCATAATTCCGAAACCGGTCTACCAATAGCGGCTGTCCTTATTGGCAACAAAAAACCATGATACCTTGATTTTGGAGGTTATTGAGTAAGAATTGGTTGAAGGAACGACGAGAAAGCTGCCAAAAACGAACTGCCTAAGCGGAACGGGGCTTTTACCGCTACAATTATGAACAACCCCGAACCTCCCAATGACCCGAAAGACAAAAGCACGTTATAAAAATACAGAAACAAAAAATACTCCGGATAATCGAACCATTTTCTCCGGATAATCGAGCCCCGGTTGATCGAGCCCCCGGATAATCGAGTCTCCGGATAATCGAGTCCGACCTGAACGAAACTTGGCAAGTGGATGTTTTTAGGTGCAACAAACATGTCCATAATGTTTCGACAGCTTTTTGTCTTCTGGCATGTCTCCAAAGACCATTTGAAATCCAAGATGGCGACTTCCGGTTCCTCTAAAACAGCGTAAATGACCATATAACACCCAATACGGGTATTTCCCGAATTATTATGATGCACTGAAGCCACAAATCGACCTCAGACAACATATTGTATTGTAAGATGGCGACTACCGGTGTCTGGAAAACAGCCGAAAATGACAGGATACCACCCAATATGAGCGTTTCTTTATCCAGATTGACGCACGGAGGCCAGAAATTGTTTCCAAACGCTATTTTAAAATCCAAGATGGCGACTTCCGGTTTCCGAAAAACAGCGGCAAATGACCAAATACCACCCAATATGGGTATTTCCGGAATTGATATGATGCACTGAAGCCACAAATCGACCTATCTACCTCAGACAACATTTTGAATTGTAAGATGACGACTTCCGGTGTCTGGAAAACAGCCGAAAATGACAGGATTCCACCCAATATGAGTGTTTCTTTAACCAGATTGACGCTTACAGGCCAGAAATTGTTCCCAAATGCCATTTTGAAATCCAAGATGGCGACTTCCGGTTTCTGAAAAATCACAGGAGGGTTGTGTGCAAAGCCACGACCGCAAGGTTGAAGTAGAATACTTTTACAAGAAAGATAACCCGGCTGCTTGCGTGTCAGTCATTTTGAAATCGAATTTGTTTCATATATACCGCTTGTTAAGCACAGTATCAACAAATCGTAATAAACATCACACTGCTGTGCATTTGCAGCAGCATCAAACCTCAGTTGCAGTTTATTAATAACCATTCATTATGCTCTTCCAAAAACATTTAGTAGCCTTGAAAAAGGCCGACTGCGGCAATTGCAATTTTCATTCTATTATTGCATTAATGCGTCATGGTCAGATATACCTGCCGTAACTGCTACGCTATCCGTAGCCATGCCAGAGTTGTGGCAGCTATATGCTGCCATTGGTATCCGCTGCCCTTGCATCCGCTGGCCGAACTGCTATCGATGCTAAGATCCGCTGCAACTTGTGTGCTATCTATTGCTATTATTCTATATTGCTATCCGCTATTTTGAATAGCATATTTTGCATAAATTTTAAAAGCATATTTGAAATTGCAAGATATATGAATCCGTCGACCGTGTTTGGAAAGCAATCATATAACGACCAATCGGAGGTCGAATTTTCCGTCTTGACAAGGCTTGACTATTTTCAATAGTACAATAGTTTGAATGATAAAATGACGCGTGTATAATTTTCCAATCGATTGCTGCAAGAATGTAGAAAATCGGTTGGAAACCAACCGACCTATAAGCATTTGAAAAGGGACAAATTTCGTCCCAGTTTTTCAGTTTGCATCCCTGTGTGGTATGTTAAAGTAAAACATAGTTCTACGCCAAAAAGGCATTTTGCTGTTCAAAATCGGTTGCTGATAGCAACCTTTGTGTTGCCCCAACAGTGGGGGAGTTAAGATAAACGGACAACATGCACTGTGGAAGCTATTTCACATTCTGTAAATTAGACGGCCGCGACAGATGTATCTGCTAGAATCCACACAGAATGCTTGCTTACGTTGTCAAAAATTATTAACTTTCAATGACTTGTTTATTTGCCTTGAAAAAAGGCATTTTGCTGTTCAAAATTGCATTTGGTGATGACGATCTTCATTCTGCCCCAACACGGGGGGAATAATAGCAGTCTGGCGACACACGCTGAGAAGAACTGCGCTGCTCCTGAGACGTGATGACCAGCCACGAGGCAAGTGATTTGTTTAATTTGAAGGCAACCACAGGCTAGAGATGGTCGAGTTTGATGTTTTTCAACCCCGTACTAGACCCGGACCCGAATTTTTTTTTGTTCGAAACCCGAACCCGAAATTTTTTTATTCGTTCAAACCCGAACCCGAAAAAATTATTTCTATGAAACCCGAACCCGACCTGAGCCCGAAATTGTGGATCCCGAACCCGAAATTGTGGAACCCGAACACGACCCGAACCCGAGATTTCATAGATTTTATAGTCAGGCTTCGGATTTTCATACCCAAACCCGACCTAAACCCGAAATTTTCAAACCCGAACCCGACCCGAACCCGAAATTTTATTTTTCACCAAACCCGAACCCGACTCGTACCCGACTCTTGCAAAAATTTTCAAACCCGAACCGGCGCAACCCGCTGCTATGCTCTGTTACTGCTGAGTGCCGATATCTGCTGTTACTGCTGTCAACGTTGTGGACGGTCCATCCAGTTCACCTTCCGACTAATGAATGTTGCTAGTTTTCCCAGAAACACTCTTTTATAGCCGAAGGGTGCTACGTAATAGGGCACGCCTTTCAGTTCAGATTTACCATTTCCTTATGTTCTTTAGACGAATTATTCCACAATTCGCATTTGATTTTTGTATCCAGCGAATAAACACCGATGGTGCTCTCACACACGCAACGGTTTTAACCCGTATCTTATTGCGGTTTGTAACATCAAGCGATTTCGTTTGCTCGCTGTTGCGTGTTGCATCATGTTGCAACTTGGCAACTGGGAGACGACGAAATTCTGTTACTGCTGATTGATTGAATCGACTTCATATTAGCTCTGCATAGTCGAACTAACTGTCTTTGTGAATGCGGTCTAACAGGGCAGTTTGTTATTCAAAGTTGGTTATGCTGATCGTAGCCTTTGCGCTGCCCCTACAGTGGGGGGTTTACTAAATAAAGTAAAAGTAAAAATTAGACAACTACAACAGAATTTGATTGCATCCCGCACAGAATGTCTGCTTGTGTTGATGCCAGAAAATTATTAACCTTCAATTATTTGTTCATTTGCCTTGAAAAAAGCATTTTGCGGTACAAAATCGGTTACTGATTACAACTTTTGAGCTGCCCTAACATTGGGGGAATTAAGATACACGGACAACATGCACTGTGGAAGCTATTTCACATTCAGTAAATTCGACGGGTGCGACAAATTTAAATTGCTAGGATGCAACACAGAATGCTTGCTTGCGTTGACAAAAATTATTAACTTTCAATGACTTGTTTATTTGCCTTGAAAAAGGCATTTTGATTTCCAAAATTGGATTTCCTGATGGCAATCTTCATGCTGCCTCAACACGGAGGGAATAATGGCTGTCTGGCGACACACGCTGAGAAAAACCGCGCTGCTCCGACGTGGTGACCAACCACAGGGCTAGTGCTGCTGCTAAGGAAGGACGACTGCTGTTGTCGCTGTCTAGAACTATTATGAGCGGCTCCGGCTAAAACAGGCTCTTATATAGGCCAAATAGCATGTTTTCAATTGCAAGGTATATGATCCTGTCGACCGTGCTTGGGAAGCAAGCATATAACGACCAATCAGAGGTCGAATTTTTCGTTTTGACAAGGCTTGACTATTTTCAATAGTACAATAGTGTGAATAATACAATTACAATTATCTTATTTTGGGAAGAATCTTAGAAGATTTTCCAATCTATTGCTGCAAGAACGAAGGAAATCCATCGAATACTAACCGATTTACTAGCATTTGAAATTGGACATATTTTTCACTTTTTTTCGGTTTTAGATTTTCATTTCACATCCCTATGTAGCCGAACTTCCTGAGAGAAGTATTCTACTTCAAAACAGCGGCAAATGACCGACCGGAATGACCGGTATTTTCGGGATTGTTATGATGCACATTTTGATTTGTTAGATGGCGACTTCCGGTGTCCGGATAACAGCCTTAAGTGACCAGATACCACCCAATATGAGTATCTCCGGAACCAGAATGATGCAAGGAGCTTAAAATTGACCTCAGACACCAGTTTGAATTGTAAAATGGCAACTTCTGGGAAACAGCCGTAAATAACCGAATACTACTACATATGGATACGTCCGTAATCGAAATGATGTAAAGAAGCCAAGCATTGACCCTGGACACCATTTCGAATTCGAAGATGACCACTTTGTTTCTGGAAAACAACGAAAATACCTGAAATGCACCCAACATATTTCCTGAATAGAGGTGATGTACAAAGTTTGTACAAAGCCAAAAGTCGACGATGTCATTCCGATAAAACCAATCATTTCAAACGATATAAACAAATCGCAAGGAATCAATGAATTTGAAATGTTCAAAATTATTAAATTAAACACTAAAATAGGCGAGACGAAGTTTGCCGGGTCAGCTAGTCAACCATAAAACACGTTTTAAAAGCAGGAGCGTGAATCGGAGATCCAAACGGAAGCTTTACAGTGCTCAGTCTTCAGAAAATGCTGTTTCCGAAGCCCGCAGGACAGGAAAGCTCCGTATGGCGGCAAAACGCTATATGATTCCATATACAACGCTGCATCGTCACGTTAAGCATCCTCCAAGGAATGACAGACCTGGACCCCCAACACTACTGCGACCAGAAGAAGAAGCTCGAATCGAACAGTGGGCATTTTACATGGCCAGAGCTGCATTTCCGATAACAAGACCGATTTGATATACGCCGTGAAAGACTACGCCGATAAAATCCGTGAAACACGTGATTTACCTGCTTCTTTCCCAAATCAGTATTACAATTCAAATTTTTTTCTAAAAAGTTTCACTGTTATTTAAATTGTTTAGGTAAGAACTGGCCACGTCGTTTCTTACAAAGACATCCTTTGATCAAAAAGAAGTTTACCACAAAGCTGTCAAGATCTGGAGCTAATGTGACCGAGAACGTTCTGCGAATGTGCCCATCAAATATATAACCACAGACAAACAGACGTACCTCTTCGAAGAAAAATCCTGAAAAATCTTCGTCCTTATTCGAAACGTTACACTCATGCGCCACCATGTGAGCTTATTGCCTACTACTACTTATTTTCGTGAAACGGTTTTTGTCTTTGCTAATGGGTGTGCGCGCTTGCTTAAATCAACACCAGCGGCATCACTGACGGTTTTTGTCTTTGATAAAGAATGTGCACGCTTGCTTATAGCGACACAAGCGGCATTATTGCCCACTAAGCAAAATTTCAAAATTATCGTTATTTTTCTGGTCGGTGAAATCGTCATCGAGTGGCACGTCTGTTTGTCTGTGGTATAACTGTCATTAGTCACATATAAAAGTTGCATGCAACAATTTAGTCTTCATCTTTCATCCGATCAGGATGATTTACTGAAAACCGGATTGACTAGTAGCAAGCAAGCTTGCCGCAGTGCAGCATGTTCGTATGGTTTTCGCTGCAACACATGTTCATTTGATTGCAGCATTCCGTATGAAACGGCGCCTTTTTTAGTGCATCGAAATTAGTCAATTGAAGTAATTATTGTTTTTTTGTCACTCGCCAGAACTTTGCTAATAGTTAAAAAACTTTGAAATCGCGCTCATTTTTCTGAAATGTTTTTATTATTTCATCATTTTCTCGGCTTTATGTTTATACTGTGTTCATATTGTCTTTATATTGCGACACACAAATTTACAAGGTAGGAAAATTCAGCATTGCTTCAAGAATGTGTTTGTGGCCTTGAGAGAGGCCAATTGTAATTTATACTTGGCTGGAGGAACGAAACAATTCTCTATGATCTAGTGTATTTCGAAACAGCTTATGCTTCGGACCCAGCGTACTTGGTTAGCTCTTCGTGTAGCAGCAACAGTACGGTAGTCTGAACTTGGCTGCCTGCCACTTATCCCTAGCCCGATTGATACCATCCTAACGATGTGCTTATTGACGTTTGAACAGTTGACGAAAAACTAATGTTCTTCTCGCGCAACGTTCATCTTTATACTCAAGCGCAGTTCGAGCTTTTTTTTTTTCATTTTTCCATAATACCACATCCGCGGCCCCGCCCACTTGTCGCGTTAGTCCTCTCCGAATGTTTTTAGCTTCAATGGAAAATACTGGACACAAACCTTTGGGTTAAGTGTGGGAAGAAAACTGTTGTCATTGTTAGCCAACCTCTTCATGAGCGATTTTGAAGACGGTTGAGAAAAATATTTTCCACGTGTATGGAAGCGCTACGTAGACGACATTTTCGCACTGGACGCTACCTGGACCAAACTCTAGCAATGCTTAATTATCGCCACAGCTCTATCAAATTTATAGTAAAGCGAGAGAAAAAAGGAAAGCTACCGTTTCTGTACCTATACCAATAACCAGGAAGGAGAACAAAATCTTGAAATTCGGTATCTACTGTAAACCGACATTAACCGATCGCTATATAATTTCGGATTCGAACCACTGCTGTGGTGGTCAAAGCAAGCTTTCAATTCACATCGCCTGTTTAAAATTCTGATGGAAGACGCAGTGTTTGCCGAAGAAAAAGAGCGATTTACGAAGCGGCCGAAGTGAATGCTTACGAAAAAGGACTTGTGGATAAAATTCTCCAAAAACACTGACACAAACGATATGGACAAATGTTAAAAACGCTGCAACCGGAACGAGAATAAATAAGACGAGTCAGCCTGCCATTCTACCCCAAAGTTACCAACCCAATCCAAGTAACACTGAAACGGCATGGGCTTCAGGCTGTACAAAAAAGTGATAACACACTACGACCAAGATTGACGACCGTACATTTTGTAGTTGCTCCTCCGTGATCGATTTGAGCTAGTGAAGTTGCACAGAGAATCACGTACTTGGGATTAGTTTACCATCTTTGATGTACAACAATTCAGTAGCTTCCGCTTTGTATAGATCGATAATGGCGCCGGCCACGTTCTTACGGTCGTTAGGGCTAGGAAGCAGTTGTAGCAGTCGTTGTTATCGGAGACCGAGTTTACCTCTGCATCTCCACGACTGCGACGGAGAGGAAAGGTTTTTGTCACCGTGGTAAGTGACGAAATCGAACAACGTTGCGCGTGAAGTTAACTCATTATGAAGACGAACGATGACAAACGATGATCTTTCTTGTTAAACACCGTGAGCGCAGGCCATCGGCGTGCGCTAGAACCATTCATCATCAGAAGCATTGAGGTGCCAGCAGACGCGATTCTTTACAAAGTATACATTGCGTAGTCACTAGATTAATCATGATACTTGTTAGCCGCACGAAACCTACTCAGAAAGCAACGCGCGAGCAATCTTCGGCTAAACGGTCAGACCGAGACCGATTTTTTTCTGCATCTGTTTTGGAATGGAAGCGTTTCGTTATTTTGTCACAATGGTGACGAAATTTGATAGTTTGCGTGCGAAGCTCACGCGTTTCGAAGACAAACGATGAGTATTCTTCTTGTAAGACGCGCGAAATCCAGCCTTCACCCGAAGCATCCAAAATTAAAAAATTTGTTAACCCTGGAAACCATCAAGAAAGCAAGCGCACATCGACAGACGCGGTTTTTCCAAAGGTGTACATTTCGTAGTCATTTGATTAATCACGGTATTGATTGACCGAACGAAATGTACTTCGACCTGCGATGTATTTGTATAGTAGTAACGTTTGCATGTTTACATGTTTGCCACACGCAGTGTACCGCTTTGCTGAATAATTCTAAATGATGTTTCTTTTTAGGCAGAGTCCTGATGTTATTTTTCAATTTTTGATTGTATTTTCAATATTTCTGTCTATTTCAAATCATTTTTTTTTGTGTGGATCCCACTGCGACTAGTAGTTGTTTGATCTATTGTGGCATTGTCTGGACGTTTTTGCTGTTAGCACATTTCTGTTTTTTTTACCATTTTGCAGTGCTACTTATTGAGAAGTAACCTGCTCCGTGTTATAGTGCTTTTTGTCTTCTCCTTCAGACTTAGTAACCTACTTCCTTCCTTATCGACCTTATCATATCCTCCTGCCGGCTAAAAGCATATAACGTGCTATAGTCTTTGATATTATCGAAGCTTTAGACCAGTGGTTATTAAGTCTGGAGGGAAGTAATAGTATTTTTTGTCTTCTCATTCAGATTTAGTAACCAACTTTCTTTCTTATCGATTCTATCATATCCTCCTGCAAGCTATCACTCTAACAGCGTAGACGTGCTATAGTCTATGATATTATCGAAGCTTTAGACGAGAGGTTATTAAATCTGGAGAGAAGATTTTGTGTGAAAGAGCCTGAGAATAAACCCATACTTAAGTCCTTTTTGCGAAGGAATGGTTTGGTTCTACTAAGATTCGAACCCGAATCACCATTCGCTTGTCAAAGTGGACTCTGTAACCTTGCGGCTACGAAGCTCGAAATTATTTTTAGTCTTGTTTAAATTTTTATCATCCTGTTTTTCAAGTATTTTTCAGCTCCAAAAAATTACCATTGGTTTCATGTTTAGACATTTGACGCACCGTATTTCGATCAAAAAAATCAATAGCTATCGAAAACTCAACATCAAGAGTACCGTTCGACTTAAATAAGTTTCCTACGGAGCATCGGCCTCTTGATAGAACTGCTGGTAGAGGAACGCATCGTTATTCACATAATCTCCTAATTTACAACCCCACTGCTCAAATTATGATTCGCGTTCACGCTTCGTAACGAGCCTCATTTTGTCACTATGTCGCTATATGGCCTAGTGCTTTAACTCGGACCGAAACCCCGAGCCAAGCCGTGAATTTGAATAGAAAACCGATTAGGCGGTGCTTCCCGTAGATTGCAGTTAATTTTTTACGACTAACTTAACGAACCATCATTAGAATGGCTGTAGAGAAGAAGAAAGCCCTTGCTGCATTCGCAGTCAAGCATCACTCGTTCTTGGTAGCTACATTTCTTCCGCCGACAGTGCGCGATCGTCACGCAAACAACATACAAACCAACTTGAATGTTTGTGGGTTGCGACCCGCGATCAGGCTAAAATGGGAAATCAAATCCATCGAAGCACCAACCCTTGGGACGATAAATTTCGATCCATTAAAAATCAATTTTATTAACTATATTGGTTTTTATTGCGTGACCTCAGCCCAGCTGGCTGGTGCGGTGTGTTCTGAACGGAGGCAACTTTCCTATTCGAGCGTGAAATCGACAGGTGGGGCATTAGAAACGGAGGTGAAAATTTCCTAAACATACAACAAACATGGTTATAAATTTCTAAATCGGGTGGGGAAATAGCTCTCATTATGTGGCGGGAATTAAACTGTTTGAACTTAGAAAGCTTAATAAATTTCACCAGCTTATATTTGGCAATTAAAGTTACAGTGCGACTAGAACTGAACGGGAGCAGGAAATGTGGATCGTTCGTTTTTAATCGCATCCAAATCCATATAGCAATTCAAAGAAATTTAAGTCAAATATCATTCAACTGAAAAAAACTCGTATAAAAACATTACTTTCTAACTCTGAGTAGAAGAAAAATGCGAAGTAATTATTCTGCAATACCGTAAACTCTGAGTTTTATCTGTCATATTTTTCCATTATTTTCATTCTTTTATCATTTAACATTTCCATTATCTCTGTTGGTGGGCCAGCCTCTGGTTTATTCATTGAAATATATATTGGAATCAAGCAAAATCATTGCGAGCAATGTGCAAAGAATCTATCTCGCAACTGCTGCGTTATTGCTTTTATGGAATTCCAAACCATTACCATTCACACTTGCTGTGTGGTCCTCGTAACACTGTTGTCGTGCCTGAGAAAGCAAAATCATTAAAAAGTAAAAAACAATCGTTAAAACAACGCCACTCAGCGTGTCCGGCAAATTAACGTAAATAAATCATGTTTCCCCACGGTATGAGCACTGCAGCTCTACCCAAGTACTTAACATCACTTGTCTCAATTAGTCTGCCTCGCTCGAGCGCTGTGTGCGGCTTGATACACAAACGAAATGCCGAAGGCCTTTTTGATTAACCGAAATAATAGTGGGCAAAACCAATGTTCGCTAGCTCGTAAGCGAAGTGTCGAATTAGGCTGGAGTCCGAGCGATTAAATATTAGCCAACACCGCCCAAAATCGTACCAGGCCTAGCCATCCATCATCGTTTGAGTCTAGTCAAGGTCTGCTGGAATGTGACACCCACCCTCGATATCCGCTTACTCGAGTTGAGGCGGTTTTATTCATTCCGTAATTGAAAGGGCTAACTTCAATTTAGAATTAGCATTACAATGTAGAATTGAAAAACTAATATTTTTTACACCGTTTACCATGACTGACATATTAATGACTAGAGAGAACGAAATTAATCTATTTTTTCTATTATTTTTTCAATAAAAGCAATGTTGCCAATTTCGAAGACTGTCGAGTTCAGTTAGGGAACATCCAAAAATGACGTAGCTTTTTTAGGGTTTTTTTGAACCCCTCCTCCCCCATCGTAGCATTTCGTCACAAAGTCAGAACCCCCCTCTAGATAATTACGTAGCTTTATAACAACCCCCCCCCCCCACATATTTTTTTTTTGCAAATTTTATTATCCAAAACATACCTTGAGTCATAAATGAACAAGAAAAGACAAGGAAGGAATAAAAATGACCCTAAGCAGACAAAACAGTGATAAAAAAGAACAATTAGAAAAAATCCAAATTTTTTTCTTAGTTTCATGTTTGCTACGTAGCTTGGCTTGAACCCTTACCCTTCCCCTCGTCACATTTCGTCACAAAACTGCAAACCCACCCTCCCCCTTCAAATGCTACGTCATTTATGAATGTTCCCTTAATTGTTTTTTTTATTCATGTAGTCCTAATTTAGCTTTTACTGATTTTTACGAAATCATGGTTACGAATTATGATATGTTCAAGCTACTAGTCCTGTAACCCCCGAGTAGAAGTTTTTTTTAACTGTTAGTGATTTCATGATTCCAGAGGTTCGGACTATTTGCGCTCTTATGATGTATAAATCGGTAGTTTTCTCGATTTTAGATTCTTAGATGGCAATTTGCTCATCTCGCCACATCAATGTGGCACTACTTTGTTCTCCTATTAGAGAAAATTACCGTAAACTGGTAATCATTTCATCATTCCCATCATTGTGTGTTTCGCTTGCTACTCGCTCGATTCGGAGACACGTGAAAATATGGTAAAGTCGTTAGCTTTTATTCCGCTCAATCAAACAAATCTTTGTGCTTCGCTGCTGCTGTTTTGTCGATTTTCCACAGTGAGGAGTTTAGTAATACTAAACAGGTAAACTGCGTGGTACTGAGATCAGTACAAGCTTAAAATTGGCTGTGAAGTCTATTTGTGTATGCTTCAATGTCTAACAATAATGTCAAGGTTTTGAGAGAAGAAATGTACCTACCACTTTCTTTCACCAATAAAGAACAGAGTGAGAGGTAAGTGCGAGCTCATAATACAGAAGTTATGGTGTAGGAAGGAGTAGTATGAGTGGGAGACAGATGACTGTGGCCCCCGCAGGAGTTAGACATCGTATGTCAATCAATGCGTTTTGTGGCAGTTCGGGGTCAATCGTTTAGAGAAAGAAAGCAGCTCTGGGGAAGCCTGTCAAGGTAATTTTTATTTTTGGCAAAAAGACCAAAATTCAATTCAAATCGTTAATCGTTTTTGGACTCGACTATTCTGGCTGAATTGCTTACTCATTTTAGCAATTCATAGTTCATGTCTCACGTACGCCAGTAACGTCTTCAACAATTTGTAAACCCTGGAGTGTTTATACATGTCATAAGAATCTTTCCACCACAATTTTAAGAATAAATAAAATACAGTTAAACTCGTACTCGAGTGTCAGTTTTTTGCGGCGAACTTCAATTAATCAATCAATTCACTCCAAAACATACGCGATGATGGTAGCAAATCGACCCGAACATCGATGTCGATGAGGAATCCGAAAAAAAACAGTACAAAGAGCCCATATTATTTGCATAAATGATTCGGCGCTGCCGATAAACGCAGAAGAAGTCGTAAGTCGAATAATGAATAAATTGAAAAATATTTACTGCCCGGCTATTGTGGTATAATATGAAGCACCGATGTCCGGCCGTTGATCAATTCCGAGACGGTTGTGGCGTATGAAAACATGAGCGAAAACGACGATCGGCATAATTCGGGAGGAGAAGCACCAGACAAGGTTAGCTTTCGAGCTAGAATACAATTGACGAGGGAAAACGTGAATCTATTTTATGGAGTTTTTTTTTTGAACATGTCATGAATGACGTATGAAGTGACTGTAAAATTCTTGGCTTATTGTCGAACAAGGTCTGAAAGGTAGAAGTTGTATGTAGAACTTATTCACTTTAAGGATGAACCCAATTAAATGACCCAAAATAACAAAATCTATCAGGACTTCGAAATTCTACATTTGATTTATAACCTCATTTCCATTTCCTCAGTACCTAGTCATTGAAAACTTTGTTAAGTTTTATGCCAACAGAAGCAAAAATATGCATTCGGATGTCCGTAACAACTTATCGCCAAAGCAAAATGCACAAAACGAAATTCAGACAAAGAATTTCGTTATCTATTACAAAACGCTCAAGTGCCCGTTGTCCCCGGAAGTATCTACCTGCTGATTGGTATCGTAAAACAGAGACAAAGAAAAATAGCCCTTTCTTCGTTGTATAGCACAACAAAATATTATCTCGTCTAGGTCCTAGACATCAGGTGCTACTGAAGTAAAAGAAGTACGATAAAAAAGCAGCAAAGTCAACTCGTGTAATACAATTGCGGTATTTGTATTATTTGCATTTCGATTGCTAGGACTTGCTTTAAACGAGGATCACCAAGTCAAAATGTCTGTTTTAATTGTCAGTAGATTAAAAATGGCTTGAAAAATCGAAGGGACTATTTTTAATTAAATTGAAATTTTTCTAATATTTGAGGTAAGTTACGTTTTTCTTCAAAGATATTTTTTCCTTGAAGAGGCAATTTGAATTTTTATAATTGCTCATTACAATACAGATCGGACTCGATTATCCGGAGGCACGATCATCCGGGGGCTCGATTACCCGTGGCTCGATTCATCTCAGTCATCATCAGGAGTCATCTTATTTTCTTCAATTTCGTTCGTGATGAAAAAACTGTTCTCGATAAGTAAAGATAAACAAATTTAAATAAAAAGTCGATCGATTGTTCGGAGAATTCGTCTATCCGGAGAAAAATATTTTCCAAAACTCCGGATAATCGAGTCCGACCTGTATTAACATCAATTTATCTGATCTGATTTTTCTGCTCAAAAAATGTCCCTTTCAACAAACAATGCTAATTCCTCATTTTTTGAAAGTTGCAATTAAATCTTTCAAACAGTTATACAGCTTTTCTTGAACAATTTCATATTTCAGATATTCGGAAAAAATACAATAATCTTTTTATGAATGTCAGGTTTAAAAGCATAACTTAAGGCGGAACTCTGCATGAATTACAAATAGCCGACTTCGAATTTTCAAAGGCACAAGACTCGGAAATAGTTAATGCGTCACCTTTGAGAACACTAGCTTATGTTTGTACCACCATAGCTATGTTTTTACATGTTTCTACTTTGAAAACTGTTTTTTGTTTTCACCGTTGAAAACTCGGAGTCAGCCACTTCACACTTCACCCTTAAGTTTTTTTTTTGAACAAGATGTTTTTCGTAGATGAAAATGCTTGAGAATAAATTTCTTATTGAGCGTCTTAGTAGAATAGAATTAAATATTGAGAATAGATAATGTTAGCTTAGATTAGCGGAAACTGGTACATTTACTTATGGGAAATCCTCGCTGAAACCAGGTCGTTCATGACACAAGGTCTTTAAATATTGATTTTTCCGTTAGTTTTATTAAACGCTCGCCACACTGTACATCACACTGAACACGTATTGCGTAGATTAAAACCATCTTAGATGGACCACGTCCTTTGGTGGACCAGTAATCAGATTAATTCAATTTATGTGAGAACTCGAGCGATTCCTAGAAAAGTTTCATTGGGAAACCTCTTATCCAGTTAATCTACAACAGGATCACGAGAAATGTTCGTAAATTCCAATTTGAATCTATAGAAGAAGTTTTTCGTCGGGGTGGTCCACTGAAGGAAGCGATCCATCCAAGGCAGTTCTACCCTAATTTGCATCAGAGTTACAAGAATCATTTATTAAATTCCGATTCATGTTAAGAAAAATTGAGTTAATTTGACGAGTAGTCCACTAGAGGAAAGGGATCCACTATAAATTAATTTACTTTATACGGAGAGATCGTTGAATGTGCGCGAACTACGAAGGGTACAACTGCCTTGGGTGGACCATTTCATTTATTGAGAACGCAACAAGAGAGTCGTAAAATCAATTTAGGGCAAAACAAACTTGGATGGATCACGTCGCTCAGTCAAATTAAAATATACGAAAATTGATACGAAAACTCAAGAGATCAACAGAAAACTTCCATAGGGAAGCAAAGATAATCTTATTCAGTTAATCTGCATCACAATATACTGTTGGTCAAACTGTCTCGTCTTGAATCTGCTTCGAGGCTGGTATCGTGAAATAGGTCTTACCTGACTAGTCGTGAACTTCGTGTTGAAGTTGACTACTATGTATCTTCGGGTTTCTGCAATTCATCCGGAGTGCCCCAAGGCAGCAACTTAGGTCCGTTGTTGTTAACGCTATTTTTCAACTACGTTGCTTCGAAATCCTCTAGAAAAGTGATCCAAATGGTTGAATGTCATATACTACTCGACTCAGTTCGACGAATCGAGCATTTTTTGCATGTATACATGTGTACGTGTGTATGTGCACCTTTTTTTCGCACTCACTTTTCTCAGAAATGGTCTGACCGATTCTTTCTATCTTGGTGTCAAATGAAGGGTCTATCTGCCGTTTAGGTTGCTATTAAATTTCACTCTGAATTTCATTTCTTCTTATATCTTAGAAGCTATGAATATAGTTGAATTCAAATTAATGGGCTTTTAAACCCTTAAACAATGAATTACATAATGTTTAAACATGTGGTTTAAAAGTTATAGAAAGAAACGTAACCCGCAGACCGTTTAAAACTATAGCTACAATCAAAATATGTGGCCTCAACATCATTTAAATTTGATATTGTACTATTTTAATATTTGCGGCCTTGCTCGAGATTGAAGTTGAAATTAAAAGTCATTTCTATCATCTACACGTTCCCTTTTCATTTGATTGTAATCAAACTTAAGCAACCGTTATGTTTTAATTTGTAAAACAACGAAAGTCTATTATCTCAATTTTCTTATCTATTATTGAACGACTTATTTGAACATAACTAGTGTCATACAAACGAGTCATCTTTCACAATTACAAATAACAAACTTCATAACAATTTGATATGCTGTTCAAAAGTTTTGGAAAGAAAAGAAATTATCGTACTATTTGAACGTTCCCGGTATCGCTTGTGATTGAATTGTTCAAAATTAAGAGTCATTTCTCTAATTTCGCTATTTCCTAAGCACTAACATTACGTCAAATTACATATTTTATGCTTCAATTACAACATCAATATTTTAGAACCCAAAGAGTAAATATACTTTTATTGGATTTAAGCATTCATGTAAATCTATTTTTACAAATATTAAGTTTGAATGAGGAAGCCTGAGTCTGACCGCTAGGTGGATTAATTTAGGTTTTTTTTTATTTAAATAAGAATTTGTAAATGGATCTTGTGACTGTGATTTAATTTACCTATAGGGAATCTCTTTTCTCCGGAAAACACCATTTTCTCTTGAGAATTTATACATGTTTCTCGTGATTCTGGTGCAGATTGGCTGGATAAGATGTTACCCGATGGAATTTTTCTGAAAAACCCTTCGATTTTTCAAAAAACAAAAAATAGTTGTTCTGACGAGTGGTCAGTTATAGGTTAATATACACTAGATAAGTTGGACAATGAAAGTCAATGAAAGTTTTCTGGAAATTCCTCAAGTTTTCGCATAAAGTGAGTTAATCTGACCGGTGGTCCACTAAAGAACTGCCTTGTTCATGAGGCAAATAGGTACAGTGATCCTTTAATTGTTTTGATGTCTTCAATCCTATGTTAAAGTTTTCTCTGAGCTGCTTCGTTATACGCTTGCTCCACGTAAACAAACTCCATTTTTTGCTTCACTTTTTCACAGCTCATTCTTAGGGTACATTTACCTACAATGGACCCCTTTCCTATAGTGGACCACCCGCCACTTATCTCAATTAATGCAAGAATTGAAGGGTATTTTAGAAAACTTCCATTGGGAAACATCTTATCTTATAAAACATTTATAAATTTATTCATAGGAAGATTTATGTAAAAAAAAGTAGTTAGGTTAAAGAATGTACCCCTTAATTTTATTAACCTGTAGTGGACCACCCAAGAAGATTAACTCCATTACACGTAACATAAATCGGGATTTATTAATGTTTGAAGTGCAGATTGGCTAGACAAGATGTTTCCCGATGGAAGTTTTCTTAAAATTCCTCGAGTTGTCGTATAAATTCAGTTAATCTGGCGGGTGGTCCACTATAGTCCACTATAGGAAAGGGGTCCACTATAGGTTGATTTACCCTAATCTGACGAGTGGTCCACTACATTGGGGGTTTCTAGATCTTTTGCTTTGTGGAGCACTTTTTGTAGTCAAAATATTTGACTGAGAATATGCATTTTTCAATCAATGACCAAATAAATACAAAAAAGGGGCTTGGTTAGCAAACGCGCCTGTCAGCTCCAGCGAGAACGTCGCTATCTAAGACTCCTCGAGATGCTAACTAGGAAACATGAAATCTTAGTTCCCAATTATGGTGGGTCTAAGCTAACTGGACAAGATCTCCATAATCGTTCGTTCTCCCATATTGGGCGGCATAAAACTGCGTCTGATTCGGAACCAATTATATACCAGACGGCAGCCCTGTCGCTTCGCGGCTCTAGTAAGGCGTCGTGTCGAAAGTACACCGCTGTGAACGAATCAGAAGTAAAAACGACAATAGGTATCGAAACAAACGAACGAAAATGAACAAAGATTTGAAACTCGGTACTTGAAACAACAGTGTTCTATGAAGAGATCCGGAAACACACATGGCAACACCCTAATAGCAAAGCTTCCTAATAGATCGATCTTATTCTGGTAGACCGACGGCATTTCGCAGACAATCGATGCACTGTTCTTCCGAAAGCCAAACGTCGAAAGAAACCTTATAACCGATGAGATACTGGTGGCCGTGCGTTAAAAACAACTTTTCGACATTAAAGAAGAAAGAGTTAATTAAAGTGGGCAATGTATGTAAAAAAATTTATGGTGTTTGCTTTCAATATTATTTGAAATACTTTTAGACTTTTATAAGGTCCTCTATCCAACAAATTTATTCGATTTGTCCTCCATTTTTGGCAATTACATCCTCTAAACGACGCCGAAAACTAGAAGACGCTTTTCGAATGTAGTCCTCCTACGTCGACCGCCATATGCACACTATGTTAGACTTTAAGGTGTTCAAACCATTTCAACATTTCGGTCGAAACTTCAAATTTTCCATCAGCTAGTGTTGGGTCCGATTATACGTATGATATGGCACTCCATCTTGTTGTAGCACAACGTATTGATTCTCAGAGAAGTGGGCCTCCACCCAGGAAAGCACTTGATTCTTCAAAATATCCATTTCGGTATAGATATTAACACCAGTATAAATAAAAATAGGTCACATTTTCAAACCGTTGGACGCTTCCAAGCCAAACATCATTACACCACTCGGATGTTTGGTTTGGAATTTAAACTTTACCTTCTCAGAAACATCCTCAACTTTATTCGGTGAAATAAATCGTTCGGTGCGGCTGTTGGACACAGTGTCACAGCTTCTCGTCGAAGAACAGGAATATCATTTTTTTCTTTCTCAGCAAAGAAAGCAATTACTTCGAACGAGTCACTCGCAGTTCTTCTATCCACTCCGTGATGAAGTGTCGTTTCACTCTAGCTCTGGAAGATGCGTGCAAGCCTTCTTCAATGTCGAATGGATTTCTCAGCAATGTTGGAATCCTTGGCAAGTTTTCTTATAGAACGTACCGGGTTGATTACGATTTGCGTACGTGCAAACTAAGGACATCCATATCCCGGCTTTCGCTTCTTGGGGCCTGTAGGGACTTTTGATGCGATAAACTGTGGCCAAATGACATCCAACGGCTTTGGCTATCTCTTTCGGCGTCTTTTGGGCAAACAGTAAACTCGTAATCATTTTTTTGGCGTGCATTACCACTTATTCGGAATAAACCGATTCCGATATTCTGTTGCACCACTCAAAAGTACATGTAAACTGTTCAACAAAACAGAGCATTAGATACACAGACTAACTCAATACTAACATTTAAACATTTTCGCATTTTTTTCTGCAGCATACTGTAGACTTAGAAAAAAATTTCCTCGTCCAGGTCAGAGATTGCGGGTTCGTGTTCCAAGTGGATAAGGAAATTTTTTCCAGGTCTAAGTTACACATTTTTTTTTTGTTTTTCGCATTCTTGTTAAATTACATACATTGCCTACTTTACTAATCTTGAAAGGTCATAGGACAAAAAACGAAATTAGTTCGAAAGAAAGATTTGTCGACAGAAACGGCAGAGATATTGACTGCCCCAAAACGCATAAGAGTCCCACTGACAAAAACGTTCAACTGAGTAAAACGCAGTAGACGCAGGTAAACCACTGCATTTTTTTCCTTCCTATTGGTTCATAGAAGAAACAAAATTTTGAAACATGCATTCATCCGTTGTAACTATATATGACAGAATATTTTTATATGCAATAAGGTTATTGTTGTTACAAATACTGCCGCTCATGGCAAGTCCGTCCCAATTGCATTTTTGTCAATTTTGCGTTTATTTATGAAATCAATTCTTTTTTAAATCTACTTTCGATAAAACAAATATTTTTGAATACTTCGTTCTGAGGAACTATGAAAAAATAGCAAGTCGGTTTGTCCCATAGCAAAAGTGATCGCAAGTCGGTCCCATTGCAAAAATCTTCGCAATTTAACCCCACAGCCAATAATAATTATGAATAATGTGATATTCACCACAACTTATGGTCTTCAGGTTTGGAATTGGATGTACCAAGTGATGTTCGATAGGAGGTTTGATTGAATTTTACGCGTTCTACATCGTGTGGCTCTAGCTAGTACAATGTTTTCTTCATAACAAAGTTTCCACCAGTAGCTTCGTTCAGCTGTTGTTTGTTGACAGTGAACGCTTTAGGTGTGTCACTGTATTGTTAGTTAAAGCATTCCTTAGTAAATGCTACTTTTCGTATTTTTTCCGTATTTTATGAAGAGACGTGGGCAAGAATTGTTCAATTATTATCGTGAATTTCGTTTTGAAGAATTTGTCAGTCATATCAAATACTTCGGTACGCTACTTAGCAAACATTTTCCCAAGCTATAGGTGTTCTTTCATATTTGCTTCCACTGCTACGTGGAACCTGTCCGCCGTCACGAACGCGTGACCGCTATCAGGAAAATTAAGAACAAGTTCCTACACCCAAACTGATTTCGAATTTATCAGTAGTATCAAATGTTAAAACAAAATTTACTTTTATTTTGAGTGGTGCAGTTGCTGCATTGTGTTATGCTTCTCACAAAAAACTTGTTTAATGAAGCACGAGAGTAGGTCATTTATGAATTGACCAGCGATGGTTTCATTCCAAACGCAAGCTTTAGCACCGCCATCGATTTGTAGTAGTTTGTTTTTCATCACTGGTCGTAGCTGGCTATGGGACTGACTTGCTATCATTCTGGCTACGTACCCTAAAAGTAATCGCATGTGAGTCCCAGCTTATGATTTTCAACAAATTTTAATCAAATTTCGGTGTGTATGTGAATTTTATGATGCAAAAGTGTTAGATTGTCATTGCAGTACTAAATTCTGTTGATGGTCTTGATTGAAAAAGCATTTGGGTGCAAAATTTCACCAAAAGTGTTACGATTTTCAATTGCTGTTTTCTCATCAGCACCAAAACGCAAATGGGACGGACTTGCTATGAGCGGCAGAATAGTACACTCCAATTGGTCTTTTGATGAAAGTTACTATGATTTTCTACTAATTATTTTTAGCTCTGAGCCTGTTTTGCGTTTATTTGTAAGATGAGACTGACCAAAATTAATATTTTTATCATCATTTTAATAATAAACATAACTTTTTCTTCGTCATTTCTCGAGAGCACACGTACTGTAAAGAAGTTTCTGAGGTTTATCTCGAAAGTGATGAAAATTCTCATGGGACTGTTATGCATTTATGGGCAGTTGAGGAAGACGAACAAACTGTGGATCCTTCAGGCTTGGATGAGGTCAAGAAAGCTTGTAAATGATTAAAAAGTCACAAAACAGCTGAAAAGGACTGCATCTTTGTTAAGTTTTTGTAGGTCGAGAGTGAGCAACGGTTGCGTTGTCGCAAATATATAAAACCTCAAAGAGAAGGTTTATTAATTTGAAAATGCAGGTGCTCCGCTCAACATTTGGATTTCTCGCAAAACATGTGAAAAGGGCCCATGTACCATATGTAAGCAAGCCACAATTTCACGTTTTTTTGACGAATACAAGCTTAATCTACCCGTAAAAGTAAAATTGCTTTATTGAAAAAAACTTCTTTAATCAACAAATCTTATTTGTAAGGATAGATTACGCTTGTATTAAATACAAAACGAGAAAATTTGGCTTGTTTGATGGCAGCGAGATGTAATAAATTGTTTCACCGAGTGAAAGATGTGCAATGTGCATATCCGATGTCGATCGCTGCAGCGTGCGCTAAAAATGATTAAAATCGTTACAGAAAGTTGTTTCGATGGACATTATTCTAATGCGACGCACCTTACTTTTTAATGTATCTTGTAGGATTTTTCTCAGCTTTCAAATGCCATTCTCAAAATCAAAATCGGTGGTTGCCAATAATTTTAGCGATAAAATTTAAGATGGTGGTGATTTCAAGATGGCGGCTACAATTTTGAACATTTTATATGAAAGCCCAAGATGTTTTCTGCCCAATGATGTGCCGTTCGTAGAGGGGTTTGGATCAACATTTTAAGACAAAGTTCGACAAAGATATCAGTTTTACATTTTTAAAAACTTATTGTTCCGAACGAGGGGCCCACCAACTAAAACTAATTTTACTATAATTGTTATTATTTGCTTTATGCGTTCAATCTAACTAAAACAAAAAACAACTTTCAGAAGACCTCGTGTCACTAGTGGCATGATTCCAGTGATTGCCTATATATGTATGTTCCTTAATAAACAATTCGTCAAAAACTTGGCATATCGTCTATTAAGTATTAAGACTATTGCAAAGACTTAGCTTTGCCAGGGACTTGTGATAAGCACGAAGAGTCCCTGTAAGTGCAGGGAATTAAAACATCCGCACTGATTCTACTTTGGAAATCGAATGTTTTATTAATTAACTTCAAACTTAATTCTACCCTACCAAAAAGAGTCGGAGAGAAACAATTCTCTTGTCCGATTCTTCGTTTTGTCCTTGTTAATCCTAACACTTTTAATTAGTTAGTTATGCATTTGTATCTTCCGTCTCGCTCAATTTACTCGCGGACAGGCGTCACTTACTCAATCGAAAATCGTTCGGTATTCATTATTATTATTATTATTTTAGGTTATTTGCCATGTGGCCGTCATCGTTTCGTTCTCATCGGAAACGGAGCGTCGCATTTCGACTTCGAATGCTATTGAAAAAAAAATAATAGTAAAGTATCGTTCTCTTGAAATTAGTAGAATTGCTGAGTGCTTTAAGAAATGCTTATTAATCATACATGCGCGGCTATTATTTCAGAACCTGTCTGTGAGAACGGAATGTCGCGATTAATTCCTAATTCGAGAAACATGCATGGACAAGAATATTCCTGTCCATGGGAATGAAATGCAAGAGTTTATGAGAATCAAAAATGCTTATTAATTTCTTGGAAGGCCTGTTCATCTCCTCCCACTCAAAGAGCCGTGAGTCATCTAGAAGAGATGACATACGTCGGTCTGCTGCTGGCATATGTATAATACAAAATTTAAAAGGAATGATTTCGCCATCCTTCCTGGTTTCCCATCATATCGTCGTTTGTGGAGTTCGTGAAAATGCTTGCAGGGTCTCGTCGTCGAATCGATGCATCGAGCCGGGGTGCCGGAGAAATTAAACGGGAGGGGCGTGTCTGGCCTACAAGGTTCTCAACAGCTGGTGGTAGAATCGTCTTATTGCTCCTGGTGGTGAAATCGTCTTATTGCGCCTGGTAGTGGAGTCGTCTTATTTGCTCCTTATATCGTCAAAACCGCACGTCACCGTGTTTCGTCGAATGATCTTCACGAGTGCACTCTTGTCCTCGTATGTTATGAACTTTGTTGGCTGGCGGACTTCTCTCCAAAGTGTATTGGCTATATAATCGTATTACGCCCGCCGAAAAAACAATCTCCTAAACCAAGTGGCAGCAGTCGTTTCGTGATTGCCAATGGTTTCGTTATATGGTGATAGTCAGCTGGCTTGACTTGACCGACTATACAAGGTTGCAAATAACTTGCTTGTAGAATAACTAGCTTGCATTCATGCGCGCATCTTGATTAGCAGCGCGAAAGGAAAAACATTGTCGTTAAAACGATGCAAAATTGTGTAACGATGTTTTGCTCGTTGGGTTTTTAGTGATTGCGGCCCATGTTTTGATAGGTATGTGCTTGCATTCCACTCATTAGGTTTTGCCTCAAAATTTGGTGTATATCTAGCCCGACCGTGGGCTGTGTTAATTTTGGCCATGTCGTGGTTGACTTCCTTCTCGTCACAATTCGCTTCCTCGATATGCGTCATCCATCTCGGTATTGGTCATCCTTCTCTCCTCGTCATGCTGTTTAAACCGTTCAGCCTTCCACACCCGACCGTCCAACTCCCCTTACCCGACTCCTCGTTCTTTGTGATATATGAGAGTTTTTATAAGGAACCCTCTCGGCTGCTTCCTGGATAACTCGCTCCGTCTCGATTATTGAATTCAGAATGGTATCACTTCTTAATTTCTACTCCTACTAAGCAAGCGGTTGTATTTTTTTTTTGTGTAAATTCTTTTTTTTTTGTGGGCCAACTTGCTGTTTAATATTAATTGCACTCGCGAACGGGCTTTAACGTTCTATTATTTCTCCTAATCTTCTACTTAAACACTATGCCCGTTTTTCTTTTTCTTCGATTAACATAATTTTCCATTTCCTACTAAAGTGTACATTTTTTCTATTATATCGGATGCTATTGGTTAATTAACGTTTACATTATTCATTCTCAACGAATTTTTACTTCACAATTCATTTTTTTTCTTTTTTTTTTATACTCGAACTCAATCCGATTTACAAACAATTCTTTTTCTAATTCTCGTGCGGAGTACATTCCGCTATCAAAAAAACTTATCTCATCTCTTTTTCTTTGTTAATCTTTGTTGCCCGTCGTGGCTCTTTCCTTTTCATTTCTGTTTTTCTCATTGCGATTATTCTTTTCTGTTATCGGATTCACAACTATTTTATCCGATTTACAAACAATTCTTTAGGCCACTTCAGTTATGTCAAACTCCTTTACTGGATGATTTGCAAATTCTCTTTAGTTATACTGTTGTCTCGGTCCGTGTGTATTCTTGTCATACTTACATTCTACTTACACATCTCTCATTATGCTGTTTGCTGCATATACCTCTCCCCCTTCCGTCCGAAGGTGTGACCACCTGTCCTAGGGATTCTGAAAGATAAGAAGGTTAGATATAGAAGGAAAGTCTCACACACTTAATCATCCTGTGTCGGTTATCCCCTTGTTATTCTTACACTCAGTTTGCATTCTCGTCAATCATTCAGGGTAACCATCCCGTTGTAACCAATCACACAATCCTAACTATTAATAGAATGGTGGAATCTACTAGCGTTAGTCGTCCCCTCGTCCAGAAAGTTCAACATTTTTTTCCAAAACGTCTTTCTTAGTTAGATTTGGCGTTAGTCATCTTATATCTTTATTTAATCAGTCCCCGTGCTTATGAGACCTTCTGTTCACTGTATGTTTTTCCCATATTCAAACTTGCTTTTTAAATTTTATTAAAAAAAATTTATGCTTGAATTTCCCGCACCTCTTTTTTTGCAAAAACTTTTTTATTCTAATAAATGTCACTCCTATTGTCATTCGTCAACACGTTTTTTCTTCATTTTTAATACGCCCACAATTGTCTTTTTTTTTCTTTCGTTTCCCTTATTGAGCCCTCTTGATTTTTTTCTTCTATTATTTACCACCCGTTTAGTTAGCTCAATAAAGGCTGCATTTTTTTTCATTCATGGCAACTTTCTCGTCTTTCCGCACGCTATTCCATTTTTTACTCAACTTTCCGTCGAATTTATGCTTTTCGACTCTTGTCAATAAACGTTTATTCATCTTTTTCGGCGACTTTTTTGTATTTCTTCACGCCTTCATATTTTATGTCTTCGTTCAATAACCTTCGATTTTGGTCCAAAGCTTGCTTAGTTATCGATCGGCTCTGTCAAATAATTCCTATTTTTTTCGTTAATTTTACCGTCAGTCGCTATTTTTTTCTTTTGCAAAATGTCTATTTTTCTTTTCTAACGTCTCAGGAAATTTGCTTTAAAAACGAAAGTTTTTCCAGTCGCAATATCGCCGTAGCGATGTCAACTCATTCCAATATGTTTATTTTTATTTTCACTTTGTTATGATACCGAGCCGTATGGGCCTTTTCGGAGCTTTGTTACTTGACTTGCTGTTACTTATTATTTTGTGTAATGAAAAGTGTCGTCCTTCTTCCTCTGCGATGGTGGCTTTTGCTCTAGTCGTCTTGGAGTCTTTAATATTTTCATTTTCCCAAATCACCTTACTAACTGGTGTATTTATTTCCTGGAACATTCCCAATTTTTTCATCACTATTTTGTGAGGCTCTGTTTCCCTTTTAACGCTTTTTTCCCGCTTACTGTGATCGCTACCCTCAATGTCTTGTTTGTTCATTTTAAATATGTCCTGTTTAGTTGTACTTGCACGGTCAGCAATTCTTGGCCGTGATACTTTTTCTCTCTCTTCCGTTCGTTCATTTGTTAAATTTTCTATCGTTGTTCTGCGTGCGCAGCATGAAATTCTCCCTTTGTATAGGCACAGGATTATAATAAAAGTTGTAGTGATCCCTATCACTACCGGTATACTTGTCTACGGATTTTCCAATGGGGCATAAATCAGATTCTTTAAACCGTAGCCTTTGGTTTTAATGTCTTTTACATCAACCCCGAGGTCAAATAAGGTTTTTTGATTTATATAGGAATATACTATTTCAATTCCATTCCAAATTGGGACTTCTCTTAAGTCCACGTCCTGTGTTTCTATCCTGTTTATGTTGTCTGGTAGTAATGTAACGTTTGTGTCCCATTCATAATTTGTCTCGTAGTATTCTAGTCGTCCGAAGACATGTGAAAGGTGAACTAAAGATCACGCAATAATATCTTCTGTACTACTGTGAATAAAATTGAATTGCACCACTATCCGCAATGTTTTGGTGAGTGGCAGAAAAATCTTAGCTATTGCACAATTAAATGATTTGAGGCTAATTTCTCGTCTTTGCAGATTACCATTTGCATGACGGGTGGGATGATCCTCGTTTCGTCTCGGCAGCCCTCTTTATCATTTCCAGAACTTTATCAGCTCCTAAGTTATTCAATGCCTTTCATCTTTGTTTCAATAGAGTCAACATAAGAATACAAACCTGTTACAAGAAACACATTGACATAAGACAGGCTGTCGTAATTCTACCGTAACCTTGCGGTCGTATTTAATAAACAACCTCTTAAATTTTTCTGTTGCTTATTATTGAGTGTTCTTTTAGAGTTTTTTGGGGCAAATTTTTTTTTTCACAATGTATATTTTTTTTACAAGTCAGCATGTTTCCTTCACAAAACGAGAATTCTTCACACAATTATTACAATAAAAGTATTTTTCTTGACTGTGCCTGCTATTATACCTGACGATTGATCATGAAGCGAAAAGGACTTTACTGTTTGATGACGTTTTTGTATGTGAATAATAACATTCTACTTGTACACAATAAACAGCTATACAATTGACTGATACAGTTGATAATCCCTATCAGAAACCACTTAAACCTCAACAATAAAACTGATATACGATTCGACTATACTGTTCCTCCTCAGACTTAAGCTTGAGTGGCCTGCGCAGTATTAGCGGGACGCACGATGTTTCCACAATTAATCTTTACTCTGGTGCTGGCCCATGTAGCCTTTGGTAAGTGATGTGATGCTACTCTTGCCTTACAACCTAACTATTTTGCTACCCCTAAAGCTGCCCCATCGGGAAGAATTGTCAACGGAACGGATGCCTCGATCGCAGATTATCCCTTTATGGTGTCCCTGCGTGGTAGCACAGGGCGCCACTCGTGCGGTGGATCCATCCTGAATGAGCGATGGATTTTAACGGCGGCACACTGTGTCAACGATCACACCACTGCGTTGGTCCAATCGATCCAGGTGGGACGGTCGGACGTTTCCACCGCAGTGGACGATTCCGTGTACCTCATTGCGGACGTGATTATACATCCGCATTACGATGCTGCCAACAGCTACATTGATGATGTGGCGTTAATTAAGCTGCAAAAGCCACTAGTGTTCAGCGACACCGTTCAACCCGTCATACTCCCGACGAAGTACGAAGAGATGGCGGAGCCGGATCTGGATGTTACCCTGATTGGCTGGGGAAGGTTGGAAACGGATGGGGAGCTGCCAACTACACTGCAAAAAGTTGACTATGCCGTTGTACTCAATAGGGAGTGTAACCAGCTGCACAGGAGTCACATTTTTCCAAGTCACATCTGTGCTGCTTTTCCTGGTGGCGGTAAGGGGCAGTGCAATGTAAGTGCGGATGTACTACACGGAATACGAAGGGATTTTGCTCAATCGGTACATTTGCTTTTTACAGGGTGATTCGGGAGGACCTCTACTGTACAAGGGCGTTCAGGTTGGTATTGTCTCGTGGAGTGTCAAACCGTGTACCGTTGCCCCGTACCCTGGAGTGCTAACCAAGGTGTCCTACTATATTGATTTTATAACAAGAAATATTTCTGGCTGACAAAATCAATGTCAAATAAACTAGAACGGTTGACCACGTTGTTAACGATGCAGCAACACTCTTCCGAATCTTTGGTTTCTAGCCAGACAAGATTATCAGTTTGATAAAGTTACTATCAAGAAATACGTGTACAACGACGCGTCGTCATAATTGCTGCCAACATTTTTTCTAGATGATTTCTGTCTCAATTTGAGTTATTTTATCTGACTCGATTAGTATGACATTGTGCCCGCTGATTTAAAACATTGATAATTTTTGGGTTATTGACGACGATTGTTAACCACAGATAGCAACGCATTGTTTTAAAAAAATGTAAGTAAGTAAATTGAACGTTACTTGTTTATTGAAACAGATTTTTGCGATTACAGCGTGAATTTAAGGTCTAAACTTTGAATTCCGGTTATATGAAGGTTAAATTCACAATTCGAGTATAAACCTGAATATGGTGTCATAAACATTAAACTTCTAGTTCTGAAGATACATGCAGAAGCATCGATTGTCATGATTAATTTTAAGATTATTATGTCTCACTTAAACTAATTGCATGTATCAAAATATCAGCAGTCGATCATTTCGTTGGGTTGATAAAGATGCAACATCTCCACATTTCGCTTCAAAAGCGAACCGATGGTGAAGCGTCCGGTTCGGAACAATCAAAGAGTGTCAATATTGGGTGTTCGAAGTGCATTCGTTGCACACCGCACACATATTTTCCAACCGCCAATATCCATATCCGAGAGCCATGCATTCCACGTGAAACTGAACGTATCATTTTGTTCATATTTAACTTAGCACACTCTCGTGCCACTCTATTCGCATTGCTACACTCTTCATGAGCCCCCCAGCTGCTTCATGTAGCCAGCCTAATGTAGCCCTCATTCAGCACACTCGCTCTAGGGGTCTCATTAGCGAAGCCCTTCGTCGGTATACGTAGGGAGTGTGTTTCGGACCACATCCAGCGAGATAGAAAGATTGAGTGAGACAGAGAGGGGAGAAGTAAATCAAGTCCGGTCTGGCCACGTTGGCGCAAAGCTAAAGGTCCCCCTCCCCGACAGCGGGAAAATACCGCTACAAAATTCCAAGGAAAGCGAAATTAACTGACTTTCCCACCTCTTCCTTCGTACTCCTCATTGATATCCTCCGCCCGTTGACCGCTGTGCGGTTGGTGGTAAGTGTCTATCGAAAGGGAAAATTATTGATTGCTTATTGGATAATGGGATTTTTCCTCTGTTTTCACGCGTTCGGTCAGTTCACAAGTGCGGCTCATTAAAGCGATACCAGCCGCGTGTCAGGGGTGCACGATGTGATCGACGTTGGTCAAAAATAGTCGACATGGTGATTTATTTCAAATGATCAGTTGTAATTCCTCAATTCTTAACATTTAATTTCTTCTCAACTTTCATACAAAAAAAAAAAAAAGAAGAGAAATTGATATTCACGCATGCCGTTCGCTGTGCTGCACACAGGAAAGACTGCAAGCGACGAACTTCGGTGCCCTGCAGAAACACAAGCGGCTGGCAGCAGTGCAGTGGCGGGGGCAGTTTTGTCCTACCGGTGCATGAAAGCGAAATCGATCCGCGGTTCGCGCGCAGTCCAACCGAGCGGGATATGGTGCGGTTAAACTTGAAATCGATAGTTGAAATCGCCGAGTGGAGCGCACAGATGTGTTCAGACAACAGGCGGAAAAAGTAGATTCATGTGATGTGGTCAATGACGCGATTTATGGCGTTTTTGCCTCCTGAAATGGGCTTGAGGAACTGCGGAAGATTGACGAGTTATTTCCTGCGATGTGATGCAATATTCTGCGGTACTAGGGCGAATTCGTCCCCAGCATGGATTAAGCAATTGATTCCGAATTGCTTGTTCGTGGCAGTGAACGTATTGAAAAACGACCGAAAGCCATTAGGCCAGTTTGTAGCTCTGAACGAGTTAGCTTTGGATGTCCATTGTCAAGAGCGCGCTTTGCATTGTTCAAATCTGAACAGGGAAAAGGCTTTCTCTAATCTTCATAAAACAAATTGCCTTTTTTAATGTACTGCACCGGATTTGGATTGGTTATTAGATGTCATTATCATTGAATTATCAGACGCCGTGGAAACTTCATATACAGTGCATAAAGCTTTTCACTGTATTGACTGAGTTATTTACTCATTTGTTTGCTGGATTAAAAAAATAGATTTAGCTTCATTTGGGATGATTGATTCCAGTATCTGGGAAACACCGCTCAACTTTCTTATTCGAATGAATTTTCTAATAAAAAATCGAAAATTCCTTATACACTTTCTTTAATAAAGCAAAATATAGAAAAGCTTTTTAATCGTGTATTCTAATGATGTTTTCTTTTCCATTCGAAGTCAATTAATATTTTTTATAGGGCGAAGTTCAGAGCAGTTTGGTGGATTAATCTCCTTTGGTACATATATGACTTTGTTAGTTTTATACATGATCGAGCCAAAAGATTGTACAATTGTTATGCTTTTCAATCAAGAGTAATAACTTTCTGTGCAAATGGCTTTCACTGATTCAGAGCAAAGTAGGCAGTATGAATTTGCACTCGTACCCAAGTGAGTTTTGAAACTTGGTTGCACATTTAATTTCGGTTTGCACGTAAACCCTACTGCCATGAAATTCGCACCGCGTCTGCTGCAATAGTTTGTTGCTTTGTCCTTTGAAAGCTTAAATTGATCTAAAAACGAACTCATCCGATACATCATCGCCTGCATCGTTGAATATATCGTGCACTGCATGCATTGCACGCATTTAAACTCAATCGATCAGAGTGTGCGGTGCAAAAAAACTCAAACTATCCAGAGGAAGCAGATTCAAGCTGAATTCAAATCTGGAGAAGTATTACTCTGTTCGACTTTGCATGAGTTCATGCCATCACTGATTCAGAGACATCCACTCCCTTCGGTGCGGTATAAAATTGCGGTCCTGGCAGAGTCTAATGTCGGATTCGTTTTCACGGCAGGACTATCCCGTCTCGGACTACGCTTTGCAGCTGAAAAAAAAACACTTTCCGAGCAGTTGCAATGGTGTGCGTAATACCAGAGGTAGCTGTCACTTTTGTTTTGGTCATTATCGCCATTGTCTTTTATCGCGTTTGTGCTACTGTACGAAAAATTTGTCAATTTACTGAAAAATGACAAAATAACAAAATAAAATAAATAAAATTCAACCTGATGTTTGACACGCGAAGAACGATAATCAAAGCAAACCGATTTTGACACATTTTGTTTGACACATACGTGTGAATGTGTTGGTGTCTTCAAAACTGCACTCTGTTTCTTGCGCGGACTGTCCGGGACAGAAAAAGGGTAGTCTGGGATAGTCCAGAAAATGTAAAAAAAAAAAAACAGTGATAGGACAAAGTGTAGTCTGCGGGGTAGCTACACCGCAAAAACGAAAACGACATAGGTAGACTAATTTTTTGTAGGTTTTGTCATCCATAATAACAAACTCCGAATTCTTGGTCAGAAGTTCGCCATAGTTTCCTAGCCCTCGCTTTCACAGTTTCGGCATGTTTGGTGCTTCGTTTTGGCCGCTCTTGCTTCCGACGAGCCGCTTGTAATGATCTCTTATCCTGTCCATTGTGGGGTCACTAAACCTGAGTTTTCTGCCACGTCTCGAGGCATCTTTGGTCGGCAGAAAGGCCACGTATTTCCAAACTTCCGCGCAGGATGTAAAAAGAAATGACAACATCTAACTAATTTGGTTGAAAACAACAGGACGCAGCATAGCTTTAGCCTAATAAAGTTTAGCTAAATACTGCACGTTATTTGAAATGGCGGTTACTTACTTATTAACTTTCCTGGTGAAACATCGCTCAGAATTTCACCTGCGTCACAATGTTACGTCAACGCACTCGGTACATGGCAGCTTGTCTCCAGTTTCTTGATCGTCCCACATTTCCGAGATCCTGCTTTACTAGGTCCAACCACCTAATTCGTTGCGTAAAGAACGTAAAGGTCTTGTACCGGCCGGATTCAAGGTGAACACCATTTTTGCGGGATTCTTGTCCGGCATTCTTACAACATGTCCCATTGTACCTTTCCAACTTTAGCGACTTTCTGGATATTGGGCTCGCAATAGAGTTGCGCCAACTCGTGATTCTTTTTTCGCCTTCATATGCCGTCCTCATATACTCCGCCGAAAATGGTCTAAACACACGTCGCTCGAAAACGGCTAGTGCTTGCCTTGCAAGTCCTTCTCGAGCATTGTCCGTGTTTCGTGTCTCCGATCTTATGAGCGTCTTGTACATGGTGCCCTAGGTACGGGGGCGAAGCTTGCCAGATCTCAACGTCTTGTGGATTCCGTAGTAAGCACGACTTCCAGCTACAATACGTTTGCCGATTTCTCTGCTGCAGTTTTAGTCTGACGTTACCGACGATCCAAGGTACACTAATTCGCCATCCACCTCGCATTCGTCTTCGTCGATCACTACGCTACGCTAAGGTGAGCCGTATCGCGCTCGGTTTGCCCTACTAGCAGAATCTTGGTCTTTGACGTATTCACCTTCAATCCAATCTTTTCTGCTTTACGTTTCAGCTTGGTGTACTGTTTACCAACCGCCTGGAACGACCTCCGACAAGGTCCACGTCGTCAGCGAAGCAGATGAACTGGCTGGATTTATTAAAGATCGTGTCCCGCATCATTTAAATAAAGGCTGCATGTTTCATAACACCTTCAAGCGCAATGTTGAACAGGAGGCAAGGAAAACCATTGCCCTGTCGGAGTGCCTTGTGTGTTTCAAACGGGCTTGATACCGCACCCGAAATCTTCACACTGCACTGTACACCTTCTATCGTGGCCTTAATCAGTTTTGTAAGTTTCTGCAGGGTTGCCATTTTCGTCCATTACTTTCCATAGCTCTACACGGTCGATCGGTCGTAAGCGGCCTTAAAATCGATGAATAGGTGGTGCGTGAGGATTTGGTGTTCGCGACACTTCTGGAGGACTTTCGTGACGTAAGGATTTGGTCCGTTGTCGATCGCCTATCACCAAAATTGGCTTGATAACTTCCCACAAACCGTCGTGCTAGCGGCGAGAGACGGCGGAAGATGATCTGGGAGAGCACTTTGTAGCCTGGGTTGAGAATCATGAGCGTTCGGTACTTCTCACATTCCAACTTGTTGCCATTTTCGTATATGGGGCATATTACTCTCTCTAGGTAGCTGTTCTGTATCCCAGATGCTGACTATCAGCTGAGGCAGGGCGCAAATTCATCCGGGCTCAGCTTGATAAGCTCCACTGTGATGGCATCCTTTCCAGCTGATTTGTTGTTCTTGAGCTGCTTGATAGCATTCTTAACTTCACTTTTCGGGGGCCATATGTCTCCTTCATCCGCTGTGCTGACGGATTCGTTCCTCGTACCGTCTTGGTCCTCTGACTCTGCGCTATTTAGGTGTTGTAGTGCTGCTTCCACTTGTCAAAAACCTCGCGTTCATCCGTCAAAATGCCTCCATCTTTATTCCGCCACATTTCAGCTCGCGGCATAAAGCTTGCGTAGGATGCATTTAGTTTCTTGTGGTTAGAATCTACGTGTTTCTTGAGAACTATACAGGTGCTCCATTTGCTGACACTCCTGCTCTTCCAGGCAGCGCTTTTTGTCCCTGAAAAGATGAGTCTGCTATTTTTGTTTCTGTTTGTACTAACTCACGTTATAACGGGTCCTTTGCTGCAGTATCAATGCCCGCGCTGCATTCTTCTCCTTTGACACTGTTCGTCGAACCAGCCGTCACGTCGACTGCTCTCGAAGAAATCCAACAGCACCTTCCGTTGCGTTGTTAATGGCTGCTTTCACGATACTCCACCAGTCCTCCAGAGTGGCTACGAAAAGCTCTCCCTCATCCGGCAATGCTGTCGGGGAGTTTAAGTCGATCATACCGAGCAGTGCCTTCCGTCAAATAAAACGTGATCGATTTGTGTTTCAGTCTATTGTGGTGATCTCCAGGTGTACCGATATGGGAGGCTATATTCGAAGTAGGTACTACGTACGACCATGTTCTTGGAGGCGGCGAAGTCAATGAGTCGAAGGTCGTTTTCGTTCGTGAGCCGGTGTCCGCTGAACTTTCCAATAACCGATCTGAATTTCTTCTCCTGGCCAACCTGACCGTTGAGATCTTCGATAACGGTTTTGAAGTTATGTTTTGTACAGCTATCGTACGCACGCTCCAGCTGCGCGTAAAAGGCGTCCTCATCGTCATCGTCGCTCCCTAGGTAAGGGCTGTAAAGGTTAATGATGCTAACGTTAAAGAAACGGCCTGTGATCCTCAAAATGTACATTTTGTTGTCGATTGGCCACCATCACGCGCTTCTGCGTGTTGACAATCACATTGAAAGCTGTACCCAGCTCGTGTGCATTGCCCCAGCTTTTTTAGATGGTGTAACCATCTTTGGACATATGTACCGCTACTGCCTTCCAACATACCACCTGCAGCGCAACAATGTCGAACTAACGGCCCCCTAATAAGTTGGAAAGAATGAAGGTATTTCCCAAAAAAATAAGAGACTTGCAGTTCCATGATCCGAATTTTCAACTGTTAGTCCGTTTTCGTTGCCTAGGTCTATACCGATTGTTCCGGTCCGTATTAATTTTATTTGCTTCCTGTGCTGTTTGTATTCACGGCTGGTTTGCAAGGCATGCACTAATCCCCGGAGGGCCATTGTGACAGCACAGTTTTGAGTCCCACGATGGCGAGAGGACGTTGATCAGCCGCCCCTAACATTGAGAACAGACGCTCGCAACTTTGCCCAAAATACACTTACCAGTTGTGTCCATGTTTCAACTGGCAGTCGATTGTGATCGTATTACTTGTGGATGGTGAGATAGGAACTTGTTAAGATCGGAGCTAAGTTTAACGCTCCTTCCAGGTTGTCAACTTACTATTTGAATCCCTAATTTTATCGTGTTCTTAAAAAGATTTCGCATAAAAAACATTCAAACAATCATATTTATTGGAAGATGTTTGTTGACTTTCTTACTCGAAGAATAATTTCCATCTCTTCCAACATTCGAGTAGTAAGCCTACGCCAGATCCGGCCAGAGCACCACGTCTTCGCGATTATGGTATTTCTTGATGAACTACGCAACTTCCGGCAGACTTTTCGTACTATAAATTTCCCCATTTACGGCCACTCCGGAGCAAAAAATGTCAAGTCATGTCCTTTCACCGAAAAAGCAGCCCAATAGTTTTCAATTACCGAATCGATGGGGATGACCTTAAGAGAGTGGACCAAGTTAACGACCTTGGTGTCCTACTTAATGCTAAGCTCACTTTCAATCAGCATCGCTCGACTGTTATCTCGAAAGCTTCGCGTCAACTTGGGTTTATCACAAAAATTGCTCGAGACTTCAGAAATCCTCACTGCCTAAAAACGCTTTATTGCTCATTGGTACGGCCTCTGATGGAGAACGCATATCTAATTTGGTGCCCTCATCAGCTAGTGTGGAGTCTGCGCATCAAACGTATCCAAAAAAGATTTCTACGATTTGCACTAAGGGATTTACCTTGGCGGGATCCTGTGAGTCTTCCACCGTATCCTGATCGCTGCCGTCTACTCGGCCTCGAGACACTGGAACGACGAAGAAAAATTCAACAAGCTGTATTCATCGCCAAAATAATTAACAACGAAATTGACGCCCCTAGATCGCTGTCTCTATTAAACTTTCGGGCTTCCCAACGAACTCTTCGCTCTACTGGACTGCTGCAACGAAACTTTCATCGTACTACATTTGGGTGCAACGAACCTATGACTGCCTGTATCCGTACCTTTTCTGTTGACGAAAATTTATTCGAATTTGGTGAACCATCATTTATGTTTAAACGAAGACTACATAATACCTCGCTTTTATAATTTTGACCGCACAACATTCAATCAGACTTTTGTCAGTTAAATTAACTTAATAAATAAAAAAAAAAAAAGAAGAGCGGCTTTGATATTCCCTTCTCGTTGATTGTTAGACATAGTAGCACCTTTTTGGGGAACTTGGTGTATGAAATAAACTTCACCCCGGAACTCACTTCTTTCGTGGGGGAAGTAAAACACGAAGTGCCCTGCCAATCGTTGCCATCCATGGTTTGATAGGTTTCGTCGTCCATCACCAGCGCCGCGTCACGTTTCGTCAGGAAAATCACCTTGACCAGCTAATCCAGCCGCTACCGCTGCTTGCAACTCAGAGACCAGTGGACGGGACTGCCACTTCCTGACATGTATTTTCATGTTCGCCAGGTACCTTTTTACTGTTTGACCGGTTGCACAGTGGTACGAGTGCTCAAAAAACGTGAACTTAATTTATTTGCTCTCTAAATAATGGTTTTATTGTCATACTACCTTCCGAAGATATCTAGTATATGAAAAGGCTCAAATCATGACAAAAAAATTTAGTTCGAAACTCAACCGCTAGTGGCACTGCAAAATCTAACTTTTTAGCCTTACGTTTTAGAGAAATGTTGTTTTCAGTAAAGTTATAGATAAAGTTATTACATAAAACTTTGTCAAAGACACTTTTCTTCTAACTCTTCTTGTTTTGGATATATAACGTCTTTTATTAGACTTGTTTTAAAATTAGTTTTTCTCGAATATACAAAAAACTGTAATATTTAGAAGGTAATAATGTTCAACATATATTTGTATATCATTGAAACATACAACTTTGTAGAAGACACAAAATAGATAGCTTCCACACAAATCGAGTTATTGCCAAAAAATGTTAAAAAAGCATCATTTTTTGTACCTGCATAGAATGAAATGTTATCATAATCACTCTACGAAATCACTTTGATCGTTTGTTCCTTTCAGTATCTTCATTGCCTAAGTTTTGTTTTCAAAACAGCCTTACTCAACGTTTTCGATGACAATACACGTCAAACGTTGGCCAGGTTACTGATTTATGTTTTATGTTTTACTTTTGCTGAAATAAATGTATAAGAAATATAAAGTTGAAAAATCATCATCAGAATTAGCATTATCCTTCTAATAAACATCTAGCCTGTATTTTGCATCACCGCAAAGCTCATTAGCTCATTATTATAACTGGATCTGTTGATTCCAGAAAACGGTGTAGTAAATCAACATTTAAAGCTGTTCTAGAAAACTTTTTGGTGTGGTCTAATCTGTATCTATGAAGGTAATAATTATTTTTCGTTTTCAAATATTTCAGCAAGTTCACCATACCTCTTGATGACTTTGTTCCGGCTTTCTTGTGCCTTCTCGGATAGCCAATAGACCAATAGGGACTAGGAAATGCCTACTAGATTTACAGTACTAAAAAAAGATCGATACAGTGAGATCGATTCTTTGCGTGAAATTGTCCAATGCTATTACTAGTTCAAGTTTATGACATATTCGCCCTGCAATTGCACTATGAACTGTCTTTTTGAATTTCATATCAGGCAATGAAGATACTAAAAGGGACAAACGATCAAAGTGATTTCGTAGAGTGATTATGATAATATTTCATTTTATGCAGGTTTCGTCTGCTAGTTTTTGCTATTTTGTGTTCTTGGTGTGTACAAAAAATGATGCTTTTTTAACATTTTTTGGCAATAACTTGGTTTGTGTGGAAGCTATCTATTTTGTGTCTTCTACAAAGTTGTGTGTTTTGATGATATACAAATATATGCCAAACATTGTTACCTCCTAAATGTTACAGTTTTTTGTATATTCGAGGAAAACTAATTTTAAAAACAAGTCTAATAAGAAACGTTATATATCCAAAACAAGAAGAGTTAGAAGAAAAGTGTCTTCGACAAAGTTTTTTATAATAACTTTATCTATAACTTTATTGAAGACACCATTTCTCTAAAATGTAAGGCTACAAAGTTAGATTTTGCAGCGCCACTAGCGGTTGAGTTTCGAACTAAAACTTTTTGTCATAATTTGAGCCTTTTTATATACTAAATATCTTCGGAAGATAGTATGTCAATGAAACCATTAATTGGAGAGCAAATGAATTAAGTTCACGTTTTTGAGCTCTCGTACCACTGTGGGTTGCACCGACCTCCCGAAAGCAACGATGTAGCCACCTTACTCTCGATCTTCCTCTTCAGCATCCTTTGGAGCCTCTAGTCGCTCAGGATCGTCGGCCATTCGCAACCGGCCTTTCTTTCGATGCTCTGATTGTTGTCAAATAGTGCCAAAATGTTGTAGATGCCTAAACGGGTTTAGCCGGCGTCCACAAAAATGTCCTTTTTCGATGGGGCGGAGTACCGTTCTTTGACCGCGCACAGTTCTCAACGGAGTAGTTTCACTGTTTCCGCCTTCACGGTTAGAGTTCGACTGATAGAATTGTCGATATTTGCATGGTCAATGAGCTGCATGGGAGAATGAGCGATTGTAACCATTTCTTTCATCCTGTCACTACGCCAAGGATGTTTTAGAATGGTACGAAGCGAACGGAGTACATGATGTACCGGAAGAGGCGAATTCACCAAACTGCCCGGAATTACGTCCTATTGAACGATATTGGGCGCTCGTAAAGAGAGAGCACTCACAGTGCAAACAACAAGCAATAACTGAAGAAGAATTTCGAAAGTCGTTGACAAAAGTAGCTAAATCGGTTGCACAGACCCTCATTGCAGGGATAAACTAAAAAGTTCGTCAATATCAGGCTGTATAATGCCCAAATAGGTAATGGATATATGACTTGGATATATGACATGGATATTGAATATCATTAAACTAATTGTACGATTGTTTTATTTCAAGATTCATATGTCGAAATTTTTTTTTCACAACGCGCTCTGTTCTTTCACGGTTGCTTATTACACCCATTGTGATATTAATGATCTTTAGATCTCCTTATGCTTCCTGTATCTTTCACGTAATCTATCAAACCAAAAATGTTGCGGCAATACACATCTGCGTAACTAGTGCTACTGTCACTAGTTTTCGTGAAGCACATTCTCTCAACAAGAAACCAATCATAAAATTCGTGTGCTGAGGATTTGAGGATGACGTTACCCAACTCAGTTTGCAAGAAAAGAGATTTTAACTCATAAATGGCACGAGCAAGTTTAGCAGTCTATGATAAAAATTTTTCAAATAATGTTAAGCACATGAAATAAAAATCTTACCTTTCTGGTGCTAAGATCAAGCTGATTTTTTATGTTAAGAATTTAGTGATGTGAGAGTTTTCCTTTTGTGTTTGATCCCACCATAAACCAATCACCATACTTAATTGAAATCGGTAGCATTTCCTCTCACATTCTTCAGAACAATGTCGTCTTCTTTGGAAACTCTAGAGCGTAGATAATCGGCAACGAGTTTGTCAACATTGCCCCCAGCCATTCTTGTCAGATTTTCGACCTTAGTTCGTTTTGAACATCGGTGTGCATTCCCGGATGAATGACGATGAAGCACTCAGAGCAAACTTTCATTATTTTTGGTATTGCGTGAAAAGAATCATTTTTATCCGGTGATCGTATTCAGCAGATCCGGATATTTTCCTCTTTCTTGTAGTCGACGACGTACACATCTCGGTGCTTGTTTAGACCTTGTTTAAAAAGGTGCATCAGCGATAAGTAATTTGACAATAAGTAGATCACATTCCGCTTACTTTTCGACTTTCGCACAAAACTCTAGGATACTTTTTTATCATTTTCTTTTGCATAGGAAGACAGTAAGCAACAATCATTTTTTCCTCTGCTCGTCTATTCTCTTCGCTGATTTGTTTTAGTTTTTTTTTTTGAAGCACAATACGCAAACCAAATTTCGAGTCAAAGTCGTGGTCTAGCTTAAGTTAATCGTAAATTTTTTAAAAATCAAATGACATCATGCAACCCTCAAATGTACTAATTGCTGCGATTTCTAACACACTTAAAATTTTCTGCCGAATCTCACTTGCGAGAACAGCACCCCTGGGTGCTCGGTTGGAAAAAAATGACAGCTATCACGTTTTTCGTAAATCTCGGTTCAACCTGACTGAAATTTCGACACAGAATATCCGACATCTCGGTTGTGTTGTTGAATCATGGTTTTCATTTTTTGTTTTGAAATTAAACCGCGATAGCGCGGTATGTACCTATATGTTAGTATGACTGACATTCATATTTCTGGGAATCGCAATGGGTAGGGTTAATCTCGATTACCGTAAAACGGGGCGAATAGAAACAAAACTTCCGAACTTGAAAAATGCGATTTTAAGTCTTCGATTGAACTTAAAAACCATGCAAAAAATATTTTCATGGATAGTTCAATAGTAAACAAGTGCTGCAAACCCATTTTTGGGTTAGCAGCACTACTGTCGGTTTGCTTAAAAAAATGCTAAATGAGGGCTCAAATTCTGAACGTTTCCGAGTACCAAAAAACTTTGTCTGTGGAAGCCATTCTGCTTCACTTAGAACTTGTTCATGTGATTTACTGGGTCGGTAGATGAGCATTTCAAGTTTTTACGGTGAATTAAAGGATTGACGTAAGGTATTCATCACCACGTTACCTATGTTTCATGGAAAACTCGCGGCTTTCAGATTAACGGGGCGAATAGAAACAACGCCGTAGCGGCTATTTTTTGTACCAAAACATGTGGATTTGAGAAATGCTATAATGTTTTATATGAAAATAGGTGTCTGGAACATGTTTTGTGCTTTTTCAACCCATCATGATCAGGACTTACCAACTAAAAAGTCCAAAAACGTATTCGCTCCACCTGTTGCTGTTGAGATTTTACGCAAAAAACTGTTTCCTTGTCAAGCGGTTACGAAATATAGAATCAACTACTCTGTGATAAATCGGATGTTACCTTTAGACTTCAATCCAGTAGACAACCACGCTAGTTTCCAAAAACGTGATGAAAGTCTGATTTATCTGCTGCATGATGCTCGACATGGACTGACCCAAGAGGTATGAATCAAGGTTTCAGTTCCACCAAGACAAAATGATCCCGGATGTCGTGTCCTAGATGAAACATCGGAAGATGCCAGACCGGTGGAAATGCTTGACCCAACCCCGAGTCCTTCTGTTCCTAATGAGGACTCTAATAGAACATATTCATTCATAAGATAACAAACATGAAGTAATAAACCGAACATTTTCACTATTTTGATATTTTATATCGTTTTCTTGCCTCTCATATCAATAAATATGATGCAATAGTTCTGTTTTCTTCAAATTATAACTAGAATTTTCTATCAGAACAAGGAAACGTATTTTATTGGCGAGTGTTTCTATTCGCCCCATTGCGGGGTGAATAGAAACATGCAACATTTTTTTCAATAAAACAATGAATTGCTTGTTTTATCAAAATGGACGTTAGACCTATGTTTTAAAACTTTTATATTCATTCTATACATTATAGTTTTTTTTTTTGTACACTGCAAGATATATCGCAGACTGTTTCTATTCGCCCCGTTTTACGGTATGTTTAATTAAGGTGCAAGATAGAATTCCTGAGTGTACAGCCATAAAATACATGCTCTAAAATGAACTAAGGATGTACAAGCAAACATTTTTTTAAGTACTCGACAGTGAGATTGGTATTGAAACTTTGGTAGATATTCGGATCGCGGGCGTTTTCCTGAATTTTCCCGGTTGGCAATTAAATATTTATCGATTGCCGGAAACTAGGTAGATACAGAACGCAGCATGTTTTTTCATTTAACCAAAAAACACTTAATTTTACATTTTCTGGAGATAAAGGTTACAGCGAAATTGCCGCGAAATTTGAATATTTTCACTTTTGCAACCCGCGAATTTTCAACTTTTTTGCCGCGAATTACCACTGTCTTTTTACTGATTACTTAAGACAACATTTTTTATAAAGCTCAGGAACCTTACACAAACTATGGGATAGCGCAAACTATTCTTTTTTAATGTAACTATAAGCCTTGATGAGTGTTTCAAAACTGATGGGATTTTTTTTTAGTTTTGTGCTCTGAACGTCATGTAGAAAATTAAAATTCTTTAAAAAAGAAGAAATCAAAAGAAAAACTGAATCTATAAACCCGACAAAAAAAAATGAATATAATTTCGTTTGAAGATCCCGAAAATTGGCTCGCTATAACCGAATATATTCTGATTTCATATTCGGATTTAGCGGAAACTTTTCAATTAAATTGATTGTCATCTTTCTTGCGGTGTTTCGGATATGAGAAAAGAGCCTACCGAATATTCGGATCGATAAAAAAATTAAATTTGACGTAAAATTTGATTAATCGAATAACGTTTCAAACTCGTCTGCGAATGACAAACGAGTAGTTTAATCATGTTTTTTCGGTTTTTCAATTTTGTATTATTCAAAAACCGCTTGAATTACCCTGCGATCATTCGGCTCAGAGAATATTCATACAGCAGTAAAAATCATATTCAACTAAAGGCCGAAAACACTATTCTAATTTCGATTTGAAATTCCCAATTTTTCCGGCTATAAAATTCACTAATCTTTTTCGTTGATTATTTAAGTCCACACAGAAAAATAATGATGTTCTGAATGATTCGTTTGTCCGGCCGAAAGCACCGTAGGCTACATCGTAGCTGCATCACTTTAAATTCAGCATCCAAACAATTCGTCTATTATCATTTCCTTTTAAACTGTTTTGGTTTTTCTTTCCATCTACAGTTTATCGCGCACTCAGTTTCATTCGCGCATGTTTATTTCATTGCTTTTTTTATCACGCCAAACCTGCGCAACTCATCAAGAGTGCTAATGAAGCTCTCTTGCCACTCTCCTGGCGGCAAAGTGCGTTTATTATAGAAATAGGAGACACTAAGAAAGCAAAACATTCGAACGCGCGGTCTCTCTCTCTGCCTGTTTGCTGCGCTACCACCAGACACCACGCGATTGCTTTTCGGATTCATTCATGTTTTGGTTTTGTTACAGCGGTACTATTCGGTTCCGCTGTATGAGCATGCTTCGAATGAACGCTTGTGAGTTACGAAGTTGTGACTTCAAGCAGTATCGTGCGGGCGCGATAGTTTGCATTGAACTGTTGACTCTCTTCGAGAACGGTCACGTTTTGAGTGAAGTTGTAAGCTTTTTTTTCTTGTTTTTGTATCATTAAACATAAACAGTGTGCGGTATTGGAGCAAGTTTGAAGGACTATCGCCGGCTATTAGCGTGAAACAAATCATCCCTGTTAAAAGGGTTTTTTTTTAAGCCCGAGAGCTTATTAGTGGCAGTGACTAGAAGGTTTACGCCGATTCGGCCGATTATCCTGTTCATAGTGGGTATTACCCGGTAGGAAGGGTGGAAAGAAGATCCCGAAAACACCTGACTCATGGGGATTGTGCTTCTAAATTTCAAATTTTAACACACAACACGCACATGTTGCGCCAAACTAGTTATTATGGTGAATTTGATGACCTACTGGTTTCTTCAGAGCAGCCACTGTTGAAGTCGTGCCGGTACGGATCTGCCGCAGTAGTGACGAGGAAGAACGGAAAAAGCCGTTGAAAATTGGAAGAGGTAGCAGCAGCAGCTGGTCAAGTGGTTACTGTTTTGGGGTGCTAACGGCGAACCGGATTCGGATGTGTTTGGCTGTGCGTGTTTGCGGTTGTGTACAAATTTTGACAGCGCTGCCAAAGCCAGTCAATGTGTAACGTCCAAGACGTAAAAGGCGGGAAGTGATCCCGAGTGGCCTGTTGAGTCACCTCGAGTGTTGGACGGTGCGTGTAGCCTAGCTGATGAAACGAAGTGGCTACTCGATAAGCCATGCACAACAAGCTGGACGTGAGCTGTGAATGTTTCGAAATTTCGGCACGCCATCCAGTGAATGAATTAACAATTGCGGCGCACGTCGTCGATCGCAACTTTCACGGACGGGTTTTTTTTCGTGTGTGTCAACCCGATCGGGTGGTTCGTTTTGTATGAATAAATAATCAAATACAAGTGGAAATCGAACCTTGCTGAGGCTATTACCTTTTCGAAACGGGGAAGTTACGAAGAGTGGGAAGAGAAAGAGTGTTTTCAAAATTGATGGAAAGTGTTTTGTTGTCGAATCGATCGGTGTAAACAGCCTTACTTTACGAGTTTGCCCCATCAGCGAAAGAAATGACGATTATGGGACAGATTAATTAACTCTCGTCGTTACGCTAAATTGGTTTTGTAACCAACATCGTCTCTTCGATGACTGGGGACCAGAGCACAAGTCACGTGATTCACTAGTTATCACTGTCCGAAGGACCAACGAGGAATTGGATGTTGAGGAGTGGAGTGGATTGTCGATTCTACTAGAACCAAAAACGGTAGCAATCGTTTAAAGGCGCACCGAGGAAACCGAGAACGGTACTGCCACTTGGAAACCTGCTGGGCTGTAACTGGACGTGAGTGGCGGAGCGGTAACGAACATTGCACTTTTACCTTGCTGGTGATTCAACATGTATTTAGTTCAGGTAGGAATCGGCATTAAATTGCTACGTACTAAACGCTATGGATATAAATGTGTTCGGGAATTTTGTCAATTCTAGCAAACTTTCAGACTAAAGGATGCAAATACGTTTGAACAATGTGTGGGTGTTGGTCTTTCAAAAGACTATTTCTGTTTTAAAACATTTATTTATGTTTGTAGCTCATTTTAGAAAAACTGTCACCATAATTTTGTAAGTTCTAGTATTATTATAAACCTAATCCTAAAGGTAATGCCGTATAGTAATACCGTAGAACAAATCTTTAAACTTTTTCTATAATTCTACAAAAATAATAAAGCGAACGTTTACAAAGATTAAATCGATCTGTAATTTGGCTAATTTGAAACACAGGTTGTATCAAGTGTGCCCATGATTAAAGAAGGATGGGAGTTTTAATATGTATTTTTTGAGGTAAAATTTGATTTTTCTTTCCGGGGAAAGGATTGGAAAATACCCTCTCATTTGATTGCAAAAATAAACGTAATAGAGCTGGAAGCAGGAAACTAATTTTCTGCATTCCAAACTACAATTGAATTTCCTTTGAAAATAACTGATCCCTAGGATCATTAAAGTGTACAATGAGGAGCAGTAAAAGTGCAATGTAAATATAAGAGCATGCATTGATTTTTTTGCTGTTTTACGTAATGGTGTATCTGTGAGTAATGACTACCTTAGTATCCATTAAATATTTTTGTTCGAAATCGTGTCGAGGAACAACATCGAAATAAAACATTATATTGATGAAGTTGAGTGCTATTCCGCAGCTGTTTCGTTGCGGATAGTGTAGAAGAAATCAGGAATCATTTGATTGATCATAAACTAAATGAAAAAAAAAAAAAACTGTATACCTGTTCATCAACAACAACCCCGCATATTGTGTAACTGCAACAAAAGACCTAAAGGAGACAGGACAAGCTAGCTGGCAGGTAGAAGGATCAAGCTTAATTCATTTGAGCTGCAGGTTCCAAATGTCTAATTGAAAACACACAAAAAAGGAATGATGACACGAAAAAGAACCATTCACGTAATAATACTTGCGATCGCCTGCTGACTTGGGCTGAGGTTGCCATGTTTTGGTACAGGGTTGTTACTTATTTTTCGGCGTTAGAAGAGAAATCAGTTGCTTGGATCATGACAATGCTTAATTCCCTTCTGTATGAACTGAGACATTTGTACTTAAAGGGAACTGGAGGAATAAAATTCTGAACTGCTAAGAATTGGAGCATTTTTAACATACAAAATTCTTTTGTATCCTGACTTAGGCCTTTCAGAACATTAAGTGACCGATAAATTCAGTGAATTGTAGCGTATTTCTCCCAGCGGGTTGTCTTCGAAATCCTTTAAAAAACTGCAGCAACAGAGTGGTCTTTTTGAAAACAATCACAAAAGTCCTATTAGACTTTGAAACAGCATGTATACTAGGGTGTCCCAAAAAAAATCGATGTTGAAAAAGTCAAGGTGCTCAGCCCTAATTTGAAAGATAAGGTTTTTTATAGCATTTTTGTAGAACATTTCGACTTTCTAAAAATTGTTTTCAGGTTACCCAAACGTGATTCTTGAAAAAATGACTTTTAAGCTAAAAACCCACTCTTTTGCACTTTTTTTCATTTCTGTTCGATTCCCAAATTTTCCCATATATTTTTTTATTTTTGTGGAGTTGTTTCTGAATATTTTGCATGGGTTAGTTCAGCATTGCATTCAGTTATTTGACTCCCAGAGCCCATTAAACATCACACAAAAAATATTTTTTCTAATAATTTTTAGATAAAACCCTTCAAAACACAAATTCACACACAAAAAATTTACATGAAAAAAGATACTTGATATCTTATCGGAGAGCTGAGATATTGGCATTTTTACATGTGATGGAAAACTATACATTTTAACAAATATGTTAAATAACTGTTTTATTTTGGAAGATAAAATATAACAATGTTCAGAAATCAAATGCATTTTTGGACGGTTGATAACTTAGTAGAAGGTTTAAAAATTCGGAAAAATCTGCGAAAAAAGTTAGAACGAAAATTGTGATTTTTAGTGCCTTCTAATAGAAAACTCAATGTTGCTCGTAATATGTAAGAGATAGAAACATAATGTCTTCGGTAAAGTTTCTTGTTTTAAGATAACCTAAAACTTTGTAGAAGACACCTTGCGTCTATCTTATTCTGATTAAAAAGTAAATTTTTTATCTCACTAACTGGTCACCCATTTCAGTACATCAAAAGATGTATTTTTGTATACCCTGAAACTTCTCCGAACATACCTTTAGGCTATAATCAACTTTTAAATCACTATTTAGGAAATTATTCGCACAAACGGCAAAATAAAACACTGCGCAATGGAGATATTGAGCTTTAGTGGCATTTTTGACAAAATGCATAGTTTTCCATCACATGTAAAAACGCCAATATCTCAGCCCCCTGATAAGATATCAAGGATCTTTTTTCATGTAAATTTTCGTCTTGAAACCCGCTTTGCAATAAAAATTTCAGTTTTTGCTTCAAATAGCCACTAACGTCATAATATGAAAAAAATGTCTTCCTAATCAATTTAAAAGCATTTCTTGAAAGTCTAATAGCTGGTCTATCATCGGTCATTGGGCTAGTCCACATTAAAGAAATAATGTCAAAAATAAGTACCCGGTTTTTGATCCTGATGTAGATGAAAATGTCCAGTAATGTCTTACTAATTATCACTGATATGAAATGAAAATGAAATAATAATTCTTCCAACTATGATAATATGATGAACCTGTAATAAATGCTCGAGTCCAGCCGCCCAACCGCCGGAAGCGCACACGCGATAAAATTATTTAATATCATAATAGTAAACAGCGGAGGACTCCCATTCCATAATCAAAAACGGCCGCAGGGCAAATGCCGTAACGACTTGCGACGACGACGCGACTCGTGAGGCCCATTGCTTCAAAATTATCCTTCGCACTAGGTCGCCTCGGTTTGGGATCGGGAAAAGGAAAGGTCAGTGCAAGTTCCACGCAATTGATTGCATCATAATAATATCGGGCCTGTCAGACAGCGGAAAATAAGTGAAAGTTACTGGTCTAGTTCGTCAGGCTGTCATCGCCGTTGTCAGTGCCGATGGCGGAGTTCGGCGAGGGGTCAACGTCAAAATTTCGTCTGATCTCAGTTGGGCTGAGCCCCCCCGTCGCGCGTCTTCAGTGTGCGCTCTCGTTGGAGTACGACTAACGCCACTCGCGGCCACTTCCCTCCGCGCGCGCGCCGGTTGTGCTTTATGCCAAACGAACGTTTTATATGTTTAACAAAACTTTCTACGCGGCCGGCGTTAAGCGAGCGAGCGGTTTACGGAAATGTAGACTAACCACGTCACGATCCACCACCGAACGGTGCGAGTTGGATCGGCCGAGACCGCACGGGTCCTAGCTTCAGCATTCGAAAACAACTGCAGTCTGTTAGTATTTCACACGTATTTCCAACGCTTTCGGTCCCACCGCAATTCACTCCTGCGACGGGGAGGTGCGTGCGGCAGCGGAGCTTATTTCGCTGTGTCACGTTTTCGGTATTGCTCTAATTTGCATCCCAATAGCTCGACCGGACCGATGTATGCGTATCGAGCCAGGCCGCTGCACCAAAATAGCATTAAGGGCGCCGCCGATGCTTTACAGACCGCGAAGGTACAAATGTGAGAAAAATCCGGACCGTGAGCCCCGAAAGTGGCGCATGAAGTTTCAAATATTCAGAGCTTGCCACCAAAGTATTTTATCGCCTATGCAAGGCACGATTGAAGATGAGGTTTTCGTTTGGGGTTCAGTACTTTTTTGATGTTTTTTTTGGTGATTGACCTAAAAGGATGGTTTACACTGCAATGCTAGAAACATATAATTTATTTTAATGACAATGAATTGGGAACATTTTTTTCCTTCTAATATACATACAAAACTGACCGAGCCCAACCCGCTGAATTAGCTAGCCCTCAAGGACTTTCGACTGCATGCAACGAACCTGTTCCATGAATGTAAACAACGTTTGTCTAGGACAAGTTTATGGCTTTACCTGTACGTTGTGGTTTCCTTTGGCAATTCCATAGGCATGCGGGGAACTCCAATGCAGGCATATTAGAACGAACGCGAACGAAACAAGGGAGCAGCGAGAAACGGGCTCCTTCACACGCAAACTGTCGGATTTTAAAAGGTTCTTGAAAAAGGCGCTGCATACCTTCGTGCCTGTTGTGGTGTGCTTCTTGGTACCTACCTAGACTATGTGTGTAGTTTGGCAGTGGTGGAAAAAAAACTTCTACATACTGATTGATTGTCTAACCGTTGTCTGTCGGTGCAAGAATGTAAGGTTGACTTGCGTTCTGTATATTGGCACGAATGTATTTCATAATTAATGACTATTTATAGCTAAACATTGTCTACCTGATTTTCATATCGAGAATATCTTATTTAAACCATTTTCTAGTTCTTTTGGCTTCAATAAATACAGAAGAATTAAGAGAGCATGTAGATTATGAGGTACAATGAGTAGATTCGCGATAGGGATTTTTGGAACATGTCGGCATTTAATCATTTGAAGCGCGTAACGTACGTTGAATCATATTAAGTCCATTATCGTCAAAAGATAGGAAATTTTATGAGGAATAATTTTGCGAAGAGAGAGTAGAGTTAGATTTAATCCTAAAAAAGTTATTCGTGATTTACTGTGATGAAAAAACATTTCTGATCGAGTAGATATTCAAGCAAAGCGGACAATGGTAGAAATATTGAAGAGCGCTCGGGACAGCAGAAGACTACAATGGTTATTTAATCTAAAGTCCGCCGAAGAAAAGGCACATACATTACTAATGGTTACAAAAAAACTTAAAAAAAAAACGGAACATCTCATCGAAAAAGTCTGTTGTTGATTACCTTAATATATAATCTAGAATTTAAATTGAGTTGATTATTACACTGGTGTACAAAAGCGAAACAATGTGCCCTACAGCTCAAACTGGAAAACTTATGAAAGATTTCATCTTTTCAATGATTTGTGTCAATTCTGTTGCCCCTAGCGCGCTAGGAAGTGCGTTAAACGGCCGCAGAGTAATTGCTCGTCGTTTCTATGTTTGCCTAACCTTTTGGTACCCAGGGCCGCCTTCAGACACGCTTCAATAAATTCTTAAAAATTTTAATAAAGATTCATAGTGAATTACCGAAGTCCGTCTGAGAAATAACTTGGGCACTAGAGGGTTAAGGGAAAACTTCATTTAAATCCCTGAAGATTGAGCCCTCAGAATTACAAACATAATACAATTTTAGGACACCCTAATTCTTACGCATTAAATTATCTATATTTTTTCAAGAATCTTAGGCTTATGACGCTCTCTGCAGGAGAAAAAACCACTTTGCTGAACTTGTTTAATCCAACTAAAGAACAATGTGAATCATTTTTTCCCAAAAATTCACACTCTTGAACTGTATTTACTGTATTTTTTCTAGTTTGATGAAGTGGACTTCGGAAACCAGTTTGAGCTTTCTAAACGGGAACCAGTCAATTACGTGCTGATTTGTTTTCTTTGAAGTATTGTGGTCGTACAAATCGTACAAAATACATATTAATATACTAAATCAGGCTCAAATAATACGATTGCGTTAATCCTAGAACTTGACTTTTGCATTGCCGTTATCCGTTTTGATGTTGACAGTTGTCTTAATGGTGAGTGCCTCTGCGTCTCTCTGGTGTATAGGCTCCCTATTGTAAATCAAGAGAACCAAATGCAACAAATTGCATTAAGGTCGCTTTTTACGCGTTTCTTTTACGTGGGTGTTTTTACGCGGATTCCGGAATTTACGCGGTTTTTTTCTACGCGGATTCCGGAATTCACGCGGTTTTTTTTATGTGTTTTTTTAAGCGGCACGTATCCCCCGCGTAAAAATCGACTTTAGTGTATATATTTACATTTTAGCTTTGGTCAAGAGACATATTGGAATGTACAAACTTGCGACAATTTTCATACATTCTTTAAGTTTTTGGTCTATGCCAAAAACCATTATTTTGAGGCGATCATATTTTTTTGATTTTGAAATAGTCCTTCAGTTGTAGCGCACCCGTTCTTACTCGTTGATACCTTATTTGAGAGAAAATGTCACACTGCAGGGTGGCACAGTGTACAAGTGGCAAAATTTAGCATGAAAAGAGTTATGTGCAGCTAGAACATTTCCCGTTGATACCCGTTTGCCAGCTTCACTTTGCCAGACTAGTAAAATACAGTGACTATATCTTGAGCCACTTCCACGTATTTAAAGAACACACACACGTCGATGTGCGTATAGATGTGCAATGGCCTGGAGCGGCATAACCTCACTGTTTTAGCCAGTTCCGGAAGGTTTGTCTACAAGTTGTTGAAATTTCTATTCTATTAGAAAGCGCATGAGAAACTAGTACACTAAGGTTTTTTTTCACGCAGATTTTGGAGTTTACTCGTTTCTTTACGTGGATTCCGGAATTTACTTGGTTTTATACGCGAATTTTTCAGGAAAATCGTTTTTTACGTGGCATGTTTTAGATGGTTTTTCATTTTCAAATCGCTTATTTAGAATGTTCGATGAGTTACTTAATTCAAATGCTAAATATTCACTGATTTGGCCTACCCTTTCTATATTTTTTCTTGAAATTCAGCAGTTATTGATTCTTTTTCGAAAAAAAAATTAGCAGAAATGATTAAAAACCATTAGCAAATGAAGTTTTTTTTCGCGCGGAGTTAGAAATTAACGCGGATTTTAAAAATTACGTGATTTTTTTACGCGTTACGTATCCCCACGTAAAAAAAACTTTAGTGTAATAATGAACACATTACTATTACAGTAGGTCAATCCCAAAAAGCGTTAGAATAAAAACTTCTTTCGGTTCCATCCACGATAAATCTCAGTCCGCAAAATTTACCTTCCCGAACTGTCAAACGACGCATCGTGCAATGATCTATACATAATCGAACCACTGCAGTGCTGCCAGTTCAACATTACCTGTTTGCAGAAGAAAATTAATGAGGTTTGGTTTTATATAGAAATATTCAGAGGGACAGATGACCGGTGAGAATGTTGTATGCCAAACGAACTGTCAGAATCTGACATTGATTGGTATTGTGTGCAGGTACAATACAAAACGTGTTCATTTTAATATGATTTTGCTGGTCAACACAGAGATGTTAGTATGTAACACCTCATGTGAGATTCTCGTTGCTACCGATATCACACACTGGAGTATTCTCCATTCAAGCTATTTCTCGTTCTTTCTCGCTGTCTTCCTTGCTCGCATTCGCTCCCGAAATTATATGCACACACGCTCGCCTACTGTTTTACTCGTGTGTACTCCCACATTCGCGAGCACAACCAGCCGAAGACAATCGTATTAGGATGCTTTGCGATGGTTGCTGAGGGGCAAGAAATAATATTTTAAATAGGATAACGGACTACTTCGGTACCGGTTTGATTCAGCTAGGTTTGCATTAGACTGCTGTAAAAAAAAACTTAACAAAGCAGTCCGATACCCTACACGGTCCATTATGCGATACTATACACATGCTTGTCTTTTCTCCTCAGAAAACCTCTAGAGTGTAGGAGAACATCTTGCACTGCACTAAAGAGCAAATCAACGCTCATGCTAGAAGGGACAACGATTTTTATCTGCTGAGCTTTCTGAACGCACTGCGGTGAAATCTGAAATCTCTCTCTTGCGAGACAAAGAACTATGGTGTACTTTCTCACACGTGTAGACAACACACACAATAATTACACTGCAGAGCTATCTGCGGTGCGTTCACAGTTGGTTTCTTGAGCATGGCAGAAGAGGAAAAGAGATTGGGAGAAAAAATAGACTGCGTAGTGCGTTGCTCGTGCCGGTCGAACTTACTCTGGTGGAATTCGTTTTCGCAGTGTAGCTACACGAGGACTACACTTTTGCCCGGTAGGTTTTTTTCACCTTCCGGACTACTCGCCAGTGGACACTGTTGTGTACTTCTGCGTTTTCTCTGTAAAGTGATTCACCCCTCTTGTTTTTATCAGATGTGGGGTGAGCTGGAAGTGTGTTTGTCTCTCTGTAAGCTGGTGGAGAAAGAAGCAGTGTGGTGAAAGCATTTGCTACACGCAGGCACATACTGGAAGGGAAGTGCGCGGTTATTTTTTTCTCCTCTCCTTTCACATACTGAGCAGAATGACAAGCATGACTATACAGATTCTTTACTTCGTAAATGAACAACGATTTTCGTTTTCGAGCACGTTTTTTCAAGCACTCATACTCATACTCACTAGCAGGAACTCGCGTACACTTTCACAGTCGCTGAGTAGCAAGACAAAAGAGTTTTTGCGTGCCAGTGCAGAAGCAGCAGCTACTCAGACGGGTACATGATAAAGAAAGTGTATCTCAGAAGCGTGTGTGCGAAACACGTGAAAAGCGTAGCGTAGGTCTCGTTCTCAAGCAGAAAGGAGGAGAAAGGTTTTGCTTCTCGATCTCTTTGCAACGATGTATGAACAGGGGGAGGGAGGTTAGCTCTGCGTTACTTATTGTTACATAGGGGGGGGGGGGAGTCTTTAATCTACATTTTTGCGTTACGTAATTTGTGCACGATGCCTTACTGCCTAATCAATGTATACGCACCGACTAATGATAAACCCGATTATGAGAAGGAGGAGTTTTATGATCTGTTTGAAAAGCCGTACAGTGAGTGCCCAGGTCATGACACCAAGATTGTCAACGGGGATGCAAATATGCAGGTCAGGTAAGAAAACTTATTCCGCTACGTAGTTGGTAGCGAAAGGTTCCATTTTACTACAAACGATAATGGCCTGAGGCTTATTAATTGCACTGCAGACAGAGGCATGACTGCCTGTAGCACTTATTTTGCACGCCGGAATATTCGTAAGCACACCCGGATACTCTCAGATTGACCATCGGCACTTTTTGGACGTTATAGACATAAGGCCGTTCAGAGGACCAAACGTTGGCTCGGATCACTATCTTGTGGTATCCAAGACCCGCGCCCAATTGTCCCGAGTATTGAATTTAAGGAAAACGAGGAAGATACGGTTGAACATCCAGCGGTTATTAACTGGAGGAGTGGCTGCTTAAGAGCTGAAGAACTGCTAAACAGCTGGGGAGGAGGCATTTCCGCCGAGCTTTTCAAAAAAGGGAGCGAACAGCTGTATTGTGCCATTCATCGGATCATGCTGAAAGTGTGGGTGGATGAAGAATTGCTCTCGGACTGGTTGGTCTCATATGCCCAATTTACAAAAAAAAACAAGGCGGTGGCCTGTAACTATCAGGACATAACTCTTCTCAATACCGTATATCGACTGAGGCCGTTGCAAGAAAGCTTCATTGACGAATACCAATGTGATTTTCGAAGGAGAAGCTCCAACACGGACCAAATGTTTACCTTGCGACTAGAGCGTCCATTTCCCGACTGTTTTTAGCTTCCCGGGATTCGGGAAATATAAATATGATTTCCCGGGAAATCCCGGGATGTAAAAGATATTTTGAAAGAAACGTTAAATAACTGTGATTTATTTAATTTGGATTTTTTTTTGTCACATAAAATGAGAAAAGGAATCGAATTCCTAAAACAATATAAAAAGATGATCATTTCTCGAAAAATTTAATAAAGTTCATTAGTTTTTCTGGTAATTTTTGTTTCACACACTGCATCAACAAAGATCCTGTAGGAGGACTACTTAGCTTCGACACTTCACGAGGACTTGGGTTTGTAGTTATTGCTTCTCCGGAGGATGGTCGTTTTACGGTGTTTTTGTGTTTGTTCTGCAAGTGTCGCAAAAGGCCACTGGTAGAACCCTTGCACGAGAGTTGCTGTGGACATTTAAAGGATTAAATATTGCCAGACTCCTGCCATTTCTGCAGTAATGAATAGGTTACTGTAATAATAGATTCGAAACTGCTGCTGGATGACAGACAAACCTTTTTCAATATGATTATTCTCGACTTGTTGTTTACGGCGGTGACAAACTAATAACTGTTTTCATTCACGTGCGGAATCTTCAATTAGAAGTTCTGTTTGTTCCCTTGTTTGTGTACTTCGTCTGCTGCAATCAAACTTATAAACTACAATCGCTTGTGCACATCCTTTTATATGCGCTGATCCTATTTTCCCTAGTCTCGTCCTCGCGTGGTGATACAATAGCCATCTTATAATCGAGCAAGGAATTCGCCTACTTCTTGCGTCTTCGCGCGAGGATGAAATTTCTTATGAACTACGGTCACATGTGCAAATCCTTTCATATTCTACTTTCCCGCGCAAGCATTTCTCCTACTCCTTGCGTGATGAAGAATTGATGAATAATGAGTGTGCGTTGGTATGGAATATTCCTTTTTGCAATCGCATTTCCTATAAACTACGATCACTTGTAAAAGTCCTTTCATATTCTACTTTCTCCAATCTAGTCTTTGTGTTTTGGAATAATGGTATTTTTCGAATCGTCGCATGATGATGAAATAAATTTGCATTAAATGTCAACTTATGGGCAAATCGCATTTCTTACACGAATCAAAATATATTAGAGGAAAATAAAAGTCATTCATGAGCACATGGCTATACAATTTCATTCACCATTGCACAACAGTGTACAGAGTCTGTAATTTTATATCGATTTTTCAATATTTCTTATTGAAGAAAATATTCGAAATTGAAATTTCCCGGAAAAACCATCCCGGGACGTCCCGGGTAAGACGCTCTACTTGCGACAAATCTACGATAAATTTCGAGAATTCAACTTCCGGAATCACCAGCTGTTTATAGACTCCAGGACAGCGTACAACTTCGTTAAGGCTTTACAGGCCACCACGAAGCCGACAACGAATTTTCAAAGGTTGGGATGGTTCCACATCAAGCGTCAGGATAGCCAGGTAGATATAGGACGCTTTCATAATGTTAGATGGTTTGAAGCAGGGTGACTGGCTGTCAAACTTATTGTGCTATACGGAGGGCTGGTGTGCACAGAATCGGCACCATCTTGACGAAGTCTCGCATGCTCCAAGGTTTTGCGGGCGATATCGAAATCATTGGTATTAAGCATAGCGCGGTTGAAGAGACCTTTGGACCTTTCAAGAGGAGAGCTGCGAGAATAGGGCTTGTTATAAATTCTACCGAACAAAGTACATCGGATGTTTATGCTGAAAGTAACCCATCGGAATTCGTGGGGTAATACCAAGCGGGATTTATGGGTGCCCGCGTTACCACGGACCAAATATTCGCGGTACGGCAGGTCTTTCAGAAGTGCCGTGAATATAACGTGCCCACACATCATTTGTTCATCGACTTCAAATCGGCATACGACACAATCGATCGAGATCAGCTATGGCAGATTATGCACGATTACGGTTTTTCGGATAAACTGACACGGTTGATCAAGTCGACGATGATTCGAGTGATGTGCGTAGTTTGAGTTTCGGGGACACTCTCGAGTCCCTTCGAATCTCGAAGAGGGTACCGGGATTATCGTGCCTGCTATTCAACATCGATTTGGAAGGTGTGATACGTAGGGCTGGTATCGACACGAGTGGCACGATATTTGGAAGGTCTGTCCAGCTCTTTGGCTTCGCCGTTGGCATTGATATTGTAGCACGAACCCTTGAGAAGATGACGGAGATGTACATCAGACTGAAGGCTGAAGTCGGACGAATTGGACTGGCCATCAGGGGCGACTCGTCCATAGGTGCAACTTGTGCATTGCACACGGGGACGCCAGGCAAAAGATATATTTTAAAAGCAAATTTATGTTTATATTTGGTTGGTTTTTAGTTTTACTTTTAAATAGTAACATAGAGAATGACTTGCGTGATTACGCGGACATGATCGTAACTACTTCCCCAAACTTTGATTTTCAGAACTTGTAGTTGAGCAGGAAGGATCAAAAGCCACATGTCGCCATCAACGCATCGAAAACTTAATACATGAGAGGAATAGGTTCCAGAGAAGACATTATAACCCTCCCACCATGAATTCATATTAGCGGTGATGAAATCGAGGTGGTAGACGAGTTTGTGTATCTCATTCAGGCAGAGAGTCCCGTCCAGATGAAAAAAATGTGCGTTAATCTAAATCATACCTCCTCTGCCGGTACCCGCATAAATGTCTCATATTGATTTTTGTCACTTTTGAGTCATCATCGGGAATCAACTTAATTGTTATCATGTTTTCCGAAAAAAAACTGAAATTGATACTTTTATATGGAAAAACATGGCATGTGCACGACAAAATTCAAATAACAAAACGCCCATTGTTTGTTGAGGTTGCTATGCTACGTTACGACGTTGTTATATTTTCTACTCCGTTACTGTGATTGAAAATTCTCTGACTTACAGAAAACGTCAAAATGGGCTGCGTGCACAGTCCGCTATTACCGCTCGTGGAAAGCTGGATAGAAGTATGTCATTCAATTAACTAGACTAATGTTGTTTTTCGGTAGTAAAATCTACTTTGTCAGTGATACTACCGGTTGCTGGTTGAATTTATATGTGATAGGACAAAATATGCGAGTACTTTTGAAATGTACCCGCATTTTTGTCCCATATTGGTTTTTCTTTCAAGCTATATAACGTAAAACCAATTACACCCATGGTTTTTTGTTCTCAACGTTAAACTTGTGGTGCCATGAAACTGTTCTGGTCATTAGTTTGGAATATAAATCACTATGAACCATTATAATCACTTTTTAAGTATTTATGGGAGCTTTTCAGAACATCGACTGAAGCCCGCCAAATGGCGGCATTGGGCACTAGAGGGTTAAGGCCCGAATACACACACGGCGTGATAACGCATGCCACCCAATTCATGTTTGGTTATGTTTGTTAAAAGAAAAAATAAGGCAACACACTTCTAGAATCACCAGCAGGCGAAAAATGATACAACACGGCGTTGCCAGCACCTTCGCCAAAAGAAGGTGACACAAGACCGTGTGGAAGGCACGATGCATCTACACGGAAGGTAGTCAAGTACTCAGCCGAAGGCGGCGAACGACTACCTTCTCCACTAGAAGGCACAGATAGAAGGATCTGGTTGAAAGGCGTCCCAACGGAAGGTGCGATTACGCCTTTTAATTTGTATGGAGAAGGCATAATTACGCCGTGTGTGTATTCGGGCCTTTAGTATCTGGCAATTTTTTCTTTCAATATCGTTCATATTGAAGAAAAAAAAATTCTACCTATGATATACGGTTACACATGTCACTATACATCATGGTATTGAACGACAGATTTCGATGAATAGCGATTTCAGGTTCCCGTAGTAGTCTTATGGTTACCGAGAATATTGTTTTTTTTATTGATGGTGCCCACATATTTTAGCAAATTTAGAATTTTTTAGGTTTACAGTAATAAAAATCAAAATTCTTATTTCTATGAATTGATATTTGATTTATCGTATGATAGAGAAATTTTATGACGATTTTCGGGTTCACCCCTAAGGTTTGTTTCGCACACGATGAGCATCGTCGAGGATACCAAAACGCTCGGTATAATTTGCTGCGATAAGAAACCGAGAGCACACAAGCGGTCGAAAACGATTTGATCTTTGATCCCGCACGGGTTCACGCGTTGAAGGTTACAGCACTGACTGGCTGGCTGGTTGTTCTGTGGACGAGGACCTCCTGGGGGTATCATTTGCCCTCTCGTGGTGACGTCCCCGTTGCCATGCTGATCGTAAGGATTTATTATCCCCTTACGGGTGAATAATCCAGTTTATCCTTTACGCTTGCGCTGCGTACGGGAATCGGACCTGAAAGTTTGCAGCAGACTGTGGAAAAGTAGGTCCGATGCAGCTTCGAATTCTGTTTTGCTGACTGGTAGCCATCCCATAGGAGGCAGAAAATAACGCACCCAGCAGGTGATGATTAATATCTTCGGTCGAATTGGTCGCAAATCCCCCCAAACGTCCGATGATCGAAACCAAAGTTGACCTTCGGGGCCGTTCTGATTCAAGACCGAGAAAATGGCATATCAAGGTGGCTGCTGCTCGTTTTCTTGGAAGCACCATTTTTACGAATTGCATTTCCGGGAAGATCATCATCAGTTTGATGCTAAGCTGACGTTTTTGAGTGCTCATTAAAAATCAATTTAGCTCCCAGCGGTGGACGAAGAGGTGAGATGGCGTGATTTTGTTTTTTTTTTTAATTATATGTGTCTGACAAAATACGAAAAAAAAACGTATACAACATTGTCTAACTTGCATCCGTTGTCATAAAGAAGCGATTGTTACGAAGTTATTTATTTTGACATTCTTGACATTTTTTTTTTCTTATTTAGAATTAATTAAACTGAGTTCATCCGATTCTCCGGAACAGCATACCATGCATAAATGCATAGCGTAATATCACTGAGATCTTTTCATCCCTCATTTCCAACTTTAACTTCAACAAAATATGATCGGATTTACAGGGGCGTTATACTTTATTTATGTCCATGATTTATTAACTCGGTATCGTATACGCCTTGCATTCAGTTTTGGTTTTGGGTAAGAGTTTCCCCTCTCCAAATTGGTTCTAATTTGATTCATAGTACAGTCGAACAGAGTGAATTCCGTATCAAATGTTCTGCAGCTTTTTTCCGTTTATCGAAACATTCACTGGCGAATACACTGTCTCCTACATATACCTACCAAATCATCGCTTCAACCGCTTCTCGATTGACGTCAATAATGGCCAAATGTCACGATTAACCCTCGTTGCTCAGTGCAAAATTCGCTGCGCAGTACTGCATGACCTCGACAGAATCATTGTTGACCAACGATTTCATCGAGGATACACGGATTATTCTTCCCGCTCTGGTGTTCGACAGATGCGAACACGAAAAAGGAGCGTACGGATAAACATCGCGTGCAGCAGTAATACACTGTCGGGAACATTCTAATTGTTAGTATGAGAAGAATAAACAGGAAAAAATAAAGAAGAGAGAATGAATCTCACAAATAAATGGCAGCAGAACAGGATTTCAATTAAGGCAAGAATTGTACTGCGCGTGCGATGGGAACTCTTTTATATTGATCCTCCTCTGCTGGCGGCGCGAAGGGATGCTGTGTAGTGTATACGATTTTAACAACAAAACAATCGACACTGCATACGGGGTGTGGCATTAGGGATCGGGTTCGGGAGACGACAAGTGGCACCGGAGGAAGAAGGTACAAAAGAACGAGGGATTTGAATGGACCATAAATCATAGCCAGTGTCATTTGTCATATTTAGACTACAACGGGCAGTGCAGGCTTCTCCGTTGCCATCATCATCGCAAGGGTTGAGATCTTGCTCTGTTGCGAGGTGCGCAGGATACTTTTCCTTTTTTTCGTCTGGTTCTATACAGGGATGTAAATAAGCCCATATGGGTTTTATGGTCGACCGATATCAGGTGTGTTAGAATTGTAGGCTAATTAGAAGTTTCGTTCTATAATTTATCACATTCTTGGGAAGCTTATGATATAAAGGTGTAACTTTTGATAGATTGCCTTCTCACTAAAGTTAGACTTGCATGACAGGAATGCTTCTGAGAGAAACAAATTCTTGTGAATTGATATGTTAATCGAATCAATCTAAAAATAAGTGTGACTGCGACAAAACAACTCATGTGAGTCACCTAAACTATTTTCGTTGCCATCTAATTGTTAGTGAGCTTATTTTGGGCTTTTCTGTCAACTTTAATTAATGGCCCGACCAAGATAAGATCTCGCTTCAAACGCTTAAAAAAATCGCCGCTCATCAACGCAGAGAACTATATTAATCGAGTTTACTGTTGATTGCGGCGAGAAAAGTACTTAACCGAAGCTGCATAGTTACCGACCGCACAGCTGGATTCGAGAACGCACTCTGCTCTGGATCCAGGTGGCTTATTAGCGAGACGCCTATTGTTCGCGTGCTGGGTGCAGGTTCGCGCCGTTGAAAGAATTAATTCGGGAGTTTTCAGTTCCCTCGTATGAAATTACGCACCGGCCAAGTTCTCAACCGGTTCCAGCGCTACGTTTATTGCTGCTCGCTGTGGTATTTCTGGTTTAATTATGGACCATCAAATTACTCCAGGAAGGTTAACAGTTTTGTAAGTATATTAGCCAGCAATTCATTTGGACCGACGCGGGCCATAACTCCAGGCCTTACAGCTACTTCCCGTTCCATTCACGCTAGGTTATAAGATCGGCCGAATTTTGACATTTAAAATAACCACACTGCCCATTAGCGCTCACAAATAACCAATAATGAAATAATGAAGCGATCGATTTACATTCTCGCCTACCGTTTATGTAAACCCGCCATTCGAGCCTCACAGACAAGCCGGCCAAGTCACTCGTTTCGCACTCGGCGTTCCTGCAGTGCCATACAATCCGAGCGCAATTACTTCATTTTTCAGGTCTTACCTTTACGGTTTCGCGGAAATAAACGATCGATCGGCCGAACGCGTACAACCGGCAGCATCTGGTCAGTGGAATGAATGGTTTACGTTTTTCTCCGAAGAAAAAATGTAATTCTGCTCGAAAAAATGTTGCTTCTTTTATCTCACCTCGAATACGCTAGCTCGCAAGTTAATTGCCTTGCATGCATGTACATAACAAAACTTTGTATGAGTTGTGAGATGGTGGCTGCGTACTGCGTAGTTGTTTTGATCAATAAACGTCAAATCTTTTTAATGTACACGCTCGTAAATAATAACTCATGAACTGAGCAACTCTGACTCAGTTTAGAACGATGTTCGTAGACGTCAAAAAATGAGTAGAAGTCCTTTTTGATTTTGAGCAACTTTGACTCACTTTTTGGGTTCCCTTCATATAACTTCTTTCTGAGTAACGTCGCATGTAACGACGTCCATTTTGAAAGATGATTACGATGTGCTTCAGTTTGTGACAAATGTTTTTTAATTGTGTGCGCCTCAGATGGCATTCTAACTGTTTACTTTTATTACAAGGTAATTATTGATGAACATGTGGTGTCGTTTATTGGCCGTGGCGGATTTCTAGCCAGCAATGAAACTGAACTGTACCCAAAAAATGAGTAGTGTCGTACTCAAATTTTGAGTAATAATGACTCATTTTAAAGACGCCTAGTGTTACTCAGTTTTGAGTATTTGTGGAGTTACTCAATTTAGGAGTTGTTCCACTTTTTACGAAAGTGCGTCAAATGTTACTCATTTTAGAGTTATTATTTACGAGCGTGTAAGGAATCTCAGGTAAAGAAGTTATTTCTACGTTTTTACCTTCGTTTCGGCATACTTTTTTTTCATTCATGAATCTCTTGCCCAAAAAATACATTCGATGAGTGTTTGAGTGCTATCATGGGTGCTTTGAGTATACTGTACATGTTATTCGTCAACAAGGTATGGGATTGGATTTGGAGGGTGAGTGTTGCCTCTCTTTACGAGTTTGCTTTAAGATTTATCAAACACATTAGACTTAAGCATTTTTAAAGCACTGCCAATGTTGATTCAAAATAATCACTAAATTCAACCAATTGTCGTTTAAATCGCTCTATTAATATAACAAATCTTAAACAATCATTTTTGGTGGCACTAAAATTTGTCGTGTTTTTTTTTTTCTTTTCAGGTAAGCCTAACAGATGATATAGCCTAAGAAGTATGCGTAAGTTCTACTTTGCAGTTAAGGATTTTTTCATACTCTTTTCGTTTAACTTTTTCCAAATTTGGTTTATACAATATGTTCTGAAATTTCACAAACTTCATTCTAAAAATACTTTAAGAACATTAAAAACGTCGATAATTTAAAAAAAAGTTAAGTACATTGTCAAAGCGTCAAGTCCCATGCCTAGAGAGTACGAAGTTCAAATTCCACGGTTTAAAGTTCCTTAAAATAATATGTACAATCCTTGTCCCTGAAGCTCATATCATTAACAACAGAAAGTAAACAAAGCCCAAAATTCAGGTTCACAAACCAAAAATTCGAGTTAACTCGAATTGGGCAAAAATGATCCATTGTTAAGACAGAATAGCCCTAGCATCTCTATAAAATTTCTATTTTTTCATAATTGAGACTATTGTTCGTAAAAATATGCAAAAAGTACCGTTATAGATTTATACCAGTGAGCAACAGAATTTTAATTCTAACTTGTTGAATAAAGAAATGTTCATCTTTAATGAACTTTTTTCAAACGATCTTTCGGGTTTTTTTACAACACTTCGAATTAAACCATAAAAATATCATCCATGCGGTCTCCACCGATCGCTGTTCATACACGTTAGCTCCAATTTAGATTGGCTCTAGATTTCTAGCCATCTACAGAAGCGAGAACATTTATGAGAAAACCAGTTGCAACTGCGTCTCGCGTTTGTTCCCAATTTTCAAAGAACTTAATGGCCACTAAAAGCAAACAACGACGATAAATTAAGCTGCTTGGTTTGTGGCTTTTCATTTTTTCTCCGCTCCAAACGGGAAAGCGATTGATAAAAGCGCCATTTCTCCAACTGCCGCCTATAATCGGGCCCAAGGGCATCGCATTTAATTTCGTTCCAGGAGATTAGTTGAAGCCGAAAAAAAAGTCTTTAAAAACCCAGCTGCATCGTAAAAAAGTGAAACCTGCTTCTTGCATTCATATGATCCAAGCAATAATCCGATACTAGCAGCTTAAGCTCATCATTTTTTCTCTTTATTTCCCGTTTTTTTTTTCTTGTGGTGAATTTCCTAAAAAAAAACTCTTACCTGCTTACCACAGCACGGATGATCAATTTCATAAGAACACCTCGTAATTTTTTTCCCGTTTTGGCATCCTACTTTAAGGCCCATAGCAGTCAGCCGAAAAGATTCTTGGAAAACACGCACTCTTCGAAGCAGACTATCGATTACGTTCGAATCCACCGTATCGTAGCTCTCCACCATGACTTTGTTCGACTCATCAAGTTCGACCTACAATCCAGAGAAAAGCTCACAACCCTTCCGATGGGAACATTTTTATTCTTCTCTCCCGAGATGCTGCATGGGGGCTATCAAATTTCGTCATCACCACACTACTCGATTGATCCGATCCGATATTCTGCCGAGACTAAACGGGTTGGCTACCTGTTACCTGCCTGCCTGCGTCTGGATGAGCAGCCAGTTTTGTTCTTCCGGCTATAAATAAACACACACAACTTCTGGTTTTGGGCTGAGCCAAACAAGCTTTTCGAATGGCGTGGAAAAAATAATCCCAAGTGTTGCTCAGTACTTCCAAGAAGTTCTGAGCTGTTGCTTTATATAGTTCACAGATGCAGAGGTAAAATAATCTTTCAATTATTCGCTTTTATTCACTTTTCCTGCCGTCGTCGTCATCTGCTCCGAGCGACTCGGCTTGTCGCGCGTTGTCGAGCATTCACGTTCAGCGTTCCGCGCATAACTCTCTGGCAGCCATGCAGTCGCGGACGGTCTGTTCTGCGAAGATTAAAATTGTCGTTTTTGCTAAGATCTATGCATGCTCAAATGCGCGCACGGTGCGCTCGTAATCGCGATAGGTAGAGAGGTGTACCGCTCCTGTCAGGTTCGCGCATGTTTCGCTTGCTGGCTGTTGTTGATCTAGCTCTCAGCCTTCGACCGAGTCAGGCACTTACAGCTGAATATTTCATGAAAATAGCCCCAACACCCTGTCAAGTAACGAGCATATTCCCGCAATGTGCCATGCCGAGCCCCCCCGGGCCGGCTCGAAGTGCTTGTTCGCGATCTGAAGTGTTGTAATACAAACCTCATCTGTGTGAAAACGGGTTATTACCATTTTTTTTTGCTGATGTGCCAGGACCGATGACGACGACGGCGACGTTTGGAGGAAAACATGGCATTCTACGTAACCGCGCGCGGGGGGGAAAAAGTGAATGGCTCAGCTTGTGACGGCAGGTGTCCTTGAGCATGGAGCTGGGATTAATTGTTTATGTTGGCACATGGTGGTGGAATTTTTGTGAACCGCTTTTTTTACTTCGCTGAGTTATGTTTGTATCTCCTTCAGGATGTTGAACCTGTCATCCTTGTGATGCTTTGTTGAGAAAGCAAAATAATAACAATGATAATAATAATAACAGTAATGATAATAATAAACGATAATAGCATTTAAAATGTTGGCTAAAGCTTTAATTGATTTTAAGTTATTTCTGATCATGAAAGATAGCACTTGTCAACACATGTTTTACCTTAGAACTCAAATTTGAAATAAATGGTAGATTATAGACGCATTTTGCGCCAACTCGAATATCTAGACATATTCCTAAAAGTCATGACGACTGCCTAATAACGATAATAACATTTTTATAGCCAAAACGGTTTGTTTGATCGGTATAGTGTCTTCGGTGAAGTTGTAGATAATAATTTTGTCCTTCGAAGGATAATAAAAACTGTAAAAAATTAGACTCTTATTACTTATTTTGACAAATTTGATTTTTTTATTTTTCATTTCTTCAAATTAAGTCAAATATTATTGTTTAGCCATCATTGTGTAGTTTTCTTCAAAAATAATGTTCCTCAAAAGCGTGTTTTTTGAGATATACAATTTACAATAACATTTTTATGATTTTTCTTATTTATTTTTGTCTTACGGTATATTTTTTCTTGAAGAACAAATTACTGTCCACAACTTTCCCGAAGACATAATACTAGCAAAACAAACGTTCTAGGTTTAAAATTTTTAATAATAGCAAAACAAACGTTCTAGGTTTAAAAGTTTAAAATTTGAGTGAATTCAATTTAAAAACATGACAAAAATTTCAATTATTTTACTTATTATACTCGCAAAAGCACGCAGATTTATTTTTTTCGTATTTTTTCTTATAAATAGAAATAATTACCTTTAATTTGATCCAAAAAGATTGAAAATCGATCAACTGGTTCAGAAGTTACGATTTTTTAAAATCAAATACATCGAAAACAGTCGTTTTTATGGTAAAAAATAACATATTTTTAAAAATTCCTTCATATATAGAGTCAACTATGTCCTTCGAAATGAGACCAAGAGATGTTTTTTATGTTTGCCCCAAAAAGAATGATAAACAAATGAATAACGCATAACGCAATAACGCAGACAAAACAGTGATGCCGCCGTATTCATCACACTGTTAATCATGAATAAAACACATTATCATGAATGAACGCAGCCACAGCCCGTCGTAGTAGGTTACCTATATATCCGCTGTAGTTGTTTACGTGCAAAATTGGTAACCTAGGTGACCACTACTGCAGTGCTGTCGATTTATGTCAATTATGAGCATGAGCATGAGCATGAGCATGATTGACCGCCCGCGGTTGCTACTCCGTTATTGCCAGATCAGCAGTAATTACACAGAGAACCAATAGATGATGCTTGGGACCAACATGCATCCTCAATGTGTAAAAACTGGTGACCTTAATATATTTATCAGGCAATACCAGCGCCGGCCGCATCCGAATGCAGGTCAAAGAAGGAGTTTGTATAGGAAAATGTTGACGTGATACTCGCTTTATGGAAGCCGAGAACACCTCTGCACTTCCACGAGAAATCACTGGGATGTTGGAGAAAGGGCAAGGTATACAGCAGGGTTCGTTTTGGTGAACGATGCGCTGATTTCGAGCGTCGGGTTCTTTACAACAAGTGGCGCGCCATTGATTTCATTACATCCGCCACGATATCCATAATGCGATTCGAACTTATTCAGTTTGAAAATGTAACACCGCAACAATAAATCGTTCGCAAGGATACTGGATCTTTGACCGAATCGAGACAACTTCAAATGATCGGATATCTCCTCGTAAGGTGATCCTCTTTATACCGAAAGCTATTGCGCGTTGTTGATCTATCTAAAAATAGGCCACTTGAAATGTATAAACACGGAGTCTCTCTAGGTTCGGTCAACCGGATATTTTCTATATAACAGATCGACTAACGACGTCTCTCGTATTCACTTCGTCTGCTCTAAAAAAACGATCCCGCGAAAAACACACCTGAAAAACGGAATATAAAAATGATGCGCGCTTATTACGGAAACGAACCATGAGTATCTTTCTTGCCAAACACCGCGATCCTCTGCGTACGACGCGCGTGAAGTAACCTTCACCACTTGTAGCAACCAGCTATTTGTTAATCTCGAGTACACGTTGGCCGCGATTCTTTGGAAGGTATACATAGCGTTTTCGTTAGTCACGATATTTATCGACCGAACGAAATCTTCGGTGAGACATGAACAAGCATCTGGGTAAACTCCGCGAAATCACTTAATTTCGAAAACGTTCATATGAGCAAAACTCTCCCGAACCGGAAACGCGGTTTACACCGAAGCATTACACACGACCGCTATTTTTCCTTCTACCGACGCAGACGCTCGGGGATACGACATTTCGATGTGAATGTTACCTATTTAATAGAAAAATTGGCAAAGTTTCATGCATACAAAGCCTTAATAATTTAAAAACGAAGTTATCCATATTGACCAATATATAGTCTCAAGTTTATTAACAAAATGCCGAACCAGTCATAATTGGAACGTATTATATAAAACATCTGCCCAAAAGCTATAAAAATCGAAAAAGTGAAGCATAAGATTTTGGCTATCATTACTGCACCATAGTACTCAAAATCGAACGTATTTTTTTGTTGTTGATAAACTGTACTTTCAGAAAAATACCCCTTTGATGCAATGAAAATGATGCTATGCGCTTTAAAATAGATTCAAACTTCCCTCATTTTTCTCGACCAAAAAGGTATATAACCCCTTAAGTCATGAGAATCTGGGTCGCGGCTTTAAGTCATATGCAACATAGGAAAATCGAAAAAAGCAAAGCCTTGGTGCCACATTTCGACTCGGAACCCGACCCTCCTGAACGGGCACATCGCAAGTGAAACGGTGTGAAACTGAATTGTAAAACAGTTCACGTTTGTATATGACTTCCTCAATAGGACTGCCATGGACGACTTTCTCTCACATATGCGCCTGAATTTAAGTTGTCAATTATCGACAAATATCACTCAAAATGTTAACGATTACATTCCCCCTCCGTGCATAACGAATCATATCATTTGACGCTAACTACGAAATTATCTTTGCTTCGAGTACTTCTTATGACTTTCGGAACCTCATTCACCTGACATTTCTGAATAACAATGCTCCTCTATCTGGATGTTGATGGCGCTTCGAGCGCTCTTTAGTAAGCCCAAGACGCAATCCCAAAAACGATCTTTTTCGACCCCTCTTCAATTCCTTCCAAGTGCGATTTCAAAACAAACAAAAAATAAAGCATTTCAAAAACACTATGAATAAAAATGCCACTTATCTGCTTCATGACGATCCGCTGGCTTCTTTTTGCCCATTCCCGGGCAGCAGTAGAACCTGAACCGAAAAATTTGACCAATTACACTAATAAGAATACAACTTTTTCACCAAAATCACACGTAGAACAAAACCGCACACATTATCCAGCTAGCCTTGTTGTCAGTTTCAAACTTCACAACAGTCATGAGAAGTAATACAGAAACCGCTGCAGACTACGGTGGCGTAGTACCATTCCATATGCCAATTCAGCCAGTTCATCAATGATTCTTCACGGAACTTAAGTGAATATTCCGCAACAAGCACAACACAACAAACATTCCCGAATAAACCCACTTCGCAATAACACCTGTAACTTACACGCACTATCCTATTAAACAAATTTTCTTCCAAAATCAATTAAGCTAAGATACCTACTGAGTATAAAAACTGGCAAAGTTCCATGCATTCATAGCTCGAAAATTTACAAAAATGCAAACATGCATATCAAACAAGACAGAGTTCTAAGTTGGTTTATAAAATGCCAAAACAATCGCAATCAGAAGTTAGTTACTATGCCGACCTACAAGATTTCAACGTGATTAAATATAATAAATAAAATTGTTTCAACATTTCAAAAGCTCGAAAAATCATAAAACAAGTACATACATAAAACTCAGCAAAATGTTCGTAACCGTCTGGTCATAACACTAACAATAAATTTCTAAATTGTAATCCTTCCGATTCCATCAAATCCAGCGTGTTTAATAATTGAAAAACATCCCACCTATTCTGTGGGAAAAACAAAACTCGATTCATGAAAACTCGCTTGGAAGCAATAAAATTTATTTAAAAGCTAAAGGAGTCATAAAAAGATAAAAAGCATAATAGTGCTGCGCATAGTGAGTCCGACCCATTTGAATCCCCATCAAAACTAAAATATTAGACGGAAGTGGTGGTTAAATATGTATAGTTTCATAACAATTATTGAATTCAAAAAATTTGTTCTGAAAAACTTCGGGAAAGCATCCAAACATATTGTCCCATATCGTAATGAGCAATGGTATGAAATTATACATTAAATTAATTTTTTTCTCGGTTTGCTCAATATACTAACGGGACTGACCCGCCATGCGCGGTAAAACAGTTCAGACATATATCAGAAACACACAAATTGCAATTTAAAGTAAATGGTGTTATTCAATACAATTCTAAAAAATGTCAAAAGTGTTATTTTGTGTTGCGTCCTGTGCCTAAAACACGAATTGAAACAAAATCTCAACACATTATCAAAAAACGCACTTGTCGATTACTAGAAACAAACGCGCAACGCATAATTGAAAACGAAAAAATGAGACTTATCGCACCCGGCAACCCAGCTTGGTAGCCAGGCAATAAAAAATGTTCTACTGCCTCAAAAAACTTCGTACGCCAAACAGATCATTCAAACATTCATACTCTAGCCAAAAGGGCACACCGAAACCCGCTATCAGCTACAACACAAAACCGAGTGCCTATGCATTCTAAAAAAAAATATGAGACACAAAACTTATCTGGATGGCGCTTTGGTAGTGATGGTACGCACACCGAGCAGCACCAGGCGACACCATAGCACAACGCTATCCAACTGCCATCCTCTTCGCTCACATCACCACGCAATCTTTTGTACGTGCATAACACACCGCTAGCCAGTGCGATACACCGAGTTAGCACTAACACTTGCACAACTTTCCTGGCTTGGCAATTTGGCAATTTTTGAGCGTGGATAAATTGGTCATTCCAACGCTAGAAACACTCGCATTTTCACTGATACTTTATTATGACCGCGCAACAAAACCATCACTGATAACTTTTCTTCACTTTTCAGCAAACTTGCCTGCATAAATCACTTAAAATTCAATAATTTAACGGAGAGGTTTCAGAGCACGTACCATCAATCAGCCGTGCTGCCAACTCCTCTGCTGTCGATTTATGTCAATTATGTCGGAATAATTCAAAATTTTCAGTATGATTTTTTCGTATTAACAGTAACTGATTTGGCAACTTCTGATTGTCTTCAACGCAGTGAAAACAGATGAAAATACATACAGTTGAAATTTAGGAGTTGTAGAAATTCATCTCATATATTTCTGCTAATTCAAGCTTGTTTTTGGAAATTTGAGGTGAACATTTAAAAGATTAAAGTATTCTTAGTGTAGTGAGTGATTTTGTTTAGTGATTAAAATAAAAAGTGGTCCGCTAGTGATGAAAATAACTTTGGTTCGCTGCTGAACGAGTCCCATTATAGCCGTGTACAGCAATGCGCGGATTTTGTTTTCTGAGGTAGGTGATTGAATTAAATGAGTTTTCGAGTGCAGGTGCCCGACTATAATATCAAATTTAATGCTTTTAAGTGAGTTTTTGAGGATTCTACTTTATGAGAAATCTAAAGTGAACTAAGAAGAATCCATTCCATGGATTAGCAGATTGGTTTAGTTAGAAAATATGCGTTTTTTTCCTGGTTTCAATTGTGTTTTCATGTTGTATGAGATGAATAATGAAGCAGTTCCCCTAGATAAAAAGTTTCCCGATCCAAGTTTTCTGGAAATTTCGCATGAATTGAGTCTAACGGGTGATCTACTGAAAGAAGTAGTCCATTTAAGGTAGCTACCCAAGCAACAATTGAAACATAATAAAAAAATAAATTGTGATAATTGCACTAATGAAATTCCGAGGTTTTAAAAAACATTTTTTGTTACTACGATGAAATTGTAAAGAAACAAGCAACAACTAAAGTTGCATCGCTGCTTCAAAAATCTTCACACCAACAACGTAGTTCGCGAGGTTGGATTTGTTGTTGAAACGTGTAAACGGCATTTGAAAACCCAACCTTCACTGAATAGATCTAGTGGGTGGAGCACATAGGTTGCCAACGTGATGCTTGCGAGATACAAAAAACAAACACACAAAAATACTTCTAAAAGTTGCTGTCATGTTCTGAAGCCATGTAACAGCAACTTTTGCTCGATCGTTCGCCTTATATTTGTTTTTGAGATGAGGTTATTTACTGCGTTGTAACTTTTGGGTACTTGGACTAGAAGTCGTCCAAAAAGTGTGGGTCTCTAAAACGATTATCACGCTGAGGTACTGATGAATTGAAAAAGCAAAATTAAAACTGGTAATGACCATTAGCATGATAAGGGAAGCAATATTTAAAACTGAGTCATGTACTTGCAAGTGTTTCTACAGCAAATGACGTAAATAGTACAAACGAGAAAAGTAAATAGAAATTGATAACTGGATTTGAATCCTCAAATTTCTAGAAATAATCAAAGATAAATCGCTATACAGACAATCTTTTTCCATTCTGCCCATTTGCCGTTTTACAATCTTACCACAACGCCATGAAGTTTCTCTTGCGCCCTAGTTGCTGTTACGATGCATCTTCGTAGCTGAAATTTTACCATGTAGCATTTATCAGGTTGTTATTAAATTCCATGCATTAGTTCATACACTTTGCGGTTTCATTCTTGAAACTTGTGTTGAAACAACGAAAATGTTGCAATTGGCTCCACCTCCTGCGCTTTTTTTGTCATTGTATAAGAAACTGAGATGTAACTGCAACTTAATTTCGCATAAGAATTTGTTACTGTGATGCACAAAGTTCATAATCGAAACAATTTTTGCTGCTTGGGTACCCTATAAATGTTACTTGTGATACTGATGCAGATTAGCTGGATAAGAGGTTTTCTGATGGAAGTTTTCTAAAAATCTCTAGAGCTTTCGTACAAATTGAGTTGGTTCGACGGGTGGTCCACTAAAAGAGGTGGTCCTTCGGAGGTAGTTTTCCCGTTAAGCAAGAGAAAATTGAGTTTATTTGAGTTTAAATGTCACACTCAAGGAAGTGGTTTATCCAAGGCAGTTTACCCTATAATGAGTCTAGAGAAAAAAAATCGATTCTTACGTACTGAGTTGTTTATTGCTTGCTACGAAATGTAATGTAAATTAATCTATAGTGGATCCCTTCCTTATAGTAGACCACTCGCCAAATTAACTCAACTTTTGAGAAAACTCGAAGGACTTTTAGAAAATTTCCATCGGTGAACATCGTATCGAACTAATCTACATCAGAATGACGAGAAACATTTATAAATTTCGTTTTATGTTAGGAGAAATTGAATACATCTAGGGTAATCGCCCCATTATTCATCTCATCAACTTGGTGCACCTATATTCATCTTATTTCTCTCATTTGTCTAATTTACCGTCAAATTTCTACAAATTTTTGAAAATAAATCTATTTTCTTCTCGATTTTCTCAAGTGGCTGAAAGTTTAACGTTGAAAATATGGTAAAATTTGACGATAAATTGATCAAAAAGGCGTGATGAGATGAATATAGGTACTAAGATGAATAAAGGAGCAGTTACTCTATCGAATGGGATTATTGCCGCCAAGTCAAGAATTATTATTGTTGCAGAAACAGAATGAATTATTGGTCAATTCATCCTTCATAGAGTGTATTAACCAAAAGTGAGAAGCACTAGAAGCTTTTGCGATTTTTTTCAGTCAATAGCTTTATTTGACTCAACTTAATAATTTAAAATTTTCACGGAAAATCACACGGAAATTGTCAACGATTAGTTGATGCGAATAACTTTTTGAAGCCATACTAAGTACCTTAAAATCAAAATTATTAGGACGAAGATGAAAAAAATAATGATTTTTCGGTCTTAAAAAGACATTCGCCTTTGAGAAATAATTATTGTATTTTGCAGTGGCATTATTCCTGGGAGGATGATTTAATCGACTACTTTTAATCATAAAACATATCAACGTCTTGGTCTTATAGACAATAGATTCAGATTTCCATCAGAAGTAACCACTGCAATATGTTGTAGATCCTACCTACGATTATTATATTAGGGACGATCCATTAATGATGTCACGCAAAATTTGGAAAAAATTAACTCCTCCTTGTCACAACTTCCTTGACCCCTCCCCTTAGTTACGTCACGTTTTTATACCCCCCTTCCCCTTCATTGGTAATAATTGATTGAAAATCGAGAAATTAGTTAGGAATGCATTTTTTCTTATTAAGAACGATTTTACTGAAAAAAAAAAAACTGAAACTAAAAGGAAAAGAAGATTATAGATAATAACTAGAAAAGGCGTTTAGTTCTTAGTCCAAGGATGCTGCTGATGGAGTCGCATATCGACGACATAGAAAGCCTAGACAGTAACTGCAGCATCATTGCTGATTATTGAAAGACCATCAATATTTAGTTCCTCTTCTTCAATCAATTCGCAATCCAAATCTTCTCCACATGTTACAATAGCCAAGCATTTTTATTTACGTTTTGTCACAATTTTTGTTTTGATTGGATTGAGAGACACTAAAAATTAATGGAATTGCGCTGTCATTCATAAATGAACTTGCACGGTGAAACAGAATTAACGAACATTATGCTTTTTTAGCGAAAAAAAAGTTGTCATTTATTTTATCTAAAACAAATCTTAAGCAAAAAAAGGAATCGTAGAACTATAAATGAATGATGCAAATATCATAAATAGTTCTGAGTTGATCTCTGTGGTTAGGTATGTGACTTTTTATTTATTTATTTTTTTTTTTTTTTGAGTTGAAATGTGATGTCACACTCATGCTAATCCCCCCTCCCCCATATGTCACAAAATGTCACAATAATTGAAACCCCCTTCCCCCCTAAACGCGTGACATCATTAATGAATGGTCCCTTACTATACATTCGTTTGCTAGATTCAGCTGAGTGTACAAGCTCGATACGGCAGGTTACTTCTGATGTAAATCCCACTGACGCCGGAACACTGGTAGTGTTGGCAGAAAAGAATATTTTCAGCATTAATTTTGACATACTCAACAATGTAATGTAGTGCATGATTAAAACTTTTTTACTGCGTTCAGAAGTCAAAAGTTACTAAGTGTTAAGACATTTCCGAAGTACGTTGTTGATGCTGGTTGGCTTCTGTTCTACTAGAATTAAAATCTATCGTACCTACCAAGCACACGTTACGCAGCCGTCTTTCACATTCCCGAACTTTGGTTAGGCCCACATGTTTTTTTCACAATAGGATAGTTTTTTACAAAGTGTTGCTCTTATGAATTCTTTTCCCAAATAAAAGAATACATTAATTCGCTCGTATTTTTCTTTCGCGTCTCCTAGCAAGCGGTGACTCGCTCCATTAACTTATCGCGGCAGAAATCGGTTTGGCAGGCTAGCTGGTTTAATATTCAGCACATCACACAAATGCTGCGCTCAAGTGGAGCGATTTGGCCTTTTAAAAATAGCACTGCATAATTCAAGGCCGATCTAGTAGTGTTGGGAGGAAGGACAAGCGAGTGTTAATTTTCTGATTGTGTTGGGTTTGTTATTCCGGTCGGCAGAGCCGGATTTATGGGGGGGGGGGGGGGGGCAGGGGGCCCGGGCCCCGGGCCCCCACATTTTTAGGGCCCCCACAAATCGTCAAAAAGATTTTTTCTCTTTAAAAAAGAGATTTAATCAAAAGTTCGATTTACAGTAAGAAAATTCGAACAGACCATTACAATCTGACACTTTCCTTAAGTGTTATTTTTTCGCGAGCGCCAATATCGCAACTACATCCATAAGATCCAATCGAAGTGTCAAAACTCGTTCCAATCGAACATCAGCAATGTTAAAACTATGATGAAAAAACTGTTGACTGTTTGATTGGAACTTTTCAGTGACAGTCGGCCAAACTTTAACTCTAGGGCTTTAGCGCGCATGGGTGGTAAAGCAGATGAAGAAAATAACCCACAAGTTTTTTAATGCATTGCTTTTGCTCACTGGTCCGAATCAGGGATACCAGATGTGCTTTGCAAAATGCAGATTTTCTGAGCTCGTGTGCAAATTTAATTGACCTGCAGATATGTGTAGTTTTTTCCTAGTTTCCATTATTGTCAGAGTCGTCTTATATTTGTGCAGTCTTTCTCAAATTGTGTGCAAATTTTGCCTGTGGATCGCATTTTTTTCAAATTGCGGTAGTTTTTTTTTCAGGTATCAAGAAAAAAGTTTGAAGATGAAACATATGAAAAATAGGTTGCGTGCGACTGTGAAGAATGAAAGGCAGTCAAACTTAGCATTATTAAGTTTCGAGTACGAGTATACTGAAGAAGTTATGTTGATTATTTAATTAATAAGTTTTCTGCAAAAAAACTCGTAAAGCATAGTTTCCAAGCGAAGTGAAAAATTTGACAAGTAAAAAGCGTAAATTTTCGCTTGCGAAATCTGTCGTGAAAACCCGTTTGTGGAACACGCAGGTATTTCACCAGTCTGCAATTTACAGTTTAAGTGAAGCGAAATTCACGAGTTTCTATTCCGAGCGAAGTGAAAATTGGCTGCAACTGACAGAATATAAACGCACGCAAGTTTTTGCTTGCTGCTGCTTTTTTCACTAGCGTTTGCATGCGTGAAAAAAGTGAACACAAGTGAAAAAGATGAGATCCACAACCTTTCGCGATCGCGCAACGATTTCGCTTGATCGAATTTGTCTACAGTTCCTAGCGAAGTGAAATTTTTGCAGGTTGCATTTTTCACGAGCGTAAAAAAATGATCATTTTGTATGAGATTTTCACTTCGCTTGGAACTCTAAATAGGACTTAAGAAAAAATTCTAACAAATTTTTGGTAATTTTTCAATAGCAAATAAATGCTTTTAACTCGTACGATAAAAAACAGTTTTGTTTTATTTTGGAGCCCCCACTATAACTGGGCCCCGGGCCCCTACAATCGTAAATCCGGCACTGCCGGTCGGTGGTGAAGAACCCGAACGAGAATGGTTGCTACGTCATGCATTTTTAGTTCTATGGAATGAATAGTTTAGCTGACATTATTTTGGTAACACGTTTGAGGCCACACACATATTTCACATGAAGCATCCCGGCTGCAGAAATGTTTTTATACATCGTGTTGGAAACGAAGATTTATGAGACCGATCGGTGAACGCGACAAACTGACTAAACGACGACGACGACGATGGCGTCGCTCGGCATCAAATTAAATCAGATCAATTTCATCGCGCATTCTGGAGTAGCTGGAGCAAACCTCACCATACCCGAGAAAGGGCCGCACGTGTTCAGAACGCCCTGCACTGGAAAGACACCCGCGATGACGATGGCGACGAGGACGACGGTCGGCATTATGCTCCGGGTAGTATGCGATTGTCTTATGGCGTTGCTCAATCACACAATTTGATGTGGGTGTTTTTTGTTTTGACTCGTTCCCCTTTCTTGCATGTCAGCCAGTCCGCTGGGGTTACACTTATCACAAACGGCTCGGCCGTGCATAAAACAACAACAACCGACAATAAAGCGAGGCAAAGTGTGTTTTGAAACTGCTCTTTTTATGTGCTGTTTAGCATATATTCGTCGCAATTTGAACCCACCCGATCGCTCCGTGACGCTCTGGCCGTGAAGATACGAAGGGCCCAAGCTGCATCCAGTGAGTGATGCGATGTTGATGTTGTACCGTTAGTTCAAATCACATCAGAATCAGAATTGCCGTTGATTAACGCCCGCCAGCGCTGCATGCGCGTTCACGCCGCACCGCCAACGTCAATCCGCGTAGCCCACGCATGGTCGCGGGGTCTGATTTGGTTTTTCGAAGCCCTCAGGAAACGATGGTACATATCAATGTTTGCTGGTACGACCGTGAGAGACGGCAGGAAAGCTAGTCATTATCTTATCCTATTCGGGATTAAAGGTGTGGAAATGGCTCAATTCGATCGCGTGGTTAGTTGATGGGAAACTGTTGCATAACTGTTGTTTCTTTTGCACCGGGATGGAATCGGCGGAAAAGAGTGCAGTGCGAGGCGTTGTTCCTGTTGTTTCACGAGGGAAATTAATTTCGAATGGATATCTTGATGGGTTTTATGGTTCTGAAAAAAATAGTTTCAGGCTTCGGTTACGGGATTTGTCTAGAAGCCATCATCAACTTGATTGAGCGTATGAAGGCTTTCCGATTTTGAATTTTGATTTACGTTATCTTAGTTATGACGATGCATCATGATTGAAATTTCAACCAGAGACTGAAATCTATAATACTCAATACTGCCTTTTTATATTTATTTGGATTCCATAGAAAAACACCTATTTTAGTTTTTAGAACCGCAAGCCAAAAAATCACCATTCATGAAGCTGTTTGAGTAATTATCATTAGCTTTTAATCTCTGGACATAAAAGCAAGTAAAATAAAATTTTTAAGGATCAAGTGAAAAATTTGAATTATCAACGTAGATTGTTTCGCAAAAAATAGATTAAAATACAGTTCTTGGCCCAAAGACTGCTGCAAGGTGCCGTTCGTAAACCATGTGGTCATATTTCGATCAATTATTATCGCTTTCACGGTTTAGCCAATCGGTTTCTGATCTTCTACAAAGTTTTTTGATATAATTAGGGCTTCAATTTGAGTGCTTATATTAGTTTGCGATTTGGCTGCAAAGATGGCGCTGCGATGCCAACTTCTTTTTCCTGCATGCTAGAGCTTTGTGGTTTTCAACAAAGTTGGTTATTTGGAAATTTTGTGCAACTTTGTGGAATGCACAAAAATTCCTATCGCACTTCTTTTTGCAGTGTCACTTATTGAGAAGTTACCTGTTACGTGTCATAGTGTACCTACATTGTCTTAACTCCTTTATCGACCATATCATCACCTGACAAATGTTACTAAAGCGTAAAACATGCTATGGGTGGATGAAATTTCCGAAGGCTTAGATACGAGTTTTTTTTTAGTCTGGAGAAAGGTTTTTGTGTGAAGGAGCCTTAGAATACACCCAAGCTTATTTCCTTTGACATTGAATGGGGAATGAAAGCTTACTTCTAATTTTTTTTCTCTTTCGAAACCAGCGAGGGGTATTCCAATCGATACCAAATTTGTGCTTTTTAAAGCTTGCGCTGTTTCGTGGTGACTTCGTATGGAATGACCCACAAATAATATAGATCTCTATTTATACCTTTCAAATTTATTCTCTGTTCAGCCGCTTTATACCAACAGACAGTAACTATGCTGTTGGGGCCACGCACTAGCATGTGTGATTGATTTCAAATGACCACAAAATCGTTTAACTGCCAAATTTGAGACCGTTTCCAATCACTAAAAAAAGAACGGTATATCTTATTGAATATTACACGATGTGAGTCCGATTTTAATCAACATACCATAGGGAGCATACTCATCGTGTGTAACAAAGAGCCCAGACAATGGTAATTTACTCAACAGCAAACAGCTTTAACAAGCCTACTCATATATGTAGTCATATTCCACGCTCCCAATGCGCAAAGATGCCGCCCAATTAGGTTGTGATATTTTTGCTCAATACAGTAGGCACTCAAAAGAAGAGCAATTTAGGGATTGCTAAATGCACAAAAATAAGTATCTGGACAAAACTAATAGGAAGACTGTTGGGGCCACGCACAAACGGTTTGTCCAGTAAATTTCAAAAGTATATTAAATTTTACGATTCGAAACCTGTTGAGGCTAGGCACACGTGGTAAATTGCAAATAAGAGGAGATACACGGAGCGGTAGGATGTAAAATCAAAACTATAAATATACGCGGCTATTACCTAAATAGCTGAGTTTTTTTTTATAAAAAATAATCTTGAATAGGAATAGATGAAAGAGAATTCCGGTGAAGTCAAAGAAATACTTGTTCATCTCTTTTTTTCTTCTCTTTGTTGGGGTTTGTAAAAAGTCTCAGGCGAATCATGCGAATGGCGAGAACAAGACACAAGACTGTAAAAAGAATGTCACTAGGTACACCTTTTGAATATCTAAATAAATGTAAAATGTTACTTACATTTTGGAAGCAATAATGCTCAAAAGTAGTATTGTTTTAAACATGTTATGATGTTTTCTCACAAAAAAATCCTTGTTAACATTATTGTATTTTCAGCTCAAATTGAACATTTTTAACCGCAGTTCGTTCTTTGACTCTAACTCTCTAGCTCTCGCTTCAGTTTTCGAGAAATAACAATTTTAAGGCATCATGTTTGGTGATTTGATGCTGGTTCTCCACCCGACAATTTTTTTTCATCAAATGTGACCCTCTATCAGCCCCTGACATATTCCCAACAAGGAACAAAAAATATATCGTCCTTTGATTTTTAAATCACGAATTAAAACTGCTCGGAGTCGCCCATAGACCTATTTGCGTGCGAATATATTAGTGCCAGCCGTTGAGGAAAACATAAACAAATCACTATTTTGTTTACAACGCTCTGTTTTAGGCAGCTAGACAAATATTCAATTGACCACCGTTTGAATGTTTTGAACTCGATTTTGAATATACTTTTTATCCGCGACCAGGAATCGAAAGAAGCTGCTAAACATAATCGACAAACCAATGGCAAGAAGGAGTAAAAAGTCGGAGCAATGAAATGCAATGATTTACAATTTGGGAGAAAACAAAAGCAACTTTACACGCCTATACTGCCGGTACCCGGATAACTATCCCATAATGAAAAATAACATGTTGAGAAAACGGCGATTTAATATTATCCGTGAATTTTCGGATTTTCAGCAATTACATCCAGAACCAATGACCATAACAGTTTCATGGCACCACAAGTTTATTATTGAGAACAAATAACAATGGATGGAATTGGTTTTACGTTATATAATTTGAAAAAAAAAAAGGCAAAATGGGACAAAATATGCGGGTACATTTCAAAAGTACTCGCATATTTTGTCCCATCACATATAAATTCAGCCAGCAACCGGCAGTATCATTGGCAGAGTAGATTTTACTATAGAAAAACAACATTAGTCTAGTTAATTAAATGACATACTTCTATATGCCTAAAACAATCCGATATACACTAATCTGGAGCAAAATTTTATGTTTGCAGTTTGTACCACTATGCAGTGGGACTGTAATGCGGGTACTTTCAATATGGAACAAAAACAACTTGGTATTTTTTCCATGTTTTTTCATACAAAAGTATCAAATTTAATTTTTTTCCAGAAAATATCATAACAATTAAGTCGATTCCCGATGATAACTCAAAAGTCACCAAAATCAGTATGGGACAGTTATGCGGGTACCGGCAGTATACGCGTTTGCTAGTGTGTGTAGGTGAAAAGTCACTTATCTCTATGTACCAACCGTCATTCAAGCGATTCAGAGCGATTTTTATTTTACATTTCAAAATCGAAGGACAACGACATAATTTTTTTAGAAAGAAAAATTTGCTCAGAAAAATTCACTCTTCAAGGTGATAGGCATGTGCGATACTTTATCGATACCAATGGTATCGATACCCTTCTTCCGATATATTGAGCATTTGGCATTGATACTTTTATATGGATTTTGGATATCGATATGTTATTATTTGATACGCGAAAATATCGGAAGAATTCGCGATGACGATGTTGCTGATATTTGTGTGGTTTTCGCATGTGAAAAAGAAGGAAGGAAATATTTTTTTGTTATCACGCACATTATGACAATTACATATGAGATTTTCCGCAGGTGCGAATAGCTTTAAAAATCTCGTTTGACGCTTTTAACACCGTCAACGCAATTTTTTTTTTCATTTATGTATCGTTGAATTATTTGAGTGAGTCATCTACGATAAAACACTGTTGGACACTGTTGTTGGAGAGCACCGGCAGGTTGATGTTGTTATTCGAACCAACAAGCAGTACATTTCCTAAAATTCAAAAAAATATTGTTTAATTGATTCCATTTTAAATGAATTTGCAGCTTTATCTGTCACCGTTGAAGATAAATGCTCCATTTGAAAACTTGGAAAATTTATTTTCTGTTTCTTTCAAAACAAAACGCGCCAAATTCGTCGCAAATTGTATGACGACGATTTCTGCGACGAACTCGGCGCGTTTTGTTTTAAAATAAATAGCGATATTATGCTTATAAACAAACCGATGCAACTCGCTCACAAGCAAAACTGTCAGATTCACCGTTTCCTTCGTTTTCTCGTTTGTCACTTCACCCGTTTCGATATTGCGATAATATTGCAGCTAGCTGGCATCACGCCATGTTTCGAGGACTAACATCTCAGCGTATGTGTAAACGAGATAGCATATCACCGCCATAACATAGCAACTGACAATGGGGCCCGCAAATCGCGGATCCGCTGCGATGTTAGCTGCGATGAAACAAAGCAAATAAGATAGAGATGCCAGCTAGCTGTAATATTGACTTTCATTGCGATATATTTGTTCGTACTTTTATTGCGATATATTTGTTACTTGGTTTCGGATCGTTTCAATATATCGCGATACTAAATATCGATACCTGGGCTTCCGATTCCCATCACTAAGGTAAAATCAGAAACTCGTATATAGCTAAATAACCCAATTGTCCAAATAGCATGTAGACCTTCAAGAGAAAATTTTTTTTGAGGTGAGATTATATCAGTCAACTTGTCGGTTCGATTGTCATCACAATCATAAACAACAAATAAAAAAATCTCATAACTTTGTTTACCTACAGGAAATCAGATGGTTTTGCTTGTGATCGTAGTTACTGTCCACTTTTGGAACTGCTAAACACTGTCCTCTACGATTTATCATTCGATGATATTATGAATTATGGCACTTGACACGATAACTTCGCTTTTTTGACAGTTCAGGGAGTTTGTTCACATTATGTAGGAATTCCACATTGATTTAAGGTCTTGTCAACCGAAGAAAAGAAATAAAATTCTTCAACATGATTATTTGTGCTTTAGTTGTAGTAGACTAGATTCTCTTCCGACGGCTTCACACGCTAACAAATGTCAACACAAATAGTTTGTCACCATCCTTTTCGAAGAAGAAGCAGCAACTAATTTCCATACTCTGAAAAAAACCTTAAAACTTGTGATAAAAAAAAATCACATACCGTTGATCATCGAATGAATGCCGCCGTTGTTGTTGCCACTGTGTTAAAACAGCACCGTAAACTGAAACAGCAGACAAAATGGAACTGTACAACAAAAGGCCCCCTTCTCGATGGGCTACCGTTCAAGGGATACAATGGTGTAAAGTTGTTTTGTTTTGCGCTAAGAGGTCTACCTATAGAGCCATCAAGGCATTCCGGTTCGCTCAAGAGGATCTTGTTAAGCGATCCGCTCTCTGGGTCCGGTAGTAGAATCAGGTGCGGGTCGCTTCGGTAGTGCGAGAATACAAATTACTTATGCGCACGAATCGTGGGGCAAAATGAGGTTAAGGTGACTTGGAGGGTTGGCCGTGTGTTGCGATAATATGTGGGTTCATGGTTTTTTATACCCGTAGCTGGATCTTTAAATCTAGTGGTCGAAAATGTGCTTTGAGGGTTTCTTTTATGTAGGGGTACTGGGGGTAAGCCCGGCACTGAGGGTAAGACCGTCACCCCTAGGATTTTACTAGAAAACGCTAATTAGCTGTGTTTTGAAATATGTGAAGTGTTGGTATTTGATATTTTAGACATTTTAAGATACATTGAAGCCACCGTGAAACGTCAAACGTCAAAATAATAGACAAAACATACGCTACTGCAGTTGATGCGTAAACGGATGTAATTTTTCATGAGCTTTTATTCATTTAAAAAGACTAAAAGAATTTTCCGTTGCTCTACAATTTATCGCCTGTATTGTTAACAATCACAGGAATTCGATCTGAGGTAAATTGAAGCGATAAATTTGTAGAAATACTCTTTTAAAAAAAAGTTTGCTGTCGGGGTAACACCGTCAGCCAGTGAGTGGGGTAAGCCCGACATGGTCTGAGGCTAGTTAGATGTTACTGACACATTTTTTTTTATCAATTACCGATGTCTTGCTGATAAATAAATTAATTAATCGACTTAGAACCATGCACTCAAGCTCTTCTGTGAATCATGAATGATTCCAAGAGTAATTAGAGGTGTCAAATCTACTGAATCAAGTCACAAAACTGACGGCTTTCCCGGTGGTATTTGAAATATGCTCCGGTGTGGTCAATATGATCCTGGCTTCGATGAAACTAGTTAATAATATGATTTAAAGTGCCATATGATAGGCTTGCCGAGTATCAAATTCTTTCATTGTTTATACATAATGTTCACCGGAACTTGTTCCAGCAATCTCCCCAGAACCAGCCAACAGAAAACAACCAAATTCAACAGTAACATACAGAAATGTAAGATCTCTCATTCGGCGGTTTCCGAGTTCAAATTGGTTCAGTTAAAGTTAATATAACAATATTCGCCATCAAGTGCTACTGAAGAATCATTTTTCTTAGGGGACCGGGCTTACCCCCAGTACCCCTATTGGTAAGCTATGCATAGATTTGGTGCAAAACTGAGTGTTTTACTATTATTACAGTTGTTTTATAGTTCAATTGGTTGTACCAGCTTTTCGTTTCAATTAGGATTTTTCAGTACAAGTAGTGCGTTCACTCTCTATCACTCTAGACATAATAAAAAAATAACTATACTTTTCTCATTTACTCTTCCCATTCAAAAACTGATCACTAAACCAAGTAAAGGTTTTATGGGGAATCGTGTCATTTAGAGTGGTGTCAGCTTAAAAGGTTAAAACTAGCTCTTATTTATTTTATTGCGATTGGATCGAACGGAGATCCACCGTCAACAAAACTCAAGCATATTGGAGCTATAAACCGCGATCATCTATCTTTTACTTTAACAAATCAAGGCCATGCCCTAGCAGGGCATGTGACCTCGATTTCTCACTCAACTGAGCCAGAACTCGGAAGACGAAAAAGTGTCACACATTCTCCCCCCAAGGGGGGGGGGGGGGGGGGCGAAACTTTCCACCGACAGCTAATTCCGTTCGGCTCGTCGTCATCATTATCATGATGATCATTAACATTTCCATGGCATTTGGGATCAGCACCTCAATGTCAGCGGCGGCAGATCTGTAGCTCTGGGCATTGAATTTGTGCTCGAACAGCGCACAATGAAAGTCGGCCCCGAGCCCTCCCCATAATTAGGTCTGTCAGTGCAATGGATGGCGTCCCGGACCACTGACAACAAACTAATCGCCAGGGGCCAGAGAGAATCACACCGCAAAGTTCTACATGTTGAAGCAACAAGCCACGCTTTTACTCGTTCCGTTGCGGTTCGGGGTCTACGGTGAGATTTCCAGCGGCATCGGTGATGCATAAGAAGAAATAATAAATGAATAACAGCCAACAATCAGTCAAAATGAAGTGTGCATGAAATGACTGACCGTTGCGGGAAAAGCGGTTTCGTTTCACCCACTTTTGTTCGGCCAGCAGCAGCGATGGCATTCTTTGCCGCCCGTGATGTGAGTCCCGCAGGGTTCAAGGTTTATCCAATTATCGTGTTGGGTAAACATGGACAATTTATGTGGGTTAAAAGAAAGGACTGTGTGCTCGATTAGGGTGAAGGAAATGTAGGTTTCTTCTCTAGATTTACCAGGTTGAAGTAAATGCTGACTCAATGGTTTTCTTTAGATGCAGCAAGACAATAGTGGGCATTTTATTTCACTGCTAATTATGATGTAGTTGTGAGAAACCACCTAACAAGGCCCCAATCGTAAACCGTGCGTATGGAGGAGTTTGTGAGTTCAGTAAAAAATAGGATCTATACAAATACAAAAATTCTCTTCTGAAACAAAAAATCCTGCGCACACCTTTACCCAATTTCATCGCTCGTGCAGTGCCTAATCCGTTCGCTACTGAATTTCAATTTTTCTCCAACACGTCGAAGGACGTTGACTGGAGCGTGAAAACTGATTTCACACAACAAAGACCCTTGTGCAAGAGGCGGCAATTTGACGGTTCACTGAAACTTTCTGAACGTTCGTCGCAGAGCGGAACATTTCATCCGCCGGCATGTGTGTTAATCGTTCGCTTAAGTTTGTATGGCACACGCGCTCCAAATCAACAACCGCCAAAGAAGTCATTCTAGGGCGATTACTTACCTGACGGCGACGGCTTTCTTGGACATGCCGTGCATTGCTAAACTTTGCTTGCTACACAGCTTCCTGAAAACTGCGCAAACAGCTATCTAGATTAATTGCCGACACACGGCAACACAGTCTGCTATCGATGCCCGCAGCGCAGTTATCCCCATAAAGCGCGGTGCAGTAGCAGCTGGCAGCACTAGCAAATCTTGATTAATGGTCTGACGTTGAGTGCTGTTGCAATCTAGCTAATCGCAGAACAGCAGCACCAGAGAGCGCCTAATGTTTTGGATACGGAGCAGCACCTGTCAACCTAGCGCGCGTGTTTGCTTGTGAGTTGCGACCATAAAAGCTCTCTAGTGTAGTCGCAAATTTGGTTCGCAACCTGGCATTGCCTTCTGCTCGAACGGCTTAAATTGGTATGCTTCGGAGCTCCTGCCTGCTTCATGTTAATGTGCATATTTTAAATATTTTGTAATATCGGCCGTAGCGGAAAAAAGCATGTGTGTGCTTTAAAGCGGGTTAGATTGGTACTGATTGGAACCACCTGTTACGATGTGGTTAGGTTATTCACACTAATGAAGACAAACAATTTTGATTGGAAATCCACTTGATCTCACTGATTTGAAATCAAAAAAAAAAGGTATGAAATGCAAATTTACACAAACGTTGCCCCGTTTTGGTCCCATTTCATTGTTCATGAAAAAAGTAGACGGCTCTAAAGGAAACATGTACTATGGACGTTTCAATAAAACATTTGAAAAATATCAATGAATGAGCCTTATTTGGGTAACTAGCTGTCCCGGCGAACTTCGTTCCACCAATTTTTTTATTTTCAAATGATTTCAAACACTCTAAATTGATTTCACCTACATCCAAAGATTAAACTTCCGATTTTTTTATAGTCTGCAAACGTATAACGAATCGGACATTGGATACGTTCAAATTCAAAAGAAAAATGGTTTGAAAAGATTGATTTTATCGAAATGAGAACATCTTTGCCTTTCAGCTTTTGCACATCACCTCGATTCGGAAAATACCCATATTGGATGACATTCGGTCGTTTTCAGCTGATTTCCAATAAAAATTGTCGTCAGGATTTCAAAATGGCTTTCTGGCCTCTGAGCGTTATTCCGGTTCCGGAAACACCCACATTGGGTGATATTCGGTCATTTTGGGCTGTTACCCAGAAATCGGAAGTCGCCATCTTGGAATTCAAAATAGTATCTGAGGTTAAATTTTAACATCTGTGCACCATCACGATTACGGAGTTGGTGGTATTTGGTCACTATCGGCTGTTTTCCAACCCTCCCCCCTCCCTCCTTCCAGAGTTGGGAGGGGTGTCAAACCATCATAGAAACATTTTTTATTCCCAAAAACCTTCACATGTTCTCGAGTTGTGTAAAAATTTCACATGTATGCCCCCCCCCCTCCTCTTTCTGATTTTTCGCTCCCAAAAATTTTCTCATGCCAATGCTGGTTCCATTTGCTTGATTAGTTCTTGAGTTGTGCGCAAATTTGTGCTTTATTTGTATGGGAACCCTTCCATCTAGGCGAGGGAGGGGTGTCAAATTAACATAAAAATATTTTTTGCCTCCAAAAATTTTTGGTTCCATTTGCTTCATTAACTCTGGAGTCATGTATAAATTTGTGTTTCATTTGTTTGGAAGCTGCTTTTTCCAGAGTAGGGAGGGATGTTAAATCACAGTTCATGTTCAGCTGTTTTCCAGAAATCGGAAAATTTCATCTTAAATTAAAAAATGGCGTCTGGAGTCGATTTTTGGCTCCTGTGCATCATCCCGATCATTTAAAGCTGTTTCCCGGAAAAACTGGTTGAAGTATCTGTTTAAATTGTCTGGGAGACCTCCCCTCTCCTAGAAAACGGAGAAATGCCAAAACACCATAAAAATCTTTTCTGGCCCCTTAAACCCACATATATAAAATAATTCACGTCGATCGGTTCAGTAGTTTCCAAGCCTATATGAATAAGACAAACAGACAGACAGGACTGCATTTTTATATGTTTAGATTTTCTATTTTGGCCTTTAGAGGTGTTTTTTCAACAGTTCTGAGCTTATTCTGAGTACTTTTGAGCCCTTTATCTAACCTTTAGAAGCGTTTGTCAGCAATTTGGGGCTTTTGTGGGATATAGGCTTTTTTGGGATTATTATAGTGAATTTATCACCGTTATTTCGCAGCTGGAGGGCAATTGCGGCTTACTTAAAATGTCTACTCCTTCGAAGTTATAGACGCAAATTCAACATTAATTTCATTCATGAGACTCTAATCAGAGCCTGACAAAGTCAGTGACAATCGACAGGTGATAAAAACGCTTTTACCTGTCACTTTCAATTGACAAACATTCGACTCATTTTCAAACACTTTGTGAGTCACATGAAAACTACTCGAATACTTTTGTATTGAATTGAACAGCTGAAAGGCTCACGAAAAAAGAAGTGATTTTCAATTGAAAATGAAGGTTATCTGCGTCCAATGAGATGTATACTACAGGTGAGAAAGAAGAAGACATTTGTCTGTATTACCAGCGATATAGGCAAAAAACTCATGCTTTTAGGTTGTGACGTAGACTTTCGTCAACGAGTTAATGCCATTAGAAATGCTTTTCCGAATTGCTTTATGGCGCAGGAAGGTAAACTGTGAAGCCTTTTTTTTCATTGTTTTTGGAGTTTTACACTGTAAACAAACAAAAGCCGTTTAATCCTAAAAACCAAACATCGTACCAATGTTTTAAACTTCGCCTTTTTGATAGATTGTGCTAACTTTGTTTACGTTTAGATCTCGTGCTTTTTTAAAGTGGAGCAATCGTATGCGTAGTAAAAATACTGCTCGATTTAGAATTGTTTTTACTGTACTGGAATACAACATTCAGAGGGGTTTATTGTGAAATGATCTGTTAAAATTGAGAACAGAACTGCATCGCCCGTAGGTAACAAAGTTACCAATATCTGTCAAACTCTGACGCGTAACGTCACCGTGCGATAGTCTATATAAATTCCATTCCCAAGTAACACGCGTTGTTATTGAATAGTTGACGTTACCTGTTTTATGACATCTCTATCACCAGAAAAGCGCAAAAATTTAAGGCTGCTATAGAACAAGTACCGATATTATATGAAGTATTACATAACTGCATAAAAGCAAACCAACTTGATAGAATAAAATGGCAAAATACATCTCGAATGCTAACCTACGGCAATGCGCAAATCTGTTGCTATGGCAACTGCTAAACAGCGCCTGCGCAAATGTGTTGTTATGCGCAGTGCAACTAGATCGACAATCGTTTTTATCAGTGGCAGTTATAATTGATTATAAATTGATGATAAGAAATAATATTCAACCTTTAAAAAAAAGTTGTTTTTTTTTCGATTGAATAGTAAAATTGTTTTCGCATAATTTCAACGTTATCTGGACATAAAATCTAACATAACTAGAAAGCGTTGTTAGATATACGATAACAAAAGTTGGAGTGATTTTAGTTACATTGCAAGCGTTTTGTTTATCATTTGATGGAGCATTTTGACCAGCTTCGAATAAATATAGAAATCGTTCATATAATTCAAATTTTAATTTGATCAAGTAATTTTACGTTGGCTGCTGAATACTACCACCTTTGTGCCAATAAAAGCCCTTTACAGGTACGTAGTGTTGTTATTAGATGATGCAATGTATTACGAAAAGACGAAGTGAGGATATTGTTATTGTTGAACTCATGTCATTGAAAACATCTCCAAAACCAGCAAAAACGAGCTTGTTTTCGAAATGCGCTTGTAGTACACCATGATGAGTAGAACATGGTGCAACGATTTGATCAAAAAGTAGGCGCGCGGTGAGGTAGCTTTTTTGTGCTGGAGGGATGGAGACGAAACGTCTCTAAGTGGCAGCTAGCTACTTTTCAAATAACAAAAGGTCATTTGTTTTCGGATTTTCTTCAGGTGGATAATATATTAGCAGCGAAAAGTGTATTTTTCTGAGTTTAATGATGTGAAACGTAAGTACATTGCAAATTGTTAAACGTAATATAATTACACATCATCGTAGAAGAGGCTGAAAGTATTTTTTTTACTAGAAAAACGATTGTTTATTTCTTTCAGATGCCGTATTTTAGTACAGTATCAGATTGCTATCACATACCAACAGCTCCAGTCTGACGTAGCAAAAGCACATCCGACTTCCAGCTCACCCGATCCATCGCCATACCCAATCACGAGGAGCCAGATGATAGTCTTTACCTTTCAACGACCAGTATCCGGTGTCCAGTTCAACTGACCCATGTAGCCAAATACAAGGAACCAAACGACGAGTCAGCAGTCGTCAAGTATGCCCAACATATAACCACATCGTGACAAAAATGATAGAACTGGTAGTTTGGAACTGGGTCAGCAGTAACCCAGTCAGTCTCAAGCAGAGTTTCGTTGTCGTTTTAGTAATTAGGTGTTTAATAAATCCAAGTGATTGGGAAAATAATGTACAGGGATTTTTCTTGAATAAATTTAAGTGTTTAGAAGTTCTCTCAACTATATATTTTTCTTAACTACATATGTGTTTTATTTATAATTACATGAAGTGTGATGTTATTCGAATAAAATAGCCAAATTGATCAATTTCAATGAGACAATTTATTAACAATAATTCTAATGAGCAGGTAAAACATAATAAAACATAATCCGGATATGACATATTCTTTCGTGCAACATCGCTTACGATAGGGGTTTTTTTTCATCAGGTACGCTGAATATAAAAATTTTCTTTGCACATCATATCGTCTAACAGCTGTTTTATATCGTAGCTAATTTTCCAGACAAATAGGAACTCTCCAGAGGCAGTTTAGTGCCATATAGTGCCTTTGATTTGCCGGGTATTGAAGTAATCTGAAAAATGAAATGAGAAGTTTAGTTCAAAAAACTATAGAATTTAATTGCTTGGATTTTCGGCTCATCAGTCTTTAACTGAACTTTAACTGAACTTTAACTGAATAAAGACTGATGAGCCGAAAATCCAAGCAATAATAGATACGTCACAGTCGATAGCATTCACATTATAGAATTTAAGATTCGCTGTTGCCTTAGCTGATTGAACTCCAAATTTCGTTAATAGAAAAGACGAGTCCTAATCGATAATTTTTATTAAATGATTTAGTTTTTAATTTCCTCACGAGTAGTTTCTTACTACCAGTTGCAACTGTAAACCTTTATCAGCATGTTTTCCAGAAAAGATCCCTGGCAAAATCACATCTATACTTAATTTTACTGCTTCATTCACCGCAACTTAAAACTGGACTTTGATAAACAAACCACCTCCATGTCAACTGATTTTTCAACATGGCTGACTATGCCTTTTGACATACCGTTACACCATGTATCTATACATCATGGTAGTACACTTATATGACTACTTTCATAGTAACTTATTTTCTAACATGTTTTGTGTGTTACTTGGATTGCGTCATCATCTCCTGACGATTGTCAACTGAGAATCAGAGTCTATGTTTATAACAAATCATTGCATGATGATGTCGAAAAATAAGCAGAAAAGAGAGATTTGACAGTCTAGGAGGGTTTGTTTACGTGGACTTCTAGGCGGAGTACCTCCGATGGTTAGAAATTCGCGCAGGCAAAGCGTTTTACGATCTTTTTGAAGTAGAATACTTCTCTCAGGAAGTTCGGCTACATAGGGATGTGAAATGAAAATCTAAAACCGAAACAAGTGAAAAATATATCCAATTTCAAATGCTAATAAACCGGTTAGTATTCGATGGATTTCCTTCGTTCTTGCAGCAATAGATTGGAAAATCTTCTAAGATTCTTCCCAAATGAGGTAATTGTAATTTTATCATTCAAACTATTGTACTATTGAAAATAGTCAAGTCTTGTCAAAACGAAAAATTTGACCTCTGATTGGTCGTTATATGATTGCTTCCCAAGCACGGTCGACAGAATCATATACCTTGCAATTGAAAATATGCTATTTTGCCTATATAAGAGCCTGTTTCAGCTGAAGCCGCTCATAATAGTTCTAGACAGCGACAACAGCAGTCATCCCTTAGCAGCAGCAGTAGCAGTGCAGTGGATACCAGCGATAGCAGATAGCTGCCACAGCTATGGGGTAGCAATGGATACCGTACCAGTTGCAGCGGATCTCAGCATCGATAGTAGCTGGGTCAGCTGATGCAGGGACAGCGGATACCAATGGCAGCGTATAGCGGCCACAACTGTGACATGGCTACGAATAGCGTAGTAGTTGAAGCGGATATATCTGACAATGAAGCATTTATGCAATAACTGAATGAAAATTGCATTTGCAGCAATCGGCCTTTTTCAAGGCTACTAAATGTTTTAGGAAGAGCATAATGAATGGTTATTGATAAACTGCAACTGAGGTTTGATGCTGCTGCAAATGCACAGCAGTGTGATGTTTGTTACGATTTGTTGATACTGTGCATAACAAGCGGTATATACGAAACAAATCCGATTTTAAACAGAAAAGTTCGGCACGTACTGCTCACGATGCTGAGTCTGTTTTTGAAAATCAACAAAACTTCATTAACAAGGATGTAACGCCTTGAAGAAGACGGTTATGGTTAGACATCACAACAGAATTTCGAGCTTCATACTCATGTCTACCATCGGCAATATCAAACACGCAACAATTTGCTTCCATGCGACACGGGGACGGGAACATTTTTTTCTTCCAAGCCGCACAACACGACACAATACATATTATTTTGTTGCCTTAATGAGAGCTCTATCGGTCCGGCTCGACAGAATGCCCACAAGAAATCGTTTTTGTACATCCATGTTACGAAACTGAGAAAATCTGTAGGAACTGAAATAAAGGCGGGTCCAGAATGAATGAGATGTATTTTTCGTATATGAGATTTACGACATATGAAATAAAATTTTTCGAACGTTGTAGAATGGTATAACTGGAAATAATTTATTCACACCTATTTTTCCAGTTATATCATTTCACAACGTTCGAAAAAATTATTATGTCAGAGCGGATATCGCACGCTATCTGACCATGAAGCATTTATGCAATAATTGAATGAAAATTGCAATTGTAGTAATCGGCCTTTTTTAAGGCTACTGTTAACGTTGCTTTTTTTTTTCTTGTGGAGATTGTGTGCATAATGGAAATGCTGCTCAATTTAAAAATATTTTTTGTGCACTGGCACCTTACACATAACGCTTAAAAGGCATTTTAATCACAACTGAAATATGCTAAAATCGAGAACAAATCTGCATCGACTGATGGTAAACAAAATTATCAGGCCATGGCTTCGACAAAAATCGTTGCAATCCTCTATTGCTACGATAAGCTCTCTTTATAGCCAATAAGTTAGCAATTAAGTTAGTTATAAGTTTACTTCCCTCTTTCTGACAAGTAGGTTTAAATCCCTACGAACGATAAGTCCTAATTGCGAAAGCAAACAAATCCTAACAATTAAAATTACAAATTTCTAACAGTGTTAAGAAGTCACCATTTGTGATTGGGCACACATACTCATTACTTACTAATATTTATCATAAATACTTAAGATACTAACAAATTCCCCCCTTAAAAAAACCAGGCCATGCACCCATGTTTCCCCCCCCCCCTCCCCTTATGCTGAGCGCTGACGGAGACAGGGTGGCTCTAATATAGAGGAAAGAGGAAATTCAAAAAATCGAGTATGTAACATAGGAGGGGGGCGGGGGCGGAGTGGTGATTGTATGACGTCACAGAAAATTGTATACTTTACTTTTAAATCTTTTAATACAATACTTTCCCTTTTATAATTCCGTGTCAAATAAACCAAACTTAAACCTAAAAAAATACTTTTTTTGGCAACCCAAATACCAGCTCAGAAACCCTGAGTGGCTGCGGGGCGCAAGTAATCAACGACCAAAACAACAACAATAATATCCGAAATATTGATCGGAATATTTGTGGCATACCTAATCTGCCCATAATTCAAAATTTGGCTAATATGCCATTTTTACCAAAATCGAGAAAACAGTTTCTCGTGATGGTACACACCCTAAACAAGGTCCCTACGGAAGCCGATTGTCAAAAAATGCATTTGGGAAGGCAGCAAACGTGAAACAATTTTGGCTAATATCCAATATCCAATTTGAACCTGTGGCATGTTCACGAACCAGTGTATTATTACTGAACTGTGTTTCTTCTAACTTTCGAAAGTGTGTTGTAGCTTGGTGGTTGCTGGCGACAGGTGAGCGATCGTAAGGCCATTGCATCAAATTTGACTTTTTCACGAAGAATATTTAATGCTACAAGAATTTATTTGTTGTACTGCGAAACCCAATGATCAAAACGTGTGACTGTTTCCTTCTGTCATAAACCTTTACATTAAAAAAAAATGATATTTAGCTCTTTGATTAGGAGTATTATTAATAAAGATAAGATTCAGATTTCATTTTGGATTTGATGAGAAAAAATAGGAAAGTGGATTGTGAGATTACCATGAATAATAATATTTTCGTTATATTATTATATTGCCGCACGTAACAATTGTCTCGTCGTCCTTTTCATCCTCACTTGTGCTTCCGTGTTGTTTTATTGAATTGAAAACCATTTGCATCACCAACGAGTACGATATAATTCACATCGTATGGATATTAGCCGAATTGCACACCGTTTTGTCAACTGACCTTTCGTTTATAATTGAAAAAAAAAACGGCTACTGTGTTAAAAATACGTGGCGGATGGAATTTTTCTACAGATTTCTCTGTTTCAACTCAACGGCAAGGGTCCAGCATATATGAAGGGTGACATACTCAATAAAAAAGTTGTCATGAGCAGTCAAAATATGTTGTACCGATAAAAAACTTTCAAAGGCGTTTTTCTCGATTTGATGCCTACGGCATATTAGCCAATTTTTGATTTATTGGCAGTAATGGATGCCATCAGTGCTCGCAGTGGATCGATGAGCCGCATGTTCTCCTACTCCATGCATAATTCTCTCTGAAAAAAAGTACGTGAAATTTACCGGGAAAAGTGGCTGATTCTCATCCACCTTCTTTTCACGTAATTTTTGCCGATTTCTCGAAAGCCGACCATGTGTCAGTGTGTTAGTGTCAACTTTAGTGTCAGTCATCTACGTGTTGGTCAGGTAATTATAACCTGATTTTCACGTACCTATTTACGTGATGTTTAGGTGAAACCATAAATAGAACGCATAAACCCCACATAATTTTCACGTTCTTCTACGAGTTATTCAGGTGGAATCTGCATGAATTTCAAGTAAATAATAAAATTTATTTTCATAACATCAATAATTCCCAATTAATTACTTGCTCAAAATCGACACTTCCGACAGGAAAACATGAATGGCCGGAACACAACTGCCAACCGTTCATAGTTTTGACTCGCAGCTGGCGCAGGAGGTGTTCTGTACGAAACTGACTGTTGACGATTCCAATCATTTCGGAAGTTCGGGAAAAATTCTCCAACGAACAAAGAACTTTTTTCATACTAAAAATTCACATGAATACCGTTGTCGGAAACGTCAAACCACAGCCACACTAACACTAACAAAGTCAAAACACACAAATACCAACGCGCTGAAACTATCAACATTATAATTTGCCCGATTGTTCGTGGATTGACAGTAAATCGTACGGGAAGTTTAGGTGAAAGTTACTAATGTCACGTAAAATGGCAGATTTTCTTAGGATTAGTCACTTACGTGATTTTTCAGGTGGATTTTACGTGCCTATTTTTCAGAGTGTAGAATGTGATTGATTCAGATTAAACACTGCTTATGGAGCTCATTTTAAATGACACGCTGAAGAAGAGAAAGAGTCATAATTACAGTCAGTTTCTTCGTCAAATGAAACAGTCATCAGTTTCATTTGAAATGAATCAATAAACACCAGATGGAAAAGAAACTTGTGATTCTATGATAACAGTAGCCGAAAGAAATAAAAAAATGAACGCGAAATATTCCATTTTAATTGTATGCTTCGAAAATGTGAGGCCTTGATTCTAATACAGCCAAAAACGCAAACAAAAATGGATTGGAATTTTAAAACTTAATGAACAAACTTAAAACATTCAATCAAACAAAATTAACTAGCAATATTCAAGGAAGATTATTCTTCTTATTTTTATGTAATACCTGACAACTTCACTATATTTTGTTTATCGTGCAGATTTTCGGCCTACGCTAATTTATCCATCCGAAAACCGAATTATTTCTGTCAGACAATAATTTCTGAATCGATTTCAGAGTTAGTGTGTTGACTAAAAAGTATTGCCCGATCTAGACATATAGTGTTATAAGAAACAAATACACGAAGATTTTTTTTTCGAAATTATATGATTAACTTTTTATATTTCCGTTCAATGACGGAGAATAAATTCCATACCGAATTTCATTCTCCTCATAGTCTCACAAAAAAGGAATCATTGGCAATAATACTGGACTGAACAAAATAACAAGATCATCCTTTTTAGGTGTGGTATTGGGTAAAATAAGCAAATGTTGGCTGTACCTGCATTTCTCGTCATCTTCATCAGATTTTACTTACTGAGATACAGGACAAAAGTCCCTTCAATAATTGTTTCGTTAATGGAGGGGGTTATTTATGTTATTCATTACAATAATAATAGATCTCTGATTGCGGAGAATAATAATAGATCTCTGATTGCGGAGCAATTGTTCGAATTGTTCTTGTTTTGCAATTACTCTACCATAAAAAAAACGATCTATCATCTCGCCAAGCAGATGAAATCACTCGGTGTAGTTTTTTAACGGTGGTGACAGTCTGCAATGTTATTACACATCATTCCTTATATAGGTACGAATCGCAACTTGCTATCTAAACAGCAGGATGGCACCCAGGTCAATTTTCGCCACTTGCAGTGATTATTAGGAGGAAGACATTGAACACAATCAAGGTTACTGCCTTCCACAAACCTGGCGCAAATTGTAATTAAGTCTTAATTCCGCTACTAATTGGGCAGTTTCGCGGTCTCCATTGTCAAATCAGGCATTGAATATGATTATGGCAAAGTGGAAGATACTCCACAACATATTTTACCGAAACTAAAAGTTCAATGTTTTCGCACTGGTAAAAGTTCAAACTCATCGAAACCACAGAGTAACCACATCTTGCTTCTCGTGCATCTCGTGCGGAGACAATTTCACTTCATGCTTCCCGAAGGCCAAACGCCGCGCCGCGCCCACCGGACAAAACACTATCGAGCCGGTGGTGCTGGCTGCAAAACTTGATTTTCATTCATGGATCCCATTAAATTGGACCCAGCGGCGGTAACCTCGACTCGACAGCCGTATGTGACCGTTTGATCTCCCAAGTTGAAAACGCTTGCCTGTCATAGAGACCAGGTCAAGTGCCGATGCCTTTGGGGGTTCGAGCGAAGTAACAAGAAAAAAACTCCCCAATTGGCCAATCGCGTAAACACTTGTGCTAAATCACCATCGCCGTGCAATCCGAAATAGTCGCTGCTTGTTCGATCAACTTTTATCGATTCGATAGCCCCGTGTTTGGGGTCTGTGCTGAGCTGAACTGGTTTGCCTGCAGCGTCGCGGCTCGAGTGGATCGGTGGATCACACGGAGGGAAACCAATTATGCAACCGACTAATATCTTGTCGGCATTTTCCAGACTGTTGTAACTTCAATCGAACATCAATCGGACTGCTCGAAGATCGCTGTGAAGTGTGCAATGCGAGGTGGAGGAGGAAAACAGCAAATGATATTACGCCGCGGATAGTGACGAAATTTGCCTCCGATTACCGCTGCTTCTCCGATTTGTGCGACGGCTGGTTCTGCTGATGCGGCAAAACGGCTGAGCCCCGCGTCTAGCAACACCGGGCCGGGCGACCTATTGCGCCAGACCAGACACGCCGGAGTGCGGTTTCGCTAATGATCAACCTGATCCGATCAAATATGGGCAGCTAGGGTGGTCCAGCAGTCAGTCCATATAGTTTGCCGAATGCCGAGGCCCTATTTGTATTTTCCCTATTGCGATTTGTTTCTCTTTTGAATCAGTAGTTTTGCGGCATACCCCTGGCCTGGCAGACGTTTTGGCGCATCTTATTCGGCAAGAATCTTCGCTCTGATCGTGTGAAACCTTCTTCACTGTAGCTATGCTCTGTGTGGCAAATGCTTAATGTCACAGCGATGCTGATTCTGGAATGTAGCCGACAATGTTTGACATCTGGTATTAAATTTTCAGTATGATACAGGTACAAAAGTTTGTATGAAAATTCTACGAGCTTTGGAAAATTGCCGGTAACCATCAAGAATAGGAAAAATGCATTCGAGTGCTAATAGTCAGACTACCCAAATGGGAACGGAACCATAAAACACACAGCAATAATACGCCATTATTGAGTTATAAGATTGGCAACCATAATCCAAGAATAGCCCGAGGTCGCCGTATATGATAAAACACAAGTAAATTTCAACTTGTAAAACCCATCACTTGGTCAAGGTTCGCTGAGGCCAATTTGGCGAACCTCAACACGTTTCATGGGCTCCTTCGTCCGTGACAAATCGGCCTGAGAACCGAAACCCCTCAAATGGTGGTTACTTCTCGGTGCCCTCTCACGAAAGCATCATTACACAGATCCATCAATTAATAAAACAACTTAGCATTTATGATGACCGTCTCAGCTTAGCAGCTAATCTGCTCGAATCTATTCTGTAAAACAAAACAAAAAACAGCAAAGTAAATGTTTCCACTTACCACCGGTCACCCACCGTGAACGTATAAAGTTTCATTAACCGGTTTCAAAGTCAAGGCCATCACCTGCCCTATGTATTTTAACAGTTGCTGTGACGAAACTGTTCGTTCAAGTTTCGCGGAACTTTGAACAGTGATTAAGGAATGAAATAAGTAGCAACACGAGAAAAAAATTAAACCCGATTGCGCTCACTTTGTTGGCGATTCACCGATCGTGACTTTGTGAGACGTGATTGTATCCGAGATTGGAAATCATCTAGCACTGGACACACAGGTGGTGAGTTACGATCAAATCATGGTGAAGTTAGATTATTATTAGTCGCTACCAGCGAGCAGCAGCGACTGGCTATAGTCATTTGTAAGGCCAACCTGCAAGTTTCTACGAAAACTTCAATTATAAACTCCGCTGCAGCAATAGTTCCTCAATAGATAAATGGCGGAAACCGTACTACCGGTGTAAACGCGTATTACGTGCGTAAAATAGTAACAAATTGGAGTCCTGTGTGTATATTTGCGGACGCTAGCTAGCTTGTTATAGTCACACTAAGCGCGTACCAAGTGCGCAATTACACTAATTAGGTGCGTATACCTACTTAATGAGCAGACAATTTAATGTTTCCAATGGCTGGTCGGATGCTGAAATTAAAATTTTTCCTAAGAGCTTCTGGTTTGTTGACAGATATTGCTACTTAGTTTTAAAATTTTCCAACAGTGGGTTGTGTCTTGGGTTACCATGCAGATCATGCACCGGTGTTGGTATAAAGCGCTAGAGAGGTTGTTACGTGTCAGTGTACGGGAACAACACTATTAGACTGACGAGTTAGGAGGAATAATTAACTTAATTGTGTTGGTAAATGAAAACAGAGTAAGCAATTTATGGTCATGACATCATAAGAAAAATTACAGCGTAATCAAAAACAACAATCCAAACTTTACGATACAATAAAATTTGCTGATAACTTTAGTAATCAATTGTGAAAGTGTGCTGGTTTATTCACCTCAAAGGCAAATCTTACTTTCATTGGCTGGATATGGTTGGTAAACATTTCTAAATGTGTGTCCACAAATGCAATCCGTAAGTTTTCTTTCAAGCTAGGGAAAGAAAACATATTTCATGAAAGTTCCGTAAAAGCTGCACTAGTTTTGACAGTATTTTATTTGCCGTATTTTTTACCTCATTTACCGCTCTAGGGTGACTTTTATTGCTCTACCTCTTTTTTGAATTTGTGATAAAAAACGCTCGTAGAGCTTGAGATTTGTCGTAATCTTCACTGATTGTGGTTTCATATGTCTATTTTGAATAGTAGATTCATGATTTTCTTGCTGTTTAAAGAGTGTTTCTCGTACTAAAATAGGGGAAATGCTCCATTATTCATCTCATTAAACCGATATTCACGAAGAATGCACGGATTAAGCACCAAATTTTCACGAAATCATTGAACAAATAAACTAATTATGCTTACGTGCTCTTATGGAATCGTTTAGCATTGTATATTTTGTAAAATTAGCTAGATTTATCCTGAATTTTGTAAAACAAACCAATTTTCATAACGCTTCCATATCCATCTCAAAACTTGAATCACTGTTCAATTATTCATCTCACGACGCCCCTATATTCATCACACTGTTAATCATGAATGAATCACATTATCATGAATGAACGTAGCCGCAGCCCGTCGTAGTAGGTTACCTAGATATCCGCTGTAGTTGTTCACGTGCAAAATTGGTAACCTAGGTAACCACTGCAGTGCTGTCGATTTATGTCAATTATGTCGTAATAATTCAACATTTTCAGTATGCTTTTTTTCGTATTAACAGAAACTGATTTGGCATCTTTTGATTTTCTTCAACGCAGTGAAAACAGATGAAAATACATACAGTTGAAATTTGAAAATTGCAGAAATAATTCAAGCTTGTTTTTGGAAATTTGAGGTGAACCTTTCAAAGATTAAAGTATTCTTATTGTAGTGAGTGATTTTGTTTAGTGATTAAAATAAAAAGTGGTCCGCTAGTGATGAAAGAGACTTTGGTTGGCTGCTGAACGAGTCCCGTTGTAGCCGTATAGAACAATGCGCGGATTTTGTTTTCTGAGGTAGGTGATTGAATCAAATGAGTTTTCGAGTGCAGATGTTCGACTATAATATCAAATTTAGATTTTTGCCTTTCTCCTAGAAAGGTATAGCAATCACTTGCAAAACCGAAAGTATAAAATTGCTCCAAAGGGCCGAATGACATATATCACTCGACTCAGCTCGACGAGCTGAGCATTTTCTGTATGTGTGTGTATGTGCAGATTTTTATTCTCACTCACTTTTCTCAGAGATAGCTGGACCGATTTTCATGAAATTAATTGCAAATGAAAGGTCGTGTTGCCCCACAAGACCCTATTGAATTTTATTGTAATCGGATTTTTAGTTTAGAGGTTATGTTTAAAAATGTGAAAATCATGAAACATCAATATCTCAGAAACTACACAACCGATTTGAACAAAATTGGTCTCAAAAGAACGGTCTACCTAGAAAACCCTTAAGTTTTGAATTTTATAAAGATTGAACTTGTGGTTCAAAAGTTATGAAAAGAAGCGTGTTCTGAAGACTGTTTAATCTCATTCATGTTTCTCAGAGATGGCTGTACCGATTTTCATAAAATCAGTGTCAAATGGAAGGTCTAATTGCCCCATAAGACCCTATTGATTTGTTTTGCAGTCGGACTATTACTTTGCCTGTTATGTTTAAAAATGTGCAATCAAGCTATGCAAAGGAACATATTCCGAAGACTACTTGGACTCACTCACTTTTCTCAGAGATGGCCGACCCGATTTCCACAAAATTAGTGTCAAATGAATGGTCTAGCTGCCTCAGAGGACCCTATTGAATTTTACTGTAATCGAACTGTAACTTCATTTGTAATGTGCCGACTTGTGAAAATCACGAAACTTCATTATCTCAGAAACTACACAACCGATTTGATTATTATTATCAGATGAGCGGGCTAGTTAAGGGTTAACTGATGAATTATGATTGAACACGTGGTTTCAAAGTTTGGCTGCCCTACACGTTTCCATTTTATTTGATTATAATCGAACTTAAGCAACCGTTATGTACGAAAGTCTATTATCTCAAAGATTACATGACTTATTTGAACATAACTAGTGTCATACGAACGAGTCATCTCTCAAACTTACAAATAACAAACTTCATAACAATTTGATATGTGGCTCAAAAGTTATGGAAAGAGGAGAAATTCAAAGACTATTTAAACTATACCTGCTTTGAACGATATATGTGGCCTCAACATAATTTAAATGTGGTGTCGTACTATTTGAACGTTCCAAGTTCAATGATTCCTTGCGGTTTGTTTGAAGTCTGCAAATGCACGACGAATCGGCCATAGGATATGATCCAAGTCAAGTAACAAATCGTTTGAAATGATTGGTTTCATCGAAATGACAACATCCTCGTCTTTTGGCTTCTGTACATCGCCTTAATTCTGAATATATTCATATTGGGTGGTATTCTGTCATTATCAGCAGACTTTCTGGCATCAATCTGACACCGTAAATACCCATATTGGGAGGTACTTTTGGTGGTTTTCCAGAAACTAAAAGTGGTCGTCTTCAAATTCAAAATAGTGTCCAGGGTCAATGTTTGGTTTCTATGCATCATCACGTTTACGGAAATATCCATATTGAGTATTATTCGGTCATTTCAGACTGTTGCCTATAAGCTGCCATTTAGCAATTCAAAATGGTGCCTGAGGTCAATTGTTAGCTCCTTGCATCATTCTGGTACCAGAGATACTCATATTGGATAGTATTTGTTTATTTTAGGCTGTTTTTCACAAACCGGTAGTCGCCATCTTGGATTTCAAAATGGTATTTAGGATACTGGTTAAAGAAAAACTCATATTGGGTGAAATTTGGTCACTTTGGACTGTTTTTCAGAAGCCGAAAGTCGTCATTTTGGACTTTAAAATTGCCTGTGAAATCAATTTCTGTCATCAGGGCGTAATTCTGGTTCCGAAAACATTCATATTGGATGGAATTTGGTCATTTCCGGCTGTTTGCCAGACACCGAAAGTCACCATCTTGAAATTCAAGACTGTGTCTGTGATAAATTTTTAGCTTCTGTGCATCTTTCTGGTTCCAGAAATACTAATATTTAATGGGAATCGTCCATTTCAGGCTGTTTTCCAGAAACTGGAAGTTGCCATCTTACAATTCAAAATGTTGTCTGAAGTCGATTTGTAGCTCCAATGCATCAATACGGTTCCGGAAATACCCATATTGGGTGGTATTTGGTCATTTGCCGCTGTTTTTCCGACACCGGAAGTCGCCATTTTGGATTTCATAATGGCATTTGGAGACAATTTCTGGATTTTGAACGGCATACTGGTTAAAGAAAAACTCATATTGGGTGGTATTTGGTCATTTTCTGCTGTTTTCAGAAACCGGAAGTCGCCAACTTAGAATTTAAAATGCTATCTGTGGTCGATTTTAGCTCCTGTGTATTATTCTAGATCCGGATATTATTATATTGGGTGGAAATCGGCCATTTTCGGCTGTTTTCCAGAAACCGGAAGTTGCCATCTTACAATCCAAAATGTTGTCTGAGGTCGATTCTGGAACATATTTGTTACCACTAAAAACATTCACCTGCCAATATGGTTCCATTTAGTTGATTAGTTCGCGAGATGTGCAAAAATTTCTGAAGAAACATGTACTTCCAGAAGAGGGAGGGGCGTCAAACCATTATGGACATATTTGTTGCCTCTAAAAACATTCACATACCAAATTTGGTTGTATTTTCTTGATTGGTTCTTGAGCTGTGCGAAATTTGTGTTTCATTTTCATGGGATCCCTCCCTTATAGAAGACGGAGTCGGGTTTCAAACCATTATGTACATATTTGTGACCACTAAAAACATTTACCTGCCAAATTTTGTTCCATTTGGTTGATTAGTTCTCGAGATGTGCACAAATTTGTGTTTCATCCAACTATTATGTACATATTAGTTACCCCTTAAAACATCCACATGCCAAATTCGGTTTCATTTGCTTGGTTTGTTCTTGAGTTGTGCAGAAATTTATGTTTCATTTGTATGGGACCCCTCCCTTCCAGAAGAGGGAGGGGTCTCAAACTATCATAGGAACCTTTATCGGCACCAAAAACCCTTACATACAAATTTTCACGTCGATCGGTTCGGTAGTTTTCGGGCCTATATGGATCAGACAGACAGACAGACTTGACTGCATTTTTATATGTAAAGATTACAACATCAATATTTTAGAACCTAAAGAGTGAATATACATTTATTGGATTGAAGCGTTCATGTAAATCTATTTTTACAAATAAAAAATTGAATGAGAAAGGCTGGGTCTGACCGCTAGGTGGATTAATTTAGGTTTTTAGGTGAGTTTTTGAGGATTCTACTTTATGAGAAATCTATAGTGAACTAAGAAGAATCCATTCCATGGATTAACAGATTGGTTTAGTTAGAAAATATGCGTTTTTTTCCTGTTTTCAATTGTGTTTTCATCTTGTATGAGATGAATATATGGGCTGAAATGAATAATGAAGCAGCTCCACTATGAATTGAAAATAAAGTGAATTTTGAGCGATTTTAATTTCATGCAAACAATCGGTTCAAGCGGATAAAAAACAACAAGTTGCGATACCTAAAGCTTCCTTATTTTGTTCCTAGATCAGTTCTCAAGATACGAAAATAATAATAGGGTAATCGCTCCTATATTCATCTCAGTACCTATATCTATCTCATCACGCCTTTTTGATCAATTTATCGTCAAATTTTACCATATTTTCATCGTAAAACTTTCAACCACTTGACAAAATCGACAAGCATATAGATTTACTTTCAAAAATATGTAGAAAGATGACGGTAAATTGGGCAAATGAGAGAAATAAGATGAATATAGGTGCACCTAGTTGTTGAGATGAATAATGGAGCGATTACCCTACATACACCAATTTTTATAATTATTTTTGCAATATTTTGCTCAAAGGCAATGTTACCCAATAACCTCAACAGTGTATTGCATGTTTTTTCTTAACGACAACCCAAGAAGTCAAGTAACATGCAAATTTTAATTTTTGGATAATCAATATATCACGTGGACTAGTTTTTGATGATTTCTCTACCCCCTTCCCTCTCCATGGACGATCGTTGGTACATATTCTAATAAATTTGTATGAATCTCAGACATTCGCCAACATGAACTGTTCACGCCCCCAAATTGCTCCTCATATTTATAAACTCATTGAAGGTGAAACGGCATTAAAGCCAAAACGGATGATTTCGTGTGACTGGAACTTGCTCAATGCATGTCAGTACTCATCTTGAAAATATCAAACAATTTTGTATCCAGTATTATCCTAAAATATTTAAGATATATTGAGTGGTCACAGTCACCGCAGCGGTACTCCTTGACAAAACAAGCTTCCCTTACAAATACTAGAAAGCGAAATGTAATCAATCCTCTCCCGAAAATTGCAAAACTAGCAGGGGGCATAACCCTGGCATAGTAGAGCTGTAAACCTAAAAGTAAAGCAAACACGAGCACAGTATGCTCAACAATAATATCTATATAAAAAAAATAAGTTGTCCGATATCACGATGTCCAGCTTTAACTCAAGAACGAATGAACGGATCGGTGTGAAAATTTGTATTTAGCGATTTTCGGGGCCCGGAAAAGTTTTTATACTGATTTGAGACCCCTCCGTCCTCTTGAAGAGAGGGGTCCCATGCAAGTAAAATACAAATTTCTGCATAACTCAAGAACGAATCAAGCAAATGGAACCAAATTTGGCATGTGAAGGTTTTAGGTGCCAAGGTGGTAATTTGATACCTCTTTCTTCTTTGAAAGGGCTCCAGTACAAGTGAATCATGAATTTCTACATACATCCAGAACTAATCAAGCAAATGGAACCAAATTTGGAATGTGGCAATTTTAGAGTACAAGAAATATTTTTAGATGATTGGACATCCCTCCTTACTCTAGAAGGGAGGAAATCTACCAAGAAGGAAGTATGTACAGTAAAATGGGAAAATCAATTTTTCCGATACCAGATGACTTGAAAATGCAAAAAACGTCGGGATCTGGTATTATCTAAAAAATTATTTGCTGAAAATCGATCTTCTGGACCCACCCTAATAAAAAAAGAAGGATCACCCTAATTAAAATGAGTTTGAGCTGCCTAATAATCATTAAAATAATTTACATGTGCTTCTGAGCGAATTATAAGTCATTTTAAAAGACAATTTTGAAATACTCAATACTAAGCCCTTGGTTGCCCAAAATGGGCAATTCGATTTTCGACCAAATTTTATTTAGATATCACCGTATCTCAACCTTTTTTTTGCATTAAAAAGTCATTTGGCATCGAACAGTCGAGGAGGTTGTGCATATAAGGCACGACCACACAATTACGACAGCCGGGAATTCTTCAAAAACGGGCAACCAGAGCGGAGGCCTAGTGTGGTTGGTAACGTCTCCGCCAACCACGCTCGACGCCTGGGTTCGAATCCCACCGCCGACATAGGTGTCGATGGTTGTGAGGTGGCGTGATCCACTCACAACCAACCCAACTGGTCTAGATTCAATCCTAGCCGACACCGGGAGATTTTCTGAGGCGAAAAATCTATGGGATTACGCCTTCCATCGCATGAGGAAGTAAAGCCGTTGGCGCCGGTCCGTTAATAAACGGGTCGTGAGCTAGGGTCCTGGGTGTGGAGTCGCCTCCCTGGGCGTCGGTGATTGGCCACAACAGTGGCGGAACTAGACCGACGGAAAATAAGCGAGAATAAAAAAAAAAAAAAAACGGGCAACCATTTTAATAGACCATTTTTATTTTGGTTAAAACTTTGCATAGGCGATTTTATGTAAAAATGCTATGCAGAAAAGGTATTGATGATTACAAATATTATTAAAGTCAAAACGATTTGTTTGATTGGAGTAATGTCTTCGGCAAAATTGTAGATAATAGTTTTGTCTTTCTGACAAAAATATACATTATGAAATAAAACTTTTTTTTTTGAGAAAAAACTTAAGGAAAAAAAATAATTTTCCAAAAAGCTATTTTTTTGTTTTTTTTTTCAGAAAAACTACAAAATCATGATTGATCGTTTCATATTGGTATAACGTCTTTGGCAAAGTTGTAGACAGTATTTTCGTACTTACAAAAAAAGTACACAGTGAGGCAAGCAAAAATCAACAAAAACAGAAAAATATAATTTTAAATTGAATATCACTAAAAACTCACTTTTTATTAATCTTATTTTTTCTATAAAAAAGAGCCTTGGTGCTACATTCCTATTTGGAACTTGACCTTCTGTTTATTTATACACGGACTCCGCAGCCGACTATTTAGTGTACAGGACAATTGCGGGGCTAGCGCTACGATCCTACTGACACTAACAGTCTCTCCCGAGCCGAGACTCGAACCTACGACGACTGGAGATAATTTTCTATAAAAACTACGAATTATAAGCTAACCAAAAATAGTTAACTGAACTTAGAGAAAAAAAACGACGTCCCCGCTAGGCCCTTTCGGAGGTAGATTGACTCAGTGGCCACCTTCATTCCACACTTCTCTTGTGCAACGTCGCACCCGTCGATGATTTCGTCCAGATTTTTAATTTAAACTGTTTTTTACAGTGTATATTTTTTCGAAAGGACAAAAACTATTATATACAACTTTGCCGAAGACACTATACTGATCAGACAAAACATTTAAATTCTGGAAATGTTTTTTATCATTGATAGGCACTCGGCGCGGAAAATAGTTCCAAAACTTGATGTCCCGGAGTTTGTACTGACATAAATCAAATGTCGGGGCTATTTCCTGCGATGAGAAAGGTAGAATTATCATGTACAACTTTGCCAAAGACGTCACACCAATCAAACAAATCGTTTTTACTCTGAAAGTATTTGTAATCATCAATACTTTTTCTACTTAACTTGTCGAAAAGAGCCGTTATTTAAAGAAAAAAAACAGTACCACAAAATTGCATCTTTTGCCTATATTACAGCTATGCAAAGTTTCAGCCAAATCAAAAATTACAACTGAAAAAAAATATTAAAACTAGAACATTTTTCGTGAAGTTGATCAGCCTGTCTTATGTTATGTATTTCTTGCAACACTATTAAATTTTTCCCGTGTGGGATGAAAGCAGATAGCAAGAGTGCATCTGTTGCGTGTTGCACATTGCCGATGTGCGACTGGGGAAAACTTTTTCCGTGCTGACATTGGCTGGTGGCAGACACATGTGGTCAATTAACTTTAGTTTTAACAAAGCTGGAACACATACATACATACATATTGCTCAATTGAATTATACCTTTCGAAATTACGGAATAGCGATGTTACCAAAAACAAACAGAATAAAGATGTGATGATGAAATATCCCGTGTGATTGTCTCAAATACCTACGAAGAGAACTGACGCAAATGCTAAGGGGAAGCGACGTAGATGGTAGAATGAAAGCATTTGAAAAAAGGGGCGGACTGCATTGCAGGTATGCATACGAGCCTTGTGTACGGAGTACATCAAGCATATCGTTAATTAAGCACCGAAGACAAGCGTCAAAGCAGTCAAGTTTAGACCTCTATACGTTTGCTGTTGCCTGAAGAGCTAGCCAAGCATGCTGTGTTCGAAGGAATTACAGCTGCTACGAAATACACTCATCCCTCTAGTCAAGTACCAATTTCAATCGGTCCTTCTCAGGGCCACAAAAACATTTTTGCAACAATGCTGATTTGTTTTTACTTTGAAAATTATATTACAAAAATCTCTACATTTATTCCAAATGATTAACCCTATTGCCACCAACAATACAATACAATATCGCACGCTAGCCTGGGTGGCTTATGCGGTCTCGATCAACTAGATCAGTTGAGAGAATTCGTTATCGATATTGTTTTCGGCATATTTTGCATGTTGTAGGATAAGTACAACGATACACCGTGCCCCAGTGCTGAGTTGAGAAAATTTCCAGCTCGAAAAGATCCTCGACCTGATCGGGAATCGAACCCGATATCACAACCGTGTGGGAGAGCTAGCCGCCCGACACCGCTAACCACAGAACCACGGGGACCCTATTGCCACCAACAAACTATATTTTTTTCGTTGCACTAAGAATATTGTTTTTAAATTTGACTTAACCAGACTTCTAAAGGTGTCTCAGAACACTTCAGTTTTTTTAGCACTGCTAGAAGTGTACAATATTCATTTTGGGGTCATTTTTATGTAAACAAACCGTGATTTCAGAATGTCTTTCAAATTGGTAAGATTTTTACCAGAAACTTTCTATTTAAGACCTACTGTGTTTTTTTGTTAAAATACATGGTGCAAATTTTCTTCAGGTTACCACTCAAATAACTTTTATTTCGACTTCCCCATGCAAATCAAATAAAGTCCTACTGTTACATTCTATTCTATAATCACAAAAAAGCAAGCTTACAATGCAGCTGCAAATAAATTGCTTCCATCGTTTTTGGGGTTACCGGGCAGTGGCAACTATATTGTCACCAATTTTTCAATTCATTCAATAGTGATTTTTTCAATAAAGGTACAGTTGTGTTGTTCCTCCTATAGGGAGTACGTTTTACTGAAGTTTATGTCGATTCCTTGCGTAGTTTCCACGGCCTTATAAAGGGTTAAAAAGTGAAATTAATTTAAATTCATAAAAATATTTATCAATCACTCAATGCGATCGTATTCTGTTTATTGTGCTAGTTTGAATTATGCTAAATTTATTTGTTGTTGTGATTGATACACAACTCGGGAAAATCGTTTGATAATTATGTTAAAATGTTGCCATTGATGTGTGTGTAACAAGATGCCACCCTGTTAAATTTGCCCAGTGAAACCCGTACAGGGCGGCAAAGTACCTCTAATGGACTTCCGGGTCTTCGATAGTGCACAGAAAAATTACAAAATAAATAAACGAAAACTTAGCTTATTCCAGTTTCCTCTGAGTGGCGTACGGTGGTGCTTTTCAGCTGCTTCCAGTAAGCGGGGTGTTAGTTTCTTCGCTCCTTATCATTGAGGTAGCAAGAAATACGGCTTATCCCAACCGGTACAACACTCGGGGGGGTATGCTGCCTTTGCACCCGTTGCCCCTCCTCCCTTAAATCCAGGCTTGGGTCCAATGATGCAAAAGAAATCATTGAATGAGTTTGCCAACGACTACCCGTTGGTTAGCCGTCTATTTATTAATAGTTTAACTGCCGCTGGACCATCCTTTCTCTTTCAAATATTTAAGTTGGTTTAGTCTAGTTTTTGGTTGTTTGACCGGAATAAGTTCTCATATTCATATTTATACACGCGCAAAGACGTTAGTACAATAGCAGACGCGAAAGGTTTTAGAATGTTGTACAAAAACTCGTCCAAAACGAGACAATCTTATGGATTACATAACTTACGTGGAGATCTGCAATTCAAAATTGGGTTTAAAATAAAACAAGCAAAAAAACTGTAAAACTAAACTTTAGGACCTTGAATATATCAGTCAAGTTGATAAAAATTTGATTCATTAAGGAACTCGGCTCCGACTGTCGGCCCTGCATAGCCAAAGTCCGAAAAATCGCTGCACCAAACCGTAAAAAAGCCGCCCCCAACGTCGTCTCCCGTCGTAGCATTACCAGAGATCATAAATCAGATTCTTCTCCTCATTTACGTAACCTACGTAATCGTCGCGATTAGTTTGTTTGGCCGGTGAGGGTTCCGACCGGTGATCATGACACGATCGTTAACCCGAGGCCCCCAAGTGTTGATTCCATATATACCCTATAGAACCGTGTCGACTTTATAGCCTGTTTGACGGTAATTTGTACTAATGTTCTTCTTTTGTTGTTTCTTCTCTATTTTTTACAGGTTAGTTCGACAACACTTTCTGGATGCGCCGTGAGCTGCTTCTTCAACTTGCCCAAAACCTGAAAACGCGTAGGACGAATGAGAGGGAGGAAAAATTGTTTACGATGCCTTATCAGCCGAAATTTGAATATTTCCTTGGTGCTAATATTTTCGATTTTCCTATTCCAATGTCTGGCTATAACCGTAAAATATTATGTGTATGGCCGTAGCAGCAGCGGCGGAACGCAAGTTGACTCCCTCCTTATATGCATTTCACGCTGAGACGGATCGCCCCGTACGTAGATTGGGAGAAGACAAACGACCGATCGACGCCCGGCAACAACGACGGTGCACGAATGTTAATTTGGATGCAGTTTTGCCTGTCGCCACCGCCGCTGAATACGGTCCGTCCTACCGGCAGTGTCGCCTTTTCGTTGACAACGGTAGTCTGCTGTGTCTTCGTCTTCGGTCCTTCGGACCGGGCCATTGATTTAGTGCGTCTGTCCGTCGTGTTACATCCAGTGGCTATTGATGCCGGATGTTTTTAAATATAAAAAACAAAATACGCTGTTGAACAGCGTTGCCAGTGAGTCAGGGAGGTTCAGTGTTGGTGAAGGGTATTGAAGTAACCGAATAGCAGGCAACCGTGGTGCGTGCTTGCTGCACCTGTGCACTTGAGTTTGAATTTTTATCTTTCGATCTTCGCCGGGTTACATCATTGTGTGAGACCCAGCAGCGAAGGATCCGGCACTCGTCGATAATTGAATTATTATGACAGACGATAATTCAATTACGTGACCGTACAGCTTGTGTCACCGAATGCATCACGGCACGGCACGGAGAGGTCAATGATCTGATCGGTGGATATCGTTCTGTTCTGATCGGACGTCAACAATTGGTTGGAAACCGGTTGACGGTTTTTCCGACAGACATAACTCCCGCTGTGACATAAGGCTTGTTTGTTGATTTAGGATTGTAGATACCTGTTGAAAACCGTATCGGAATTCTTCCGGCCATAAAGTATCTTCGGAAGGAAGATAATGTAAGCGAAATTACAAATAAAGTGGAATTAAAGAGGAACATTAAACGGGATTTGCTCTTCCGTTATTGCTGCTCTTCTTTTTTGGGACATTACCTGCGAACCATCGATCTTACAAGAAAGTTTAGCTGCCTGTAGTGCGCCGGATGCATGTAATTCGAGCACTCTTGTTTATGACCGGTTTACGGCCTACTGCGGAAATTGCCTAAAAAGCAAAGGCATGTAAATATTTACAAGCCAATCCGAGATGGGAAAAAAGGACAACGAATCCGATTACTTGGATTCTTTCTGGTTGTAGACGGATGAAAAGGTTGAGGTGTTTTTTTACTCGAACTGTGTCAAGACCCAATGATAATGGTTTCTCATGAAAAGGTTTAAGATAGATCAAGGTAAAATTAATAAATGCCATCGTCAACGCTTATCTACCTACCTTAAACGTATACGATTTTTAATGTAGGTATATAGTTCTGCTGTTATTTATGACGCCCTTGCAGAAGGATGACATTTCCTTACCATCAGCGGAATCACCTCCGCGTCATATTGATATTCAAGACCGCTCGGCCAAGGTACAGATGATGATCGTCACGAAAACTCGTTATAGCGTAGAGCATCGATTATGGGCATCACGAAAATGTTACATGTCAGAGATGGTAAAAAAACAAGAGCTAAACAATGAAATAGTGGTAAACAAAACCGATATTTCCGTGATTCAGTGGTTATAGTCGAAATGAGGAGGTGAAATCAGATATTCAGTGCTCGTAAAATGATTCATAATGGAAAATTTGTAGAACGCTTGTTATTTGCTGATTTTGAGAGCTTGAAACTAGTAACTTTCTGTTACTAGTTAGCATTGCTAATCGATCGTATAGGAACAATTCAGGCCATTGCCTCGGCTGATAGTTGAGTATTGAAATCTCAAGAGCACGGTAATTTTCTATTACATCACGCTGTACATAATGTCATCATAAAAGAAGTCAATATTATCTGCCGACCTTTTCCGGAAGTAATGAGGCTTGAAGATCCGCACCCAGATGGTAATAATTCATTAAAAAGCTACTCATCACTGGCACTCGACGAGGGACAAAGCCGCAGTAGTCGCAGGCGTGCATTCTTTTGTCGAATGCCTTTATAAGTACCTCTACTACTCTGTCTGCACTCACCCGGAAAGGATCCGAGACTGTAATAATTGCTTTTATTGGTTTATGTCTCGACGGGGCAGAAAAATAAATCCCCGCAAAAGTGCTGATAAAATCGTAAGCATTCCACTTCTGCAGTTTGATGGCTGTTGAAATGCGAACATTAACTTCCATACGGAATGCGGGGACGTTTCTTTTCGCCTGTATCAGTCATAGTGGACATGAGTATGCTACCACAATCTTGAACGCCACAATAATTTGTTTCCCTAAGACAAATGCCGCTGCTAGCCGTAACAGCAACTATCAGGTGATCGTAAATGTAATTTGAGTTTCCAGAATATGACTATTTCAATGTTTAATACACATGGGACATGTAACAGTCGGCTTAGCATTCAAGGGGTCAGCTTTAATTATTTTTCACAAACGTACCAACAGACGTTTCTAGCGTTCGACAGGTTCGCCATTTCTTGAATTATTATTCTCATGGACGCACCCATTTGGTGTGTCAAAGCCGATGGTATCTCGGGCAACACTTTTTGTGCCACTGAGCCATATCGGCTCAGACAGCGCAACGGGGCTATTGTTCATAAACGAACATTGTGACACCAATCACGATCGTCGCTGTACGGTTGACGATCGATAAATTATTAATAGATGTGCGAAACCCCGTACAGCAGAGTAATTATTTCGCGCTCAGGCGTTTCTTCGTCACCTACGCACACAGTGGAAACAATCTTTTGGACACGAGCATTTTATGTAACAGGCACCAAGAAAGTGGATTATTACGCTCCGACTTCCCTTACCGATTATTTTCGGTTCGTAACATTTCATTGGCATAGGAGCGGTCTGACTTTGTACCACGACTTCGAATAAGTGGTTAGCATCCATCGGAGGAAATGTGCTCGCTTTTGCCCTGATCGATTACCGGATGACAGCAATGATTTACGATGTGAAACAATCGTTTCCAATCAAGTAGAAACAAGCAAGTCGCAACGTTTATCCCGTGAACAAACGCACCATTTTTAGTTTAGCGTCGGACATGCGCGTGGAAAACGATTGCACACAATATGGGTATTCATGTCGAGCTCGTAAACAAACACCCAGCCGTAAAAATACTCACCTTCATTGACGAGTAATGGAAGATACACAGTTTACGGCTGGGTATTCGCATACGAGCTCGATGTGAAGACCCCTAATGAAATTATATTTAACACATGCTTCGAGAGTAAGATTGACTACCAGATTGACTACTGTCTTCCATGGAGCTTATATTGTGCTTAATTTCAGACGACTCTCTAACTTTCCTCATGTTTCGCATTGTGTCATTGTGCAAGAGTGAAAAACGCAAAATCAATTTTAATTCGTTACGTCTTTATATTATACCGCAGTGAGCGATGTCTATCGCTTGATTACATTGCCTTCAGTAGATTAACTGTACTTATTCACAAAAAAAAAAAAACTGTGAAATTGATCGATTGACAAACAAAGCGTCCCAACCGGGCTTTGATTAGGTTTGAGTCACGAAATTACACAATGTCATCGATGGCAGAAAATTGATACAAGCTTCGCACGATGGTGAAGAGAATTTACATATAGGCCCACGATTTTTAAGACAATCGCAATATCACGACGTCTGCGTGAATCATCGGACAGTAATCTGTTACGCTCGAGTATTGTTGTCAAATTTTACCGAAAATCGGCTCGAAGGTAATTTTTAACTCTATAACATCTCAAAGCATTTTTTCCGTAACTAACATAATTATTTTTCTTCCTGTCGAGTTGTATTTTGAAAACGGAAGTGTAAACAATGTTTTGTCAAAAATCTCCGTCTCCCACCACTAGAAGCGCACTGGATGGCGTGCAAGGGGTATCCACATTTGTTTTGACCCAGACCTTATCTTATTGAGATGACCTATAATAAAAACAATAGTAATTTAATGAACATTGTATCTTTAGTACATGTTAAGCTTATAAATTACTGTTTCAACATCTTCTAAAGAATACTGCGTCACGCAAGCCACTCATTTTGGCCCACCCCAAGCGGGAAAGAGATTCCAAGTTCATGTTCATTGTTCATTGATTACCTTGCATGATCACAATACGGCCATAATCAGTCGCAGTTATCGTCGTTTTTCATGGCCTGCTCGTGTCATGTACGACTACCGTAGAGCGGTATTGTGGGGTGAAAGTTTCGGTAGTCATTTTTCACACTTTGAAGCAGCTATTGATCGCACAAATGTTATGTTATTTTTTTTAACTTTTTGTGATATTATTTTACCCCAGAGCGCAGAAACGCTTTCCGCTTTACACTCTAGCTCCACTTATCGTGCTCAAATAAAAATGACATTGATAAATGTCCACGAATACATATCTTAGTGTCCCCGTATCAATTTTCGGAATTATGAACGGTTTGCCATATGTACGAAGCTAATTGAAGGTTATTTGAAGTTTAATTCGCTTGCTAGTTCGGACTCGGTAACGACTGTCCTAGCGGATACCTTTTATAGGGCTTCTTTTACGATCCAATCATTTGATTGAGCTACGTTTTCTCATCCCGAACAGCTTTCGTAAATTAAGATATGCGCGTTTAATTTTTACAATAATGGTGACACTATGACAAATTCGATTATTTCAATGTGATGAACAAAACTGACGAAACTTGTTGCCTCATTGTACATGGATGACCCCTTAGTACGTCTCGGGCGGCAATGTCGATCTATGGAATTATGATGAACGGCACACCAACGTCATACGCTACTAATTGCACCGACTAAGTAGATGCAAAAACAATGCTCTTATAAGGGGAACGTAAAGTAATTACCCCTTCGCAATGATGCGGGAGTGTGTTTGCTATCTATCGCTAGTGTACATAGACGATTGCAAAAAAACACACCAAGACAACCGTCACTGTGACAAGCGGAACAGAACACCGCAGTTATGAGCAAGTGGCTCTATCCGCCACAGCAGCAGGCGTTGCGTCTCATCGCATTACCGCGTTTACCCTTTATGTAGGGTAGGTAACACAACAACTGTACCTACTGTCTACCGCTATCGCAGTCGCTGTTGCCACCGGTCCCCGCCGCTGCGGCTGTACCGATCGTGTGACCTAGCCATAATATGTGTGTCATCGTCAGTCAGTAAGTCAGACGGACAGACGAATTGATTGTGCACCGACAGGGCGGCTAGAATGTTTCGAGACAATTTGACTGTTATTTGTTGAAGTGTTCTTCTCCGATACTAAATCCTATCAATTCTTCAAATTGATGCCGCACTTTAATGAGTTAGTCCAACATTCTCGGTGAGAACAAAAATGTCTTTTTCATAATACAACTATGTCGAATTATTAGACGCTCAGGCAACCTTTTTGATTCAGATCACGCAGTTCTGAATCAGCAATAAAAATGAAAATTTTTGCCTAAAAACATGTATGACCCTTTCACAGAACACTCTTGAAGAAACAAGACTCCTAAAATTCCAACATTCGCGAGAATTATCTAGCTCATAGAAACGCATAAGCTTGGTGCAAGGTAACTAAACAAAATTCTAGATTTGCTAGTTAGGATTTCTCTTAGGAGGGTTGATAAAAAATGTGAATTTTGAGAATATAAAAGAAAATGGCAGGTTGAGGGAGAATAACCTGAATCTATGACTGTCATGTAAGAAAACGGGATGAGAAAAACACTAGTTTGACGCGCTCACGTTACTCATTCTCAATATAGGTTACGTTGTAGTAGGGAAATGAGGCCATCACAGTCTACATGGAGAAATATTTGACGATCTCATGAAATGTGGCTAACCACTATCAGTATAGGGAGCTTCGTAGCCGCAAGGTTACAGAGTCCGCATTAATAAGCGAGTGGTCGTGGGTTCAAATCTTAGTAGAATCAGGCCATTTGTTTGTCAAAGGACTTTAACATCGGTTTATTCTCAGGCTCTCCACTACATACCCTCACTTCAAGCTGAATTCTATAGTACCCCTGTTGACTTTCATCCTAACAAAAATATGACCCTCTTATAATAAAACTGGTCTGAGTAACGCATAATAGTTCTCTTTGGGAAATTGTAATTATGGCGCCGTCATGGCTTGAAGAACAAGATAAGACTCCTTCTTCTTGACAAAATATAAGTCCTACCAATAATAAAACTGACCAGAGGTGAAGCAATAATTGTTTCTTCAGGGAATTGTGATTGTGACGTGGTGTTGGTAGGAGGAACGAGGTTATGATAAGACTCCTTTGTCTTGACAAAATAAGTCTTCTTATAATAAAAACTGATTTCAGGAATGTAAATCCTCTCCAGGGAATTGTAATTGGCGATATTGGCACGGGGAACGAGGTTTTGATAAGACTCCTTCCTCTTGACATGATAAGTCTTAGAATTAACCTGGCCAGAGAGGAACGTTAGGTGTAGTCTCACTCCAGGGAATTGTAATTTGGCAATATTGGTAGGATAGAAAGAGGCTCGGTATAGTATAGCAGTAAGCTTGAAACGAAAGGGTACATTCTCACACACAAGTACGGATATAAATGAGAAGCGTATCATTTGCTTCAATAGTGATACTGACAATAATATGAAGTGCGGAGTACAGAAAACACCTGGACAACATCACAATAGATCAAATGTCTCTGGTCGCAGTGATGAGTCCACACAGAGAAAAAAAACCCTATGATTCCGAGAGAATAGTGAGGAGAGAGAATAGGAGAAAACAACGTAACGGGTGACAACTAAAAATCTGGATTTTCTGGGGCTCTTTTACTCCACAATAAACACGCTCAGAGAGAAATAAAAATATGTATATGGAAGCTCTATCTTTCCTCTTTATGACAGTGTTTTTTGTTTTGTTCATGCACGCTCAAAAGATTTCTTTGGGATTGTGAGTTTCTTCGGTGCAAAAATAACTGGAGATCAATGAATTGCAAATAGTTGATCGGTAGAATCAAGAGATGCATTCGAAAAGCCGGTAACGGACCTATCTTAAATGATCAATATTTTTTGTTAGTTCACACTGAATGTATCTTCATGAGAAATAAATCAGTTTTTCTTTAAGTTCTTCCACCTGTTTTGACAGCTGTAGAAAAAAATCCAAATTTTTAGTTGTCACCCGTTTAAAGATTCAGTGTTTTTTTTTTGTATCTATTATTAGCGATACTACTTACCGTGCAATGCACATGTTGTTTGAAAAAAATCATTTCGCAATTCAGTCAATGCACAATGATTCAGAAATCCGATTAAAGGGAAAATTTGGAAAAAAAAACATTCTTGTACAACCCGCAATCTCCCTGTCTCCGGCATGGTGTTTTGACCAATTAAACTACGGGGGACGGTGGTACTGTTCCACAATCTATATCGTATGACATTTCGCTGCCGCCTTATTCTATTGCTCATCCCTAACTACACACACTGCTGTGCAAGCGTTATTTATAGACTGAAAGGAATGTCTCATCACACACAGAAGAGTCAGCTGATGCTGATAACTCTTATAGACCTGTGTGATCGAGACCAAAGTCAGTCTGCGTCGTGCTTGCAAGTGCGACACAACTACGGAAGGTGCTCCGTACGGGCTAAATTTTTGAACTAAACGGGATGCGGTATATTTTTCCAAAATCTGTATCATATTTCCAGTTCGCCTAATTTTCGTTCTCTCTACTTCATATGCCGTCTGCCCAATGAACTTGCGTGTTAACGGGAAAAAGCCGTTGTTAAAAATAGAAATTCAGTCCGAACCAAAACATTCTTGTTCAAAGTTGTTACACATGAAAAAACACTTATTCTCATATTTTCAATCTACCTTTCTATCTTTCTTATCTTTGCAGGTAGAGATAAACGTTGTCCTACAATGTTGTAGCCCTGTTAATTATGTGCAATTTTGTAAAAAAGCTTTTTTCTATCTTTGCAAACAAACGATTTAGTTTAAAAAAATACCTTTTTCCCCTAATTTTTTTTTTAATTTTTTACATCAAAACTGTCTTAGGAACATCTTGCAATATTGAAATCGTAAATAGCTCAATCCCATTTAAAGTTATTGTTTTTCCTCAAAAAATACACACTTTTGATTTATTGGTTGATTATTGGGACAAATATAAAAAAATATCTCTTGATCCCTATTTGGAGGGCATATTTGACTGTACATGTAGAGTAATTTAAAAAATATGTTATTTATTTGTATATCAGTAAATTCATAAAATAATAAATATTTCAACGCTATTATAATTTTTTTATTTGAAAATACAAGTAATCCGAAAGTACATATTGGAGCTAGAAATAATTTTCTTTAATTTAATCACAGACTTCGAAAATTGATCAACTGGTTGAAAAGGTATGACTTTGTTCCAACATGAAATATATCGAATTAACCTGTTTTTGATCGACATCCTATTTCGTAACAGAACGACCGAACCAAATACTATGGCTTTGATTATTTTTGATGAAGATCAATCCTTGCAATTTGGAGCATATTTGAAGTACTTTGGATGATTTGGTTCTGAAATAAATAATAGCCTAATTCGATATATTTTATTTGCAAAATTCATAACTTTTGAATCAGTTTATTGATTTTCGATATATTTGGATAAAAACAAACAAAACTATTTCTAGTTTTAGAAAAAAAAGCGAGGAATCGGATGTATGTACTTTTGAATGTAAGAAATATAAAATTGTCATATTTCATGTTTGGAAATTGAATTTACTTAATATAAAAATAAACAATTTTTCAAGTTTTTTTTATTAAATATGTAACAGTCAAATATGCGCTTCAAAAGAAATTTTTCATGTTTGCTTCAGAAAGAACGACAAACAAATGAAAAGGGAGTATTGTTCTTGGAGAATATCAATATCTTTGAATTAGATTGTGATATTTACTATTTCAGCTCTGCAAAATGCTATTTTTAAAAAAATTTTGATAGTCGCTTTAAGACAGTTTTGGTGTGCAATTAAGTTCAATAAAGGTGATTTTTCTATCTAAAGTGGTTATATACAAAGATGAAAAAAAACTTTACTAATAAAGTTACTTAAATTAACGGGAGCAATGGAAGATATTTTTATCTCTACCTGTTTAGATAAGGAAGATAGACTTCTGAATTAATCGAAAATGTTAGTCACTTATGTTAACATGAAAATAAGCGTTTCATCATAGTAACAACTTCGCAGAAGAAAGTTTTTCTGTGGAATATTGCTATCAAGCGCTAGATCAAAATTTCCTCTTAAATTCGGTTTCTGGAGCATTGGGCAATGGTCAATTCGAGAACAACATATGAATTGTTGCTTATCGCATAACAAAAACAACAGGATGCCAATGGAAATCGATTTTTCGAAGTTCGTTTGGTTTCGTTTTCTCGAAAAAAGTCCCCATGCAGCCTCTTTCCCAGAACAAGGTCACAACATTCCATTCTCGTAGGCAGACAGACATTCGATGCAACCTTTTCGACATTCCTTCGCTGGAATAAAGTTCGGATACTAAACACCTTGTTTCCTGTGGGTGAAACAACGATGGCCACACGGCTGCGAAAAAAGTTGTTGCCGCCAGAAAAAATGAACGATTAAGTTTTCCTTTTTTGGTAACTTTAGGCGAAAGGGACAACCCAAGCCAAGAATCAAAAGCTAGAAAAAGGCAGGGTGAAAATCGAGAAAGAGAATTTAATAAAATCAATCTGGCAATAGGCTTGATTCAAGACTGTCGGTTTTTTTCGTAAGTACGGCGACTTATGTATTTCTAGTCCCTAACTAAAGAAAGAAGCTAAAAGATTAATCTAGCTTCAGCAATCGGACTTCCGAAAGTCATTCATAAAAGCAGACAAATTTTTACTTTTTTGATTGAGCATGAAATTTTCGATATCGAAAAATTCTGTTTGATGACGTACTTAGTTTGATGACTAATATCGTAGAAATGCATAGGACGTCGAATTCTAGTGTGGTATCTAAGAAAAATAAAACACTACTAGGTTTACAGGTTACGTAGGACTAAAGAGTGTAATTAGAGATGCTTTTTAGTTACAAAGTTACAGCACCAACGACTTGCGCATGTTTTTTCTCAGGCCTCTTCTGAAGTCTTCCTTCATGATACATTCTACAACATCTAAGTGAATTTTATTTACTATTTTTGATATTGTACCTGTCGAGATTGTTTAATGAGCACCAGACTTTCACTAGCTTGAAAACCAACACCAGTGCAAAAGTGTAGATCTAGTGTAGCTACACCGCAAACACGAATAGTCACCTACAAACGTTGTTCGTGTTTAATCTGTGGAATGACTACCAAACTATTACCAACGTGTAAAATAGCAAACAAAAATCAGAATACAAGAAAATGGCACAAAGCAAAGAAAGGCAAATAAACAATGTCTCAGCGCTCCTACATGCTCCATGTAACCGTAGAAAAGGCCCACCCGAAAAAAATAACAATAAAAAACTTTGTCATTACCATGTTTTAACGACGTTTTTGTTGTTGAATCTACCACCGACAATAATTTTACCATGAAAAACATTGTCAGTGACTTCTTAATGTATGGGAAAAATGCCTGAAAAAATACTGTTAAGATACATAACGACCCCCCTTTTTCATGGTAGAAATGACAAAAACGATGTTTTTTATTGTTCTGGACAATGATATTTAATGTAAAATTGATGTATCTACAATGAAAAACATAGTTAAATTATGGTATAGCTATGTACAATTACAGAAATTTTTAAGGTTTTTTTTGAATGTTTTTGTAATGTTAGAAGCCTAATAAACAGTAATGATGAAGCCGAAAATAAAAAAAAAAATTAGATTAAAGGCTCTCACGGAGATTGAACCCTAAAACCCCCTCTCTTGACTACACCACTGGATAGTTAGAATAATTTTATTCTTCAGTTGGTTTATTGTTTACTTCTATAATTTCCCATCTAATTTCCGATTAATCGGTTGCTCGATTTAACTTCTATCTGGTTGTACTAGTTAGAATACAGAATGTACTTCTGGAATCCTCATACGTGATATACAGGTTTTTTAAATTATATTCAGATTTGTGTCCGAGTTTCATCATGGTGCAGACTTCTGAAAATGTGGGCAGATTTTTGTAGACGTTTTCTAATGCCTAAAATTAAAACTTTTGACTGTTTTCAAGCACTGTTTACGCTCACTTCTTACCCAGCATCAGCACTGCGTGTAACAGTTTTTTGCAACAAACTTCTCAATTCTGCTTTGTGTTGTGTTTCTTCCGTTCGCAGGAAAAATAATACACTTGCTGCTTACACCACAGCTGAGCGCAGTATGCAGTAAGCTCTGCTGAGATGAATTCTATAACATTTGAAAAGCAAACATGCGTGACGGGCTGCTGGTTTTTTTCAGTTTCGAGATGCAAAGCAAACAACGCAATCTACTTCCCTATCTGGATGCTCCCCTAATTTGATATATGTTTGAGGGACAGAAATTGAGAAAGCTCACACCAGTTTATTATCTCTCTGGAGAGATATTTCAGATTTCACCACAGTGTTTTTTTCGCTGCTCTCTTCAAGCAAGCGCGTCGTTCTGCCCACCAGTGCGAGAGCAGTTGTTCCCGCAGTGAACGATATTTTCCTACACGCTAGCGATTCTCTAAGGAGAAAGGACAAGTCTGAGTACAGATGTCTGTGGAAGCATAAACGCAGGCTTTTTAAGATGGTATTACGATTTGTTATGGCTATGATTGTCATATAAAAAACATAATTTAGACTCTTTTTCACATTTGCAAAGCGAAGCTGCTAAGAATATGCTTTTATACTATTTAGCAGTAGACTATCGTACGGGTTTTGAACAAGACGCCAATTACCAACATTTGCACAATATGAATGCTTTTTTTTTCCTGCGGCCGATAGTGCTACCGATGTTACTTCAGCTTTCGTGGTGTAAAGGCATCGCAATCAATCCTTCTGTGGGCATGATAGGTTATCGCTGCAGCAGCGGTGTTATCGCCAAAAATTTTGCTCGAATGCGTTCTTAATTGGCTGGCATTGGTAGCTAATATGCTTGAAACAGTCCCCTCCACCTTTTCGACGTTCGCTAAAAGGCAAAATGACCCAATCGCATGGAAAATATATTGGCATATTCGAGCGTATAAAAATAGTGGTGCTCTTGTTTATCTGTTTTCGTTTGTAACAACATACTAATTTCAGCTTCCATAGAATGTCTCCTCAGACGTGTCTGATTCCTCTTAAGTCAAAATGAATAAGATGAAAATCTCTCATCCTGGAATGCCATATTCAAATTCTTCGCTGCGGCACTGTACTCCAATATCAGCATATACAATCAGGAACACACAGCGTGCAATACACCGTTCACGTTTACGTGCATTCGTTCCCGAAGAGCGTATGACAGGCAGCACGCGGCGGGCATCGCCAAGTCGTGGTCATACTTATTTGTTTCACTCAGTACTATAGAACGACTCGGTCTCGGGACCTTCAGTCAGTCTTGTTCGCGTTTTAGTCTCTCTAGCTAGTGTCCCTCGTAGTGCCGCACTAATCATACAGTACGCATAAAATAATACAGTCGGTCTCACGAATAACGTTCTAGTTTAGTTCCACTTCGAGGATTCGCAGTGCGCAAAAACGAACCGCACTCAGCACGATAACTATCCTTTTTCGGTTCGGTCCAACCCATCTATCCTTGATTGAGGTTGATCACGCGAAGCACGGCGCAACCAGTGGCTATCAAATCATTCCTGCTATCTAAGACAATCACGATAGTGCGCATGCAAATGTGTTTGGAGCAGACCACCGCAACTGGTTCCGGTGTTTTGCAAGTTAAATCAAACGAGTAGAAAAAAAACGAATCCAGAGCAATTTTTCTGCGCACGAAGCTGATAGTGATTGCCTGGTGAAGTCAGCGCGGCTAAATATATTCATTCAGCCCAATCAAAGTGCGCAGTTTTCATCCTTACGGGGTGTCTTCGGAGTGCACGGGCCGCTTACACGCGTGGTTATCAATTATTATAGCTTTGTTTGTGTCTTTTAATTGCTGAATTAAACCGTGCAATCCCACGGCGAAAACAGACAGAGGCAAATCACGTAGCCCCGTCCAGCAACATCGCGTTAGGGGTTCAGTGTTTGCAGAAACCTAATAATTTTGTGCCAGTGAAGATCGTGCCGAAAAGTGGAAAATTGTAGCGAATTAATTCCATCAGCGCACCCCGCGTGAGATTATACCTACACTGTAATAATCGCTGGGCGATCACCAACCCCCGAAGCCGGGCTTAGTGTGAATTTCGAACACGGCGAGGCGAATGTGTTGCAGTTCTCGTTTCGGAGTTGTTATGCCAGCTTCGGGTAAATCTCGTTACGGATTGCTGGGGCTCCCTGGTCCTACTACTGCTGGGAGTTTGTAAACAAACACTGGTGAGTGCGCGCTAGATTCGAATGCGGTTTTGTAGATAAAACTGAAATTACCGAGTTGTGCGATTACTGCCATTCAAATTGTTTTTGTTTTTAATTCATGGATTGCCTTTTTATTTTTTCTCTCGGAAGTCATAAACATTCACAGTTATAGTGGTAGTTTTTTAAGAAGTTTTATCTTTAACTTCAGAAACCTGACTAAGTTCTGTTAGATAGTGGACAGTAACAGTGAACGTTTTGTTTGCTGTTTTTATTTTTCTTCAATATTAAACAGTTATAATAAAAAGGTGTCAGATTAACGGGGGATTACTTCTATTTTTGTTAAAATATGACTACCATTCGAGGCGATACTATCAACAAAAGATAGGAGTTTCCAATGAACACACAACCACTTTAAATGATATTTTTTTCAGATCAAAATGAGGTAACGCACCCGTGTTTTGTTCTCGTTTGCTTTATTCACAATATCCTCAAGTATAACACAACGATTATCCAACAAATACGTAAACCTAGCCTGAAATAGCTTGTTTTAAAGTTCGACAAACATAAAGAATGATATTATTACTGGTGAATATATTATGAGTGCCGATATTCAAATTCTGTAATGACGCAAAGTTTATAGGGAAAAAAGGCTTTTTTTAGTCTTAACGGTGGATTAAAACGTTACTCTGTTCTATGTCCTACGTTTCGGCCTTTGGACATAGCCTTCCTCAGGGGATATAAAGTTGTAATGTTTTTCGTTGAGCGTACAAAGCTTTACAATCAGTTTTCATAGCTATCAACAGGTTCTTTTTCACCACATGTATTAAAATATTTGTTCTATGTTCATTTTCGTAGACAAATCAAAATACTGTAAACAAGCCATTCGACCTTATTTTTTGACGACTGCAACTTTGTACACGCATAATCGTTCGTTTACCGGTAACCTAAAACACAAACATTCACCCCTATTGAACCAGTTGACGCCTGCCGAGCCCGGTTATCTTCGAGCTCCACTTGAGCCAACAAGACCGCTCACCTTGTACCACTTTCCCCCAACGGTAACGGCGCAAATGCTGGAAACAACAACCTCTTATCAGCTCCAATAAAATAATGACCTCAGCGCAAAGTTCCGACGAACGCGCGAACACGAGATAAGATATCGAGTTCCTCCCTGACTTGTTTTTCTTTCATTTTTTTTTTTTTCTAAAACAGTGTCCGCTCACTTGAGGTGTTGTTAAACATACAATCGCACTCATGGGCTTGTGTTTACGAAACTCGAGACGCATAGAGCGTCACTTCTCATTTACAAAACCGTACCGGCACTCCGCCGCGGCCGGGTAAAGTTTACGAAACATTTGAATTACCCTAGCGAGGGCGCGCCTGCAACCGAAACAAATCACCACCCGGCGGCCTGAGCAGGACGATGGGCTGCCAGTCGGTATCACCACTTTTCCAAGGGTTCAATTACTGGAAACGTAATTTTACCAATAATTGAGCGCTGTTTTAATCATGGCACTGCAGCGATAATCAGCGTACGGGCCAGTGCTTTTTAAATACCGTTTTTGCGCGTACCAGTAACCTTCATCACCACCGCCAGTACCTGCACATGTTGTTAGGCCATCAAGTTTCTTCAACTCGAGAAAGAACGAAAGGCAAAAACGTAGCTGAACTGGGTCATAAGACAACGCGCTGACAACCCGTACGCTGGAAGCCAGAAGCCATACAAGCAAAAAAAACGCATGAAAACTACAAGTAACTTCGCTCATCAACTACACAGTCGAGTGGCGTGTAGTTGATCTTAAAATGTAGCAACGGTTCTTATAGTAACTACCGCTGTTGAAACTACAGATGATTGCTGGCCGAGCAGATGGAATTCACGACCGAGCATCTTCCAATCAAATGGGTAGTCTGTTTTCTCTCGATTGCTTCAATTAAGGTATCCTCGAAGTTGGAATTACGCAAATTAGCCGATCCGATCTGGACCGCGTTTGGTGAACCCAGCAGCAGCTGTAAACCACAATCGCGCATCACTTGAACGGAGAACACCCACCTCGACTAGAACCTCCCAAGGCGCTGCACATCTTCCCGGGTTAACACAGATTGCCCGTATTGGTTGCGCATACGCATATTGCAACACCACACCAGCCATACGCAATTGCGCAACCGCGGCCAACAACGACGTGTACCGCAAGGTGCATGTGGTTTTCAAGTCACTGTCGCGCCATCGCCCTAGCTAGTAGCCAGCGGTGTACAAAACCGAAACGGAAAGACTGTTGTGTTAGAGCAAGAAAGCGCACTTGTATGTATAATGTAGAAAGCATAACCGATAATATCACTTTCGTTTTCTTTCACGACCGGCCGTGATCAGGGCGCGAGCGCGCAGACTCCGTAGACCCAGCCGCGCCGATGTCGATGCAAACGTGCAACCGGTAAACCGGTTTGACCGCAGCACCGCGACGACTGGTAGATTACGCAGCGCAGTATTCCTCCAGGTGGTGGTTACGATGATTCGCAACTGGTGGCCAGAATTTTTCCGTTAGAGAGCAAGATCGCGCCAAATGACCGATGGTCGAATATCGACCATTTTTGATTTGAATGAAACTTTGCACACGTATTTGGCTTAGCAAACTGAGCATTTTTCATAGATGGAGAGATTTTTTACACCCATGAGTTACATTCTAAAAGGGCGTATGCCTTTTGGCATAGGTTTTATTCGAAGTATTGTAGCCCAGAAACCGTTGGTTGTATAGAAAAACTGTCTGAGAATGAGTTGTAGGGAATTAAAAATGAATCATAGAAAAAATATACACTGTACAAAAAAAATGTTTCGACCAAAAAAAAATTAAAAATATACATTAAATTTCAGTTTTAAAAAAAAAAGAGTTGAATTTTTTTCTTATTTTTTTTAAAGAAGCATGACGTTAATGCGCAACTTTTCAAAAAAAGTCCAGGACGGAGAAATGAAAAATAATTTTTTTATGGTTGATTAATTTTTTAATGAAAATTCTAACTCAAACATTTTTCAAAATATTTGTATTCTGATGATTTTAAAAGACGCAGAGAATTATTTTGAATCAAAAAGCTTTTGGTAGTAAACATTCTAAAGGCATCGGTTTTCGAGTTATTTCAAATTTAAGCTCGAAAAATTATCAATATTTCGGAAAATACACGTTTTTCTTAATTTGTCCATGGTTTTCAAGCAAAAACCATACGTTCATTGGAATGCTTGATCAAAAATATACAATTCATTCTTTGACAACAAAACGATTGGATAAATAACTCAAGCGCTAAACCTTAGCCTACCTACACGTTCCCCCTTGCCGAATGTTTTATAAAAAAATATGTTTGTCGTGTAACACTACCTACTTGTTTAATAATAATTACTGTTTAAAAAGTACGCAACCAATAACTACTGGGTTACCGATAATATCTGTTTTCGTATATAAATACAATTGCACTACTCCAGATGTGTTAGTAACAGTTTGCATTTTGTGAAGATGAATAAAGTGAAAATGGAATACACCAAGCCCAAATGCTGTAAACCCTTTCCTGATCATCGGTGCTCATCAAGCTTACCAGTCCACATAAGCACTGAGGAAGACTGTACGTCACAGTCGAAATATATATTTGCGGACTGAATTTCAATATTTATTTCCAAAAAATTTAGTAGAGTATAACGGAAACCGATAACTATTTCTTTGATTGAGCTTACGCAAATTAAACGAAAACGTTATTGCAAAATTAAAAATATTGAACAGTCAAGCTCATTTTAATACGTCTTTATCAATTTGTGAGTCGTGTAGTTATTGGAATGATAGTCAAGCCACCATTCATCCCTTCGTTGTTTACTATTCAGAATCTGGAACACTCAAGAATATCAGCTTCATCATGATATCGGAAGTACTCCATCATGATACTGTTGCGGTTCAGGTGCTCATTGCCAAATTAATGAGTTTTTTGAAAACAACAATACAGTTGAAAAAAGCGATATTAATGTCTGATGGAGTTGCCTCACAATACAAAAATAGAAAAAACTTTGCAAGTCTTTGCAGGTTCAAAACAAAATATAACGTCGATGCAGAGTGGCATATTTTTGCGACTTCTCATGTTAAAGGCCCATGCGATGCAATTGGTGGCATATTCAAACGAATGGCAGGAAATGAAAGTTTAGCTAAAGAGCATGAACATCCCACTACAAGCGCAAAAGAATTGTATGATTGGTCTAATCAGAAAAGTAATAAAAATTCATCAAAAATGTCATTTAGTTGGGTATCATATGAAGAATATGAACGAGGAGTAACAGAATGGAGCAATATTTTCAAAAAATCTATAATAATAGCTGCCACACAAAAGTATTACTCTTTTGTTCCGATTTCAGCAAATAAGATACAAACGAAGCTGTTTTCAAAAGATGACGAATCATTTACTTATGATATATATAAAATATGAGGTGAAACTAGTTCTGTAAAGTATCTATGTCATAAAAAATATGTTCCTAAGATCAAGCATGGAAAAGTTCACTCACTAGCAATATTTCATGCTAATGTGTTCTTTGATTTATCAGGTATCGTTCAATTGTTTCCACTCGCGTACAAGTTTTCCATAGAAACGCTCCTGATTGTTTTTCGCTTTTAAAAGTTCCGAGTACCATAGAAGAAGACTGAATGATACAAACACGATAGTATTTATTGTATCCAAGTTCACTTGCATTCAACGGTATCGCGAGAATCTTTGAGCTTTAATCGCCAGTGATACAAAATTATGAATCCAAATGAACGTTAGATTTCGTTCAACTGTTGCTTACCGGAGCAAGTAGGTATCATCAATGCTTACGGAAATGGTAGCATGGTGCATTAGCATGTGATATTTGAAATCACTAGGGAACATCGCGGTATATCACGGAGAAAGCACGACGTGGAGTAGCCGAATCACGCCTGCAAGCAACCAACGAGTGCAATCGTTTACGATTCTTTCGTGAAACACTCGCTATATGTTGCTAGCTCCACCTAAAGCGGGCAATACTGAAACAAAATCATCAAAGGTAGCTACCATATATTTTTTTGCTATAAGTTGTCTCTTGCATGCGTGAGAATGTGTAACTTTTAATAGCGATGGTTTGCTGGGATTGAAAGCTTATGAATAGCAAGTTCAGAAATGATACTTGAATGATTGTTATGCGACACGATTTTTTCCATCTTTGCCTAAGATAATAAAACTCGAAAATAAATATTTGATTTTTATACATATTTATATCACTTAGAACATTTAACTCTTTTCTTGAGAACCGTTCGCCCAATCGTTTTGTTGTCAAAGAATGAATTGTATATTTTTGATCAAGCATTCCAATGAACGTATGGTTTTTGCTGGAGAATCATGGACAAATTAAGAAAATCGTGCATTTGCCTAAATAATTATAGTTTTTCGACCTTAAATCAGAAATAACTCGAAAACCGATGCCTTTAGAATGTTTATTACCAAAAGCTTTTCGATTCAAAATGACTCTCTGCATCTTTCAAAATCATCAGAATACAAATATTTTGAAAAATGTTTGAATTAGAATTTTCATAAAAAAATTAATCTACCATAAAAAAAAATATTTTTCATTTCTCCATCCTGGACTTTTTTTGAAAAGTTGCGCATTAACGTCAAGCTTCTTTAAAAAAAAAATAAGAAAAAATTCAACTCTTTTTTTTTTAATTGAAATTTAATGTTTATTTTTAATTTTTTTTTGGTCAAAAAAATTTTTTTTTGTACAGCGTATTATATTTATGGTGCATTTTTAATTCCCTACAACTCATTCTCAGACAGTTTTTCTGTACAACCAACGGTTTCTGGGCCACAATGCTTCGAATAAAACCTATGCCAAAAGGCATACGCCCTTTTAGAATGTAACTCATGGGTGTAAAAAATCTCTCCACCTGTGAAAAATGCTCAGTTTGCTAAGCCAAATACGTGTGCAAAGTTTCATTCAAATCAAAAATGGTCGATTAAATTTTCGCGTATTTCCAGGCGATTTGAAATGATTTTGCTCTAGAGTGTCCTGAAAATTACCTCACCTTATGAAAGTTGGCACTTTATTGCGCCATTGTTTTTAATGTTTTAATGAATTTCTGAATTACGAGGTTGGAGTATTTTGTTTTTGGTATTTTTTATTGGCACTGGAAATTGAATAGGGTATCGAATGTCTTCGGCAGTGGTTTCCTTCGGCCTGTTCTCTACAGCAGAGCAGTTCCACATCTTTGTGCTATTGGTTTAATTTTTTGAAACACGACTAATTTTTGAGAAGCTATTTAAAAGCGTATTTTGGGAAAGTATTGATGATTACAAATATTTTCATAACCAAAACGATTTGCTTGATCGGTTTGACGTCTTCGGCAAAGTCGCAGATAATTATTTTGTCCTCCCAAAAAATATGCCTTAAGAAAAAAAAAATTAAATAATTCTGCCGCTCGCAGAAGAAAATAACTCATTTGCTCATTTCACCACAGCCGAGCTAAACATGAGTGGTGAATCAGAATGAGAATACTCAGAAGTACACCACAGTGCGTACTCTACTTTCCTACCAAATGCTCTCCTCATTTGATATATGCTTAAGAGATTCACTGTAAAAGCACTGCAGTGAGCTCTGTTGTTTAGTTAGTGTGCGTAAGGTTATTTGATGTGCGAATGCTCAAACTACAACACTCCCGAGTCAGCAGTCAGCAGAGTGCCCGGTGAGAGTCGTCCGAAGTACTCAAAACTACAACAATCAGCTGGTAAAATCTTGGCTAGTATTTTTATTTCAATTATATATTTTCGTAATAGGAATGCTTGGAAAATTCTACATGCATATCTTGTTTTTTTTTTTTTTTTTTAATAACAAAAATACCATTTGATCAAAACATTTTTTCAAGTGCAGAACAATACAAAAAATTTGGAAGTAACTTGCATTTGAAATTGTGAAGGTGTAGAGAAAGCAAAAAATAGTAAATCTTAAATTCATAATTAGCATTCATCATTTTGTGTAATTATTAATTGCTTTCTCTAGGATTTTTTCATTCCCACACTATTTTCTCAAGCCAAAATCGCTTGGTTGACGGAAAAGTACTATAGTTTTATCACTATCAGCAACGCGAGTGGAAGAAAAATATCAACTTCTTCAATTATATGGCACGGTGCTCCCACAGACCGTTATTTAATAAAATGGACCAAAGAATCTGAGTACACCATTCGATTCGTTATGACGTCCAAAATCTCTGGTCAAAATTTCAAGATCATCTTATCGTACGGTACATTTTTGAGTCATGTCCTTTTGAAGGTCGTAAAGAACAAAAAAGTGATATGAAAACGACGAAATACTTGTTGTAAAGCACGTTTTTCATTTTGTCTGCAAAATGTTCTGAGATTTTATTCATTAAAGTAAGCTTCTCTCAAGACTTTGTACAACTTATTGTTTTGACAATCACAGAAAAAGTTATAGACAAAAAACTAATTTTAAGGAAGGGTGTTCCACAAAAAAACTCTATTTTGTCGTGTCCAATGTACAGATAGGACATCGCAGTATTCAGCAATTGTTTTTTTTATGAATTTTCCCACAACTTTGCTGAAAGAAGCAATCTAGTATATTGAAAATTAAAAGAATATTATTTTTAGCTAACTGTTGAGTGGATCAATTGAAAAACTCAAAAAGCTAAAAGTAAGGCTTTGTTCTATGAAACAATTTTGCTGAAGACATTGAGTTCATAAAATCAATTTTTCACAGTCAAATCTAAAGCGCTCACGATGTTTCGAATTTAGACCGTTATGCACTGTGGGATTTTAAAATAAATCTTTTTTACCAATTGTTAATTGTCTTGAAATACAATACTTGGAATACGTAGAAACTATTTTGGAAGTTATTTCATAAAATGGTGGTTGACGTGCTTTACAACAAGTATTTCGTCGTTTTTATATCACTTTTTTGTACTTTAAGACCTTCGAAAGGGCATTACTCAAAAATGTATCGTACGATGATTTCGAAATTTTGATCAGAGATTCTGGACGTCATAACGAGTCGAATGGCGTACTCAGATTCTTTGGTCCATTTTTTTATAATAACGGTCTGTGGGAGCACTGTGATAGTGTTGGGGTGCAACAAAGTGCCATTGCACAGTGGTCCAATAAGGCAAAAAGTGGAACTTAATTCCATAGCGCCTTATAACTTCATCCTAGCTTAATAGTGTCTTCGGAGCAATTGTTTGTATGAATGACCCGCATAATTGCAAATTGTAAAAAAATATTAAAAGTTTACTATACTAAAAATAAAAAAATTAACTTTTTTGTGTTAAGAGATAGAAGAATAGTTTACTGAGCAAAGTTGTAGAAAATTTAAAAATATGAAACTTTGTTGAACAAATGAAAATCCTATCTTTTTTCGGTACAAAGTTATGAAGTACATTACATTGAACTTATTTAAAAGTTAGTTTTTTGTACTTAACTTTAGTTAGTTGCATTTTACACGAAAGTGTAGTTCGGAGAAATTGTTAGGGCACACAAAACAAACATTTTTGCCGAAGGCTATATATCTCCAGGAGTTTTCCTTACAAAGTTATATCATATTTTAGCTTATTTTTTCGATTACTTCAAGAATGTATAGGTTAAAAAGGGGCAAGTGGAATCATGATGTCAATAGTTTTTCTTGAAGTTAAGCTGAAGTACTATAAACTTCTTTAGGTTACATTTGTCCCAATGCACCCATTTTAGAGTACGGCGAACATATGTCACAGTTGGTTTTCATATATCAAAAATACTAACTTTTTTGTGTTAAGAGATAGAGGAATGGTCTTTTCGGCAAAGTTTTAGAACGTGCAAAAATATGAAACTTTGCTGAACAAACAAAATTTCTATCTTCATTGGGAACAGAGTTACAGAGTATTTCATGTAAAAGTTACTTAAAAGTTAGTTTTTTGTACTAAACTTCTGTTAGTTACATTTTACAAAAAAAAACGTTGTTCTACAAAAGGATTTTGGCATACAAAATACACGTTTTTGTTGAAGGCTACACATCTCCAGGACTTTTCCTTACAAAGATATAGCATAATTCAGCATATTTTTTCGATAACTTCAAGAACGTATAAAGGAAAAAGGGGCAAGTGGAATCATGATGTCCATTTTTTTTTCTCAAAGTTCAGCTCAAGTGCTCAAAACTGCTATAAGTTCCATCCGTCCCAATCCACCTAATCTTTATTCTATACGTTGTTGAAGTTATCGAAAAAATATGCTGAAATGTGCTATAACTTTATAAGGAAAAGTCCTGTATATGTGTAGCCTTCAACAAAAACGTGTGTTTTGTATGCCCAAATGCTTCTTCAGAACAAAGTTTTCTTGTAAAATGTAACTAACGAAAGTTAAGTACAAAAAACTAACTTTTAAGTAACTTTTACATGAAATACTCTGTAACTCTGTTCCCAATGAAGATAGAAATTTTGTTTGTTCAGCAAAGTTTCATATTTTTGTACGTTCTAAAACTTTGCCGAAAAGACCATTCCTCTATCTCTTAACACAAAAAAGTTAATATTTTTGATATATGAAAACCTACTGTGACATATGTTCGCTGTACTCTAAAATGGGTGGATTGGGACAAATGGAACCTAAAGAAGTTTATAGTACTCCAGCTTAACTTCAAGAAAAACTATTGACATCATGATTCCACTTGCCCCTTTTTAACCTATACATTCTTGAAGTAATCGAAAAAATAAGCTAAAATATGATATAACTTTGTAAGGAAAACTCCTGGAGATATATAGTCTTCGGCAAAAATGTTTGTTTTGTGTGCCCTAACAATTCCTCCGAACTACACTTTCGTGTAAAATGCAACTAACTAAAGTTAAGTACAAAAAACTAACTTTTAAATAAGTTCAATGTAATGTACTTCATAACTTTGTACCGAAAAAAGATAGGATTTTCATTTGTTCAACAAAGTTTCATATTTTTGAATTTTCTACAACTTTGCTGAATAAACTATTCTTCTATCTCTTAACACAAAAAAGTTAATTTTTTTATTTTTAGTATAGTAAACTTTTAATATTTTTTTACAATTTGCAATTATGTGGGTCATTTATACAAACAATTACTCCGAAGACACTATTAAGCTAGGATGAAGTTAAAAGGCGATATGGAATTAAGTTCCACTTTTTGCATTATTGGACCACTGTGCATTGGTGTTTCACAAGAGGAACACCGAAAAGTTTGTTAATTTTATCGTTATTTTGGATTGCCATTTGCCGATGACACGGGATGATTATAGTTTTCTTGTTATTTTTGGCAGAATTTCCTGCCATTTCTAGCACGTTTGCAGCTACCAAGTTCTCCATAACAGCTGCCAGATAAACGGGTGCTCAGGGGAGCTGCGTAGCCACAAGGTTACAGATTTCGCTCTGTCAAGCGGATGGTCATGGGTTCGAATCTTAGTAAAACCAGGCCATTCGATATCAAGGAGGACGTTAACATGGGTTTATACTCAGACTCTCCACTAATTCCCCTTCCTTTACACTGAAATCTACAATACCTTTGCATGACTTCCTCTTAACAAAAATAAATCCCTCTTATCATCAAAACTGGCCAGAAGAACGTACGACAAAACATCTCCAGGGAATTATATTTGGTGATATTTGGCAGGAGGAACGAGGCTCGGTATAGTAGAACAGTAAGCGTATAAAAGGAAAGGGTAACATCACATTACACACAAGCACTGATAAAAAATAATAATAAGCATGCCAATTCTTAGTAGTGGTATTGCTAGTAATAAAAGTATAGGATACAGCAGACACCCGGGCATATCTCACAATAGATCAATGATTTTGGTCGCAGTGAGGAAGTCCATACAGGAAAAAAACGAGTGCTCCAGCACCAACACGCCCAGCGTGACTTGCCAAAAATTGAAACCCAGTAGAAATGAATGAGACTTTGCATTTCCTTTCTTTACTACAATCAGACCACATAGCATCCGTACGGTATTGTCTTAAGAATGAAAATGTTACCTACAGATTTGGGAGGAGCTTGGAAGATTATGAACTTGCAGGAAAGGTAAAAAGCCGTACCGGGCGCGGTCGAAAAATGAATAGTAAGAGAAAAACAAGAATTAGGGAGAAATTACACGCATGTTGCGTAGTTTCTACCATTATCAGCAACGTTTTGGCCAGTGGTAGAAAGATATCAACTACTTTAATTACTACTTCAATAATTAAGACATGTTCAGCAATACTGTGCAGTGCCGTCCGTGGTTTCCTCTGTTGGTCTCTCCGTATTGAAAGACTGCGATAGAATCAGTGTTGTTAAACTCGCTCGCAAAAAGCATGCGATACTCTAAGTGGTGTTCTCGCTGCCACCGAAATCACACACTAGAGCACGACGAAGCGGAGTGGCAGAAAAAATATTTCGATGAGTAGTAGCCCGATACACACGTTCCAGCATGCGATACTTCATAGATTCTCCACCCCACTCTCTGCTGTCGATGCACGAAGCAAAACTGCTTGGATGCAATTCAGCAATTGACAAACCACATGCGAGAATCGGTGAAGGCAGCATTTTTGTTTTCACATTTTTCAAGCACTGCTTGTAAAGTACTTTTATTCGAGTACTCGAAAGTGTGTGTGCGGACGATTGGAGAAGCGAAACACATATCTCCTTCTCAAGCAGAAAGGAGTGGAAAGGTTTTGCTTCTCGCTCGCTTAGCAACGCTGGATAGAATGAGCGGGAGTTGAAGCCGGAACCATACATACATTTACACCTGATACTTTTCTGTACAGGGAAATCGCCTCGCGTAGAAAAAAAACGGGCAAAAAAATCACAGGAGGGTTGTGTGCAAAGCCACGACCGCAAGATGAAGTAGAATACTTTTACAAGAGAGATAGCCCGGCTGCTTGCGTGTCAGTCATTTTTCCTAGTAAATAAATGTTGACCGCTCATTGGCAGTATTCTGTGCAAATGAAGTTGAAGTACTACTCAATTTCAGTTTGCACATATAAATACGACCTCACTGAACAGGAAAAGTACAAACTCTTTGCGGCGCAAACAAGTTTCAACAGTCAGAGTATATCGTCAGTTGAATTCAATACTGGCACAACTCAAAATTCAGAGTTTCGAAAAAAACGCGTTTGAAAATTTGTGTCAAAAATTTCTTTTCTCATTTTCGTGAAAAATCTCACTATAAAACTTCCCATTTTTATTGAACTTGTTTGGGTATATCATGTGCATGTAATGAGCAAGTTATAAGAACTGTAACCTCATTTTTCGGTCTTTTTAGGGGTATTTAGATTTGTGCAATTAAGACACATCTACTTATATATCTGGAAATATTGTGAATTTCGAAACAAGTCTTTGTGAGATGAAACTTTATAGTACCGTCATCCGGGGTGAGATTGTGCCAAAAAATGATGCTTTTTTGATCTTAAGCTTCTAACGCACACATTTAAACAAAGAATTCGATCCAAAATACACCAATGCATCCTAGAATGTTTTGTTATCAACTACAACAAATATGGTTGAGTTACAATAAACTATAATTGTGCTAAAAATACATGAACTTTGGCTCAATCTCACCTCTTCTATGGGGTGAGATTGTGCCAAAAACAAAAAGTTGAATTTAATACCTGTTAAATGAACAGTAGTGTGTCTACGAATAATCCACATGACTAACATGATAAAACAGTAAGTATAGGGACGACCATAAACAACGTGGACTATTAAGGGGCTTAAGGGGGTTGATCAGAAACTAAGCACCATATGAATTATATAAAAATGTATGGCTAGATCAAATTGATGCATAGAGTAATTAGTTATGAGAACGTGGCTTATAGACAGTCTCTATACACATAGTGGCGTCTCCAGGTAGCCTAAAAAGGGGAAACGTTAGGACATGAAGTTTGAGAAGACTTTTCGTTTTAATTATTATGTGTCATTGACAACTGTATATTCCTTTGGAGATCTTAATACCTCTGGAAACGTACCCACAACGCTCCTTCTTTTCTTAAAAGTCATCTGTTTATATAGAATTGGTGTACAAAATTTTGCTACATTCCATAAGTAATATCAATAATTGAAAATTTCTATATAACAATTGAGAACAGTAAGCTTCTCAAGCTTTTAGTCATTATTTCAAAGAATACCATAGCTAGACAACATACCTTATGCTGTGGGGACAAAAAACATACCCTATGTAAACAATGCAAGTGTTTTGATGTATACTGATATAATTTTGTCGTGAATGTGAATTCCGCACACTGTGCCGTTCAATATAGCTTGGCACAATCTCACCCCAAAAGGGCTCGAAGAGTGTACAGTTTGGAAAAACATTATTTTCTGAGCCGGCACAGGTTCAATGCATAATATTTCCTCAACACATTGGAGACGACATCCTAACGTACCATTTGAGCAGTAAGTTCTTGTGATTTTTTGATCGGGTTGGCTTTCCTGGGACATTTTTGGATAACGTTATTTGCGCATGTTTTTCACCCTGTACTTTGAAACATTCTTTAAGCGAAACAGTTCAATGATATTATCTATATTCCATTTTAAGTTGTGAATAAATATGTCATGTTTCATAAAGTATTGAATTTAAGGTATTAGGTTTTGTAAATCTCAAGTAATTTAACATACAAACATTTCCCGTTTTGGCTCAATCTCACCCCCGTGGCTTAATCTCACCCCGGCAGACGGTATTTGGCATCGTTTGCCATCAATAACTCAAAACTGCAAAATTTTAAGTTGTGCCAGTATTGAGTTCAACTAGCGATATGTACATGTGATTTCAAATTAAGATAGTTAACTTTTGGTTAAAGCTCAGAGCAAGAAAATATTAAATCTTCAATTCATTTGTTTCGTTGTCCTAAAAAGGACAGTTAGTTGTTTAATTTAAAATCAGATATGACGCTGATTGCATCTCTGTGTTACGCCGATAGCCGATTAACCTACGGCCGGGCGAATCGGTTCGCGCCGCTTTTCGCGTTTAGCCTGGCAGAGGCTCAATGCGCACGGCCAACACAATAGAAAGGTGTTTTCACATTGTCTACGCTGTTATTGTCTGTTATTGCTGAGTGCTGATATCTGCTGCTACTGCTGTCAACGTTGTGGACGGTCCATCCAGCTCACTAATGAATGTAGCTAGTTTTCTCAGAAACACTCTTTTATAGCCGAAGGGCGCTACGAAATAGGCCACGCCTTTCTGTTCAGTTTTACCATTTCCTAATGTTCTTTAGAGGAATTATTCCACAATTCGCATTTGATTTTTGTATCCAGCGAATAAACACCGACAGTGCTCTCACACACGCAACGGTTTTAACCCGTATCTTATTGCGGTTTGTAACATCAAGCGATTTCGTTTGCTCGCTGTTGCGTGTTGCATCATGTTGCAACTTGGCAGCTGGGAGACGACGAAATTCTGTTAATGCTGATTGATTGCATCGACTTCATATTAGCTCTGCATAGTCGAACTAACTGTCTTTGTGAATCCGGTCTAACAGGGCAGTTTGCTATTCAAACTCGGTTATGCTGATCGCAGCCTTTGCGCTGCCCCTACAGTGGAGGGTTCACTAAATAAAGTGAAAATTAGACAACTACAACAGAATTTGATTGCATCCCGCACAGAATGTCTGCTTGTTTTGATGCCAGAAAATTATTAACCTTCAATTATTTTTTTATTTGCCTTGAAAAAGGCATTTTGCGGTTCAAAATCGGTTGCTGATCACAACCTTTGAGCTGCCCTAACAGTGGAGGAATTAAGATACACGGACAACATGCACTGTGGAAGCTATTTCACATTCAGTAAATTAGACGGGTGCGACAAATTTAAATTGCTAGGATCCAGCACAAAATCTTGCTTGCGTTGTCAAAAATTATTAACTTTCAATGACCTTGTTTATTTGCCTTGAAAAAGGCATTTTGATTTCCAAAATTGGATTTCCTGATGGCAATCTTCATGCTGCCCCAACACGGGGGGAATAATATCAGTCTGGCGACACACGCTGAGAAGAACCGCGCTGCTCCTGAGACGTTTTGACCAACCACAGGGCTAGTGCTGCTGCTAAGGAAGGACGACTGCTATTGTCGCTGTATAGAACTATTATGAGCGGCTTCGGCTGAAACAGGCTCTTATATAGGCCAAATAGTATGTTTTCAATTGCAAGGTATATGATTCTGTCGACCGTGCTTGGGAAGCAATCATATAACGACCAATCAGAGGTCGAATTTTTCGTTTTGACAAGGCTTGACTATTTTCAATAGTACAATAGTGTGAATAATAAAATTGCAATTATCTTATATTGGGAAGAATCTTAGAAGATTTTCCAATCTATTGCTGCAAGAACGAAGGAAATCCATCGAATACTAACCGATTTATTAGCATTTGAAATTGGACATATTTTTCACTTTTTGAAGTAGAATACTTCTCTCAGGAAGTTCGGCTACATAGGGATGTGAAATGAAAATCTAAAACCGAAAAAAGTGAAAAATATGTCCAATTTCAAATGCTAATAAACCGATTAGTATTCGATGGATTTCCTTCGTTCTTGCAGCAATAGATTGGAAAATCTTCTAAGATTCTTCCCAAAATAAGATAATTGTAATTTTATTATTCACACTATTGTACTATTGAAAATAGTCAAGCCTTGTCAAAACGAAAATTTCGACCCCTGATTGGTCGTTATATGCTTGCTTCCCAAGCACGGTCGACAGAATCATATACCTTGCAATTGAAAACATGCTATTTGGCCTATATAAGAGCCTGTTTCAGCCGGAGCCGCTCATAATAGTTCTGAACAGCGACGACAGCAGTCCTCCCTTAGCAGCAGTGGGTACCATCGATAGCGGAAGCGGCCACAACTGTGGCTTGGCTGTGGATAGGCCAGCGTATAGCGGCCACAACTGTGGCATAGCGTAGCATCAGACAGCGACAACAGCAGTCGTCCTTCCTCAGCAGCAGCACTAGCCCTGTGGTTGGTCACCACGTCTCAGGAGCAGCGCGGTTTTTCTCAGCGTGTGTCGCCAGACAGCCATTATTCCCCCCGTGTTGGGGCAGCATAATGATTGCCATCAGGAAATCCAGTTTCGGAAATCAAAATGCCTTTTTGAAGGCAAATAAACAAGTCATTGAAAGTTAATATTTTTTGTCAACGCAAGCAAGCATTCTGTGTTGCATCCTAGCAATTTAAATTTGTCGCACCCGTTTAATTTACTGAATGTGAAATAGCTTCCACAGTGCATGTTGTCCGTGTATCTTATTTCCCCCAATGTTAGGGCAGCTCAAAGGTTGTAATTAGCAACCGATTTTGAACCACACCATGCTTTTTTCAAGGCAAATAAAAAATAATTGAAGGTTAATAATTTTCTGGCATCAACACAAGCAGACATTCTGTGCGGGATGCAATCAAATTCTGTTGTAGTTGTCTAATTTTTACTTTCACTTTATTTAGTAAACCCCCCACTGTAGGGGCAGCGCAAAGGCTGCGATCAGCATAACCGACATTGAATAATAAATTGCCCTGTTAGTACGCATTCACAAAAGCAGTTAGTCCGACTATGCAGAGCTTATATGAAGTCGATTCAATCAATCAGCGTAAACAGAATTTCGTCGTCTCCCAGCTGCCAAGTTGCAACATGATGCAACACGCAACAGCGAGCAAACGAAATCGCTTGATGTTACAAACCGCAATAAGATACGGGTTAAAACCGTTGCGTGTGTGAGAGCACCATCGGTGTTTATTCGCTGGATACACTATCTACTGTCTACTGAACGCAATAATCTGCTTACATGCGACATGGGGACGGGAACATTTTCTTCAACCAAGCTGCACAACACGACACAAAACATGTTATTTTGTTGCTTCAATGAGAGTGCTATCGGTCCGGCTCGACAAGAAATCATTTTTGTGCATCCGTGCTACGAAACTGAGGAAAAACTTTAGAAACTGAAAAAAGAGGTGGAGCTTATCAAATGATCGCTATATCATTCCACCACGTACGTGAAATAATTCATTCCTATTTTCATCCCTATATAAGAGCCTGTTTTAGTCCAAGCCGCTCATAACAGTTCTGAACAGCGACGACAGCAGTCCTCCCTTAGCAGCAGTGGGTACCATCGATAGCGGAAGCGGCCACAACTGTGGCTTGGCTGTGGATAGGCCAGCGTATAGCGGCCACAACTGTGGCATAGCGTAGCATCAGACAGCGACAACAGCAGTCGTCCTTCCTCAGCAGCAGCACTAGCCCTGTGGTTGGTCACCACGTCTCAGGAGCAGCGCGGTTTTTCTCAGCGTGTGTCGCCAGACAGCCATTATTCCCCCCGTGTTGGGGCAGCATGATGATTGCCATCAGGAAATCCAGTTTCGGAAATCAAAATGCCTTTTTGAAGGTAAATAAACAAGTCATTGAAAGTTAATAATTTTTGTCAACGCAAGCAAGCATTCTGTGTTGCATCCTAGCAATTTAAATTTGTCGCACCCGTTTAATTTACTGAATGTGAAATAGCTTCCACAGTGCATGTTGTCCGTGTATCTTATTTCCCCCAATGTTAGGGCAGCTCAAAAGTTGTAATTAGCAACCGATTTTGAACCACACCATGCTTTTTTCAAGGCAAATAAAAAATAATTGAAGGTTAATAATTTTCTGGCATCAACACAAGCAGACATTCTGTGCGGGATGCAATCAAATTCTGTTGTAGTTGTCTAATTTTTACTTTCACTTTATTTAGTAAACCCCCCACTGTAGGGGCAGCGCAAAGGCTGCGATCAGCATAACCGACATTGAATAATAAATTTCCCTGTTAGTACGCCTTCACAAAAGCAGTTAGTCCGACTATGCAGAGCTTATATGAAGTCGATTCAATCAATCAGCATAAACAGAATTTCGTCATCTCCCAGCTGCCAAGTTGCAACATGATGCAACACGCAACAGCGAGCAAACGAAATCGCTTGATGTTACAAACCGCAATAAGATACGGGTTAAAACCGTTGCGTGTGTGAGAGCACCATCGGTGTTTATTCGCTGGATACACTATCTACTGTCTACTGAACGCAATAATCTGCTTACATGCGACATGGGGACGGGAACATTTTCTTCAACCAAGCTGCACAACACGACACAAAACATGTTATTTTGTTGCTTCAATGAGAGTGCTATCGGTCCGGCTCGACAAGAAATCATTTTTGTGCATCCGTGCTACGAAACTGAGGAAAAACTTTAGAAACTGAAAAAAGAGGTGGAGCTTATCAAATGATCGCTATATCATTCCACCACGTACGTGAAATAATTCATTCCTATTTTCATCCCTATATAAGAGCCTGTTTTAGTCCAAGCCGCTCATAACAGTTCTGAACAGCGACGACAGCAGTCCTCCCTTAGCAGCAGTGGGTACCATCGATAGCGGAAGCGGCCACAACTGTGGCTTGGCTGTGGATAGGCCAGCGTATAGCGGCCACAACTGTGGCATAGCGTAGCATCAGACAGCGACAACAGCAGTCGTCCTTCCTCAGCAGCAGCACTAGCCCTGTGGTTGGTCACCACGTCTCAGGAGCAGCGCGGTTTTTCTCAGCGTGTGTCGCCAGACAGCCATTATTCCCCCCGTGTTGGGGCAGCATAATGATTGCCATCAGGAAATCCAGTTTCGGAAATCAAAATGCCTTTTTGAAGGCAAATAAACAAGTCATTGAAAGTTAATATTTTTTGTCAACGCAAGCAAGCATTCTGTGTTGCATCCTAGCAATTTAAATTTGTCGCACCCGTTTAATTTACTGAATGTGAAATAGCTTCCACAGTGCATGTTGTCCGTGTATCTTATTTCCCCCAATGTTAGGGCAGCTCAAAGGTTGTAATTAGCAACCGATTTTGAACCACACCATGCTTTTTGAAGTAGAATACTTCTCTCAGGAAGTTCGGCTACATAGAGATGTGAAATGAAAATCTAAAACCGAAAAAAGTGAAAAATATGTCCAATTTCAAATGCTAATAAATCGGTTAGTATTCGATGGTTTTCCTTCGTTCTTGCAGCAATAGATTGGAAAATCTTCTAAGATTCTTCCCAAATGCAGATAATTGTAAATTTATTATTCAAACTATTGTACTATTGAAAATAGTCAAGCCTTGTCGAATGAAAAATTCGACCTCTGATTGGTCGTTGTATGATTACTTCCCAAGCACGGTCGACAGAATCATATACCTTGCAATTTAAAATATGCTATTTGACCTATCATGTTTTAACAAAAATAGGATTATTGGGCATTAGTCATCAGTCATCAGTACCATTTCAATCATTAGTTTCAGTTTCATTAGTTCAGTCTGTTATTGGCATCAGTTGAACGCTGTTTCCTAATCAAGTGTAAGCAAAGTGTCATCGGAGTATTTTTCACAAACGTTGTAGAACTGAACAACTTTCCGTCGGAAAAAGTTGTGTTTGAGTGCCGTTCTTATTTTTCCCTTACGGAGTGAAGCTAGCTCAATTGCCGCGATGGCGGATAGGGCCGGCGGTACGGTACCGCCCGACCTGAACATGAAGTGGACAACAAACAACGGACAAACAGTGCCATTGTGGATGGATAGAAATGGAGATTTCGGACAAGCACAATTCCTTGTGCTTCAAGCAACAGAGGGACACGATCTGCCGAAAAACCCGTTCATCGTAGGAAAAACAATCCAGCAGGCAGCAGGCGAGATCGAACATGCTCACACCGAAGCTAATCGCACACGGTACGTGCTGAAGGTGCGAAAAGAGGAACAAGTCAGGAAGCTTCTTGCAATCACGAAGCTGTTGGACCAAACTCCAATTAAAATTGAATATCATCAGACTCTAAACTTTTCCAAGTGTGTCGTCTCATGTTGGGAGGCGATTGAAATGAAGGAAACCGAGTTAATGGAATATCTTGGACCGCAAGGAGTAACTCATGTTTACCGCATGACGAAGAAAATTGAAGGAAAAGTTACCCCACTTCCTACACTGATCATCACGGTACGTGGCACGGTAGCTCCCGAACAACTGAAATTCGGCCCTCTAGTAGTTAAAACTAGAAAGTATATCCCGGAACCAATGATGTGTTATAATTGCTGGCAAATTGGCCACACCAAGCGACGTTGCACAAACAAGCCTGTTTGTGGCAGATGTGGAGGGGTGCACCAACTTGATACAAATGCTCAATGTGAACAACCGGAGTTCTGTGTAAGATGTCGAAAACCCGATCACGCATCTTTCAGACGAATCTGTCCTGTTTACCAAATGGAAAAAGAGGTTCAACGACTTCACGTTATGAAGGGACTCTCTTTCGAGGAGGCACGAAAAATGGTAAAAAATGGAAATACCACATATGCGGGCGTGGCACAGCAGCGAATTGCGCGAAGTGAATCTGATATCGAACTGGGCAAAATGATGCAGCAGAAGAATCGTGAAATCGAATATCTCAAACAACAACTGGAAACGCTCACGAAGAAACTCAACTCACTGATGCATCACGAATCGGTTAGCGAAAATGAAATTGATTTTGAGAATCAGTGCAAAATTAAAGTAAAATCACAGGGACGAGAAAAAGGTAACAAGAAAAGTGACGAAGAAGAGGACCATTTAGTTATCAACCGTCGGCGTAATCAGAAAAAACACAAACGACAGCTTACCATCGACAACGGACAACAACCCTCGAAAAAAGGACCATCAACAGCACAGCTACTACCTTCAACTGGATCCATCTCCAAACAACACACCAACAATTCAGCAGCAACAATCGGCAATACGCAACAGGCAACAGCAATCAACGAACGCACTAGTTTCATGTCAGAAGATAGCTACAACCCTAGCGAAATCTTTGAGGGAGCAATTGGCGGATCTTGGCATGACAATTTCCGTCACCATTAGTAATGGACCAACAAAAGGTAAACAACAACGGATTAGAACATTCAATGACTGACTCACAACTCTCCAATACTCCCAATGAAAGTGAAATTAACAAAACAACTAACCGCCTACTCGCCCTACAATGGAACATTAACGGTCTACAAGGCAACTACGATAAATTACTTATGTTAGTGCACCAAAATCCACCCATTGCCATTGCGCTACAAGAAACTCTAAATAAGAACAGTTCTTTCATGGGAAATTTCCTAAAGAAACGGTATACTTGGTTCAACCGTATAGATCCTATCAATAGTGCATTCCGTGGTGTTTCTCTAGCTGTGCGGACAGAATATGCTCCTGAACAATTGATTCTTGATTCATCCATACCGGCCGTGGCGGCCACAATTCGATCACCATGCTTAGCCACCTTGGTATCCCTTTACCTCCCCCCTAATACTACTATCGAAGAACTGAACAACACTCTTTTTACCATTTTCAACACAAGTGAATATCCAGTGATTCTAATGGGAGACCTCAATGCTCATCACGATGCTTGGGGATCTTATAAATCGGATTCTAAGGGAAAAGCAGTTTTATCTTTTGCCGTTGAAAACAACCTAGTAGTGCTGAACTCTGGAGAAGGAACTAGACTCAATCCTACTACCGGGGTCACATCCGCGATAGACCTAACAATCGTTGCGACAGAACTGGCGTACAAACTGGAATGGTCTGTGAATGAAGATTGTAGGTGTAGTGATCATTTTCCTATCGAAATTTCACTAGTGGGTGAGAGAGCACCGCTCCAAACAAAAAGAAGACAGTGGCACTTCGATCTCGCGGACTGGGAAAAATTCGAAGAAAGTGTGAACCAAAATACCGATGAAATCTCCGACATAGACAAATTTACGGAAGTGGTTAGATCTAGTGCAATCGATTGTATTCCGCGGACAAGTGCTAGGGTGGGAAAAAAATCAGTCAGCTGGTGGAATCCCGAAGTGAAGAAGGCAATTAAACTACGAAGAAAACTGCTAAGGAAAATGAAAAAATTAACAGACGACCATCCGGGAAAAAGTGAAGCAATAAAGGCGTTCCAGTCGGCCCGAAATGCCTCCAGGAAAACTATACAGGAGGCAAAACGCAATTCGTGGGAGGAGTTTGTCCAATCGTTCAATCCTAGTACACCAATCAACCTAATCTGGCGAAATGTCCGTAAACTGAGCGAAAAATCTTCGGGCTCTACTCCGACTCTTCTCGTGAACGGAGTGGTATTGGAGGATCCTAAAGTAGTTGCTGACACAATTGCAAAGCATTTTCAACAAGTATACCAACCCTCGGACTTGGATGAGCTATCCCCGGCAGAACCAGTCGACATCGAGTACCAATATAATTGTGACATTTCCTTGGGTGAATTGCTTTGGTCGATCGATCAAGGTAATGGAAACTCCGTTGGACTGGACCTACTCGGATACCCTATGTTGAAACACCTACCACTCAAGACGAAAACCGTTTTCCTCGAACTAATCAACCGCATATGGCAGACCGGATGCATCCCTAAAGAATGGAAGGAAGGAATTGTGATCCCGTTACCGAAACCAGGAAAGGACCCCAAGGTGGTTGGTAACCAACGTCCTATTACTCTGCTAAGCTGTGCCGGAAAAACCATGGAAAGAATCATTAATAGAAGGTTGATCGAAACTATTGAAGCACGGCAACTATTGGATCCCCGCCAATACGCATTTCGGCGGGGCAGAGGTCTGGATCTCTACCTGGCTGACCTCGAAGGGGGTATCGACGATGCATGGGCTAAACAAAAACACAGTGATTTAGTTGCTCTCGACATCAGCAAAGCATACGATAGAATTTCCAACAAAGCAATTATCAGACAACTTGAACAATGGGGCCTGTCCGGGCGCATGCTGAACTATGTGCGTAACTTTCTCGAGCAGAGACACTTTCGAGTGGCAATCGGCGGAGCCTTATCGGAACAAATGGAACAAACCAATGGCGTCCCACAAGGTTCGATACTGGCAGTGACTCTATTTGTCATCGGTATGAACTCGATCTTCAACAGAATTCCAAAAGCTGCAAAAATATTTGTCTACGCCGATGACATACTTATACTCGTATCCGGACTAAATGCCAAGGCTGTTAGAAGAGTGCTCCAAAAAGCTGTAAAACACGTATCTATTTGGGCGACTGAGATGGGTTTCTCTATTGCTCCGGAGAAATCTCATCACTTGCACATTTGTCGGAAAAGGAAGCATAAAAAACTCAGAAAAATTCGTTTGGACGGAAATAGCATCCCAGAGGTGAAAAGCATTAAGATACTAGGGGTAACACTTAACAGCAGGTTCAAATTCGATGAACACGCCAAGAACATCAAGAAGAGATGCAAAAATCGAATACAACTTCTGCGAACTCTGGGGCAGAGAATTCCTGGTGGAACAAGGAAGACACTGATGAACATTGCCAAGGCTACCATTCTCCCGGTAATTTTTCATGGATGGGGAATTGTTAGCAGAGATGAGAAAAAAGTGCGAAAGCTGTTGGAACCAATCTACAACGATATCCTACGGATAACCTCTGGAGCCTTCAGGACCAGTCCAGTGCTTGCCTTGTGTGCTGAATCCGGAGAGCTCCCTTTCGAACTGTTAGCGTGCCAGAAACTCATTGCCAAATCATCTAAACTAGAAGAGAAAAAGGCGCTATCCAACTACAACTATAAATGGCCAATTACCAAACGGGCTGAAAACTGGTTTATGGATCTTACAGGTACGGAATTATCACCGGTAGTACCTTTTCCGGTACCAATCAGAAGGAACTGGAACACCAAGATACCAATAGTAGACTGGTCTATCAAAAAGCAATTCAAAGTCGGAGAAGCACCAAGTAAAGCGAGAGTACTTTTCACAACCTTGGAACGTGAAACATATAAGAATTTCACCCACGTTTTCACGGACGGCTCCCTAGATGAAGACGATCGAGCGGGCTTCGCCATAATCGATGGAATCAACAACCGATGCGAACGTATTCCTGATGGCTGCTCTATCTTCTCGGCGGAGGCAAAGGCAATTGTTCTGGCTTTAAAGGCAATAAATAACGGAGACAGAACAGTCATCTTTACTGATTCGGCTAGCTGTGTTTCGGCAATTCAAGGGAACGGTACCAATCATCCCTGGATCAGAGCGGCTCAAATAGAGATGGAAAGGACTAGTGCAGTGTTGTGCTGGATACCAGGACACACCAACATCCCAGGTAACACCGAAGCAGATGCGATGGCCAATCAAGGAAGGAAAAGCGAAATAGTCGATCGAACGATTCCAGCAGTGGACAGAATTCGGTGGTGTAGGACAGTTTTGGAAGAAGTATGGGAAGCGGAATGGTACCAATCCCGGGAAGTGAAACTGAGAAGGATTAAACCATCAACGGCAGCCTGGAAGGACAGAAAGAACAGAGAGGAGCAGAGGATACTAACCCGATTGAGGATTGGACATACCCGCCTAACTCATGGATGGCTGATAGACAAGCAGGAACAAAACATGTGTCAGTATTGCGGTGTACAATTGTCGGTGGAACACATCCTCGCTGAGTGCCAAGAATTTGAAAATATTAGAAGAGAAGTAGACCTAGAATTAAATACCTGCGAAATTTTATGTTATGAGGAAGACAGGGAAAACAAATTACTCAAATTTGTGCAATTAGCAAACATCAAGAAAATGATATAAAATGTAAAATTTAATATTATACTTTATCCTTTAAGAGCTGAATGACCCCTCAGGTTAAAGGCTCTATAATAAAAATCAATCAACAATATTTGACCTATATAAGAGCCTGTTTCAGCCGAAGCCGCTCATAAAAGTTCTAGACAGCGACAACAGCAGCAGTCCTCCCTTAGCAGCAGCAGTGGATACAACAGCAGTAGCAGTGCAGCGGATAACGACCACAGCTGTGGTATGGCAACGGATATCAAAGCGCGTCTCAGCATCGATAGCAGGACCACGTGATGCAGGGCAGTGGATACCAATGGCAACGGAAGCGTCCACTACTGTGGCAACGGGGATAGCGCAGCGGTTAACGTTGGTCTCAGCATCTATATAAGCAGGGTCAGCTGATGCAGTGTGGCATTTTAGTAAAATGCTGTCTCTGAGCGATAGCAGGCACACTAGCAAATGCACCCAATGAAAAGAATGTTCTGGAAAGCTTTTCAGTGTTTATTTCCCCCAAGGAATACTTTATTCGCACTGCCAGTGATAACGCACAGATGTGATCGGCATCTTATCAAACATTGAATCAAAAAACGAATTGTCCTTTTCAGGATGAAATAAAAACCTAATTGAAGAGTTAATATTTTCTCTTAAATCAATTTACACTTTCAAGAAATTTGGAACAGATATATATGTATTTGGTTTCATCTCCGTGTCTCAGAACGTACTGAATTATCTTTTCCTTCAGTCATGAGCACAACATCCGAAAAGTTTTCATTATCAGCATAGAAATTAATTTTTCGCATAATCAAAATTCAAAAATTATCAAGTCCAAATCATGACAAGCAACTATATTATTGAGAATGGTCAATCTTTGTTGAAGCGCGAAATTTGACTGATCTGATTAGTCGTTAATATGATTGCTTCCCAAGCACGGTCGACAGAATCATAGACTTTGCCATTTTAAATTTGCTATTTGTCTGTATAAGAGTAAGGATGGGAAATATCGACTGAAATGGCTATCGATAGTTATCGATGATTTTCTACTACTATCGGTAACTATCGATAGGTTATATATTAGCATGGCTACGGATAGCGTAGCAGTTACAGCGGGTTTAGCATCGATAGCAGCTGATGCAGTAAGGCACTTTAGTGAAATGCAGTCTCTGTGCGATAGCGGGCACTAGTAAATGCATTCAATAAAAAGTTGACTCATCTTTACAACACATGAGCCGTCGAGTTTGAGTGTTAAATCAGCTTTTCACTGTTTGTTTTATCACAAGAAATACTCTATTCGCACTGTCAGTGATAAAGCCAAGATGTGATCGGTATCTTATCCGATATTGAATTGAACAACAAATTAAAAAATGACTGACACGCAAGCAGCTGGGTTTTCTTGTAAAAGTATTCTACTTCATCCTTGCGGTCGTGGCTTTGCACACAACCTTCCTGTGATTTTTCGGTTTTAGATTTTCATTTCACATCCCTATGTAGCCGAACTTCCTGAGAGAAGTATTCTACTTCAAAACATCTTAGTTCGGGAAACCGTGCAATCAAAAGCGTGTTATTTTGAGAAACCTTACAAAAAGGCATGTAAAAACCGTGTAAAACAATACCGTGCAAAAAGAATCAGATGCCTTTTTTTGCACGGGGGATGCGTCTCATGGTTGTGTACATGAGACGCATGAAGAAAAACTGTGTTATTTCGAGAAACTATGCGAAAAGGGAGTGTAAAAAAATCGTGCAAAAGTAGAATCTGGTGCATATTTAGAATCGTCGTCTGCTGCGCTACATCCTGGTACTGCTCAGCTTGCTGTTGGTCGATCCAGATTCCAGAAAACCATCCTCTTACTACAGTGATTGATTAGTCTAAATTTCTGCATCAAGAACTATAAAACTTTGATAAAACCAGTATTGTTTCTTAAGCTTCTGCTTGATACTTAGGTGTTATTTCGTCCTGCAAATCAAGCTGAAAATCAAGAAAAAATATAAAAAGGTTTGGTCAAATCATGCCGCGTGAAAAATGAATTTTATGAAAAATTCCACGTAAAAACCGCATGAAAAAGAATTTAATGCATGAGCGAAGCACAATTTATAAATATCGATCTCCCCAACTTGCTCTGTAACCTTCCGCGAACTAAAAATTCAAAAAAGATTTTTGAACAATATCTTTTAACAATATGAGGAAAATCAAGAAATGCCAACTGACAACTGTAAGCAAGAAAATAAAACTATTTTTGAAGAAGAATTATGAAATATTGATATGCTGCCGCTGAAAATGTTGTGGACCAACTTTCGTATTAATCACTCAACAATAACACCACTACAATAAGAACACTTTAGACTCTAAAATGTTTACCTCAAATTTCCAAATGTGTATTTTCATCTGTTTTCACTGCTTTACCAAATCAGTTTCTGTTAATGCAAAAAAGTTGAACTAGAAACGTTGAATTATTTCAACATAATTGACGTAAATCGACAGCTCTGCAGTGGTTACTTAGGTTATCGATTTTGTGCGTAAACAACTACAGCGAATGGCGGAATGTGATTAACAGTGTGATGAATATTAGAGCGTAGTGAGATGAATAATTGAGCAGTGATTCAAGTTTTGAAATGAATATGGGAGCGTTGTGAAAAATGGTTTGTTTTACAAAGTTCAGGATAAATCTGACTAAGTTTACAAAATTTCCATAGCTGGGCGTTTCCATGACAGCATGTAGGCGAATTTTGATAATTTATTCAAGGATTTCGTGAAAACTTGGTGTTTGTTCCGTGCATTATCCGTGAACGTCGGCTTAATGAATAACCTATGAAAAGGCGAAAAGTTAAATTGTGAACAAGGGAAGTGAAGGTGCAACAAAACAGTCCGGCAAGCTGCTTTTGGAAGAATTTCGGACATTCCATAAGCGACGCTCCAAGTTAGACAAGCCTAGATAAATTTATCAGATGGTTAGGGGCCATCCACATACCACGTGGACAGATTTTTAACGAATTTGGCCCCCCTCTCTCTCTCCGTGGACAACTGTCCATATAAATTCTAAAAAAAATTGTATGGACCGTGGACATTACCCACCCCCCACAAAGCTGTCCACGTGGTATGTGGATGGCCCCTTATACGAAAAAAAAACAGAAGAATCACTAAGTGAAACAATTGAAAAGTACATTCAGTGCCGTCAGTTTCTTAGTTGGTCTTGTTTCCAGGTCGTTGCAAAAACGTCAAAATAAAAAAAATGTCAAAAGTGCTATGTAGAAATAATATGTAGAAATATCAAAATATCAAAAATGTTAAAATGCTTAAAAAGTTAATATTGAAAAGATTATGAAGTGTTGTGTAACTTATATTAAAACAGGGATTTACTTAGTAAAAAAATGTCAGAATCATTTAGCTATATAAAACCTGAATATAAAAAATAACAAACTAAAAATTGGTTGACAAAATACACAAATAATAATATGTGGGGAATTATAATTAGGAAACAACTCAAAATTATATAGTTGGCTCGTTAAACATTAATTTGTATCGTGCCTTGTCAAATAAATGTTGTGTAAACAAAAAAAACTCAAAATTAACATAAATTGAGTGTAGCAATTCAAATTTTAAACATATTTTCTGGCCTTTTATTCAAGTAAGAACAGGTCTTTTTGTCTAAGTTTTCGAAGCTCAAGATAACATATACTTATGAAAATTTGTTGATAGGTAATGTTCGACAAAATGGAATTAAACTTTTACCAGAATTTTTTTTTTCACTGACATTTACGGTTCTATAAATTCCGAAATCAATGCATATTAAGAAATTATGTAATTTGAAGGTCAGATGAGGTAAATGAATGTTTCCTTGGGCGGCCAGAACTCCCTTACCGAAAGAAGAAAGAATACCTCCTACCTGAATTCTGTTACCTGCTTCATTCTAGTAATCGTTGCTGAGGTGTGAAACCGAATTTAGCACCCTGAAAGATTATTTACGGTTGGTTATTAGCTTAAAAATATCTCGATAAGCGTAATTATCACAGCTAGAGTATTTTTCAAAAAACTCAGCACCAGCAACTATCAGCTGGTCGATCAGCCAACGCACAGAGCAACAGTGCTATGTATAATTCGCAAAATTAATCATCGTGTTCAAAGGAATCAGAGATAGTCGAAGAAAAGAAAAGCGAGGAGCCGGGCAAATGACGATCGCGATTTGTTTACACCACATGGCAGCTGCTCTGCCCGGTTCTTTGTTCCGCTTTCCGTAGCGAGCGCCTTGCAGCTGACAGCCGAGTTCACACGCAACGAGAGGAAAAAAGTGGTAATGCGTTTTGATTGATCTAATTGTGCATCCGAACAGTGCCGACAGGTTCAAAGCGGACCTCGGAGGCTGGCTGCAACCATACGACAGTCTTTGCGCAGTGTGAGGCGACGACGATGACGGTTATAAGATGATGGGAAAAAAGCTGGAAAAGATATGCTTCAAAAGCGAACGCAAACGCCGAAGGGAATGCAGCGGATGAGGTTTCTCAAAAGTTTGTTTACATTGATGTATGTTTTCCAATGGCATTTTATAATTTTCTTGGGTCATTGACTTCGGTTGTGTGCTGAGAAAATGTAATCTTTTAATTTGATTGGCACTTGTACTGTTCAGCGTAACCTTGAAGCTTCCAAAGCTACATCGAAAATTATAACCAGCAGCAGATCTTGAAAATTTAGATTTCCTTTCTCTACAAATTGCCGGCAACACCCCGTGGCGGTTCCAATTAACCAATTTATTTCATGGTTGGCTGCTCGAGCATTAGGTATGCTCATACTTGACAGCGCTGCAACAGCGCATAAAAACAAAACACCAAAATCGGTGTTAATTGTTGGTCGGCATGTGAAAACCACTTTTTAATTCAATTGTCTTAATTTCACGTATGCAGTTTACTGGCTAGAGGCTTTCCGTACTAATCACTTGACTGTTGTTGTATGTTAGTTTAGTAGAGTGCGTCGTTTAAACATTCTTTTTTTCCTCTACTTATTTGAGCGACCTCGCAGCAGTTTGCGTTGCTCGACATAACCAAGCGAGCAAGCAAGTGAAGAAACTCGTAAAGAAACGAGCGCTGACCGGGAGAAAGCAATCTGTTTCTTGCTGTGTTAACCATAATATTAAAATTAAATTGAATAATTGAATGGATGAAGTCGAAATCCGTTGGGCTGACGTTGCTCGAGGAAATTTAAGTTAGCGACTCTTGACGTAAGAGGTTGGGATTTTATTTGGAAACGGAAATACAAATAAATAGTGTTTAAAAATACATTTTTGTCATTTTCGACACTGTTGATATTTTTGATATTGTTAGTATTTTTCACTTTTGACTTTTTTGATATTTTTGACAAGTTTTTTTTAACTTTTATATCATTCTGGTTATATTTGCCTTTTTTACAATTTATCCGGAGACAACAACTGATTAGTACAAATGTTATCCATGATAACGGCATACCCTAAAGGTCACTTTCTCATTGCGATCAAAAACTGTTTGGACGGCTGACGCTATCTTCAAGATTTCCCGTCGATCGGAGAACAAACATCCTGAGGCGGTGCGCATCATTCATCCTCGAAATCGGCATTTCTATGGGCGTGTTGTTTACTCTCGCGAAATCTGCGCATGCTAATGTAAAGTGGTGTGGCGAACGCCTGTTGCTCCTTCACCAGTGCCGCCAGATTTCCATTCGTCTATCCGACGTCAGCTTGGGAGTCGATCTAATTTCAAACCGGGTGCGGGTATTTTTTCTACTCCAGGAAATAAAACCCATAAACGTCCGTTTATCTTAGCGATTTTTTTCTGTTGTTGTAGTTCTATTGTTTTAATATTTGAGCTTCGAGCATCTTCACCGCCAGAAGCCATCTGGATTTTCTCCCCGGTTTTTTTTTTATTTATTTGCACCATTCGACATTCTCTCAGTTGAGCTCTCGCATTGCCAGAGCGGATTGTGGAATGTGTAATTTTCACCCGAATTGCACTGAAAAACGGTAGGCGAACATGTGCACCGCCTCCGCCGTTGGGCTATTTTTAATGAACTTCTAATGTAAATAGACAATGTTTCAGCGCAAAGCTGAACGGCGCGCAACTGGCTGGCCAGGGCGCTCGAATGCGAGCGTTATTTTTAAAACAAATTGTAATAATCTTCCAACTGGAGCATAATTTGAGCTCAGGTTTTTTATTACAAGCAGCGCCCTTCGCCATCCTCGATTTGTGTCTCGCTCCGTGAATGCAATCAAAGTTGATCCGAAATGGATCCATCCATCTATGCAATGTCATGCGATTAGTTTCGGGTAATTTACTACTGCCTTTTATTAGCTTTGTTCGTCAGATGTATAGCCATCACGATCGGGTTCATAATTAAAAGCAGCACGTGGCAATGTGCATGATCAGCTTTTATGTTTCGATATCGCGTTTAATGATCTGCATCTGGTTCGTAGTGCGTGTGGAAAAAAACCCAATGTGATAAAAGTCAGAGTTTTGTTTTGCTTTGAACTGGTAAGAAAAGGCAAAGCAAAGTTTTCAACGTTCAACGTATAACAGCCCATCTATGAATAGGAGGATCCTAACATATACAACAACGATTGGATTTTTTTGCAACACAATAAGTTTTTATGAAGAACAATACAACAAAAAGTAAACACATTCAGTTCCCATACAAAAACAAGTGTGTATCGATTTATTTACCTAAAAATAACGACATGTGATTTAAAACATTGGTACTCACTCTGGAGATAATCATAATTTGAATTGAATTCAAACAATGGGATTGAAATTTAATTAATTTAAGCTGGTAATCACCAAACATCTTGAATCTGTCTATATCTTCTCATGATTCCAATTTCTTTCGACATGTAATTATAACTACATTTGTAAACTAACATAGCATGTACACCACATAGGTTTGTCCATGCCCACATAGAAAAATTAAGGAAAAAAGAAACTCTCAAGTCAATCTTAACGATGTTATAAAACTCACGTGTTATTTTGTGTATTTTAAAAAACTGTACGTTTTTCGCGGTTTTAGTAGTATGTTATGACTAAGGACAACGTTTTACTTCAGTAAGTTCGTATGGCGGTAGTAGGTTTACGTCCCTTTTCAAATTATCTCAATCTATTTGTTTTGTGACGTAACGTAATGACATTTTCCTATACTATGTGAAAAGTGCATACGAAAAATCAAACTCATTGCGCGTTTTTAATTTATGTGTCATTCAATTTCTATCGCAATAAAAATTTTAAAATAATAATTAGAGTAAACTTTTAGCATTATCACAAAAAACGTGAAATTCAACAAATATTACAAAAACTCGTAGATCTCTGAAATTTGAGGCGATAGAAGTTTTGTTTCTTACGTAAAGTTTCATAAAATTTATTTATCTACGACTTTCTCGAAGCCCGGAAAGGTCTTGCCTGTGAGAAAAAATAATAGGAGGTTATATCCCAGACACGACCGCATAACTGACGTAAAATTACGTACACTTACTTACAAAACATCCCATATGGATTCTGATTTGTGCAATTCGAAAATGCACTCTGCATAATTTGCGAACACATTTCACGCTAAAATCAACAAATTGTTTTGAGTATGGGTATTTCAAAAATTATGTTGATTTTTTCTATTGCTAGTAAACTGACGTATACTGTAGTAGTACTGAAATGTTGAAAATTCATTTACTGCTCCAATTGAAAACACGTGGTCGCCCTTGAAAGGGTGGGTTGATTTCATCGAATTATGATGCCTTCATTCCTGTTTTCTTCGAAGGCAAAACAGCTCGCTGGGCAATAAGCGACGCTGGATAGAAGCTCGCTCAATTTCTCGTGATTGCGAGTTGCCACTTGCAGAATGATTCTCATTCTAATATCTCTAGCAGTGTATATTGAAGTCTGTGTCGAATAAACAAAAGGTCAAATTCCAGAAGGAATTAGTACCTGGGATTCGCTTTGAAGAGAACTAACGCGACAAGTGGGAGGGGCCACGCACACGGTATTATAGAAGGAAGTAAAAAAAAGGTTTGGCTACGCTACGCGTTGTTGTTTTAGATATTAAAACCAACGTCGCATGCATTAGTTTTGTGTCAACTGTTAGCAAATTCGTCATTAAGATGGCAACGACGACACACGCCGGCAGAGCTTTCAAGGTTAGACTCCCATACTATTTCTGTTACCAGGAGAGTACGCTAAGTCCGAAGTTAAAGTTATTACTTAATAGATATGCTCAAAGTGAATTGTTTCGTTCCTCCTGCCAAGTACAAATTACAATCGGTCTTTTTCAAGGCTACAAATAGCAGTAGTAGCAGTAGCTACTGATACTGGTACTGAATATGAAGTGGAAAAGAACGCTGCGCTGTGATCAACTGACTTTACAAGTACGGGTTATTTAAGAATTGCGATAATTTTTTGAATTTGATCAATAACGATTTGCGTAGTTCTACGGCAATAATGTGGTTGCGTCTCAGGTACATGGTTGCGTTCCAACGTTCAGAAAGCCGAGTGAATTTGTAAAATCAAACTACTCAATATTCACCGATTGATGGATTTTTTTCGTACACTTTTTTGATGTCTGCGTTAGGAAAGTGAGTGTTCTGTATAAAAATGTATGGAGTTATTTAAGTTTTGTTCAATTTGGTTGAATTTCAACTCAATTTTTCTCTTGATTACCCACTTCACTTTACTTCTATGGCGACAGGTCGTTAACGACCCACTACCGAACCCAGAATACGTCTCCACATCACTCGATTCTGGGCTACTCTTTTCCAATCGCCCCCAACACCCGCTAATCGGGCGTCCTCATCCCCACCACAATTCAACAAGTACGGGGTCTACCACGAGTCGCTGACCTCTGCCGGGCTCTGTGCAGAATATTATTCTCAATGGTCGCTCCTCCGACATTCATGTTACGTGGCAAAACCACTATAGCCTGTCGTATTTCATCAGCTTGATGACATCGTCTGCGCCACATTCCATTCTCCAGTTTTCCGCCAAGTATTGAATGTTTGAAGACTCTAGGTGCTCACCGGTCGGCTCCTTCATTGACCAACACTCATGGCAGTAGGGTACCACCGGGAGAATCCGCGTCCTGTAGAGCGCAAATTTCGTGCGGATATGCATGCTGCGGCATCTCAGCTGACTACATAAACCGTAAAAAATCCTGTTTGCAGTTGCTATCCGTCGCTTTACTTTGCGGCTAACTTCGTTGTCATACGTTACGAGAGTACCAAGGTACCCCAATTCGTAATTGAGGAGTGTTATGCCTTGATAATTAGTGCAATCGAGTCGTTGTCTTCGGCCCAACCTTCAAGATGAGCCGATGGATTGCACGTAACAGCTGCTCACGGCCGAACTTTGAAAAGTTCGGCCGGGGGACCGTTCTTTCCAGCTGCCTTGTGGTTTTTTAACTCTTTACAAGCTTCTCTAACCTCGTCATAGCTTGGTGGATCCACAGCTTATCCATCTTCCACAATTTTTCTCCAGTTTCTGTCAACGGCTATATCCTCTACGCCGTTCAGCAACACCTCGAAATGCTGTTTCCATCGCTTGACCACCAGTGTCTTATTGGTTATCAGGTTCCCTTCCTTGTCGTTACACATGACACGGATTGGCACTGCCCTGTTCCTGATTCCGTTTATTACTTTATAGAAACTTCTCGTGTGGTACATGAAAAAGCTAGCCTCCGCCTTCGCAGGAGATCGTTCGAAGTGCTCACCCTTCATGTGTTGATGGATTCCCTTTCCGGCCGCTCTAGCCTCCTGATAACTCTCTCTCTCTCTCATCTGGCGAGTCACACGATTTGCTGCCACCATCGGGTGACCCTAGGCACGGTTTTTCTCGTCCGTAACATTTTGATACTCCGCATTGAACCACGTGTTACGTGCGGTTCCTGCGGTCGTGCTCAACACCTCTAGCGCTGTACCGTGATGTGCCTCCACAGTTCGTCCAGGTCTCCGACCGGTTCACCAATCCGCTCAACAACTTTCCGAGTACTCTGCAGCAACTCCGTCAGTACGCACCAACAATTCCGGCAGCTGACAACCTCTAGATGTACAACCTAGATGTATCCTCCTCGAAGTGCTCATCTTGTAAACGTTGACCAGCCGCGCGCGAATCGTTGCTAGCACGAGATGGTGGTCTAAGTCGACGTTTGGGCCGAAAATGCCGACCCTCAACCAGAGTATGACCGATTTGAGAGCAGGTTTCGCCATTGGGGTGTTGCCATGTTTCGGATATCTTTTCGTGCAAAGTATGTGCTACCGATTGCCATTCCCCTGGATGTGGCGCACCTCAGGGCATTCCTATTACTGGTACCATGGAGGCTGTGTCTTCGAAGACGATTTTTATCATGTCTTGAGCATATGTCTTACCGAGGAGCTCGTAGAACTTCTTCTTCACATCATCTGGTTTATCGTTTGTAGGTGCGTATACATTGATCAGGCTGAAAATGGAGAATCTGCCCAGGATTCTCAACCAGCATAAACGGTCACTGATAGACCTCCACATAATGACCCGCATTGTCTGTTTCCCTTGTATGACGAAACCGACGCCTCGTTCATTTCTCGCATCACTCATGTTTTTCTTCGTCTGAGCCGATGAGGTTTACCTTCGACTCATCAGACTACAGTATATTTCACCACTGCTTTTTCTTTTCCGGACTAATCCAATCGAAATGGTCCTTCGCGAACTTCAACCGCGCCTTCAGATGCTTCAGCGTCAGCATCGGGACGTTCCAGAGCCTTTTACCGTCAAGCACCTACTTCAGATGCCGACGTTGAACTGTCCGGGAATTCACGGACAAGTTCAGTTCGTCTTGGATTTTTTCGAGGCCTTGAAGGGATCTATCTTAAAGGCGCGCTTTACAATAGAGGCATCCTTCGCGGTCGTTTTCCTTGGACATTCAGTCGCTTCGGTTTTTTTTTTTGCGGTCGTGGAACTCGAGAATTGAAACCTTGTTTACATGATAAATACTATCCAGGATCCGAAAAACACAAAATACCACCGAGACACAATCGAATTCCTTCAACAACCGATCGAAACAGCCAAAATGAGCAACTGGTCCTTAGTTTATTCGCACCGGTTTTCAATTTTTGACAGCTATCAATGCTTCTTGCTAAAACGGGTAGCTCTGATTGCGTTAAACTTACGGTTTTCAATGTAGTATAAGTGCTCGCCGTTAGCCTTGTACTGTATTTGAATTGGCAAGTAAAAGCTTATTTGATTTTTGAAGTAGAATACTTCTCTCAGGAAGTTCGGCTACATAGGGATGTGAAATGAAAATCTAAAACTGGAAAAAGTGAGAAATATGTCCAATTTCAAATGCTAATAAATCGGTTAGTTTTCGATGGATTTACTTCGTTTTTGCAGCAATCGATTAGAAAATCTTCTAAGATTCCTACCAAATGCATGAAATTGCAATTTAATTATTCGAACTATTGTACTTTTGAAAATTCTTAAGCCTTGTCAAAAAACAAAATTCGACCTCTGATTGGTCGTTACACGATTGCTTTCCCAAGCACGGTCGGCATAGTTATGAACCTAGTAAATTGGGAATGCATCATTTGGCCTATTTAAGAGCTTCATCAGATAATAAACAGATATTTCATTTGATATTAAATTGAACAACTGAAATTTGAAGAACACAAATGAATATTTGAAGAGTTAATATTTTCTCGTTTTGCGCTATAATTACGTGTTTGCGTCGCTTAGTGTTTGGCTAAGGTCATGCAGAACGCAAATAACGGCGCGATGCGATTCGGCAAGACGAAATGTGTTGAAATGTATAGCTCTACTCCGCCTTAAAAAGAGCTGTACATTTCACCACGGTAAGGCGAATCGCATCGCGCCGGTATTCGCGTTCTGCATAACCGTAGCCTTTGTTCCGTTCCCGTTTAATGATGTCGTATTAAATGTGCATATTACAATTCGGCAGCACTTCAACTTCTCATTTGCACAAAATTTAAAAATATTCAATGAACTTCATTCAAAATATCAGACAAAAAGAAATTACAATACTTGCGGTCGTGGCTTTGCATACAACCTTCCTGTGATTTTTTTGCATTAAAGTGGTCTTAATGTTTTGTTCGACACTGTAAATTTGCACAGCTATCGTTGAAGATTTCAACCAAGAGGAACTCGAATATTTTGAAACTTGTTGCACGACGGAGTATGACAATGAAATAATAACAAAGAAAAAGAAATATTTTCTTAAAAATCTTGAATGAGACACATAGTAGGATGAACGTTGAGGTTATGTTCACTAAGAACATTTCTAATTTTGATTACATCAAAAATGGTTATTAGCGTCAAAACGAATAATTAAATAAATAATATTCGTTTGTTAAATGATAATATGAATTTTAAAAATGTACAAAAATTTGTTCTTCCAAGAGATTCGAAAATAATTTTTGCTGTTTTCCGACATGTTTTTAAAGTTTCTCAATAACATCAATTTAACACGGGTAATATTGGGAAATGCACTTTTTACAAATTTAATTTTAATAGTTCATTTACAATTGAAAAAAAAGCATTAAATTTATTTTTTGTAGGTATTTTTATCAAATCGTTTCATAAACAACATTTTAGTAGCGATTAAATTTTAAAACATAATTTTTGAAAGATATAACCTGCCTAAACCGATATAAACTCCAACTTCAGATTCGTTTTCATAACAATGGCTATGTTTTCCTAGATGCAACGAATAGTTGTATAGAATTATACAATCAGCAAACAGAAAACAGAGACTCAAGAGTATAATAACAGTTCTATTTTACGGGTTTAAATTGATGCTTTTCGGTGACCGAAAAGCATCAATTTAAACCCGTAAAATGAAACAAACGGTGATGAAAACAAGATTCAAACAATAGTTCTATGGTTTAAAGAATTCTACTGTATGTACTATACACAAAAACGGCAGTGATTATTTTTTACTGTATGAATACGTTTTGTGACAATCAATAAAGTAACAAGTAAACACATTAAGCTTCCATAAAAGCAAAACAAGTGTCACTCGATTTGTGTTTACAGAAGACTGACGAAATTTCATGAATAAATTTCAACCCAATTACGTTTTCTCTGTGGAAAGGTAAACAACACAATGTAAACTTCCTCGCTTCCTGGCCTAGCAATTTCGGTGCTGAAATCACGTCCTGTTCCTAAGAATACATTCGGGTAAAATTTGCAAAAAACCACCCAACTCTTCCACAGCTGATCAATTATTTCGCTACGGCTGACTTTCCATTTCTCAATCCGTCACTTCCGTCTTCATTCATCGCCTAAAATATAACTCCGCACTGCACACACTGACTGACCAGACCGCGGGCGCAAGCGATGATGACCGATCGGATTTGCCCCGAACGCTTCGCTGAAGATTATCCTGTGCCCACTCCTCTAAGCTTCAACTGACCCCGTGTGCGTCTAAAAATTATTTTTTCCAACTTTTCTCCTTTTTTTACTGTGCGCTTAAGCTGTAGATGTTTCGAAAATTCTTCGCTCCCGCGTTCTCTCGCCGAATCTCTCGAGTCTCGACCATCCGAAGAGATAAGTATTCCGTCTGGTAGTTGCCTTAGTATGCAGCTAGTAGACACTGCGGTAGGTTAGTATATTAGAGTATAGAACAGTGGAACGGGCTTGGCTCTCGGAAAAAGCGTGCTCAGTACTCGGCCGAAAATCGCACGATTCACACATGTGCCGCGGTGATGAGCTCGGTTCGTGCGGTGTCCGCGGAACATGGCTTGAAGGTGAAAGGGCTTTCGATGAAAAGGACGAGTGATTCAAGTTTCTCATATAAGTTTTCCCTTTGGTCACTTCAGTTTGAATATCATCAGCACTGCCCCAGTGATTACAGCGCTCCAAAGGATTGCAGCGAGCGATTGTTCAACTAGGAAGCTCTCGGAGAAGAGATTACCGAATCGCAGAAATGTCTAACCAAGGAGTGATATTTTTAAGTGTAAGAATGACCAATGCGAGCAGCGGGTAGTGTTCTGAAAAGATTGGCTAGTCATCACATCTGGCTTTAAGATAAACAACGCACAGTTAGCCGCGCTTATTTTTAGCCACCATCGCATCGCGCAAAATCAATTACCAAACACAGTTAATTGCAAACCATTCATCCCGTACGCTCTGCCTGTGTCCGCTGTTTTCTTGCCAGCCAACGCAGGAGACGGGCACCTTCGGATTAAATTTTCAGTCTAATAACCGTGTCAATCGACGCTTGTCCCCGCAGTGAAGTGCGGTTGAGGATGAAAACGGTTTGACATTTGTGTGCGATCAAAGGTGCTGCCGCCAAGTGGAAAAACTGTCAACCATTCAAGTTTGCTTTTGCTGTTTTTCATGCTTTCAAGGTTACACACTCTCTAACCTGAGACTCTCGGTAGGTTCTCCGTATGCAACCGGTGAGTGGGCGGACCAACAACTACTACTTGCTTGATATGAGTCAATTTTCTCTTTGTTGTCACCAGTAAAACTTATCTACGCGTATGCATAAACAAACAAAGAACAACCGTCGCAAATGGCAGCGACTAAAGGCGACGATGACAACCACGGCTAGAATTGCCTGCACATATTCGATGCCGAAGCCAAACGAAATCTTCACGCTCTGGTGCGTGTTTCGCTGAGTAATTAACGTTTTCATTCTCAACGCACAACTGTAAATTGTGCGGTTCTCGCCGTCCGACGGTGGAAGAAGGGGGGAATTCGTAAAATCAGGCGCGGCATGTGCGTCAGCTCTGGTTCTTCAGCGCGTTCTGTTGTATATCTATGCGCTGGTGTTACCGTCTAATCGGTTTCGAATTTCTTGCAGCACACGAAGCTTCCCACAACCGCAACCGGTCGCGTAACAGGAAACGGTGCTAAACGTTTTCTCAAATTTTTCGGAGAAGGGCGATCATTTGATCGCACTGATGTGCTCTTTTTTTTTTGTTCCTTTTGTCTCCTGCTCAGCTTGTTTTGTTGACAAACGGTGGCGTAGCGAACGCACGTAACTGCTATGAAACCGTCGATAATTGTTTGACGGTTGCTGGATCCGATCTTGTGTGGAAACTGTGTTCTCGAAAATACGGACTGTCCTGATCTAGGGAAAGGAAAAACTTAGTTTCCTATTTTAGTGTGTGATATTTTTCGGTTTCAATATTATTACATTTTTATTTTTGGAATAAAAAATAAAACAGAAGGAAAGTTTAAATTGTGTCTGGCTCGTAAATAACACTGTAATAATAGTGAAAAGAACGCGAAAAAAAATTGATTACCTCCCTCTTTTCTCAGCCTCTTTACGGACTCCAAGCTGACAAAAAAATAAATTTAATCAGATACCCGAAGCAAAATTAGTACAAGAGACCACCTTATTTGTGGATGAAAACTTTATAGTTTGCTAAAAAATTTTATACTGAAAAAAGGAATTAAAAAATCAAAATCTTTTATCTTGGAACATGTTCTGCGATTTTTGATTAGGTTTGAAAACCTGGCCAACCGAACGACCATTTCGGATGAGAAAGGTAAACTTTTCATTAAAAACTTAAGATTAAAAAATAATCCTTCCTTTAAAAATAAATGAATGCTAACAAAAATGAAAGCAATATAAAAAATGTCAAATAACAAAAATAACGACAGTGTCAAAAAGCAAAATATCTTGGAATTATACTTGACCAGAAACTAAACTGGAATGCTCAAATCGAACAAATAATCACCATGGATACTCTATGGGTATGCACTGGAACCATTGAAAAAGACTGGAGTCTCAATGGATGTTTATAACAAGTATCAGACCAAGAACAACCTACTGCTTCATTAGTTTGGTTGCCCAAAACGACTGAAAAATCCACTCAAGCTAACCTTGGTATAATTCAAAAATTGGCCTGATCATCAATTTATGAAGCTATACGAAGTACTTCTTCTTCTATTCATCAGGTGGTTAAACTAGAAGTAGAAACAGCGACACCTAAGAATACTGAAAGATTTCCAAATGAATAATATTGGAAAAACCAACGAGGATTGGGTGGAAAAGAAACCAAACTTAGAGATTCCCTACAGAATACAAGGGACAGAACGTGAAAGTTGGGATTAAGCAGGGCCCAGAATTCGTGACGGCTCACTTGGCTTCTACTCTCTTTCGCCACTTTAAACTAGTTTGAGAACGCATCCTATCGCTCCGACAGCTAAGTCGGAGAAGAAAAACCAACTTAATTTATACTGGGTTCCTGGTCACTGTGGAATCGAGGGAAATGCGAAGGCTAACTCACTAGTCAGAAAGGGTCATCCACTAACTTTGGTAGTCCAGAACCTTTTTGTAGAGTATCATCGAGCGCTTCAGAAGCTGAACTCGGTGAATGGGAGAAAGCAATAATCAAAGCAAACTGCGATATCACAAGCAAGTTACGACAATCGAGAAAATCAGAGAGCCATATCGCGAGAAGAGCTTCGTTCTTCTTAGACTCAATAAGAAAGACCTGAGGACATCCATAGGTCTAATGACAGGGCACTGTCCGAGCAAGTATCATCCCAAGAAGCTAGGCAAACTTGATGATGATGAATGTCGCCTTTTTTTGGCGTCGAAAGCGAAACATCGAAACACCTACTCTGCGAATGCCGAGCATTAATACTACGTAGATTGGGTATCTTCGGTGAGGGACACGTGGAACCTGCCGATATTTAGAGGGAAAGTTCCCTGCAAGAGAATAAACCTGTAATAATTCTCTTCAGAGAATTGTAATTATGGCGGGATATTGGATGGAGGAATTAGGTTTTGATATGATTTCTGCCTCTTGACAAAACATAAAGTTCTACTTATGATAAAATTGACCAGAGATGTATGAATTGTGATTGGGACGCGATCTTGGCGAGAGAAACGAGATTTCGATAAGACTCCTTCCTCTTGACATAATAAACCTGCCTAAAGAGAAACGTTGGGTGGGGTCTTTCTCCAGGGAATTGTTATTCGATGATATTGATGGGATGAAGAGAGGATCGTATAGTGGAACAGTAAGCTTGAAACGAAAAGGTAAAACCTCACACACAAGCACGGATGAAAATCAAAAGCGTATCATTCGCTTCAATAGAGATACTGTCAAAAATATGACATGCGGAGAGAAAGCACCTGGGCAATATCACAATAAATCAAATGTCAAAATATCAAAAACGACAAAAGGATCAAAAATAACCCCAAAATGTTTCAATACCGCTTATAGAGGCGTCACTTTTGTCTTCAGAGATATCAAAAAACCATGTTAAGATAGACTTCAACTTGCCTACCAGTATCATCTTACTATTATATTACACAATGTTTTATACGATATGGCGACCGTGTTAAAAAGTAGAAGCCATAGAAGCAAATTTTGCGCTGATTCTAACTTTAGCTTGATTTTGTTCCATTCAACTGGTGACAACTATAATTTTGAATTATTTTTTTACTGCTGTCAAGAAAAGGTAGATGTACTTAGAAAAAAAATTAATAACTTCTCATGATTTTACTTTCATTATTAACGGAAAAAGTATAAGGTTCATCTGATACCGTACTGTTGACGTATTATTGACGTAGGCCAACGAGGAGCTGTTATTCATTACCACACAACACAGTGAGCGAGAGGGTGGGAAACTAAAATTACCACGTCCTTAATTGATACTTGCTAATGTCATTGGTTTCAATTTAATTGCTGCTTTAATAGTCAACGCAAGTGTTCTTTCAACAGGTGCAGGAGTAATTCCTTGGTCCTTACGACTTTTTCAGCAGTCACGAACGTACTTCACACGCATGTACTTCGACATTTCAAAATAAAATTTTATATTCACCAGTCTTAGGAATAAAAATAAACCACCCGTTTCATTCACTTCGAACTTGCAAAAAAAAAAAACGTTATACAACTTTAGTCAAAATTCGGCATATTTTGCTGACAATAAAGGTTTGAGAACATTCAAAGATTTCGTAGAAATAAAAATGAAAAGGGAAATTTACAACGCTAATTTTCCAATACTTTTGCCACTTTTCTGTATATATAAAGAGAAAAATAAATAACTATTCAATTGTAGATTTGTTTGTCCTGATAAGTACAGTGCACGCTGCGCCGGTTTGCGAACTTCTACAAAGTTTCTTGGTATAGTTAGGGCTTCTATTTGGATGTTTGAATGAGTTCGGAATTCAGCCTCGAACGTGGCGTTGCGGTGCCAAGCTCTCTTCCTTACACGCTAGAGCTTAGCGGGTTTCGACAAAGTTGTAGATCTCTTAATTTTATGAAACTTTTCAGAGTATACGAAATTTCTAACTCTTCAAGTTCCTGAGAACTACGAGTTTTATAAACTTTTTTTCTGAATTTCACGTTTTATTGTGATAATTTTATGAGTTCGCTCGAATTGATTTCTTACAAATTTTTTCTTGATAGAAATTGAATAATTACTTCATTTTCTTCTGAGTACGGAAGTTTTTCAAGTACTTTAGTGAAAATATAAAAATTTTTGAAAAAATACACAATTTTGTGAATTAGATATCTCATCGGTTAGCAAGTATTAGCAAACCTTGATTTTTTCTAAAAAATTTCCGTCAAAAAATCTTCATGTTTTGAAATTTTGAGAGATTTTTTTGTGTTTTTGTGATATTTCAATTTGAGTATAAACATAGGTTTCATGTAAAAATACAATTGCTATGTATTTATTGCACGGAATACACAGTACAGTACCTTCCAGTTGGTCTCGAGGTAAGATGCTGGCCCAATAAGCCAGTCTTCGTAGGTTCGAGTCCCGGTTCAGAAGAGACTGTTAGTGTCAGTAGGATCGTAGCGCTAGCCCCGCAATTGCCCTGTACATCAAACAGTTGGCTTCGAAGTCTGTATGATAAACAGAAGGTCGAGTTCCGAATCGGAATGTAGCACCAAGGTTTTGGCTTTGCTTTTAATCAGTACATATGAAGCATATTCAACTATACAACTTTTGCAAGTTTCATCATTCTCGCTTCTACTTGCACGAAGCTGGTCGTTGTTTTCTCTAAGACAATGAATGTTAATTGAAATTTAGTGTTTTTAACTGTGTATTTTTTTTTACGAGGCGCTATTATTTCCTTACAACTGATTTCCACACACCTTTTCTATTTCTTTCCAACCGGGCCCTTATAATCGCGTAGGTAGAAGGTGACTTAAACAGGTTTTGTCTCTCGCTTTCTGAACGTCCTATTCATTATTTTATTGCTCACAACGCTAGTGTCAACATCACAGCTGCTACGAAAAATAAAAAAACCGGAGCTAGCAAGTGTTTTTATATAGGAAAAGTTTCTATTTAGGTTTTGTTGTCCGTCATTTTTTACCCACACGATTGTGTGAGCTCGGTCGGAAAGGGCTATACAACCAAAGGTTTCTGAGCTTAAAATAAAACCTATCTCAAAACCCATACGTCCTTTTAGAAAATAACTCATGGGTCTGACAAATCTCTTCATCTGTGAAAAATGCTCAATTTGCTAAGCCAAATATGTGTTCAAAGTTTCATTCAAAAAAAAAATGGTCGATATTCGACCATAGGTCATTTGGCGCGATTCTGCTCTACTGGAACCCTGAGAGAAACAATTTTCTTTTCCGATTTCTCCCCTGTTCTTTTCTAGGTTTTCATTACATGGCTTTCAAAACTCTCTGCCTTTTTTTGTTGCCTACTCATTTCGCTGCCATGTAGTCGTCGTAGTTTCTCTCGTGGAAAACAAGGTGTCTACTATCAGCACTTTATTCTGGCGAAGGAATGTCGAAAAAGTTTTCTTTTTCAGACTATGTAACAGAAGGTAGCATCGAACTTCTGTATCATGGAGTTTTTTTTACTATACTTCTGGCAGCTGCATGACCGAGTTGCATGGGAACTTTCTCAAGAAGACAAAACTGTTGAGACCTATTTCTAAACGAGATTCGAGAAGTTGATTTGTTGTTTTCGAATTGATCGTTGACTGAACTACGCAACAGTTAATCTAAACAGCACGTGCACGGCACGGTAAGCGGTATCGCTGATGATAGCAGAAAAGCACTTCATCACTTAAGATATTCTCTTTCTTCAATATTCTCACACAGTCATTTTTCTACTGCAACGCAGCCCGTATTAAGCGCGCCAAACCACTGTTTTTTCTAATGCCGTTTTGCAACATCAATTTTTATAATTTAAGCTACGTCCTGTCTTTCAATCTGCGTCTCTCTGCAATACTCTCAAAATTCACATTTTTCCATCATCGCTACACCCCCCGGGCGGAATTTCTGGCTACGCCATAGTGGAGTAAGGGAACCTCAAATTATTCAAAAAGTATAGTTGTGTATTGGACCTAGCAAATTAAGTATTTTCCGCGGGTGGACAAATTTTTCAAACTGAAGACTAATTTGCTGAAGAGGCGTAAGCATTTTGGCATATGTTTGATTCAAAGCTTTGTAGCTCAGAATCCTTTTGTTGTACAGAAAAAAAGTTTGAAAATGAATTATATGCAAATAGTAGGAGGGTGGTATTCAAGACACGACCGCATGACGTTGACTACCGTATTCTTATATTCCATTAAAACAAATAGTAGAGGGAATTGCAACGCTTCTTTTACAAAACTTCGAGGCACCAAAAGGTACCAGTTGCCGATTATTCTTGTTTACTGGTTAGTCCGTCCAGAATTTCAGCTATTTTAGTATTTTGCAGTAGCCTTATACTACTAACAGCCACCAGCATTACGAGTGAAACCGGCATTAGATGAGCGGTACTATTTTGTTTTTCATCCTTTCAGCTGCTAACACCTAGCGTCCGTATGTAACCGGTACGGTTTAGTAATGAAACTGATGGGGTGAAATGTTCGAACGGTACCTTTTATACCAAGGCTTCGTCAGTTAGTTAGAAAGAATGAGGGGCTAAGTAGAAAATGAAACGCAAATAAACATCGGAAGCATAAAGGACAACAACAATAACAACATAGTCAGATCGATTGGTGTCGACTGTGCTAGTGATTAGCTGCGCGATATGATTTAGACAATCGATATTTATTACCAATTTTCCAATAGTGTATCTCAAACAATAGTTTTTTTTTGTTACTTAAATTTAAATTTAGAGAATTTCTAATCGATTGATGCCAAAACCTCTGATTATAAATGACTTAAAAATAAGCGTTCAAAACCTGACCACTTTTCCCCGGTTTGAATTAGGCGTCGTACACAAATTACGTAAAGCATGAAGGGGGGAGGGGGGTTGAGTCTGCGTTACTTATTGTTACATAGGGGGGGAGGGGGGGTGTAGTAGGGACAGTTACGTAATTTGACGGGGGAGTCATATTGAACGTTACTTACCGTTACATAAGGGGGGGAGTGGGTCTGAAATCTAGATTTTTAACGTTACGTAATTTGTATACGACGCCTTACTAGATTTTCAAATTCAGGTGCCTAACTTCGATATAGACGTTAGTCAACGTCAATAACAATGCTTTTAAAATATAGAGACTCATTGGAATGTATGATCACACAATTCGGCCTCGATTTAAATTCCGAACACTTCGACTTGATCGCTAGAAGATAGATAGATAAACCATCCAAATATTGATTGTCACGTTTTTCAACGCTTGCTGATTCGCTGGAAGTGGCCCTACAGTGAAGAGCTGGGCAAGAGAAATTCCAAGGAACGAAATGGTATGAAATAATTATACTTTGTATTACATAAGCTCCAATAATCAGATTTTCATTGGTATAAGAAATTTGTGCGTACTTCCAAATCGGTTGGCGTAATTTTGCTCTCATGTTTTAATTGAAGTGCCGCTCTGCTCCTAAAAATTTGATGATATTGTCTGTTTAGGCTTTCAGTAACTCTTCAAGTGTATCGTAATTTTTCGGGTTTTTATCTCAATTTGTACAGAGCTTGTTTACGTAAACTCGGGTTTACTGAACCTTTTTAATTAATTTGAAAAGAGCACTTTTTCACTTTCTGAACAATTTTAGGATTCGTATCTTTACGTAATCACATGATATCAGTACTATTACGGTGAGACTTTACCGAAACATAGCGGAATTTTCATCATTCCAATATTTCAAAGCAACAGTTAAAATTTCTAATTGACGGAATAAAAATTTGTATGCAATATCTAAAATGACAGAAACGGCTTAATACACACAGAAGTAATAGGGAGCATTTTTGGGTGCCAAGCTTTCGTAAAATATTTTCTTCACATTTCATTTGTTAATGACACAATTTGTCAAGAACACTTCCAAGTGCTATTTTGAAATTTGTGATATGATTTCATCGTTCCAAACTATACACAGGTATTCCATTTGGAGCAAATTAAAAAAAGCACGTAAATCTCACCACCGCTGCTGATAAGCTCGTTTCTTCGGTTCGTTTGCGCATACTTTCTCACAGGAAACGCACACACGACATTTTCAAACAAGTAGATTTCCAATTCCACGTCACAAATCAGCTAAACGAACCGTACTAAATTAAAAGTGTCTCCATGTGCCGCGGTGGCTATTTTTTCATTCCCCCCAAGCGCACTACAGTTAGCCGCTCAATGAAATTAACGATCATTCACCGATGCGCGGCTATTATCTAATCTCACTTTGCATCGAGACGACGCTCGAACCTCTCACAGAAAAAAAAAAAACGAGGGTACCGGTAAATTCCAAACCACAATCCATTAAAATCGAATTAATTTCCGCTGCAGTGAGTCGGCACTTTTCCCACGGCGCGGATGTGCGCCTCCTTTGTTTGGTAAACAATCCCCCACTGTCATTCGTCACCTCGCGCAGCGATTGCTCATTTTGACCGCTTGATGCTTAATCAAATGCTAATTTTGAATTTATGTTTTTCTCTTCTCTTTTTTCTCTCTTTCTTACACATAGACTATACAAACGGCATCGCCCTGGAGGCCCCAGCTGCCGCTACCGAAGGACATAACCTTGCATGTGCAGCAGCAACAACAGAAACAGAGCATGGATAAGACGTCCTCGAAGAAGGACAAAGACAAGAAATGGTCACTTGGGAACCTGTTCCGTCGGAAGCAGAAGAAAGAGCTGGACTATGAGTCCAGCTCGGAGGAGGATCGGAAGGCGGGATTCCTGCCGGTGAAGCAAAACCGAACCCAAGCGGTTGGACAGAGTGGAACCCTGAATGGGAAGCAGCGCAAGAAGCGATCGAACAAACATCACGGGGGTTTCGATCACATCGTAGTCAGTCAAAACCATGGGAATAGTTATGGGTTTAAGGAAAGTGATAGTGTGAATTCTATTGATAAGTACGTAGTTTCCATGGGCTCTCTAGATAGGAGAACACGAAGAGACGCAGGAAAAATAAAGGACGGTAAGGAGTCTTCCAGTGATGAGGAATCGCACAGATCATCGTCGATGTCTAGGTTTAGGAGTGACGATAGTTTAGGAAATCACAGCGCAAGCTCAAACCGAAGGTCTAGAACGGCCAGAACGGAGCGATATTTGAAGCGGATGTCAAAGGATGGAGAGGGTAGTCCTGTTAGTCGATGGCACACGCAACCGATATCGCCAAGCATGCTTCACGGTAGCATACAATCCGTAGATAACGTTCATCGTCGGGGGTACCCAGCAGGAGGTCATCCGAGTTTGAGAAATTCCTCTAGTCTGACCAATGTGCCTCATCTGTTTCACCCTCCTAATCCATACGCCCAACAGCAGCAAATCTACCAGATCAATCCATCGGCAACGTATGAGAATAGTTTCTATATTCAAAGCAAAGCGAATTCCATACGGGACGCTATTCGAAGTCCTCCGCCGGTGCCACCACGGGATCCGCAACGTAGATTGACTATTGGCCATCCTCAGGACGCCCGGCCAATTTCATACGCGTTTGATCGAACGCAAATGATCGCAACTCAACCCACCAGCAACATTTGGCAGCCGAATGGAAAATGTATCAGCGATGATCGTCTTTGGGGTCCCAATGTTGTTTTCCATCAACAGACTTCCACACCTACCAATTTTGTTAATCCACATGTTACCGTTTCTCCCCGACCGTCTTCCGTTCAGCCTGAACCGGTTCAGAAGCGTTACATTTCGCGACATCCACAGCAGTCAAATCATTCCCCAAATCAGGGATATATCGTAATACAGCAACAGCAGCAGCACCACCACCATCATCACCCACATCGCCATAATCTTCAGCAGCAAATGTCACCACAACCACAAGCTCAACCTCAGCCTGAACCACAAGCAGCACAACAGCCAAAACGACCGGCCGAATACCGGTACGTAACCGATGTCACGCCGCGATCACGGAAACCGATTCAAATTCAAGATCGGACCTTTGAACCTTTCGAACAGCCGCAACAGCAAGTTCCAAAACCATCGTCTCCACCACAAGTTGCCCAACCACAACCCAGTCCAACGGTCTATATCCGAACACGACCTCTCAAGGGGGACCCAGAAGAGCAGGGAACACCGAAGACCCCCCAGCAATCGGCTTCAGCCTTCTGGCGCAAGATAGAAGAAGAACAAAACTCCATCAACCGGCACAGCCGAGCGAGCGATCGAAAGCAACCCGTTCCGGGTGCTAGCTCCCGCTCGGTATCAACATCTCGTGCCCTAGAAATTATGAACCGCAAAAATCACCAGCTGACAAAAGAACTAAGCAATCTGCTTGACAACGATAGAGACAATACCTCTGGAGGTCGTCTCTATCTACGGCAAGCGCAGGAAGCCAGAGAAAAGAAGCTTGAGGTTAAGAAAAAATCCCGTTCGCCACCGAAGAACAAGTACGAAGAGCACGTAGCGAAAGCAATCGCCCAACCATCAACACCAGCAGTCGCATACAGGAAATTCAGCACCGGAGGTGAAGCAAAATCAACCCTTGATTTCAGTCATACGAGATCACCACCTCCTCCCCCGGCACGGGGAATCTCCATGCGCAACTCCTGCTCCGAAGAGGAACTATCGAAGAAGCAAAAATCTGCCAACCTGGAAGAAGCCATCAACGAGCTAGAGGCAATCTACAAAAGCCTCCGACTGAGCGACGAAGATCTACTCGATCGAGCCGAACTGCGAGATGTTCCAACGCCGACGCTGTTCAAGAAGAAAACGAAAGCTACCTCCGAGTACGAAGACGATGAGGACGAGCGCCGCAACTCCGAACCGGATATCCAGTTGGATGACTTGAGCTTCCGTAGCATCAAACAGGCGAACGAAAAAATCAAAGCACTCGAAATTCAACCCCCGTTCGGTATTCCACTGGGACCGATTCCACCCTCACCGAATACGGACTATTTGAGCGTACAAGCGGCAAAGCCGTGTAAGCCAAGATTCATACCGAAGCGATCGCCAGATCTGGTGGCGGATGACTTGGCCTTCCGGCAGTTGCGCCGCGACAAGGACCTACAACAGAGTGTGGATCGAGCTAATTGCTACGCTCCCACGGCGTCGGATGTGAGCACGGAAGAAAAACCCATCGCAAGCTACGTGGAGGACGTAAAGAAAAAGCGAAACAGTTCCAAACTGACGTCCAATACGCTGGCGTCGAACATTTACAATCTGATTCAGAGAGATGCGGCGAAACCTTCGGGTGGCAATCTAGAGGACTACTATAAGATTGAACAGGTTGTCAAGAGTGTAGCACCGGCTGAGGGGGTGAAGGTGAAAAAACCGGTAAAGAGAGTGGAACAGCGTGCGAAGAGTGGATCGCCAAAGCTGACGGGAGGTGCAGTTTTTAATTTGCCTTCAACACTGAAGTCTACTTCCCCGAAGGCGGTAGCTCTGGCGTCTTCGGAGAGTAGCACCAGTACGCCCACCTCGTCGCGGACAAAAACCAGCCCAGTAATAGTGGGTGCAAAGCACAAAGCCGAGTTCGAGGATATTTTGAACGCGATTGCACAGGAAGCGAAAAGTACGAGTGAAAAGTTGGGAATGGATCTGGCGGAGCTTAGGAAGGAAACGAAATCGGTCTCGAGTGGAACCAGTCCGGAAACTAAGCCGAATAGTAAAGTGGTTGCTCCCAAGGAAAACGCTGCGGTTGTTGGGGGTAGTAGAAAGTCTTCGATGAAAGTGGAAGAAGCCGTTGAAGAGGTGAACGAGGCGGCGAAGTATTGTCAGCAAATGTTGAGGAATGTAGCGGAAGGATCGAAGGTAGAGGTGGAAAAGAAGGTGGTTCAGGAGATCGCGGATACTTCGAACGCTGCAATGCTGTGTCATGGGATGATCAATAGAGTGATTATGCCAACTTCAGTTACCACAGTGGAATCGTCTGAGAAGTCAGTAGTTCCGAGTGTGTTTAGAGATTTGACACCGGTACAGGTTGAGGAAGAAGAGACGTTCGAGTCGTTATCCAAGCGCTGCCAGGAGCAGTTGAGTGAGTTGGAGGATTTGAATGATGAACAGAAATCCGCTATTGAACGGGATTATGATAATTTGGTGGAAAGTATCAAACCCTTGGAGTCCGATTCGGATAAAAAATCAACGGAGGAGGAGATTGACATTATTATGAAGGAATGTGGTATCGAGAATGACGTACAGATTACGATCAACTCGGTGCCTTTTCAGGAAACCGACATCATGACTGCGGGGAGTTATAAGCACAGTAAAGAGTCCAGCTTGGATTTGAGTGATATTCACGGGCCTTCCCTAACGCCTCCCGATCCGAAATCCTCTAGCGAGACGGAACAGTTCCCAAAATCATCCGACTTGACATCTTGTAACTTTCTATCGTCTAGCGATTGTTTGAAATCTAACAGTGACCGTCGCAAGTCCAGTTCATCCACTGGAAGTTCCAATATCGCTTTCGCTCTGCCAACCGAATCGACGACGGTGGGCGAAGTGATGATTGCTTCCGTGAGTACGTCTCAAACCGAAGCAATGCCGACGTCGCGTGGTTCACCCTCGGATGGTGAGTCCCAGTACAACTCATCCGAAGAGCTGGCGATGATTTTCGGCATCAAGAGTCCAACACCGACAGGTAAAGGTCATGAATGTAGTGGAGAGTCATTGTTGTGTGCATCCAAAAAGCATGGTGTGTCCGCTGCTATCACTACCAACACCAACACTTCAAACACTAATACAAATCCAGATAGTAATACTAGCGCTAACAACACTAGATTTCACGAGGTAGACAGTTTCTACCGGTCCGTGAGCTTTGCCCACAGTACCCAGCTAGACACGATCGTCGAAGACTTGCATGAGTTTGAGCTAGAGGGCTGCGAAAGTGGCGAAGCGGCTGGCGAATCGAAGCTGACGAATCCGGAGATAGAATCAACCACAACTGATTCCGGAAACGTCAGCCTGACTGACTTCGGCAGTGAGTTTACCGCCGAGCGACGCGTGACCTTTGTCAACGAGATTCAGATCGACGCCGGTTATCCGTACAGGAATGAAATTCACATTCCGGAGATCTTCATTGAAGACGTAGACAGCGCGGAAGCAACGACGACAAGTTCAGAGGAAACTGACGGCGCAACAGCTGGAGAAACGTCGCCAAACAGTGAAATCGTTGATGACCCGAAGGTGGAATCCTTGGAAGAGTTCGAAAAGCTTATGAAAGAACGTCCCCCCAGTGACAGTGATGGTAATCCAAGGAAACGAACGAACGACAGCGAACGTGACGACCGACCAAGCGGCAGCCAACGGCTGAAGCCAACAGATGGCGGTAAACGCAGCAGTAGTAGCATTGTTCAGCCACAGCATGTAGTACTAGCATGCACCTACGGTTTAGCTAATAGTAATTTTGATTATATTACCGTTATTGCTATCATTATCGCCATCATCACACTGTTTGCACTGTTGGTTCTGTGAAACCAAAACGAACAAACAAAAAAATTGGCTGGCATTGAAAACAAAAACAAAATTTCAGCACAAATTTGCAACCATGAAACGCTTGCGCAACTTGCTTGAGTGTAAGTTTCGATAAATGACGTTTATGTTGTTGTTGTTATTATTTACTAACCAAGTACACCCCGTTTAGCTGTTTGTGATTTGCTTAAAGCATTAGTTGCGCTTCAGAACCTACTTGACGCTAATCAGAAAAGTAAAAAACAAATTTTAACCTCAACCGGTAACAACTAAGCTGAGAACGTGTGCTATCTGAAAAGTACTTTTTTTTGTTGCCAGGAAACGCGAATGTGCCATTGTTTATCGTTGCCGAAACTTTGCGCAATTTTGCACGCACACGCACACATTACTCACTGCCCACTCTCATGTCCTCTCTCACATTGATGTAGAACCCTTTTCACAATGCTTAAAAACATAAACTAGCTTCCGTTACCGTTGTTTTACGATACAGAATTGTCAATGGATTAAAATTTTACTGTCGTGGCTTACTGTGTGTTTTCCCCTTCTCTGTTAACACACCACCCGTCTGTCACACAACTGTCAATCTTCTAGCCGCGGAATCCGAATCGATGCGACGCGACGATTCCGCCTCCAGTGCGTACCCTTCGCCACCGGCTCTGGAACGGTCCAGGGCGGACAATCGGGATTCCGGAGGAATTCAAAACCTTTGCTTTTGTTTGCTATAGAAGGCCCCGCGTGTGGGTCAAAAGTGTGCACAAGTTTTCCGGCCAACGCAACCGAGCCGCTCCTACGAACACCTCCCACGTTTGCCGGGAGCGGCTTAGGCACGACATTCTTCATCGTTAGAGAGTTAGTTTTCCACTTATGAAATGTTTTGTAAATTATGTATATTATAAGCTGCGCTATACGAAGGCTTCGGTTTTGCTGCAATTTCTACCATTACTTAGCTGTTAGACTGCATCATGTGCCAATGACAAGTTGATAATAAATTAGCATTAACTACTTCACCGAAAGTACTATTTAGCTTTAAAGTTTTGATTGTAGAAACCCCCACAAACAAACAAAATACTAAATTACCATTTCTTTTTCTCCATCAAAAACACTCTGTTTAATTTTTCTTCTAGATTTTTACTATAACTAAGTTCGTCTAAACGCGTAGGACAAAACGAAACAGAAAGCTAAAATATTACTCGACAAATGCCAAAATAGACAAACAAAGCGAACTGTGCAACGCCATTACAGAAACCATTGTTATGAACCGTAAAACACACAAAAAAACGAAACAAGTCACAACAATGGAACTGAGTGTAAATATAATCAGTACGATGATTCATTTACAGCAGCAACAAATTTGACCACCTTGCAGTGGTAGACGATAGGGTAACTTGTAAATATACAAAGTAAAAAATATATATTGATTGTTGAGAAGTCTATCCAGATAAGCTTAAGAAGTATAGAGTATCTACAAAACTATTTTCGTTGTATTTTGATAGCAGAACAAACAAAGTTTTACCATTTCAATCTATTAAAAAGGCAGCTTCCAGCACCAGCGTTGCTTGAACCACGAAATAAGTTGATTGGTGTCACGCTGACAAATCAAGCATCATTATCTTAAATAGAAATTATATTTTTGTTCTTTGTTAATTGGTCACTTTGAATAAATAATAAAATAAAAATCCTCTAATGGTTTTGTTTTAATCTGAAATGCGAAGATTCGAGTAAACGACTCAACCATACGCCTGAGACGGAACCAATTTACGCTAGATTCTTAACCCCAATTTCAAACGCCCCGAATCATCTCATTTGCTTCTTCATACATGTTTTAAAAGAGGTCAAAAAATGTTAAGTAAATCATGAGAACTTTCCTTTTCGCCCACAGGACCTTCCGAATCCGCCAGAAACTAATTTCCTAACAAAACAAAAATGCTGCTTAATGGATCGAGCTAACACCATCTCATTAACCTGATCGTTAAGTTATAACACAAATGAACAAATGTACAAAAAAAAAAACATTACTACGTCGTCGCTGGTGACGCCCAAACTAATCACTTTGTTGTTTGAAATAAAAAATCTGATTCTGAATGGAAACGCATGGTGTTTTACTAATTTCCTATGATGGGGCAAGCAACCGCGTGGTCAAAAGTATCACATTGCCATGGCGCGGGTGAAATGTTTCGGTGAAATATTTCCCCCGGCTAACGTTCGCTGCACGAAATCTGTGTTTCTCGTGTTTTAGCTACGAAAGCTTAGCTGTGCATATGATGACAAACAAAAAGCTCATGGAGCTTACTGTATTCTGCGTCTCCTTCTTCAAAGTCGTTGAGCTTAACCTTATGCAAGTAGCCCTCTGACGGCTGGTGTTTGAAACTCAACATCGTCAAAGTAATGAAATACTTTCGCAGGGTAGTGGTACCGTAAGCGATCGGAATGTAGAGAAGAGGCGTAAGATTTGTTATTCTTTTTTATTAGAATAATTCAACTCATATTAATATGCAGATATGTTTTTGAGTTATAGCTATCGATAGATTTCTTAAAGCAACAGACCATGAGGTAAAACTGACACAAAAAGCCAAGAATAAATTTGAAAAGAAAAGTATTTTACTCATTATTGATATTTTTTTATGTACAGTGTCAAGCACTATTCCACACGCAAAAATTGGATGGTGTGGAACCACATCAATATTGTGTTTAGTTAGCATATCTCTCAATACTGATGATTTTGGCATTGATTAGATTAACCCTCTAGTGCCCAAGGTAATTTCTAGACGGGCTTCGATAAAATCACTATGAACCGTTATAAACACTTATTAAGTATTTATTGAAGCTTTTTAGAGGTTTGACTGATGCCCGCCAAATGGCGACATTGGGCACTAGAGGGTTAAAACAAATATGAACTGATCTATTCATTATCATGAATCCGGTTCCACGTTACTGACACCAGCGTCAGTAAATTCTGTTGCAACAAGGTTTGCTATTGACTGTTTTGGTTGCTGAGGGTAATTAGGGATGCACGAGCCTTTGATACACACCAACTCGCGAAAGTAACCAGCGGTTTTTTGAGCGCCCCAAAACTGATCGTTTTCCCGAAACCGAAACCGAAACCGAGGTCTACCGAAACATCACGATTTTTTGTGTATGACACATATTATGATTTCGATCTGTATCAATGTATTCATTGCACAACTGTTGCGTTATGGATTCAACACATTTGATGCGCCAATTGCAGAGCAATAAATGTGCGTTTTCGGAAGACACATTGGTTGATTAAAGCTTTAACTTTTGCGTGTAAGTATTGAAAGTCAGAAATTTTTAAAATGCAAGAATGTTGCAGTCATGAAATGGTTAAATTATCAGTTAATCAATAACTAGAACATGTTGTTGCTTGAAATCTGGTTACGCTGAATGAAGTTTTTAAATTTCGATGTTCAACACACACAAAAAATCTGCCCAAAAAGAAATAAAACAAAGCAAACCGCGCGTTTACAGTCTTTTCAGCTATGAAATAACAAAAAAAAAGTCATTACATAACTAAGTTCTAAATAGAGTATGTTATTCAAATAATTAAGAGTCTAACGTTAATTTAATCTAGGAAAAAATATTTCCTAAACTTATACAAAAATTTAAAGTTTACAAGAAAAACTGCAGCCTTCTCACGTTATTCTGGTTTAGAGCATTTCCGGTTGAAATAGATAATGTGAGAAAAATCACGCCGAACAACCTATGGTCGAGTATCGATCATTTTTATTAGAATGAAACGGATTTTCCACAGATGGAGTGATTTTTTGGACCCATGAGTGCTTTTTTCTTAAAGGGCGTAGGCGTATGCATTTCGGTTTTTTTTTCAAAGTATTGTAGCCTTGGTTGTATAGAAAAACTGTTTAAGAACGAGTTGAAGGGAATTATTAATACCTCATATAAAAACACACACCGTAAAAAAAACCTTTTAACTGAAAAAAATAAAAAAAAAAACTAAATATCAATTTCCAAAAAAAGAAGATTTTTTTCCAAGAAACTAGAAGCTATTAGGTAACTTTAAAGAAAAAAGTCCATGGATGGAGAAATGAAAATTTAATTTAATTTTTTACTTCAAATTTCATAAATTCAATTGAGTTGTGTAGCTACTCACGGATTTCTGATTTTTATATATCAAGTAAAAAAGTGTAATTTTCTGAACCAAACGTGATTTTTTAAAATTTAATATCATTGTGTTTCGATTTTTAAATGAATATTTAAAATCGCGCCAATGACAGTTTATATATGGACGAACTGTCACTGCAGCGATTTCGCGCAGGTTTCGAGCAGTTTAAAAATTAAATGACAACGGTAGAAAATTTTCGAAAATCACATTCTGCTTAGAAAATGCAGGTTTTTTAGATGACACGTAAAACTGATATAGCTAAACAACCCACTTAATATATAAATACATATTTTAACCCTTTTCTTGAGAACCGTTCGCCCAACTGTTGTGCTGTCAACAGTAGCGTAGCTATGGGGGTGCGGTTTGTGCGGTCCGCACTAGGCCCACCACTCAAAGGGGCCCCAAAATCTTGCGAATACCAAACCGGTCAACATGCCCATCTGAACTCAACCTCATGTATTTGTGCTCGCCACTCTGCTTCGTGATCCACAGGGACAGAGTAAACTTGATACCGATGTTTCTTTTTTACCGTGATTGGTGATTCGACTGACTCCGAAGTAGAATGTTTTCCGATTGCAGAAAATATTCGATGCAGCGTAGAATAACTCAACGAAAGAGCGATTTCCTGCGAAGCTAAAAACACTGTCTATCTGTGTTGCTGTGTGGCTAACATGAAACAGAGCGAGGGAAATAATCCGCGTTCACGCGTGACTACATGCACCCGAAAACAGCTGACTCAAAGTTAAATTTGATCAAGTTTCTCTAAATTAAAGTTGATCTAGAACTATTTGTGGTCAACGACAAATAACTTGAGATTAACAAACCATGCCATTTTTTTCAATCAAACATGAAATCTTTGATTTTATTGGTTTTGAATCTGTAATTTCAGATTTTCTAAATTTTTTGTTTGTTTCAATTCCTTTTATAAAAGAAAAAACTGCCCAGTTATTTTCATTGGGGGGCCGAGGGGTAACACAGTGAGTAAATTTTAGGTTTTCCGAGTTTTTCTGAGAAAACCTGAAAAGTGAAGAGAAAATCTGAGTAAATCTCGTATCTCTGAATATCCATCCTTAAACTTTTTTCCCACCGCAAATATACACATGAATGTTACTCGGTCTCACCGCTCATATATTTTTCTTGTTCTCAAGGTAATCGAAGATGTGAATCATCTGGATATTTCGGAGTAATATTGAGAAAATTAGAGTTACTCCCATACATAAGAGTAACTCAGATAAAAGCTGTTGGGAGCCCACTTTTTTGTTACCGCACCAGGCCCACCAAACCATAGCTACGCCACTGGTTGTCAAAGAATGAGTCGTATAGTTTTGATTATTCATTTCAATGAACTTATGATTTTTGCTGGAGAACCAAAGACAAATTAATCAAAACATGTATTTTCCTAAATATTAAAAAAAACTTTTGAAGTTAAATTCAAAACAATCCGAAAACCGATGCATTTAGAATGTGAACTACCAATAGCTTTTTGACATACAATGATTGTCTGAATCTTTTAAAATCGATAGAATAGAAATATTTCGTTCTTTGGAAAATGCTCAGTTTGATAAGCCGTATGCTAATACGTGTGCAACGTTTCATCGCAATCAAAAACTATTGATAAAACTGATGCATATTTCTAGGTCATTTGGCGCGATTTTGCTCATGTATGAAAAGGGCATTCTTGAACAACATTTTTTGATACACCGAAGATAACTAGAGCAAGATTAGTGACTACCAGTTTCTTCATAAACTTCGGACGCGGCCACTTTCTCGACGGTTAGTGCTGTCATCTGATAAAAGCTCACGAAACTGTTATTAAATGACAATGAAAATTAGATGACAGCACCGTACAAGGATACCGAAGAAATTGCTTCACCTACCGCCATCCATATCATGACCTTGTCGTCATTATCAAATTAAATTAGTTTGACTTTTGCTCACGCCCAGTGACATTCGTGTCCCGGGTATGCATCATTTTTTCAAACATCATCATCTCCGCTATACACACTTAATTTATCTCGACAAACTTCCCAACATCTGACTGAGTTCGGCGTCAGCAATATATTTCGACGAACATTCAGCAAATATATCGATTTACCGTAAACCTACGTTTCGTTTGCCGAAGTTCTTGAAAATTCTGCCGAAAACTTGTAGAACATTTCGCTGAATTTATCAGCTGTTGAATTCTCGGCAATAAAATTTAGGTGTGTACCTTATTTTTATCCCAAAAATTAGCGTTCTTCTGTCAAATCTTTGAAATTTGGCAGATTTATCAGAGTTTTAAAATTTTTCCTAGCTAACTTTTTAATTAAGTCTGCTTAATACTGAAGAGCAGTATTAATTCTACCTACGAATTAAGATGAAATTACGATGCTGGCCTAACAAGCCAGTCGTTGTATGTTCGAGTTCCGGCTCGGGAAAGACTGTTAGTGTCAGTAGGATCGTAGCACCAGCCCCGCAATTGTCCTGTACACTTAACAGTCGGCTGCGAAGTCTGTGCATGGTAAAACAGAAGGTCGAATTCCGATACGGAATGTAGCACCAAGGCTCTGCTTTGCCTAATAATTAACTATTCAATACTAAGCTTAATCTGTAATCCGCTAGTCTGTATATAAGAGTATAAAAAACAAAAAAAAAGGGCAAAAAAGATTAAACACCATGTATTTCTGCTGGATGTACGAAAACGAAATGTTTATGTTTTTAATAAACGGCTCCTTCAGGACTTTTTCCATCGACACTATAGTTTTGTTTAGGCGTCGTACACAAATTACGTAACGCAAAAAATCTAGATTTCAGACCCCCTCCCCCCTATGTAACGATAAGTAACGTTCGATATGACTCCCCCCCCCGTCAAATTACGTAACGCTAAACAACCTCCCTTCATGCGTTACGTAATTCGTGTACGACGCCTTATTAGTCTTTATATTAGTTTATATTTTCCATGTTATAAAGGAGTATACCAGATTCAGGCTTAATTCAATGTAGGGTAGCGAACAGCTTCGGCAGTGGTTTTCTTCGGCAGGTTTTCTGCAGCAATCTCATGCAGAAATCATGCCGAAGCCGTTCGCTACCCTATGCAACGGCATTGATATGAATCAAATGCACACACAATCACCTGCTTGCAAAACCTATTTCAAAATAATGGTGTGAACGTGGCTAACTAAATGTTCGCCTAATTTATTTAAGTTAATAGTAACCATATAAACATCCATTTGGTTTACTAATAAACAAGACCATCACCCAACAGTGACTTGGGTTGAGTACCAGCTTTTCAATCTTTAGCCAAAATTCGCTTAATAAGCTGTAAAATAACAAAACTGTTTGTAAACAATTTAAAAAGAAAACCTTTATACTGCAAAAAACCAGCCATACGACGCATTTAGAAGGATGTTCCATGAAACAAGTGATCTAACGTTCGTGTCTAGAAGAGCTGAAAAACCGGAAAATTTTTTATTACATTATCTTCAAATACAACATCTTGAGAACATTTCTACAAATTTTCATAGAGATCTGAGCAATAGGAAGAAAGTTAGAGCGATTTGCAACACGCCTCGCTACGGCTGCATAAGCTTAATTTGAAACTTTACACGTGCTTATCTCGGAATATTTTTTTCCGGAAAATGACTTTGCCGTGATCCTGATTGCGGGAAAACTACTAAACCGAATTCCTTCATCTTTTTTTTTTTAAATTTTCGTTATAAAATTCGCCGGTCCTTGAACGATCGTTTTTTGAAACATACAGTTACATTTTGCCGCAAATTTTTTTTAATACAATTTTTTGCGCTCAAAACGTGCATTTTCTGGGAAAAACGTTCCCGTTTGCACTAAAAACAAAATACTCATAAAAGCGATCGTTCAAGGACCATTACTCCAGTAATAATTGGTATATCTCAAAATCAAACGTATTTTTTTGTTGTTGATAAACTGTACTTTAAGAAAAATACCACTTTGATGCACTGAAAATGGTGCTATGCACTTGAAAATAAATTCAAACTTTCCTCATTTTTCTCGACCAAAAAGGTATATAACCCCTTAAACGACTTTTGTCCAGCTAGAGTTCCACTGTTGAAAAAGAACATGAACAAATAATTCTGCAACGTTTGTACAACAAATAATTCAACGTGTTGTTTATTAGGCACCGGTTGCTTCTACACTGCTTTTGTTCCACATTTGTTCTCATAACGGCATCCAAATTGTTCCTTGGGTTCTTAATCATGTTTGCTTAATACTAAAGAACAGTATTATTTTTATCTGCGAATTAAGATGAAAAACAAGCAAAAAAAACGGGTAGAATCAGTCATTATTTGACCATTGAATTTTGGACACTAAACGATTTGAAAATGAAAAACTATCAAAAACATTGCGGGTTACAACCGAGAATTCGTGTAAAGAAAATTGCGCCGATCCAGAATTCCGTGTGAAAATCGCGCAAATTTCGAAAACGATAAACTATTCTTTAGTATTTTTTCTTTGACGTAATTTTGATAGAATGAATAGATTTCATGTTGCACGAAACTCACTTTTTACGCATCTTTTTCACGTAAATTTTGTCATTTACGCGGTTTACAGCGCTGATTATGGAATTACGCTGTTTTTTCACAAACCTTTGTGAAGCCGTATTGAAATTATTCTCATGATTGGCTAACAAGACCTCGTGTTTTAGCTAAGACGAGCAATAACAAGACACACACTGATGTTCCTGGGAGTCGTTTGGGGGCACCACACAACTTGACGTTCCAAGGTAGAAGAACTGACACTTGTGTATCGTGTTCTTTTTCATCTTTAGTTTTAGTCAACATTAAAAAAAAGTCAAAATAATAAGCAAAATCGCAGTTTCTAATTGCTCATGCGATGTTCCCAGATTTCCAGGGAAATTTTCTTGCTATCCCAGTTTTTGCGTAGAATGGTCAACAATCTTCTGGCCGTAACTCGTTATCAAGTGACTATCGTAACTAAAAGTAGATCTAAAAACTAACAGAAGTAACATTGCAACCTTGCTTCATAACCTTGCACCGTCACAAAAACAGTCGTCGCGCGACAGCACCGCCTAGGGCGCTGTCATGCACACATTTTTTGTGATTCCCAATTTGGCACATGCAGCGCTGCTGTCAAAATACAGGAGACAGCGTTTATTAGTCCGTGGTAGGCCTTTTAATCTTGCCTCTGGTAGGACCGGAAACATAGACTTCAAAATTGTTAGTTTTCGAGATAGTCCCTTTGAGATTTTAAGGCCCAGTTACACACACGGCGTACTGACGCCTTCTCCATACACAATAGAAGGCGTAATGGCAAATAAAAACTACTCGAAATACATTGAACGACATGTCGCTCATGTGCTGTCATTTAACATAATTCGAGCAGTTTTTTATTCTTTATTTAAAAATTGAAGAACAACGATAAATATTTTAAAATATCACGTTTTTCTCAGATAATTACACTCTTTCAGCTGATACATAAAAATCAATAAATCGTGTGAAGCTTTAGGACCCATTTTTAACATTGCCACGAGAGGGCAAAAATGCATTTTTTATCAGAAGAAGTTGTAACCTAACACCAGACTGCAGCAGCTTACTACAAGGACTCCAGCAGTGTTCAACTCCGCCACCTTTCGGGTACAAAGCGTTGGTTTATTTCTGTTTACTACTGCGCACTAGTGTGCGTGCTGCATCCAGCTCCTTGCTTTTGTATCTATTTTGTCAGTTCTTTTGCGCTTCCAAACCTTATCAACCAACTCGAGTGCTGTGTGTTTCGCCTGCTTGCGCGAGAGAAGAGAGGAACCCGCGCGAATTCACGCACATATTTACATCACCTCTGCTAGCGGTGTGCGTGTTTCAGATTCGACGGAGGAGAGCTTTTCGCAAACACTCCGTGAAGCGAACGATGAGGTTCGCTATCGCGGTTTGGTTTTGATTTCAATCCACCCAACCAACCCAACAACGGACGACGACGGTGGAATTCTTCAGTCTTTAGGTATCTGCCCTCATGGGTGAACGTGTTTGTGCGCAGTTTTATCGGTTCAATCGTGGTCACAACAGAAAAGAACACCTCACTGCTTGTTTTTCCTCCTTGGGTGTCGGTGCCGTCGTCGACGTGCACAAGAGCGCTAGAAAAGCAAAGCAGTTCTGAAAAGAGGAGAACAGTGATATAACTTCGGTGTGTGTCCTCTGTACGGTTCCTTCTGACAGTGTGAAGATTAGATGTGCTTGTTGGTAGACAAGATTCTTCTCGTCATCATCGCGACTGGAAGTTGTCTTTTTCCGGTGTTTTAACAATATAGTTCACGGTCTTCCATTGGAGTTGGCCAGGATCGTGCCTGTTCTGTGTTCGTGAAGAAGGTTGTTGCATACACTTGCACACCGATCGGTATTCTTTTGAGAAAATATAGTACCTTTTGAAGCGTTATCGCAGTGACCGAAATATAGCAGGGTTTCTCCACGAGTGACCTAATTCAAATTCTCACCAGTTTAGTGTTTAAACGTAATTTGAGTGTGTGTTTTGTGTGATTAGCAGTTTAACGAATTAGTGATCACTTTAGGTGTACAACAATAATAATGTGTAGTGTTTAGTCTCGTGTCTACCCTGCCGTCGTTTGAGATTAAGTAAAATTCTTATTGGAAAAAGGACCTCATTTTAGCTGTAAGTTCCAGCAGAGCAAAGTATTGGTTTCGTGCAACAAGCAGTCACCGCAGCGGAAACAGGTTGGTTTTGTTATGGTTTTCGATTCAACGTGTTAATAAAGTGGGCTGTACGCAGTGCTCTAATATTCTGTAACCTTCAACCGTTTTTGTTCTTTTAAATTTGGCCCAGAAGAAAAAACAATTGTTTGGATATTTTTATTTCCTTATTTCCCATAAAGTGTATATATGGGAGAGCCCAAGAGTGGAACATGTTTTGGTAGCTTTGCGTGCCGGTGTGCGTCCCGTTCTCTTGTATCTCGTGGAATGTTCTTATACACTTTTAACCACTACACATACGCTGTCCCCGCTGAACTGTCACTTCAGAAGAACAAGAAAGCGCACAGCGGGCCACTGCGGATTTTTTTGGTGAAATAAATTCATAATTTTATATTTTTGTTTATTTTAAACCTGATTGTAAACTTTGTTTGTATATCTAAAAAAGTGTGTAAAAATAATTATCAAAAAAAGGAAAAAACATGTTCTGAAGGAATAAAACTGAAAAAACTAACTAAACTAGAAAATGAATCACTCAAGATTGAAAATTGCGTCAACTAACCCACAATGCTGGGAGTTCTCGTATTATTCGGCAGAGATGCCACATATATTAAATACCCCGTGTTGTATTTTTTGGGGATAAAAAAATGACTCAGAATTCTTACACAAAAAATGCATATATATTTTTGTTGTAGTGACTTTACAACCTTTACAGATTTTTCTCTTGTAGAAAAAGTTATAAAACACTCAAAGAGATAACAGAAAAGAATGTCAGATTTTTGCAACAGAAACAGAAAAAACTGCGGCAACTCTGATTGCGAAAGCGCTGGGACCAACTTGCTCCAGTGGGTGACACATCCACACACAACAACTACAACGGCGTAGCAACCGGAGGCGTGATATCGTATTATCATCAAGGCACACACAAAACTCTATCGTCGCCGCACACAGCGGCAGACTCCGTACTGTGCTGTCGAGGCCCCGATTGAACTTGAACCAAAGCTGAGTGTTTATACTCTCCTCCCTAGTGTGGACCCCACCTCCCTGTGCCGGATCCGCGCTGTGGTTTCAACTGTGCAGCCGTGGGCAATGAAGAGCAGAAGAACGAACGGTCGTAATCAGCGGTGGTGGCGAAAGACCGAAAATATGCTGTGTTCCAGAGACCCAAAAGCTCACTTATTTTTGGCCCTGTAGTTTCACAGTTCGTCATTAGTTGTCCTATTGTCGTGTCGAGTGCAGTTGTATACTTTGTCCACGGATCGGTACGGTCGTTAATAAGAGTGCATTTCTTGTCAAGAAAATGAAGAGTGCCTTGTTGCTGGTTGGTTATATCCATTTCTGTGTGTGTGTGTGTGTGTGTGTGTGTGTGTGTGTGTGTGTGTGTGTGTGTGTGTGTGTGTGTGTGTGACCCATTTCAAGAATGCCTGGTAATACACGTACACTGAAAGAAATCGACACGACATTATAAAGTGTTTTGCACTTGAATTCGCCCTACTGGTCAAAACATATAGAATTCATATGCGAAACACTTTAGAATTATTCATCGTGCAACACCTCATTTTCAAAAGGAAAACACTTTCAATTCTGGTGTTATGACATATAGACATAAAGTGTTTGTATTATGAATCTCAAATGAATGCTTACCGAGTTTCGAATGATTTTTATTCAATTTTAAAATGAAAACAGTTTTACAGGGATATGATTGCATATAATATTTTTTATTTATAAAATTAAAATTTCACTATAAAAATTCATCACCAAATATAAACTATCCTTTGCTGTTGAAGAAGCCTGTAAAGCAAACAAAGATTTAAATTAGTTTAATTTATATAATTGATGATTTAGTAAACAAATACTTGCCTCTAGCGTAAAGATGTTTTCATCAGAATCTCTGTGATCTTGTGCTGGAAGGACGAAATAAGATTAGAATTCGATTCTTTCACGTGACATAAATCACTTACCTTCCAAAAATTTACAGATGTAGTCTGGAAAATCCTCAAACTTCTGAGCCGTATGACACTCGTTGATGTTTCATCTGCGCCATTTTTCTACTTTTCAGCCCGAACGGCACATCATTTGACATATAAAAACAAAACAAATCAACTGAAAGTGTTTCGCACATGATAATCACTGTAATGAAACAGTGGGGCAGATTCATGTGCAATTCACTTGTAAGGGATGTTGGAATCATACGTAAATGAAAGTGTTTCGCACATGATAATCACTGTGATGAAACAGTGGGGCAGATTCAAGTGCAATTCATCTGAAAGGGATGTTGGAATCATACGTAAGTGGAGTGCGGCTCATGGATGTAAGTTGATGTGTGCGACAACTTGAAACGAAAGTGAAAAATGATTGAATTCGATGAAAGAAATTCTACAAATAATGCAGAGTAATTTTCATATCCAATTGATGAAACACTTGGATGGAGCGTGCCCATTTTTTTCAGTGTACATTCCGAGGTCGCCTTCATAAACACTAAGCCCCGCATAAATACGTTGTTATATCTATTGGATATAACATTGTATTCACACTTCCATACTAATTTGCATTAGTGGCGCGTATTTAATAAAACTTGATCGTAACCGTTACTACATCCGCAGCAGATTCTGATAGAAGCACTTCTTCAGCTCTGAAGTGCAGAATGTTTCTGCACTAAATTCCGGTAGCAAAATTCGCTGGTTGGTTATATCCATTTCTATTGTTAAAATAGACGGTCCGAGAAAATAGGAGTTGTTTTATTGTAGAATCGATAATAACCAATTTGAGGACCGAATTTTTGTTGTGTATTTGTGTGTGTGTGTGTTTTTTCTGTTTCTTGTGTTTCTGCATATTGTGTAATCTGTTCTGTGCACGGTAAAATCACAGACAAGGAAAAGATGAAATCTTCCCAGCACTGCTTCAACAGGGAAAAGAAGCTCTTATTCTCCAGTTGACTGAGCTCTTCAGAGCCAATGTTACAATGAGTTACATACCAAAAGCCTGGAGAAAGGTTCGAGTTGTCTTTATTCCTAAAGCGGGAAAAAAAAACAAAACGACTCCCAGAGCCTTTAGACCCATCAGTCTCTCCTCTGTTCTATTAAAGACGACTTTATCAAGTCAACAATCTTGGTGAAGTTTCGATTGAGCAAAAACCAATTTGCTCACCAATCAGATAAATCTACAATAACAGCGCTACAAGCATTAGTTGACAAAATTGAGAAGTCCTTTCAAGCCAAAGAAATAGCTCTGGTTGCTTTTCTCGATATAAAAGGAGCATTCGATAATGCGAATATTTGATGACACGACATCTAATCAGCTACAAACTGCGCTCTAATCTACTTTAAAATGATGTAGAGGAGAGGGTTTCAATGTTAATCCTTCTAAAACTGTTATAGTACCTTTTACTAAAAGGGTAAGCTAAATTTGAAACGACCTTTTCTAGATGGTGTTCAAATTCAGTTTGCAGAAGAAGTTAAATACCTTGGTGTAACTTAAGATAAACAACTGAATTGGAACTCTCATCTAGACAAGACTATATCCAAGGGTACAAATGCTCTTTGGGCTTGTAGTGGAGCCGTGGGAAAAAATAGGGACTACGACCAAAAACAGTCCATTGAATTATGATGTTAAAACAATAGAAGATTGGATGACAACGAAGACAAACTATGACATCCCCTTCAAAGTAGTTAAGTCAAGCCGCTATGAATGAGAGTCAGGAGGGCCGAGTCTACGTCCTGGTTCTGTTGTGTTTTACACCGATGGATCAAAAATGAGTGGAAATACTGGAGCTGGGGTGTTTGGCTCTGGAATCTGTAGAGCTATACCAATGGGCCACAGTCCAACGGTATTTCAAGCACAAAGTCATGCTATTAGTGAATGTGTGAATATTTGTTTAACAAGAAAATATAGATTTGCGAAAATCAGCATATTTTCTGACAGCCAAGCAGCTTTGAATGCACTTAAAGCTTTTACATGTAAATCGAGGGTAGTGTGGGAATGCCTTCTTTCTTCAAGACAATGGGAAATGTTCACGGTAGAATCAAGCTGGAACGCCACGGGTACATCCAGACAAGATTGAAGATTCATCACACCGAGTGTTGTGAAAGCTCGGATCTTACTAAAAATGAATAAAAAAATCTTCGGGTACTAATGGGCCTGTTGAGCGGTCACTGTCCGAGTAGGTATCACCTAAATAAAATTGAAAAAACTCAATCTACAGAATTTCGGTTTTGCCCATTTGAAACTGAAACTGCGGAACATATACTCTGCAACTGTAGAGCCTTGTTCAATCAAAGGATGTCAATATTTGGAAAAGGGCTACTAGAGCCCCATGAAATTTGGCATTGTGATCCTGGTAAGGTATTAGACTTCTTAAAACGAGTCGACCCTAACTGCGATCGGGTATTTTGTCAACCAGTGTCCATCATACCTTAATTGTGATAGGATAATCGAATATTATCAAATCAAACATGGGTCATACAGCAATAGTCCTTACTATTGGATGCAGTGCCCTACAGGAAAAAAACATCGTACGATTCGGTGATACAACCCTTCCTTACCGTCGCGGTCGTGGAGATGCAGAGGTACACCCAAAAGTTGGATGGTGCGGAACCACATCAGTATTGCGTTAAGTTAGCATATCTCTTGTACTATTTTGAAACAAATACAACGGATGTGTGTTGTTCGAATGTTGTTTTCGATTCAGTATTATGAATCCGGTCATTCAAAAACATCATCGAATCAGTAACAGTTGATAAGATATTTGGTTTGATTCTGGTTTTATTAATATGCATTCAGTTCCACGTTACTGGCACCAGCGTAAATTTTGTTACAACAAGGCTCGCTATTGGCTGTTTCGGTTGCTGACGGTGATTATGGATGCACGAGTCTTTGATACGCACCGACTCGCGAATGTAACCAGCGGTTTTTTAAACACCCCGAAACCGAAATCTACCGAAACATCACGATTTTGTGTGTATAATACATATTCTGATTTCAATCTCCGTCAATGTATTCTTTGCACAGCTGTTGCGTTATGGATTTAACACATTTGTTATGCTAATTGCAGAGCAATGAATGTGCGTTTTGGGAGGACACATTGCTTGATTAAAGCTTGAACTTTTGTGTGTGTCTCCGACAACAACGACTGTTACATCTCCTTCCTTACAATATCCTTCCTCGCCCTAAGAATCGTAAAAACGTGGCCGGCGCCGCTATCAATCTATACAAAACTTCACCAGCTTAGATCCATCACTGAGGAGCCACTACGTAATGTGCGGTCGTCAAGCTCAAGCTTATTTGACAATTTTTCTGACATTTCAACCATTTGTGGTATCTTTTTAATAGAAAACGTCTACTCCTCGAAGTAAAATACCCGTTGAAATCCGAAAACTGATTGTTGACCTGAGGAATAGTGGTAAAAGCATGTCCAAAGTGGCAAGTATCGTAAAGCATACACGATCATCGGTCCAATATGTGCTTCTAAACTTAAAAAAAAAACAAGTTCTCTTGAGATTGCTCCCGGTAGAGGTTGTAAACCAACGCTTACAGATCGTCAACATCGAGTTATTCTGCGGGAAGTCAGTCAGAATCCTAAAATAGTATCGTTAAGCTGGCCGCTTGTTTGTCACAGTTCGGCAACATACAGGTGAATCCCCAAGCAGTACGTAATATTCTCCAGGATAACAACTACCGAGGTTGTGTCGCCAGGAAGAAGCCAGGATATCAGAAAAAAATATAAAAAAGCGGCTAGAATATGCCCAAAGATATTTTGGCAGAACGTTAAATTCGCCATGTTATGATTTGGGATGCCTTTATTACGTTTATTGAGTCCATTGATCGATTCATGGAACCTCAACATTTTGAAGCAAAAAAGGTTATTCACCCCAAACGGATACTACGGTGCAACGTTCTCGAATATAATCATTGTAGCTGTCATTTGGTGCGCTTAAAATTTTCGTGCTCAAAATGTTAGTTCCGTGTTCAAAATTGGATGTTATTTGTTGCAAAATGCCCAAAAAGCACAATTTCGATCAGCATTCGAAATAGGATTATTAAACATCACAAAATAGACAGAAGCTACCGTAATATTGTGCAGCTTCACAAATATACGGTCACTAGGATTGTGCAGATGTACAAAAAGTGTATTTCTATCTCACTAGCTAAGCGATCGGGACGTCCTTCAAAGACAACTGGCCAAATTGACGAAGCTATCGTGAAGAAGGCGAAGCTGGACAGGGGACTATAAGGCTGAAAGCGAGTTTTCCATTCAACTGACATCACAATCCGTACGGAATCGTCTTCATAAGAAAGGTCTTAAGGGCAGAGTAGCGCTTAGCCATTGTTGTTCGCAAAAAATATCAAAAAAAAAAAAATAAAGTGGGCCCTGGACCACATTTCATAGACCAGTGAACAAGGTGATTTGATCAGACGAGACGAAAGTAATGCTATTTGGGTCTGATGGTACCACAAGAATTTATGGCTACATCCGCCGTTGGAGAACGATGGAATCATGACCAAGGAGGTTTATTTTGACATTTTGGAGCGAAAACTACCAGCGTCTGCACAAAATCTAAACGTCGAGATCTGGTGTTATATAAAAACACTTTTTTTTTTGTAAAAAATCGACTCTGGGACTTTTTTTTGAGATAAGAAAGATTTCCAAAGAACTCCCAGAAAGTCGTTATTTTTTTAGAAATAACAAGATCTCGACGTTTTAAGCATTTCTAAGACATTTGACATCAAAAAAAAATTTTTTTCTACATCGATGTATCTGTGCAATTTTGCATTAGTCGTGCTCTTAAAGTCCTCAAGTCTTCGAGAAGACGAAACTTTTGAGTCCTACTTCTAAGCGAAATTTGAAGGATAAGTTACAGAAAGTTTGTATTCTCGCTAAAAAATTTATAAATAACACCAGATCTCTACTGGGGGTGAACAAAATGAATAACACAGGCATAATTCTGTCAATTTTTCTATAGTCAGAACTTCTATCTGCTGAATTTCATTTCTTTTGAACAATTTTTAACCGTAGATTTAACTCTGATTTTCAAATCTTAATATTATTAGTAATCGGATCAGCCATCTCTGACGAAAATGGTAAGCGTGACGCATGTGCAGTAAACAAATGACGAATTCGACGAATGGAGTCGAATGTTAACACACGACGCAATAAGCCTCGTTCAGAAGATTGGCTCTAGAAGCAATGAAAAACATTGTTGACTATTTTCTGTTGGACGATTAGAAATGTAATGATCTTATTACCAAAAAAATTAGCTTGTATAAAATTTTAAAATTAGATTTGCGTCCAAAAGCGTGGCGATAACCTTGTAAAACAGTTGAACGATAATTATTTATTTCCGGTCACATCGAATTAATACAAAAAAACAGATCCCAAAAAAAAAAAACATTTGCACTAAGCGATGAGATCACATAACATCGCAATATTTTCGACGTCAACAGAACTTGACCATTTGTTTATATAGATAACCGGGCTTTCGTCAATTACTGGCCAATAATTGCAACCGACATCGCCACAGCTACATTGTCAATGTTTACGCTTTTTCATTGCCCGACCTGACATTCTCCCAGTGAATCCGTTAAACAGAAATGCTCGCCGAAGGTGAGAAAACTGACCGCCTTGCTGCGTACTATACTGTACGTGAAACCCTTTCCCGATCCGGTTCCTACGTTCAAGGTTACCGTGCTTGTGAAGGCGTGACAGTTCATGTCTGTTTTGCCGCTGTCGACCAGTGGAAGAACCTGTTATGAAGTTAGCAAATCGCACATAATTAAATTTTGAACTCAATAGTTTCGCTACAATGCGCATGGTCTTCTTTGGTGAGCCGTGAGCGCTACTGCTACTGGGAATTGTTGAAACGACGACCTTCGACTGTCGTAGTTTGTTATACGATTGCAGCAGAATGACGTTCGGGTGACGCTCGAGCGTGATTGCGTTTAATTTCAATGCGCAATATACCCGTAAGAAAACAAAAGAGTAGTGACTACACGCACTTTGATTTGTTCCACGTTCACGTGACAATCGACTTTGTCGAATGCTTCGCAATCGGGCATCTAATGCGATATTTTTTCCTAATTTACTTTGTTGTTTGCTATTATTTTTCTTGCTTCTTGGTTCTCTTTATTCAGTTTAGTGTGTGTCACTTCGTTCTTAAGTTCTTAAGACAATCTAGAGAGCCAGAATTGTTGGTCTGTAGAACTTAACTTGGGCGAATCATCGTCAGTCGAAAATTTGAAACATTCCACTCTTCAAAGTTCCACCTCAATGTTGATTGGATATTGATTTTTATAACAATTTGTTGGTTGAAGAAATTCTATCAAAACTGAATTGTGCGAACTTTTGCAGCTAAATCAAAACTGATCGGCCCGAAATTATTTGCGAAATGTCGCGAAAAAGCTCTCCTCAAACAAAGGCGGTGCTGGTTTTTTAAGCCAACGATAAGTCTATTATTAGGTTTTGCCACTGGAGTAAGAATCACTTTCGCGCACAGTTATATTGTTAAAAATACGACTTTTACTTCAATCTATCTATCATCAGCAGCGACAATTAACACAAAAAAAACGTTCATCTCGAATCCAAATAGCAGACACAATTGTGAATCTCTACCAGACAGCAGCAGCCAATGGATCGGAAAGCGGCGATTGGCGTTCGAAAAAATCCGGTCCGTGCCAAAATGACATGCAATAAACGGCTTTCTTCCGAGGTGAGAATTCGCATTAAAAACCTGCTTTTAGCGCGCGTGTGTGTCTTTCGCGTGGGGCATGGTATGCGGTTCGATTGTGCCGCACAACAACGAAGACACCCTAAATGAGTGAATATTCCATCTTCGTGGCGTGACCATGACCATCGGATGCGCGCAGTGATAGCCGGCGGGGTAGCACCATGCCGGTTTGCCGTTAAGCTGCGCACCCTCTGTTGATGCCATTTTATATCTCCCAGTGATCAGCTGGAGGCAATGTCTTAAGTAGCATCAGGTGTGGAATGCGAGAAAACAGCTTCCTGTGAGATCACGAAGAGAGCGAGAGTCAGACAAATAGCAGTTTTTATTGGTAAAACCTGTCTGAATTTTTGCGTGGGGAAAGAAATTTCACTAGCAAAAGAACGATGAATAATCGACGCTTGACATGCCAGGTTATCAGAAGTGAGAACTCGTTAGACACATATTAGAACATCAATCTCCAGCGCAAAGTCATAAATCAAAACATTGATCGAGTGTGTGCTGGTTTTTTGTCTGACATGTCGTAAAATAATCGCTTGCAAGGCCACCAGCGCGAAACGAGGCAACTGGCGATCGAATTTCGCACGTGCCCCGGTCTGGTTTGGTCCTAACCTAGCCTAGTTGGCTGCCAACTGTCAATCCATTTCACACCCGGATTGACTTATTTGCCTAGAAACAGTTAGACCGAGCAAATCCCCAACGGTCGACCGTGATGGCGTGACACCGTGTCGGTCATTTCCAGTTCATTACCGTCAGGCCATAGCAGAGCGCGCGGGTCCCGAAATGTGTGGAAGCTCAGCTCAGTGGGGCTCATTCGTTCAGTATGCTAATAACATGAGTTGCTTTACATATATGCATGTGTACAAACGTCAGCGGCGTACTTATTGGCTTATGTCGAGCCATTTCGGCTTAGCGTGGCTGCGAATTGATCGCACCGGAACAGCGGGGCAGAGTTTGAAAATAAAACAGTTGGTGAGAAACTAACGGAATTAGGTCGCCATTAATGGTCAATGTGCCATTGAAGAAACAAATGCTAATGAGGCTAATTTTACTGTACAAAAGTGCGTCAATATAGAAAGAGGTGATTCAACTAATGTTGCTCTTTTTTATTTCCGGGAGCATGTCACAATCGTTCTTTGTACTGCGTCTAGTTTATTCTTGGAAAATGATGATGATGATTTATAGATATTTTGAATTATTGTATGTGTCATTGATATTTAAAAGATGTAAATTTCACGCGCTTATATTTTATTCTAACTGTAGTAGGAAAGTTTTTCTCTGATTCCTCAGATCTTGCAAAAAATAAAAAATGTAGAAATAATTATCCCTGAAAGATATTTAAGTATCGGAAAGTACCCTACCTCTATTGAGAGAAAATGTGAACAGAAATGGATTTTTTTGTATGTTGGAACTAAGCCAAAGAATATATTTTAGCATGCTGCTACGACATCAATCATAGAAATTCAGATACTATTTTCACCAATATTGACTGCAGATTACCTCCATATGGCAAACGCATTTTTGTTTTTAAATGATTCTTAATTTTCTATACATAGAAAAATGAAAACTAACTTGAGTAAAAGAACTTTTCCACACAAATAAGTTATTTGACAGAAAATTTCAAAAATGACCACATTACATTAAAAGGCCGCTTCTCAAGAGTATTTAAATTTTATAAAAGAAAATTTGTATCTCAATATAATTCGGTCCTTTTAATACATAAAAATTGTTAAAAAACAACAATTACAATTGAGTTTCAAGGAATCATATGTCAAAAATTTTCTGAAGGTTAGAATGTTAAAACAACCAAAAATGTCTAAAAGAATAAATTCTAAAAGTCACAGAAGTCAAAAGTTTACATTATTGCAGAATAACATCGAAAAAGTGGAAACAATATCTAAGAATGACGATGATTTCAAAGTTACTTAAAATGTTAATAACGCTTGAAATGTTAAAAACGAACAAAAAAACATTAATGTAAATGTTATAAAAACTACTTCATAATCAATTGCGTAAATATCACAAAAATCATGAGAGTTAAAGTGGAAAAATTTAAATTGCAGAAATACTAAGTAAAATCGGAAATATCAGAAATGAAAAAACGTCAAAATTTTGTACATATTAGAAACATTGGAAATAACGTAAAGTCTTGAACGTATCAAATAAAAAAAATGTGAAAATTGATCTGTGAATTATTATATCATGAATATTCTAATTCGGCTACAATTCAGAATTCGAAGAATGTAGTAAGGAATGCGAAAAATATATGTTATACAGGCGGGACTCGAATTCGTAATCACCCTGTCTCCGGTATGGTGTGTTATCCATTAATTTAGTAGGAAGCCGATCAACTACACACCCGGCTCTGCGAAAATTATTTCTGCAAATTTTAAGTGTGTTTGTAATCAGAAATCTAGCAAAGTTCCAGATATATCTATGCAATGACAACATTGCTCCTCACCACATACTCTTTCTTTACAGAATTCCTTATAAAATAAATCCCTCTCATGATAGAACCAGAGGAATATGAGTTCCCTTTGAGGGATTGTGATTGTGGTGCGATATTGGCAGGAAGAACGAAGTCCCGATAAAAAATGTTTCCTCTTGACAAAACTAGTTGTCTTATTATAGTCTTTTATGGAATTATAATTGGCGAGGTTTGACAGAATGGAAGTTCGGTAAAGTAAGCTTGAAACGGAAGGATGAAAACATACACGAAGCATGGGTACACGCAAAAGTGGTAATGTGCGTAGCCAGATCATTTATGAGCGAAATTAGCGCATTTACTGATTAAGTTTGGGATCAGTACAACAAATGTGTGCTGGGCATAAGACAATTGATGCTCTACCGTATTTTGAATGTATTCAGCAGCTCGAAATCACACTTTTGAACGATTTTGATACATATTCTAATTCCGATCTCTGTCCATGTATTCATTGTATAACTGATGCGTTATGCATTTCACACATTTTTTTACGAATTCAGAGCAATCATTTGCGTTTTAAAAGGACACATTGAATGATTAAAGCTTGAACTTTTGCGGGTATAAATATATAAAGTTAACTCTCAACAGTGATATTGCCAATAATATTGAGCGCACAGTTCCAAAAACACCAGCATAATATCACAATAGATCGAAAATTTTTGGTCGCAGTGATGAGCTCATACAAAGAAAAAAAAATCCAGCACCATCCCGGTCATATCATATAAAATTAAATTTTAAAATCATGCTGTCAATTAACTTTGATTTTAAAAATATGTTTTCAAGGATTTTTTGGTTATTGTCTACAAGAGAGTCATCGTTTGAAGGGATCCATCGAAATTGCGGCTAGAAACCAACGAAATATATTTTTTTCGCTGCACTAAGAATATTATTCTAAAATTTTGGTCAGCTAAAGAATTTTAAGGGTTATTTTACAACACTCTAGTTTTTCTAGGACTGTTAGAAGTGCAAAATAATAATTTGGAGATCAGTTTGATGTAAACGAACCGCGATTTTTGAACATCCACAGGAAATTCTGTTATTATTTGTTAAAAATCCAACAAATTGATGAGTTTTTCACCAGAAAACATATATTTAAGTCTTACTGCGGTAGAGTATGCAATTTTTTCATCAAAATATATGGGGTTTTGAAAAAAGAATCAAGGTATCACTTGTATAACTCCTTACTTTGATCTGCTCCATTCAAAATGAATAAAGTTTTACTGTTACTTTTCGATTGCTATGATGTCCTTCTTTTTATAATTTAAACGAAACAAGCTTACAATGCAGCAGCAAAAAAGCCGCCATCGTTTTTGGGGCTAACGGGCAGTGGCAACTATATTTTTTTCAATTGATTCAATAGTGTATTTTCAAACAAAGGCACATACGTATTTTTACGCCTGTGAGGAATACGTTTTACTGAAGTTTGTGTCCATTCCTTGCGTAGTACCAATGGCCTTATAAAGGGTTAAACAGCCCATACTTCACTCTGCTCGGCTCGAGGTGCAGGAAGGCCCTGGTGCGGAGTGGTCTCTCAGGTGCGCAAATGTTCATCTGCTGTATTGGGGGCAATCACTTTGTCCGGATAAGAGTTTGGCTTGAACTTACTGCCTAAGCGTTTCAGGTCCCAGTAGCTTATATCAAGCATATCGCAGACATGTTTTTCTGAATAGAGTCGATTCAGGCGATCCAGATTGCTTGAAACGAGCACCAGACTACCGAACAAGATTCTATCGAAGACAGTATGGATCCAGGTACTCAGTATCTATCAAAAAAAATCCCAGCTGACGGAGTTAAGTTGCATTTTCAACACTTAGTGTCAACAGATTCTTCGTTACCATGCCTCGCACTCGTTGATCCAATTCTGTGATTCCCGACAGTCGGATGAGGCTTCGATTCCCGCGAATATTGTCACATCGACACCCAGGTGGCAGTAATGTGGAGACTTCGTTGATGAAAAGTAGAGGACCTAAATTGCTTCCTTGTGGAACGCCGGAGAAATTGGTAAAATATTCCGACTCTTCCAAACCAATTCTGATGCAGAGATCTCGGTCCGTCTGGTATGATTTCATTCATTTTTTTCAAGTTTCTAGATCCTGCTCAGCACTATTCCGTGGCCGACTTGATCGATTCGCTGCTACAGATCTTTTGGAAAAAAGGCATGTTGATCCACGGAAATCTATTGGGAACTTCAAGTAAACAACGCTTCAAAGACGATAAATTTTTACGCCTTTGAACAATTGTGACATAATACACTTTCATTTTATGCCAAACAATCGTCACTCGCGGGAAGCTTTACATCTCTCATTTCATTCAAAAAAAAAAAAAAACGGCGGCTGAAGCGCATCGAGAGTTAAAAAATTTCGTTGTCAACGATTGTCCGTCCGAAGGAAGACCAAAAAATTTTGAAGAGCTGAATTGAAGAAATTGTTCGCTGAGGATCCATGTCAAACACCGTAACATCCTGCTTCGATATTAAGAGTTATTTTTTTGCAAGCGATTTTAAGCCAAGAGACGTTGAGCGTCGGTTTTTTGCTTACAACTATTCCAGCGGAAGGAAACCCGTGAATCCTAACGGGTGATGCAAAATGGATTCATTGCAGCAACCCAATGAAAAGAAAGTCATGGAGGCTGCCCGGTCATACGTCTACGTCGTGGACTTGGCCGAATATGCACACTGCGAAGGTTATGCTGTGTATTTGGAGGGTCGAGGTTGATTTATTTGGAGCTGTTGAAACCTTACGTCACGATCACTGGCAAATAGTATCAACTACAATTGATCCGTTTCACAGTTGCAATACGAGCAGTGGCCCGAAAAAGTGATTCTACTGCACGAAAACACTAGGTTTTATACCGCTAAGCTCGTCATATCTTACATAGGTAGAAAGTTGCATTTTTATTTGAAAAAGCGATATGAAAAATCAAAAATGACAGTAATTTTAAAAACGTTACAAATATCAAAAATTTATAAAATATTAGAAATTATGAAGGTGACGAAAATGTCGAACACGTTAAAAATTAAAAGTGCCAGACGTAACTTATGATCATTCAAAAAAATTAAACTCCAAAAGTATTTAAAATCACACAGAGATTGAAAATTTAAAAAATAGGACAAATATGGAAAAATATTAAAAAATATCAAAAATGTAAAACGAGTAGGAATTGTTAAAAAGCGAAAAAATGTCAGAAAGTTTTAAAAACGGTAAAGTTGTCTAGAATTTTAAAAAAGTTATAATATTTTCAAAAAAGATTGAAAATGCTTTGTTGGTCATAGAAATAATAAATGTCATGAACCCTAATAAGGTCATAACTGTCTTGAATCTCTTGAAAATGCATTTTTCTATACAAAAAAAAACATTAGTTATCAATAAAGTCATGGCCGTTTCCCTAATTTTGTTTTCTTGAGAAGCTAGCGGTTATTACGATGGAAGTCTAGTAGATCTATAGAAATCATAAAACTTTTTTTTTTCTCTGTATGCCTGAAGGGCACTGGGTACTGAAATGCCACTGCGACATTCTTGCTGATTGTCTTTTGTGGCGGGCCCCGATTGCTGTGCACAGGTTACGGATTGTTCGTACTCATTGATGGAGTAGAACTGTTTTGTTGTAAACCTGTACCCCAATTAGGTACAACATAGTTAATGAAACTAATGACCTGCTTGGGATTGGAGCTCCATGCTTGGTATGGAGTTAAAAGGTAACTTCCTAAGAAGTTGTACCTAGAGGAAGCAAGAGCTTCGCAAGAGCAAAGCAAATGCTCTGAACTCTCTGGTTCAGATTTGCAGAATCGGCAGGTGTCGTTCAACACTACGCCGATTTTCTTTAAATGATAAAAAGCGGGACAGTGTCCGGTGAGGAGTCCCGTGATTATCCGTAGGTCACTACGATTTAGACTAAGTAGCTTTCTGGCGGTTCCAGGGTTCGGATAGATAAACTGTTTAGCTTGTCTACAACCCTGTGCCTGTTGCCATTGGGATACTATTTCTAGCCTTTCCCAAGTTAGTAGTTCGCTTTTGAAGGCGGAAATGGACGTACCCAGAAACGGCTCGGGACCAATAAACCGCTGAGCTGATCCCTGCCTTGCTAGGTTGTCAGCGTGTTCATTACCCTCGACTCCGCAGTGTCCGGGCACCCAAAAAAGAAAAACTGAATTCTGTCGGGAAAGTTCCCGTAGAGTTTCAATGCATTCCCAAACAAGTTTGGAAGCGCATTTGATGGACTTAAGTGCTAGTAGTGCTGCTTGACTGTCCGAGAATATACCGATTTTCGCATGTCTGTAGTTGCGTTGCAGACATATTTTTGCGCAGATATATATGGCATATACCTCTGCTTGAAAAACGGTGGGCCATTTTCCCAGGGAAAACGTTTCCCTGATACCGGGTCCGTATATACCAGATCCCGTTAGGAATCCCATTTTCGAGCCGTCCGTATAAAAACTGACGATGCCAGGTGGAAGACTAGGCCCTCCATTGTTCCACATAGAGCGGTTTGTTTCAATCACTCTATATGGAATATCCATGTTGGTCCTAACGTCCATCCAGTCGGAGACTGTGGTTAATAGCGGAGTTAGTTTGAACTCCCCAAGTATGCGAAGGTGGCCGATTTGGTCCTCTTCAAGTATGGTTTTCCTCCTTTGCAACCTTAGAGCGCCAAGCTCTGCTTCCTTTTTCACATGAAGATGTAGAGGTAGTAGGCAAAGCATAGCTTCAATGGCTGCAGTTGGAGTTGTTCGCATAGCGCTGGTAACCGAAAGACATGCAAGTCTTTGAACTTTTTTGAGTTTGGCTTGCGCAGTCACTTCGTTCACCTTAGGCCACCACACTAGGGCAGCATAGGTGATTCTTGGTCGGGCAATGGTCTTGTAAGACCAGAGTGCCAAGTCTGGTTTCAGTCCCCAGGTCTTACCGAACAGAGTTCTGCAAGCCCAGATCGCTGAGATCGCTTTCTTAGCGGCATGATCCAGTTGTGCAGACCAGTTCAGTTTCTTGTCCAGAATAGTTCCGAGATATTTGACTTCATTGCTGAAGCCCAGTCTAACTCCATTCAGTATTGGAGGAGTGATGGAGATCGTCCATCGTCTGCCGAATGAAATTAGGACTGTTTTTAAGGGGTTTATGTTTAGCCCCTCCTGTAAACACCATGACATGGTGGTATTCAGAGCCGTTTGCATTCGGCTCGACAGAGTTGCGTCATCTTCACCTCTGACGATGAGGACGATGTCATCGGCGTATCCAATGACCTCGTAACCAAGCTGTGAAGGCTTGTTGAGAAGTGCGTCGACAACTAGTGACCATAACAAGGGCGAGAGAACTTCTCCTTGCGGGCATCCCTTGATCACTGACATTGTTACAGACGAATCTCCCAAGGTTGCTGTGATCACTCTGCTAGAGAGCATTGCGTGTATCCAGTTCCTTGAAGTTTGGTCGATTCCCTTATGAGAAAGAGCCGTATCAATTGATGCAAAGGACGTGTTATCGAAGGCCCCTTCAATATCAAGAAAGGCACATAGCGCCGTCTCCTGATAACTCAGGGACTTTTCAATCAACGTCACTAAGCTGTGAAGAGCAGTTCCTGTTGACTTGCCGCTTTGATAGGCATGTTGGTTCCTGTTCATTATTTTTTCCATCAACTTGAGAAGCGATGAAGTCAGACTTATGGGTCTGATAGTTTTAGGTAGGGTTTTGTCCTTTCTTCCAACTTTGGGGATAAACACTACCTTCACCTTCAGCCAGTTATCCGGATCATGGCCCAGGATAAAGCTGGCTCTGAAGAGGTTGATGAGTTCGAATGATAACTGCGGCCGATTTTTGTAGAAAAATGGGTAGTATGCCGTCTGGACCAGGAGACTTCATAGGGTCGAATGAGCTTAGAGCCCAACCTATTGAAGCTTCCGTGAACAGTCGACGGGCCAGCAGGATGGACTCCCGAGACGCCATATGTCTCGATCTGTCCTGCCGCGACCCATCACTATTCAGTTCTTCGGTCTCTGTCGATCCAGGAAAGTGGGTGTTTATAAGAACCTCCAGCGCTTCCTTGGTAGTGACAGTGAGGCATCCATCCTCTTTCCTCACCTGTCCTCAACCGTTTGTATGGTCTTTGGACATCGCCTTTTGGAGCCGCGTAGCTTCCGGCAGAGTTTGGATTCTTTCACAAAACTAACTCTGGATTTCCGTTTAGCCTTGCGTAGCTCGGCGTTGTACTTAGTGAGGGACGCCCTGTAGTCGTCCCAGTTAGACGTGACTTTTGCCCTGTTGAACAACCGCCTAGTTTCCCGACGAAGGTCACTAAGTTGATCATTCCACCAGGGTACGTCACGGCATACTGACCGCTGTGTTAGTGGACAGTTAGCGTCGAAAGCATCCATGATTCTGTTTTGTAGATCATTTGCTGCTGAATTCAGGCCAACTGAATTTCGAATGTTGCTGTAACTGAAAGTTCGTGAATCGATCAGGTGTTCCTTAAAGGATTCCCAATCTGTATTCTTAGGATTTCTGAACAGCTCTCTTTTCAGAGGGTTAGCCTTTATATTAAAAACGATGTGTCTGTGGTCCGACAAACTAGTTTCATCGGAGACATGCCAATTTTTAATCCTTTCAGAAATAGAGGCGCTACACAGAGTGAGATCAAGGACCTCCTGTCTGATAGCGTTGATAAACGTGGGGTTATTCCCTACATTACATACATTGACATCGTTAGAAGTAAGGTATTCAAGTAGGTACTCACCCCTGGTGTTGGTGTCCGAGCTGCCCCAGATCGTGTGGTGAGCGTTGGCATCGCAGCCGATCAGAAACGGCTTGTTGATGGCCTTGCAGTACCGCACGAGCGCAGCAACTTCGGGTGGCGGTATATCACCTTGGTCGCCCGGGAAGTAGGCCGACGCGACAACCATTTCCTGCTTTCCTCTGGTTGTCGGTACTTCAACCGTGACGGCAACGACGTCGCGTTGGATAAATTCTGTAATAGGTAAAAATTTTAGTTCTCTTTTTAGCAGAATTGCAGTCCTTGGTTTGGACTGCGTGTCACAGTAGATTAACCTACCGTTAGGAGCGTTAAGTCCGAGAACTTTGGATTCGTTGATCCACGGCTCCTGGATGAATGCAGCCGCTAGCTGCTCTTTGGCGAATCTCCTGCAAAGAACACCCGAGGCGCCTTTTGCGTGATGGAGATTCGCTTGCACGCAGCGAAGGCTGCTCACTTTGCAGTGAAGTTGCCGTCTTTGTCCGGATCGGAAGATGATCCTGGTATTGGCTGACGGCTGCCAACAGCGGTTTGGCTGGTTGATGGAAGTTGCTCTTCCTCACTGTTCGGCTTCGGTTGCAGCAGTCGATTGGCAACAGAAGGTCGTCGCGCACACTGTGGCGGTTTTTGACTCCGGGGGGTGCGAATTTTCGGTGGTTGATGCTTCACACTCTTGCGAGTCTTCGGCGGAACCGTCCGAGCAGCCGCGGGGTTGCGTTGTTTGGGTGGTGACAGGGCACTCACGGGGGAGCATCCTGCGCGTACCTTCCCAACCGCAGGGTTGCGTTTGGGTGGTTGTGGGGCACTCCCGGAGGAGTTTCCCACGCGAATCTTTAGCCCATTAGCAGGATCGCTTTGCCTGGGTGGTGGCAGAGTACTCCCGGAGGAGTTACCCGCACGTACCTTCCCTGACATTTCGACGGAGTCTTTCCTGCCTGTGATGTTCTGCCTTCCGCTTACCTTTCGGATGCGTGCTTTGCCGAAACCGTAGTGCAGTTCATTATTTCTACTCTCAACGAGTTTGGCCGATTCTTCGTCAATATCCAGAACTAGTGTGACCAAGGTCTTTACCAATTTGCGGTTACAGACTCGCCACATTTTGGTAGAGAGATGGTCGTTCTGATTCTAGAGTGAACGAAGAATCTTCTCGTCCGGAGAGTTCGCACTGTCCGCGAAGTAACCCACATACCGTCTGGCCTTCGGCAGATCCTTCATGTGGTAAACACGAAGCTGTGCTCCCTCCCACGGTACGAGAGAAGGTACCTCCCTTTCCAACCATTGCAAGTTGCAGGAAGCCATTTTTTAGATGGCAACCATTGAACTTGGGCTTGGTGGTTGGATTTTCCTGGTCCGCAATGTGATCGAGGATGGAGGTCCGGACAGCCTGAAGCTGGTCCGTTGTGAGTAGGGAGCTGGGGTGGGTAGCAGAAGTAACCGCAAGGCCTATAGCTCCCACCATGTCCCTATCTGTGGCTTTCGGGAGCGGCTTCGAACCCGATGACCCCAAACCAGTGCCGTTCCGCAGTTTTTTAGGCTGTGGACACTTAGTACTGGTGTTTGGGGACACCAAGTCGTCCGACCGCTGTCGCTTGACGGCGACTTGGTTCGATTGAGCTGTTGGAAGGAGGGCCAGCTTCCTGGCTTCTTCGTACGAGAGACCGGAGCGAAGATTTTTGCGCAGTCGCCGCCTTTGCGCATTTGAAAGTCGCTTGACAAGGGGTGCCGATGATTCGGGTTTCCCTTCGTCATCGGGCCTTGTCTGTGGACCGGGAACTAAGTCCATTTGACTTTCGTCATTCCCTTGTGGAGAAAGTAGGATTAAGGATGAAGTAGAGGGTCCTCCGTCCAGCGATTCGCTGTCGAGGTTGAAATCATCCTCATGCTCCATCTCCTCCGTTCGTTCTGCCCGGTGCGTTTGTTTTTATTGGACTACGCTCCGATGAGTCCATGGGTTCCGGCAAAGAAAGGCTGCCGGTGGCCGAATTTTGTGAAGTTTTGTCGTTCATAAAATTCCCACGAGTCGCTGGGTAAAGAAGAGTCCGCTGCATCAGTGACCCGCGTGATGCAGTAAGGGCTTATTACTGTGAAGGGTGCCCTGGTACTCCACAGGCTCCGTTAGAGGCTGGGTATATTTCTTAAACCCCCCCCACCACGTCATCCATCGGCACGGGTCGCATAACACCTTAGCTTAGGGGTTTTAACCATTGGATTTTACGCAACAGCCATGGTTAAGAGCTGTTGCAACCATCCTCCTTTACAGGGGCTTTGGACCCTCTGCTACAGTTCTCAATAATTCAAGTCTATTCGTAAAGGCTAAACTGAACCAACAGAATCGTAACAGGCGGAGTCATAAAACATAAAAAAATCATTAGCTTAGGGTTATACCGAATCCATTAACAATCATTTCCATATCTTGTTTCTTATTATTTTCTTTTGCGCATACAGGAATTTTTTTCCAAATCCTTGTTTTTGAGCGTCAAAAAATGTATAAAAAGGGTCTTTTCTCGTGAAAATAGAAAATTCATTCATGACACGTTAATTCTTACGTAGCCGCAAAGTTATAGAGTCCGTTTTGTCGAATGGATGTTCAGGGGTTCGAACCTTAGTAAAACCATGTCATTCGATGTCAAAAAAGAACTTAAGCATAGGTTCATTCTAAGGCTCTCCAACCAACTTACCTTTGGTGTGACTTTTTTTTTAAAGTTTTTATGAAAAAAACTGGCCAGAAGGACGCGCAACGAAACTTCTTCAGGGAATTTATAAGTGTCGATATTTGGCAGGAGAAACAAGGCTCGGTATGGGAGAGTAGTAAGCGTGTAAAAGGAAATCATATTACACACAAGCACGGCTAAATAATCTCTTTGTTATAGGTGGGTTCATGTTTTATGCCTGATAATCCTGAAAGAGAAGATTTTTCGAAGCGATTCAAGGTATTCAATATTGTCATTATTTAATTTTTCTCATAAAAAGGACCGCAAGTTAACGTGGAAATACGACAGCCTGTTTTATGTCTTATGTATTTCTTACTACCCCTTTGTCCCTCGTGTCGTATTCACTCTATTAGAGCTAATCAATTTGATGGTCTGAAACGTTAAATTTCTAGTAATAATTACCTTTCAACTCTTTATTTTTTGAGTAAGGCCGTTACAAATTTTATTTTCATTTTATGTCACCCCCCCACCCCCCCCTTCAAAAATCTTGAATATTGGAAGGGGAAGAAAAAAAAAAAGCTCAAACCGTTTTGTTCATTTCATTGGTTTTCCGACAGCATTAATGCTTAATTTAGCAACAAACAAGTCAGGTGACAGCGAGAGTGTCGTCGAAAGGCGAGCGAAATAAATAATAATAATAATAAAGTGTTATTTTTCAACATTTATTTGAGTGCAGGTTACAAACGTCATAACTTGCACACACATTTTGACCAAAGATATTTCTTTTTTTTCGTCTCGGTGTTATTTATTTTTTGCCACCCCCTCTGCTAACTTTGATAACCTTGGACATAAAAAGAATTCGAAATTTGTATCAGCCTAATTGAAAACACTGAGCTGAAGTGTTATTAAGTTGGCTTGAAGTCTTTCAAACATAATGTTGAAGGTTGCTGAACACAGTTGTCGATAGAGCCGACCGTAAAAAAGGATGAGTGTAACTAGTTTCTGCTAGACGTAAGAAAAATAATTAGAGATTAATTAGAATACCTCAAGGGCTCATTTTTTTTTCAAAAATTCTCTAATAGATTTACTATAGAACACACATAATTGTTTCTGAAATGAGTGATTAAATTTATTATGTGATGGCACTGGAAAAAGTAATATCTTGGGTCTATTTACGACCTCTGGAGTTTACTCTGGTTCCAGGAATACTCATCTTAGGTGGAACTAGGCCATTTTGGGTTGTATCCCGGAAACTTTTTTGAATTTCAAAATTGCGTCTGGAGTCGATTTCCGTCCGCTGCACATAATCTCGTTTTCGAAAAGACATATACGGGGGAACGGTCAAAATCTGCGTTCGGAGCAAGCCTCTATATTTTTTAATAGTAAAATAAATAGAATCATAAAATCACAATTTCCGCATAATGAGGGATAATTTAGTGATTACTGCAAGAATAAAGGAAATCCGTCAAAAACTGTGTGAGTTATAAGCATTTAAAATTGGACAATTCATGCGATGATTTTGATGTATTCGATATTTCAAATTGCACCCCTATTCCAAAACGTTGCCGTAAGACGAATTTTACATCTAAAATTCCATCGCAAAAGACAGAGTCACATTCAAAACTAAGATTAATGAATCAATCGACGTTAGCCTACAGCTTCCAGCAATTCAATATGTGGCTGCAAGGAAAAAGCGTGCATCCATGCAAATCATGTTCTTGTGTGGGCTTCTCCACCCAGGCCACGGCTAATCATGTTCCGACGGTTCCGAAAGGCTGGCAGCACAGGTTGGCGAAAGAAAGGAAACAGCAACGCCAACAAAACTAACCCCAATGAGTAATTGCTTCATTGACATCGTTGATAAATCGTTTGTGAAATGGTAAAACACTTGCACTGGTGGATGGATGCAGCAGCCGCCTCGGAATGACGGTGGGCTGGGTACGCTCCGATGGCAATCGAATCTTCCACAATCGTTTGGTGTTCGGGCGCGTGTGTGTGCTTATAGGTTGCTATTTATCTTGATACTATGGGAGGTATGCGGTGATTGCGGTGGTAACAACTGAGCACTTGCAAAAGAATACTGAAGGTGTTACTCTTTTTCCACCTTTCAGGAAACCTACATGCGCCTTTGAACGGTTTGTGTTGGCCCTACATCTTTTTTTTTGCTAATGTTCAACTTGTTTAGAAATGCAATCCGCCTTCGAAAGATGCATAAAAAGTTTTGACTGGGCGACGTAAACATTTATCATGCAGGTGAATGATACACTTGTTACAGTGTTTGTTATCTTCGTTTACTTTTCGCATTCTATAGCGTCGAATTGCGTTGGGGCTTGTTGGCTAGAGCGAAAGCAAGAATGGCTGCTGACTGCACTTCTATTAAAAGCATTGACTTCGAACAACAGCAGCTGCGAGTGATAGGCTCAATGATTGGTAACTGTAGCATTGTTTGAAAATTGGAAACGATTTGAAATAAAATATTCGGAAAGAATTGCCATTTATTTTACTTCTTTTAACATGAGCAGGTAACGAAAATGCCGATAACACCCATCAATTTGGTTTATTGCAAATCATGTTCATCATATAACAGTATCATTACTTTCTTACATTGAACATAATGTTGTTGAATGCTGCGTAACATTCATTTTGTGTTTGTCAATAAGAAGCATTAGATGCGGGTATTACAATTAGCTTGCTTATTCCAACACTTCGGCCGGATTGTAAAAAAGATTAATCAGAGATAAACAGTTTTCTTACACCTCGTTCATGTGGAAATTCATTCTCATTAAGGCCGAATCGATCGCTCAAAGCTTGTGGCAGCGATTTATAGTGAAACATGATCACACCTTCTACCATCGGCGATGCGCTCCATCGCCTCTTCACGTGTAGTTTCTACGGGTTTTTTTCCTTGCTGGAACAAGGGAGTTGCCGTTTGTTTGCTTGGCTCCAGTGGGCTGCTGCAGTGCGGTTTTGATGTAGCTCCAGTAACCCAAATTAGTGGCACGTGACTAGTCGGAACTCTTCTCCTCTGGTCAGGTGTGTGCCATACGCAAATGTGTGCGTGTTCGAGCAGACGAACAAAAGCAGAATCGGCTGTGCATCGCTTTCAGTGTGGCTAAGCGGCCAGGTGGTACGGTAACTTTCGGTTTTCGGTTTCCATTTCGGGAGGAACTTGAATTAATACAAGTCATGTATATTGATTTGTCCTTTATATTTATGAAAATAAGTGTGGATTGGAACTTATTTTTCAACTAAAAATCTGGAAAATATAACGTTGCTTATAAAAAGTATCAATTAGTTTCTAAAACTTATTGATAGAACTGTCTGTGACGTCATAATATATCTGACGTCGCTTTTATAATTATAACAAGTAAACAAAAAAAACTTAAAAAAAAACAATCATTCCAGTTGATCAAAAATGCTTTGCAATGAAAATCTTGGAATAACCTCGGACCCTGGAGGCTGTTTCAGCTGTCAAGTCGAGTGTCATTTGGCTCGACGTTGACGAGTTCACTTGACAGCGCCAAGTGCACTCGACTAAATTGCACGGGTCGAGAACAGTGATACTCGACTTACTACTTTAATATAGGGTACAAATATCAAACGCAGGATAGATGTAATAGTGTTATAAGATAATAATAAAATCCAAATCACAATTCATCGAATGAACAAAATCAAATTATTAATATTGTCCACGTGCCGATACGAAAAACATGCCGAAAGCCATTGTGTGAAAATCGGGTTCAAAGACTGTTCACCTTTGGCCTCGATCGACGACCGAAGGTGTAGGAATGGTGTGCGGTGAAAATATCGGGAAATAGAAAATAGAAAACCCCCTCACAGAACAATGACGGAGCGGTAGATCCACTTTGATAGTCCTACAACATTCTATTAGCTGGATGACTGTTCACAGGTACAGACCAACCAATACCGCTATACCTGTACGGCTTCCCTTTCAGACGCAGTCCAATACTTTGGATGGAGAAAGCATTTATTAATTTCTAAAAATAACAATCGACTTTCTACCCTGGCACAGGAACGCCATTAATGAAGCCTGTCTGGCATAACATACCGTGCAGTCCGTGCAGACTACGGCGGCGACAACAACGGTTCGAAGCTTCCATCGCCGTCAGAAGGATGGTGCTATTGTATGCCATCCTTCGGTTTGTACCCATTCGATCGACCGAATGACGTTACCGGCACACTTCAGGATACATTTTGATGCTGCATATATGTAGAGGAGAGGTACATAAACTAGAGCAAGACAATACCGAGCAACTTGATATTGTGCATCAATTAAAATGTCAGAACATAAATTTCATTTCTTACCCGCCGATGTGGGGTCATTTACTCGTTCGTTCGTGTCAAGCGGAAGTTTGCGATCCATCGATCTATCACCTACCTACATGATGTATCTCAGCTGAGATAACTTTGAAATTTAATTGTGGTCCAAGTTTCTCTTGGAGTCCACCTACACTCGATTCTCAATTTACTTCCGTTATTAGTTGTTGCTACCCCTGATAACATTCCACATTGTAGCGAGTTTCTCAGAAATGTCGGAGACTTTGAAGAAGTTTTTGTTTAGTTTCAAAACTTTGAAATGTGAATAGTCTTTTTATTGTGTTAAGAATTTCATGGTGTTATATCATACGATATATAATTACATACGATATATAATAGAAAAGAGTCTAAGTGAATTCCCTGGGGTACGTGTTTGCAAAATGATTTCCATTTAGTTGTTTTATAAAATGATCTATTTTATGATTGATAAAATCCAAAAAAAAAAAATCAATTATATTAGTTTGATTAGTTCAATTCGGATCATAATTGTTGTTTTATTTTCGAATGGATGTGCAGCCCGCACATCCATGGATGTGCAGCCCGCACGTTAACTCGCATAGCGACCAATTGTTGTTCAAATACCGATACCGAAGTTGAGGCAAAATATGAGAGCTCTAAAATTATAACAAAACATACATCACATCACACGAGACAGCAGGATTGCTTGACAAAACTACACAAAACACGTGAATGAACTTCTTTCTCACACAAGATTAAACTACATAATCCACTTTGACGTGACCTGAACAATATGGAAGCAATCTCCACGCGAGTGTTGTGTGACCACCCAATGCAATATGCATAAGTACGGTGCACTAACGCTCTTGAAAGCGAGTGTGACTTTTGTGCTCGAACGAGACATTCTCGTTCAAAATTGATATTTTTGACGCCTACAAGAAAGAACGTGTTATGTGTTGTGTACACTAGAGTTTACAAATATATGCGCTACAGCGGCCACTTTCAATCGAGTGCAAACTCATGAACCAAACAAACCGAACGGTCGTCATGCAGTCTAGAGAAGCCACCATCAACCGACAGACAGACCGGTGACCGGTGTTCTATTTCTACCGTTTTGTCGTTATCGTAGAAAATGAGGAAGCTTCCTGGAGGCGGCTCACTCAAGGTATAGGCAACAAAAAAAAAAAACATTCGAGTTATAAGCCAAAAAACTGACAGCGGTTGAATTGTATTAGCAGCAACACTGAATAGATTGAGGTTAACACAATTTCAGTCATGTGGATAATTTTTAGTTTCGAAAATACTAGCAGTACAAACAGAATCGCAACTCGGGTAAAACATAGATGATCTATCTCATTTCCATTTAAGGTGTCTATTCAACTTCGAAAAAAATCCCCTGATTTTTCCAGGTTTACCAGTATTTTTTTTTCAGTACTTGTTTTTTCACCAAAAATCTGTGATATAACAGGAGTGACCCGGATTACAAAGTTAAAAACTCAAATGAGCCTTGAACTGTGCCCAATAATTTATTCGCAGAATTTTTTTTAGAACAGCGCCTTAGTCTTTATATGCCTTATGAAAAGAAAAAAAAGGTCACAAAAGGTCCATTTGGGTTTATAATTTTAAAATGCTTATTGCAAAATCTATACCACGAAATCAAAATTTGAAAATGAATGTTCATGCAAATTACTTCAAATGCGTGAAAGATGAAAAATGTCATCCAAAAATTTGAAAATCGTGCTGTAGTTATGGGCTTTTATAAAAGCTAAGTCATCGTATGATCGAGTCGTAACTGAAACAGTAATTGGAATAGTAACCTTTCCCTGAACTTTTCCTTGTTTCGTTGCAAAAACTATATTTCGTTATCACACCATTTTTTTTTCAACAACATCTAATAAAAACCTCATAACCCTGTTGTAATAACATTTAATAAAGAGTGATAGGACTCTTCTTAAATAAAGTTTTTCAATCGATTTCAATAGTATTTATAAAAGGGTTTTTTTTATTATTTTGAGTGAGTTTCAAATCTTTAAGTTATACGCTGTTACTTTTTCAAATCGATATAATTATATCTGATGTTGCTCAATGCATATGTTTCACTATTCGTTAAGGTTCTTCATCACTCTGTCTCCACTTTTCAAATCTAGTCCAACTTTGTTTGAAATTTTGTTTCAGCTGTTTAACCATTTGGTGCCCTGAGCCTCCATTTTTCTTTTAGAAACTTGAAGGAGCTTTCTCGTGAACATAACGTTAAAGCGATGAACCCGGCGAGCAATTACTATGCGACACTCTGACGTAAGTTGACAATGGCGAGGGAAACCAAAATTTACAGAAATGGTTTGGAATTTAGAGGTTTAGGGCAGCATCTTTTTCGCCTTGTTCTACCAGTGTTATTATGTTCACTCCAAGAGATTCAAGAAAAACCTTCTGCTGCATTTTTCGGGCAATCGAGTCGTTAATTCTAGACATCACATCACACTATCGGATCAATACCTAGATACGTTCGGAAATTTATTCATTGGGGTTGGAATAAGAGTAAGGCAAAATTTGAGGATTATAATTGAATGTTGGTTGCTTTGAAAATTTGTTGGCTCTTCGTTGTATAATAAGCAAAGCCTTGGTGCTACATTCCGATTCGGAATTTACCCTTTGTTTATTTATACACAGACTTCGCAGTCGATTGTTTAGTGTACAGGTCGATTGTCGGGCTAGCGCAACGATCCTACTGACACTAACAGTTTCTCCCGAGCCGAGACTCGAACCCACGACGACTGGCTTGTTAGGCCAGCATCGAACCTCGAGACCATCTGGGAGATTGTATTATATAAAGTCTAATTTCAAATGATGGACCAACAAAGTCGCCCTAATAAGTTTTATCACGCATATTGCACTTTTGGGATACAGATTGCCAACTCAAACAGAAAGGGTTAACCTTTTAAAGTGATGAAAATTCGATCCCTTTTTCAATCAAGAAGCTTACTAATGTTTGGTTCAAATTTATGCTTAACTTAGCAACACCTCAAACAAGAAAAATATCAAAAAATACTATAAAAGTTCTAATCAAAGGACGCATTAGTTTGTTTTCCCATACAAAAAAGCAACAAAATAAAATTATCAATCAAATCAATCCGCGTCGAAACCCAGAAAGGTTTTGAGAGTTTACTAGAACGAAGCGGAAGAATAATACTGGAATTCCAGCAAAGATTTTTCTAGATGATAAATCCACTATGGATCCATTTTAAATGAGAACTGTTTGCTGATCATTTTTCTATTGTTTTCAGTACAACTGCTGCTACTGCTGATGAAGCTGTAGGCAGAGGCGTCTCGTCCACCTGTTCAACCTGTTCATAGGACAGGGAAACAATCTCAGAAAAAAAGTGATTTTTTCACATTTGCAGAGCGGATGAAAAATCATCGGAGTAATTTATTAATAATTTCAATGTTATCTCGAACATCCTTATTTTATTTTCTACATAGTGGTAATTTTTTGCACCGTGAAGAATGTAACCTGATGGGCTACACTTCAGACTACGCCATACAACTCACTCGCAACGCAACCCACACGCAATAATGACTACCGTTTAGATAAATGTAGAGAGTAGGGTTTGCAATCCCGGGAACGATTTCCCGGGAAATAGCTTTTCCCGGGATTCCCGGATCCCGGGAACAGAAATGTTGATTCCCGGGATCCCGGGATTCCCGAGTTCTGCGAGAATTTTTGTATGATTTACTATAGTTTCTTATGCAATTGTGCAATAAAATATAATTAGTCAAACTGGTGCGACCTGAAATAAATCATTTAATAAAACTCAAGGTCAATATGGTATTTCAACGTAAAAATCATCTTTACATGTTAATTAGTAGATATTCAATTTTTTTAAGGCTGACTTGTTTTAAGTCGTATTGAACTGAATATTTAATATTTTATCGTTTTTTCCGGTTTGTCTCGGTCACAGAAAACCACCGAATGGCGAAATAACATAAAAACGTATTTAATCAACCAAAATTCTTCCTCGGAGTCCTACGCCTTTATCAATGGTGACATAAACTACAAGAGGGTTTGAAATGTTGTTCTGTCAATGAAAACTAGATTTGTGACGAAGTTTATTTAAAAAAAATCGCACCGTGTAATGTTATAGCAAATATATTTAATAAAAAAAATAGCGAATAGGTTTGCTACCGCTCAAGTACCTGAATAGTAAATATTTACTGTAGTGTACAACATATTTTGCCCAAAAAATCCGTACCAAATATAGCAAATATTTGCCTCGTCCAATGCAATGCCTGCCTAACGCTCAGTTTTCTCTTCAACAAACTGAAAGCCTCGTATACCAGTTCTCAATTAAAGGTAGCAAGAGCTGGAATCGGTGATTTAAAAGTGTTCTAGAAATCGAACATTAGCGGTAATTCAACGGACTTGAGCAAAGTCTTACAAAAGAAAATAACATTTTTGAGCTTAACGGAAATTTGTAGCGGATCTGAAGCGATTGTTTGACGACATAAGGACCTTTAACCCGTAAAGACCCGGGACGGAACTTTTTTTTAGAAAATGGTCGTTCTCAGCGATGCTGCGGCCGATTTGAGTAAACTCGGAATATTATTCAAGGGGAATAGTTGCTCTAAGTTTTAGTAAGGGTGCCACCCCTCTGAACCCCTCCCAGTTTATGTGAGACCCAAATATGTCTGTGCCTTTTTTTGTTTTTTCCTACTGATTGAACAAACGCATGGATTTATCATACGTTTCAAATGTCCTTTGCATCAAATCATGTCGAGTAGATGAAATACGATTAACAAAAGTTAATTTTGAAGTTACCAAATTATTTCAGTGCAAAATCACATAACTACGTATTTTCATAGAAAGTCAAAAAAGATGTTCTACTGAGGGAGATTGTAGCTGTGTCCTTCAAGTTTTCTACTCTACATTTTTAGAATTAGGTCTTCTAAGTCCAAATATGTTGAAAGATTCATTCTAGCATATACAGATTTTGAGAAAAACAAGTTTGAATTCACTAAAGTACGAATTTTCATGGAAATTCGATTTTCTCAGTCTCTCACAGTAGGTTTCTATTTTGTTTTTCCATTTTTCAACTTTGCATTTTTAGAAAAAGGTCTCCTGAATTCAAATATGGCGAAAGATTTATTCTAGCATGAACAGATTTTGAGAAAAACAAGTTTGAATTCACTAAAGTACGAATTTTCATGGAAATTCGATTTTCTCAGTCTCTAACAGTAGGTTTCTATTTTGTTTTTCCATTTTTCAACTTTACATTTTTAGAAAAAGGTCTTCTGAATTCAAATATGGCGAAAGATTTATTCTAGCATGAACAGATTTTGAGAAAAACAAGTTTGAATTCACTAAAGTACGAATTTTCATGGAAATTCGATTTTCTCAGTCTCTCACAGTAGGTTTCTATTTTGTTTTTCCATTTTTCAACTTTACATTTTTAGAAAAAGGTCTCCTGAATTCAAATATGGCGAAAGATTTATTCTAGCATGAACAGATTTTGAGAAAAACAAGTTTGAATTCACTAAAGTACGAATTTTCATGGAAATTCGATTTTCTCAGTCTCTCACAGTAGGTTTCTATTTTGTTTTTCCATTTTTCAACTTTACATTTTTAGAAAAAGGTCTCCTGAATTCAAATATGGCGAAAGATTTATTCTAGCATGAACAGATTTTGAGAAAAACAAGTTTGAATTCACTAAAGTACGAATTTTCATGGAAATTCGATTTTCTCAGTCTCTCACAGTAGGTTTCTATCTTGTTTTTCCATTTTTCAACTTTGCATTTCTAGAAAAAGGTCTCCTGAATTCAAATATGGCGAAAGATTTATTCTAGCATGAACAGATTTTGAGAAAAACAAGTTTGAATTCACTAAAGTACGAATTTTCATGGAAATTCGATTTTCTCAGTCTCTCACAGTAGGTTTCTATTTTGTTTTTCCATTTTTCAACTTTACATTTTTAGAAAAAGGTCTCCTGAATTCAAATATGGCGAAAGATTTATTCTAGCATGAACAGATTTCGAGAAAAACAAGTTTGAATTCACTAAAGTACGAATTTTCATGGAAATTCGATTTTCTCAGTCTCTCACAGTAGGTTTCTATTTTGTTTTTCCATTTTTCAACTTTACATTTTTAGAAAAAGGTCTCCTGAATTCAAATATGGCGAAAGATTTATTCTAGCATGAACAGATTTTGAGAAAAACAAGTTTGAATTCACTAAAGTACGAATTTTCATGGAAATTCGATTTTCTCAGTCTCTCACAGTAGGTTTCTATTTTGTTTTTCCATTTTTCAACTTGACACTTTTAGAAAAAGGTCTCCTGAATTCAAATATGGCGAAAGATTTATTGTAGCATGAACAGATTTTGAGAAAAACAAGTTTGAATTCACTAAAGTACGAATTTTCATGGAAATTCGATTTTCTCAGTCTCTCACAGTAGGTTTCTATTTTGTTTTTCCATTTTTCAACTTTACATTTTTAGAAAAAGGTCTCCTGAATTCAAATATGGCGAAAGATTTATTCTAGCATGAACAGATTTTGAGTAAAACAAGTTTGAATTCACTAAAGTACGAATTTTCATGGAAATTCGATTTTCTCAGTCTCTCACAGTAGGTTTCTATTTTGTTTTTCCATTTTTCAACTTTGCATTTCTAGAAAAAGGTCTCCTGAATTCAAATATGGCGAAAGATTTATTCTAGCATGAACAGATTTTGAGTGAAATATGGTTAAAACTATCAAAGTATGTACGTCTTAGACAAGTAATTATATCTGTATCTAACTAGATACCAGCAACTCGGTATCAAAGTTTTGGTTCATAGCATAGAGCAGAATTCGTATATTTATAAACCATACGGAATCTCGGGTTGGTTTAGAAATATACGAACTGAAAAAAAAAATTAAAGCCTTTCAAGTTTTAAAACAAAAAAAAGAGTCACGTGGCTTGTGATTAGTCTTTAGAGTAAATAAAGCGGACGATAGAGTTTTTTTTTTGTTTTCTTGGACAATTTATACGGAGACTACGGTCGGAACTACGAATAACTAACCAAACCAACGAAGATAAAAAAAATCGATGTGAGCACTGGCACCGCAAAACGTTTGTGTTAGTGTGTACCTTAGTGTACCTTAGTGAGTTCAAACTCGTTTTTCTCAAAATCTGTTCATGCTAGAATAAATCTTTCGCCATATTTGAATTCAGGAGACCTTTTTCTAAAAATGTAAAGTTGAAAAATGGAAAAACAAAATAGAAACCTACTGTGAGAGACTGAGAAAATCGAATTTCCATGAAAATTCGTACTTTAGTGAATTCAAACTTGTTTTTCTCAAAATCTGTTCATGCTAGAATAAATCTTTCGCCATATTTGAATTCAGGAGACCTTTTTCTAAAAATGTAAAGTTGAAAAATGGAAAAACAAAATAGAAACCTACTGTGAGAGACTGAGAAAATCGAATTTCCATGAAAATCCGTACTTTAGTGAATTCAAACTTGTTTTTCTCAAAATCTGTTCATGCTAGAATAAATCTTTCGCCATATTTGAATTCAGAAGACCTTTTTCTAAAAATGTAAAGTTGAAAAATGGAAAAACAAAATAGAAACCTACTGTGAGAGACTGAGAAAATCGAATTTCCATGAAAATTCGTACTTTAGTGAATTCAAACTTGTTTTTCTCAAAATCTGTTCATGCTAGAATAAATCTTTCGCCATATTTGAATTCAGGAGACCTTTTTCTAAAAATGCAAAGTTGAAAAATGGAAAAACAAAATAGAAACCTACTGTGAGAGACTGAGAAAATCGAATTTCCATGAAAATTCGTACTTTAGTGAATTCAAACTTGTTTTTCTCAAAATCTGTATATGCTAGAATGAATCTTTTAACATATTTGGACTTAGAAGACCTAATTCTAAAAATGTAGAGTAGAAAACTTGAAGGACACAGCTACAATCTCCCTCAGTAGAACATCTTTTTTGACTTTCTATGAAAATACGTAGTTATGTGATTTTGCACTGAAATAATTTGGTAACTTCAAAATTTACTTTTGTTAATCGTATTTCATCTACTCGACATGATTTGATGCAAAGGACATTTGATACGTATGATAAATCCATGCGTTTGTTCAATCAGTAGGAAAAAATAAAAAAAGGCACAGACATATTTGGGTCTCACATAAACTGGGAGGGGTTCAGAGGGGTGGCACCCTTACTAAAACTTAGAGCAACTATTCCCCTTGAATAATATTCCGAGTTTACTCAAATCGGCCGCAGCATCGCTGAGAACGACCATTTTCTAAAAAAAAGTTCCGTCCCGGGTCTTTACGGGTTAATCCTCCTCTTCGGCAAATATATGCTACAAAAATCGATCACGAATTTTCATCGTTAACTTGAATATGTTTTGTTTTTCATTTGTTTCTTTTTTTTTGTTTTTCATGCGAATTGTATGAAATTGTAATCAAGTTTTTGTTACCTTTTACTAATAAACTTCGTTTAAAATTTGTTAAAATTGTTTTTTGCTAAAAATTCTTCCGTTCCCGGTTCCCGGGAATTCCCGGGAAATAAGATTTTTCATTCCCGTTTCCCGGGAATATTGCAAACCCTAGTAGAGAGATAAAAGTTTTCGAAACTGTTATCACGATACTGTTGTTTCAGTGTTGCAAATGTTGATTGAACAGGTAGCCCACTTGGTCACGCGTCGCCTCTGGCTGTAGGGGTAAACGGTGTAAGGCCGTTCCACTGTAGTTTCTCCACCAAGTTATATAATAATTGAAAAATTTCCTTAATAGACACGTTACAATTTAATTACATTACAATTTGTACCCTTTTCTGCCTTGATATAGTCTGTTCCAGAAATTATAAGCTTACCAAATGTTAACGGTCATTTTGAATCGATTGAAATGTTTCGAATACTACTGGCTGCCTCCTTTTGTTTACACATTTCTGTACGTCATAACATCAAAAAACGGTTTAGTTTCTGGGCCACAATATTTTACTCTAAGCAAGAATAAGGATATCCACGAAAGATGCGGGTATTGAATAGAAGAGCCTCTTAGCAAAGAAAAAATAAAATTGCAGCCGCAATTTTTTTCTATAAACAGAATTGCTTTAGAGGGCGGTCTTACCCCGCTTACCTTAACTCAACGCTTCTGATATCTTAATAAAAATGATTTCGGTTGACGGCCCTGAGTTAACCGAGGATTCGATACGAAAGGCGGCGAAACGGTTGAAAACCTCTAATGCTCCAGGACCTGATGGTGTCTCTGCTAACGTATTCAAATTCAATTCAAATAATGCATGATCGAGCTTGCCGATCTCTATTAAGCAAAAATATTAAATTGGTCTTTACAAAAAAACTCGCGGATTTCTTCGACATATAGAAAAGGAAATAGAAAAAATGTTCGTAACTATCGTGTTATAATATCACTAAGCGTCTCACATAGGAGTATTTGATTAAAAAAGCTGGCCAAAAGTCCGACATACAAAATACATGATTTCCATTATTTTGTATTGATTTCAGTTGAAACATACCCTCATGCTATCCCAGAACCCATCGATGCCTAATCACATACACCAAACGGTTATATTCCAGAGTTATTCCACAGGTAATTGATCAGATTGAAAAATACGTGCTATTGTACGGGTGGCATGTAAAATCGAAAAATTTTATCAAATAGTTTTTTTTTTCTCTCACGAGACATAATGTACAACATAAGGAGAATGTTTTGCAATATTTAAAACGTTAAGTGCATAAAATAGTCCCAGATTGTTTACGAAAAAAGTGATAGTGAAAGCCAACCGCGAATAATTCATAATATTGTAAAATAATTTTATGATTAAATAACCTTCCGGGCAAGTCCCGTCAAAACTTTATTTATTAACAGAAAGGTCAAAGCCTACTTAATATATACGGAAAGAAAAATCTTCCTCCTGGTTCCTCTTTTTTATTTTATTAACATTTTGGTAAATGAAGATTTATATGAAAATTGTTGACACTAAAAAATGCAGTAAGCGAATTTAAAGTAATTGTCATATCATTGGATTTTATATTGGAGGTGTGTCATGACGTGTCGTACTTCTCCTGGTAGGGGTCATTAATGTGTGACAAAACGTGAAAATGAATTTTGATCAAAATTTGCGTGACGTACTTAATGGATGTCACATTGTTTTGTACTTTTTCTAGTTTTATTGGTTGGTTATATGAAAGCAACACGTTGTTGATGTAAATAGATCTAATTACTACCAAAATAGAGCGAATTGGACTTTTGGTCAGCTTTTTGGTTCAAATACTCCTATGTGCGTCTGCTCGAAATTATTTGCTGGATCACACAAAAAGCATCAGCTCTACAGATTAACAAGGGTTTTATCCTGGTCCTTCTGTGACAACTCATTTGCTTTGTTCCACTTCGGACTGTATCGCTTATGTTGAAAACGGAAAGTAGGTGGATGCTGTATACATAGACATGAAAGCTGCATTTAATATATTTGATCATAGAATATTACTCCACCAACTCACTAGAATGGGTTTTTCCGAAGACCTGGTTGAATGGTTGCAATAGTACCTCCCCATCTGGTCTCGAGGTACGATGCTGGCCTAACAAGCCGGTCGTCGTAGGTTCGAGTCTCGACTCGGGAGAGACTGTTAGTGTCAGTAGGATCGTAGCGCTAGCCCCGCAATTGTCCTGTACACTTAACGGTTGGCTGCGAAGTCTGTGTATAGTAAACAGAAGGTCAAGTTCCGAATCGGAATGTGGCACCAAGGCTTTGCTTTGCTTTTAGTACCTAAGTTATAGAAGTCTAAGTTTCAAACTTGGATCCTATACATCCCGAGGATTTACAAACGCTCTCGGCGTTCCCCAAGGAAGTAATCTAGAACCGCTCCTTTTCGTTTTGTTTATAAATGATGTCGCAGCCTGTCTTGGAAGAGGGAGACTGTTCTGTACTGTTGATCTGAAAATTTTATTGGACAAATTTTCCGACCGCCAAAAGCTACTGAAACTGTTGGATATTTTTGAGAATTAGTGTCAAAAAAAACCTAATGAAATGTGCCGTGATTTCATTTTATCGATGTAGTAAGCTACTTATACAATCGGACGTACAACCTCTAGCCTCTGACACGTCAATGAAATTAATGACCTTGGGGTACTACTTGATTATAAATTGACTTTTGTGCCTCAGCGAGTCAATGTTATTGACCGGGCAAGTTTTCAACTAGGATTGCTAATAGTGGTGTCTAAAGATTTCACTAATGTTCATGTTCATGTAGGTGCAGCTTGTTTTTTAAATTATTTTAAAACTAGTTAAACGTATCCGGCGTTGCTCGGAGTAAGAGATTTCAAAATGTAGAATCATTTCTCATAGTGTCAAAATGGTGTTTGGGGTCTATTTCCGACCGGATTTCAGGAATACACATTCTGTAGTATATTTGACTTTCGGCATCTGAGTATTATCCTGGTTTCAAATATATCCTTACCGGATGGCATTTGGCCATTATCTTGGCCTATCAATATTGAATGTATTTGACCATTTTGGGAAGTTTCCAAAAACCCGGCAGTCGCCATCTTGGATTCCACAATAGCTTTGGGAGTTTATTTTCGATTTCAGATTAGTATTGCTGGTTCAAAAACACAACGGCCTTTTCCTTTCAGATTGTTGGCTGTTTGCCAGAAACCACCATCTTGGATTTTAATATGGCGCGTGGATCGATTTTGGCGACTTTCAGCCACTGCGTATCATTCTATTTTCAGGAATACCTATTTTGGGTGATATGCGTTACGAAATATCATAATTATGAGGCCATTTTATATTTTTTTTCAACTGTTGAAACAAAAATAAAATAAATTTTCAATGACTTGTTTTTACTATTTTTTTATGGCTTATAAGAGTTGTTTTGTACACAATTCTAGCCGAATTCGTTCATCTGCTCATAACGTTTATTCGTTTTGGTGATGTTCTGTTTATTTCTATGTGAATTTTTGTTTTTTTTACGTGAGTTTTTATCGTTTTTAGTGTTTCTCTTTTCATCCTTTTGTTTTATTTTTTTATATAATATATCTTAATGTTGGTTGCATTTTGGGTTGGTTTGTATTCGTATTAATTTTTTCTATTTTATCGTGATTGTTTTCCTTTTTTTCATTTTTGTTTTGTAGGTTTGTCTTCCTAATAATTTTATTTTATGCTATTGTTTCGAGATAATTTTTTAAAATTTATTAATAGTTTTCAATCAGCTCATCAACTGTGATTGTTTTATGTTCCTTGTGTGTATATATTTTGTCCTTGCTCATTATCATGATTCTATTGGCCCTAACTAATCTAAGGTATAAAAACTTCTGTTTAATCTGTATTTCAATGATCTTATATTGCAAGTCATCATCCAGCACAATGTTTTGCAAAGTGTTGGAAAACTTCATCTTTTAAAGTTGCTCTCTAGCACAGCTTTTCGCGTAAATTGGGTTGACACGAAACCAATTATCCGCCACACAATGATTGCGAACAGATTCCACTCGTTACAAACGTCCAACTTTCTCGTTGCCTCACAGGAAAACCCACGCAGTGACGTTACTAAACTACAACCGATCCGTAAATAGTGCTGACTCAGTGAGAAAAACTTGTCAAGCAAAAGGATACCTCAAAATGTGTCACTCGGTCGATGGCGACCACGGCAAAAAAATGGTTGCTTACAGCTGGAAATGTGACACAATGTGCAATCCTGTGACTCTGTGTTCGTCTGGGTCGGGGCGATAGTCCGAACCCGCCAAACTGTATTCCTGTTGCAAACGATAACAGAATGCGACAACTTTTCACCTCCTGGTGCTGCTTCATGGGATAAAAATAAAATAGAATATTATTAGTTATATTTGTGTTCAGTTCAGTAGTCGACCAATAAAATTAGATGCGGTTCATGTTGGAACACCTCTATTCGAGGAAAGTCAAGTGGACAGTGTACTTTATCATGAATCCAATCGTATATTACACGTCCAGGAAAGTTGTACAACATATATTTCAGCTAGGTATTAACGTTCAGGAGGGCGCGATAGCAGGTACAACAATTTTGGACCGCTCTTGACGTTAATGGCTCTATCTCGTAGTGACCCTGACACCGACATGGATCATTACGTGAAGCATCATTGTTATCGTTGATGGTGGCGCTTGAGTTCTTGTATCAAGTGTGAAAAAAATTGTAATTCCTATCGGCTAGGCTTTGCTACATGCTGTCAAGCAGAAATCGCTCCAATGGAGGACACTGCGCGTGTCATAAATCATGCTTTGTCCAAGCCCAATGAAACCGAGGGTGGCCCCGTCAATCTCGCTCGCGGCCCTATGACTTGTGATGGTGGCTAGTTCGTGGGTGCTGCCGATGGGGATTGTTGATTTATGATTCGAAGGTTCATACTTTCGACCCGGAACGACGATCAATTGCTTCGAGCGTTGTTTAGTCAATGTCGTCGCGCTGACAACTTGCACTATTGATAGGACAGCCATTTAGAAAGTTTTACTTCCTATCATAATATGGAAACTCTAAACTTGTCCAAAATCCAAATAGTAATAGACTAGGCTAAACAAAAATCACCAATTATTGCAGTTCCTCGTTCCGAGCTAGTCCTTGACCAATTTGATGTTGTGCTTCGCACAAATCCAATAATCCAAAGAAAACAGAAACGAAATCCGATAAGCCTAACCGGCTTTGCAACTGCACCGACTAGCGCAAATTGCAAAAATTGCACAGTAGCTTACCATCAGCAGGGAAGGATGAATGAATGCACTACCTGCGTCGTTACGACAACCATCAACTCAGCTTTAAACGTTTGAGGTCTGGTGCCTATCTGTGCAAGATCGTCCTTATTAGGCAGTGGACGGAATCTCTAGTGTGCGGTCGACTGGAAAGTCACTCACTGACTCAATCATCGTCGACCTTGTTATTTGGCTGTTTTTATGGTTCGATTGCGATCGAATTACAACCGACAAACAACGATCGAACGATGCTACCACAGTCCCAGGCTTGAGTCAAGGTCTTCCGAGTGGAATAAAATTTCCACACTTTAAAGCCAAAATGTATCAGGAAGTCCATAAATGGAGGCAACGTTACAATTTTTCCACTCGTCGCTCGTTGGTGGAGGTGTTTGCAAGGTTGTGTGCAGATTCGTGTCATTGTCCTCGTTTCTTGTTTTCCCCAGCGATAAATTCTGCACAACGTCAGGATGTCGTAAATAAAACGCGTTCTAACGGAGCCTTGAGACTTAGTGGTGATAAAATGCATTAATTTATGATGAAAGTGAGATCCCATAAACAATAAATGGCATATTGCAGTTTTTGTGTTTTTTTCGTTTTTCAAAATAGAAGTATAATACCAACGACAGAGGAAAAGACTCCAACAGACTGATAGATCGAACATTCTCGTAACGTTGTAGCTACTCAGAAGTGATTTGTGCAGTTTTAGTAATATAGAAGCTTGAACTTGTATATACGTGATAAGTGCAATAAGCTAAAAAGAGCATATATTTTAATCGAGCCCTTTACAGGTAATCGAAAAAAAAAATCAACTAATTTGCCAAAAAAGGTATAATCGCAGTTGGACTGTGCCATAGATTTTTTAGCTTGCTAGTATCATGGAGAAATAAAAAAATTACAATGTTTTGGCACTCGAAGATACATTCATATTAACACAAAAATTAATGAATTAATGAATGTTTCAAAAAGGCGCAGAATCGGCTGTTCGACAAAGCTTTGTCGGGATGCCGGAACAAAACCGTTGTCGACTTTTCGGTTGCATCTCTTGATTCTACTACTAACCTGTTTGCAGATCCGCTTACTTTTTAGTTGGTTTTGTACACCAAAGTACTCATAATCCTGAAGAAATCTTCGATTTGGCGACGCTGAGTTCTCATGTAGTTATTGACATTTGAAATTTTACTATTTTTTAAAATAGATTTCCTGATCCATGCCCTAACTTCCTTAAAGTCCACGTTTGTGATTGAGATTTCGTTTGAGTTATGGCTTTTTTGCTTCTTCATATGCTTTTTGTACTCGGCTCTCCCGGTGTGGTTCAGTACCCAAACGATGATCACCTCTGAACCACCGGTTCGGATTTCGTTATTGATTCTAGTTAGTTCCTCTTTCCAGATGCTTCTGGAATCATAGTTACTTCATTGTTCAGCAGTGAAAATTGATGAAAAGTTTAAATGTCGAATTTCCAGCAATCACAAACCAATCATATGAGAGCACGCCTGGCATAGATTTTATGAGTAGACGCCAACTGTCTACTGTGATATTCTCTATTCAGTGGCAAAAAATTGACAGCATCTCCCCGTCCCAATAGGTCAACTAATGTTTGCTTTCATGCGCCTAGACTATTGTGATGTCTCGAAGGTAAAGCTTTTTCGAGAATTAAAAACCGAACAACCTCCTTCTCAGACAGACTCGACTAGCAAAAAATGTGTGTATTTACTTGTTTTTTGTATAATTCTAGACGTTGAACTAAAATTTGAAATTATTTTTACAAAAAAATGTGTACTTTTGGCGCGAGAGATATTTCGTACTTTTTAAGTATTGTATCAGGAAAATTTTATGTCGGTTTTTTCTTGCTCGAGAAAATAAAATGAATCATGCTAGAAAAAGTATAGAAACATTGTTTAATCATTAGAAAAATAAAATAAATATAAATTTTCAATATCAATTAGAAAATATGTTTCGTATTTAAAAATTCATGATTTGATTTCCTCTCTTACGTAACAAAATTATTAGAAGATTTATTTTTATCTTGCTTTTATAAAGGATTTCGCGCCAACTTAACTGAGGCAACACCCTCTCAGAATTCAATCATGATTGTAAATATGTAGGCCTTACTATCCTAAAATGCATTGCGTATTTTTTCCTGAAAATTTATGTGTACTGAAATTTGACAAGGGCTGAAGTTTTTTTTATATATAAAAGAATATCTGAACGTCAAGAGATAAAGAAAAGTTGTCGAGGGATGACTTTCAGAAAAGTGTCTAAGCCTTTACTTTTTCCTATTGAGTGTCCACTAGGGTGCCAATCCCTTATGTGGAAAAAAAGTAATCAGAAAAGCATATATCAATATGGCTTTACAACATATTTTTTTAAATTCTTTTATCACCAATATTTAGTGGGTAATTTGTGAGTTCGAAATCCAATTTGTGGTAATTTGTGGTTAAGTGGTTTCCGAGAAATTTTCAAAAAACTGAGTCAAGCCATCTTGAAACATGATTAAGCTTCAATTGAAACGGACAACGATGATATATACATCAATCGAAAGCTCTTAATTTGTGGTTCACGAAAATGCAATTTTAAGGTCATAATTACTATTGTTTGTACAGAAATTTGTGTTTCATGATTCACGTAAATCTACGTTTTTGTACGTCTTGTGTGGGGCCCCCAGAGTAAACTTTATTTATCTTTGAAAACTTTATGGAAGTTTGTCAGCAATTTTCAGAACATCTTTTTATAAGGTCTCTTCGCTGAAAAATTATCAATTATATAATCAACACTCAATCAACGCAAGTTCACAATGCCAAATTTGACAGCCTTGCTTTTTTCATACGCAATATATTTTTATTTAGTTTCATTTTCGAAAAAAAGACGGCTCCCCCAGTTGCGTTCGAAACTCAAATTAATACGGAATGCAAATTTCGTTTAGCATGTATTTCGCAAGTTTGCTATTCAAATTCAAATTCTTCAAATGTAATTCAGAGGAAACATTCACTAGACTCTGAAACTACTTATAGAAAGCGGATTTGATAATTGGGGGTCAGACTTTCAAAATCCATTATTTATTGTGACAAGTTTATTTTTTCTTGATTTGTAGTGGCCTCAAAATGTGAGACCCCCCATAAAACCGGCCCTACTTTTGCAGGTCTGTAAAATCTGCACACGGACTCTGAAAATCTGCATTTTGCAAAGCACATCTGGTATCCGTGATTCGGACAAGTAAGCAACAGCAATGCATTAAAAAAAACTTGTGGGTTATTTTCTTTCTCTGCTTTACCTCCCATGCGCGCTGGTTCGATTCAAATGGTGTATTAGTATGTGTCATTCCAAGAGAATCCGAGGTGAACTCTTATGGAGGAAGTTGTGATATTGGCGCTCGCGAAAAAATAACACTGAAGGAAAGTTCCAGTTTGAAAAGGTCTGTTCAAATTTTCTTGCTGAAAATCGAAATTTGAATCTCATTTTTGATAGAGAAAAAAACTTTTTCTCGATTTGTGGGGGCCCCAAAAATGTTGTGTGGCCCTCCCTTTAAATCCGGCTCTGAGTATAGCAGTGACAAACACCGCAAACAGCCAACGCCACTAGCGACCAGCAGCCTCAACAACAAATAAACAAAAGATAGAACTGCGTGAACAATAAAACACAAATTTACGTACAAACACCAATAATTATGACCTTAAAATTACATTTTCGTGAACCACAAATTAAGAGCTTTCGATTGATGTATATATCATCGTTGTCCGTTTCATTTGAAGCATAATCATGTTTCAAGATGGCTTGACTCAGTTTTTTGAAAATTTCTCGAAAACCACTTAACCACAAATAACCACAAATCGGATTTCGAACTCACAAATTAACCACTAAATATTGGTGATAAAAGAATAAAAAAAAATTATTTTGTCAAGCCATCTTAATATATGCATCAGAAAATTTAAAAAACCTACACAAAATGTTCTCCTGCTCGAAAAAACACCCTGTGCTAAATTTTAGCTCGATCGGGCTTAAAACGGGGTGGCGCAAAACGATTGAAGTTTGGCCTTAAAAAATTCGAAATATCGCCAAAATCACGTTTCAAGTACACTAAAGTCGCTTTTTACGCGGGGGATACGTGCCGCGTAAAAAAAAACGCGTAAATTCCAGAATCCGCGTAAAAAAAACCGCGTAAATTCCGGAATCCGCGTAAAAAAAACCGCGTAAATTCCGGAATCCGCGTAAAAAAAACCATCGTTAATTTTGCATTCCGAGTGAAGGGGAACCGAAATCCGGGAAAAAAACCGCGTAAACTCCGGAATCCGCGTAAAAAAACCGCGTAAATTCCGGAATCCGGGTAAAATAACAGCGTAAACTCAGGAATCCGTGTGAAAAAAACGCGTAAATTCCGGAATCCGCACCAAATTTTTTTTCGAAAACTGAAACTTCATTCACCCGGAGTGGGGTTGGGTAAATATTTGGATCTTCGAAGGCCAAAATTCAATCGCTTTGCGCCACCCCATTTTAGGTCAGATTGAGCTGAAATTTTGCACAGGGTGGCAGGAGAACATTGTCTGTAGGTTTCGTTTTTAGTTTGCTGGTTACTCGGGGTTTTTTCAGGCAGGTGAACATTTTGTATAGGGTTTCTCAAAATGACCATTTTGGTGCCCAATTTGGGTTGTTCAGAAAAGTTTAAGGCAACAAAATTGTCCACTTGAAAAATGACTATTTTGAAAGAAATCTGACATCACAAAACCGATGTGTTTCAATACCTCTCTTTATTTAAGAAAAAAAATTGCAGAATCTCAAATTTTATTTTTTCAATATTTTAAATCAAAATTTAGAAATTTTACTGAATTGGGTCCTAAAATTTTAAACGGTTTTCTGATTTTTATATATCAGCTGAAAGAGTGCAATTTTCTGAGTAAAACGCGATTTTTAAAAAATGTTTATCGTTTTCCTTCGATTTTTAAATGAAGAATAAAAAACTGCTCGAAATGCCTTAAATGACAGTTCTCTCATATACCGTACATGGGCGAAACGTCAACTAAGACCTTTCGAACAGTTTTTTTATTCTTCATTTAAAAATCGAAGGAATACGATGAACATTTTTTAAAAACCACGTTTTGCTCATAAAACGCGGCTTTTTTAAATGATATATAAAAACTGGTATAGGTTTAGGACCCAATTGAAATTGTGTCAAACGTGCATAAGTTTTTGTTGGAAAAACTTCTTTTTCCTTAATAGTGTCCACTTTGGTTTGTTCAGAAAGTTTTTTGACTGCTGAAATATTTATCAAAAAACTTATTTTGATAAATATCTGAGATGACAGGTTTCTTTAAAATCACTTTTTGTTTTCAAAATGATTTTTTTTCTGTGCAGGATCATAAATTTAATTATGTCAATATTTTTAAATGAAAGTTCAGACAATTTTTTAAAAATCATCTCTTGACAACGTTTCTCTAACCCTTGACTTTGCAATACCGTTCTTGTGTATAAGTCTGGAGAGGTATTCATTCATTTCTACTCGAGTTTTTTTTACTGAAATTTGGCTTTAGGGAAGGGTCAAGTAGGGAGATGTGGGGAGCCTGAGAAAAAAACCCATTCGTAGAAGTACCTCTGACACCGAACAGTCTGATTCTACTAAGATTCGAACACGATCATTAGCTTGTCAGAGCGGACTCTGTAACCTTGAGGTTGCGAGCTCCTCTTCTTGTCATTACCATACTTTCAGGAGGGTCTTCAGTAGAAAAACCTTTTTTTTAAGAATGCCCACTTTGGTTTGTTTTAAAGAACTTTATTGCCTAAAATCGCAAACCAGTCCCATATGGATTTTCATTGTTTTTGAGTTGAATATCAGATTCCATCTATTTCTTGCTTTACTATCGATTGAGGAAACAAAAAAGTATGTTTTGTTTGAAAAAGTCAGAAAAAATGTGAGGTCAAATTGTCCCATCTTAAAAATAATCGCATATCAGTCCCGCCAAATGTTTCTCCTAAGTATGGTCATATTTTTTACTTCAAACCATATAACAAATATTTTGTGCTGTTTTTCAGGCTTTTTACTGATAAAAATTCATCAAATATTTAATAAATGCAAGGTTGTTCCAAATGAATTCCACACAAAAGTTAATTTTAAGTAGACACTGGAACTGCGACTTTTTCTGAAAGTTCGTTCCCGAAAGGTTATTGATTTTGTCAATCATAGCCTTGAGCAATGCTGCTTTTTGTAAGGGGTTAATTTCCTGTGGATGATCTGCTCACTTTAAATAATCATTTAAGTTGAAATTGTCAGAACTTAGAAGAAATCGGTTTTAGTTGCTTTGCGAAAAACAACTTGTACGTCTTTTCATCGCCGTCGTCCTCCGTCAAGTCACTGTTGTAATGAAATTGGAAACTTCCCTTTCTCAATACTACTTTTCCAATATGCTTAATGCACGGGCTAATGCGGGATAATATGTATTGCACGTAATTCGAAAACACTGAAGACGTAAGAAAGGAAATTATTCAGTAGCATATCCAAGACTTCAACCTTATGTTTTGCTTTTCCAACGACGACCTTCAAGTCGGAGTAAGTAATGGGTGGACGTCTCCGTTATTCTCCATGCAGCATATTTAGAATCTGTCTGCGACCATGAACGTATGCCCATATTCAAGATACTTGAGAAAAATATGACTACTCCTACACCGAGCGGTTGAAAGTGAGACTGGTATGCGATTATTTGCTACTCGATGGCCAAAATAATCGCATATCAGCCTCTTCCTTATTTTTGATTCTAATTTTCACGAAAAAGGCAATTCTTTAATGAAGAAGTTATGATGAAGGTCTGTTTCATTACATTATGTCGTAAGAAATAGGAATAAGCTGACAAACCCAAAACAAGAAAAATATCTTCAAGCGCTGTTTTCTCAACTCGATGATTTTCTAGATGGGACTGATATGCGATTATAGGCAGTTTAGGCAACTTAATTGTCTATCTAAAAAGTTGAAAAAAATCCGAGATGACCGATTTTTTTAAAAACACTTTTTGTTTTTAAAATACTTTTTATTTAGAGTAGGATCTCAAATTCAAATTTGTCAATATTTTTTTTATGAAAGTGTAGCCACTTTTCTCAAAGTCATCTTTTGATCACTTTATTCTATATTTCTCATTATACAAATGTATCGATTCATAAAAAAACTTCAGCTTTTTTCAAATGGTAGTATAGATAAGTTTGAAAAAAAGATTGCAATGTTATATAGGATAGTAAGATAGATTCTGCCAAGATTCGAACCTACGCTTTTGAAGTGGATTTTATAACCTTGTGATTATAGAGCCCTTTATTTACATTGTTACAGTCCTACAGTGTGAGAAATCAAGCAAAAAGTAATCAACAAGCAAAAAATAACTGAAATTGATAAATTCGAGATAAAGCAGGATACTAAAAATGAAGAAAAAGAATTTTGTTGTTATTCCAACAGATAAAATTAATTGCTTAACAAAACTAATAAGTCTGTATGGGAACAATCAGAAAAAATAAAGTAAATTACAGTTTTAGTACCTTTTTCTTGCAAGGGTACAATGTTCTCGACTACGTTCACCCGAAAAGCAAAAAAAAACCCAATCAACAGAGAAAAACGATGAACCATGTAAAAAGTCGTGCGAAAGAGAATCTGACGTAATTAGATATACTTTCTTCAACCATTTAGAAAATAGGAAAGAGTGTCACATTGAAGCATTGATTATAATTTTCACTTATTGCTTGGCAAGCACTCAAATAACCTAATTCTAGTGGAAAAGAACTCCACTAGTGAAAAGGTGCAAATTGTAATATTCACTCAACTCTTTCACATCCAAAATTGAATGCGAATTTCTCGACCTTTGCACTTAGAGCAGAGGCGGGGCAGCATCAGTATCGCGAAATAAATGACATGTTCAGAATTCAGCATGACCTAATTTCGAGACGACAGAGGTAAAGGACACTCGATGCCGAAACGAGTCATCAACTGCCTACACAACGAAATTCACGGCTGAGTGAGCTGCTGATATCCCATCCCTAGCCGGGCGATGTCTTGCCAAGAGATGTGTTCTATTGTGTGCCACAGTGGCTTCCCCTTCGGCCAGAGACAAGCCAACAACCGAACATGAAATGATATTTTTTGCCACCAACTGTCATTTTCACCTTGCATAGCATTGAGGGAAGGTTCTAACTCTGTGGTGTGCAGAAAAAAGCGAAGCAAATGAGAAGTTACTGTGTCACGCTGGTTGGTGTCGACCGGGCCGGTTAGATGTGGGTGGTGGTGATGGTGATCCGGCATGTTACAGGGATGAAATAAAATAAGGCATCCTTAACCTAGTTTCTCGCACAACAAAAGCTCGACAACCGACACGCTATGTGGCGAAAAATGGCTGGATCGTGCTCTCTCCGTTCATTATTGGAACCGACATCGGTCTGAAATTTCTTCACCTGCGCCAGCCCGGCTGCCTTCGCCTCGTCGCTGGGGTTGCTGATGGATGGAAGCTTTTTTTTTGTGCGCTTTGCTTAGACGATATTACGAATTGAGTCGAGACGTGTTGTCTGTGTTTGCGTAGAATATGGTCCTTGAGACTTCGGAAGCGTAGGGTGATTCAGTGAGGTGACGGTTGGCGGATTGCGTTGGTTTTTCGAAGTTTTCCCTTTCTATTCACGAGTTCGCGGGGAACTGAAGCATGGTGCTTATATGTTAGTTCTAAGAAAAATGTAAGATGTGCCTTTGTAGCTAACCAGTAGGTAGTGGTTCCGTGGAAGTTGAAATATTTTATCCAAGTTTGTAGCTGAGGACGGGGAAAGCAAGCAACTTTGTTAGAATTTCTGTTCTATTTATTCCGTAGGGAGCTGTTGGCAGGAGATCGGAAACTATATGGTTTGAGTTATTTGTAGGATAATGGTTGACAATTTTATTTAATTTCGCAAAATGAAATCTCGCAAAGGCGGCGTCCATAAATTACGTAACGCTCATAGGGGGGAGGGGGAGTATGCTTGGGCGTTACGATTTGTTACACAGGGGAGGGGGGGGGGAGGTGAGTTCAGCGTTACGTAACGAAAAATCTCTGGAGAGACTTTCAAAAACGAGCATTTTTATCAAGGAAATCCTTCTGCAGCGTTACCTAATTTTTATGGGGGGAAGGTGTTGGCGTTACGTTTCGTTACACATGGGCGGGGTGGGGGTCCAAAAATTGGGTTTTTTGCGTTTCGTAATTTATGGATGTCGCCAAAGTGTTACTCATATGAACTATGGACCTAACGAATCTGTCGTTTTCTGTGTCCGCATTTGTTGAAAATTGTTGAATTACACCTAATTTATGTTGAGCTCAAACGTACCAATTGCATTATATATACGACGAACGAAATTCATTCAACCTGGCCCGTCAATCGAGCTGTCAATTTCATCAACCACAACGAACGGAAATCATGACTCAAATATTTTGTGTTGGCCACAGTGCACACAGTTCGCTATTTACTCCCGGAATCGTTCGTCCACGATGCCAATAATGCACCGGTTTGAAAACCTTTTTGTACCAGCCAATTCAACTTGTCCAATATATAATAGCAGTGCACTGAAGGCCGCAGGTTTCGGCGAGATTTGGCTCGTGGCTTAGTTCTTGCGATGAACGTAGGGGGGAAAAAAAAACAGAATTAGCTCACTGAGCCGTCATGCTTTGACTTGTAGCGAATTAGGTTGTTCTTTTAAGGTTCTTTCGAATTTACTTCCTGACGTTGGTTTTGCTCAATCATTGAAGTTTCGCTTTATTTGCTTACCAGTAACGTAATACACGATGGCCCAAGCCACAAAGTGAAAAACACAAACATTTCGAAACCACGTTTCCTTTTTTTTTAGCAAAGTTTCATTATAGCACAGACTTCTGCATTCTTGGCTGCGTATCTAAAATTTGCGTATCGCAAATTGAACCGTCAAAAAGCATCGCGAAGCTGAGCAGAATTCAGTTTCAATTTGAGTTTTAAATTGAAGTCGAAGTTTCAATCAAGAGAGATAGTCGTTTTTGTGTGTTCGCTTCGTCCTTTCTAGTGACAGACTGCTAATTTATTAAATTACTACTTTGTAAATAGTTTTAGTTCGAAGCATTTCCTTTAAGCGATAACTTTGTTTGTTAATCTTTCCTCTTCTTTTTTTTTTCTTTACAGGTAAGCTTGCAAACTGTATCTAGTCTCTTGCAGTAGTTGATTTTAAAGGTAATATAAATAAATAAAAGTTAACCTCAAAAGCCATCTACCATCTCTTTACACAATCACGATCGCCGAAAGGGCTATTCGAGAAACGGTTACGGCTAAAATAAACCGAAACCCACCGAATTCGCAACAGTAACTATCATTCAAACTTGAGTGAGTGACGAGTGTGTTGCTGTAAACATGCAATCCAAAATACGTTGGAGATAATAATAATAATAAACAAACAAACATTATATCATAGTAAGGCAGGTCGACTGGCAGAGTTGTTGTTGCGTTAGTTGGATCGAACCCATCACCCATCATAGCCGACACCGGCGGCGAAGGAAAAAATCAAAATTCGTTGTCCAGTGGAGGTTCGGAGAGGGCGGTAAAGTAGCGGCTGGTGGTGCTACGTTTTCGAATAACCACCTGGCCGTTGGTTTTGCGAACCTCTTAATGCGCTGAACTGAATGCATTGCTGAAAATTTAAAGAAACACTTGATCGATCGACATCGCGCATTACTCAAAAAAGCTTCTGTGTACGAATGGATCGGTTTCTATTGAAAATGAAAATTTTCATTACATTTATCTCAAGCAAGCTTTTAATTAGTCCTTTCTGAAGTAATGCTGACTATATTGTCATCAACTTTCTGTTTGCAGTGCTACATAGTAGCGAGTCACTTCTGAGTGATTTTGTCACTATTTCGATGCTAGTCACTGGAAAGTTAATATTTACGCTAAAAAGCCACTCACTAGAGTCACTATTCTACAGTAAAATGGTCACTAAAGTCACTAATTTAGCTAAAAAAAATTATTGCTGTCTTGAAACTTACTTTGGAAAGAGTGCTTTTTATTTACCGTGTATTTTGACGGTTCGGTTTGTTACGCCTTTTCATTGACAGAGCTGAAGATGAGTGTAAACGCTTATTCTAGAAGCTGTTCGCGTCTGTAACAAGTATTGTGCCTAGAATTACGTAACTAGTTGGATTTCCGCGTCTGTAATCGATTGTACTCTGCTGTTTCTTCTGATGGCAGAGAAGTAATAAAAATTCGACTCATCACTGCGATCAGAGCTTAGATCTATTGTGGTATTACCCAGGTATTTTCTGTACTCCGCACCAGGGTTGATATTTATTGACGCTCTTGAGTGAAAGTGAAAAAAAGCATCCATAAACGTTATTTTTTTACAATCCTTTCAGAGTTCTCCCTTCCCGCTTTTTGCATGCAAGTGAACTGTCAAAACACCTCATTATATTTCATGCGATGGAAGCAAGACAACAAAATCAGTTTATCAGTTAACGAAGATTGTCAAGGCATCGGTCAGTGTCAGTGAAAAAGTGTTTCGGTGAGGTTCATTTCGGTTGAGTGGACCGTTTGTTTTTCTTTTTCGCTTTGAAGTGAAGACCATTTGGTTGAATTTGTCGTCAAATTTTATTCCGTAACCGTGAACGATGCGCGCGATCTATTTCATCTGAGTATAACAGCACGTTACTAGGACGAAAATCGAGTGTATCTGAAAGAGTGCTGCGATCATTGGAAGTGAAAATTGAAAATGATTGGCTGTAATTTTCGAAGAATTTTGCTGGGGAAAATGACTTTTATAAGCACTGCTCCGCACTTCATATTATTAGCAGTAACAGTAAGTGACACGCTTATCATTCATATCAGTGCTTGTGTGTAAATACGTTTCCGTTTCAAGCTTACTGCTCTACTATACCGAGCCTCTGTCCATCCTAACAATATCGCCTAATTACAATTCCCTGGAGAGAACTTTCATATGTTACTTACACCAGTTTTATTATAATAGAGACTTATTTGTGTTAGGAGGAGAGTCAACAGGGGTACTGTAGAATCCAATTTGAAGGAAGGGTACGTGGTGGGGAGCCTGAGAATAAACCCATGCTAAAAGTCCTTTGACAACCAAATGGCCTGATTCTACTAAGATTCGAACCCACGACCACCCGCTTACCAAAGCGGACTCTGTAACCTTGCGGCTACGGAGCTCCCAGCCTCGCACGCTTTCCGTCACCTTGCCAAATTCGAGGTTTAATTCTATATCGTCTTGTTTGGGCCTCAATTCGTTGAAAACTGAACTAGTAACAATTCAAATCTCCTCATAAATCAAGTCCATGTAAACGGTGAAGATTTTTCTCCGGTTTATTTCTACGAGAACCAGTCATTTCGAATCCTATGTTCTAAACACATATTTCCAATGAAAAAAATGTCCATTTAATGTTCCACAAATAATGTCTATGACCTTTATTATTTACTTTTAGGTCACTATGTGAAACTATTTAATAGGAAAAAGTCACAATTGAAGATTTAATAATTTTTATCGAACTGTTGATAAAATCACTATGCATTTTACAATCACATTCAATCTACTTTAGTTGTTAATTCTATCACTGTAGTGATAGACTTGAAATATGAATTTTATGACTTGAAATATGAATAATATGAAATTAGATTTAGGTGTAATGTGAACTATTGATGAATTTTGCACCAACTGGACTGAGGGGTTGGCAACACCCTCTCAAAATTTAATGTGACTTTTTGGGTGTGTAGGCCTTACTAACTATACAACTCTATAAACTTTTTTTTCAAAAATTTATTTGGACTAACATTTGAAATGATTTGAAGATTTCCAACCTTTTTTTATGAATCGATTTATCTGAATAAAATAAAACGAGAGACAGAGGAAAGTTGTCAAGAGATGACTTTCAGGAAATTGTCCGAATTTTCATTTAAAAATATTGAAAAAAAAAACAAACTTGAGATCCTAAACTGCGAAAAAAAGATTTTAAAAACAAGAAGGGAATTTTTTTCGAATAAGGTTTTTTTTTCTAAATAGACAATTTAGTTGCCTAAAACTCGTCTGAACAAATCAAAATGGGCACTCTTACAGAAAAAATGTTTTGCTAGCAACATATTTTCAGGTCCAGCAATTTTCACATTTTTTGGTTCTGAACTCACATGCGTCTCATTGACGTACGATAATGCCAATAGTTAGAGAAAAGTTGTCAAGGGATGACTTTCAGAAAATTGCCTGGGGTTTCCAAAAAAAAAAAAACAAAATTGAAATTCTAAACTAAATAAAATTGATTTTGAAGGCAAAAAGTAATTTGAATAAAAAAAACACATTGGTCGACAAAAGCAAGCAAAAAAGTTGCTCTAAAGCACAAACAAATTGCCCTAAATAGATTATAGCTTTTAGAATGATAGAGCAGAGTAATTTCTCGCCGGGTTCGTCGCTTTTTAGTTTGCTCACGGGAAAACTATATAAATCTCTCAAAAAGTGATCTTTGCTAGGGGCACCTACATTCACAGAAATGGTTAAAAAGCTATAATCTTGTCTTTTTCCAGTTTGAGCTCTAGGCTAAAACCTGTGTTTTATCTAGCAGAATTAGAGAAGGGACAATGGCAAATCGCGATTTCACGGAAGCCGCGAATTCCGCGAAATCCAGCATCGGCCGCATAATTACCAAAAATCCGCGAAATGTCGCGAAAACCCGCAACACGGACGAGTCTAAAGAATAATGGGCACCTCGATGGCAACGGGAGGCCTTTTCATACGCAACCAATAAGATGGAATAGTACTACTGCTCTCTTAAAACGAGATTTTGTCTGCCTGGGTTGAATTGTTTTTGGATGGTTCAGTTACTAGATCCTCTTCGGGCAAAGATTTTGGTGATTGGAGACCTGCATGATAGAGTTCCAGAGTGTGCAAAATCGAAGTTGAAAGATGTACCTACCTAATTCAAGTAGCAAACATTTTTGCATATTAAAAATACGCAACAGTGAGATTGATATTATAATTTTAGTAAGTATTCGAAATGCGGGCGGTTTCATGAGGTTTCTGGTTAGTAAATAAATATCTAAAAATTCCCGGGAACTCGGTAGATGCGGAATGCTGCGTGAGTCAGTATAACATGAATAATACGTGCCTGTTGACCCCAAAATATGATTGAAGACAATTTGACAATATAGTCCGTTCTGCAAAGAAATCATGAATCGTACGGTTAAATTACCGTATATTAAATTGACTAAAACAGGTTTTTTTATTGTTTTTACCCAAAAAATTACCGCGAATTCTGAATATTTTCTATTTCACCACTCGCGAATTTTCAACTTTTTTGCCGCGAATTACCACTGTCTCTACTTATGAGCATTGGCATGTCAAAGGATCTTGAATTACGCAAAAATTTGATCGACCATTTTTTACTTGAATGAAACTTTGCACACGTGTTTGACTCAGCAAACTGAGTATTTTCCTGGGGTGAATACATTTTTCAGACTCAAGACTATTTTTCTAGAAGGACAAAGGCATTTTGACATGAGTTTTGTTTCCTTGTAGCTCATAGCTTGTACTTGTAGCTCATACCTTTTAGCTTGTAGCTCATAAACCAAAACGAATTATGAATTAACGAATGACTTTTACAAAAATAGTTCACGAGGTTGTTTATAATACACGACCGCAAGGTTAACGAAGAATTACGACAGCTTGTCTTATGACAATGTATTTTTTGCAATAGTTAATCAATTTGATGGTGTGAAGCAGTGAATTCCAGTGATTATATCCTTTCAACTCTCTTTTTTAATAATTGATTGGTAATCTTGAAGAAAGGCGTTGATTTTGGATTGTCTCTTACCGATGATACGGAATGATTCTAGTTTTCTTGTTATTCCCCGCTCCGCACGCATACAACAAGTTATAACGATAATACACACACGCTACCATCATACTGACAACTATTAGCAGTGGATTAATGGCTAAAAGCACTAATAAGTCCGGACATGTTTAGCAATGCTACGCAGCGCTGCGGTTCGCCGGTTGGAACGCTGCGATTGAATTAATCGCCTGCTCAGCCTTGCTGGTCTTAAATCTGCTGGATGCGAGTCAGTTCTCTTGCTACAGTAACCGGTTATACAATGAAAACAAAATTTCTGCATACTAGCTTTTATACGAGACTACTGAGAGTTAAACGTGTCTTTGTGGACTAGTGCAACAATAACAACAACATCAAATCGGTTCTTAAAGTCAAATCGTTTGTATCAATGGCGTAACCAGGATTGCCTCCTCTCATAAGAGATGCAGCTTAATGAAGAGTAACCTAAATCAATGACTGTTATTGAGCAAAACAGGACCATAAAAACCGTGTTTCCCATGGAAGCAACAACGATGGCCGCAGGGAATTTTAACAAACAGGTAATTAAAGAAAAAAAACGATAAAGTTATCGTTTGCTGATTGCTATATAGACTGTTTCGAAAATTATAAATACATCTTCTTTCTTGAATAAAACAAAAAACACAGGATTTTTCGGGTCATTTTATTCTGAAATATAGATAATAAGTGCTTTCTTTCTAGTTTCAATTCAAGTTGGGATTATTTTTCGTAGGATACGCGAGTTCTCTAACTCTTCTCTTAACACTACTCATGAGCTTTTGCACAGTGTGTTCTCCGACCATTTTTACCACTTTAAGCCAATCTTTTTTAAATTTTTCAACAATGTCCGCTGGTTTGACATATTTCCTCAGCTTTGCCTTGGTCAAAGCCCAAAAAGTTTCAATAGGGCGAATTTCAAGGCACATTATTATTTTATACCACACATTATTTATTTTATACCACACTAGTGCATCCTAAGAGTAATGGCAGGAAGCAAGATCGGGCCAAAAAATTGGAGGATTGTTATGCTGCTTAACCATGGGTAACAACCTTTTCTGCAAACACTCTTTCACGTAAATTTTACTATTCATTGTGTCATTCGCAATGAACGAACGAGATATTTTCCCACATTCACAAATGGCCTGCCAAACCATTACCTTCTTGCCGAATTTTTCGGTGTAAATGGCTTTCACTGGTCCAGGGACATCCTTTCCCTTCGGTTATGTATAAAATTGCGGTCCTGGCAGAGTCTTATAGTCCAGTTTTATGTAGGTTTCGTCATCCATGATAACAGACCCCATTTTTTTGGTCAGAAGTTTGTCATGAAGCTTCCGAGCTCTCGGTTACACAGATTCAGCTTGTTTTGGATTTCGTTTTGGCTGCTTCTGCTTCCGACGGGTCTGCAGACCCATTCTTCCCTTGGCACGCATCACGTTACTCGTCGAGGTTCCAAGCTTTCTCGCCACATCTCGTACTGATACTGAAGGATGCCGCTTGTAGTATTCCTTAACCTTTTTGTCCATTGTGGGATCAACAGGCCCTGGTTTTCTACCACGTCTTGGGGCATCAGTAAATATGCACTCTTCACAATACTTCCGCAATGCGGTTTGAACTGCTCCGACATTTATACCTTCTTCTCTTGCTAATTTTCTTATAGAAAGACCACTCACGGTGCCCCATTTGTGCACATTTTGCTTTCTTTGCTCGGGAGAAAGGCCACGCATTTTCAAAATTTCGCACTAAATGTTAGAAAAAATGACAGCATCTGTTTCTTTTGGATGTAAACAACAGGACGCAGCCAACGTTTGGTTGAATACTGCAAGTTATTTGAAATGACGGTTGATCGTAAGTGTATTTATAATTATCGGAACGGTTTATAGGTGACAGGGACAAAGCTAAAAATGGGACGGCGGAAGAGTAAAAAAAAAATGAGACAACGCCAGATCTCGAAGTTTTTGCATTTCGGCGACATGTGGGTAAACAAATTGATTTCGATTCTTTCATGAACTCTGTGCATTTTTTTATTCATCGGAAAAAATACTGAAACTTTGAACGCTTCGAGCCCGATTAAGCTGTAATTTTGCATGGGGCCTTCAATCGAGAAGACGAAGCTTTTAAACCCTAACAGTAACGAAATTTGAAGGTCATATATTCCATTAATGAACCGTAAGGTTAAAAAACATGAAGATCAAAGACTCTGGGGGGTTGTTTTACCCTACCCTCCTATTCCCTTCTTGGCTACGCTACTGCACAGTGGTCTAAACTCGAAAAATCGTGATCGTTTTAGATTTGACTGTTAAATATTGATTTTATGTACCTAGTGTCTTCAGCAAGTTTATTTCATATAACAAGGCCTTTCTTCTGGCGTTTTCGGTTTTTTGATCAATCCCTCTAGTGGTTAGATATAAAAACTATTTTTTTTAATTTTCAAAATACCAGACTGCTTTCTTCAGCAAAGTTGTAGGAAAATCTATAAGAAAAAGAGTTGCTGAACACTGTAATCTTCTATCTGTATTTTCAGCGAAAAACTAGAAATATCTTTACAACAATTGAAAATATCAAACCAATATATTCTACAAAAATGTGAAGTTTAGCAGAATGAACAAAATCATAGAACATCTTGAATTGTTTCGACGATTACAGAGAAAGCTATGGACGAATAACTAATTTTGAGGAGTGTTCCTCGTTAAACTCTATTTCGTCATATTAGATGTACAGATAGAAGATTACAGTGTTCAGCAATTCTTTTTCTTATAGATTTTCCTACAATTTTGCTGAAGAAAGCAATCTGGTATTTTGAAAATTAGAAAAAATAGTTTTTATATCTAACTACTTTAGGGATTAACCAAAAAACCGAAAACGCCAAAAGAAAGGCCTTATTATATGGAATAAACTTGCTGAAGACACTGAGTACATAAAATCAATATTTCACAGTCAAATCTAAAACGATCACGATTTTTCGAGTTTAAACCACTGTGCACTGGTTTGTATACACTAAAGTCGCTTTTTACGCGGGGGATACGTGCCGTGTAAAAAAAACCGCGTAAATTCCGGAATCCGCGTAAAAAACCGCGTAAATTCCGGAATCCGTGTAAAAAAACCTGCGTTAATTCTGTATTCCGAGTGAAGGGAAACCGGAATCCGCGCAAAAAATACCGCGTGAATTCCGGAATCCGCGTAAAAAAACGCGTAATTTCCGGAATCCGCGTAAAAAAACCGCGTAAATTCCGGAATCCGCGTAAAAAACCGCATGAATTCCGGAATCCGCGTAAAAAACCGCGTAAAAAAACGTAAGAAGCGACCTTGGTGTACTTTAGCTGTGCTCGGAAAGAAGGCCTTTTTTGATTGGTCGAAACATGATTTCAATAAGCCTCTACATTTTTCAATAGAAACAATTAGTATCACAAAATTTTTGTGAGACGCAAATATGTCTGTGTTTTGCCTTTCTCCTTGAAAGGTATAGCAATCACTTGCAAAACCGAAAGTATAAAAGTGCTCCAAAGGGCCGAATGGCATATATCACTCGACTCAGCTCGACGAGCTGAGCATTTTCTGTATGTGTGTGTGTATGTGCAGATTTTTATTCTCACTCACTTTTCTCAGAGATGGCTGGACCGATTTTTATGAAATTAATTGCAAATGAAAGGTCTTGTTGCCCCATTAAACCCTATTGAATTTTATTATAATCGGATTTTTAGTTTAGAGGTTATGTTTAAAAATGTGAAAATCATGAAACATCAATATCTCAGAAACTACACAACCGATTTGAACAAAATTGGTCTCAAAAGAACGGGCTACCTAGAAAACCCTTAAGTTTTGAATTTTATAAAGATTGAACTTGTGGTTCAAAAGTTGTGGAAAGAAACGTGTTCTGAAGACTGTTTAATCTCACTCATGTTTCTCAGAGATGGCTGTACCGATTTTCATAAAACCAGTGTCAAATGGAAGGTCTGATTGCCCCATAAGACCCTATTGATTTGTTTTGCAATCGGACTGTTGCTTTGCTTGTTATGTTTAAAAATGTGAAATCCAGCTATGCAAAAGAACAAATTTCGAAGATTACTTGGACTCACTCACTTTTCTCAGAGATGGCCGACCCGATTTCCACAAAATTAGTGTCAAATGAATGGTCTAGCTGCCTCAGAAGACCCTATTGAATTTTACTGTAATCGAACTGTAACTTCATTTGTAATGTGCCGACTTGTGAAAATCACGAAACTTCATTATCTCAGAAACTACACAACCGATTTGATTATTATTATCAGATGAGCGGGCTAGTTAAGGGTTTACTGATGAATTATGATTGAACACGTGGTTTCAAAGTTTGGCTGCCCTATACGCTCCCATTTCATTTGATTATAATCGAACTAAGCAACCGTTATGTATTAAATTGTTAATAAAACAACGTAAGTCTATTATCTCAAAGATTACATGACTTATTTGAACATAACTAGTGTCATACGAACGAGTCATCTCTCAAACTTACAAATAACAAACTTCATAACAATTTGATATGTGGCTCAAAAGTTATGGAAAGAAGAGAAGTTCAAAGACTATTTAAAACTATACCTGCTTTGATCGATATACAGTCATGGAGAAAATAATAAATACACTTGAAGTGTTGGATGATTTTTCGTATTTGCGCAGTGATTTTGATTGTTGTATGATGTTATGTTACGTCATAAGGATCTGCAGACACTCTTTTTGAAAGAGGCACGGAGAAATAACTGGAGAAATTTTTTTGTCGGTGATTCCGCAAATTTTTTGCGTGAGTTAGTGTTTTTAAAGTGGCGACAAAAATAAATACACTATTGAAATATATATACAAAACAATCCAAATTAGCTTCATTTCTCTACATATTGTTAGCAAAGTGTTTTTTTACGTTACAAAACTCACTTTCAAAATTTTGTGGCCTGTATTTTGTTTTGTAAAGCCATATTCAATCTTCGTGGAATGTTTATCCCCAGGTTCTCACGAGTAGAAGCTGAACTAACATTTCACGTTGCCTGTCCGACGTTCCATAAATCTGTTTTATTCTTTGGATGATGCTTTGCAACCTAGACTTTCCCAATCTTCCATAGAATTTCTAAAGGATTTAAATTAGTAGTCTGCACTGGTCAAACTAATAATTTTATATTTTCGTTTGAAAATCATCTTCGTGTTTTCAATACTGTATGTTTGCGATCGTTATACTGCATAAAGATCCAGCAAAGTGGCATGTTTTATACGGCATATGGAAGCAAAATCGACCACCTAGGTACACAGGAAACTTTATTCTACTTCAAAAGTGACACATTTTGGCTAGAACTGAATTTTCTAAAAAGTTTTTAGACTAGGGTGCAACTAAATGGCACATCGTGTTTTGGTCGGATGAGTCGCAATTTAACCTTTTTGGTCCAAACGGTCAGCAGCCGGTGAGAAGACCAGTGAATACTGCCTTCAACGCACAATTAACCACGAAAGTAGTAAAATTTGGAAGTGATCACAAAACGGTGTAATACTGTTTTCTGATGCTGGTATGGAACCCATTGATTTTATAACATAGACTATGAATACTAACGACTGTGTAGATATTTTACGTAACGCAATGCTTCCGTATGCCAAAGAAAACATGCTTATTTGTTGGAGAGAAACGATCCTAAACAAACAGTATTGAAAACACGAAGATGATTTTTAAACGAAAATATAAAATTATTAGTTTGACCAGCGTAGACTTCTAATTTAAATCCTTTAGAAATTCTATGGAAGATTGGGAAAGTCTAGGTTGCAAAGCATCATCCGAAGAATAAAACAGACTTATGGAACGTCGGACAGGCAGCGTGAAATGCTAGTTCAGCTTCAACTAGTGAAAACCTGGTGGTAAACATACCCGGAAGATTGAATATGGCTTTACAAAAAAAAGGACAAGCCACAAAATTTTGAAAGTGAATTTTGTAACGTTAAAGGTCACTTTGCTAACGATATGTAGAAAAATAAAGCTAATTTGGATTGTTTTGTATATATATTCCAATAGTGTATTTATTTTTGTCGCCACTTTGAAACACTAACTCACACAAAAAAATTTCAGAATCACCGACAAAGAAATATCTCCAGTCATTTCTCCGTGCCTCTTTTAAAAAGAGTGTCTGTGGATCATAATGACGTAACATAACATCATACAACAATTAAAATCAGTGCGCAAATACGAAAAATTATCCAACTCTGCAAGTGTATTTATTATTTTCTCCATGACTGTATGTGGCCTCAACATAATTTAAATGTGGTGTCGTACTATTTAAACGTTCCAAGTTCATTGATTCCTTGCGGTTTGTTTGAAGTCTGCAAATGCACAACGAATCGGCCTTAGGATATGATCAAAGTCAAGTAACAAATCGTTCGAAATGATTGGTTTTATCGAAATGACAACATCCTCGTCTTAATTCTGAATATATTCATATTGGGTGGTATTCTGTCATTATCAGCAGACTTTCTGGCATCAATCTGATACCGGAAATACCCATATTGGGAGGTATTTTTGGTTGTTTTCCAGAAACTAAAAGTGGTCGTCTTCAAATTCAAAATAGTGTCCAGGGTCAATGTTTGGTTTCTATGCATCATCACGTTTACGGAAATATCCATATTGAGTATTATTCGGTCATTTACGACTGTTGCCTATAAGTTGCCATTTAGCAATTCAAAATGGTGCCTGAGGTCAATTGTTAGCTCCTTGCATCATTCTGGTTCCAGAGATACTCATATTGGATAGTATTTGTTTATTTTAGGCTGTTTTTCACAAACCGGTAGTCGCTATCTTGTATTTCAAAATAGTATTTAGGATACTGGTTAAAGAAAAACTCATATTGAGTGATATTTGGTCACTTTGGACTGTTTTTCAGGAGCCGAAAGTCGTCATTTTGGACTTTAAAATTGCCTGTGAAATCAATTTCTGTCATCTGGGCGTAATTCTGGTTCAGAAAACATTCATATTGAATGGTATTTGGTCATTTCCGGCTGTTTGCCAGACACCGGAAGTCACCATCTTAAAATTCAAGATTGTGTCTGTGATCAATTTTTAGCTTCTGTGCATCTTTCTGGTTCCAGAAATACTAATATTTAATGGGAATCGTCCATTTCAGGCTGTTTTCCAGAAACCGGAAGTTGCCATCTTACAATTCAAAATGTTGTCTGAAGTCGCTTTGTGGCTCCCGTGCATAATTACGGTTCCGGAAATACCATTTGGTCATTTTCTGCTGTTTTCTGAAACCGGAAGTCGCCATCTTAGAATTTAAAATGCTATCTGTGGTCGATTTCAGCCCCTGTGCATCATTCTAGATCCGGATTTTATTATATTGGGTGGAAATCGGCCATTTTCGGTTTTCGGTTTCGGTTTTCCAGAAACCGGAAGTTGCCATCTTACAATCCAAAATGTTGTCTGAGGTTGATTATGGAACATATTTGTTACCACTAAAAACATTCACCTGCCAATATGGTTTCATTTAGTTGGTTAGTTCGCGAGATGTGCAGAAATTTGTGAAAAAACATGTACTTCCAGAAGAGGGAGGGGCGTCAAACCATTATGGACATATTTGTTACCTCTAAAAACATTTACATACCAAATTTGGTTGTATTTTCTTGATTGGTTCTTGAGCTGTGCGGAATTTGTGTTTCATTTTCATGGAATCCCTCCCTTATAGAAGAGGGAGTCGGGTTTCAAACCATTATGTACATATTAGTTACCCCTTAAAACATCCACATGCCAAATTCGGTTTCATTTGCTTGGTTTGATCTTCAGTTGTGCAGAATTTTATGTTTCATTTGTATGGGACCCTTCCTTCCAGAAGAGGGAGGGGTCTCAAACTATCATAGGAACCTTTATCGGCACCAAAAACCCCGATATACAAATTTTCACGTCGATCGGTTCGGTAGTTTTCGGGCCTATATGGATCGGACAGACAGACAGACTTGACTGCATTTTTATATGTAAAGATTACAACATCAATATTTTAGAACCTACACGCAAAAGTTGGATGGTGCGAAACCAGTACAAAATTGTGCGTTTTTAAAGCAATTGTTGATGTAATTCGGAACCAGTATTGCGTGTTGGGCATAACGCAATTAATGCTCTAGCGTTTCTCAAATGTATTTGGCAGCTTCAAACTACTACACCTAAACAGTTCAAGCAGCATTGCAAAGCGAGCGAGAAGCAAAACCATTCTCCTCCTTTCTGCTTGAGGACGAGACATATGCTACGCTTTTCAAGCCTTTTGCACACACGCTTTCGAGATTTTTTTTTTTTTTTTTTTTTTTTTTAAGGGAGGATTTGTTAGTAGCTTAAGTATTTATGATAAATATTAGTAAATAATGAGTATGTGTGTCCAATCACAAATGGTGACTTCTCAACACTGTTAGAAATTTGTAATTTTAATTGTTAGGATTTGTTTGCTTTCGCAATTAGGACTTATCATTCGTAGGGATTTAAACCTACTTGTCAGAAAAGGGGGAGTAAACTTACAACTAACTTAATTGCTAACTTATTGGCTATAAAGAGAGCTTATCGTAGCAATTGAGGATTGCAACGATTTTTGTCGAAAATTGTTAATAATTTTATTTGACATAGCTTCTAATGGTTCAACACCAGTAAGTCTATGTAATTCGAGTGTACCAAACCAAGGAGGACGCTTCAAAATCATTTTCAGAATTTTATTCTGAATCCTTTGGAGCGTTTTCTTCCTTGTTGAACAGCAACTTGACCAGATCGGTACAGCATAAAGCATTGCTGGTCTAAAAATTTGTTTGTAAATCAAAAGTTTGTTCTTTAAACAAAGTTTAGAATTCCTGTTGATGAGAGGATATAAACATCTCGTATATTTGATGCACTTGGCTTGTATACTCTCAATGTGCTCTTTGAAAATAAGAGTCCCAAGTACTTAACCTTGTCGGACCAACTTAAAATAACCCCATTCATCTTGACAACGTGATTATTGTTTGGCTTGAGGAAAGAAGCCCTAGGCTTATGCGGAAAAATTATCATTTGAGTTTTAGAAGCATTGGGAGAGATTTTCCACTTTTGCAGGTAGGAAGAAAAAATATCTAAACTTTTCTGCAATCGACTGCATATGACACGAAGACTTTTTCCTTTTACGGAAATGCTTGTGTCATCGCAGAACAATGACTTTGTGCATCCTGGAGGCAAATCAGGAAGATCTGAAGTGAATATGTTGTACAGGACTAGACCCAAGACTGAACCTTGAGGTACACCTGCTCTGACAGGAAATCTATCAGATTTTGAATTCTGATAGACAACCTGCAGAGTTCGATCAGTAAGATAATTTTTTAAAATTTTGATTAGGAAAATTGGAAAATTAAAAGTTTGCAATTTCGCAATCAAACCTTTATGCCAAACACTGTCGAATGCTTTTTCTATGTCTAAAAGAGCAGGTCCAGTGGAATAACCTTCAGATTTGTTAGCTCGTATCATATTAGTAACTCTGAGCAATTGATGAGTTGTGGAATGCCCATGGCGAAATCCAAACTGTTCATTTGCAAAAATTGAATTTTCGTTGATGTGTGACATCATTCTGTTAAGAATAATTCTCTCAAACAGTTTACTTATTGAAGAAAGCAAACTGATTGGTCGATAACTTGAAACTTCAGCTGGGTTCTTATCCGGTTTTTAAATGGGAGTTATTTTTGCATTTTTCCATAATTTGGGAAAATATGCAATTTTGAAGCAGCAATTGAAAATTTTTACTAAAAAATCCATTGTGCTCTCAGGGAGATGTTTGATTAGTATATTAAAGATTCCATCGTCGCCAGGTGCTTTCATATTTTTGAAATTTTTAATAATTGATTTAATCTCATTCAAGTTAGTTTCAATTATTTCTGCAGGTAAAAAATTCTGGGAAGAAATTAAATCAAATTGACGTGTGACTTCATTTTCAATTGGACTCACAAAATTCAAATTTGAGTTATGAACACTCTCAAACTGCTGAGCAAGTCTTTGAGCCTTTTGTTCATTGGATACAAGAAAACGTTCACCATCTTTTAAAACTGGAATAGGCTTTGAAGGTTTCTTAAGAATCTTCGACAGCTTCCAAAATGGTTTTGAATATGGTTTCAATTTTTCAACTTTAGTCTCAAAATTTTGATTTCTCAGAAGAGTAAATCTATGTTTAATCTCTTTCTGTAAATCTTTATAAATAGTTTTAAAAACAGGGTCACGAGATCGTTGATATTGACGTCTGCGGACATTTTTCAAACGAATTAGAAGTTGAAGATTTTCGTCAATTATTGGTGAATCAAATTTCACTTGAGCCTTTGGAACAGAATAATTCCTGGCATCAACAATTGCACATTCTAATGCGTCCAAAGCGGAATCAATATTCACTTCGTTTTGCAAATCAAGCTCATTATTGAAATTTCTCTCAATATGAGTTTTGTATCTTTCCCAATTAGCCTTGTTATAATTAAAAACAGAGCTCATAGGGTTTAAAACTGATTCATGTGATAAAGAAAAAGTTATTGCAAGATGATCAGAATCAAAGTCAGCATGTGTGATCAAATCACTACATACATGACTTTGATCTGTAAGCACCAAATCAATTGTTGAAGGGTTTCTTACAGAAGAAAAGCGTGTAGGACTATTCGGAGACAAAATAGAATAGTATCCTGAAGAACAATCGTTGAATGAAATTTTGCCATTGGAATTACTTTGAGAATTATTCCATGAACGATGTTTAGCGTTAAAATCGCCGATTATGAAAAATTTTGAACGATTTCTGGTGAGTTTTTGTAAATCACCTTTAAAATAATTTTTGAGCTCGCGTGTGCATTGAAATGGTAAATATGCTGCGGCAATAAATAAAATCCCAAGTTCAGTTTTAACTTCAATTCCCAAAGTTTCAATAACTTTCGTCTCAAGATGGGGAAGAGCACGATGTTTGATTCGGCGATGAATAACAATTGCAACTCCACCGCCGGAACCCTGAATCCTATCATATCTATGAACCACGTAATTGGGATCATATTTTAATTTTATGTTAGGTTTCAAAAATGTTTCAGTAATAATTGCAATATGCACATTATTTACTGTTAAAAAGTTTAAAAGCTCATTCTCATTAGCTTTCAATGAGCGAGCATTCCAATTTAATATTTTAATTGTTTTATTTAAAATCATTGCTAAATTTTAAATTAGAAACAATTTTAATAGTAAAATTTGTGCCTATTTGAATGGCTTCGAACATTGATTTTGCCTGCAACATGGCGTTCATAAGATCGAACATTGCCTGTTGCAAAAAAGAAAGTTTACCTGCCGTAATAGGCCCCAGGCAGTTGACATTAGAAAAAATATTTTCGGCAGCAATATTAGCTGGAGTGATAGGTGTACAATTATTTTCTAGCCTGTTTTGCTTACCCATATTAACGGTCATTTTCGAACTACCAACACTAGGCGGTATAATGTTCGAACTACCTGTAACCTGTGCATAAGTTAAACGGGTATGCAAAGGAGTAGGTAAACTATGTATCTCTGGTACGCTTGGAGAATTTTGTTTTGAAGTTGGTTTTAATTGCGAAATTGAATTTTGTTTACCTTGCCTTGCCTTAACAATTGCTAAACGGACTGGGCATTGATAAAAAATTGACATATGGTTGCCGTTACAATTCGCACAGCGAAAATTTTTACTCTCTTTCACAGGACATGTGTCCTTTTTGTGAGAAGAGTCTCCACAATTAAGACATTTTTGGTCCATGTTACAGAATTTGGAACCATGGCCATAACGTTGACAAGTACGGCATTGGGTGCTTTTCACCTCCGCCATACTTCCTATAAATTTCCCACTTTACACGCACATTATACAATGCATGTGCTTTTTCAAAAAATTTTAAGTTGTTAACCTCATTGCGGTTAAAATGAATTAAATAATTAACAAGGGAAATTCCAGTTCTCTGACTGTTTTCGCCTCGTGATTTTTGTTTCATTAGAATTACTTGGGTAGGGGCTATGCCAAGTAATTCTGTTCACGCTTTCGAGATACTTTTTCTTCTTCATGCATTCCTCTGAATAGCAGCAAGCACGCACCGACAGTATGAGTGAGACTAACAACACTGGTATCAAGTATGTACAGCACGGGTGTCTCGCTCATTTCGTGAAGCAACAAGGTATCGCCTTGCGCGTCGCAATCCGAACCGAAAGAGAAGCGAAAGAGCAACCTGCAAATTGTAAGTGAAGTGTCTAGTCTTGTCGCACATGCATGGAAATTCTACGAGCGAGAGAGAAATTTCTCTCGTCGCCTGCACTGCACCATGAGTAGCAGTCACTAATACACTCGACGTGAGACATAAAGTGTCGGTATATGATACATATTCTGATTTCATTCTATGTCAATGTATTCGCAGTACAACTGTTGCGTTATGCGTTTCACACATTTATTGTGCGTTTTATGTGCAACATTTGTGCGAATCGGGAAGACACATTGATTGTACAAGACTTCAACTTTTGCGTGTAAAGAGTGAATGTACATTTATTGGATTGAAGCGTTCATGTAAATCTATTTTTACAAATAAAAAATTTAATGAGAAAGGCTGTGTCCGACCGCTAGGTGGATTAATTTAGGTTTTTTTCTAATTTTTCAAACAAATTGAGCAAACACTGGGAATTTTCATACGTATCAATTGCTCCATGTATCTCTAGCATGTACAGATTTGAAAATTTTCTCTAGCATGTACAGATTTGGAGAAAATCAAGCTTTCATAAGCACTCGTACTTTAGTGAATTCAAACTCGTTTTTCTCTAAATCTGTGCGTGCTAGAATAAATCTTTCAGCATTTTTGGATTCTGAAGACGTTACTCTAGAAATATAGAGCTTGAAAATTGAAGAGCCAAGTTGAAAGCTACTGTGGGAGACTGAAAAAATCAAGTTTCCATGAAAATACGTACCTTAGTTAATTTAAACTCGTTTTTCTCACAATATTTGCATGCTAAAACAAATACTTCATCGCGTATTGATTCAGGAGACCTTACTTCAAAAATGTAGAGCTTAAAATTTGAAAAACGATTTTCTTATTTGATTTTTTATGAAAATACGTAGTTTTCACTTTCACTTTTACATACCATATTTCATCCACCTGACATGATTTGATACATGGAGCAATTGATACGTATGAAAATTTCCAGTGTTTGCTCAATTTGTTCGAAAAATTAGAAAAAAAACACAGACATATTTGTGTCTCACGAAAACGGGGAGGGGTCCAGAGGGGTGGCATCTTTACCAAAACTTAGAACAACTATTCCCCATGAATAAAAGTTCAACTTTTCCCAAATCGGCCGTTCCGGCCGCTGAGAACGAGCATTTTCAAAAAACAAGTTCCGTCCCGGGTCTTTAAGGGTTAAATTTTTACTCATTTATATGTTGCCGTAAGTCGTAATTCTACGTCAAAAACAAAAAATAGTTGGAAAAATAAATTATAAATTGAGGTTTTTTATAAAAAGTTAAAATTTTCTGAACCTAATTTTCTAGTGTCTCAAAAATGGATGCATTCAGATATTTTTTGAACAACCTTTAATGAAAAATTTAACTTTCATTTGTCCAACCTGGACTCATCCCACTCACCATTTTCGTGAATTGGAATTTAGTGTTCATTTTAAATTTAGTTTGGTAAATCTGGACTCATTAAACCCTTTTTTTCGTAAATTAAAATTTAGTGTTTATTTACAATTTTTTTTGGCAAAGCATTAATAATTCCCTACAATTCATTCTTAAACAGTTTTCCTGTATGACCAAAGGTAGACCAAATGTATCCAACCGCGGAAAATCCTACTAATAAAAGATACGGAAAATACTCATTAGACAAAAGGTCATTTGGCATGGAAACGGTCTTCTATAAACATTATTAACTAAAAACTTTTCGAAGGAGTATTGAGCTTTTATCGATTTATAAGCCTTTTTCAACCAACGTTTTAGAACGTTTAGAATGGTTTCAAATGCTAACAGTTTTCAACGAAGCGTTACGGAATGTAATCACCAATGTGCCACGAGCTAGCTAAAATGTGCATGTTCATGTGACTATGATAAGAGCAATTTCATAAGAAGTTTCACGATTATAATATTTTTTTTTATTGTCATTAATAATTTAGATGCAACTTTTCTCAGATGTGTCTATGGGCTGAAGATGCAGTATGTGCTGTTAGTATTTTTTTTTTAATCAAGACTAATTTTTGGGAAGGTATCAAGTGAAAATGGTATTGATGATAACACATATTTTTAGAACTAGAGCGGTTTGTTAGATAGGTGTAATGTCTTCGGCAAGTTGTAGATAATTATTTTGTCTTAAAAAAAATTGCACCATTAAAAGAATCGTAAGAAAAGAAAAGTCCCGCTTTATTTTCAAATATTATTTTTTGATGAAAATTATAGATAGCTAAAACTTATTGGTTTTCGAATTATGGTTATTTTGATTAGTATGATGTCTTCGGCAAAATTGTAGATAGTAATTCGATTCTTTCAGAATAAATATACACCGTAAGACCAAAAAATGCTTCAGGAAGAAAAACAATAAATCAAATATCTCAAAAACTCTCTTTCCAAAAACCTAAATCTTATCTACCTCAAATTACAAAATGGTAGCTAAACATTGATAATGGTTTAAACTTGAGGAAATACAAAATAAAAGAAAATGTTTTCAAAAAAAAAAAAACGAATAAAGAAAATTTAAATTTTCCTACCTTTTTTTTTGCTGGACAAATTATTACCTACAACTTTGCCGAAGACACTACAGTCAAAGCTGTTTTTGTGCGACTTTTTTAATGCGATTATTTTTTTTTTGCGACTGTTTTTGTGCGATTTTTTTTTTTCGTGCGGTATATGAAAAAGGATCACTTACGACAACATTTTCAGCCATTTAATTTTTCCGATTTTTGGAATGAATTCCAACGCATTACAGAAGTGTTGCGTCCAAAAATTACTATTTGAGCCAGTTTTATGTAGGAAAAGTCACGAATTGCTTGCCTACGAAGGAAAGCGGTTGAGAGGATTAACATGTTTAAAAACGTTTCGTTTATCAATCCGATGTTTTAAAATTGTTCTCATAGGTATTCTAAATCAGAATCAAAAACTTTCGAGTTATTTTTAACTGAATTTTTTTTTGCGGTCCCTATCCACCGCATAAAAAAAGTTTTATTTCCATAATGCTGTGGAAATATTGTTTTGTAGCTGCACGTGAAATTTCAAATGATTTTTTATGCGATTTTTTTGTGCGGTTCTATCCATCGCACAAAAACAGGTTTGACTGTATTTGGTTTTGGCTCTCAAAGTATTTTTACCATTATTAAGTTCTCGGCTCAAATATACTCTCAAGGTTAGATATCTGGTAAGGTGGAACGGGGTTGTAACTTTTTAATTACAATTTTGTGGTTAGGTTGTTTTACTCCTCGATGAGAAAATAAAAGCGTAAAAATCTCAGTTTCCACTAGATATACAAGCACTCAAATTGCTCTTCTAGGCATGCGCTGGCGGTGCAAACAATCGACTGAAGTTTTACGCATGTAGTCCTCATAATTCAAGAGCAAAATTAGCCTGTAAAATTCGAGGTGATCACGACCACATTCCGTTTCACCTTAACAAAGAGAGCGATTCCATGGAAAATAGAGAAAAAAAATTTTAGCATTTCAGAAAAACGGCCTGTTTGATTGTCTTCAGTAAAGTTGTAGGTAATACAATTGCAGTTCTAGAAAAAATATACACACAACAATGTGCAAAGTTTCAGCCAGATCAAAAACGGTCGATTAAAATGGTTGCCCGTTTCTATGGAATTGCACTGCCATTTGCTTATTATGCGGTAAAACTTCAGGAAAAGTTTCTAGGTCGGATAGCCACATACATTTTGTATGATTGGCGCATTTTCCTAACGAAAAGGAGACGAAACGATTCCAAGTAATCTTGAAGGTCTTAGAATGTCGATATTTAAAAAAGGATAACGCCAAATCTTGATGTTTTATGCATTCTTAACGCATTAGATTTGAAGAAAAACAGCCAATAAATTGTTTCTAAAATATTGAAAAATTGTGTTTTTGAACAAGTTGCATAAAACGCTCCCCTCCCTACGAGCTGAAGGGGTGGGGTACCCAGTATATTTTTTTGTACCCAACATTTCCAGAGAACAGAATGTGTGAATTTCCTCTCAGTTATTCGTAAAAAAATCTAAAGTACTGTTCGATAAAACGTGCACCTGACCCATAATGGTTTTAAACTTCTTCTTTGAAAACAGCATAGTCGTAATTATAATTGTAGTTTCGCAAGGTTATGCGAAATGATCCGGTTATCCGCTTGATTCATATAATTTCGGTTATCCTCACGGATCATGATAAACACGAACAAAATAGCAATTATCTTCAATAGCTTTCCACTATCGCTTTAGATGCTTCCTAAAATAAAGAAAACACACAGACATACCGTCTTGGCTGTCGTACGATTTTCTGATTGGACCCAACAACCCAGACACTTGGCCCGCATTCGATTCCATATCATCCACCCTAACCAGGCCACCCTCCTATTTTATTTTGAACGATTAACCCGAATGAAAAAGTACATAAAACGTCTGAGTCTGCACAAAGGAAAATCAATCCCAGACCTACCCTAAGCTTGACTCGCTTGAGATACCCTTACCCAGTGAGTCTGTACGCTACCAGCCAGACTACTGCAACAGAGCGACCGCAAGGAGACCCCCCACCCAAAATGCCCGCCAGATTGAATCCACCGTACTTCAGAAAGCTCCTAGCATGTGCAGGGCAATAACCGGACGAATTGAGTAAATCCAAAAAGTTGGCAAGTATCGCGGCATTTACCCCCGAGTCAGCAACATTAGTCGAGACTGTTTAACGCCATGCCATGGAGCAAAACGAGCGACGATTGAAGGATGCCCTTTACTGAGGGATGAAAAACTAATACAGACGACGACTGCTGCTGAGCTGAGCTGTAGTAGGTTCGCTGTCTGGCTATGTTGACAAAGACAAAAGTTGTCCCAGTACGCTTACCGTCAGAATAAACAGCTTTGCTTGATTGCACATTAGCTGGTATTAAACCCCGTCGGGGTGTTTAGTATTCAAATATTTCTTTTTGTACTATCTATGGTAGATCTTTCAGAAATCTTCTCGCTCTGCTAACCCTTTGAACCTGCTACTGGATATATTTTATGTGAACCCACTGTGTTCAATATCCATCCAGACCACCGCTCTCTTTATGTAAACCGTGGCTGGTAATCGCTATTTACAGATTCCAGACGCGTCCCATTCCAACCCCACTCTGGCTAACATCCCTCAGTTTAGAGTGTACACGGGTTTGCGAGAGAGCAGTAGTGTCACACGCTAACTATTCCACCGTTCTTTGGCAATTTCGCATCCCCAATGGCTGCTCTTCTCGGGAGCTGTGCTGTGTGATGATGGGGTCTGGCATCAGTAAGTTTAACGGACGAAAAGTCTGGCTGACAGTGGGGCAGCCACAGTCCCGGACAGAACCAACCTCAATGTGAGTGCTGTTGGGTCACGATGCTTATATAATTCCAGCTTTATGCTGTTGGTTTTTCGGTAGAATTTTGAGCTAGTTTTTGTTGTGAATCACAATCACGTCGGTTCTGGGGAGAATTGAAAGTTTCGTTTCATTGTTTGCACTTTGCTGCTTTGCTCTGATAAAAGGCTGTAGGATTTTGAGGTTTTATTCGGGATTTCAGCGATGGACAGGTGACCTGATTTCTATGTTGTCTTTTATTGCATTCTCCAGGAATCAATTCTTCTTAAAAATGTTGAATATCAAATCAGCCTTAAGCGGTCTATATTCCTGGTTAATCCAATTTTTTAAAAGTGATGGTGTGGCTCTGAAGTCTATGGCATGTCTAAAACCGTTAAGAAGCCAATATTATAAAAGAATTTCCTGACAATGTCTTTAATGATCTGGTTGGTCATTCTGCAAATGCTTATTGAATTAAATGCAATAAAAGGTATTATGAGTTTTGCAATACCTTCACAGAAGCGAATCGATATTAAAGTTTGCTGTCAACATGCTTGCATACAATTAGTTACAATACGATTCGTTCGCATCATTAGAGATTAGAGACTTGAGTCTTCCTATGCGAAGTAGTAGGATACGAATCATTATTTCGAATATTATTGAGCGATTTCAAGTGTGGAAAAAATAACTCAAAATCGTTTATTCCGTTCCTGTTCTGCTTCCTTTCGATGAGGAGATGCTTGCTCAGAAAAGGCCCAATTTGTGGCGAATATCTCATATAGGCGGCATCCATAAATTACGTAACGCGCATAGGGGGGAGGGGGGGTATCCTAGAGCATTACGATTTGTTACACAGGAGAGGGGGGAGGCGAGCTCAGCGTAACGTAACAAAAATTCTCTGGAGAGACTCTCCAAAAACGAGCATTTTTATCGAGTAAATCCTTCTACAGCGTTACGTAATTTTTATGGGGGTGTAGGTGTTGGCGTTACGTTTTGTTACGTATGGGGGGTGGGGGTCCAAAAATTGGCTTTTTTGCGTTACGTAATTTATGGATGTCGCCATAGCGAGATTCAATGTTCAAAAAAGACAAATCATAACAAGTTGAAAAAAATATTAAATAGTTTTAAAAATATAAATAGGATTAAATTGTTTCATGAAAAAAAAAACTAAAATATATTTTTTAATTTCAAAATATAGGCTAATCAACAAAAATGACTTAAAAAGGAATAAAACCAGTTGTTTTTATGTTGAAAAGCGTATTTTTTCGTGGGTTTCGTACTTTATTATTATTTATTGATTTGTTTAATATTATTATTTCCAAAAACCAAATCTCGAACATTCATTGTTTTCCCGTTTTTAATTTTGATGCGCAGGTAGAAATATCCATAAAAAATGAAAAGTTTCCATTAGATTCTACTACCAATTTCAGAACAATTGTGAAAAATCTTTCTAATTGAGGTTTGGTAAAATATTTTGCGAATGTTTTCGAAACTAGGAAAAAAAGTTAGGTGTGAATTAAAAAATCAAAGACGAGACAAAATTTCATAAAAATATAAAATGGAGTTCTGCCTGTCTGTTTGTCTGATCCATATAGACTTGGAAATAACTGAGCCGATCGGCGCGAAAATTTGTATGTAGGGGTTTTTGGCGCCGGGGAAGGTTTTGATGATAGTTTGAGCCCCATCACTTCGCTGGAAGGGAGGGCTACCACACAAAGGAAACACAAATTTCTGCATGCCGGAAGTCGTTATTTTGGTGCATCGGCTATATTACGGAAATACTCGTTTTCGGTGGTATTCGGCCATTTTGGGCTGTTTTTCAGAAACCTCCACATGTCTAATTTGGCTCATTTGCTTGATTAATTCTCGAGCTATGCAACGTTATGTGTTTCACTTGAAAAATTCAATTCAATTGAAAAATTTCTAGCTCCCAAATCCTCCACATACCAAATTTGGCTTCATTTACTTCATTAGTTCTCGAGTTAAGTAAAAATTAATGATTCATTTTTATGGGAACCCTCCCTTCTGGAGTAGGAGATGGTATCAAACCACCTTAGAAATATTTCTTGCTTCTTAAAGCATTCTCATACCAAATTTGATTCCATTTGCTTGATTAGTTCTCGAGTTATGCAGCAATTCGTGTTTCATTTGTGTGGTAGCCCTCCCTTCCAGCGGAGAAATGGGTCTCAAACTATCATCAAAACCTTCCCCAACGTCAAAAACCCCTACATACAAATTTTCACGCCGATCGGCTCAGTCATTTCCAAGTCTATATAGATCAGACAAACAGACAGGCAGAACTTCATTTTATTTGTATAGATTTATTTCTTCTGAAGAGAATTACTGATGACGATTTTTATTTGTTTGTCTACCAACAAAAAAATAAACAGAGAGCAAGACACAGAAAGTTGGAAAATGAGTGAGCAGGAAAAAATTGAGACAAGGGATAAAGAAAGAAAGTAAAAGAAAAGGCAAGGATATAAAAAATGAGAGGAAGAATGAGAGAAAAGGAACGATAGAGAGAATGAGAGAAAAAGAACGAGAGAGAATAAAAGAAAAGGAACGAGACAGAGGGAATGAGAGAGACGGGGAGAGAAAAAAAAGAAAGAGAAAGAGAATAAGCGAAAAGAAAAGACAGAGAATGAGAGAAAGAAAGAGAGAAAGAAAAAAAGAGAAAGAAAGAGAGAAAGAAAAAAAGAGAAAGAAAGAGAGAAAGAAAAAAAGAGAGAAAAGAGAGAGAGAAAGAGAAAGCAAGAGAAAAAGAAAAAGAGAAAAAAAGAAAGAGAGAGAGAAAAGAGAAAGAAAGAGAGAGAGAAAAAGAGAAAGAAAGGGAGAGAAAAAGAGAAAGAAAGAGAGAGAAATAGAGACAGAAAGAGAGAGAGAGAGAAAAAGAGACAGAAAGAGAGAAAAAGAGACAGAAAGAGAGAGAGAGAGAGAGAGAGAGAGAGAAAGAGACAGAAAGAGAGAGAGAAAAAGAGACAGAAAGAGAAAGACAGAGAGAGAGAAAAAGAAAGAAAGAAAAAAAAGAAAGAAAGAAAAAAAAGAAAGAAAGAAAAAAAAGAAAGAAAGAAAAAAAAGAAAAAGAGAGAGAGAGAGAGAGAGAGAAAAGAGACAGAAAGAGAGAGAGAGAGAAAGAGACAGAAAGAGAGAGAGAAAAAGAGACAGAAAGAGAAAGACAGAGAGAGAGAAAGAAAGAAAGAAAGAAAAAAAGAAAGAGAGAGAGAGAAAGAGAGAGAAAAAGAGAAAGAAAGAGAGAAAGAAAGAGAGAGAGAGAGAAAAGAGAAAGAGAGAGAGATAGGAGATAGAGAGAGAGAAAGAGATTAAAAGAGAATGATAATGAGAGGAAAGGAGAAAAGGAAAAAACGAAAGAGATGATGATACGCATGCATACATTACACATACATCACACACGCATACAAACATTGTTTGATATACAACACTTGGTCCTCCACAGATCGATTTTGCGTTTAAAGTTGAATGTTGCATATGAAAAACACTCTTTGATCAATATCCTTGTATCTAAGCCAAGCGCAGCTGCTTTTATTTGCGCCTAAGAACATCAAAATTGGATATTGCGTTCTGTTAGAAAGGTGCGTTAGTGTTTGGCGTCACATACATCGAATTGTATATACCACTCCGGGCCTCAGATGTATTTTGCGTTTTTCGACCGATTTTATAAATTTTGTTTTAATATAACAAAGGTAAAACAAATGAAAAACCTGTTCTCCAGTTACTTTCGAATTGTTTTCACAAGCGAAGTTTTCTTATGCAGATTCCAATACGTGTGCAGTTTTTCAGATGGGTTTCAAAATTAACGCGATTTTTAAAATTTACAGATAAAAATTGCAAAAAACGATGAAAAGGATTGTTTGAGATTTTCTAGAATTTTGTGTTTATCAAAATCAGGAATAAATAAAAAGTTAGGTGAATTTAGTGAATTGGATATTGGATAAACGAAAACAAAGAAAAGAAAAACAAAACCGAAATCCGCGGAAATTCCAAAATTCACGTATAAACCGCAGCAAAGGCGACTTTAGTGTTAAAAACAAAAACACATAACGGAAAATAATTGAAGTAAAGCGGGCAATGTATTTAATTTTACAAGTATGTGAAAAATAAACGAAAACAGAATGTGTGGTTTGAACCAAAAGGTGTCATTTAGACACAACAGCAAAAAGTGAAACGATATTATTCGTAGGAAAAAATACATTCCCAGTACTTTGATTGGCCAAAACACCGGAAAACATCTGAGACTCCGGGTTCGAGTTTTGTCTTGATGAGGAAAATATTTTCTAAGCCTAAATCACACCTTCTGTTCCCATTCGTTTTACGCACACTTGTAAAATTACAAATATTGCCCTTAAAATGTAGTCAAAAACGTATTATTGAAACTACTTAACCATACATGAAAATTACAAATCTTTGTTGATTTCTGCTGGTTAGTAGTCTGACAGATATTAGCACAAAAAACCCTTACAGAAACTGTTTTCCACGTTAAAAACGTTATTTCTTGTATGTCAAAAATTACATTATTACCACGAATGGTTATCGTATCTTTTGTTTTTGTTCATTATTTTCGATCTTTGATTGTGTCATGTCCCATAGTTTGTCTCAAATAACTTCTAATGCTTCTAAGATAGGGTGCTTGTACTATTTTCTATGAGGTTTGTATTATTTTCAACAGATTAGTCGAGATTTAAAAAGGTGTCCCATTTTACCACCCCTATTCGTTTTACTCGCAATTTCCTTAATGTTCCTCTTTTAGAGAATGCTGCTAGATTGTTTGTTGAAAAAATTGAGGTGTTTTATTCAGAAAAGTTTTATGCGGTTGTCGCAATATTGTTGCGCTTATTTCGTATAACTAAAAAAATGCTAAAAATATTTTTTAAAGGGAAAACATATTGGCATACTGTTGTAAAAGATTGTATCAGAATAGTTTTGAGGCAGATTTATTATTATTCCTGAAGTTAGTCTAGAACAGTGGTTCCCAACCTTTCTGGCCCCGCGGCCCTTTTTGCTAAACACAAAGAGCTTCGCGACCCCCTCAGCGAAGCTCAGAAAGCTTGGCGGCCCCCCAAATGAATTTCTGATACAGGTTTTGCACTACGAGGCTGCGTTTTCCAACCTACCATCATCCTCCAAAGCTGATTTGTTTCACGCCTTGGTCCTAATACGCAGAGGAATTGAAAATTTGCTTTCACAGAGATATCAAGAAACAAATTTTAGTTACCCGTCGAATTTACCAAGAGCTTCGCGGCCCCGTTGCCGGCCGCGTACCCCCGGTTGGGATCCACTGCTCTAGAAGAACGAACTAATCAGATGTAAATTTGATTTATAGTCTCAGTTACCATGTTTTCATGGTGCTGCAGGTTTAAAAACAAAATGTTCAAACATTAGTCACGAAAAGTGCTAAAAGAGCTGCTAAATCCTGTATCGTATCACAGCCCAACAACCGACTAAACATGAGTGCTAAAGTAACACCAAATCTATAACATTAGCACTGGTTTGCTGTGTGATACCACGAATTAGCGGCTTATTTTGCGAGCTATAAAACTATTTCCCCTGCACATACATCCGCGTCCGCCCAGATCGCACCACCGAGACAGTGTTCACACCATCATCAGCTAGCACCTCACTCGCGGGCCGCATTTTCACGGCACAATCCAAAAACAGCGACTTGGCTCCTGCACGCTCCACATAGCACCGTAATGAGTTAATATGTTTACTATCTTCTGCTGATCGCGCTAGTCAAGGATGCAGTTTTTGCCCCCTAGTCAACGCAATGTGTTTATGCTGCCTCGCGTTGCACCGGCAATTATGCTCTGGTAAGATTATACAGTTATGAAATTGTGCCCCTAAACTCACGTGAGGTTCAGAGCCACCCAATGTTGTTGACGGACGGCACCAATCCGAATGGTTTATGCGCTTGGCAGCTCAGCACCATCGAGAAAATCAGAGACATGCAGCACTGCAGCAGACACAGAGTGCTTTCACAGGGTGACTCGCCTACTGTTTGCCACCTAGCATCACGCAAGTTGTCATTTGCGCCAGAAGCCCATGTGTGTGTGATGTAATTGCTGAATCTGTAAGCAGCGAAGACCAGACGAAACGTGGGAGTCGTCGTTTTTTCGGTTGAACTTTTGTTTTTGCAAGCTTTGTAACCACAGTTCTACTGGGGGCAATCTCAATCTGCTTGAAATACAACTCTGACACGTCAAAGATCCTTCAGCTAGTTCATAAATGCATTTCATGGGAGCAGCAAAAAGCAGCTTCTCCTAACTATTCCACTAGACGTAGTAATAAATGCATCCTGCACCTTTCTCTCGCTGCAGTTGTGACTAGGATTTATTCGTTCGCCAGTGTGAGGACACTAACAAGCCGCGAGCGTAAATCGTATTCAAATTTCATGTATTTATTCATTATCGGTTGATATGGGTTTCCGAGCGGACGACTTCTTTTCATATTACTTTTCATATTAAGTGGCGGTACATACACACACACACACATACGCAATTAGGTGGAAAGTGAAGCGTGTGTCACTTGGGTACTTGGAGCAGAAAGCTCTAAGCTTTTAAAGGCTGTAAAGGCTAGTGAAAGGATGGAAAAACTAAGCTGCTGCACCCCATCCATCACGGTCTCCTTTCCGTACAAAGGGGAGAGGTAATGTAAAATGCAGATTTGTCACGAGCACGTCAAAATGTGAAACAGCAGCAGCATCATTCGCATCGTGAAGGTGAAGCCCTTCGGCTTCAGCTTGGCTATTAGCGTTGAACAAATTGCTTAGTTTTCCGCATTGTAATTATCTGCCGAGAAAATTATAGCTACGATCAGTTGGTTAATTTTCGAATTCGGTTCCGGGGTTTCGATTCAATTTTCATCATTAGGTTGAAATTAGATAATTATGATGGGGGTAATTGGAAAATGGTTTATACTGGGTTGTCCTTTGGCGTGAGGACAATCTTAGATTTATGATTTCCTTAGTAAACAAATCTTTTCATTTATTTGTGGACAGGTTATTTTGAACAAATTAAAAGACATTTTCATAAATGTGTTATCGATAAGTTACAATGCTTCAACTGTCTTATTCACACGAAACAAGCACAAAGTAAGTGTGTTTTTATATTTTTGAGTATTTTCCACGGTTTAGAGTTTCAAATGACCGACCAAGTTGCACCGTTTTTTATCAAAGTGAAATCTGTTTTAAGTTTTATCCAAATTGATGTTCGAAGTTTGATATGTTTGTTTATGACAATATCCTCTCAATATCGATAAGTTATTACAATGTATCAAAACTTTATACTTGAAAGTGATGTCTTGATTGAAAAACTAAACTGCTCTGGACTAAAGTGATGTAAACTTTAATGGTGGCAACTTTGTGTGCAATTTTTTTCTTATATCACATTGATAAGTCAACCAATTACATTGAACGCATTTCGCATTACATTGCATGTTTCGCATGTTTCGCATTACATTGAGCAGCAGAGAAATAATTACGTCTATTTTATTACTTTTGCAGTCAACGAAACTCGACAATCTCTTTTTTGCCTCTAATTGCCCAAACCACTCTGGCCTGTATGACAGCAAGTCAGCGCCCCCCGCCTAATTAGAAATATTTTATCACATAGTTTTCACTCGGCCTACCGGCAACGCCTGCCGTCGCCTCGAATGTACGTTCAAAAGCCAGCTTTTAGTTCCTGCTTTTTGTTCAAGATAATGCCATCCTCATTGCACGGCGACGGCGCGACGACAACGACGACGATGGCAACAACTTCACCTCGGTATCTTTATTTTTCCTGTATGCGACATTTACGGTTGCGACAGGTTTTGGTTTGCTTCATGCACTTGCATTGCCAGCCAGCATATGTGTCGGTTCACTGCCAAGAGCTGTCGTTATGTGTGTTTTTTTTTTGTCAAGCAATTATGGCGCCTGCAATTGCACCTCGCTTTGACTATTAAATGTTTTTACAATTGAAATTTTGCCTGCAATCGGTTTACGCTGTGAGCAGACCTTTTTATGTGGAAATCTACCCGCATAGCATAATATCATATTATTTGTTTGTTATCTTAATGAGTGAGCAGATCAAGTTGCGTTATTGTGGCCACATACCCTAGCAGAAAACCGAGGATTCGCTTGGCTGCTGATAGGAAAACAAGGTAAGGTTGCTTGACACATCGATGGGCGGTAATAAGCTTATCGATACATTGGGGAATAAATCCGCTTTCGCAACAACCACGACGACGCTGTGGTCACCGTCGATGACAACGATCACGGTCGTAGGAAGTGCCGCTGCTGAATCCGGTCTAACGAACCACAAAGTTTTTTTTCCCCATTCGAAGCAGCAGCTAAAGTTTCATATTTTATGTCACAAACTGGCCATTTGATTCCGTCGATAAAAGCGGTTTAATGTCATGCCGCCTAAGAGTTGCTGCGTGATTCGTGTGACTGTTCTAGCTTGACTTTAGCAAATCGTGGTGTTCAAAACTTATTTTTTGCTGATTATATTACTATTTTATTACTGTTTATTGATATCTAAAGTGTGAAGTATGGTATGGGAAGTATGCTAAAATTTAATGTTTTTTAAGTTTTCGTAAAATCCACAGAACGAGTTATTATCAATTGCAATTGAACATTTCGAAATTTTCCGTAATTATTTTCCATTAAACTTTTCCCGCTAAACCTATATTTGCTACTGCATTTGCTCGTTCAAACGATCACCAAAGCCATTCATTAGTTGGTGTAGTTCTTGTATTTATTTGCAAGTGGCCGTCCCTCTTATCGTTCGATAGGTACGATATTATTAGTCTGCATTGCAGCCGGTATCGGCACCGCCACCGCCATCGTTGGTGGTAACTTTACGAAATGCAATAAAAACAATCAGAGCCGCGGCCGACCCGATTCTACGATTCGAGACGATGGGGTTTGCACGCCTCTATCTTTACGTTACTGCAATTGTGATGCCGTGGCGATTAGCTTGTTGTAGAAGAGATGAAAGCACAGCAGCTACCTACAAGTGGATTTGATTCTGCTAGTGATCGTTTTGCTCGAGCAGACTCGGCTCCTTTCTCTTTCCGCACAATCTGACGGCCGATCTCGACGAAAGTATAAAGTATAGTATTTATCTATAATGTGCACTTGGAATGCATTTGGCGTACTGACTACTGACTGTTTTATTATAACGGTATAACTGCGATATTCTGCTTCTAATGGTTCCTTAAGAGCCAGTTCGCGAGAGGCGCAACCGCATGTTGTTTTGATGTTCTCCGATTGGCCTGAAATTTCCAGCATGTGTTTGTCTATTCAAGGTAGGAAGTTTTGCAAAATTTCAATTTTTTTCATTGAGGTTAAGTGGGGTAAAACGGCCATTGAAAATGATATGTCCAAAAACGTCCAAATTCTAAAAAGTGCAATAACTCTCTAGCAGGAGTTGATGGATTTTTCCAAAAATTTGTGGTATTATTCTACACTAAGAGTACTTCAAAACGCATGGTAACAATATAGGGTAAAGAGGTGAATTGACGAAAAAAACGCATTTTTCTTTTAAAAATTGTCAATTTTCAGGGTCATCCTACTCTTTTCAACATCGCTAGAAAAAATATCTAAATATGGCGTTTTGTAGAGCAACTCAAAAGCTTTGATGTCATGTATAAGCCTAGTTTGCCAAATGGGGTAAAACGGCCATAGAAGGTTTTTTTCAAAAAACTGTCAAAATCACTAGAATCACTCTAGTTCCTGCTAGACTTAAAAGATTTTACTAAAAATTTGGATCATCATTGTACCTCACCAGAACTACCTACTTCACCAGAAGATACGCAATTCGGAGTAAAACGTTCCTTGAAGATTTTTTTTTTTTTCGAAAAATGCCGTCAAAATCACCAAAACTGCAATAACTCGGGTTAGACTTGATAAATTTACTGAAATTTTAGATTATAACTCTAGTTAGATACAAACTTAAGGGTAAGATGACAAAAGTGACTAATAGATTAACATGACGAAAAAAAAATATTTTTCTTGGAAAATACTACTACATTTGAAAACTGACTAAAAAGGACTGAACTTTTTCTTGACTTTTTCACTAGGTTTCAAGAAAAGCATCAAACCTTGTAAAAGACAATATCGATGAGACGGTTGCTGAAAAACTGCAATATTTCGAGTTTTGTTAAAGCAAATGAAGTAAGTTATGGTTTGAGTTTCATGTTCATCTTTTTAATTTGATTGTTTTTAAATTTAATTTAAATCTTTTTAATTTGATTATTTTTTACTTAATTGTCATCGGTCTCATTCTTCGCTTTTTCCTGAGTGTTGGCCAAAAAAAATCATGTTACTCTGGTTGCTGTTGTATCAACAAAAATGAACAATCATTTTGAAAAATCACGACTTCGAACATTAATGCTCAACAATTTTTACTCATGATGTTCTTCAACGTTCATCAAAGCACCATCTTCCTTTACGCTAAGTTTTGCATACATAACTATTGCAGAGAATCGTGCAAATAACGATTTTGTTTGCTCCACGGATAAGTAGGTACTCGGTTGGAATTATTTATTTTCGCGACCATCATGTCGATAATATCTTCTACCTTGTTTGAAGCTTTTCGTGAAGTCAAGGAAAACTTTAGTCTTTTTTAGTCACTTCCCAAAAGATGCATCTGGATATTATGCCAAATAAAAGCTTTGTAGTTGTTTATAAAATGCTAACTTCTGGTTCTGGACCTTTTCTGTAGAGAAAATAGCACCCCGAAAATCGTATTTCTCAAGAAAAATATCGATTTTCGTTAGGGGCCATCCACATACCACGTGGACAGACTCCGTGGACAACTGTCCATATAAATTCTAAAAAAATTGTATGGACCGTGGACATTAGCCAACAACGCCTCAGATATTTTTTCTAGCGATGTTGAAAAGAGTAGGATGACCCTGAAAATTGACAATTTTTAAAAGAAAAATGCGTTTTTTTGTCAATTTACCTCTTTACCCTGTATTGTTACCATGCGTTTTGAAGTACTTTTAGTGTAGAATAATACCACAAATTTTTAGGAAAATCCATCAAGTCTAGCAGGAGTTATTGCACTTTTTAGTATTTGGACGTTTTTGGACATAACATTTTCAATGACCGTTTTACCCCACTTAACCTCAAAGAAAAAAATTGAAATTTTGCAAAACTTTCTACCTTGAATAGACAAACAAACGCTGAAAATTTCAGCCCAATCGGAGAACATCAAAACAACGTCCCTCAGAAAGGCGGTTGCGGCTCTCGCGAACTGGCTCTTAATAACTTGTGCAGAGCACTTGGAAATAGCAGTAGTGAAAATCGTTTATTTTTTATCAACTGTTTGCTTGCTGCACGAACAACATATAGTATTGAGAATGCAGAAATTTGTACCGAGATTTTTGACTGAAAAAAAAATTGGACAATCTAAACTGTTTTCTCCTACAGATTTTTCAAATCGGGATTTATTTTATATTCGTACAGGTTTGTGCTAGAGGGTCCCAGAATTTCACGAATAAAAGTCACAGGTTAAAGTCTACCGAAGAAAAAAACCTAATAGATTCTCCCCGGTTTGCACCACCATTTATTACCGTGAAATGGGGTGACTTTGATCACCTGAAAATTCGTGATAAAAAAATTGTACACAAAAGATATTGCTCTTTCAACACTAGGCAATGTTAACGTGACCTTAAACGCAACTTTTGCATGATTCACATACCTGTCAAAGTTAACCCTTGCATGCCCGATGCAATTTTTCATATTTTCGAAAAAAATTTCTAACTCAGTCAAAACCCAATCAAATTTGATCAAACAAGTTTCCAAATAACAAAAATAGTATTGAATTTAGTTAAAGTAATCTTAGGGTTAATTACGTTAAATTTGGAGAAGTGAGTGAAGTTTGATAAAAGCTCAAAAATGTAATTTTCAACAATGATCATTCCATACCATTAAAGAAATACTGATGAATTCGCAGGAAACCACAAAGATTTTAATTTCAGAGCTAGTTTTTGAGATTTTGCGACAAACCGAATTGAAATCGGTCTAACGACGATCAAATAAGAGCAAATTTAGCAACAAGCAGCTCGTGAACCAAAATAAACAAATTCTAACCTAAAATATCGTTATTTTCGTTTCCAAACTAGCTGTAAATGATATTTTTAGTACAGAAATCATCATTAATTTTTATCATATCGAAAAAAAGCACATTGTCAAAAGAATGTATGGATTTCAATGGTGATCAATTTCACCCCAATTTACCTCATAGTACCGAGTTTATTTCATGAAATAGACGATAGAAATTTCACCAATAGCCATAGAGGTTTACTGGAGCACATACCACACGCAAAAGTTGGATGGTGCGAAACCAGTACAAAATTGTGCGTTTTTAGCGCAATTGTTGATGTAATTCGGAACCAGTACAATGATTGCGTGTTGGGCATAACGCAATTAATGCTCTAGCGTTTCTCCAATGTATTTGGCAGCTTCAAACTACTACACCTAAACAGTTTCAACTGGTATCAAGCAGCATTGCAAAGCGAGCGAGAAGCAAAACCATTCTCCTCCTTTCTGCTTGCTACGCTTTTCAAGTCTTTTGCACACACGTTCTCGAGATACTTTTTCTTCTTCATGCATTCCTCTGAATAGCAGCAAGCACGCACCGACAGTATGAGTGAGACTAACAACACTATGGTATCAAGTATGTACAGCACGGGTGTCTCGCTCATTTCGCGAAGCAACAAAATATAGCCTTGGGCGTCACAATCCGAACCGAAAGAGAAGCGAAAGATCAACCTGCAAATTGTATGTGATGTGTCTAGTCTAGTCACTGATACACTCGACGTGAGAAATAAAGTGTCGGTATATGATACATATTCTGATTTTATTCTATGTCAATGTATTCGCAGTACAACTGTTGCGTTATGCGTTTCACACATTTATTGTGCGATTTCTGTGCAACATTTGTGCGAATCGGGAAGACACAATGGTTGTACAAGACTTCAACTTTTGCGTGCAGTACTTGTTTTAAAATTATACTATTTCGGGAAAAATATAGGATAACCGCTTCTATATTCATCTCATCACGCCTTTTTAATCAATTTATCGCCAAATTTTAGCGATTACCCTACATGAAGCTAGTTAATTGGAAATTGTTATAAAAATTGATCAATTTCACCCCGTTCCATGGTACTTTAAGAACTCATAAACCTACACCATCATTCCATTTTGTAGGATATTGAGCAAATTTTTTTATTGCTTTAATTTTTTATTGTAATGCAATTTTGAAACAGCTATTGAAATTTTTCTAAAAATCCCATGTGCTCTCGGGAAAATGTTTGATTATTGTTTTTTTAATAGGGGGATGTTTTATGATGAATTAATTATTTACTAATATTTATACAGGATTTTTATTGTGTGTTCTGCTACAAGCGGTGACATATCAACACTATTACATATATTTTAAGCTTTATTTTTTTAAAAGACTGTAATTGCTTCCGCAGTTAAGTGAATATAATTGTAGGAAAATTGTAAACCTGTTTTTTTTTTCTTCATCTATAGTTCATTTGACACGGCACAAATACAATTCAATTTATGTGAAGAAAAAAAAATACAATTCAATGTTTAACGGCGCCAATTATATCTGGTAGCTTACTTTCTAAAGTATCTTAATAACTAAAAGCAAATTTTTTATCCTCGCTGCCGACTACGAGCTGAAACTAAATCTAACTTAAAGCTAGAATATTTTGCATTAAAAGCACAGGTTTGCTGTTTGATGGTTTTCATTGCCATGGGTAAGCAGCATATTAAATTTGTTTCGCTGCTGGGCCAAGATATTACGGACTGGCATATTGGGTTGTTTCCATCGGGCCTTGAGAGTATCGTGCGGGTCTGATTGCTGTTTCCGGATCCGGGGTCTTAACGTGTTCTTGTCGTTTGGTTGGATGTAGGCGGAAGGGCATAGGACTAAACTGGGGCGTGGATGGATTTCAGGAAAACGTATATAAGGGACATGTAGGATAGGTCACGGCTCGCCAAGACATCACGAACAGGAACAGCCGGCTGCCTACCTCCGGCCTGCAGGGAAGCTATTAATCTAGACCTGGCGTCACGGTGTACAGGGCATGACCAAACAACGTGCTCTATGTCGTGATAACCTTCACCACAGGCACAGATACCACTCTCCCCGAGCCCAACACGACGGAGATGCGCGTCAAATCTATAGTGATTGAACATAAGCCGGGACATCACGCAAATGAAATCCCGACCTACATCCAACCCCTTGAACCACGGGTTCGTCGACACCTTGGGGATTATGGAATGTAACCACCTTCCCAGTTCCCCTCTGGTCCAAGCATTTTGCCAACTGATGATCGTATTCTGACGTACAAATGCGAAAAATTCATTAAAGGCAATTGGTCTTTCATAAATATCACCGTTTGTTGCGCCCACCTTAGCCAAAGAGTCCGCTTTCTCATTACCCGGTATCGAGCAGTGAGAAGGGACCCACGCTAAGGTAATCTGAGTAGATTTTTCGGATAAAGCACTCAGATGTTCCCGTATTTTCCTCAGGAAATACGGAGAGTGCTTAACATCTTTCATCGATCGGAGAGCCTCAATGGAACTGAGACTGTCCGTAAAGATGAAATAATGGTCCGTGGGCATTTTTTCGATAATCCCTAGGGTGTACTGAATTGCAGCTAATTCTGCGACGTAAACAGAAGCAGGATTATCGAGCTTATGGGAGACGGTTAAATTGTTATTGAAGATACCGAAGCCAGTGGACCCATCAAGAAGTGATCCGTCAGTGTAGTACATATTGTCGCAGTTGATGTTTCGATATTTATTGGAAAAAATTTTAGGGATCTGCTGCACGCGTAAATGATCCGGGATTCCACGAGTTTCTTCTATCATGGATGTATCGAAAAACACAGTAGAATCAGAAGTATTTGATAAGTCGACACGATTTGGAATATTCGAAGAAGGGTTAATATTTTGGGACATGTGATTGAAATACAATGTCATAAAACGGGTTTAAGAATTAAGTTCGATTAACCTTTCAAAATTTTCAACCACGGGACGGTTCAAGACTTCACATTTGATTAGAATACGAGAAGACAGGCTCCAGAAGCGGTTTTTCAATGGTAGTACTCCAGCTAAGATCTCCAAACTCATCGTATGGGTCGACTGCATGCAACCCAAGGCGATACGCAAACAACGATACTGTATTCGCTCCAGTTTGATCAAATGTGTGTTTGCTGCGGAGCGGAAGCAGAAACACCCGTACTCAATAACAGACAGTATCGTTGTTTTGTAAAGCCTTATAAGGTCTCCTGGGTGGGCTCCCCACCATTGTCCGGTTATTGTACGAAGAAAATTCACTCTTTGTTGACATTTTTTCATCAGATACCTCACGTGACAACCCCAGGTGCTTTTAGAGTCGAACCAGACACCAAGATATTTGTGTACCAAAACCTGGGAAATCGTTTTACCCATTGTGTTTGAAGCTGAGCAGGTTCATGCTTCCTAGAAAAAACTACTATCTCAGTCTTCTCCGGAGAGAATTCGATACCTAGCTGTAAAGCCCAAGCAGACAAATTGTCCAAGGTATCTTGCAATGGTCCTTGCAAATCGGCAGCTTTGGCTCCTGTAACAGAGATTACACTGTCGTCTGCAAGTTGTCTTATCGTGCATGAATTTGCCAGACATTCGTCGATGTCATTTACATAAAAGTTGTAAAGAAGGGGGCTTAAACATGAGCCCTGGGGAAGACCCATGTAGCTAATGCGAAAAGTTGCCAAATCGCCGTGCGTAAAATGCATGTGCTTTTCGGACAACAAATTGTGCAAAAAATTGTTCAAAATTGGAGAAAATCCTTGTCGGTGAAGTTTACCCGAAAGAATGTCAACAGAAACGGAATCAAAAGCCCCCTTAATGTCCAAGAACGCAGACGCCATTTGTTCTTTGCGAGCATACGCCAGCTGAATATCTGTTGAAAGCAACGCAAGACAATCATTCGTCCCTTTGGCACGGCGGAAGCCAAATTGAGTATCTGGTAGTAGACCATTCGATTCGACCCAATGGTCTAAACGACGGAGTATCATTTTTTCCATCAATTTCCGGATACAGGATAGCATTGCAATCGGCCTATAAGAGTTGTGATCAAAAGCTGGTTTCCCTGGTTTTTGGATGGCGATCACCTTCGCTTGCCTCCAATCCTGCGGTACAATGTTTTGCTCCAGGAACTTATTGAACAAGTTCAACAAGCGCCTCTTGGCATTGCCGGGTAGATTCTTCAACAAGTTGAATTTGATTCTATCTAACCCAGGCGCGTTATTGTTACAGGACAGGAGGGCAACTGAAAATTCTGCCATCGTAAAAGGTGATTCTATCGCGTCGTGGCCCGGAGACGCATCGCGAACAATGTTTTGCTCAGGAACAGAGTCCGGACATACTTTCCTGGCAAAATCAAATATCCACTGACTTGAAGACTCCTCGCTTTCGTTGACCGTTACGCGATTCCGCATTCTTCGGGCTGTGTTCCAAAGAGTGCTCATCGATGTCTCCCTCGACGTCTCGTTCACGAACCGACGCCAATATCCGCGTTTCTTTGCTTTCGCCAAACTTTTAAGCTTGGTATCAAGCTCCGAATACCGTAAATAGTCGCCAGGTATACCTCCCTTCTGGAAGGCCAAAAACGCGTCGGATCTTTGCGTGTAGACATCGGAGCACTCTTGGTCCCACCACGGAGTGGGAGGCCGTTCTTTGATCGTTACGCCGGGATATTTCTTCGTTTGGGCTTGCAACGCGGCGTCGAGAATCAAGCCCGCGAGGAGGTTGTATTCTTCAAGTGGTGGATGATGTTGAATCGACTCGACCGCTTTTGAAATCATTTCCTCGTATAACTTCCAATCGACATGCCGTGTGAGGTCATACGGAATGTCAATTGGTCGCATACGAGTTGAACCGTTAGTAATTGACATGAGAATAGGCAGATGGTGGCTACCGTGAGGATCGAGGATTACCTTCCATGTGCAATCCAACCGTAGCGACGTCGAACATAAGGATAGATCCAAAGCGCTTGGGCGCGCTGGAGGTTTCGGGATACGTTGTTTAAAATAGTCATGTCGAAGTCATCGCAAAGGTTATAGATTAAAGAGGAGCGGTTATCATTGTAAGGGGAACCCCAAGCCACACCATGAGAGTTGAAGTCTCCCAAAATCAAACGTGGCGAGGGAAGAAGTTTTATTAAATCAAAGAGCAGCCGTTGCCCGACCTGTGCTCTGGGAGGAATATATATTGAGGCAATACAAAGCTCTTTACCTTGTATTGTCATTTGACATGCGACAACTTCGATGCCTGGAATCGAGGGGAGGTTAATACGATAGAAAGAATAGCACTTTTAATCCCTAAAAGTACTCCTCCATATGGAGTGTTTCGATCAAGGCGAATAATATTAAAATCATGGAAGTTGAGATCAATATTTGCAGTAAGCCAAGTTTCACAAAGGGAAAATGCATCGCATTTGTTTTTATTTATTAAAACTTTAAACGAATCAATTTTTGGTAAAATACTTCTACAATTCCACTGTAAGACAGAGATAGAATCCTTCATATACGCAGTTGAATTAGGCATCGAAGGATACAATCGCTGCAAGGAGGGGCCATTGGGCAGTCAACTGCTTCAAAAATGATCTAACTGTTGGGGGAATGCTGTAAGAAAAATTTTAATTGGATCGGGTACATTGAAATTTTCAAAAATCCAGTCCACAATGTCAGAAAATTTCACTAATCCAGAGTTTGTTTCATCAACTGGATGTGCAAAAGGACCAACTGGGGTTTTAGATGTTCCTGGCAGTGCTGAGAACTCCTTCTCGGACTTTAAATTTGCAAGCCCAGGAGGAGTTTGCTTCGGTTTTTCCGCAGCACTGTTTGGTTTGTTCGTACTTTTCATTACACTTTGGGAAATCTTAGGACCTTTACGGGGAAGTTTAGGAGAAGAAACATTTTTCCTCTTCCTAGACTCCCCAGGATTGGCATAAGATGTTCCCGTTGATGAATCGTCAGAATCGGTTTCATCAGAGGACAACAGATCAAAGGGGTTCGATGTTATGGTAGAAGTGGTCACGGTCTTCTTCAGCATTTCAGCATAAGAACGCTTTGAACGCTCCTTAAGTGACCGCTTGATTTTATCTCTGCGCTGCATGTACACCGGGCATGTGGAGAGCTCATGCTGGTTTTCCCCACAGTGAATACATTTTTCAGCATTAACACTGCAAGAATCTTCCGCATGAGTCTCCCCACACTTGCTACATCGTGCCTTATTGCAGCAGTAGGCGGCTGTGTGGCCTAACTGCTTGCAATTGGTGCAATTCATAACACGGGGTACATACGATCGATCGAGACGTGGCTAGGGAGTGCAGATCCGGCAAACGTAACGCGAAACGAGTCTGACGGAGTGTAAACTTTTTTACCGCCGACGAGAGACATGGACCGCAATTGCTTACAATCCAAAATCTTCGCCTGTGTTTCGGTATTTTTGAAGCCACCGGTTGCGCTTTTTAGGATACACTCGACAGACAGACTCGAATCGGTTATGACACCGTCGATCTCCACGTCTCGTGCGGGTATGTGAACGCGATACTCGCGTGTGAAGAGCTCAGAGCAAGCGATAGCATTGGCCTGTGCCAGATCACTGACCACGACACGGAGCTTGTTAGGTCGGACCTTGGAAATTTCGGTCACGGCCTTGTACCCCTTCGTCAGGTCTTTAGAAATTTGCAGTATGTTTAATCGCTTTGAATTCACTCCTGCCTTTGGACGAAAATAAACAGTATAGCTGCCCTGTTGAGATCCGTCCGGGTAAAGCCTGGGGCGAGGGGGGACTGGAGAATGAACAGGGAAGGGGGTAACAGAAGGGTCAGGGTCAGGGGGGTTCGGGGATGGTGGCACGGGAGGCGAGGGATCTATATCCACCGCGCTAAATGTAGCGCACTAGCGCCGACAAGAACACGTACCTATTTACTTCTCCCTTCCAGCAGTGGTTGTCCGATCGTTCGAAGCTGCACCCAAATCAGCCAGCAGCACCAATACAGCCACCAGCAGTGAGCCGGGTGTGAGATCACTCAGCACAGCGACACGACTCGACTGTCAACTGATAGCCTTGAATTAGAAAGATCTATTCACTGTGCACAGATCAAAACTGCAGCTGGTATTTTGCACCAATACAGCCAAAGTTGCGAACCAGGTACAGAACGTAGCGACAAAACTCACAATCTAGTTGGCCTTTAGCGCGAATAATACACTCTTTTGTTTGGCTATTCGTACACACAGACCGGATTGTAATAGAACGACTACTTTGCACGTCCGTTTCTGTCGAGTGTTCGACACGGAATGGTAAACCTGTTTGTCGAGAATAAAAAAGAAATTTGGAATTAAACCTTAGGTGGCATCCATAAATTACGTAACGCTCATAGGGGGGAGGGGGGTATCCTTGAGCGTTACGATTTGTTACACAGGGGAGGGGGAGAGGTGAGTTAAACGTTACGTAACGAAAAATCTCTGGAGAGATTCTCCAAAAACGAGCATTTTTATCAAGGAAATCCTTCTGCAGCGTTACGTAATTTTTATGGGGGGTAGGTGTTGGCGTTACGTTTCGTTACATATGGGGGGTTTGCGTTACGTAATTAATGGATGTCGCCTTAATCTAATCTTAAACCTATCTTACTGACAATAAAGTGAGCTAATCGTTGTAATTGAGGATTGCTACGATTTTTGTCGGAACTTATTGATAATTTGGTTTGGCATATTTTCTAATGTGTCCACATTAGTAAGCTTGTGTAGTTCATTCGTGCTAAACCAGCGAGGACGTTTCAATATCATTTTCAGAAGTTTGTTCTGAATCCTTTGAAGCATCTTGTTTCTGGTTGTACAACAACTTGTCCAGATGGAAACTGCATATAACATTGCTGGTCTAAATATTTGTTTGTAAATTAACAGTTTATTCTTGAGACAAAGTCTAAAATTACTGTTATCAGAGGATTTAGAGGATACAAACATTTTATATTTATTTCACTTTGTTTGGATATTCTCAATGTGCTCCTTAAAGGTAAGATTTTTATCATTAATTAGCCCTGAATATTTAACTTGGTCAGACCAATTTAAGATTGCACCGTTCATCTTAACAACATGATTATTGGTGGGTTTGAGAAAAAAAAGAAACTGAGAAGTGTTGCCGCTGAAAGTAAGCAACTGAGAAGTGTTGCCGCTGAATAAAAAGAAAACGAATTTCTAAATCAGCTACTCGAATAGCAGGGATATGGCAATTATCAACTTTACTTCATAAACGTAAATATAATCCATAAAGTTGTCTATTATCATTAGATTTGTATGGAGAATTTGTGACCAACATATCGAAGAAAATATGAAAATGTATGTTTTTTTTTTTCATATATAGAGCCTACCTATGAAAAAGACAAATCAAAAAACAAATTCAATGGTATTATTTAAAACTATCTTCGTACCTGTGACTATTAGAATAACAACCCCGTTGGTAATTACTTCAGGTTAGCATAGAGACAGAGTTCGCATGTCAGTGTTATTAAATTATTCTAATGAACCCTCTAATCTTTACCTGTATTTCAGTTGAAGCAATTATTTACCTAACTCACAATATAAACAAACCTAAAGGCGGTTATGAGCACCAATCTGCGTTCAGCAGTTGGGCAGCGAATTCACACTTCCAGTGTAGTTTCTATTACATTTCAAAATTTGAAAAATCTTCTAGAAGTTTCTTTTTAGTTTAATGTGCAATATGCACATCATGGACTGTTAAAAAATCATCTTCTTTCGCTTTTAAAGAGCGAGCATTCCAATTTAGAAAATTTACAGCATTATTTAAACTCATTGCTGAATTTCAATTTCATAACAATATTAGTTGTAAATTTTATACCTTTTTGAACAGCCACGTACATCGAGTCACAATTCAACAAAGCAGATATTAGCTGCAGCATGGATTGTTGTAGGTAGTCAATCTTCTCGGAAGTTGGACTACCTAAATCAATACTGGCTGACTTTTCAGCACCAAACACGAAAAGTTTGTTGATGTTTGAATTCGGCATTGCGTGAGATTATGGTTGCCTCCGTGTCACTTGGAATTTTCCCACATTTATTCGCACATTGAATAAAACATTTGCTTTTTCCAAAAAATTTGAATTGGTGCGATCAAAATGTACCAAGTAATTTTTCTTGTGTATTCCAGTATTATAAAAATTTGCATTTGATTTACGTTTCATCAAAATTACTTGATTTGGGGAAAAACCAAGTAATTCTGTCAAACAATCTTTAATTTCATCAATAGTTTGGTCATTTGAAAGACCTTTCAAAACAGCCTTAAACGTTCTCTCGTTTTTGGCGTCATATGTATAAAATTTGTACATCTTTTCAGTCAAATACTGTAATAGATGTTTATGGCCTTCAAAAGATTCGGCCAAAATACGAATTTCGCCTCGGTGGCCAATTTGAAGATTAACCTTCACATCAGAAAGAAATGATGAAAGTTCTGAACAAAATGCTTTAAAATTTGCAACTATTATCACAATTGGTGGAACTTTGGCTTTCTTCATACCGGCATTTTGCTCAGAATGAGAAGCTTCAAATTCTTGATCCCCTATACTGCCTATAATCGCATATCAGTCCCATCTGGAAAATCATCGAGTTGAGAAAACAGCGTTTAAAGATATTTTTCTTGTTTTGCGTATTCCACCTGTTTGAGATGGGTTATTCTTATTGTTTCGTTATAATGTAATGAAATAGACCTCCATCATAACTTCTTCATTAAAGAACTGCCTTTTTCGTAAAAATTACAATGAAAAATAAGGAAGAGACTGATATGCGATTATTTAGGCCATCGAGTAGCAAAATAATCGCATACCAGTCTCACTTTCAACCGCTCGGTGTAGGATTAGTCATATTTTTCTTGAGTTTTTTTTAATATGGGAAGACGTTTATGGCTCCTGAATATGCTGCATGGAGAATGGCGGAGACGTCCATCCATTGCTTACCCCGACTTCAAGGTCGTCGTTGAAAAGCAAAATATAAGGTTGAAGTCTTGGATATGCTACTGAATAATTTCCTTTCTTACGTCTTCAGTGTTTCGCAATACGTCTTGAATAAAATTATTCCGCATTAGCCCGTGCATTTAGCATATTGGAAAAGTGGCAATGAGAAAGGGAAGTTTTCGATTTCCTTACAACAGTGACTTGCCGGAAGATGACTGCGATAAAAAGAGGTACAAGCTGGTTTTAGCTAAGCAACTAAAAACGATTTATTCTGAGTTCTGACAATTTCAACTTGAATGATCATTTGAAGTGAGCAGATCATCCACAGGAAATTACCCCTTGCATAAAACAGTTTTGCTCAAGGCTATTATCCCTCTGATTGACAAAACCAATAACCTTTCGGGAACGAACTTTCAAAAAAAGTTGCAGTTCCAGTGTCTACTTAAAATTTACTTAAGTGTGGAATTTATTTAATATAACCTTGGATTTATTAATTTTTTGATGATTTTTGAGCAGTGAAAGCTTGAAAAACAGCACCATGTATTTATTATATGGATTGAAGAAAAAAATATGGCCATTCTCAGGAAAAACATTTGGTGGGACTGATATGCGATTATTTTTAAGATGGGACAATTTGACCTCACATTTTTTTCTGGCTTTTCCAAATTAATCATACTTTTTTGTTTCCTCAATCGATAGTAAAGCAAGAAATAGGTAGAATCTGATATTTAACTCAAAAACGATGAAAATTCATATGGGACTGGTATGCGATTATAGGCAGTATAGTAGAAAGAAATTCATACCTATTGTTTTCTGAATCACTCGGAGGAGAAGCCTCACGTTTCCTCGTAGCCGCATCAAAGCGAGCTTTCCTGGTTCGTCCTGACATTTCAGGACAAAATTAAAAACGTTAAAAACAAATTTACACTTTGCGATTCAACAGATATAGACCGTTCCGATAATTATAAATACACTTACGATCAACCGTCATTTCAAATAACGTCCAGTATTCAACCAAACGTTGGCTGCGTCCTGTTGTTTACATCCAATAGAAAAAGATGCTGTCATTTTTTCTAACATTTAGTGCGAAATTTTGAAAATGCGTGGCCTTTCTCCCGAGCAAAAAAAGCGAATTGTGCACAAATGGGGCACCGTGAGTGGTATTTCTATAAGAAAATTAGCCAGAGAAGAAGGTATAAATGTCGGAGCAGTTCAAACCGCATTGCGGAAGTATTGTGAAGAGTGTACATTTACTGATGCCCCAAGACGTGGTAGAAAACCCGGGCCTGTTGATCCCACAATGGACAAAAAGGTTAAGGAATACTACAAGCGGCATCCTTCAGTATCAGTACGAGATGTGGCGAGAAAGCTTGGAACCTTGGCGAGTAACGTTATGCGTGCCAAGGGAAGAATGGGTCGGCAGACCCGTCGGTAGCAGAAGCAGCCAAAACGAAATCCAAAACAAGCTGAATCTGTGAAACCGAGAGCTCGGAAGCTTTATGACAAACTTCTGACCAAAAAAATGGGGTGTGTTATCATGGATGACGAAACCTACATAAAACTGGACTATAAGACTCTGCCAGGACCGCAGTTTTATACATCACCGAAGGGAAAGGATGTCCCTGGACCAGTGAAAGCCATTTACACCGAAAAATTCGGCGAGAAGGTAATGGTTTGGCAGGCCATTTGTGAATGTGGGAAAATATCTCTTTCGTTCATTGCGAATGACACAATGAATGGTAAAATTTACGTGAAAGAGTGTTTGCAGAAAAGGTTGTTACCCATGGTTAAGCAGCATAACAATCCTCCAATCTTTTGGCCCGATCTTGCTTCCTGCCATTACTCTAAGGATGCACTAGGGTGGTATAAAATAAATAATGTCACATGTGTCCCAAAGGAGATGAATCCTCCAAACTGCCCTGAAATTCGTCCTATTGAAACTTTTTGGGCTTTGACCAAGGCAAAGCTGAGGAAATATGTCAAACCAGCGGACAATGTTGAAAAATTCAAAAAGATTGGCTTAAAGTGGTAAAAATGGTCGGAGAACACACTAAGCAAAAGCTTATGAGTAGTGTTAAGAGAAAAGTTTGAGAACTCGCGTATCCTACGAAAAATAATCCCAACTTGAATTGAAACTGGAAAGAAAACACTTATTATCTATATTTCAGAATAAAATGACCCGAAAAATCCTGTATTTTTTGTTTTATTCAAGAAAGAAGATGTATTTATAATTTTCGGAACAGTCTATACTTTTTAAAAAAGATTACCTGTTGAAAGTGGAAAATTTCCAATATCTCTCGGTAGTCTAAGACAAGCCTCGAGCTGTTGGTAGAATGCGACCGTTCTGCAAGGCAGTTCAAGTCGTACTCGATTAATATGTTAAAGATTCCATTGTCACCAGGTGTTTTCATATTTTTGAAATTTTTAATAATTGATTTAATCTCATTCAAGTTTGTTTCAATTATTGCTGTAGGTGAAAAATTCTGGGAAGAAATTAAATCGAATTGATGTGTGACTTCATCCCAAGTGCGTTTCAAGTAAGTCTTAAGTGCGCATGATATTCACCAACAAATTGGTGCGTGAATAACAAACACTTCACCGATGTGACGCGTATCTCACTCGTAACCCGACCGCGGGGTTTCGAGTGCTGAACCAAAACCATCGAACCTACTCAATTATACAACTTTTTTGTCTCATAAAATCGTGAAGCATTCCTGTTTAATGTTGCAGTAAACTTTCCAATTATATCCGTGCATCTGCTTAAACAATCGATGGATGATGAGCGCCACAAGTGGCGGCAGCCGACCGAGAAAATCGACCATGAAAATCTATCAAGTACTCCTTACGTCGAGTGCAAGCACAGAGGCTAGCTCTGCTAGTTTTAGTGCAAGCATCGTACAAACCACGAGAGAGAGAGAGAGCGGTAAAAAACATGTGCACCCAAGAGTCTCCTAAGCGCTAGGAAAAAAGTGGAGTGCCGTGAAGCCTTTAAGTTCAACTCTTTAACCAGTTCCACCCGTTAATGAAATAAGCGAAGAGCGGATATCCGGAAGATGCGTGTAAAAGCATACTATTTTCTTCCGCGAGGAAAAGTGTGTGATGCAAGTATGATGCAAGTATGTAAATTAGCTTCAAGAAAATCGCCTGTTAAAAGTGTGCGAAGTATCTCCGGTAATTATGATGCATGTCGCTAGAGAATTTATGCTGAAGGTTGAAATGTACTTCTATATTAGTTAGTTCTGTTAATTCTGGATTTAGTAAGGTGTATGACAAGTTTGAATAATAACGCGATTTGAGCAAACACATTTATTCTAGGTAATTAGAACACGTGTCAGGCTAATAAAATTCATAAAACATATCACAACCGGAAGCACACAAATTCAAACAAGAACAATATAGGAACCATAAAACCTTCTAGTGTATGACGCCAAGGTATGACGCAACAGGAGTAAACAGTGATAAATCGAAGAGAGTCGGAAAAGCCGATCAAATGTTTACTCAAGTTTGGGTCACCTTTTCACACCCACGAGTTACACTTTTGGAGCCACTCGTACGTACGCACGCACGCATGTATGCACCCTTGTCTTGTCGAACGTTATGCGTCATGGGGTAAATATTTACTGTAACTCTAACAGCTCCAGCGGGTGCGGAACCTCTATCATTCCGTTTAGCTTTAGGCGGAGTGTTAATCCTTTCTGTTTCCAGGTATAACACACTCCCTGGTATTAATTTCATGGATGGCAACTAGCTGACTAAATTATGCGGTGCAGAATTGCGGTCTTGTGAAATGATAACGACTACAGGGGACATTTCAATAAAGGGAAGTCAGTTTTCCTGGTATTTGGAGCAGTCAGCGTAAATTAGCTTATTTTGTCAATCTTTCCGTCTATTTTATTTAAAGTTTTTCTTCCATCACCGCACATTTTTGATTAAAACTCTAACCTTCCACCAAATCACACAACAAATTATACTCTACCCAGCCCTTTACGACGTCGATGATCGAGCGGACGCAACTAGTGGCAATTGTTCTCATCGGTTCACTGAGCCGACGGAAGTACGCCCAAGCCTTCAGACTGCTGATTGACCTCACCATAAAACCTTGTCTTGCTCGGCTGGGCCAGGCAAGCAACATTCCCGTGAACCAATTTCCACTGTAATCTAGATTTGCATCTTCGTATTGCATGCAGGTAGACCAGGTCCTTCGTCCGCTGATGTGTTTTAAGGAGGGTTTCTACCAATCCTTTGTACCTTTCTCTAAGAAAGCTTTAGTAATTTCTACCAACCTTATGTGTACGTATATGTTTGATTGCATGTATGATTACAACGCTTCTATGATTTTAGTGCCTTACAGATTGCTATGAAATTTTATTATAATTGGACTTTGAATTTAGTTTATGAAAATCACGAATCTCTATTATCTCAAAGATTTTTCTAGGTGACGGAGTTTCCCAGCTCCTACCTGAGCATTTTTTTTTATCAGTCATAACGTTGAAATTTTAACCGTGCTATGCATACGTTCCCGAAGTCCGATTGTGCTGAAGTTTTGCATCTGGACTTTATCGAGAAGGTGAAACTTTTTAGCCCCATCGCTAAACGAAAGTCGAGTATCAAATTTTTTCCATACATCTTATTGACACTCTAATGCATATGTGTAATATGGTTGAATATAGATAATTGGATTCGATATTTGTAGTCTATTTCATGCAAGCTTGTCATTCTTCTCAATATGTGAAAAGTGCCGCTCACCTCTTGTCCGGCATGAGCACTGAGTGTAGCAATTGTTAGCACCATACTTCTTTCTTCTTTTTTGTGATGTGCTTCTGTCGCTCGCAGGAATATTAACATACTTGCTGCTTACACCATAGCTGATCGAAACTCTAGTGAAAATACACAAAAATACATGACTGCTGAAATAAATTCGATAACATTCAAAGAAAAAACATACGTCACGGGCGGCTAGATTTTTTTTAATTTCGAGATGCGATGCAAACAACGCAATCTACTTCCCTACCTAGATGCTCGTCTCGTTTGGTATATGCGTAACTGACACACAATGAAAGCACATAAGTGAACTCTGCAGTGTAAGTTTTTGTGCACATTTCGTGTGAGAATAAGCTTATTGTTTCTTTGGAGAAACATTTCAGATTCCAGAGTGTTTTTTTTTGCGAGCTCCTCAGATACACACGATTCGTCGCTCTCTTCAAGCAAATGCGTCGCTCTTCCCGCCAGTGTGAGAGCAGTTGTTTTCGCAGTAGAAGATATTCTCCTACACGCTAGTGCTTCCCTGAGGAAAAACGACAAGCCTGATTTCAGGTATGATTGAATCAGAACGTTGCATAGCATTGCAAAAATTAATGTGGGTCCCTTCTCACTGCTCGATACCGGGCAATGAGAAAGCGGACACTTTGGCTAAGGTGTGCGCAAAAAACGGTGATATTTACGACAGACCAATTGCCTACAATAAATTTTTAAAACTTTCACGTCAGAGCACACTTGTCAACTGGCAGACCTCGTGGGATAAGGGAGAACTGGGAAGGTGGCTACACATTCTCAAGGTATCCACCGAACCTTGGTTTCGGGGGTTGGATGTAGGACGAGACTTCATTCGCGTGATGTATCGGATTATGTCCAACCACTACGGGTTAGACGCACATCTACTGCGTATTGGGCTGAATTCCGTGGTGCCAGATCTCTACTTTTGGATGCCCTCAGGGCCCGAGGAATACAACCCTATGTGCCAGTTCGTGATATCCTCGCTCAGCGAAATCTGCCTATGCTACATGTTTATAGCTACTTGAAGAGCATCAAGGTGCTAATTTAACAGCGAAACGAGTCTCTTATAAAAAAACATGTTAATTTTAGTAATAGATTTAGTTTTAGCTCGTAGTCGGCAGCGAGGATAAAAAATTTGCCTTAAGCTTATAAGATATTTTAGACCATAAGGCATTAGATATTTTTGGCTCCGTAAAACATTAATTTATATTGTGCCGTATGAAATAAATGTTGTGAACAAAAAAAAAAACATTGCAAAAAATTGAGATATGGTTCCAGTAAGAACACGGAATCGTAAGACTAATTTGAAGTAAATAAATGCTGATGCAAAAAAAATACGCCTTGTGAAGTCATTCATCACAAATTATCAATTTAGTTGCAAGATGTGATCTGGCAGCGCGTTTGATATTTTATAATAACTACTTTGGTACACTGGGGTCGCTTTTTACGCAGGTTGTTTTCATGAGTTTTTCAAAACGGGATATTTTTACAATAAAGCGTACTATTTCTACTCGATCCGGAATATTATTTGTACGCGGTATCAAATATGTTTAGTATAAATATATCTTATCTAATCTTTTAAATGCGGTACAACCAACCGCGTAGAAAGCGACCCCAGTGTATAACGAAAAAGAAACCTATTCAAATCTGTGTGTAGTAAAATCCAGATCGATTGGCTTGAACCCACACAAAGTACACTAAGGTCGCTTTTTACGCGGTTTTTTTTACGCGGAATTCGGAACTTACGCGGTTTTTTACGCGGATTCTGGAATTTACGCGGTATTTTTTTTTGCCCGCTGATTCCGGAATTTACGCGGTTTTTTTTTACGCGGATTCCGGAATTTACGCGGTCTTTTTTACGCGGCACGTATCCCCCGCGTAAAAAGCGACTTTAGTGTATTAAAATAAAGAATTCATTCTGATCTATTTTTTTTTATTATTTTTTTACCGGCCGTAGCCATTTGCGTATAACAAATAATTCGTTACTACGCAAAAAAATACTAAGTTCAACAAGAAATTCATGTGGAATTCAATGTGTGGTACATAAATTACGTAATGCAAAAGTCTAGATTTTAGACTTTTGATCTTTGTCCTTCTGTCACCATCCCAATTCCGGAAATACTAAGGCGTCGTACAAAAGGTGGTGACTGCATTTTTCTTACCAATGAACTGAAAGCCCAAAAACTTGCTCTGCAGTTCAAGAGTGTTCATAATTTCAATTTGAATGCAATGAGTCCTATTGAAAATGAAGTATCACAAAATATGATCTATTATCAAGAACTTTAAAAACATAAAAGCTCTTTAAATTAATTGGTGAAAATTTTTAATAAATGCTTTAAGTTAGCATATTTTCCCAAAAAATTGAAAAATGATAAAGTCACTCCAATTTTAAAACCTTAAAAAATCCAGCATCAAGTTTTCGGCCAATTAGTTTACTCTCTTCTATATGCAAACTTTTTGAAAGAATAATTTTTAACAAAATCATAACAGATATCAATGATTCAAATATTTCAAATAAGCAGTTTGGTTTTTGCCATGGGCATTCGACTACTCATCAGTCACTTAGAGTAACTAGTATGACTCGAACTAATAAATCTCAAGATTATTCCACTGGAGCTGCTCTTCTAGATACAGAAAAGGTATTCGAAAGTGTTTGGCATAAAGGTTCAATAGCTAAAATGTCCAATTTCCGTTTTCCTCGTTTCATCACAAAAATGATACAAAGTTATTTGATTCGCTAATATTTTAAAGTGGTTACTTATAATGTATGCCTGAAGGGCACTGAATACGGAAATGCCACTGCGACATTCTTGCTGATTGTCTTTTGTGGCGGGCCCCGATTGCTGTGCACAGGTTACGGATTGCTCGTACTCATTGATGAAGTAGAGCTGTTTTGTTGTAAACCTGTACCCCAATTAGGTACAACATAGTTGATGAAACTAATTACCTGCTTGGGATTAGAACTCCACACTTGGTATGGAGTTAAAAGGTAACTTCCTAAGAAGTTGTACCTAGAGGAAGCAAGAGCTTCGCAAGAGCAAAGCAAATGCTCTGAACTCTCTGGTTCAGATTTGCAGAATCGGCAGGTGTCGTTCAACACTACGCCGATTTTTTTTAAATGATAAAAAGCGGGACAGTGTCCGGTGAGGAGTCCCGTGATTATCCGTAGGTCACTACGATTTAGACTAAGTAGCTTTCTGGCGGTTCCAGGGTTCGGATAGATAAACTGTTTAGCTTGTCTATAACCCTGTGCCTGTAGCCATTGGGATACTATTTCTAGCCCTTCCCAAGTTAGTAGTTCGCTTTTGATAGCGGAAATGGACGTACCCAGAAACGGCTCGGGGCCAATAAACCGCTGAGCTGATCCCTGTCTTGCTAGGAAGTCAGCGTGTTCATTACCCTCGACTCCGCAGTGTCCGGGCACCCAAAACAGAAAAACTGAATTCTGTCGGGAAAGTTCCCGTAGAGTTTCAATGCATTCCCAAACAAGTTTGGAAGCGCATTTGACGGACTTAAGTGCTAGTAGTGCTGTTTGACTGTCCGAGAATATACCGATTTCGCATGTCTGTAGTTGCGTTGCAGACATATTTTTGCGCAGATATATATGGCATATACCTCTACTTGAAAAACGGTGGGCCATTTTCCTAGGGAAAACGTTTCCCTGATACCGGGTCCGTATATACCAGATCCCGTTAGGGATCCCATTTTCGAGCCATCCGTATAAAAACTGACGATGCCAGGTGGAAGACTAGGCCCTCCATTGTTCCACATAGAGCGGTTTGTTTCAATCACTCTATATGGAATATCCCTGTTGGTCCTAACGACCATCCAGTCGGAGACTGTGGTAAATAGCGGAGTTAGTTTGAACTCCCTAAGTATGCGAAGGTGGCCGATTTGGTCCCCTTCAAGTATAGTTTTCCTCCTTTGCAGCCTTAGAGCACCAAGCTCTGCTTCCTTTTTCACATGAAGATGTAGAGGTAGTAAGCAAAGCATAGCTTCCATGGCTGCAGTTGGAGTTGTTCGCATAGCGCTGGTAACCGAAAGACATGCAAGTCTTTGAACTTTTTTGAGTTTGGCTTGCGCAGTCACTTTGTTCACCTTAGGCCACCACACTAGGGCAGCATAGGTGATTCTTGGTCAGGCAATGGTCTTGTAAGACCAGAGTGCCAAGTCTGGTTTCAGTCCCCAGGTTTTACCGAACAGAGTTCTGCAGGCCCAGATCGCTGAGATCGCTTTCTTAGCGGCATGATCCAGTTGTGCAGACCAGTTCAGTTTCTTGTCCAGAATAATTCCGAGGTATTTGACTTCATTGCTAAAGCCCAGTCTAACTCCATTCAGTATTGGAGGAGTGATGGAGATCTTCCTTCGTCTGCCGAATGAAATTAGGACTGTTTTTAAGGGGTTTATGTTTAGACCCTCCTGTAAGCACCATGACATGGTGGTATTCAGGGCCGTTTGCATTCGGCTTGACAGAGTTACGTCATCTTTACCTCTGACGATGAGGACGATGTCATCGGCGTATCAAATGACCTCGTAACCTAGCTGTGAAAGCTTGTTGAGAAGTGCGTCGACAACTAGTGACCATAACAAGGGGGAGAGAACTCCTCCTTGCGGGCATCCCTTGATCACTGACATAGTTACAGACGAACCCCCCAAGGTTGCTGTGATCACTCTGCTAGAGAGCATTGCGTGTATCCAGTTCCTTGAAGTTTGGTCGATTCCCTTATGAGAAAGAGCCGTATCGATTGATGCAAAGGACGTGTTATCGAAGGCCCCTTCAATATCAAGAAAGGCACATAGCGCCGTCTCCTGATAACTTAGGGACTTTTCAATCAACGCCACTAAGCTGTGAAGAGCAGTTTCTGTTGACTTACCGCATTGATAGGCATGTTGGTTCCTGTTCAGCGGGGAGTCTTTAAGAAACTCATCACGGATATATTTATCCATTATTTTCTCCATCAGCTTGAGAAGTGATGAAGTCAGACTTATGGGCCTGAAAGTTTTAGGTAGGGTTTTGTCCTTTCTTCCAACTTTGGGGATAAACACTACCTTCACCTTCAGCCAGTTATCCAGAATATGGCCCAGGATAAAGCTGGCTCTGAAGAGGTTGATGAGTTCGGACATGATAACTGCGGCCGATTTTTGTAGAAAGATGGGTAGTATGCCGTCTGGACCTGGAGACTTCATAGGGTCGAATGAGCTTAGAGCCCACCCTATTGAAGCTTCCGTGAACAGTCGACGGGCCAGCAGGATGGACTCCCGAGACGCCATATGTCTCGAATTGTCCTGTCGCGACCCATCACTATTCAGTTCTTCGGTCTCTGTCGATCCAGGAAAGTGGGTGTTCATAAGAACCTCCAGCGTTTCCTTGGTAGTGACAGTGAGGCATCCATCCTCTTTCCTCACTTGTCCTAAACCGTTATATGGTCTTTGGACATCGCCTTTTGGAGCCGCGTAGCTTCCGGCAGAGTTTGGATTCTTTCACAGAAACTAACTCTGGATTTCCATTTAGCCTTGCGTAGCTCGGCGTTGTACTTAGTGAGGGACGCCCTGTAGTCGTCCCAGTTAGACGTGAATTTTGCCCTGTTGAACAACCGCCTAGTTTCCCGACGAAGGTCACTAAGTTGATCATTCCACCAGGGTACGTCACGGCATACTGACCGCTGTGTCAGTGAACAGTTAGCGTCGAAAGCATTCATGATTCTGTTTTGTAGATCATTTGCTGCCGAATTCAGGTCAACTGAATTTCGAATGTTGCTGTAACTGAAAGTTCGTGAATCGATCAGGTGTTCCTTAAAGGATTCCCAATCTGTATTCTTAGGATTTCTGAACAGCTTTCTTTTCAGAGGGTTAGCCTCTATATTAAAAACGATGTGTCTGTGGTCCGACAAACCAGGTTCATCGGAGATATGCCAATTTTTAATCTTTTCAGAAATAGAGGCGCTACACAGAGTGAGATCAAGGACCTCCTGTCTGATAGCGTTAATAAACGTGGGGTTATTCCCTACATTAGATACATTGACATCGTTAGAAGTAAGGTATTCAAGTAGGTACTCACCCCTAGTGTTGGTGTCCGAGCTGCCCCAGATCGTGTGGTGGGCGTTGGCATCGCAGCCGATCAGAAACGGCTTGTTGATGGCCTTGCAGTACCGCACGAGCGCAGCAACTTCGGGTGGCGGTATATCACCTTGGTCGCCCGGGAAGTAAGCCGACGCGACAACCATCTCCTGCTTTCCTCTGGTTGTCGGTACTTCAACCGTGACGGCAACGACGTCGCGTTGGATAAATTCTGTAATAGGTAAAAATTTTAGTTCTCTATTTAGTAGAATTGCAGTCCTTGGTTTGGACTGCGTATCACAGTAGATTAACCTAGCGTTAAGCTCGAGAACTTTGGATTCGTTGATCCACGGCTCCTGGATGAATGCAGCCGCTAGCTGTTCTCTGGCGAATCTCCTGCAAAGAACACCCGAGGCGCCTTTTGCGTGATAGAGATTCGCTTGCACGCAGCGAAGGCTGCTCACTTTGCAGTGAAGTTGCCGTCTTTGTCCGGATCAGAAGATGATCCGGGTATTGGCTGACGGCTGCCAACAGCGGTTTGGCTGGTTCATGGAAGTTGCTCTTCCTCACTCTTCGGCTTCGGTTGCAGCAGTCGATTGGCAACAGAAGGTCGTCGCGCACACTGTGGCGGTTTTTGACTCCGGGGGGTGCGACTGTTCGGTGGTTGATGCTTCACACTCTTGCGAGTCTTCGGCGGAACCGTCCGAGCAGCCGCGGGGTTGAGCTGTATGGGTGGTGACAAGGCACTCTCAAGGGAGCATCCTGCGCGTACCTTCCCAACCGCAGGGTTGCGTTTGGGTGGTTGTGGGGCACTCCCAGAGGAGTTTCCCACGCGAACCTTTAGCCCATTCACAGGATCGCTTTACCTGGGTGGTGGCAGGGTTCTCCCGGAGGAGTTACCCGCACGTACCTTCCCTGACATTGCGACGGAGTCTTTCCTGCCTGTGTCGTTCGGCCTTCCGCTTACCTTTCGGATGCGTGCTTTGCCGAAACCGTAGTGCAGTTCATTATTTCTACTCTCAACGAGTTTGGCCGATTCTTCGTCAACATCCAGAACTAGTTCGACCGAGGTCTTAACCAATTTGCGGTTACAGACTCGCCACATTTTGGTAGAGAGATGGTCGTTCTGATCAGTGGTTAAAATTATCCAAGGAGTTTCACAACTTTGAAACTCAGCTTTTTCGTCGTGTAGGTGATACATATTACCATGACAATCGGTTTCACTATCCGATATGCGATGTAAACAAAAGTGTTCATCGTTACTTGACGTCTCAAGATGAATTTAATACCCAACTAGAACGAAACAGAAGATATTCGGATCGGTTCATCTATCAATTCAAAAATAGCAACCGTGAAAATGATACTCAAAGGCAAAAAAATCAATTTCGATTTGAGGTACTGATATTTTTTGAAGTGCAGTTACATTTTTTTTATTTCGAAAATAATCTGAAATGGATATCAATACCAACTGGAAGCTCTTCTCGTGATAACGATATTATCAAAACTAGAAAGCTTTGTGCAGGTATGGTTATCGTCCATGTGTTTTCAACGTTGTAAAAAGTGCTTAAACATTAAAAACCTTCTTTTAGGGAAGCGTCACTTTACCGCTTTACCGCTGATTGCACGTGGGCGATGTCAAATTGATGTTGGGAGCGAATGCAAACATTCCTAAGTCGTTTTGGACATCGGGAATATCATTCGGCATTTCCGCACTAGTCATTCTTTTGAAGAGTTTGAGCATGGTTTATTCAAAGATGATGAAATTACTCAGAAGAAACCAAGAATCATCACCAATAGACAGGTCGCTTTGGCTGATCAATTGTTCATGAATTCAAATAATAAGTTTGTGATTATGATTGAACTTATTTATGAGAAATATCATTTATTAGAATAAACGTATTAAACGTTATAACTTGAATCAATTATATGAATTATATACTATGATGGCTGCTGTGATTACGTATGAACTGGTCTAGGTCAGTCAGTTGCTTGTCGAATCCCAAGAATTTAATATTGAATATTGCATCTGAGGTCAACGTAATACAAATATTCAGTACAAGTTACTGGCACTGATATTCGTTTTCGTTTCTGTGATGATGATAATGAATTTCAACTTTGACAATATATAAACGAATGTGAACTTTGACGGAGGAATGAATACCAACAAATGTGTTCATCGAAAATCAACATTTCGATTTGTCTAGCGACCGTTGTCTAGCTACAGTTTATGTTTGTGCGTTGAAAAGATATTTGACGCTAAGGTTGGCTTGATATCAGTCTGTTTGAGTTTCTAGGTGGTGATTTTTCTCAGCACTGGTTCTGATTCTGGAGTGAACGAAGAATCTTCTCGTCCGGAGAGTTCGCACTGTCCGCGAAGTAACCGACATACCGTCTGGCCTTCGGCAGATCCTTCATGTGGTAAACACGAAGCTGTGCTCCCTCCCACGGTACGAGAGAAGGTACCTCCCTTTCCAACCATTGCAAGTTGCAGGAAGCTATTTTTTAGATGGCAACCATTGAACTTGGGCTTGGTGAATGGATTTTCCTGGTCCGCAATGTGATCGAGGATGGAGGTCCGGACAGCCTGAAGCTGGTCCGTTTCAAGTAGGGAGCTGGGGTGGGTAGCAGAAGTAACCGCAAGGCTCATAGCTCCCACCATGTCCCTATATGTGGCCATCGGAGGCGGCTTCGAACCCGATGACCCCAAACCAGTGCCGTTCCGCAGTTTTTTAGGCTGTGGACACTTAGTACTGGTGTTTGGGGACACCAAGTCGTCCGACCGCTGTCGCTTGACGGCGACTTGGTTCGATTGAGCAAGCTGCTCTGTCGGACGGAGGGCCAGCTTCCTACGTACGTAGCTTCTTCGTACGGGAGACCGGAGCGAAGATTTTTGCTCAGTCGCCGCCTTTATGCGTTAGAAAGTCGCTAGACAAGGGGTGCCGATGATTCGGGTTCCCCTTCGTCATCGGGCCTTGTCTCTGGACCGGGAAGTAAGTCCATTTGACTTTCGTCATTCCCTTGTGGAGAACGTAGGATTAGGGATGAAACAGAGGGTCCTCCGTCCAGCGATTCGCTGTCGAGGTTGAAGTCGTCCTCATGCTCCATCTCCTCCGTTCCGCCCGGTGCGTTTGTTTTTATAGGACTACGCTCCGATAAGTCCATAGGTACCGGCAAAGAAAGGCTGCCGGTGGCCGAATTTTCTGAATTGAAGTGATCCATAAAATCCAGCGACTCGTGCTGGGTAAAGGAGAGTCCGCTGCATCAGTGACCCGCGTGATGCAGTAAGGGCTAATGACTGTGAAGGGTGCCCTGGTGCTCCACAGGCTCCGTTAGAGGCTGGGTATTACTAAACCATACTAAAACCATGCCAAAACCGTTTTCGTAGAATCACCATTTTGAGCTCAGTTTTTGTCCGATTTAAGATCTGTTTTTTTTTTCAAAGATGGGTCAGAAAATGCTAATATGTGGACAAACTCTTAGAATTTTGATATTTGGCTACAAAACAAAATGGCGTCGAAAAAACTTCAAGAATTTTCGATTTCTGAAGAATTCAAAATGGTGCTCCTGTTGTCCTTAAGGTGAAATGTGTTCAAAGTCAGGGGAATTGGTTTTTACGTCAAAATACATGAAAAAATCATACATAGAAGCCAAGGCAAAGAAAATGTTGCACTGTGTTATTTTCACCTGATTCGAACATGTCACAAACATGTCGGAAGTGACATAAATGGTCACGAATATGTCAGAAGGAATGGTAAAGGTAGAATTTCGGAGTAAAAATTTAAAACGAACACCAAAAAAATGAAATTCGGGATACAAGTCGGACTCGATTATCCGAAGACTCGATTATCCGGAAACTCGATTATCCGGAATTTTAGACTCGATTATCCGGAATTTTATTTTTTTGGTGTCCGTTTTCAATTTTTATTTTAAAAGTTTGCCTTTACCATCCCTTCTGGCATATTTGTTACCATTTAAGTCACTTTCGACATGTTTGGGACATGTTCGAATTGAGTGAAAATAATCAATGTCCAATTTATTTATTTTGCTTCTCAAGATCTTACCCCTTTTCGCCTCAGAAATAACTTCTGGTTACGTCACTGCATCATACAAGTAAAACAAAGAAGACAAATATTTATTTTATGTTCGTTAATCGCAAAATTTCCGTATTTTTTGTGTGATTCGATTATCCGGATTGAAAAATTTTTGATGTTCCGGATAATCCAGTCCGACCTATAATCGAATTCCGGATAATCGAGTCTCCGGATTATCGAGTCCGACCTGAACTCTCCTCGCATTTCCTATTATGCTGCGCTCCGCCCTTATTCTAAGTAACTGACGACACTTTGATACGAAAGGTAACATTCAAACAATTTACCAGTATTTTCGTTTCAAAACTGTACCGGTGACATACGGATGCCAGATTTTTGTATTACAGTTTTACTGCGATGGCGGTTTGCAAAGCAGGTTCGTTTAGTGAATGAACAAATGTATTGAGAGTTTGTACGAACATCTCAATCCTCGCAATGTCTCGCCATGTGAATATGATGTATAAGCGCAATTCCCAGAAGCGTGCCGAAGGACCGTCAGAAGACGATTTCTCCGATGCATCGCAATATGGAAAAATACCGTTATCCTACGTCATGCGGCCGTGCCTACCCTCCCACTATTTTTTGCCACCATCAGTCAAAAAGGTGCCGGAGAAAACCTTTTTTTTAAGGAGCTAAATGTTATTCTAGTGTTCATGCTCGAAACTTATGTGATTTTACTTCACCTAGTACAAAATTGCCTAAAATTAATAGAACTACAATGTTGTAGAACATTTTTTTTACCTACAAAGATAAACAATTAAAACACTTGATTCTATTTGGGTTACCTTAATTTTTGATGATTTTTAAATCAGCGCTTCATCATACATAACAACTTTACAGTAAAAGTTTTTCTCTAGAATATTGCCATCGAGCTCTAGATCCAAATTTCCCCCTAAATTCGGTTTCTGGACCATTGTGCAGTGGGCGTTTCATTCCTTCGTGCATTTCAAGAGCAACTATTCCACCGACACAGCCGGCGGCAGCACCCGCTGTCGAGGTAACTGTGTCGACCGTGTAGAAGGTAACAGCATGTAATAACCAGCCATCCGACCCAAGCTCAAGGTCATAGCATACCAGCATACCTTACACGACGAAATGTTATTTCTGGTAGACTAAAGGTGGTAAACAGACGAATCACCACGACACGACGCGGTGCAGTTTTGCTCGCACATTAAAGCGCTCGTTTTTGGTTTTTGCTAGACATGATGGCTACGTCTTCGTGGAATTTGCGAGTGCGATGAAGTGTATCTTCAAAATCAAGAGTAGAGCCCATTCAGCGCGGCACGGCAGTTTTTTCCATGGTGGTCACTCAAAAAACTCACATGAATTGCGCAGATTACTTCTGGCAAATGAAACTTTCTCGCTGGAGGTAAATATTTTCGGCTACACTTGTAAACATAAACAAGACAAAATAAATAGTTTAGTCGAAGTTGCAGCCTACGTGCCGCATGCATTTGGCGAGACAGCAAACAAAAAGAATATCCGATGACGCTAGCATTCGATGACGGAAGCGCTCTTTTGGGTGGTTTGTGGTGAAAATACTAACCTGTTAACCTGCAGAGTGCGATAAAAATTTCATTGAAATTCATTAGTTGAAAAACGAGTGTTGTATGAATGGAAACAAAATCTAATCTCTTCAGGTAACCTGAACAACCCTACTTGCAATAAAGTAGCCTTAATGAGAATGTTCGCTATAATCAATAGTCATTTCGTATCAGCAAACAACCGCGGGTTACACCTAGATACCGACGCGACTCTGTTGCCCTGGGCCGTTTTGTTCCCCAAAATAATCCATTAAATAATCGGGTGGAGCATTTCAACGCAAGCAGAGTCCCGCGAAACCATTTGTATTTGTGTGTTTTTTTTTTTTTTTTTTTAAAGGGGAGATTTGTTAGTAGCTTAAGTATTTATGATAAATATTAGTAAATAATGAGTATGTGTGTCCAATCACAAATGGTGACTTCTCAACACTGTTAGAAATTTGTAATTTTAATTGTTAGGATTTGTTTGCTTTCGCAATTAGGACTTATCATTCGTAGGGATTTAAACCTACTTGTCAGAAAAAGGGGAAGTAAACTTACAACTAACTTAATTGCTAACTTATTGGCTATAAAGAGAGCTTATCGTAGCAATTGAGGATTGCAACGATTTTTGTCGAAAATTGTTAATAATTTTATTTGACATAGCTTCTAATGGTTCAACACCAGTAAGTCTATGTAATTCGAGTGTACCAAACCAAGGAGGACGCTTCAAAATCATTTTCAGAATTTTATTCTGAATCCTTTGGAGCGTTTTCTTCCTTGTTGAACAGCAACTTGACCAGATCGGTACAGCATAAAGCATTGCTGGTCTAAAAATTTGTTTGTAAATCAAAAGTTTGTTCTTTAAACAAAGTTTAGAATTCCTGTTGATGAGAGGATATAAACATCTCGTATATTTGATGCACTTGGCTTGTATACTCTCAATGTGCTCTTTGAAAATAAGTTTTTTATCATAAATTAGTCCCAAGTACTTAACCTTGTCGGACCAACTTAAAATAACCCCATTCATCTTGACAACGTGATTATTGTTTGGCTTGAGGAAAGAAGCCCTAGGCTTATGCGGAAAAATTATCATTTGAGTTTTAGAAGCATTGGGAGAGATTTTCCACTTTTGCAAGTAGGAAGAAAAAATATCTAAACTTTTCTGCAATCGACTGCATATGACACGAAGACTTTTTCCTTTTACGGAAATGCTTGTGTCATCGCAGAACAATGACTTTGTGCATCCTGGAGGCAAATCAGGAAGATCTGAAGTGAATATGTTGTACAGGACTGGACCCAAGACTGAACCTTGAGGTACACCTGCTCTGACAGGAAATCTATCAGATTTTGAATTCTGATAGACAACCTGCAGAGTTCGATCAGTAAGATAATTTTTTAAAATTTTGATTAGGAAAATTGGAAAATTAAAAGTTTGCAATTTCGCAATCAAACCTTTATGCCAAACACTGTCGAATGCTTTTTCTATGTCTAAAAGAGCAGCTCCAGTGGAATAACCTTCAGATTTGTTAGCTCGTATCATATTAGTAACTCTGAGCAATTGATGAGTTGTGGAATGCCCATGGCGAAATCCAATTTGCAAAAATTGAATTTTCGTTGATGTGTGACATCATTCTGTTAAGAATAATTCTCTCAAACAGTTTACTTATTGAAGAAAGCAAACTGATTGGTCGATAACTTGAAACTTCAGCTGGGTTCTTATCCGGTTTTAAAATGGGAGTAATTTTTGCATTTTTCCATAATTTGGGAAAATATGCAATTTTGAAGCAGCAATTGAAAATTTTTACTAAAAATTCCATTGTGCTCTCAGGGAGATGTTTGATTAGTATATTAAAGATTCCATCGTCACCAGGTGCTTTCATATTTTTGAAATTTTCAATAATTGATTTAATGTCATTCAAGTTAGTTTCAATTATTTCTGCAGGTAAAAAATTCTGGGAAGAAATTAAATCAAATTGACGTGTGACTTCATTTTCAATTGGACTCACAAAATTCAAATTTGAGTTATGAACACTCTCAAACTGCTGAGCAAGTCTTTGAGCCTTTTGTTCATTGGATACAAGAAAACGTTCACCATCTTTTAAAACTGGAATAGGCTTTGAAGGTTTCTTAAGAATCTTCGACAGCTTCCAAAATGGTTTTGAATATGGTTTCAATTTTTCAACTTTAGTCTCAAAATTTTGATTTCTCAGAAGAGTAAATCTATGTTTAATCTCTTTCTGTAAATCTTTATAAATAGTTTTAAAAACAGGGTCACGAGAACGTTGATATTGACGTCTACGGACATTTTTCAAACGAATTAGAAGTTGAAGATTTTCGTCAATTATTGATGAATCAAATTTCACTTGAGCCTTTGGAACAGAATAATTCCTGGCATCAACAATTGCACATTTTAATGCGTCCAAAGCGGAATCAATATTCACTTCGTTTTGCAAATCAAGCTCATTATTGAAATTTCTCTCAATATGAGTTTTGTATCTTTCCCAATTAGCCTTTTTTTTTTTTCCTCACATAACATAACATTTATTTGACACGGCACAAATACAATTTAATGTTTAACGGCGCCAATTATATCTGATGACTTAAAAACTAAAGCAAATTTTTTATCCTCGCTGCCGACTACGAGCTGAAATTAAGTCTAACTTAAAACTAGCATGGGATTTCCAATCAGTGTTTTGTTGTTCAATGGTCGTCTGATAATCGTCGAATGGCATGTATGGATTCGTTCTGCTGAGCCACGATGTCGTGAGTTGGGACAGAGGCTCGTAGTCCTTGGGTCCTGGTTCTGTTGTGCGGGGTCTGGTTGCTGGTTTTGTGCTTAAGGTTCAAACGTGTTCTTGTCGTTTTGTTGGGTGTAGACGGAGGGGAACGGGACTAGACTGGGGCGTGGATGGATTTCAGGAAAACGTATATAAGGGACATGTAGGATAGGTCACGGCTCGCCAAGACATCACGAACAGGAACAGCCGGCTGTCTACCCTCGGCCTGCAGGGAAGCTATTAATTTAGACCTGGCGTCACGGTGTACAGGGCATGACCAAACCACATGCTCTATGTCGTGATAACCTTCACCACAGGCACAGATACCACTTTCCCCGAGCCCAACACGACGGAGGAGCGCGTCAAATCTATAGTGATTGGACATAAGCCGGGACATCACGCAAATGAAATCCCGACCTACATCCAACCCCTTGAACCACGGGTTCGTCGATACTTTGGGGATTATGGAATGTAACCACCTTCCCAATTCCCCTCTGGTCCAAGCATTTTGCCAACTGATGATCGTATTCTGACGTACAAGTGCGAAAAATTCATTAAAGGCAATTGGTCTTTCATAAATATCACCGTTTGTTGCGCCCACCTTAGCCAAAGAGTCCGCTTTCTCATTACCCGGTATCGAGCAGTGAGAAGGGACCCACGCTAAGGTAATCTGAGTAGATTTTTCGGATAAAGCACTCAGATGTTCCCGTATTTTCCCCAGGAAATACGGAGAGTGCTTAACATCTTTCATCGATCGGAGAGCCTCAATGGAACTGAGACTGTCCGTAAAGATGAAATAATGGTCCGTGGGCATTTTTTCGATAATCCCTAGGGTGTACTGAATTGCAGCTAATTCTGCGACGTAAACAGAAGCAGGATTATCGAGCTTATGGGAGACGGTTAAATTGTTATTGAAGATACCGAAGCCAGTGGACCCATCAAGAAGTGATCCGTCAGTGTAGTACATATTGTCGCAGTTGATGTTTCGATATTTATTGGAAAAAATTTTAGGGATCTGCTGCACGCGTAAATGATCCGGGATTCCACGAGTTTCTTCTATCATGGATGTATCGAAAAACACAGTAGAATCAGAAGTATTTGATAAGTCGACACGATTTGGAATATTCGAAGAAGGGTTAATATTTTGGGACATGTGATTGAAATACAATGTCATAAAACGGGTTTGAGAATTAAGTTCGATTAACCTTTCAAAATTTTCAATCACGGGACGGTTCAAGACCTCACATTTGATTAGAATACGAGAAGACAGGCTCCAGAAGCGGTTTTTCAATGGTAGTACTCCAGCTAAAACCTCCAAACTCATCGTATGGGTCGACTGCATGCAACCTAAGGCGATACGCAAACAACGATATTGTATTCGCTCCAGTTTGATCAAATGTGTGTTTGCTGCGGAGCGGAAGCAGAAACACCCGTATTCAATAACAGACAATATCGTTGTTTGGTAAAGCCTTATAAGGTCTCCTGGATGGGCTCCCCACCATTGTCCGGTTATTGTACGAAGAAAATTCACTCTTTGTTGACATTTTTTCATCAGATACCTCACGTGACAACCCCAGGTGCCTTTAGAGTCGAACCAGACACCAAGATATTTGTGTACCAAAACCTGAGAAATCGTTTTACCCATTAATTGTGTTTGAAGCTGAGCAGGTTCATGCTTCCTAGAAAAAACTACTATCTCAGTCTTCTCCGGAGAGAATTCGATACCTAGCTGTAAAGCCCAAGCAGACAAATTGTCCAAGGTATCTTGCAATGGTCCTTGCAAATCGGCAGCTTTGGCTCCTGTAACAGAGATTACACTGTCGTCTGCAAGTTGTCTTATCGTGCATGAATTTGCCAGACATTCGTCGATGTCATTTACATAAAAGTTGTAAAGAAGGGGGCTTAAACATGAGCCCTGGGGAAGACCCATGTAGCTAATGCGAAAAGTTGCCAAATCGCCATGCGTAAAATGCATGTGCTTTTCGGACAACAAGTTGTGCAAAAAATTGTTCAAAATTGGAGAAAATCCTTGTCGGTGAAGTTTACCCGAAAGAATGTCAATAGAAACGGAATCAAAAGCCCCCTTAATGTCCAAGAACGCAGACGCCATTTGTTCTTTACGAGCATACGCCAGCTGAATATCTGTTGAAAGCAACGCAAGACAATCATTCGTCCCTTTGGCACGGCGGAAGCCAAATTGAGTTTCTGATAGTAGACCATTTGATTCGACCCAGTGGTCTAAACGACGGAGTATCATTTTTTCCATCAATTTCCGGATACAGGATAGCATTGCAATCGGCCTATAAGAGTTGTGATTAGAAGCTGGTTTCCCTGGTTTTTGGATGGCGATCACCTTCACTTGCCTCCAATCCTGCGGTACAATGTTTTGCTCCAGGAACTTATTGAACAAGTTCAACAAGCGCCTCTTGGCATTGCCGGGTAGATTCTTCAACAAGTTGAATTTGATTCTATCTAATCCAGGCGCGTTATTGTTACAGGACAGGAGGGCAACTGAAAGTTCTGCCATCGTAAAAGGTGATTCAATCGCGTCGTGGCCCGGAGACGCATCGCGAACAATGTTTTGCTCAGGAACAGAGTCCGGACATACTTTCCTGGCAAAATCAAATATCCACCTACTTGAAGACTCCTCGCTTTCGTTGACCGTTACGCGATTCCGCATTCTTCGGGCTGTGTTCCAAAGAGTGCTCATCGATGTCTCCCTCGACGTCTCGTTCACGAACCGACGCCAATATCCACGTTTCTTTGCTTTAGCCAAGCTTTTAAGCTTGGTATCAAGCTCCGAATACCGTAAATAGTCGCCAGGTATACCTCCCGTCTGGTAGGCCTTAAACGCGTCGGATCTTTGCGTGTAGACATCGGAGCACTCTTGGTCCCACCACGGAGTGGGAGGCCGTTCTTTGATCGTTACGCCGGGATATTTCTTCGTTTGGGCTTGCAACGCGGCGTCGAGAATTAAGCCCGCGAGGAGGTTGTATTCTTCAAGTGGTGAATGATGTTGAATCGACTCGACCGCTTTTGAAATCATTTCCTCGTATAACTTCCAATCGACATTTCGTGTGAGGTCATACGGAATGTCAATTGGTCGCATGCGAGTTGACCCGTTAGTAATTGAAATAAGAATAGGCAGATGGTCGCTACCGTGAGGATCGAGGATTACCTTCCATGTGCAATCCAACCGTAGCGACGTCGAACATAAGGATAGATCCAAAGCGCTTGGGCGCGCTGGAGGTTTCGGGATACGTGTCATTTCACCGTTGTTTAAAATAGTCATGTCGAAGTCATCGCAAAGGTTATAGATTAAAGAGGAGCGGTTATCATTGTATGGGGAACCCCAAGCCACGCCATGAGAGTTGAAGTCTCCCAAAATCAAACGTGGCGAGGGAAGAAGTTCTATTAAATCAAAGAGCAGCCGTTGCCCAACCTGTGCTCTGGGGGGAATATATATTGAGGCAATACAAAGCTCTTTACCTTGTATTGTCATTTGACATGCGACAACTTCGATGCCTGGAATCGAGGGGAGGTTAATACGATAGAAAGAATAGCACTTTTTAATCCCTAAAAGTACTCCTCCATATGGGGTGTCTCGATCAAGGCGAATAATATTAAAATCATGGAAGTTGAGATCAATATTTGAAGTAAGCCAAGTTTCACAAAGGGAAAATGCATCGCATTTGTTTTTATTTATCAAAACTTTAAACGAATCAATTTTTGGTAAAATACTTCTACAATTCCACTGTAAGACAGAGATAGAATCCTTCATATACGCAGTTGAATTAGGCATCGAAGGATACAATCGCTGCAAGGAGAGGCCATTGGGCAGTCAACTGCTTCAAAAATGATCTAACTGTTGGGAGGAATGCTGTAAGAAAAATTTTAATTGGATCGGGTACATTGAAAGTTTCAAAAATCCAGTCCACAATGTCAGAAAATTTCACTAATCCAGAGTTTGTTTCATCAACTGGGAGTGTAAAAGGAGCAACTGGGGTTTTAGATGTTCCTGGCAGTGCTGGGAACTCCTTCTGGGACTTTAAATTTGCCAGCCCAGGAGGAGTTTGCTTCGGTTTTTCCGCAGCACTGTTTGGTTTGTTTGTAACCTTCATTTCACTTTGAGAAATCTTAGGACCTTTTCTGGGAAGTTTAGGAGAGGAAACACTTTTCCTCTTTCTAGACTCCCCAGGATTGGCGTAAGATGCTCCCGCTGGTGAATCGTCAGAATCGGTTTCCTCAGAGGGCAACAGATCGAAGGGGTTCGAAGTAACGGGAGAAGTGGTAACGGTCTTCTTCAGCATGTCAGCGTAGGAACGCTTTGAACGCTCTTTGAGAGACCGTTTTATTTTATCCCTGCGCTGCATGTACACCGCACATGTCGAGAGCTCATGCAGATTTTCCCCGCAGTGAATACACTTTTCAGCGTTAACACTGCAAGAATCTTCCGCATGAGACTCCCCACACTTGCCACAACGTGCCTTATTGCAGCAGTAGGCGGCTGTATGGCCTAACTGCTTGCAATTCAGGCAGTTCATGACGCGGGGCACGTAGAGCCTCACAGGGAGACGAACCCGGTGGATCGAGACGTGGCTTGGTAGTGCAGACCCGGCGAACGTAACTCGAAACGAGTCTGACGGAGTGTATACTGTTTTGCCACCGATGATCGATGCTGACCGCAATTGCTTGCAGTCGAGCACCTTTACTTCGGGACACGTTTTGTTCTTAAAGCACCCTTTGGCACTTTGCAGTATACACTCGACGGACAGACTCGAATCGGTTATGACACCGTCGATCTCCACGTCTCGTGCGGGTATGTAAACGCGATACTCGCGTGTGAAGAGCTCAGAGCAAGCTATATCGTTGGCCTCTTTCAGGTTACCGACCACGACACGGAGCTTGTTAGGCCGGACCTTGGAAATTTCGGTCACGCCCTTGTACTCCTTCGTCAGGTCTTTAGAAATCTGCAAGAGGTTCAACTTTTTCGATTTCGGTCCTGCCTTTGGCCGAAAATAAACAGTATAACTGCCCTGGGCTCCGTCTGGGTAAAGCCTGGGGCGAGGGGGGACTGAAGAATGAACAGGGGAGGGGGTAACAGAAGGGTCAGGGTCAGAGGGGTTCGGGGATGGTGGCGCGGGAGGCGAGGGATCTACATCCATCCCGCTAAGTCTAGCGCACTAGCGCTGACAAGAACACGTACCTTTTTATTTCTCCCTTCCAGTAAGGTTGGTTGTCCGATCGTTCGAAGTAGCAGCCGTTACAGCCAGCAGCACCAATACAGCAGCACCAAACAGCCACCAGCAGCGAGCCAGGTGTGAGATCACTCCACACAGCGATACGACTCGCTGACACTGATGGCTTCTTCTTTTTCCTCGTTTGTGTCTCGTCCACTGCTGTAGCACAATCCAGCCAGCAGCCAAATCGGCTTACGCACCAGCTGGCAGTCACGATGCGAAACAGTTGCACAAAGGAACGACCTTGAACCCGGATTTATTTCACTCGACCAGGCAAACAATGCCAACACTTGTTCACACGTCTTTTGTTTTATACTCTATCGGACCGATCACCAAACACGTCCAGTACTGATGCGTGTTCGGCACAGAAATGACCCCCAATTAGCCTTGTTATAATTAAAAACAGAGCTCATAGGGTTTAAAACTGATTCATGTGATAAAAAAAAAAGTTATTGGAAGATGATCAGAATCAAAGTCAGCATGTGTGATCAAATCACTACATACATGACTTTGATCTGTAAGCACCAAATCAATTGTTGAAGGGTTTCTTACAGAAGAAAAGCATGTAGGACTATTCGGAGACAAAATAGAATAGTATCCTGAAGAACAATCGTTGAATAAAATTTTGCCATTGGAATTACTTTGAGAATTATTCCATGAACGATGTTTAGCGTTAAAATCGCCGATTATGAAAAATTTCGAACGATTTCTGGTGAGTTTTTGTAAATCACCTTTAAAATAATTTTTGAGCTCGCGTGTGCATTGAAATGGTAAATATGCTGCGGCAATGAATAAAATCCCAAGTTCAGTTTGAACTTCAATTCCCAAAGTTTCAATAACTTTCGTCTCAAGATGGGGAAGAGCACGATGTTTGATTCGGCGATGAATAACAATTGCAACTCCACCGCCGGAACCCTGAATCCTATCATATCTATGAACCACGTAATTGGGATCATATTTTAATTTTATGTTAGTTTTCAAAAATGTTTCAGTAATAATTGCAATATGCACATTATTTACTGTTAAAAATTAATAAGCTCATTCTCATTGGCCTTCAATGAGCGAGCATTCCAATTTAATATTTTAATTGTTTTATTTAAAATCATTGCTAAATTTTAAATTAGAAACAATTTTAATAGTAAAATTTGTGCCTATTTGAATGGCTTCAAACATTGATTTTGCCTGCAACATGGCGTTCATAAGATCGAACATTGCCTGTTGCAAAAAAGAAAGTTTACCTGCCGTAATAGGCCCCAGGCAGTTGACATTAGAAAAAATATTTTCGGCAGCAATATTAGCTGGAGTGAAAGGTGTACAATTATTTTCTAGCCTGTTTTGCTTACCCATATTAACGGTCATTTTCGAACTACCAACACTAGGCGGTATAATGTTCGAACTACCTGTAACCTGTGCATAAGTTAAACGGGTATGCAAAGGAGTAGGTAAACTAGGCGTCACTGGTACGCTTGGAGAATTTTGTTTTGAAGTTGGTTTTAATTGAGAAATTGAATTTTGTTTACCTTGCCTTGCCTTAACAATTGCTAAACGGACTGGGCATTGATAAAAATTTGACATATGGTTGCCGTTACAATTCGCACAGCGAAAATTTTTACTCTCTTTCACAGGACATGTGTCCTTTTTGTGAGAAGAGTCTCCACAATTAAGACATTTTTGGTCCATGTTACAGAATTTGGAACCATGGCCATAACGTTGGCAAGTACGGCATTGGGTGATATGCTTTTCACCTCCGCCATACTTCCTATAAATTTCCCACTTTACACGCACATTATACAAAGCATGTGCTTTTTCAAAAAATTTTAAGTTGTTAACCTCATTGCGGTTAAAATGAATTAAATAATTAACAAGGGAAATTCCAGTTCTCTGACTGTTTTCGCCTCGTGATTTTTGTTTCATTAGAATTACTTGGGTAGGGGCTATGCCAAGTAATTCTGTTAAAGTAAGTTTGATCTCATCAACGGTTTGATCGTTGGTGAGACCTTTCAAGACAACCTTGAACGGCTTGGTGTTCTTGGTGTCATATGTAAAAAATTTGTACATCTTGTCAGTTAAATACTGAACAAGACGATCACGACCCTTTACTGAGTCGGCTAATAAGCGGCATTCACCTCTACGGCCAATTTGATAGGTAACTTTAACGTCAGAAACAAACGTTGAAAGTTCCTTTTTGAATATATTAAATTCAGAAGAAATAGTTACCACAATAGGTGGAACTTTCTCCTTTTTTAAAGATTTTATATTTTGTATAGTTTCATTATTAATAACTTCCATTTCACCAGCTTCTTGCTCAGGCAAAATATCAAAAGGATTGTCACTACAGACACTCGATGTGTCAGAAAGAGATGCCTCTCTTTTCCTCCCCGCAGCGATGCGAGGTTTCTTTTTCCGTCCAGCCATTTCAGGTGATACGAAAAAAGTTAAAACAAATGTTAAATTCAAAAGTAGGTAGTCTTGAGAAAGACTGATGGGAAATAACTTTCAGGTAGTCTTTAAAAGACACACTGACAAAACACAAACTTTGAAGCTATAGGCAGTCAAAGACCAGTCCACAAGCAACCGAAAAAACGTCTGATCTGTAGGACAGTTCAAGACGCACTGTATTTGTGTGGTGATGACATTGAAGCTGCACCGTCGATGAACTTTGCTTGAAGCTTTTTTATCTGAGGCCAATTATCGTCTTATGTTTGTGTTCGTTTGGTGACACACCGTCGAGTTTTACCAGCTGTTTGTTTGCTGGTTCACTTAATTAACTTGTAGTTTAATGATCAAATGCAGAGGCCGCAGAATGCCTTGACCGGTGTTGACGGTTGAAAAAGCTTGACCGACCGTAGACTCGCCGTGTGGGCTGCAGAGAATATTCTCGTACAAATCGAGAAATATGCGCTCGCGGTCGCGTGTCTGCTGCAAATCATCAAAGCGAAGGCTCGATTTAATCCTCGAATGTTTCCCATTTCGTGAGCAATCAATATTTGTGAGGTGGTGGTTAATAATAGCTTGAATAACAATTGAAATTAAAATTAATGACGATATCATGCCATTAGTGTCACAGCGTTTTGTTCTAGGATCTGCTGTGCGCTCACTGTTACGCCGGTTAAACCTCTACAGATCAAACAATTTTTGTAATCCTTTCATTTAGTTCTGTCGCGTCCATGGATGGCCATTGACTGGCGGGAGTGTGACAAGTGGTTTAAATGTTGATCGAAACCTCGAAAGCAGCGAACGATTGACTTTGGTTGACAGATTTGCGATTCTGCGTGGGTTGCGATTTTTTGCTCACTTGGCTATTTATCGTAGCACGAGGTTTATGATATGAAACGCTGTTAAGCGATGACAGTCCTTAACTGACTGAATCGTAATTGGGATCGTTTGTGTTTACAACACAGTTTTTGACAGGCAGTTTTCAGAATTTCCCTAAAAAAAATATGAGTGTATGGACTATTGTTATTAGAAACTGACAGCTTGAATGTAGTTATTCAAGGTAAAAAAAGAACATAAAACTCCTGTCGCACGCTCCCTCTCTTCAAAAGCCATGTAACGACAAACGATAGAAACACGCACTCAATAGTCGAATCATGGGTGAGGTCACCCGTCTTCAATTGATATTCAAATTTTTGCGAACGAAAATCTACACAAATTACATCACCATTTCCTTCACCAAGCGAGTAAAACCAATCAGCTGAGACTCGAATCTAATTAATGTAAGCAACGTGGCTCGAAATGCCGGCGAATGGTTATAAGAAGAAAAGCACCGAGTTTTTTGGATAGCGCCTTTTTTATTGCTCTCCAATTTAATCGATGATTTCATTCGACTCGATTACTCAATTTCTCGCGGAGGCACACGATATAATTTGGGTTGCACCTTCGGAAGCGCACCTTTTTCTTCTTCTTTCATGTCAGGGGGAACCACGATTTCGACCCTCGTCGCTCATAGACACGAGCAGCGATTCAATGGCCTTCAGTTGTTCCATATCGATATCGATACGCTTCAGCTGGTCCTGCTTCCAGCGGACCAACATTTGATGCAATGATTCGAGATTACGAATCAATGACATCCGGGAACTTCGGTCCGTTGATCCGCGCGGAGATTGTTGGCTTTTGGGAGACTGTGCTGGTGATATTGGTGTCGGTGGTGCACTTGGCATAGGAGTTGAAGCTGCAGTTGGTATGACCGATCTAGATGGAGCTTCCGGGTAGCTTTCATCCGCCCCGCGCATGTTTGTCACCACGTAGGAATTTTCTAACAGGTCTACTTCCTCCATGGATGATTTGGGTGCTTTCCCGATGCTGGGTGCTCCTCCTCCGGCGCACATTGAAATAACTATTTCATGCAGATATTGAATCAGCAAGCGCATATCCTCCGAGTCTCGGCTGGGACCGCTTCGGTGAGCTTCGATCATTTTAAGCGCCCAAATAACCTGATCCGGAAGTAAACTCTGCACATCCTTTCGCTGGTTGCTAACACTCTTCCAGACTACCGCCAGTGTGTGATCCACCAGCTGATGGTATTCCGGTAATCGGATCGATGCTATCTCACGAAGTTCTTTGCCATCGTCGTTCGGGAGCAACGGACAGTTGAATTGGTACGGTGTTAGATTCCATTGATGTGTATTAGCCGGTGCGACTTCGAAGGATTCGGTACTGGCGTTTGGGTCCATGATTAACGTGAATGTGGAACTTGAATTTGCTTACTTTGAAGGAGCTTAAAACTCTGCGCTAACTGCGATTGGATTTTACTTGCACCGAAATAGGATTTTTGTTGCCCGGTTACAGTGAAATTATTTTTACATGTTGGAAAAACTGCTTCAACATTACCTGAGAACCAGTACCTACTAATAAATTGCGTATTTTTGAAATTTTGAGTGACTTTCTTGAAAATTTATGTTGAGGTATGTTTACTATCTGTTACTACTGACATAAAATTGTTGATTGTTCATCACGAGAGCTCTACATAAACTGATGACTGATATTAATTACAGATGTAACTAATTGTTACTCTTTTCACTGTTTCAAAATATCGATTAACGATTTTTTTTTCTAATTTTCCACCTTTTCAGATAACAAACCGTTCATCAATACCGCCATCCTAGAGCTGGAAAAAAAGCTTTCATCTGCCACTGCCAACATAAGCTGCCAAACGCAACATATATCTAGTTTTCAACAACCTCAGCAAATACTACTGCAACAGCAACAACAATCGCAAACACAACAACAATATCAGCAACGCTTTCAGCCAAATTATCACCTACAACCACAGTCTACTGCCGCTAGTTTTGACCCGCGAAACATCCACCAACAGTCGAAATTATCCCCGCAATACAGCAGCCATCCGGTTTATTCTGCTAGCATTCCCCAACAACAACTGTCTCCATTGGTGCAGCAGCCGGTACCTTCCGGCTCGAATCTTGCCAGCATCCTACAAGTATTCCGTGCGGAGCAGCGCTTCCCGTCCGATCACACACCGAACCGGTTGGACGTATTCACCCGATCGGTTAGTCTCGATCGGATAACCCCACCTCCCACGTCGTCATCTTTCCCACCGGCCAAGCTCACCGTAAACAATTTCCGTAAAATCCAGCGACACCCTCCGGTATCCTATCCGAAAAAACCTCTGATCACTAGACGATCTCCCGGATCACCGCCATCGCCCCGTATCGTGGACTCGAGTTACTCACCCTCCGGGTATCATCCGCACCATCAACCACCGCAACCTCAGCCACCGTTCGCGCCATCGGCGTTCGCCGTTGCCTCCAACGGGCTGCAGCAGGCGCTGCGGAGGCCCCCCAACAAGTCGTCCTTGAAACGGCATGACGCCTTCCTCAAGACTCGCTCCAAAACTATCTCGGACTTCTTCGGTCCCGAATCAACCCCCATCAGCCGTTTGTTAAACATAATATGCCAAGAGAAGGAGGCGGAAAGAGCGTTAGCGAACATGAGCAGTAGCAGCAACGGTAGAACGGGAATCAGTAACAAGTTTACGGCCACCACCGTCCCCAAAGATGCCGTCCTGTCGAAGATTCCGATGGCGGCGACGGCGCACCCGGCCGGTTCCTCTTCGACGAGTTCCTCTTCCGGTTCGTCGTCTGCATCGACGCTTCCATGGCGCTACCAAAGCAGCAGAGCTCGCAAAGAGAATGTGATTCCGACCGCGACGACAACCGCATCCTCGTCGTCGGTGAACTCGGCAAGTAGCAGCAGCAGAAGTAAGGCGATGGTCGAATTGTATGCTTCTAAAGACATCGATCGAATAGCGAAGTACAAGGCTGACCGACGGAAGGCTATCTATTTAAGAAACACTGTCCAAGAAAATGAAAATGAAAGACTGGAACACAAGAAGAGGTAATACATTCTCAATTCAAAATTGTACAAAACACTTTAAATGTTATATTTACTCGAATAGATCATCATCTCGACCGACTGCAAACGCTTCTACATCAAGTGCAATTCATAGTAAATCTCAGACATCAGCAACTATCCCCTCGAAAGCACCATCATCCTCGTCTACAGCTAAAACGACAGCATCCTCAGCATCGCGCAGTACAGCAACGCAAACGAAGCCGCAAACTTCGTCCTCTACCTCCAGTCTCGCAACTACTAGCACTAAACAACTTCCTCAACAGCATAGCACACGGCCGCGAAGTAGTGCTGGAGAGGGCGGAGGTGGATCTCTACCGTTGTCTCCCTTACATCAGCAGCAGCGTAAACCCCGAAACCGTAGCGGTACGCGTTCGACGACGACGACTGCGGCAACCACTGAAACGAAATCTCAGCAACTTCCGCTGCAACAGGCCAAACAACAACAGCAGCAGCAACAACAACAACCGATACGAACCACTAGATCATCCAGACTTCGGGCCGCTGCACTAGGTGAGGTCATTTCGAGTTTGAGCTTCGCTCCCTGTCCCTGCCTGGCAAATTAACATACCTTATTTTTTATAGTTTCTGCTTTTTTTTCTCACCTTTTCGCAATTTGCATCGAAATGATGCGCTATCAAACGCATTTGTTTCGATAGATACTTCAAATCGCTTTTTCCTTTTCCTTCTCTTTTTTTCCTTTTATTTCATGGTGTTGGCTTTGTTTGTGCTTACTAACTCGTTGGTGGCTTGCTTATAGTTTCTGGTGTTGTTTTTTAATGTTTAATTATTTAAAGTATCTATAGTTGAGCTGCCGGGGTTGGTATTTGGTACGAAGCGTGAATCTATAATCATGTCGCCATCGATCGCTGCGAAGCTAGTGGCAATTTTATCGTCTAAATTTGCAGATAAGAAGCGATTAGGTTGATATTTTTTTTTTATTTTTTATAATTTTACTATGTGATAAAATTGTTAGAAAGTTAAACTGGTTGTTACTTCTTAAAAAGTAACGCGTATCTCTACTTTCATAGATGTTGATTTTTGACATGAAACATTTCTCTGTTGATTCGGTTTACCCGAAAGAAAGGCAGTTCGATTCTATTCTAGTATTCGGAAACTATTTGTTACATGCGCTTTTCATAAGTTAGTTTCTAGTCATTGGTAGAATTCAAACTAGCAAATCACTAACGTGTTTCGATGCTTTCTGTCGCTTTTGCTTCTTATGGTTTCCATAGAAATTTTTAAAACTGCATGCTAAACACATTCTCCATCGTTTATTTTTGAAGTTTTTCAAAATATATTTTTTCATTATTCAACTGGTTTGCTGGATCCGGGATTTTGTTGGAAAAACATTCTATTTTATTTCCGTTTTCTATTTTCGTAAAGGGTTTAGGTGAAGGTGAACCGTTCAAGTTAATTACGGTAATCTTTTAAATATTGAGACTGCTTTCCTTTCACAACCTTGATAATGAACGTTTAATCGCATATATAAACAATAATGTTTTAACGGAAATAGTCTGTGGATGAATTACCAATTCATCGCTAACTTTTCACTTGGAAGTTTTTTTTTTCGTAACAAAAAACACTTTTTGAAAAATATTTTCACTGATACTTCAGCAACGCTTTTCTGGATAATTGAGGAAATTATTTTTCGTGAAGTGTGTTTTGTTATGGAAAAAATAACTTTTCAAGTGAAAAGTGAGCGGCGAATGGAACCCACACGGTGAACGGGCACTGTTAGATACAAATGGAAACATGCCGAGGTAAAAAAAACATGAAAAATGGGAAATTAATTTCTTATATTACTTTTGAGTCGTATCACGACTAACATGAAAATCCTGTTATTCTAAATAACATCGAGTTTTAACATCTTGAATATTCCAAACATATCTATGCAATTGATTTTTAAACGCTAAATAAACAAACAAAAAAATTAACATTAAAATCGCTCATTTCAAGATGGCTTGACAAAGTATTTTTTTTAATTCTTTTAGCACCAATATTTAGTGGTTAATTTGTGGTTTCGAAATCCAATTTGTGGTAATTTGTGGTTGACTAATTTCTGAGAAATTTTCAGAAAACTGAGTCAAGCCATCTCTGGAAATGATTTCGCTTCAAATGAATCGGACAACGATGATATATACATCAATCGAAAGCTCTTAATTTGTGGTTCACGAAAATGTAGTTTTTGTAGGCATACTTCATAATAAAATAATTAAAAAACTATCATTTAAATTTTTGAACATTGTTTACTTCTTGTTGTCAACACCGACCGTACGCGGCGCTGGTAGACCATCAAGATGATTTTTTCTCAGAAAGCTTTCTTGTAGCGATGAGTATGGTGAAACTAGAGATACTCAGAGGGAGAGATATGTGGTGAGCAGAACGAACCGTCTAAATTGGAGCCAAACGAACAAGAAAGTTAGCACCACATTGAGAGGTATTGCAGTCAGATACAAAAAAGAACGTGTTTATTTCTATACGATTTTTTGTTCTATTGCCAATGAATGAATTAAGAATGCTGTGAGTGATTTTTACCCGGAGTTCAAAAAACCTTGTGTATAGGTAACAAAATAAGTGAAGGTGTTTAAAATTAAACATAAACATAAAATATATCACCTTAACAGTTTTTGTGAAGCACTTCACTATTCTTAAGGACTTTCACCGTCACCACCGATTATACAAGTCGAATGTTAGTCAACATTGCGCTTTGAGAAAAGATCTGGCCCCTCTGACATATGAAACCCAGTTGCCGAATTAGCGATTTTTTTCGCCGCGAATCTCTTCCTCTGAGTATTTCTAGGTGAAACAGTATGTAAACAGCAGGGATGCTATATGTGCAGATTTGCTGCGAAATGCAAATGTTGATCAATTAGCAGATATTTGTAGTTGACAAGCCTCCGTGTGTTTTACGTGAATTTCCTCAAAATAAGTGAAGTTTTACGTAGACATGCGAGCGTAATTTTCTCGATCTTCGGTCGAATCATTTCCGGAAATGTAGTTTTGCCATTTACCGATTGTTTGAAAAAAAAAAACCTAAATTAATACACCTAGGGGTGTGATCTGGTCTTTCTCATACAAAATCTGTTATATGTTAAAATTTATTAGCACATACGTTTTAACTCTTGGAATAAATTAAAGCCTGATAATAATAAAGAACAATTTTTTGTTTCGATAAATGTAATAATATTTTGGTAACCAACTACGCAACTGTATTCGACTGTTGGGTATTTTAGAAACCCTGAATGATGCCTGAAGGTTGGGAATGGCCCTTAGAACTGTAGGGAACGGTTGAAACGCATGGTAAATGCCCAAAGGTGTGAGTTCTGGCTAGAATTAAAATTCGATATTTTCTCGTCTCAGGAATATGCTACTACAACTACCCCCTGAATAATAAAACAAAAAAGCTTTCAACAGCAGCGACAACTGCATGTCGTATACAGTAAGGTCGCTTTTGACGCGTTTTTTTTACGCGGGTTGCTTTCCTCCATTACTCAAAAAAGGTACAAGATATCGACAACATTTCAATCACGTTTTTCGTTTTAGGCCACGAGTGATCATATATCAGTTTTTAAAAAAAAATCACAATTTTTGGTGTAAATGCTCAAAATTTAAAATATTGAATTTTGGTCTCTAGATTGGCCACTATCATATTCAAACGAGGTTTTAACGTTTTAGGACGGTTTTCTTTGTTATATTTGCAACTCAAAAAAGTCGTTTTTTACGCGGGCCCATACAAAGTTGGAACGCATCCCCCGCGTAAAAAACGACCTTAGTGTATATGAACGACTGTCAATATGTTCTAGATAACCCACTAGCACTAACATCGGCAGGTGCTCATCCAGCGCCGCGTACGGTCGGTGTTGACAACAAGCGGTAAACAATGTTCAAAAATTTAAATAATAGTTTTTTAATAATTTTAATATGAACTATGCCTACAAAAACTACATTTTCGTGAACCACAAATTAAGAGCTTTCGATTGATGTATATATCATCGTTGTCCGATTCATTTGAAGCGAAATCATTTTCAGAGATGGCTTGACTCAGTTTTCTGAAAATTTCTCAGAAATTACTCAACCACAAATTACCACAAATTGGATTTCGAAACCACAAATTAACCACTAAATATTGGTGCTAAGAAAATTAAAAAAAAAAATACTTTGTCAAGCCATCTTGAAATGAGCATTAAAATCCTCAGCCTTAAAAACAATAACATGTTTAGTGTATGGAATATTTTGCAAAATAGCAAGAATTGTCAAAAATAAATTGTGAACATGTCGATTACACTAACTACTGAAATTTACAGAGTTTGTAGAAAAAACTGCCGGAAAACCTAAAACGTATTTAATTAAAATCAGAATCACAGAAAAGTAAGATAATAAATATACAGAAGATGAAACAAAAGTAGGATAAAAGACTCGATATATTGTCATTTTTAACATGTTTTTGATCATAGAACATTGTTAACCCTTTCTACCATGGTTACTCTAGAGCACCACAGGTTTGGATGCAAAAAGCCTTTCGAAATATTCACCAATGCGCTTGAACAATATATTTATACATTTTGAGTAGGATTGGTAAATATTTTGAAAGGTTTTTCTTTTGCATAAAAACTTATGGTGCTCTACAGTAACCATGGTAGAGAGAAGGTTGAAAAACACTAAAATTCATCGCGTATTTAAGCATTTCTAACAAATATACAAACGAAGAAAAAGAATTCAAACTATTTTTCGTCTGCATGGACAAAAAATAGACAAATTGGAAAAAAATGTAATAACAAAAATAAGCGGAGCTTTACAAAAAAAAAGAACAGGAAAATCATGCTGAAATATGCTGAAAAATAATCAAGAACATGAACTTAAAAAAAGCAAAGCCTTGGTGCTTCGCAGCCAACTGTTTTAATGTACAGGACAATTGCGGGGCTAGCCCTGCGATCCTACTGACACCAACAGTCTCTCCCAAGCCAGGACTTGAACCTACGACGACTGGCTTGTCAGGCCAGCATCGTACCACAAGACCAGCTGGAAGGTTGAACATGGACTTAAAGATATAAAAAATGCATGTATGGAAAAAAAATAACAAAAAGGAACGATGCTTGTTTGAAGAAACGAAAAGTCATAAAAAATCGGCATAAAAAAGCAAAAAATGTACAAAAAAAAAATAAATTATAATATCAAAATTCTAATTGTTTAATCTTTAAATTGTTGGAAAATGAGATGATTAATTACAAACAGTAACAAAACGTGGAATAAAAGACAGGTACATTACAAAAATAATAAAATACTCCAAAAATATAAAAATAATAATTTTCCAAGCACATAAAAATGCAGTCCAGTCTGTCTGTATGTCTGTCTGTCTGCCTGATCCATATAGGCTTGGAAGCTACTGCACCGATCGGCGTGAAATTTCGTATATAGGGGTTTTAGAGACCGGGAAAGGTTACTAAGATAGTACGAGACCCCTCCTTATTCTGGATGGGAGGGGTGCCATACAATTGAAACAAATTCCTGAACATCTCGAAAACTAATCAAGTAAAGGATCCAAGTTTGGCATGTAAAGTTTTTAAAGCAAAAAATATTTCAATGGTGGTTCGATACTCCTCCCTCTTCTAGAAGGATGGGCCATACAAATGAAACACAAATTTCTCACAACTCGAAAACCAATCAAGAAAATACAACCAAATTTGGTATATGAATGTTTTTAGGGATGACAAATATGTCCATAGTGGTTCAAGCAAATGCAAATAAATTCGGCATGTTAAGGTTTTTAAAACCACGAAAAATGTTCATGGTGGTTCAACACCCCTCCCTCGTCTGAAAAAGAGGGCTGCCATACAAATGAAGCATATATTTCTTCACAAATTAAGAACTAATCAAGTGAATGGAACCAAATTTGGCATGTAGAGGTTTTTGGGAGTAAAAAAAAATATTTTCGTGGTGGTTCGACACCCCTTCCTCTTTCACAAAGGAAGGACTCTTATACAAATCGAACACAAATTTCTATGATGGTTTGGCACTTCTCCGTACTCTGGAATGGTGGAAGGTCTCCCAAATAATTTGAACAGATATTTCAACCAGTTTTTCCAGAATAACCTAGAATGATCGGAATGATGCAAAGGAGCTAAAAATCGATTCCAGGCGCCGTTTTTTGATTTAAGATGAAAACTTCCGGTTTCTGGAAAACAGACGACTGAATACTACCCCATTTGGATGTTTCTGATACCAGAATGACGCTCAGAGGCCAAACATTGTCTCCAAATGCCATTCTGAAATCCAAGATGGCGACTTCCGGTTTTTGGAAAATAGCCGAGGGTGACCAAAAACCCACCCAACATGGGAATTTCCGGAATCGTAATGATACATTTTTTCACATGATCGTTTCCGCTAACAGAACATTCCTGGCCACGAAATGACCTTTACCGAAACTTCGCTTTCAACTTCAAGGCAGTTCCAAACAGGCTCAAATGCACCGACATCTCTGTGACTTTATTGTGTTAAAACTAAACTTTCCCCTGACCCAGGTCTAACACCTGCAAATCATCAACGGCCGTGTCTTCGTTGGAACTGAATCCCCCGAGATAGCCCAGAACATAGTCCAGAAAACACGACCGCATTCCTCTTCACCACGGGCAGGTGGCGACGTGCAAACACTGTAACCGGAATGTACACTTCACCAAAATCTGCGCGGAATATGCTAAATAATTGAGGTCATCCGTTAATGACCTCCTAACTCTTGCAGACGTCGTCATGAACTCCAACACATTACTGGTTCAAAAAGGCCAGCCATACGTGGGCACATGGAGTTGGCCTGGCAATCCACGAAGGGATCCCTTTCGAAAGACTCCAGATCCAGACCACCTTCCAGGCGACAGTGGTTCGCATGCAGATACCCACAACTGTCACAGTGGTTTCTTTCTACCTTCCGCCTAACTCAGGAGACATCGGTGACCAACTGGAAGCGTTTCACGCGCAGCTGCATCAACCTGCATGGGAATCTTGTCGCGCACATTCCCTTGGTCGGTTTATACAATCGCCCCAAAACTAGTCTAGAGAGTTCTACCCGACATGCACAACAGTTTTTTCCCGAGTGGTCACCATCTGCAATGGCAAGGCGAAAATGGCTCTGCGATCGCGCAGACTGAATGCCATTCGTACGGCTAACCTCAGCTTCAATCCGACTTGGACACCTTCGTAGAGCGAATACCGTTGGCAGCAAAAACAAGCATTCCACCGACAAGCGGAAAGACGGGGCCCAAGGTGGTGCCATGATGATACCCGTAAGTTCAAACCGCTATCAAACTTCGAAGGAAAACTCTGCGAGCCCTGCGGCGGTTTTCTGACAACGAACATACAAAAATTCAAGGCTTTGCATGCGTTCCAGAAAGCTCGAGTAACCGCAAATAAAGTTGTACGAGACGCCATACAGCAATCATGGGAAACCTTCGTGGCCAAAATCTCTCCTACATGCTCGACGACAGAATTGTGGCTTTGCATCAACTCACTGGGTGGCAAGCTCCGTCATAACACCAAAGATATCAGAGGCTCATCTGGTCCAACTGACGACCCTGCAAAAGTTGCTGAAATATTGGCTCATCACTACAACGAAAGATCGGCAACCTCCAGATACCCAGAAGCATTTTCAATAGCAAAGGAAAAAGCTGAGCGCAGTGATTCCAATACCAAAGCCAAATTCAATGGACCGACGGGCGTTCGATCCATTACGCTCATAAGCTTCATATTTGGATATGCCTTTAGTCTTCGAAAAAAAAAAGCTAATAGAAGACCAACTACAGAACTGGTACTTAACAGACAAAGACGAACACTGTTTGATCGCGTTGCTGTATATTTCCAAGGCGTATGACACTACCTGGCCATATGATTCTACGGACGTTGAAGAAATGCCGTGTGTATATGACATACTCTCTAGCTTCCAATCGAACCGTACGTTTTAAGTAGCGGTAACAGAGCAACTGTCACAGATGCATACACTGGAAAACGAAGTCCCACAAGGCTCTGTTCTATCGGTCACTCTATTCCTCGTGGCAATGCAACTAGTCTTTCAAACTGTTTCTAACAGAGTCCAAATTCTTCTCTACGCCGATGAAATCTTGCTGGTTGTGACTGGCTCTAACGGATAGGTCGGAAACGAACCAGTTTAAAATCTTGGGAGTTATCTTAGACCGAACTTTTAGCTTTAGAGCCCACTGTAGGCTAACCGTTGAAAATTGCCCCACAAGTCTACGTATTCTGACTATCGTTGGAGCATCGTGCTTCTGCAAGTAGGATCGGCTCTGGTAATAAGCCCCTGATGGTCAGATTCGCTTCCATAGCCTCCGTCACTCGCTATAATGGCCAAAGCTTGAGTGCTGCCTTTTGAAATGCTCCAAGAAAAAAACTGCGATGCTTCGAACTTCCCAGTGGTCTGCAGAACTGCAGATCTGTGCATCCCCAATATCTGTCGACGGCCTAGGTCACCAGACCATGAATGGAATGCTCCAAAACCGCACATCATATGGGATGTAAAGCAACACGTCGTACATGAAATAATTGAGCGACGTTTCCATGTATATAATCTGCTCTATACCGACGGGTCCAAAGGCGACCGCACAGTTGGATAAGGCTTGTTAGGGGTAGGTAACATAAGATACAAATCGGAAGCGCTACGACGACACTTAAGTCTCGGCGTCGGTGCCAATAGCCATCCTAAAAAACTCTGCTAGCTGCCTATCTGATATCGAATCAGGTAGATCTAGTTCAAAGCATCGAGAGGGCCATGCGAAACAGAAACGTCCAATTCGGCTGGATTCCTAGCCAAACCGGTATCCAAGGAAATGTCATTGCAGATCATCTGGCGGAATAATGGATCGACAGTAAAAATGGAGCAGACCAATGGGTCCAAACACGACTCAGAATCGGGCACACTAGGCTTACCCATGTCTTCAAATAGTTCTCAAGAACAACACAGATGATGGAAACAAAGTTATAACGTTCTTCAAAGAATCCAATTCGTACAGCCGATTGTAATATTACTTACATTATCAGACACGAATGCATATGACTAGTGTAGTAGTGTCTTTAATTTAAAAAAAATATTTTCCAACGGTTAATCGCAGTAAGGTCTTTTTTACGCGGGTTGCTTTCCTCCATGACTTAGAAATGCTACAGCATATCGCGCTCATTTCAATCACGTTTTCCGGTTTTAGGCCATGACTGATCATATATCAGTTTTCAAAAAATTCACAATTCTTGGTGTAAATATAAAATATTGCATTTTGGTCTCTAGATTGACCACTATCATATTCGAACAAGTTTCTAACATTTTAGGACGGTTTTCTCCGTTATATCTGTATCTCAAGAAAGTTCTCCTTTATATCTGTAACTCAAAAAAGTCTTTTTTTACGCGGGCCCATACAAATGTGGAACGCATCCCCCGCGTAAAAAAGACCACCTTAGTGTAATGCAATCACAGCAAAAAATTGAAAAAAAAAACATGAACAAATAAGGGGCCATCCACATACCACGTGGACAGCTTGGAGGGGCGGTAAACAGAAACAGAATACAGGATATTACAAAAACACAAGAATAAAATATTGAAATTTCAAACAAACGAAAAAGCGTAGGAAAATGTAAAAACACAATTTACAAGCGAGTTAAAAACAACGGAAAACTTCTAAGTTAATAAGTTGAGTTGTCGCGAGTTATAAAAAGCTGTCAATTTATCAATTATTTGGTCGTAGAGCTACTGTATGCAGTCACTTTCGTGTAGATATTACGCAATAAAAATATTTTATTTTACCTCGGTATGATCCAACGACGTTACCTGATTTATTTCGAAATAGTGTGGTGGTGGATTTTATTTCTGTACAGGTGATTTATTTTCGGGCTGAGTTTTTCTACAGATCTTTTGTACATACTTTTCCTCTTTCTTTCCATTTCATTGAATCAGTGGAGGAAATCCATTAATTATGATCGTTGTACAGACGTTTATAACTATCGGTACCTTTTCTGCCGACGCTCATTAGCTATTTCCGTGTCACAGTTAATGGATCTTCTCATAGCGAAAAGCCCTAATTGCTCCTTCTAAAGCCACCCCAAACCGAATTGAATAACAAACCATTTTTGTCCAATTTGTCTCTTCTTTCCCGAACGTAAATACAAACTCCGAACCATTCAACAACTCCAACATCAACAACAACAACAAAATGTAATAATAAACCCCCGCACATGCACACACACGTCCTTCAACACACTTCGACCCCACAAAAATATGTTATCCGTGTCGTCTCCTCTATATGTGCACGTGTGCCTGCCCACAGAGAAAGACCGTGCCTCATCAGCCAGCGGCGGTGCGAAAGCTTCATCAGTGCTATTCTCCACCGGTGTAAGTAGTCGAGACACACTGCAAACCTCGACCCTATCGCAGCAGCAGCGCTCGAAAATATCCCCGAACCGAAATAGCAGCGGCGGGAGCTCGAAACTATCGCTGCCTCATTCTGCCAGCGCCGGTAATAGCAGTGGCAGCAACAGTAGTCAAACGTTTAGCACCAGTAGCAGCGGCAGCGCTAGCCATCTGTCGGCTCACATCTCCATCGCAAGCAACAGCTCGACTAATGCCCGCGCTAAAGCGCCAACGGTTAAGCAAGACCTCGCGGCAGCTGTGAAACCACGAATGGTACCGACGATAGCCGTCAGTATGAAGCAGAAGCTGCGAGGAATGACTGAAACTATAAAACGTGATATTAATCGTAACAAAACTAGCACCAGTAACATAAGTAGTAGTAGCAGTATTGGTAAGACGGTGACATCGAACGACAACGGAAATGAACATCAGCCGGCAGACGTTGCCAACGTCCTAAATGGTAATGGTAATAGCATCGCCACGTCCGAAGGTGATACTGAAATTAAAAACATCAACAATAACAACGTCTTCGAGCCGGTAGTGAAAAAGTCCGATAGTGAGGATGCTTTTTTTGAACAGTTACCCCCTGGTGCCGGTGATAACGGTGCCGTTTTGGCTGATGAAAGGACATCACGCGCAAAACTTGGTTCCATCGGAAGCTTGAGCAGTCTGGATTCTCCGACTGTCATGAATTCCCGAATGCGAACTTCCACTATGAAATCAGGCGTTCGAAATCAGTATATGGCGGCTGCTAATACTGCAGCCACAGTGACAAAAGTGACTACTATTGCAGCAACACAGGCACAGGCATCCTTCGCGAAGAACAGTGAGTCGCTAAGTCCGGTACTAAGTGGTGCCGTTGAGCGAGACAAGTCGGACAAGCGCAAGTCGAATCTTAACCGATCCCAGCATGAGGAAGCAACTGATAAACGTAAGTTATTCTTGGATTGCATTTTCTTTTAACACCCAACTACTAAGCGTTTTGTTTCAGTTGCCAGCGCAATGTTTTTTACTTTCGTTTGGATTATCTAACATCATCCTCATGTGTGTTTAGTTTACTGAGCATGATGCTGTTTTTAAGGCTGCATTGTTCTGCTACAAAGATGTCATACAAGTTGATTTGGATCTTAATTTAACACATGTTATCCTGTCTGACAATGCGTTCTAATGATAAAAGCGCTTATTTTGTGGTGTCTCAATGCAATGTTTCATTTGTGACTGAATTTTTTCAATATTTGAACTTCGAAAATTTTTCACAAAACATAATGAACAAGAATCGAATATTGGAAAGCTTGTTTTCCAATATTCGGAGAAATACAATATTTTCTTTTATGCGGTAAAATTTAAACTACAAGGACAATCCTGAGCTCGCTCGCATTTAAAATATTGGCAGTGCTAGTTTTTTTTGTATTTTTGTTTTATTATTTATAAGTTATATTCTGATTTCGTAAATGGAATTCTTATGGTCTTTTTTTTTCATTCAGCTGATGCACATTCACTTCAAGTTTAAAAAATTGTTTGGGCAAATTGGCTTTGCAAAGTGAAACTCCTCTGAGTTCGTTAAACCTTTGTAAGATACTGCTCTTAATCAACTGCTCCATTTTGTTTCTTGCATACTTTAATACAAAAAAAGTCTTGTGCAGCTTTTTTGGCCTTAACAGATCGACAGAGCCCCTAATGTTTTCGATTTATGTTTAGCTTGTTGGACAAATTCTAATATCTTCGAATGTTCTATATTTTCTTAAACCTGTAGGTTTTCTACACTTGTGATACTCTGTGCTGCCTCTGTCATTAACGGCGTCGGTCGTCTAACTCTGATACGGTAGCTATGTTGGGCCTAATATAGTTTGACATTTATTTGTTTTATTTCTCGTAGGTCAGGTTAAACCAGGAGTAATGTACACACTATTTTTTATATCATCTACTTTTATTAAGATGAAGCAGTTTATCAAACTTTTAAAGCGAATATGCCCAGAAATTCCATGAAGTTTATATTATATATTACATTCAATGTACACTATTTTTGAACGACTTTCGAATTGAACATGCAGTTTCACTTCAGAATATTCAAAGACCTTATTCAAGTATTTTTTATTATTTTTATTTCTCCAGATAATCTTTTATCGTAAGAATTCCTTACTGTTCAGCTGTATTATAATAGTCAATACCGAAGATGTTTAGTTTAGCTGTAGTTGATGTTACCTAAACTATTTTTCAAGTCATTAGCATTTGAATTGATTTCCTACCGCGCATTTGTAAAAAATCATTCTTATTTACAACTGTTCATTTTTATCTTCTTCAAACAATAATGAATTTCATTGATTTTAGGGCCCTCATCGATTGAACGACGTCGTCACCACAAATCGGACAGGGCGACGCTTGGCAGCCCCGATCCGCTGAAATCACTCGACACTCGTACCGCTACGCCGCGTGCCAGCAAATCACTGCGGAAGCCGAGCTCTTCGGAGAAATTACCGTCGGTCGAATCTCCAGCAGCTCTATCACCACTGGCAATGACCGGTAGTGCAACACCGCCGCGGCTGTCGTCACCCCTTCGGAAGGGATCTTCCTTGCGCCAATCCCCGAGCAGTTCTCAATTAGCAACTGCCACCACTGCTAGCCCAACAACATCTTCATCCGCCCCATCAAGCCCGGCCAGGTTTTCCTCTCTGCTCAGAAGGGCTAGCAAAACTCCGTCCCCCATCCGCAAGCTGCCACAGCTTCGTCGAAGTCCGCCACATTTGTTACATTCATCCAGTTCGAGTGCCACACTGGCTGTTGAAATTGCCGCTGGCTCGCCTGGCAGTAGCCGCGATCGGTTAGACGTTGTTAGAGTAGATAGTAGAATTTCTGCCAGCACTGGAAGTCAGGAGCAGGACTCGGATACCCTGCCGGATTCGCCGCTGGTGCAACCATATTCTAAATTTAGTCAAATGTTGAAATCACCCACGCTGGAAAAATGTCAGGAGGTGACTATTAGACCGGTTCGATTGCTATTGGAGGAGGAATTACAGGAAGAGCAACAAGAAGTGCCATTGAATGCGAATGAGCCAGAATCATTGGTGCCTTTGGAAGCGGAATTGGTGCTACCAGTGAGCAATAACGAAGAGGAAGAAGCTGGCAATCAACTTCAGGCGGAAGCCGCGGCCAGTGTTGTCGTAATTGAGGACGATGAATCAGGTTTTAGAATAGATCTCGAGGAGGCAGGACCTTCCGGATTGTGTCCAATTGTGATCGACGATGATGACGACGACGATGTGGTAGAAATTGAAGAAATAGCATTAGGGTCCTCACCGAGGCGTGCTAATAAAATATTGTTCGACGATAAATTCAACGATGAGTTTGTCGTCATTGAAAATAGTCCCAAAAGTCATTTTATACAATCGCTTGATGAGACTGACATAATAGTAATTGGAGACAACGACGAAGACTACCCACCTAGGCCGGCTAGCAGTATCAGCACCGGAACAGGCGCAGAATTGTACGAGAAAAAGTTGGTGAAGATGAGCTCGGTAGAACACTTCGAGAGTTTGCATCAACGCAAGAGCTGCTCTCCGTTGCATCGAAAAAAGAGCTTGTCGCCAATTATGAGGGCAAAAAGTATGGAAGAGAATCATCTTTCCTCGTCTGGTTCATCAGCATCCAATCATATCGTGTCGATTTTAAAACGAAAAACGGTAGAATCCAATAGTTCCGCTTCTAGTAATGCGTCGCCAGTCACCTTCTCGCCCAGTGTGGTAGACACGCCCATTAGATCAAACCGTCGCCAAGGCATTCTAAAGAAACGCTGTTCGCTGGACGAAAGCAGATACAGTCGGAGTCATTCTCCGGACGACCGAAGTATTCTTGTCAAACATACACGCCGTAATAGCTTTGAGGATACCGGCATCCAGCACGGAATTCTTAAGCAAAAGAGCTACGAATCAAAGGAGGATGTTTCGTCAGCGGGTGTTGGCAGCGGAAGCACCACTGCCGTCAACTCCGTTGTCTCACATGGTATCCTCAAGAAGAAGACCGATAGCTCCTCAACATCCACACCCAACGAGCAACCAAAGCATGTCTCCATTTCGCAGGCAGTCATTCTCGCCGCAGCAGAAATCTGTCAGGATATGTTGCTTGATCACGAACACGATCACGATATCCGTCCGATTTTGAAATCGGATTCGCAACCTCTGCCAACTCCAAAACCAATTCTCAAGAAAAAGTATTCCTCGGAGTCGGAAGAAATTCGACCGATTCTCAAAACGTCACGGAAAAGTAGCCGCGAGGAGAATTCTGATTCCGAAGAACTGAAGCGATCTATCCTCAAGTCTCAGGACTCCCCGGGCAAGCGTCGCTCCTACGGCGAAAGGTCCGATTCGGGAGACTCTTGTATTTCCAACGTACTGATACGAAGCCGTTCACTAGAACATCCGGAGCCGGTGCCGATGGCACCGGTCGTACCGCAGGTACAGAGCATTGAAAAACCAATCATTTCGGTGGCCGAGCGAATCAAGCACATGGAGAAATTTTTGGCTGGACCTTCGAGCTCCTCTTCCGGTGCGGTACCGAAGAGAAGCAACAGCACCAACACCAATGGGACCGCCAGTTCGCGAAGAGAATCCTATCGTTTCAAGACCCAGCCGGTGACGTCGACGGAGATTGTTGGGTGAGTAGAGTGGGTCCGTTTTTAGTTTTTAAGTGATTTGATACACCAGTTTTTGTTTTGCGCACTAACGAGAGTCTCAATCCCATCTACACGCCCGTACTACGCGCAGATGGGGAAGTTTGCGTTGAGTTGATTTTTTATGGTTTCTTGTTTGCCTAAACAAAGCTGTACACAGTGTGTATACTTTAGAATAGTGGAGTACCGACCGATGTAAACAATACGGAAAGCCATCTATCATCGCGTTGTTATTCCAGTGGGTGGTAATGACTGTCTTACCGTATGATGGTATTGAGCGTAATGTTTGGAATGTTTTATTTTCTAGGTTATGAAGAATACAGGGCTACATCATTTCGGTTTGTAAATTTGAAACGAGGTGCTAGAAATAGAATGGAAAATTGATTTAAAAAGAGATATGTTTCAGCAGAAAAAAATTCTTTCAACACCTTGCTCCAAACGAAACAAAACTCTTGTAACTAACTTAGATATGTTTCACGGTAATCATGATGTTTGAATAATGAAATTTTAGGTTTAGTAGTAGTATTTAGAAGAGAGAGTGGAATTAAAAGAGAAGAAATAAATAAAACCAGAGAGTCGAATAGATAAAGCGAAATACTCTAGAGTTAAAAATATCTCGATGTTAGCCAGCTGTCCTATGTTTGTTTCCTAACATAAAATTAAAACGTGATTCGTCTTAAATAGGCAATAACTGTCGAATGACAAAAAATTCAAAATTTGATACAATTCAATTAAACAGAGACTAGAGACAGAAGAAAGGCTGATATCGAACATCGTCCGTACGAAAATAGGTACAAAAACATTCGTCAAACATTCAGTTCCAGTTTGCTCAGACGCACGTTGACGTTAATTTTTCTAAAGCGAAGGAGTGATCTCTAGTGAATACTGACCGTTTTAGCAGTTTGCAGGTGGCCATTTTATATTTTAATTTACCTCAAGAACCATTCAAGAAAAAATGAATTGGTGCAGGCCTAATACAAGGCAGCAAGATAAAACCAATACGATTGATAAAACCGTTGTATCCAATGGAAACAAACAACAAAAAAAAAAAACAAACAACCAACAATGGTAGACACGAACAATATTAAGCTGACCGTCAAAGGAGTGAATATTCCGGAAAAAGTTAAAATTTATGGCTGTTGTTCAAGGCAAAATTATACATCTGCCCTATTCGTCAATGCTGGAGATATGGTCACAGCACCAAACGTTGCTCTTCCAAGATGCGATGCGAGAACTGTGGGAAGGACATGACTCTGAAAAGTGTAACAAAAATCCTAAACGCTCCAATTGCAAACTTTCACACGGCGCAAAAATAGAGATTGTCCGGAAAGAAGAAGACGAATTCTGCAGGATATGAAGGAAAAACAAATTTCCTATGTAGAAGCCGAACAAACTTACCCTAAACTTATGAACCGCTTTGAAATGCTTGCAAAGTCTTTCCTTCTCCCCCAAACAATGCTCTACCAGCTTACGGGACTGTCACTTGGAGTTCGCGAAGATCTCGTTCTTGAGAAAACCTCACGAACTTTGCGGGTCCAAATGAAACATTCAAAACCACCTCAAAACCAATGCAGAATCTGTAACTGTAGACAAACAATATACAGAGCAACTGACTTTGAAAGATTCATCCACGAATCGTGGAACATCTTCCTATCTGAACTCCGAGCAAACAAATGGTTAAACCCACTGAAAGAACTACAAGATAAATTGACTAACGGTATACAGAGTGCCAACTTAGAGCTAGACCAAGACCAACTGCTAATTGATATCGGGAAAACCATTCCAAACATTATTGACACTAACTCGAAAAACCTGAACAAGGAAATGCTGAAATGCTTTCGAGAAGAATCACCACCAGAATCAACAGTGAAGTGTAAAAATTCAAAATTCTTCAAATCAACATTCAAAGTTTAAGATCGTCTTTCACTAGAGAAGAACTAAATCAATTTATGTTTGAAAACGGAATCGCAGTTGCGCTTCTATAAGAAATTTGGTTAAAAGCAGACGAACCATTCAAGCTGAAACACTATCGATTAGAATCCCAAAGAAGAAATGTAGGATATCGATGAGTCATTCATGAGTTATTCATGACAGTCTGGACTATGAAATATTAAATATTAGATTTACAAAAGGATTTGATCCGATCACGCTTTCGATTTACGTCCCCCCAGGTAGTAATACATATCAGAAAATTCGTGAAAACTAAAAACCCTATTCAATTGCTTAGAAAATCTTCCCGGAAAAGTCATCGTGGGATTGTGATTCAATGGCTGAGAACAGCGCAAAAGGTACTTTATTAAAAAGCTTTATTGAGGACTCCAATTTCATTATCCTAAATGACGGGAGCCCAACTTACCTCACCACTCAAATCTAAAAAAAGAAGTGTCTTACGAATATACAATAGCGAAAAATCACCATCTAATTATCTCCACCTCCAAAGAGCAACAGCAATTCTCAAAAGGTTATTCGCAAAACCAAAAGAGCATACTGTAAGGAATTGACTGATGGAATTTGAATTTTAGATACCCCTAATAGACAAATGAATATTATAAATGGCATTGACACGGCTCTTATTATACACTGCTCAAGTAAGCCCGAAAGGAATGAACTTGAAGGCCAAAAATTAATGGATTATTACTTTGGAAACAAACTAATATCAGTGTTGATTTGGTAGGTTACGAAATGGCTCTCACAGATGAAGAGATAATTAGTAAGGCCGATACTAATTTTGTTTTAATTTTAAGTGAACACCCAGAAGAGGATTAAAAAACGTTTAAGCCGTTTTGTTAACATAATTGGTTTTACGACAGCGTATATATTCAATTTAGCAAGAAACAAGTCAAGACGGTGTATCTTATGCCATAATCCTTAAGTTGAATTTATGAATCCAGCTGAAAATGAGTGAAATGTTGAGCAGAGTTTTCTTCTCAGAACAAACACCAGAACGTTGGAGGGTGACGCTAGTTAAACCAATCAGAAAGCCGCACGGACACCTCTCTGTTTGTTCCTCAAGAAAGTTAATCACTCTTACGAACGTTCATCCTAAACTCATTAACGCCGTAGTTAGAACCAGACTAACGGAAATAACAAAATTGAAAAATATACTACCCACACTATCATTTGGCTTCCGCAAAAACTGCTCCTCAAGCACCTGTGTGGATTTTGTAGTAAACAGAATCAAAGGAGCCCAGTCGTCAGGTAAACAATTGGTTGGTATTTTTCTGGACATGTCTATGGCATTGATGGCATTCCCTTCAGTTAACCTCAACACTTTGCTTGGGACAATGACCAAACAGAGGAAAATTAATATCTTGGCTACACACGTATCTTCACCGAAGAATAGTCACCCTTAAAACTAGCGAAGGTGACGTGACTTGTGAAATAAGCGAAAGCTTGCCCATTATCACCTATATTATTCAACTTGTACACAGCATCTTTCCATAAAACCGTAGAAGAATAAGAAGAAGAAGGATGCCTGCTGATTCAATTTGCGGATGATTTTGCACTGCCCGTGGAAGCAAATGATTTAGAAACTTTTGAGTCGAGGGCAAACCACTACCTCGGAAAACTAAATCAAGAACTGAACCTACAGTTTCACACAACAAAATGCGCAGGAGTAATTTCCACACGCAAAAATATCCAAAAAATCAAAATTCAACGAGACCAGGAGGGCATTCAAATCAACGATACCCACAATACCTGGGATTCATCTTAGATAGGCTGCTAGTTTATAGAAAGCACACATTGAACACATAAGGCCAAACAGCATCGAAGCCAAAAATGGCTGACTTCGGGCCACCACTTCGAATTTTCAAAAGCACAAGACCTGGTAACAGTTAACACTTGCGTACCTGACCGTCCAGAGCCGAAAAAAAGAAAATTCTTTTACCTGCCATTCCGCAAGATCTAAACCGAATCTGTTCGAACCTTTTTCCAAAGATCACAAATTTATCATAGTTTTTGGGACACCAGAGGACATTTCGAAATTTTCCGTTGTTCCGGATTTATTGAGGGGAACCGTGGGATAAGTATCGTTTCAGAGACCCAGGCTAGATTGAAAACGGTAGCGAAACCTTACTTGCGATGTATCAAAAAACGCTATTTTATGTTTGCTGTGGTGAAGCAAATATATAATAGCGTTTTCACAGGGAGCGCATTATCTATTCCCGAGTCTTGTGCTTCTAAAAATTCGAAGTGGTGGCTCGAAATCGGCACGAACAGATATACAAAAACATTACTTAGTCTATCCTCAAAAGTACTCTCATCCACGTAATACATGCTAAAACTGGTCAATTGATGGTAAAAGACAGGTTAGAACTGCTAACCTTACAGGATATTGCAAATAATACTTTTCATGGAAATCAATTAAATAGCCTTACGCAGAACGCATAATACAAAGACAACATGATATGATAATGCAACCTACTGGACTAATCTAAAACTAATCTTCCGACTAATCTAATATCTTGATGACATTGTAGCCCCAATTTAATCCCTGAGATAAACAAGTTATTGAAATGCTTAAAAAGCAATACTTTGATTCAGACATCACAGTATAGTAAAATTAAAACTATCACAAGATCAAAAACACAAACAACAGTGCAATCGATTGGTCTGGCAAAAATTAGTTCTAGAAGCCATGAACAAGCTAGTGGGTTTTAACTGTTTATATATTGACGCATCGGTTTCAAACGAAGGTACTGGAATAGCTATATTTGATGAAAATGAAAACTGGCTGAAAAAAGATATAAGGAATAGTCGGAAACGAAATCGCCGATAGTACTGCGCTAGAGGCAACTTCTTGCAAGCAGTCTGATTTTATTTCCTCGGTCTTATCATACGTGCGGAACTTGGCAAAGAAGGAAGTTTGTAAAAGTTGGTTCAGGAAACATGCAGAAACCTCCACTACGAAGGGCAAATGGCACAGTGATATAATGAGCAGCCCAACCCCTAAGATATGGAGTCAAAACTTATTAAAATCATACTAAACAGATTTAGATCCGGTCATTTACTTACTAAAGAAAGCAGTTTAAATGGGGATGAGCACATCTTATATTGGTGCACCAAATAAGAGTAAATTATCAGATTCTAGAATACTTCAAGCCACTCGAGAATATTCTACTCGACAATGAGGAAAGCGAAATGAAACAACTAACAAAACATCTCAAAGAAATCCGAGCAATAATATAATAGAAAGCCACATTAAATAAACAGACTAACAACCATTCGATAAAAGTCACAACAAACTATGACAACAGAGCGGCCTTAGCCGACCTGACAGATCATGTCAAAGAAAAAAAAATATGGCCTAAACTAGAAAAAGGTTACATAACTGTAGTACCATGCTTGAAAACATTTTGAAAGGCAACGCCGGAAAAATACGAAAAGTATAATGCACAGATGGTCGAATATGATGGTGGGTAGAGTCATAATTGATTTTTTGATTTTTTCCTAATAAAGAAAAATGTGAGAAGTTAAGCAGGAGAAGGCATAAAAGGCGTCTTCAACTTCATTTTCCAATTCATCCCTAATGGCGAATTTCGTCAGTCCACACATTTGCCATTTTGAATAACGACTTAGGCTACAAAAATTAAACAAAAATCATCGAATTCTTAAAATGATAATTTAAATCAATAATATTTCATGAGCCAGCGGTTTCTAAACTGTAGTTTGTGAAAAAAAACCTATAAGGGATTGTGAAGTAACAGCGAATTGAATAGTAGAGCAAAGCCCAGATGCTAACGCAACTATTAGTTGCATACAGGACTACAGGAGAATTGTGATGTTAGCTAGCAATACAATCCTTTTGACACTAATAGTCTCTGTTGAGTCGAGATTCGAACATACAACGACTGGCTTGTTAGACCAGCTGAAAAACAGAATTATTTCATGAAGATTCATTAGATGGATTAACAGCAATGAACAAAACCCACAATATCAAAGTTGCAAAATGCCTCATTCTAAAACTAGGTACGACGTTATAAGAAAAAAATAGAGTCACATCTTAATCACGAAGAAATACGAAAGGTAAAATCACGGAAAACAAGAAGAGTACTATATCAAAAAGCAAAATGTTCTATAAAACGGAAGATCATTTAGATTTCATGTCAAATCTTTATTGTGAGCCTAACGTTTTTCAACTGCTTTTCAAAAATGTTAAATAACTGAAAGCAATCGCAAACCCGTGAACCCGTTGCTCCCCAGCACAGCTCAAAACGCATTGATTATTCAATGCATCTTATCTAAACCAAAACTAAGCTTCCTAGTGCGGACAGTATCATGCTGCTCATGCTTGCTCAGTTTGAGCTAATATTAGCACGAGACACTCGTCTCGTCTGTCTGTGGCTAGACTTTTTCGCCAAGGTAACCGAATCGCTCTGGCTGACGATCACTCTTTTCCTCTATTGCGCTTAGCACTGATATCAAGAGGCACTTGATGACGAATCGCTTCTTCTAGTACCTCACCTGTTTCGTTCCCTTTTACACGAACGAAACATGTCGTGTGGTGTGCGCATAATATAAACATATCTATTTTCATCGACTTCGGGTTATAAATTTAAATTTCTATTCCTGTGTTTTTTTTTCTTGTGTGTGTGATTCATTTGAAGACATTTTAACCCAGAGTTGGATAGATATATTTGGATGATACTAGATCAATACTGATTTAATGGGAACTAATAATGATAGTATTCGCTTATCCACATGCGCTTCAAAACGTGCTCGACGTGTTCCATTCCGATTGTATACAGCGATCCGCTGAAGGATGTTTGTTGTCTTTACATCGGTGCACGGGTTATTTTTGGAATAAACATGCAATTCAAACACGCGCTTGTTTGTTTCTCGCGAATGCAATTTACAAGAACTCGTACTGCTTCAAGATAGCTCCATCGGTTACGTTTTTGGGTGGAAAAATTCAACGCGAAAGGTCCGAATAGTAGCAATTTCCGCTACTTCCCCATACTGGAGGAAAAATCACCTACACTTGTACGAGGTGATATTTTTGCGCATTTGCGCAAAAATGCATACACCCTTTTCATGGTCGAACCAGATCGAATTTTCTGCTTCATTTCAGTCCCTCAAAAGCTGTGATCAGCTTCCAAAGACTACTAGGTTGTGGGCACAGTTTTTAATTTACGAGCTGCAACCTTCCGTTATTGCATAGTAGATTTAGAGTGTATAGAAACGACCGCCAGCTGTTGTGTTATCAAGATGGAAGAGGAAAATGAGTAGGTTCCTGGTGTAAATTTCGGTTGTTTTAGAGCTGCATAAGTCTATAATGTTGTTCTGATTATTGGTTTTCATGTTCGAAACGTGCGTTTCTGAATGTTCCATTAAGAGATTGTGTTTTTTCCCGATGATGACGCATGGTCGGTTATGTCGGTTGTGGTTTTTCTCCAACAGGATCAAACAGATTGTATAGCAAATTGAATCGTTCATTTTCCATACTTTTTTCTAACGTTTCCAGTTAATGGAATCGCTCGAAAAATGTGCGTGCAATTAATTTCCCGAGAAAATCCAGAAACTGCCAGACAAACAAATCGTTCACTTAGGGAAGTGATTTGTTGACGCATGCGTGCGTTCTCAGAGCTGGGAGAAAATCGCGCATTTTTTTCGCTGCCCTAAGCTTCCAAACCGCGCGCGCAGCAAGGCAGCTTATGTCGTCATCATTTTCAGCGGAATCGGGACGACGAACGCACAGTTTCTGCGCAGATCTCACCGATCGTACCGAGCAATGCTCGGCCCCGAGTCCGACGGCTGGTCAATGATGATGATGGTTGCAGTTTCCGTCGCGATATCAGCTTGTTAATACCGTGTGGCTGCCGGAGCACATTTCCAAATAGCGCAAGTGTAGTTTTTTCTTGGGTGTATCGATTTTCATCGATTCTTACGATCTCGTCACACAACTCTCTGGTTGACTGCCAGCGAAGACTTCCTGGCGGATGCAATTTTAATGGTTTATTTGGGTTTGGCTGTGATTTACTCGCCCTTGAACAAATAAGTGATGATTTCAAATCAGTTGTAAAATTTGTTCTGACGAGTTAAACTAGAAACGAATGTTCTTCCTAATAAGGTCAGGCATTTTTGTGAACTGATTATAGCAGCGTAAAACACTGGGGTTGAGACTCTCGTTTTCGTCATTCATATATACAACGAGCTAAAAATATCGCGCTTTGGTCGTCTAATAAACGGTACACCAGCTGTTTGGCTGTAGAAGAGTTCTAATTCATGATTTCTTGTTTTTGAAACAAACGAAACAAAATATCCACAGTGTGCAGCAGCAAGTTGATCGGTTGTTGGGAGAAAATCTTGATGAGTCTGGCTCAAGTCTGGAATCAAGCTACAATCACGTGCTGACTGACGCCAGCTGTTTAACGCCAGAATCTGTCCGCCCTCGAGGATCGCTCGAAAATCTCATCTGCAAGGACAAGCAACCATCGGAGGATAAAAGTGTGGACCTTCTGTCGCCAACGCTCGCCACCGCCGAGTCCAACTCCCGCTCGATCAGCGGAGAGTTCAACCTTGCCTCGCTGAGCTCCGACAGTGGTGTTCAATTTGGCCGTGGCACAGCGGAGGAAATTTCGGGTGCCGACAATGTGTCATCGTTGAAAACTAGTGACAGCGAAAAATCTCCATCAAAGAAAACCATCGACGATGATTTGAACGAGCTCGAAGAGGAAGACGACGACGACGAGGACGAGGAAAACGAGGAACACCTCCAGATTATCGAAGAGACTGAAGGACAGCAGCGAATTTTGTTGAGTCCATCCATTCATACGGAACGTACCACCGATAGTCGCAGACGCGTACCCACCAGAAAATCGTCCAGTTGTTCCAGTAGTAGCGGGTCCAGTGATTTGAGTGACCGCGAAGAACAGAGAATGTACACCGCTGGTGCTAGTCAGCACCATCAGAACCAGCGGGAAGATTTGTATACACCGATAAGCGATCAGGACGACGATTTGTTCGGTCGACCGCGGTCCAACAGTGTACGGGCTCGTGCGAATATGTTCCAACAGATGGGAAGCCGTATGAAGGAGAACGAGTGCCCATCGCTTCAACCGGGTCGAGGTGAGTGTTTTTTTCTTATATTAACGAATCACATTGTAGAGTTTCATCTCAAAATCATTAAATATCGGTCATAGATATATGTATTATGAAGAATTGTAAGCTGAAACTCCCCAAAAATGTATGTTGTTCCTTTTGTTGCAAAACATCACTAACATACACACACTAGATCAGCCACAGCTGCACTCTAAACGATTGAGTTTGAAGATCGATAAAGTGGCCGCATGGTTGTTTGTGTTTCTCACTAGTTTGTTTTTGGTTTATTTGTGTAGTACACAGACAGTGCGCATAGCGAGCGGTACTATTTTTAGCCGATTATTCTTTGCGGCCCTCGGGAAACATTGACATCCGAAGCTATGCACGCCGAGGACGTGCCGGGAAAGTGGCCGGTTGTTTTTCTTGTTGTTGCCTTCGTTTTGACTTCATGTCGGCTAAAAACAGAAATGTGTGTTGTAGAAAAACTTTTACTTTCTATACTTTGACGGGAATATTTTCTGTTTGTCTAATGCGGCCTGGTATAATTGGACAGGAAACGGTGTCAAACAATATTTTGTTCGTGCTGATGGGCACTTGCGAATAGATAGCTCCGCATTTAGTTGACTAGGAATTATGACATGACATTTTATTTTATTTTTTCACTAAATGTAGAGATTAAAGATTTATCATAATTCATGCATAAAGAAATTCGAAAGTTCTTTTCTCTTTTTAAATTTAACCACCATTTTGGGTTTATCACTGCTCTCATGAATGGAATTCTGTTTCTACATCATTCAGAATTCAAAAGCGATTTAACGCAGAATGTCAAAAAAGTAGAGAAAAAAGAATGTTAAAAAATATAAGTAAAAATTTTGGAAGAGCTTTAGTCAAAAATTTGTTTTCCCAAGTATTTCGAAAGGCTCTCTTTTATGTAAAACTTTAATTTGATGTACAATGATGAAGGTATAAAAGATTGTTAGTCGGTTGGTGTGTGTTTCCAGACAGGTTTAAAGCTTTAATACAAGTGAATCCTATCACACTTGTTGAACTGTAATAATTTGGAAACAAAATACGGTATTCTAAACCATCCAAATGTCAATAGACTTCAGATGACGGGACGTTTTCAACAACCGTGACTCTGAGACAGATTGGCTAATTCTGTTCGGATTATTTTCCTAATAGAACTGGATTAATTACTTCTCTACATTCAATCAGCGTTAATTTGATTTTGTTGTTTGTTGTCACAGCACTACCGACGACGATTGCGCCTCACTTTGCGACGCAAATCATCTCACCGACGGATATGGATCGTAGTCACAATAATTCCGGTTCCACCAACATCATCGGAACTTTTGGCAGCAACAACAACAACAATGTTTCAGATGACTCTGGCACCGAATTTGGTAAGTTTGTATCCCCTCATTCTACCTTCTGCTGTAACTTTCTTCATCAAAAGTGAATTTGTTTGCATAATTCATGTCTAAAACATCCTACATTAAAATGAATTGCCTTCGCAAAAAGGTCATGATTGTGTGACATTGTTTGAATCGAGAAACGTTCGAAAAATTGATCCATTCTAGACTGATAAAAACTTTATAGTATATAGTTCAGTTATTTATCTCTCATTTTTTGCATAATAACACAAGCGAATGAAACATACAAACAGTTAAAATATATTTTAGTATAACATTTGAACTACGCACACACTTTGTGCGAGTAGAACTCCATCATTACATTAGTCTTCCGTCTACCTACGTTGTACTTATGCCAATAACTTATTTCTTAACTTCATTTTTCATGCTTTTGATTATCATTATTGTTTTGTAATTACCGCACGTTTCTTCACTATACACTTAACATCCTCACTGCTCCTATATATACCCTTCACATCAACTACTTATAATTGGAAACTTTCGCTCACACACACGATTCTCGACCCGCCACATAAACCCGTCCCAACCGGTTACACATGCACAGATCCCTCGACACTGCAGGTATCGAAGAAGATCAAGCTATTTTCCGGTGGTCGGCAATCTTCCGTTCTCAACGGCGGGGTGAACTCGACGGCAACGCTTGTTGCCGCGAACGGCGCAATTAACACCGCCGATGGCGGCCACGCTGCACTCAAGAAAAAACCGATGAAGTTCCGTACCATTGGGAAGTTGATGATACCAAAGTTTTTGAACGACAACAATAACAATATTTCGAATTCCACACCCCCCTCGGCCAACGGTGGTGTAGACTTCAACGAATTGCAGGGTGATCTAATGAGAAAGGCAGAAGACAATGTGATCCAATACTGCACACTGAAAGTCGAACACATTCGAATGAAGTTCATGGGGTGTTCGTCGACGCCAGTCTTAGACGAAGAACGATCGGCAGTCGAAGGTGATGACGGTAGCGATTCTAACGTGGAGTCCGGAAAAGAAAATCATTACGATAGCGGCGGAGAATACGGTGTCACCATGGGCGGTTGTTGTGGCGGAATTGCAGCTTTGAAGAAAACTTTGCTAAATAACAATCGATCTCAGAACAAAAGCATTTTGTTGAATTCGTCCGCAGATTTAGAGGAAGTGGTTGCGAAAGGAAAAGTTTCAACCATGGCTAAACAGTGGAATAGACTGCGAGCGATGACACTGGATGTTTCGGTGATCAAACGAGCATCGATACAAGAGCGAGCTTGCGAAAGCCTTCCTTTGGATGTAGACAGCGATCACTTCGGGACGAACAATTCTTCACTCACGGAAAAAAGCTCGTTTACGGCGAACAAATCGAAGCGTCGTGATTCTCCGCAGGTTGACGATAGAATAGCAAAATATTTCGGACTGAAAACGCAGCAAAGTGAGCAACCAGATAAAGCTGTCCAACAAGAGACCCCTAAATGCCGACGACGATCGCGTTCTCTGCCCCGAGGGAATCCACCCGCGCTTCCTCCACAACTCCCCAAAGAGGAACGAATCAACAAGTATTTCGGTATGAATAATAGCTTTTCCGGTAGTTCCTCGCCACAGGCAAGCAAACCACGTGCAATAGTCAAACCACAACAACGCCCGGTTGTCAACCAACAGGTTGATCTCACTGAAACGCCTAAAGGTTCCGCCGTCACTGCCGGCGGCAGACGTCGCTCTCTGTCCGCACCATCGGATAAGTACTTCGAAGAACTGGCCGCTACGCTGAACATGGCCAACGCAAGGGATCAACACGCGGCAAGCTTTTCCATTTTAACTGCTGAAGGACACCCGCTGGGTTCGCTCAAGTTGATAAAGAACTTCGAAGATTTCAATCTCACGGCGGAGGACATCTCGATGGCGGAGACTGAATTCGACAAACTTTACGTAGGTGTGTGTCCGTACTGACAGTCGTACCGTAAACAGTAGCTTGGAAGGCTGCCCTTCTCTATCGGATACAATCTTCCATCGCTAGTGTTGTGTTTCGCTCTCTTCAGTCGGCTCGATGTGTACCTCTTCGGAATTATCAGTAGAGTAGAATGCTTACACCAATTAGCTCCGAAGAGTGCTACACGATCGCCGTTTTACAGATCCTCTAATTTCTTTTCTTTTCCCGTTTCTCCTTTCCTTAGATTAATTTTCATGTTTTTACTATCTAGACGATATTAGCGAAACGCTAGAACTCAGTGATAATAAATAGTAGTATACAATCCATTGATCAACCAATTTGACCTCGATTGGGAAAATTACGGTGAACAACAACAACAACAACAGAACGCTGGACATTCTACAGTTCCTATCTTTCCTGACTGACGTAGTAGATCGTTGTAGTCCCGTACGCTATCCCGAATCCATGTGCAAGTAGGAACCCGCGTTGCGTTTCTCCAGTAAACCAATTTGATTTTATTCATCCCGATGGTACGTTGTTTCCCTATTATTGGTGTTCCACTCGGTATCTGGCGGCGTTGGTTTGGGACTTTCGTTTCGTAGACAAACTAATTTGCGGTGCGATGGACTAATTCATTGTATGTGGTGATGGGTTACCAATTTCATCTCTCCCTTTGCCGGGCGGAAAAAGTCGATAGTTCACGTCGTCATTTTAAAAACAAGAATATATTTTCTGTCACAATCCTCAGTATTCTACTAATCCTTTTCAAGTGGCGGCTTTGCTCAACGATATAACGCTACATGTTTGTGTTTCAATTTGTGTTTTAGCATAGATTCGTTTTTTCTAAGCTCTGTAACGTTTTGTTTGCTTTCTAGCTATTAACAGACTCAGTGTTAGTCGCGCTAGAATCGGATAATAGAAATGTTTACCTCGTTTTTGTGTGATCCCACGCGTGGTGCTGTCTGTACTAATCTGTATGCTTTCTTTAAAAATATTTCTAACCTGTTGTGTATCTTTTTCCGCGCTTACAACTGTTTTTCTTCCAGACCAAGTTACAAGCCCTCGTAAGCCACCGTTTGCCTACCTGCCTCCAACAGCCCAGCAACTACAGCCATCCGTGTCGGAATTGAAAAAGGGTATCCTGAAATCTAAGTCCGGATGTGTCGGCCTGTTTCCTTCGGATCTAAACTCCGAGCTGAAATCGCGCCTGAAAAAATCGACTCACTCATCGGTTAGTAATCTCAAAAAGTCCACTACCGTATCCAGCATCGCAAACGATGCCCCCCGTGTTGGCTCCTCGTCCGACGACGAGGATGACGGTGTCGCGCCCGGTAAGAATCTCGCGAAAATGCTACGTAACGTTTCGAACACTGCCGCGTCGTCGTCGGTTGCCGGTGGATACGTGCCACCGGGTGGGGTTGCACTTTTCCCACCCCCGTCGTCAGTGGCGCTACCAACCGCGTTCGCGCCGCTTAATAAAAGTGATTACGCCGCGAGTGGTACGACCAGCGATGGAGAACATCCAGCTAGTAGCCGCGGAAATGTGGACTCCATCCTGAAGAACCCAGCTGTGGCACGGCGCAGACGGCAGAATGAAGGGTAAGTACTGTCCAAGTGGATGTGAGTTTGCATTACGTCGGAGGATATGTATTTCTCAATTGCATTAGAACGGGCTCTCCGAAGCATCGTAAAATTTTGTATGTGGTTTACTCTGAATTCTAATTCAAATAACGTCTCAAAAAAATAGCAAACGGTTGTTTGAATAATTTTGCAACTTGCGTAGGAAAAATGTATCAAGTGTCCCGGTGTAAACCGAAGATGTGTAAAGCGTTTTTTTGAAGTCAACTCAGCGATGCGTGAATTCTCTTCTGCTTTTTATGCTCTGTTTAAACTCTTACCGTGCATTAGACTTTTCTCAGCCGTTGCAAGTTATTCTCATTCATGGGAAAAATTATCTCTGCCGTCCAGCACTGCTTAACACGAAAGGACAAACCAAGAGACAGCCCACTAAATTCATTATCCACCGAGCTGATGATTATGGTGCAATTTCACGGCTCGGTTGTTTCTTTGGCAATCACAATAATAGAATTAAAGTTGTAAAGTAATCATAACTTTGCGCGCTTCGGGTTTGCCGTTTTATGCTTTGGAAATGAAAATTTGGTACGTGCAACAGATTTTGATCGTTCCACATGGTGGATTTTTCCTCAAGCATAAAGGTGATGGTCACTTCAACTGACTATTTGATGTCTCTAGCGACCTTGGCATGTTGCCGTATGTGGTCCATTTTATAATCGTTGGACCAAGTGAAAACATTTTACATCCGAGTCAACATATAGTGATGTAACGTCTGTATATTGCACACATTGATTCAAATAGTACGAGTAAAGCATTTTGAAATTTTCTTGTGATTTTAAATGCATTTTTAGAAGATAAGTAAGGTTTGTTCGCAACGAAGTTGGGACACACAATTTCTGAAACAAAACAAATTAGCTATCAGTTTGAACCAGGCAAATTTTGTCAGGTATCCGTGGCGAAACAGCAGTTTTTTCGATACCATTTCCAACTGAGGAGGAAAAAGTTTCCATTTATTGGTGTAATATTTTTTTGGGAAATATTGTTTTGTTTATTTCAGTAGATTTTATGTAGAGTGAATTTTCGATCGCTCGTGGTCGGGCCCCTCAACAGTGTGGCATGTTGAGTAAACAGCGAACATAAGAGCATAGCAACCCTACAGTATGCTCAAGATTTTGAATTGTGTGTATGTGTGCGTCTTCAACCGGTACAACGCCGGATGAAAACAAATGAAAACATAAGTTGTCTCACTTCAACGGCGTACCGGAATGAACCTTTCTTTGCATCCGATGCTGATAGCATGCACTGTATCACTAATACAGATCCAACAATCTTATAATTCGCTGCGTACAATAAGTGAATCTGTAATATGATGGTCATATTTTTCGCTCCTTTACTCATCTATACTGCTTCCAAATCATAGTAGTCCCATGTTCTACACAAATCTTATATACGCTGGGACAACTATGCTTTGAACGGCAGTATAGAACTTTGAATAAATCTTCGGCACTTTGAAGTTTTATGTCATCGAATATGAACATTCTTTGCAACCTCAAGAATATTTAAATTTAAAATTCAACCTCAAGGGAATTAAATTTAAATTTGGTTTTTTTTTTCGTGATCATCGATTTTCTACCTTCGATGCGTTTAGTTGTACAGCTGCATAGAATTAGTAACATTTTAGTTTAACTCGTTTGAAATATTTGGTCTCGTAGAGCCTTTGGGTGGTTCTGATCTTCATATCTCTTAGTAAATAGCCTTTTAAAATCCGCAGACTTCTGAACATAATGTATTTTGAAGTTTTTAAAGGTTCTTGAAATTACCTTTTTCAAATTTTAACGAACTCAGACAGCCACTCAAAGAAAAAATTAAAAACTTCTAAACAAGAATTTCGCGAAAGATGTGTGAATCCTTGTGTTTGTGATCGTTTAAGACTACATTCCCCGGTACCCGTGGCTCTGTGGTTAGCGATGTCGGTCGGCTAGCTTTCCCACACGATTGTGATATCGGGTTCGATTCCCGATCGAGTCGAGGATCTTTTCGAGCTGGAAATTTTCTCGACACAGCACTGGGGCACGGTGTATCGTTGTACTTATCCTACACATGTAAAATGTGCCAAAAAAACAATATCGATAACGAATTCTCTCAACTAATCTAGTTGATCGAGACCGCTATTAGCCCCAAGGCTAAGCGTGCGATATTGTTTTTTTCCCATCACGGTTTACTATATATCTTCGGATGTTTGAATCTGAGAATTTCCGATATCACAAATTTAATATCTCTGAAATTTTCAATTTTGTGATTTTTGAATCCGAGGATGTGGAAACACGATTTGCGTACTACTAAAGCCTGTAGTACACTCTTTGTCTAATGGTCAAATATTTGACCTTCTGACATAATGGTCAAATTTATTTGGCATCATGGTTGTTGTTTGCCCGTGTTTGCCCCATGTTAAAACTCGAGAGTGACAAACAATTATCTTTGACCAAAGTTTTATCTGTCAAAAAGAGCCAAATATTTGACGCTTGGTCAAAGAGTGTAATACAGGCTTAAATCTTCTTATTTGTGACTAGCTGACTCGTATGGGAATGAGAACATCCTGACCTCAATCTGCCTTAAAATACCGTTGCTTGTAATACATCAGTTGAGTAGTTCCACAAAAAATGTCCCAGTTTGAATATTTTTTCAATTGTCATTTTTGATTTGGCTGTAACTCAAAAACCCTAGAAAAAAAGCTACGACATTTATGGATGTTCCCTATCTGCGGACGAGTAAATTTATTATTTACAGTCGTCGAGATTACATTAAATTATGGACACTACAGGACGATATTCAAAAACACACTCGTAATGAGTTTTTCTTTCGTTGATATATGGTACTGCGAGAAAAAAATCTATCGAACAAATACTGCAACTGGTACTGTTCTTATTACAAAAAAAATCAGAAGGGTTATGTCAAAGACGAGCAATAACACGACCAAGCTTCGGGAGCTCACATACAGCTAAAGCTTACACAGGCAGTGCTGATAAAAGTCATTTTCCCCAGCAAAATTCTTCGAAAATTATAGCCAATCATTCTCAATTTTCACTTCCAATGATCGCAGCACTCTTTCAGATACACTAGATTTTCATCCTAGTAACGTGCTGTTATACTCAGATGAAATAGATCGCGCGCATCGTTCCTGGTTACGGAATAAAATTTGACGACAAATCCAACCAAATGATCTTCACTTCAAAGCGAAAAAGAAAAACAAACAGTCCACTCAACCAAAATTAACCTTACCGAAACACTTTTTCACTGACACTGACCGATGCCTTGACAATCTTCGTTAACTGATAAACTGAGTTTGTTGTCTTGCTTCCATCGCATAAAATATAATGAGGTGTTTTGACAGTTCACTTCCATGCAAAAAGCGGGAAGGGAGAACTCTGAAAGGATTGTAAAAAAATAACGTTAATGGATGCTTTTTTTCACTTTCACTCAAGAGTGTCAATAAATATCAACCCTGTAACAGGCAACAAAACTGTCTTGTGTTGCACACGACAGCGCATTCTTGCGCATGTATTTTGTATCGTTCGGACATGACAGCCTAGTTTGCTTATTTTGAAGATGTCCTGTTGACAGCCTGCTGATTGGCTGCGGCTGTCATCGATGATATTGGACTCGTACTTTTTCGTTTAACCTTTTTATTAGGCCGGTGATACCAAAACTGTGTCATATATGTTTACATTGTTGATATTATTCCCCACGTGAGAAAAAAAGTGTTTCGCACCACCTTGCTTTTATAATAGCATTGGCCTTACTTTCGTGAATCAACATTCCACTCGGATTTGTGCCGAAGAATGTCGCGCTGTGAAGGCTGTCATCAGTGACAGCTTGGAAGAACTAACAGCAACGAGTAGATGAAAAATAACAGCATTGGCATTGCATGTGCATGCTGTCGTCAGTGGCTATCGAGCTGTGTACCGAACGTATGGGGAGCAGGGAGAGCTGTGCAAAACAATGAGAGCCTAATTAGTTTAAAATTAGTTGTCACGGTAAGACAGTCCATGAAGAGCTTCGTAGCCGCAAGGTTACAGAAGTCGCTTTGACAAGCGAATGGTGATAGGCTCGAATCTTAGTAGAACCAAGCCATTCTTTGGCAAAAGGACTTTAAGTATGGGTTTATTCTCAGGCTCTTCCACACAAAATCTTTTCTCCAGGCTTAATAACCACTGGTCTAAAGCTTCGATAATATCATAGACTATAGCACATTATACGCTGTTGGAGTGATAGCCTGCAGGAGGATATGATTAAGTCGATAAGGGAGGAAGTAGGTTACTAACTCTGAAGAAGAAGACAAGAAGCACTATAACACGGAGCAGGTTACTTTTCTATAAGTAGCACTGCAAAAGAATAGAAAAAAAGTGCGAACAGCAAAAACGTCGCAGTGGGGTGCTTACAAAAAAGACCGTCCTTTTCAGAAGGCTGAACAAGACACACAGCTCCCTGAATGTGACTTTCAGCGAGGTCGACACGCTTCCAGGAAACATTAACTGTGTCTGTATGCGTGCTATCCGTTTGACACCCCTAATTAATAGGAACCATAAACGGACGATAATCTATATGGTTGAACGATAACCCAGACAGTTCGGACTATACCCCGAATAGGCTGTTAAGCATGTTGTTATGGTTATTGATTATGCGGGACGTTTGACAAGACATTCCCGTAGTTGTTATTGTCAAGCTCGTATTTGACAGTTCATGTACGTTATACACACATTCACCACTAATGTTTCTGGGAGTCGTTCGGGGGCGCCACATTACTTGACGTTCGCAAGGTATTTGGGAAGATCTGAATACACGTCGAACTCGATTATGCGGAGTACCGTAAAACGGGGCGAATAGAAACAAAACTTCTGAGCTTTAAAATGTTACTACAAGTCTTACAAGATAACATTAAAAAATCATGTAAAAGAATTTTCTTGGATAGTTCAGTAGTTACCAAGACCTCTAAACCCATTTATGGGTTGGTAGCACTTCTATTAGTTTGTTAAAAAAATCACAAAATGGAGTCTCATGTTCAGAGCGTTTACGAGTGCCAAAAAACTTTACCTATGGAAGCCAGTTTGTTCCACTTCAAGCTTGTTCGTGTATTGTACTAGGTCAGTAGTGAAGCATTTCAAGTTGTCGTAGTGAATAAGTAAGGTACTTACTTATCAAGCTTTCTCTTATGTTCCATGGAAAACTCCCGGTACGCACATTTAAAGGGTGAATAGAAACAACGCTATAGCGATTACTTTTACACGAGGAAAAACAGTTTTTAGAAATGTAATCAAAGTTTTTGTGAAATGATGCGAAACACATGTTTTGTACATTCTCAGATTCCATCTTGGTCAGGATTTACGAACAAAAAGGTACAAAAATGTACAAAAAACCAGATTCACTTTGCTTGATGCAAGTTGCAAGAATGTTACATAGAAAAACTGTCCCTTCGTCGAGCGGCTACGAAAAATGGAATCAACTGCCTCAGTTACCATCAGAACCCTAACCAGCAGATAATCAAGCTATTAGCCAAAAACTTGACCAAAGTCTGATTCATTTGCTGCATGCATTGACAAAGACATCCACAACCCGAAAGAAACAGGCCAAGATTCCGGTTCTACCAGTACAAAGTGTTATTGGACGCCGTGTCTAGATGAAGTAGAAGAAGATCCTGAATTAGTAGAAATGCCTAACCCAGAACTCCTAATCATTAGGATGACGTACATAAAGTAATAAATCGAACCTTTTCGCTATTCAACCCATTCCCCGCGGAAAATGCCATATGGCATCACCTGACATATAAACTTTGATAACAGTTTAACAATTATACTTGAAATTTCTAACAATGAAAATATTCTGAGCAGTTAGAGAACAGATTGATCTTCAACATGCAATATAGTTTGTGCCAATTATGAATGCGGTTGCTGAGTGATAAGAGTTTGAATGTCATTTTTCGATGTGAAAACTAATTTCTCTCTGCACGGATAGGGTTAAATACGTTTTAAAGTTTATTGCATCTCATTTCGGTGATGGAATTGTTTTTTTTTTCTGCAGAATAACAATCGAGTCTTTCGTCAGAACAAGAAAAACGCAGTCGTTATTTAGTGTGGCGAATAGAAACATGCAACATTTTTTTCAATAAAAAATAGAATAATTTATTCATCAAAATAGTATTTACACCCTTGAAAGCGGAGGTCTAGATCCGTATTTTAGAGCTTCAATATTCATTCTAGATATTACACATTACACTGTTTAACCTGTTTCTATTCGCCCCGTTTTACGGTATCAAAAAATTTTTCATTCCGAATAATCGATCACAAAAAAATATTTAAATTTACGATTAGCGAACAAAAAATAAGTATTTCCTCCTGTTATTTTACTTGTATGATGCAGGGGCGTAGCCAAAAATTATTTCTAAGGAGCAAGGATGGTTAAAATCGTATCAGAGAATTATCATGAGAGAATCCTATTGGATTCTGATCACGCATAATACGCGATGTTTTGTATCGTCTCTCGAGAAGAGAACTTGTGTGACGAATAAACTGCCGAAAGAATACTCCGTGAACTTTATAGCCTGTTAACTGTATGCGAGTTTATCGTCGCTTGTTCATACGCTTTCTCGATTCTCTCATCGGTTTCAATAGGTAATTCATTATCGTCTCCCGATCCGATCGAGCCGTGGAACGAAAATTTTTGGTTTGAATCACCTTGTGAGTGAGAGTGTCCTGATAATCGTAAAATTGTATCGCAAACCAAAAACTCAGAGAGGAAAAAAAATCAAGCGTTAGACCAACTAAAAGGCAGCACAAAACAGGGATACCAGATTTACAGAATTGTCTGTGAAATGCAGATTTTCAGAGTCCGTTGCCGATTTTGTTTTTTTTTTTCTAGTGGCAAACATTTGTAATTACTTTGTGCATAGCTTGCAAGCTTTTTTCGAATCTATTTATATTTGCGGATTTTTTCCAAAATTTGTGCAGGTTTTTTGCTTGTTTAAGAAAAACTTTGATATCGGCCAACATACATCAGCGAACAAACCTTCGATGCAAATAAAACCGACGAACAAAAGAACTCTTCCGATAATTATCGTCTCGCGATTCTTCCCTCTCGTTTTGACACTTGGATTCTATCAGCGAAGAGTGAATCATCGGTTTGTAGAGCTATTGGAAATTCCATCTCTGAGAGAGAAAGAATTATCTCAGCGAATCTTCGAATTGGTTCACTCGGACTGGCATATCGTACGATAAATGTTAGAACCGACTGAGAGACGAAGTTGACTCACACGCTGAAAAAGTTCAAATGTTTATCGCCGATTTTATCGCCGATCACCATCATTGCTAAGGAAAAAAGGGGTAAAATCTTGAGAAGCAAAAAAATTAAACATGGATTATTTTCATTTAATTCGGACACGTCCCAAAAATACCGGAAGAGACATAAATGGTAACAAAATGGCCGGAAGGGATAGTAAAGGTAAAATTAAAAATAAAAACGAACATCAAAAAAATAAAATTTCGGATAATCGAGTCCAAAATTCCGAATAATCGAGTCCGACTTGTATGTGTTTTATTTCTATCTCCCCACCCTGTTCAGAGGAAGGAGGGGAGTCAAATCATCATAGAAACAGTTTTTTTTACTCTAAAATCCTCATATTCTAATTTCATATACTTGATTAATTCTTGTGTTGTGAGGAAATTTATGTTTTGTTTGTATGGGAGCAGGATAGGCAGAGCAATGTATGTTAAACCAACATAGAAACATTTCTTGTAATCTAAAATCTTCTCGTTCCAATTTTGGTTTTATTGGCTCTGTTAATCCTCGAGTTATTCAGAAATTTGTGTTTCATAGTCCCCCTTCTTAGAGAGAGAGAGGGAGGAGTGTCCAACTGCCATAGAAACATTTCTTGCCCCCAAAAACCCCAACATATTGAATTTGGTTCTATTTGCTTGTTTTTTTTTTTTTGTTTGGAGAATAAAATTACGTTGTTCAACGGTGAACTTTTGTAATAATTTACTTGATTAGTAATTCATGTTCCATTTGTATGGGAACCCTTCCAGAGAAGAGGGGTCTTGAGCCATACCTAGAACCGTCTCCAGACCCAAACACATATTTTCACGCCAATCGGTTCAGTAATTTCCAAACCTGTACAGAACTCTATTTTTTATATGTTTAGATTTCTGTTTTGTTTGTATTGGAAACATCCTCCCCCTATCAGAGATGGGAGGGATGTAAAACCATCATAGAAACATTTTTCGTATCCAGAAACCCTCGCATGCCGTTTGAATAGCTCTCGAATTATGGAATTTTAGTTTTATTTATATGGGAGCTCTCCTTTTCAGAAGGAGAAGGGGTCTCGAACTATTGTAATATTCTTTCAACTGTATACAAATTGCCATGCCGATCGGTTCAGTAATTTTCAAGTCTATAAGGATGGGACAAATAGACAGGCAAAAATCCATTATTATACGTTAAGATACTTTCCTATTGAGAATCTCTTGTCTTGAAGCTAGAATCAATAAAAGTTTTTACAATGTTGCGATGGTTTACTACAAAAATGTAATCTTACTAGTTTAATTCAAAGTATTTTTCGTCGTTTGCCACTACCTTTTACTATTTTACTGGCAAATAACAAAGAAATCCTGTACTTTTGTACTTTCGAAGTTGTCGTAGTGTCGTTCTCACAAGCCAAGTTCCATGAACCGGTACAAATAAAAATCAAATAGGGGCCATCCACATACCACGTGGACAGGTTTTAAATGGTTTTGACCCCCCCTCCCCCTCCGTGGCCAACTGCTCATATAAATTCTAAAAAAAAGGTATGGACCGTGGACATTAGCCAACCCCCCCCCCCAAGCTGTCCACGTGATATGTGGATGGCCCCATGGTGCAATGTCTGGTGAACAGTGGGACAGAACTTTTCAATTCAGCATATCTTAATAAGTGCACGACTTTCGAGCATGAGGCTTGGCATTGTCAAGCCAGGGCAATTTTTAGTAATAATTCACAACAATTGTTGCAAAATTCTCAAATTATGGGAAATGCGAGAATTACTCCCATTTCAAAGCCGGATAAAAATCCAGCTGAGGTTTCGATGCACAGAGTCATTGTTTTGTATTTCCATAAAAGAAAAAAGTATTCGTGTCATATGGGGTCGATTGCAGGAAAGCATAGATATTTTCTCTTTCTGCTTGCAAAAGAGGAAAATTTCTTCCAATGCTTCCGACACTCGGGTGATTAAATTTCTTCATAAGTCTAGAACTTCTCTCTAGCCAAACAATAATAATGTTATTAAGATGAATGGGGTTAATTGAAATTGGTTTGACAAGTTAATTTACTTTAGGTATTTACACCTAACTTTAGGTACTACAAAAATCTGATTTTCGAAGAATACAGTACTAAAAATTATTTTAAAGCACCCTTATTGGTTTGGTACACTTAAATTATATAGATTCACTGGTATTGAAATATAAGAAGCCATGTTTAAAAGAATTATAACTTCCGATAGAATCAGAACCGTTGCAATTCTCAATTGCTACAATAAGTTCTGTTTGAAGTCAATAAATCAGCGAATAAGTTAGTTGTAAGACTACTTCACTTCTCTTGACAAGTAAGTTCAAAACCTTACAAATGATAAGCTTCAATTGCGAGAGAAAACAAATCAAAACAGTTCCAATTATTTCTAATAGTAGAGGGATTGCCATTTGATTAAACTTGAGCTGGTATATATTCAAAGTTTTGTACACTTCATGAATAACGACGCTGATACACACGTTTGATATGAGGAACTGATTGTAATATGTAAGTAATTTTTATTGCGAAAGATGTTAATGTATTTTGCAACTCCAATAGAATTTATGAATGCTGTTATGAAAAAAAGTTCCAACTCGTTCACAAACTTATCCACTGTTCCAATCAGTGCACCACCCTACTATGCATTCACCGGAGACTATCTCCATTCCTACACACACAACGACGCGATGCGATCAGCTGGTTCAGAACTGCTACAGAATGAACGCAAACAAAACACTGCCTTCATTGTGTGTGCGTGTTTTATGTTTCTGCTTGTATGTTGCATACAGGGTTGCCACTATGTTTCGAAAAAAAATCTGGCAAAACGAAAATAAAAAGTCTGGCAAAAATCTGTCAGTAATTTTTGAATAGAGTTTTTTTTTTTTTGCTCGTCGTATGTAGGTAGGTAAAGGCCAGGCACGGCCCATCTCGACCTTTTTGCGAGACGACGCGGATGAAATATGGGAAATCTGGCAAATATCTGGCTCATTTACAAATATCTGGCAGATTCTGAGGTTTATCTGTTTGTCTGGCGCGCAAACAAAAATCTGGCAAAATCCAGATTTATCTGGCACAATGGCAACGCTGGTTGCATAGATGAACCACGCGCGGAGGGTTGCCGTGCCGTGCCGCCCGGTTGTCGATCGGCCCGGAGGAGCGTCTGTCTCTCGAGATCAATGTGTGTATCACTTCATTGGCAGTCGTCGCTGTTGCTGTTGATGCTATTCAGCGGGGTGCCTTTGCTTATTTGCGCATGGTCGCGGCTCGCTGCCTACCCGCGATCCGCATCAGTGTTCATTTTCAACATTCTGTGTTGCACTGCTTTGTATATGCAAGGCTTTCATTCTCCTGTTCATTCAAGTTCCGTCTGTCGTCGATGGTGGATGTAAACGTTTTTTTCTTCCACTAGAAGAGTGTACGTTGTTCGTTATCTACGGATCTACTCAGGCCTAGGCAAGTTCTTGCTTAATACCTCTGCGGTGTTTATTTTCGGTTTGATATCGTGTGCGCTAGCTTGAGTTCTTTTGTACAACCGTGCATTACTTTTGCTGTAAATCAAATAGACGTGGTTTGAGCGCGCGCCTAGGGCGAATTGATTACCCTAATTTCTTGCATTTCGTGGGAAGCTGTTTTGGTGAAGTCCTCTCTGCCGAAAAGGAAAGTCTCGATAGCGGCGCCAGTCGCTTGGAAGGTGCATCTGCGGGTAATTTACTGGTTGATTTCCTTCGGAGGTAAATCCGTGAACACTGCCTCCGTTGCTTGAATACTTTGAAACTGGTTGCAGTGATCGAAAAGTGAATGGTGTCTACTAGTGAGGTGCGGATTATGCTGACATTGAGTCTGATTGTCGTCTAGCAGAATAAGTAGTGTGCAAGCGTTCAGAGCAATTAGCAGTTCTTAGTGGCTCAGACCAGCGACGATAGATTTCCATTGAAGCATACAAGTGGCGAGACCGTCTTCACGGCGAGTGTTGTGAACAGCTGCAGGAGCGTGTGCGGCAATAACTTCTGCGTAGGAAGTTTGGACAGTTTCTGTCTTTTTTAAGGTTGTTTACATACCCACATCGCGCTAGCCGCTAGTTTTTATGTGTTTCCATCTACAGCTCATTCGTGTTCAATTCTACAAGTGCGTGTTGTGGTGGGATGAAAACGTGTTTCTTTGCTAAATAAGCAAAGATTTGTTTGTTCAAAGTCGTAAGCGAGTGGATCCCATATTTGAAGATAATACGCCATCGAATTGAACTAAGTGTTGTGAGTCTCAGTGCTGGCGCAAGAAAAAGTGTCACGACGTATTTTGAGCAAAAAAAAACTCTATTGAAGCAAACCCCATCTGCCTTCCTCCTTGCTTGGGTTCACCTTGATGAAGCAAGAGAACAACCGCTGATCGATTCGGCCTGCCTGCCTTGCTATTCCTTCGAACCAGAAAGTGTTCGCTTAATTTTCAAAGGTACGTACGTTTCCCTTTCACGTAATTTTCGCCTTTTTATGAGCGTTGTTCTGTTGTATGCTACTGCATCTTAATGGTGGTGGTAAGTTTGTTTGCGAAAATACACAAGTCCCTCAACGACCCGCTACCCGGGTAACCATGGCAGGCAGGATGTAAGAAGATGGAATGAATGAGCTGGGGTGAAACGTCATGCCGATCATTGGCTGATAAAAGTCCAACCGAGCCAGTTTTTTTGTTATTGCTGGCTGTGCAATGTTGTGATGACTAAGGCTATTGACATACTGAGGCGTCAAATGAAGCGAAGCAAGAAGCGTCGCAAAAGCGTCCGAGCTACTTCTTCGAACGTCTATATGAAACGCTCATACCGGTCATACTCAAGCGGCAACGACGCGTCGGTAGAGGCGGCGAAACAGAACGAGTAGTGTTTTGACGCGCGTATACTTACGCGGTAATACCTTGTTCAGACAAAATCTTCATCGCGAGGTGCTTTACATTTGCTTTGTTTTGGTTTGGTAATTGAAAAAAAGCAAATAGAATACATTTTCGGTTAACAAAATGTTAAAATGTATAAAAAATGTTAGTGCAGTAATACCATGTTCAGACTAAACCTGATATCGCCAGGTGCTTTTTATTCGTTTTATTTTGGTCTTAAATATAGAAAATATCGGGAAAAATTTTCAGGTCGTTAGGAAAATAACACTGGTATTTTTGATTAATATTGCATGCCTAACATACTGAACAGATATCATAAACTAGTTGAACGTTACTCGGGGTCAGCGGGTTTAAAATTTAGAATAATTTCTTATATTTTTTACTACGTCTGTAGCGCAACTGACTTCAGAAATATTATTTTACTTCATAAAAAAATCTCTATGTTTACTAAAAACGTGATTTACTGTGCTTGAAGCAGCAAACAAATCTTCAATGGAAGAATTCATATTTCCTTTAAACGAAACCGCTGCTGGAATCTAGGAATATGACAACACAACGCATTTGCATCGCTCGCTCCAGTCGCTCCAGTATGTCATAGGAAGCTTCACTCAACGCTTCTGTTTATTCCGCTTCTCAAACGCTCAACGCTTCGCTTAATTTGACGCCTCAGTATGTCAGTAGCCTAAGTAGTAAAGGAGGAAGCATCGTACGGCGATAAGTTTTGCCGTGCGAAATGCGATACTGTTCGGGCGTATCAGCTCTCATGAGAGTGAAGATAGGAATCGGTTCCAGTAGTGTCAGTTTCGTTAATTTTTAATAAAATAACTTTGAAAAATGAGATTACCAATTGAAATTGATTCGGAGAAAAAGCGTTTAGTCTTCCTTATCAATTTTTTAATATTCTTCCGTTTGCAATAACATGACCAATCAAGGTCTCGTGTTTGCAGATTCGAACAGAATGTCAGTAGCGAAGTATACATTACACAATAATTGGACATTTTTGAGTCGAAGGTGACTGTTTTAAAATAATAAATACGCCGGCAACCAAACGTGTCAACTTCCGCATCTAATTAAGCAGTATGACATTAAAGCAACATCGTAGAACCGAAGGAATGGCGGAGACAACCTGTGTTTTGCCAACCATGTTTTGCTTTCTAATTTATTTTCAAACCTCAAAAAAAAAAGAGTTCAAGGATTTTTTTTTCTTTACTCATGTCCTATTCGTTTTTTTGAATTGGATAGTAATAATTATCCAAAGCTCCCAACACTTGTCAGTGGCTTTTTTGAAATGCCTTCATTTGATTGGGGAATAATTGAATTTCAGTCAAAACTAGCGACAAATCAATCAGCTGGTCAGTTCAAATAACCTAATAAAGTCCTATATGTTGTTCCCCAAGTATGACGATTCTCTGTGTCAACTTAGACGATGTGTCGAGAGATTGAATTCAAGCTCTGCAGCCGCTTCGCTTCGTGCAGTTGCATCAGAACGTGCGATGATTAATTATAATTCGATGAGAAAAAGCCTCGACAATGCGCTAGTCTTGTCAGAGGGTATCCGGTTTGGTTCGACATGCGATTTCTAATTGTTACAAAGTACACTTTCGTTCCGTATTTATTATTCTGAATGTTGAAATAATCCATTCGAGATGCCTTAGAATTATTTAGAATAGAAACCATTTCTTTCTGTCAGTTGTAAGATAATTAGGGAATATTTTCAGGGGTTGATAGAGGACCACATTTGATGGAAAACAATCTACCAGATACAACCTTTACATGTCTTAGAATAGACATATGAAAATACTATTTTGGATGCAAAAAATGTTTAAAAACAAAAATGTTTCCAACAACCTGAACCTAACCTGAAAAAAGAAATTAATTAATTGTTTCTATAACACTAAAAAGCGATCGAGCTCTGCTATAAGTTCAATTGTTTGATATAATCCTCAAGTGACAAAAATAGCCTTGCAATCCTTTCGTAACGCAAATTTTTGGCAACTGTCCACCGGAGCACGCATTCGCACGCGCACTTGTTGCTCACAGTGTGGGAAAGCAAAAATGCGCCCTAGAAAACAAAAGTAACTAAATGGAAGCCACGTTCTCGCAGGGGAGGTTGATGACATGAAGTTTCCTTCTAGCAAACTAGAATGCACTGTCTGCTAACCTCCGGTAGACCTCGCTAAACCGTGATTCGAGGCGGCAGTAGGTGACTAAATCGTCAAAAATGTGCGTCGTCTCTGGGTTGTGCACCGTTGACGGCAGCAGTGCAATGAGGCAGTGCGCCATGCAGAATTAAATAACCGGCTTTACACCGAACCGCTTAGCAGTGCACCAAGAAAAGTGCTAACCGTAAAGGAACCGGTTTCTTGCGGTGGTTGCCCAATCCCAACGCGTTGACCGAACAGGTCCCACTTCACAACCCCGGCGAACAGGAGGAGAATGGGACCAAATTCCCACCCAAGAGGAATAAAAAAAAGCATGAAAACTTTTCTGCTCCTGCTCGCGTGCAAACCGTCCGTTTAGTGCGCGGTGACCGAAAGAGCAGTAAACCTGTTTGCACCATCTAAGTTTGAGTTTTATTTTATTTTATTTGTTCGCTTTTTTTTCAATTTCGACTTCCTTGACCATGCGCGAAAGCTTGCGCGAGTTTGGCAGAAGTAAATGCAGCACCCCGGATAGGAATCTGGTTTTGAAGTTTCAGAAAAACATTTGGATTTTCTGTGCAACACCTGCACCGGTGCTTAAAACTGATTCAAGCAAAACTGGATGCAATTATTTGATGCTTAGAAATAACACCTTTAACGCAAAATTTTGCCTCTATCAGAGCCAAATTCTAACGATATATATTTCCTTCCTCAAATTCTTGTTTCATAGGTTCTTTCGATTTTTAAACGTGTTTGCTATTATAATTTGTATTAGGAATTTGACAAATTGATCCTCATAGACCAGAAAAATCATAACTGTTCTATAAAATTATTTCGTAGCTTCTCAAAAAAGTTATTCTAGTTTACCCTGAATGCCGTAAACTGGGGTGACTTTGATCACTTTTTTGATTGTATCTTAAATATTATCAGAATATACTGAAAACAATATTGTTTGATATTTTTAAAATAAGTACTGGCATGCATTGAGAAAGATTCAGTCACTACTTCAAAAGTTTAGCAACAATTTTGCTGTTTTTAAATATGCTCTAAAAATTTTACACCAATCATCATTCCGGGGTGACTTTAATCACTTCACTGTTTTGATGAATTTGGAGTAACGCTTTGCTATTTTCACTAAATTGAACAGCCTAAAACGACTTAAACGAGTTTATAAATTTGGAAAGCAATTTGAGGGCCATTCACCTTCTACGTGAACAGTTAATGTTGGCGAATGTCCAAGATTCATACAAATTTTTTTGAATATATATGAATGATTATCCACTGAGAGGGAAGGTGGTATAAAATCATCAAAAACTAGACCACGTGGAATATGACTTATGCAATTGTCCAAATTTGTATGTTACTTCACGTCTTGGGTTTTTGTTAAAAAGTAATATGAAATACGCTGTGGAGATTATTGGGCCTCAACATTGCCTTCGAGGAAAAACTGGCAAAAATAACAATGAAATGCATTGTTATAATATTTTTGCCTTTCTCCTAGAAAGGTATAGCAATCACTGGAAAAACCAAAGGTATAAAAGTGGTCCCAATGGCCGAATGTCATATACCACTCGACCCCTTTCGACGAACTGAGCATTTTCTGTATGTATGTATGTATGTGTGTATGTGTGTGTGTGTGTGTGTGTGTGTGTGTGTGTGTGTGTGTGTGTGTGTGTGTGTATGTATGTGCAACTTTTTTTTCTCACTCACTTTTCTTAGAGATGGCTGGACCGATTTTCATAAAATTAATTGCAAATGAAAGGTCTAGTTGCGCCATAGGTTGCTATTGAATTTCATTGTAATCGGATTTTTAGTTTAGAGGTTATGTATCAAAATGTAAAAATCACGAAACATCAATATCTCAGAAACCACACAACCGATTTTAATAAAATAGGTTTCAAATGATCGGGCTGTCTGCAGAACCCTTAACTTTTGAATTTCGTAATGATTGAACATATGGTTTAAAAGTTATGTAAAGAAAAATTATCCTGAGGTTGTTTAAACTCACTCATTTTTCTCAGAGATGGCTGAACCGATTTTCACAAAATTAGTGTCAAATGAAAGGTCTAGTTGCCCCATAGGTTGGTATTGAATTTCATTGCAATCGGATTGTAACTTTGTCCGTTGTTCATGAAAATGTGAAATCACATAATGAAAGTAAACATATTGACTTCCTTCTAACGATCACTGGCTAATTAAAAGGTAGAAAAGTGATCCAAATGGCCGAATGTCATATACTACTCGACTCAGTTAGACGAATCGAGCATTTTCTGCATATAAGCATGTATAGGTGTATATGTTTGTGTGTGGGTGTGTACGTGTGTATGTGAACCTTTTTTCGCACTCACTATTCTCAGATATGGTCTGACCGAACAGATTTCAATGAAATTAATTGCAAATGAAAGGTCTAGTTGCTCTATAAGACCCTATTGAATTTTATTGTAATCTGATTTCTAGTTTAGAGGTTATGCATCAAAGTGTAAAAATCACGAAACATCGATATCTCAGAAACCACACATCTGATTTGATTAAAATTAGTTTCAAATGAACGGGCTACCTTAAAAACCCTTAACTTTTGAATTTTATGAAGATTGAACATGTGGTTCAGAAGTTATGGAAAGAAACGTGTTCTGGAGACTATTTAATCTCACTCATGTTCCTCAGAGATGGCTGGCCCGATTTTTATAAAATTAGTGTCATATGAAAGGTCTTGTTGCCCCATAAGACCCTAATGATTTTTTTTACAAACGGATTATTACTTTGCCTGTTATGTTTAAAAATGTGAAATCCAGCTATGAAAAGAAACATATTCGAAGACAACTTACGTGGACTCACTCATATTTCTCAGAGATGGTTGACCCGATTTCCACAGAATTAGTATCAAATAAAAGGTCTACCTACCTCATAACACCCTATTGAATTTTGCAGTAATCGGACTGTAACTTCGTCTGTAATGTATCGAAATGTGAAAATCACGAAACTTCATTATCTTAGAAACTACACAACCGATTTGAACAATATTGATATCAGATGAACGGGCTAGTTAAGGGTTGACTGATGAATTATGATTGAACACGTGGTTTCAAAGTTTGGCTGCCCCATACGTTCCCTTTTCATTTGATTGTAATCAAACTTCAGCAAGCGTTATGTTTTAATTTGTAAAACAACGGAAGTCTATTATCTCAAGTATTACGCGACTTATTTGAACATAACTAGTATCATACAAATGAGTCATCTCTCAAACTTACAAATAACAAACTTCATAACAATTTGATATGCTGTTTAAAAGTTTTAGAAAGAAAAGAAATTCAAATACTATTCAACACTTTACCTGCTTCGATCAATATATATGGCCTCAACATGATTTAAATGTGGTATCGTACTATCTGAACGTTCCCGGCATCGCTCGTGATTAAATTGTTCGAAATTAAGAGTCATTGCTTTTATTTCGCTATTTCTCAAGTACTAACATTACGTCAAATTTCATATTTTATACTTTAATTACAACATAAATATTTTAGAACCCAAAGAGTGGATAAACATTTATTGGATTTAAGCATTCATGTAAATCTATTTTTACAAATAATAAGTTTGAATGAGAAAGGCTGAGTCTGGGTTTGGGTTTTCATCTTAAGAACTAATTTGGGAACAAAATTAAAAAAACTTTACGTATTGCAACTTGTTGTTTTGAATTTGCTTGAACCGATTGTTTGTATGCAACAAAAATCGCCAAAAATACACTTTATTTTCAATTAATGTTTTAGTATAATAAACACTTCGAATAGCAGTAAATGCATGAATAGCAGTAATGCAGACATATATCCACACAATCAGTGAAGATTATGACAAATCCCAAGCACTACGAGCGCTTTTTTACCACATTAGCACAAAAGAGGTACAGTGATCAAAGTCACCCCGGTGATCAAAGTCACCCCAGTTTACGGTGCACGGAAATTTTTTTCTACGAGTGTAGCTCGATGATAGACATATTTTGAATTTTGTAATTGTAAAATATTGCAATGTATAACGTTGCCTGTAAAAAGTGTTGCTTGAAAACTCAACTTCTGTTTTAATTCGAGGCCCACCGATTTAAAGAATGATCACTAAGGTGGCAAAAATTAACATCCTCAATAAAAAATATCTTTCAGATGCCTAATGAACATTCAAATAATTTACATGTGATCTGGTAAATCATTTCCTTGTTTATAAGGCAACTTGAACTAGATTTTTTTTAGTGATGTCCATTTTCGAGGGTCTAAACTTTGAACACTTTTAGGCACCTCTAAATCATGTCCGATTGAAGTGAAATTTTGCACAGATCATTTTTTAGGCCAATAATCCAAATGTACATGGTTGGCAAGGTTGCATATTCAATTTTTGGGTACTTTTTCACCGCGTACCGATAGCTCGCTCTACATGTACAATTTTGAGAAACAATGTATGACAAACTTGTAGTCCCAAAGTAGTACTACAAGTTTGTCGTATAGTGCAATGCTCTAACTCTTAAACCTGAAGTTTGAGAGCGCTTATTCAGTGCAATATTCAACCAATATTCGCGATGAAAATATAATATTCACCGCGAATATTGGTTCAATATCCCACTGAGTATGGGCTCTCACATTCTAGGTATAAGAGATAGAGCACTGCTTTCTTCGACAAACTTGTAGAATTACTTAAGGACTGCAAGTTTGTCAAACATCATGTTTGAAAATTGTACTTGTGGAGCGAATTATCGGCACGCAACAATTTGAATGGAATTGGCACCCCAAAATTGAATATGCAACCTTGATGGTCGGTTTTGGAAATTTGACATGACCATTTCCGCTGCCAACCTAATGGTCTCTTCTTTTTAAGTACAGTCTAAGAATAATCTTCCAGTTAATCTCGAGGTGCGATGCTGGCCTAACAAGCCAGTTGTCGCAGGTTCGAGTCCCGGCTCGGGAGAGACTGTTGGTGTCAGTAGGATCGTAGCGCTGGTCCCGCAATTGTCCTGTGCAATAAACGGTTGACTGCGAAGTCTGTGTAAAATAAACAGAAGGGCGATTTCCGAATCGGAATGTGGCACAAAGGCTTTGCTATTGCTAAGATTATATCGGAGAAGTCTAAATTTTTTGTTTGTTCTTAGTCGGGTTTCTTTCATTGAATAGGTAGTTTTATTTATCCAAATTCACCCTTATTCAATCAATCATCAAAAGAAAAAAAAAAGTTAAAATAAGCATGTTTTTATTCAATGGATTAATAATTCTGAATTCATGGTCGAGTAATCTACTGATTTAATTGGCTTCCTATCCTTGTCTATCAATCTCTATATTTAACCCTATAAAAAAGTTGTTAAAAAATCTGCACATTTTCCTTGCTTAGAATCGGGAACCTCGTAATGCTGGGTAGTCGAATTGATCATTAATTTATTTTACTACACGCAAAACTTTTCCTTATTACTTTAAAAGCAATAGCGCAAAATTACCTTTTAGGTAACAAATCCATTACTAAAATAGCAATAAAATTCTTCCCCAGTCAAGTAACAACACATACTGTCATATATTTAGCGCGTGTTATGAGAGTACGACTATCTAATAATGGTCGTTTCAACCACATGCAACGTTTTTTCTGCCGAAAAATGCTCCCTTTCCACCTCAAGTCAAAAAAAATCACACACCGTCGCATAAGTTGCACATGTTACAAGTTTTTTCAATCTCCAATTCATCCGGTGGGCGTGTATTAGTTCGCTCGTTGCATGCATACGGAGTAGCGAAAAAATATGACAAGAGCTGCCAAGCAACATTTTCCCCGTCATAGAGTATGCAAACGTTGATGATTTCAAAGACTTGAAATGCGCCTTAAAATGACATCACGATCTGTAAACTGCGTCAGAGAAAAATAAAAACATTCGCTTTCTTGCAAGCTATTTACAGCACATAATCATTGGTTCATGGAAACTCATTTGGACCTGTTTGAATATACAAAACTCGTGCCCATCCAGAACAATATTCGCAACTTCGGCAACTCTGGTCAGACAGTATTACATATTTCCATTTCAAATAAACACTGGGGGACGAAACGAAAGTGTTTTTAATTGGACATTTGAGGTTGACGGTTGAGATTCTGATTATGTGTGGATGAAGGGAGACAAAAATGAACCAGATCGTTGCATCAATCCAAATGCAGCGAGTGAAGTCTTGCCAACACATGCATTGCGGTGCTTGGCTGTATGTTCTCCTGCAGAAACACATACAAGCGTGTGGCTGTCATAATTTTTATTACTTTTTGTGTATAATGCGCAGTCATAAGGCACAAAAAGTAATAAAAAATTGCCCAAAAGTAATAAAATATTCCCCGTTTGCGTTGGGTGTACAGAATAGGAGCATATTTGTCAATTTAAGTGATATTATAATAAAATCCAGTGGAAAAATTGAGTTAAAAATGTTGATTCGAGGTATACCTGTACACAAGCACGGATAATAATATAAGCATGTCACTTAGTCTCAATAGTAATACTGCTAATAATAGAAGTTCCATATAGGAATAGAGAAGGTATTCTCTGCAATTTCGGTTTTTAATTCAAGTTCAATAAATTCGAATACAATTTCAAAATTACACAATTTCATTTCAAATTCCTTAATTCCTGAGTATTTTGCATTGAATGTACTTTTCATAGTAAACATCTACAGCAGATGTTTTGGAATGACGCCTCCCTTAGTTAGCAGGTATTTTTTTCAGATTTTCAGGACAACCGCTTTTAACTGTTCCAAGTTGGAAATCTTGTAATCAGCAAGCTTCGATACCATTAGGACCAGATTAAAAAGTTCATTGGGCTCAAATCTGAAGAGCTTGGCGTTTTGCTGGACATAGTGGTCATCTCCGAAGAGTTTTCGAAGACTCGGGGCAACAATTTACTCCAAAATTTCTGTTTGTAATAACATTTTTGTTGATGAAAAGCAGTGGACACCAGTGGTACTGTGTCAAATTGTCTTCAGTCATATTTTGGTGTCGGCAGGCTTGTATTATTCAAGATATACTGGCGGAAATCGTCATTTGAAAAAGAAGAGAGCAATGTCAATAAAAGCGAGGAGTCAAATTGACGCAGACTATCTTTCTAGGGTTAATCCCACACGATTTCAGATGTTTGAGTATTATGCAATTGTTCAGATCAGTTTAAATTCCATTCAGTTGTTTCAATTGGAGTTGGGAGTACTGTTGGAAATGCTCTTTTCATACGAATGTCGGAGAAATTATTATTATTAATGTTTGTTTATTAGGGAGTGATTTCAACTATTTGGTCATCTCTCAAATGTCGGATAAAGTTATAAACAAGAATAAGAATATCGAATCTCTACCGACGCATAAATCTTGAAATCCGAAAAATTTTGAAAATGTCTACATTCCTAAAAGTCTTCTATTTGAAAGTTCCAGAGTCTCGACATCCAGGAGTGCTTTATGTCCTGAAATCCCAATGACCTTAAATCACCAAATTCCAAACTAATTAATTCACAATTTCAAAATCCCAGAATCCTCAAGTTTTGAAATCTTACAAACCATAGTTCATTGTCTAGCATGTGCGTTGATTTGCTCTTTAGCGTGAGAGCAGTTGTTTTCGCATTCGCAGTGAAAGATATTCTCCTACACTCTAGAGATTTTCTGAGGAGAAAAGACCAGCCTGCTGACAATTAACTTATTCGAAACATATGCGTATGAAAAGATCGTAAAATCGTTTTCCTGCTTTTTGTCCAGATCGATTCAAATTTCATTCAGTTATTTCAATTGAAATTGGGAGTACTGTTCGATATGGTCTTTTTGTACGAATTTAGAATGAAGTTATGATGAATCCTTGGACGCTTAAATCTTGAACCCCGAAAAGTTTTGAAATCCGAAAAATGTTTAAAATTCGCACTTCCTAAAATTCTTCTATTTGAAAGTTCCACAGTCTCTACATCCAGGAGTGCTCTACATCCTGAAATCACAATGACCTTAAATCAAAAAATTCCAGAATAATTTATTCACAGTTTTTGAAGTTTAGAAATCTTTCAATATAAAAGCTCATATTTTTTTACCCTCAAAAATTTACAACCCCGAAATACTTAAAACCATGAACTATGAATCCTCATCTTATATTTTAAAATACCAAAACCCTTGAGTTTCAAAATCCAAAGTTCTCTAATGAAAAATCGTACAATCCTAAAACCTTCATTTTCAATGACCTCAAAATAGAAGAAAACGAAAACATAAGACAGTTTTTTAATCCAAATTGAGCGTGGTTTGGCCATGGCTGCAAAGATCAGAAAAAAAACCGAAATAGAAAATGATTCAAATCAAGCAGAGAATCGCCGGAAAACGCTTCTAAAAAACAAATCAAATCAAACCCAGAATGCCGAAAAATGCAAATGCATTGCGTTTATGATCGCCGAAAAACGCTTCTGAATGCCAAAGAAAGCCAATAATGATCCCAAATCATGCTTAGAGTCGCCAAAAAGCCAAAACAAAAAATGAATTCAAATCCAGTTGAGAACCATAAAGATAACGCTTCTATAGGCCAGAAAAAGCCCAGAACAAATCCTATGATCAAATTGCCAGAAAGATGATCTATGAATAAATGATTAAATCCTGAAATCGGACCAAAAATCTGGCAACAGTTCAAGATTCGAAAAAAATGAAATTCTTTAATTTTTATGTTCTCTAAAATTGAAATTCAGAAGTGATTTGTATCCGGAAATCCTAAATCCGGAATTCTTAAATTGCTGAATTCCAAATTAATGATTTCCTAATTTCATAATCCCTTAAATCTCGACTCTAAAATCCTAGCAAGCTGAAAGGCCGCAAAAAGTCAAAATGAAAAATGATCCCAAATTGTGCTCAGAATCGCCGAAAAACGCTTCTGAATGCTGGAAAAAGCCCTAAATGACAATGATACCAAATGAATCCAAGAATCGCTTAAAAGAACTTCTAAGGGAAAATGGAATATGATCTCAAAGGCCAGAAAAGATCAAAATGGAAATGATCCCAATCAAGCGCAAATTGCCGAAAAAAAAGAAACGCTTCTGAAAGCCAGAAACGGCCACAATATAAAATGATCACAAATTGAGTTCAGACTAATGCTTCGGAAGGCCAGAAAAACCTAAAATAGAAACTGATTCCAACTAAAGCTCAGAATATAATATGTAAAAAATTGTAACACTACACAGTCATATAAGGCAACCTTGATGTACTGTCTACGAAAATTGCTTTGTGTCTGGTCCCATTTCGAATAAAAAAATATAAATAACAATGAAATCAAAAGTCTTACAAAAATGTATTTTATCAAAAAAAAAGGTTATTGAACTTATTTATCCAAGCATTTTAAAGCCGGGAAACCAAAAAAACCAACGTTTTGGGAATTTTGAATGCACTCGAAAGTGTATTAACTTATGTTTTACATTGATTTTTCAACCGATTTTCGGGCTTTCCATTTCAACATTTTTAAAGTAAAGCCTTTGTGCTACATTCAGCTATCGAAACTTGACCTTCTATTTTCCATGCACAGCTTTCGCAGCCTATGGTTAAGTATATACGTAGGCCAATTGCGAGACTAGCGCTACGATCCTACTAACACTAATAGTCTCTCCCGAACTAGGAATCGAACATAGGACAACTGGCTTGTTAGACCAGCATTGACAAAAAAAAAATTTTTTCTCATGGATATTTTAAGTCATACCTTTAGTAATCACTTGAAATCAATCACAATTGGATTGTTTTTTAACCCCAATTTTCTGGCACATAGAGCGAACAGAATTCGTTACTGGTGACACCGTCACTCCATTTTTTTTTCGCAGGTGATTTCGGTGGCACCATTATTGGGCGACGTTCGACTTAAGTTCACACGAGTTTGAAATTTCATCCGTGTATCTAACGAAGGCAGGTAAACAAAGAGCGAGCGCAAAACGCGTAGACCGATCGCTACCGGGGCCTGGCAGCGATGGTGTCACAATCCAAACACAATGGATGAGTAATACGGTTCTTTTTTTGTTTTTGTTTGTTTATAATTGATACAATTCGCGAGGAAGAAGCGCACTTTTTATAGTCCAAGGAGAAATAAACTAAATGAACCCGAAGATTTCATGAATACATATTTGAGAACGTAGATTTCACCATAAGTGATGTCATATTATCAGCTCGAAAAACCTACGAATCATCATTTATGATGCTTGCGATTAGCACGGGTGTAGGAAATGATTGCATTTGTGCACAGTCTGTAGTAACGAAGTAATCACACAGACAAACCCGACTTCTTTTTTCTGTTTATGGGAACTGAGGAGTAATCTAGATCACGAGACCTGGCTTTGTTCGTGCTAGAATAGACGGTATGCAAGGGGTTTTGCCAAATGGTGAATGATTTCGAAGAAGACAAGCTTCAAAACGTGTCTCTCTACTTCCCTGAATATGAATATAAATTTTTGATCGCATTCGGGAGCAGCAAATTTATCAATATTCTTGCGGCAAACTAAGGCGTATTCAAACGCATTTCTGTCTACACAATAAAAGCTATGGTGGCGGGGAAAATATCCCCCCCCTTCAGCAAAGGTGTTCAACCTTCACGTTTTATTATGGCGTCACAATGGCGTTTATTGCGGGCGGTAGAATATCACAATCACACGAAAGCACCCTTCTCGAGAGCCTGACGACGCTTCTTTGGCGAGATAAAGAAAATTCGAACGACGTACCATTTTTCCGAAATTGCGTTTCCTCGGTTACAGTCTGGTGCAGCTACCGGTAGCAAGAAGAAGCAATCGTCGTCTGATTGCTACGATAAATCTTTCTCTTCTCAGACCCCAAGCGGAGCTGTTGCTGATTTCGTTGTGTCAAAAGGGTTTTCCTGTTTTCGTCTGAACTCGAGCGGTTCGGGTTCCACTTGGAGAATTAATATTTTCAGTAGACGCACACCCTCCGGAATCTACCGAGGTGTGATTTTTCGTCGCGATGTTGTTTTGTCTGCAGTTCAACGCACGGACGGCAGAGGTTAGGGAGAAATGCCAGAAAAGGAAATTGTCAAGCACATTTACCCCTGCAGTCTGTACCGGTCGGAATACGGTACAGAACCTGCAGCATTAGGAACGTGTTTTTCATCGGACATCGTGTCGGATTCTATGCATAGCTTTTGTTTGTTATTTGCACATGAAACGATTCTACTCTTCCTCCCGCTTCATGTTCCCTTACAGTCAGTGCGGTTTTGCAGAAAAAAGTAAAGTCTTTCCGCATTGCTGCTTGTCTGATCCGATCTTTGAATACTGGAGAGTGTGTATATGTGCAAACATGAATGCACCTTGCGGTGCTCGGATGGGTTTGCTTACAGTGGCCCACCGTTGAGACAATTGAAGTGCAACAAATGGAAAGGGGGAACGGCAACAGCTGGGGTGATGAAAGATCTTGTTCATTTGTCAAGAACCTTGGTGCGACATGGCATCAGCCTTCTCTCCCCCTTCGCGCGTTATTCCCTTTCCGGATTACGTAATCTGAATAAAATGCTGCATAATTAATTATTCGCTCTGCTACTGCTTAGAAAACCAGCCGACGGGTTGACGACTATTTTGCCTACAGCTTAAACCATTGTTTAACGCATAATCTTCAGTCAGAAAGGACCCATTTTACAAACATTTATTCGAGGACCTCCCACGGTTCGTATTGAGTTATAGTCCCAAAGATACACAAAAACTCCACCAATAATCACAGCAGATTTCAAGTTCAAAATCCTAGGGCCATTTGCGTATCGTCATGTAGCAGCGAACAACCGACGCCGAACGGTCCTCCATAATCGACGATTTATGGGGTGCGATAAACAGGACCGAATAAATCCTGCAGGCGCTTCGGTTGTAGTACGCCTGGTGTTTTACCAGACAGGATCCAGCGCTGTTGCTGTTGGGTTAAAAATCCATTCAAAACACTCGTACGCACTCCACACTCCACTCCGAGGGACAACAAGACACGGGCTCGAAAAATATCCTGTAGACAGTTTTGTCTAGGCAAGTATTTGTTTACGCTAATGCCTGCACCCGCATCAGTATTTGTCCCACTATTGTAAGTTAGTCCGATACAGATAGATGCAGGGGAGGAGGGTGATGTCGTGGAAAGAAGTGTATCCATACACGTGCGCTGGAACGTGCGGCTCTCGGAAGACGATAATGCATCGGGTAATTTAACAATTTGGAAATCTGCTGTTACAAATACAAAATCATGAATTTGGCCGTTATGTTATCTCTAAGGCTGTTATTCTTATGGGTAACAAACAATACAAGCTAATTATTAAAATGAAATCGTATCTATTCGAATTAGTTGGATTCTGTTGAATGGTATGCTCCCGGCGAAAAGTTAGAAAATAAAGCTCTCCGGACAGTAAAGACAAAGCGAACGAATTAACGACGTCGCAATTCTGTGATTATCACTAAAAAAAGATCGCTTCCGTCGTGTTTACAATCTCTGTCAAAAAACGGTGTTAAGCTCGGAAAAGCCTATCACAATCTGTCCCATTTCATTAGGGCGAAGCCATTTCGTACCGTATTTAGTAAGGTGACGGCAAATGGCAGACATTAAAGCTAATTATCCGCCATCGTTCACCGTGAGCGGCCGCCATTGCCTTTTTATTGCTGCAGGAAGGGACAGACAGATCTCGCGGGGTTCGTTCGTTCACTGCCGGAAGAATGTAGCGTGAAGGTGGCGATGATGGTGACTGAACCCGGTCGTGACGGCGACAAAGGGATTATCGGTTTTGCTTGCGGTAGCTTTATTTTCTCTCCTGACGGTTGCGTGAAACATCGGTCACGAGTGTAACCTTTTTTCATCGGTGCTCTGCTCTGCACGACACGGGGGGACTTTCACGATTCTTGGCTGCAAGGTTTGAAAGGTTTCCCAGTAGATTTGCGCTGGCTTTTTGTTATTGGAAAAGTAGTACAAAGGAAGTTGTACGTTGTATTCATTTTCTCAATCTAAAGCACAGAGACACGAGTACTTAATTTCAATTTATCGAAACACACGAGTGTCTTAGTATTTTCTCAGCCAGTTTATTTCTTAAAAAGTGTAATGATTGGTGTCATAAGTAACGACCCTAGCATTTCAGAGAGTGTAAAGCTTTGTTTGCTCAAGCCAGCAAAGTAGTGAGTTTTTTTTCTTATGATTGCTCCCCAATTACAAAAAAAATGTTACAAATTTGCAAATTGTTGATTCTGCTTTCTTGAATATAAAATAAATTTTGGTTCGGAATTTTTCAGGTAGTTCAAAAATAGTCTAAAGTTGATGAACTAGTTGAATTGCTTGAAACGAAAAATATCTTTGAAATATCAGCTGTTTCTCATTGTTATCCTATTTTCCCGTTAAAATTTTTCTCAACATATACTTTTTGCTGGTCTAGTCTAGGCTCCTATTTACCTTTTTTTTCGGAGACAGATCCAATGGGTAGTTTTCAAAATCTTATTGAATCAGTTTTCAGTCCGTTTGTATGATGAGATAACGAAACAACAGTGTCGTTGGTATTTTCTTAGCAAAATCATAAGTGTTCATTAGGGTGCCAATCATCGTATGGAAAAAAGTGACCAGAAAATTTCAAAAAGAAACCCTATACAAAATGTTCACCTGTTCGAAAAAAGACCCTGTGCAAAATTTCAGCGCAAAGCGATTGAAGTATGGCCTTTTTGAAAACCGAAAAATCACTCACTGTTACGTGAAATTTCGGTTTTCGAAATTTTTTTGGTGCCAAATGATTTAAAAACTCATGAAACGTCGAGAATTGGTGTCATCTGAAAAAAAAATTTTTTTTTTAAATCGACTCTGATACGGAGTTTAAAACATTTAGAATTTATTTAATGAAATTTATCGCTAGTCTCTCGAAATATAAAATAATATTGTGTATTATTTTTACACAATATTTTGAACCACTCTATGTCGAATAAATGAACCACCCTAAGAAACATAATGTATTCGATGCTAGTGCTAGTGTATATCATTATACAGGCTATTTCGAGAGACTAAAGATCAATTTCAAAAGATAAATTCTAAACATTTTGAACTCCGCCTTCCACAATTGGAAAAACGACTAAGTCCCAGAGTCGATTTTTGCGAAAAAAAAAATTTCAGATGACACCAATTCTCGACGTTTTATGCGTTTTTAAGTCATTTGGCATCAAAAAAAAATTTCGAAAACCGTAATTTCACGTATCCCCACCCCCCTTGGGTGATTTTTCGGTTTTCAAAAAGGCCAAACTTCAATCGCTTTGCGCCACCCCATTTTAAGTCCGATTGAGCTACAAGTAGGTTTAATAATTTTCCTACAATTACATTATCTTAACTTCGAAAGCTAATAACATTTAATAATACTAAAAAGCGTACAAATATATATAATAGTGTTGAAATGACACCATTGGTGGCAGAACACACAATACTAATTCTGAATAGATATTTTAGTATATGAATAAATCATTACAAACTCAGACCCCCCCCCCCCCCCTATAAAAAAAAGTCCGATTGAGCTGAAATTTGTGTGCCAGGGTGTTTTCGAGCAGGTGAACATTTTGTATAGGGTTTTTTTTTTAAATTCGAGATGACCATTTTGGCTGGCACCCTAGTGTTCATATTGGATTAATTTGCGAATTCGTGGACAACATTTTTAATGATTTTTTCTGTTGGTTGAAAATTGGAATTTGATTTTTCTTCATATAATTGAAATTTGGAAAATTGTGTTGTGAAAAATGTTAATTTTTATGTAAAAATTAGTCCTTTCAAAACTTTTGGAATCATGTCAAGTTTCAAGAAAAAATAATTTGATTCAATGTATAATTTGATGTTTATTTTCTAATTTTCCATAATAACTTGAAAACAAATAAATTTACGAAATAAATCATCATGAGCTTTTTGATTTAGAATATTTTTTTGATCATTTTGCATCATTAGAATATAGTTTTTTTGAAAAATGAAAAATTGGATATTTTTTTCTGAAACTTAAACTTCAATGAAAAAAAAGGTTCTCATTTCTTCATCATAGACTTTTTATTAAAATTTTTATAACAAAAATTCAGGTTTCTTTAAACAAAATTAGGAAAAATTCAATTCTATCAAAATTTAGTAATAATTTAAAATTTTCGCACTGAAAAGGACAGTCTGTTATTTTATCTGAAATGCACTGTCTTCTGCAAAGTTGTGTGTTTAGATGATATCGTCCCCTTAATGCTAGAACTAGATAACTCGAAATTTGTCGATTTTGAGTTAAGTATGCCACGTATTTATCGCGTCGAGCTCTATAATATATCCAAAACTCGTTGAAAAATGATTACAAGAAAAAAGTTATTCATCAATTAAAAAACTAGATATCTTAGCGAAAAACAAGCGTATTTTGTAATAAAACTAAATAACTCGGTTTTTTGTTGATTTTTTCGTTGCTATAACGGGCCTGAAACGATATGGATGCATTTCATAAAATCTGAACCTTTAATAATTGCATTTGAATCTTCATCAACAGAATAGGTCAAATTTTCAAACTCGTTTTTCTCGAAACGTCAATTTTCGAGTTATCTAGTTCTAGCATTAAGGGGATGATATACAAATAAATGTTGCGTACTAAATGCTTTCAGATATTTAAAAAAAAAGTTTAATTTTAAGGTCCAGTGCGATACAAAAGTACCTTCTGCAAAGTTTTTCGTGATAACTACATTATTCATAATCTTGCTGAGCACACTATTTCTCTAAAATACATGGCTGAAAAGTTATATTTTGCAGCGCCTCTAGCAGCAGCCTATTGTCCATCTCTGGAGAGCAATTCCACAAAAGAACGGGCAACCAATTTAGTCGACCATTTTGGATTTGGTTGAAACTTTGCATAGACGTTTCTATAGGCGAAAGATGCCATTTTGTGTTATTGGTTCAATTTTTGGGAACACGACTTTTTTTTGAGAATCTACTTTGCATAGACGTTTCTATAGGCGAAAGATGCCATTTTGTGTTATTGGTTCAATTTTTTGGAACACGACTTTTTTTTGAGAATCTATTGAAAAATGCTATTTTGTGAAGGTATTGACGAATACAAATATTTTTAGGGCCAAAACGGTTTGTTTGATCGGTGCGACGTCTTCGGCAAAGATGTAGATAATAATTTAGTGTTTACAACAAAAATATACACTCTAAAAGTATTTGTTTTGTGAAAACCTAAATTAAACCACCTAGCGGTCAGACCCAGCCTTTCTCATTCAAACTTATTATTTGTAAAAATAGATTTACATGAACGCTTCAATCAAATAAATGTGTATTCACTTTCTGCGTTCTAAAATAATGATGTTGTAATAGAAGTATAAAATATGAAATTTGACGTAATCATGCTCAAGAAATAGCGAAATAAAAGAAATGACTCTTAATTTCGAACAATTCAATCACAAGCGATACCGGCAACATTCAAATGGTACGATACCACATTTAAATTATATTGTGGCCACATATATTGATCAAAGCAGGTATAGTTTTAAATAGCCTTTGAATTTCCTTTCTTTTCATAACTTTTTAACCACGTATCAAATTGTTATGAAGTTTGTTATTTGTAAGTTTGAGAGATGACTCGTTTGTAGGACATTAGTAATGTTCAAATAAGTCGTGTAATCTTTGAGATAATAGAATTTCATTGTTTTATTAACAATTTATTACATAACGGTCGCTTAGTTCGATTAAAATCATTAAAATCAAATGAAATGGGAACGTATAGGGCAGCCAAACTTTGAAACCACGTGTTAAATCATAATTCATCAGTTAACCCTTAACTTGCCCGTTCATCTGATAATACTATTGATCAAATCGGTTGTGTACTTTCTGAGATAATGAAGTTTCGTGATTTTCACAATTCAGTACATTAGAGACGAAGTTAGAGTTCAATTACAGTAAAATTCAATAGGGTGTTATGAGTCAGCTAGACCTTCCATTTGACACTAATTTCGTGAAAATCGGTTCAGCCATCTATGAGAAAAGTGAGTGAGTTTATGTATTCTTCGGAATATGTTTCTTTTCATAGCTAGATTTCACATTTTTGAACATAACAGACAAAGTAATAGTCCGAGGGGATTCGAGCAAGCCATGACCGAAATCGGTCGTACAAATTTTCGCTCGCGTGATATATAGGAAGAAAACTGCTTTAATGTTGTGCGTGTTCGTTATAAATGTTATCGCGAAGTGCGTTTATTTTTTTAAATTTACAAGTGTTTTTGGAAGAGTTTGCGGCTTGTTGTGTTATGTTTGTTGCGAAACATCCACCAATTGAGTGTAGTAATGCCGTAAACATCGATTGACAAAATGGCTGCAATAGCATATAGAGTGGTACTACGCCACCGTCGCTTGCAGCTGGTTTTAGTTTGCTTCTCATCACTGTGTGTTGTGTGTGTATAAAGAGTTGAACAAGTTGGAAAATTGAACGTCGAGAGATGATGAAAAATTCATATACCTAGTTTTCGGGAGAAAAATTGGACGAAACGGGAATCGAGTGTAGTGAAATCGATTTAGTGCGTTTTATCGGTGAAATTATGATTGTTCTAGCGGAATTGGTTAAATTGTTCAGAAAACTTTAGATTGTGTTATTGTCTCGCGGCTCTTTGTTTCGCAGTTTCGTGGTGGTAGTGTGCATATCTGGATAGTGTGTATCAAATTACCGGGACTGCTGCTCGCACTGGCCCAACGATTCACAGATGTGAAGGGAATTGGAAGATAAGTATCGGTGTTTGTGTTCTTTTACATGCAATCTGAAGTAGAAGTGGGCAAAACAGTTCTTTACCGAAAGCGGCTCTGAACCGGTCACTCACCGTCTCAATAAACGCCTCATAGTTAACAATTATTCGCGAGATTGATGGATCGTGCTGTTTCGGTAAACTTCGGTCTCGGGCGAACCATCCGTTTTAGCGCGCAAAAACCGTGGTTCATTTCCTTGAGCCGTTCGATCAATCGCTCGAGCTCGGCTTACCGAAATGTACTATTTTCCCGTAATGAGCGCGTGCTAAAAATCTTTGAACGTGATAAGCAGAACGTTAGTAAATATGAATGAGCCAGAATCGGTCAGTTAAATATTCCGCTCCACTTATATATCGATTGTCTAACTATATAGTCAAATATTTATTTACCGCGCGCGAGATTAGGAAATATATGATCGTTACCGTTTTGCAATCTATGATTTTTCTAGCTTTTGCGCAAATATTGTTACAAATAAACTTTTCTCTCGGTTCACCATATTGTAATCTTATAGGTGGAAATGAAACTAGCTCATGTATATGAGATGAGATCGTATTTTCTACAGACGCGTAATAGTTGTTGGTAGCCAAAAGGGTCACTTCAACACAACATAGGAGTGGAGGGGCATTAACGTGGATACAACTTTCGTGATTCGTAGCTTTAGTAACATTATATAGTTGACTAATATAAATCAATGAAAGATACGTTTCGGTTTCACGGTTACATACGGTTACAGTTACCTTATGACCTCGTAAGGAGATGTCCGAACATTTGAGTTGTCTCAATTCAATTGTAGGTCCGGGATCAACTCAATTATAGGTCCAGTGTGCGTTCAATTATAGGTCGCGTGCGTTTCGTTTTTTTCAGTGTTACATCATCAAACAGAATGAGTTCGGAACCCGTTTTAATTTTCGCGGTGAATATAATTATTTCATAGGCGCGATATTAGTTGTTATGAACCCGGTGTTCGAAATCAGCGCATCGTTTACCAAAACGAACCCAGCTGCAAACCCTTCCCTCACCTCCAACATCCCAGTGATTTCTCGTGGAAGTGCAGAGGTGTTCTCGGCTTCCAACAAAGCGAGTATCACGTCAACATGTTCCTATACATACTCATTCTTTGACCTGCATTCGGATGCGGCCGGCGCTGGTATTGCCTAATATAAAGATTAAGGTCACCAGTTTTAACACATTGAGGATGAATGTTAATCCCAAACATCATCCGCTGGTTCTCTGTGCTATTACAGCTGATCTGGCAATAACGGAGTAGCAACCGCGGGCGGTCAATCATGCTCATGCTCATGCTCATAACAGGCAAAGTAATAGTCCGATTGCAAAAAAATCAATAGGGTCTTATGGGGTAACTAGACCTTTCATATGACACTGATTTTGTGGAAATCGGTCCAGCCATCTCTGAGAAACATTATTGAAATTAAACAGTCTTCAGAAGACGTTTCTTTTAATAACTTTTGAACCACAGGTTAAATCTATATAAAATTCAAAAGTTAAGGGTTTTTAAGATAGCCCGTTCATTTGATACCAATTTTAATTGAAATCGGTTGTGTGGTTTCTGAGATATTGATATTTCGTGATTTTTACATTTTTAAACATAACCTCTAAAATAAAAATCCGATTACAATGAAATTTAATAGGGTTTTATGGGGCAACTAGAACTTTCATTTGCATATAATTTCATTAAAATCGGTCCAGCCATCTCTGAGAAAAGTGAGTGAAAATAAAAATCGGCACATACACACACACACACACATACAGAAAATGCTCAGCTCGTCGAACTGAGTCGAGTGATGTATGCCATTTGGCCCCTTTGGAGCACTTGCTATACCTTTCTAGGAGAAAAGCAAAAAGTTAAAAAAAATATCAATTAGGAGTAAAATATTCGTGCTGAAGAAATAGCGAAATAAAAGAAATGACTTTGAATTTCGTACACTTCAATCTCGAGCAATTCGTACGTTCCGTACGAATAGCACAATACCAAATTTAAATTTTGTTGAGGCCATATGTTTTGATCAAAGCAGTTACAGTTTTAAATAGTCTTTGAATTTCGTTTCTTTTCATAACTTTTGAACCACATATCAAATTGCTATGAAATTTCCTACGTGTGAGTTTGAGAGACAACCCGGGGGAACCTATAGGAAAGCCAAACTTTTCATTTGACACTAAGATTGTTGAATTTAGTCCAGCCATTTTTGGGAAAACGAGTCACCGGAACATGTTTCTTTTCACAATTTTTGTACCACGTGTTTATTCACTATAAAATTCATCAATTAACCTTTAATTAGCCCGTTCATTTAATACCAATATTGTTCAAACCATCATATTTTGATACATTACAGACAAAGTAAGAGACCGATTACATTGAAATTCAATAGGGTGTTATGAGGCAGCTAGACCTTTCATTTGACACTAATTTCGTGGAAATCGGTTCAGCCATCTCTGAGAAAAGTGAGTGAGTTTAAGTAGTCTTCGGAATATGTTTCTTTTCAAAGCTGGATTTCTCATTTTTAAACATAACAGGCAAAGTAACAGTCCGATTGCAAAAAAAATCAATAGGGTCTTATGGGGTAATTAGACCTTCCAAATGACACTGATTTTGTGGAAATCGGCTCAGCCATCTCTGAGAAACATGAGTGAGATTAAACACTCTCCAGAACACGTTCCTTTAAATAACTTCTGAATCACACGTTCAATCTTCATGAAACTCAAAAGTAGAGGGTTTTTTAAGTAGCTCGTTCATTTAAAACCAATTTTGTTAAAATCGGTTGAGTAGTTTCAGAGATAATGATGTTTCGTGATTTTCACATTTTTAAACATAACCTCTAAACTAAAAATCCGATTGCAATGAAATTCAATAGGGTCTTATGGGGCAACTAGACCTCTCATTTGCATATAATTTCATGAAGATCGGCCCAGCCATCTCTGAGAAAATCGAGTGAGATTGGGAGAGCGTTACATACACACACACACACATACACACACACATACATATAAAAATGACAACTAATAAAAAAAAACAGGAGGGTTGTGTGCAAAGCCACGACCGCAAGGTTGAAGTAGAATACTTTTACAAGAAAGATCACCCGTGTCAGTTATTTTTTCTAGTAAATAAACGTTGACTAATCAGATCAATCAAATTTTGCGCTTCAACTAGGATTGACCATTTTCAATAATATAGTAAGTTGTTTGTCATGGTTGGGGCTTGACAATTTTTAAATTTTGAGATGAAATTTTTTCGGATGTCGTGCTCATGACTGAAGGAAAAGATAATTCAGTACGTTTTGAGACACGGAGATGAAGTAGAATTTCTATTTCTATTCCAAGCAGTAAATGTGGAGCTGATGCATGAAAAATGTACTAACTGGGGAAATAGTTATTTAGAAATTTACGAAAAATATAGTCCAGCAGGTGGGACTCGAACCCACAACTTCTAATCTCCGGCCAGATGCGTTTCCGATTACACCACCGCAAGACGTATAAGTCGGCCTTTCTAAATAGCTATTTTGTATCGCTTGTACACTTTATCGCACGTCATCATTTACTCAGTAGAGAGTATTGTTTGGTGGCTGGCTTTTGTTTCGTAACTCTCTCGTCGCAGTGGGGTTTACTGCGTCAGTAAGAGATCGAAAACCGCCAGAATTTATAACTTTTACAAATTTAAAAATGTGAATTAACTCATTAGAAAATGTTAACTCTTCAATCAAGTTTTTATTTCATCCTGAAAAGGACAATTTGTTGTTTATTTTAGTATCGGAAAAGATGCCGATCACATTTTTGCGTTATCACTAACAGGGCGAATAAAGTATTCCTTGTGATAAAGTAAACAATGAAATGCTGATATAACACTCAAAACTAGACGGCTCACGTGTTGTCAAAATGAGTCAACTTTTCATTGAATGCATTTACTAGTGCCCACTATCGCAAAGAGACTGCATTTCACTAAAGTGCCTCACTGCATCAGCCGCTATCGATGCTGAAATCCGCTGCAACTAGTTCGCTTTCTATAGCCATGCCACAGTTGTGGCCGCTATACGCTGCTATTGGTATCCACTGTCCCTGCTGGCCCAGCTGCTATCGTTGCTGGAATCCGCTGCAACTAGTGCGCTATCCATTGCTACGCCACAGTTTTGGCCGCTTTCCGCCATCGCTGGTATCCACTGCACTGCTAGTGCTGCTGCTAAGGAAGGACGACTGCCGTTGTCGCTGTCTAGAACTATTATGAGCGGCTTCGACGGAAACAGGTTCTTATATAGGCCAAATAGCATGTTTAAAATTTCAAGGTATATGATTCTGTTGACCGTGCTTGGGAAGCAATCATATAACGACCAATCAGAGGTCGAATTTTTCGTTTTGACAAGGCTTGACTATTTTCAATTGTACAATAGTGTGAATAATAAAATTACAATTATCTTCTTTTGGGAAGAATCTTAGAAGATTTTCCAATCTATTGCTGCAAGAACGAAGAAAATCCATAAAATACTAACCAATTTATTAGCATTTGAAATTGGACATATTTTTCACTTTTTTCGGTTTTAGATTTTCATTTCACATCCCTATGTAGCCGAACTTCCTGAGAGAAGTATTCTACTTCAATAAATAAAACTGGGATATTTTTTGTGGAACTGCTCTGGTGATTTTTGTATACTAAATTTCTTTTAAAGATGGTGTGCCAATGAAAGTATTTGAAGAGTAAATGAAAAAAGTTCACGATATTGAGCTCGGCTACTTTTGTTGACTAAATGCTGCGAGGGAGGAAAGGAGTGCTATGTCGTTTAAGTATGTCCCTTAGCTTTTGAAATTGGACACAATTCCGTCCTCTGCGCATAAGACGGTACCTATATAGAGGAACAGACAAAATTACCAAAATGCAAATTTCGTATGGCTCATTCCATCTCAAGTGTTGTTCATATAATGTCATTATGCAAAAATGGGGTGGGCTCACCCCGTCGGTTTTTGAAGAAAAGTAGTTGAGGATTCTAAAAATATCTCAATTTTGAATGGCAGTGTCGCCAGCTCAGTTGTTTTTGCATTTGAAAAATGGAATTGCATTTTTCGGCAAATGAGTATGCTTTGATTTCAAATTAAATATTTTCATTGTGTTCCTGAAAAAATTTTACATAAAAAATACTGATCGCCCCGAGGTATTATGAGGAAAACTCGAGTTACAGCATTCCTAAGAATTTAATTCAAATTCTCTCTAGTTTGCTCATAATTATTATTATTATTTTGCTAATATCTCTGGAACTCTTATGATTATGGAATTTTAAGGAAGTTGGTCAAGAAATAAAAAACCATTTTGACCGGCAGTATTGCCAAAGATGTGACAGTTGAAAAATTGAATTGTTTTTTTGGGCAAATGAGTATTTTTATTTGAAACTTTAAAATTGCTTCTGGGAAAATTCTACACACAAAAAACTTTGCGGCAAATGAGTATGCTTTGATTTCAAATTAAATATTTGCATTGTGTTGCTGAAAAAAATATACATAAAAAATACTGATCGCCCCGAGGCATTATGAGGAAAACTCGTGTTACAGCATTTTTATGAAATAAATTCAAATTCCCTCTGGTTTGCTCATAATTATTATTTTTATTTTGCTAATATCTCTGGAACTCTTATGATTATGGATTTTTAAGGAAGTTGGTCAAGAAATAAAATACCATTTTGACCGGCAGTGTTGGCAAAGATGTGACAGTTGAAAAATTGAATTGTTTTTTGGGCAAATGAGTATTTTTATTTCAAACTTTAAAATTGCTTCTGGGAAAATTCTACACACAAAAAACTTGTCACACAGAGGATTATGGGCAAAACTCGAGTTACAGCATTTTTAGCCAAAGTTACTTCTTTTAGAAATGAAGAAAAATGATATTTTTGAAAAAGTGCGGAAAAGTTGTGTTTTTGTAGCAAGGAATGATTGAAAGTTTTTCATATTTTCTGCAAACTTTTGGATGACTTATCAACGAAATTCTTCGTATATCATAGCAATTCGGTTCAAATCACATTAAAAAAACATAAAATAAGTATAATTCTTTGTTTGCAACACTGCAATCTTTTATGGACGTATAACACTTTTCACAGTAGAAAACTAACAATTTGATAGGTACCAAAATAATACTTTGATCGTAAATCTTATTTGCTGGACCATTTTTTTCTGCTCAGATTTTTATTTTACACCCATATAAACCTTTCGGCCGTCAAAATAGGATTTTGGAAAAATGAGCTTTTTGAAATATTTAAATTGTTTTTTATTCACACACACACACACACACACACACATACAGAAAATGCTCAGCTCGTCGAACTGAGTCGAGTGATGTATGCCATTTAGCCCTTTTGGAGCACTTGCTATACCTTTCTAGGAGAAAAGCAAAAAGTTAAAAAAAAAAATCAATTAGGAGTAAAATATTCGTGCTGAAGAAATAGCGAAATAAAAGAAATTACTTTGAATTTCGTACACTTCAATCTCGAGCAATACCGGGAACGTACGAATAGCACAATACCAAATTTAAATTTTGTTGAGGCCATATGTTTTGATCAAAGCAGTTACAGTTTTAAATAGTCTTTGAATTTCGTTTCTTTTCATAACTTTTGAACCACATATCAAATTGCTATGAAATTTCCTACGTGTGAGTTTGAGAGACAACCCGGGGGAACCTATAGGAAAGCCAAACTTTTCATTTGACACTAAGATTGTTGAATTTAGTCCAGCCATTTTTGGGAAAACGAGTGAATTTGAAAAGTCACCGGAACATGTTTCTTTCCACAATTTTTGAACCACGTGTTTAATCACTATAAAATTCATCAATTAACCTTTAATTAGCCCGTTCATTTGATACCAATATTGTTCAAACCGGTTGTGTACTTTCTGAGATAATGAAGCTTCGTGATTTTCATATTTTGATACATTACAGACAAAGTAAGAGACCGATTACATTGAAATTCAATAGGGTGTTATGAGGCAGCTAGACCTTTCATTTGACCTTAATTTCGTGGAAATCGGGTCAGCCATCTCTGAGAAAAGTGAGTGAGTTTAAGTAGTCTTCGGAATATGTTTCTTTTCAAAGCTGGATTTCACATTTTTAAACATAACAGGCAAAGTAACAGTCCGATTGCAAAAAAAATCAATAGGGTCTTATGGGGTAATTAGACCTTCCAAATGACACTGATTTTGTGGAAATCGGTTCAGCCATCTCTGAGAAACATGAGTGAGATTAAACACTCTCCAGAACACGTTCCTTTATATAACTTCTGAACCACACGTTCATTCTTCATGAAACTCAAAAGTAAAGGGTTTTTTAAGTAGCTCGTTCATTTAAAACCAATTTTGTTAAAATCGGTTGAGTAGTTTCTGAGATAATGATGTTTCGTGATTTTCACATTTTTAAACATAACCTCTAAACTAAAAATCCGATTGCAATGAAATTCAATAGGGTCTTATGGGGCAACTAGACCTCTCATTTACTAACAATTTGATAGGTACCAAAATAATACTTTGATCGTAAATCTTATTTGCTGGACCATTTTTTTCTGCTCAGATTTTTATTTTACACCCATATAAACCTTTCGGCCGTCAAAATAGGATTTTGGAAAAATGAGCTTTTTGAAATATTTAAATTGTTTTTTATTCAGTTTTTCCTACAACCATCTGCAACTTTGCTCTAGACATCACCAGTCAAAAAACCGTTCTGGCTCCAAAAATGTTATCAACACCTTTTTTACAAAAGCCCTTTCTAAAACTTAGTCTTTATCCCATAAGAACATCAGCCAAATAAAATTGACAATTAGAAACATATAATAATATTGGCATAATTTCCACAGAACTGCTTTATTCGAAAAAAAGTGTTGATATTTTTTTCTACAATTTATTTGTTTGCAATACATAAACTTTTTCAACACACCATAAAAGTCGCTTTGAACACGAAAAGGGTAGAGTTGTTAGTTTGTCCCACTGGTGAATAACTGCTGTAAATGTAGCTGTCGTGTGTGCTTGGGAAGTTAGTTCCGCGAGTAAAATATTTGGAGGAAAAACGATGTTGAAGCTTTTCAGTGGGTAGTAATTATATCATAATTCAAAGTGTTTTAACTGCTGTTTAACTGCATTCATCGCTACGTTTACTACTGACTAAATTTCATTCAGCGAAGCAAAAATGTGAATTTTACCAATGATGATGCACCATAAAGTCAAAATAACTCTTCCATTTTGAGTTTACGGTGCATACTATTTAAGTCGAAAGACTCTAAATTCTTGTAATAAAAAAATTAGCAAATCACGTCGTACACTACCAAAAGTTTCATAACTCCTAAAGTACCAGCTTTATTGTTACTGGATCGTCATGTTAATAAAACATTACCTACAAGCGAAAACGGCTTGTTAGCGAACAACCACTTAGTTCTTTCATAAAGCTGAACTATGCCTACAAAGAGCTGACAAATTTTAATCGTCTGCACTGCAACTTTCCCGGTGCTAATCTAAAACGCAAAAGCTATTGTCTGCTAAACGGGTCGTTTTTCAACCATTTCAACGCCAGGTGATGATCTCACCAAGGCGGTAAAAATTCACACATTTCATCAGCAATGTTTACAATAGATTTGCGATTGTAGGCAGGCAGTCAGTACTCGATAGTAGTGTACCACGGGGCGGATGATGGAGAGGAAAACAACCAGTGTAGGTACACTTGGGTGGAATCATGTGTGAATGTTGTCGGTTTCGGTGATACAAGAAAGAAAAAGCTTTGATTTCGTGCGCTCGGTGATGTACGGTATAATTATGGCAGCACAATCTTGGTGGGCTTCCGATAATCAATGATTTTATTTGTGGTGCGCAGTTTGTGCATTGCTCTGTGCTAGAATAAGTATGATGTATTTTCTGCGCTGTACACAAAGTAATAACCGTTGTACTGTCAATTAGCATTTGTGTTAAATAGTGGAGATAGTGGAGCAGTGAATACATTTTATTAGTAAACATGACACAAGCTTGTCATTAACTAAAAACGTTAAATTGTACACATTTCTCCTACGAAGTTGCCTTGCGATCGTAGTTGTGTCTGGCTTAGTCCGAGTGGCGAGCGAAATTGACTGTCCGGTTCGAAGGCGCGGACTTGGATGACTGACTATCAGCTTCGATGACTGACAGCGTTAATTTCTAGCAGCTGGTCCTATCAAACAAAAATGCTGGCTGCGCCTTGCTATTGTCGATTCCAGGCGTTTGGTGGTTGCCTTGAGAATGGCTGTCTGGAGGTCATTCCGAATTGGGAATTGTTACGAAAGAGTGGTTGCTTTTATGAGCCTGGTTCGTCATTGGTTTGAATTAGTGTTAAGCATTTCTTAACTTCGATGTGACAGGGCTAAAGAAAATTATATCTTCAAGCAGTAAATCTGCAACATTGAACTAATAGTTTTTTTTGTTTTCTTCTTTTCCAGGTAAGCATCATAAAACTCCAATACGTGAGGTAAACCTATACAAAAAGGGACAGTCGGATATGTCATAGTACACGAAATCCTAGCATGCAAATATGCGATATCATCGTTGAGATTACATTTCATTTCGCTGCCTATCGGCAATCTATTTCCAATGCAAATTTTACTGGTTCAGCATGTAAAAATAACACAAGAGCCGGAAAATCCAGAGCAAACCCGTCAGTATATTGAACAACGCTAGTAGCGAGGTATGATTCAACTAGGTTGACAAAAATTGAATTCCTCCCATAAGATGCACTGCCGTGTAGTGCTGGCGGCGCGAACTTCCGGTATGCGGAAATGTGATTGAAAAATCATCGGTTTTGTACCTGTGCAAGCGAAAGTTGCATTCCACGTCTGCAGGATGCGAATAGTTTCGTTTTTGTTTTGAATTGAGTTAGCTTCATGCCATACTGCGAGCGATATTTAGCTTGGTTTTAGACTATTTGCAAAACCATATTCAAGTATTGCCATATTTGACATAAAGCTGGTTCAAAACGAGACAATTTTTTTTTCTTTTGAGCCTTTTTTTTTAAAATGACCTCCATAAGTTTTTTTTGTATATTAAAATAATTGTAAGATCATTATAAGGCTAAAAATAGGCCCAAGCAATGCTTTTGATCCCAAAACCTCAACTAATTAAAAATCTTGCAATATATTCGTAAAAATGGTTTAACCAAATCAGCATTATTTTCTTCTAGCTTCGCGATATTTCTGAATTTTATTTTTGAACGTAAAAATCCTGTTAATTCCGGATCAGCCTTTAGCTTTCGATTTTCGTACTAAAATTACCCAAGATGCAATAAATTATTATTCACAAATGCAGTCAAAGTTTGTATGCCGTATACGATCGTAAGTCATGTTTCACCGAATCATGAGTGTGTTCTTGCTGATTTATCCTGTGATTGGGGAAGGAAAAGTTTTGGGTATCAATGAATTACAGGAAAGCTCAGAAAATGTCCATTAAAATTTATTTACAGAAATGTGCAAATGCTTTTGAATAATTCATTGAGTACACTAATATGGTAAAAGCATTCGCTTAAAATCAACTGCTTTTTCGTTAGAATGCGTCAGTTCAAAAAAATGATAGCGAAAATGAAAAAAATGACTGACGACCATCAGTTGAAAAGTGAAAAAAGGGGAAATTTATTCCTTTGAAAATGCAACAGCTTTTTTAACGAATATGACTATATATTTCAAATTACTTTATGATTATTTGTTGTAATTTATCCAACCAATATTTTTCGCAGACGAACAAACAACTCCGCAATAAAACCCATCTCATAACTTAAATCGGAACCCGAACTCCCCACCCTTATCCCCATGCTATTCATGTTTATGGTGGCAGCTCATGCAGGAAATGGGAAAACTTTATTTCACTCTCCGGCCAATCTTCCTAAGCCAAAAGCTATTTCTTCCGCTGGAAAACAATTTACATTCTATCGACCTTAGCCATTGCATCTCCGATAACAACCTTCCTAACAAACTACGTACACCCGAAACATTGTAGAACGGACCGAAAAATCGGAAACGAACCCTGACCGATTCGAAGAAATCGCCCCGCTTCCAAACTAGCAGCAAGTATATTTTAAATCAGCCCGGAAAATGTAAACGCGATTTGAATTTTTTATTGGTCCCCTGCCACAGTACCGGTAGCAGCAGGAACTACACGAGCCAGGTCACATCTGCTGCCGGTTCTCAATACCGCAACAGCGGCAGACTGGCTTTGCTACATAGTTTAAAGCGCCAATCAGCAGGAGTGAGAACTTTGCCATAGAATGGTCAATGATAACCATCCGTCCCCATAGCAGCGTTGCATAGTGAGCTTCTGGGCAAAGCCGTCCGAGTCGAAGATTTCATTCTCTGATTTAGATAGCCTGTATGTTGCGCACCGTTTGCATCGAATCCCCTACGGTGTTCTGACTCGAAATGGGTGGCAGTCTGCGGTCGGCAGACGACTGCCGTTTCAAGCGAATGCTGACACGATCAAGGAAGTTTAATTCACGCTTCCGATATGGCCCAAAAAGGACTGCAAAAACAAACGAGCGGCGCCCGGCCAGGAGTGAAAAAAATGTTTATGGAAATTGCTTTCTGTGGTTGAATATGGTTGTTTCAGTGGTTTTTGAACTCCACCGAAGCACGTTTACCAACGTGTGTTATGTTTGTGGGCCTACCAGGAGGATCCTTCGCACGTTTCCCATCTCCAGCTGAAGGTGATAGATTCTCATTATTTAATTGGCCTTCACAGCTTATTCTGCGTCATTTACTGGTCAGACGATAGACGTTATCCTCCACCCGGACGGCAGTGAATTGCTAAGGCCACAGCCATAAAATCTTAATTAACTGTTATGTAGTAACCAATGTGCATCTGAGCTTCCGACCGCATGAAGACGACGACGACGACGACGATGATGACGATGACCGGCACAAGTCTATGCGCAGATCACTAGAGACAACCGACATCAGATCAACTTCTTCTTAGGCTGCACTACACTTAATCAGGCTCGTTCCCACAGATACATTTGTGGGCAGCAGTGTTTAGTAACAGCGCCTTGTGTAATTATGGTCGGGTGTAAGTTGAGCCAAGGTGCGAAACAGGAGCGGGAAAATATGAAACCGTAACTTATAATAGCTTTATTAGCACTTGAGTGGTACTCTGTTCTTCACATCTGACGATGGTCCACAAATAATTAACCAACAAAATGTGATTTGTTGTTTTTTATTCGAAATTAACATGTCAATAGCATTAAATATTTACCTTGGTGTCCACAACATTCTCAGGTAAACTAATTCAAACGAATAACGTTTGGTCTCTATACCGGACACGCTATGGTTAGTCCATATATAAACAATCTCCAACTTGACAAAATCTACCCATGGATGGTGTAAACAGTCGTCTTGTGCAATAGCTGGGTACTCTCTCGTGCAGCTTTGATATCGGCACTCTAAACGACCTCTGGACACTCGCTTTGGCATGCGTTGTTTGCATTTTATGGAAAGTGAATTTCGCAAAATGCCGTAATAAACATGCCGCAACTCCAACTATGAATTAATATTTCACTCCTTTCGTTCGATCCATCTACGGAAACACGTTGCATAGCTGCTGGTGCTAGCCCTCCGTTCGGTCTCAGCTCGTTTACTGTTTTGTATCCATTTATAATTATGCGAATAATCTGAACGTAGAGCAAGCAAACCCACACGAGGGGGACCTCGCCTTTTGTAATCATTCGAATCGGTATCGTAATTGTGACCGCTGTAGCGTACGAAGGCAAGAACCCGGCTGCACTTGTTTCGAATATTTATAGGCCAATCCGAAGCCTAGACTAACGAACCACTCCTCTGCACTCTCGGCTGGGCGCAACTGCCAAACAGGTTGTTCACTCGCTCGAAGCCAATAGTTTTGAATTACCGTGTTTGATCGATCAGTCGGGCGGTTTCTCTAATGCCGAGCTCTCCGGCATAAATGAATATAATTCTGCAAATAGGTGGGCGGTGTGAATGGGTTAGCTATGAAGTCGGCCTTTATGTTGGAGTTGTTTGGCGAGTTCATGCGTTCGATTTGTCATCACTTTTCAATTGCTGTTCTGGAACGAAAGGCTTATAATCAGTGTGTTATTCAATTAGACCTATTTATTAATCATTAAATTATTAAATATAGCTTTCGGTATTAAGCTAGACTGTATTCGAAGAATTAGATAGAATGCAATTATATTTTAAACCAACACTTGGAACTGCTCTATAATTTTCAGCAGCAGCGTACGAGTAGAAATGGTTTAACAACCCTGTTCACTAGAACCACGCTACTTTACAAATCGATGCTGATCGATCATTTCCTATTTCGCTGAACCTCTACACAGTTGTTTTTTTTTTTTTTTTTTTTTTTTTTTGATAAAGAGGTTCATTTTATGATATCAGTTCTTCATGTTGACTCGCGACTACTGTTTCGAAAAGGCTTTTGGGGCCATCCACATACCACGTGGACAGATTCTTAACGATTCTGACCCCCCCTCCCCCTCCGTGGACAACTGCCCATATAAATTAAAAAAAAATGTATGGACCGTGGACATTAGCCGACCCCCCCCCCCAAAGCTGTCCACGTGGTATGTGGATGGCCCCTTTCCAAAAATATGACTGATGAATCAAAAGAAAAAGATTCGTTTGGTTGAAGTGGTGTCTTCGGCAAAGTTGTAACTAATAAAGTGTCAGTTCTAGACTAAATATTTAGTAGTATATATTTTTGGAAGAATTAAACTGGGCATCATTTCGTACTCTTCATCGACTGCAAAAAGAGAGAGAAAGCTTATGAAACTACTCGTTTCGCCTAGTTTCTGCTATGAATTAACGTAAACATACTCCAATCCCGATGCCATCAGGTTCGCGTGCTCCAAAGCAAATTGATCCTAGTGATGTCATTTCTGTAGGTATGTGGGATGCGCCTTTTTATACATGATTGTACAGAGTTTGTTACATGTTATCGTTTCCTGTGTTAGACCCAAAAGCATCGAAATATTTGCGTAGTAGGAACAGTGCTCTCATATCTGCCGCAAAATATGTTTGAGCTCTAAATCTGATTACTATATCTATTTAAATCATAAGTTGATCTCTTTGTGTAGGAACTGAGGTTATCCTGAGGTGAACAAATGTATATTACTAGAAAAAATGGAAATCCAATATCGCTGAAGATGTGTTCCGTGGAAGTTTTGCACGGTAGGATAAAATATCTGAACGTGTTAAAGTTGAAATACATTTTTGCTTTAATATGAAGTGATTTATTCATGCGAACTTCAACGTTCAAACGTTAACATAAAATATATTGAGTTTCTAAATGGAATAAACACAGTAGAGCTAGGCAAACTGAACTCGGCCTACAATACATTCGACCTGACGAAGCTGTGTTACTCTAAAAAATCATAAAAACATGAAATACAGCAAAAAACAATTGTCAAAAATATCAAAAAGGTCGAAAACCTTCAAAAATATCGAAAAGAGTAAACATGTCAAAAATATATAAAATAACAAAAGTGACAGTAGAAGATGTAAATGTAAGAATATGAAAACTATTAGTCATAAGAAAAGAAAGATGTCCAAAATGCCAAAAATATCAAAAGATAGGAAAGACACAAAAAATCAAAAATTACAAAAAATGTCAAAAAATCAAAAATTTTTGGAAAAATATAAAATCTGTTGAAAACATAAAAATGACTGAATAAATGTAACAAATAGATGTAGAAATTGCTTACAATATATCGGATATAGCAAACTTGATATTGAATAGAAATTGACACAATTAGGTTGATTTTTCCAGTATTTTTCTAATAGAGAGATGCTACTTGATTTCATTTCTTGTATGTCGATCAAGTTTGCAAATGTTTTGCTTTTATTATCGCATGCTTTGCAACAAATAAGAAGAAACTTACCCTAAATATCGATGATTGAATATAAGCTTGGCTTCCTTCGTTACAACTCTTGAATTTTTTATTGAAACAAGTTAGTGTTATCCGGAATTTAAAAATTTAGAGTTATTCATATTAGATGGTATTTGGCTAATTTAGGCTGTTATTTAGAAGTCAGAACTCGCTATCTTGGATCTAAAAATGGCGTCTGGGTATCATCCCGGTCCAGAAATACCCATTTGGGTGGTGTTTGGCCATTCTGCAATCGATAGCACCTTAGAAATGAGAGAACACCATCAGTAATATCAACTAATTAGGAACGTTAGAACCCCACATCCCCCCTACCAATAGACAATCGTGGAGTAACAAAAACAATTTTAAATTCTGCCCAAAGCCACTTAGACCAGAAAAACGATAAAGAAAAAGAATTCCACCAAAATTTAACCTTAAAGGGAAACACACCAAATAAACAGAGAAGGGCAAAGCAAAAATTGATTTTAACCTTTCTGTAAATGTTTCCGATTAAAAAAATTCAATTTTCATTTCTATTAAAAAAGAGCTGAAATGTTGGTCTCGTATTATTTGTTGCAAAAAATTTCTAAAATACAGAAATGGTCAAAACAAAAGCTGATGTCTACTGTAGTTGTGAACCAAAAAAGCCCACAACAACAAATGATTGAAATACAAACAAATACACCAATATTTAACTCAAAACCCGAAAAATTAAACAATTAAACTTAAATCTACCTTATATGAAGAATTGCCGAGAGCTACAATCGAAAGCGTATCCCGAATCAAATTTGGAAAACTTTAAAACGTCTCTAAAAGTAAAAAGGAAGTTTATGCTGAAATTCATTCCCAAAATCCAGAAATCGAAATCAAAATAATCCTGAGTATACATTTAAGTGACTAAAAACACGTTAGGGAAAACACTAAAATTCTATGAACGCATTTTGAAGGTTAGAAAAAAATTTCTCAAACCGGTTCGAACCTTTTCTAATCAAAAATAAAAGTTATTTAAATTCAGGTCAAAAAGTTGAATATACTTTTAAAAAACAGTTGAGACCGAAAACGAAAATAAGTAATAAAATTTACAAATGGAAGTCGATTATCATTTCAAAAATGTTTATGCACACGCATTTCAACCTTTTACCCAAGAAAATAGAAAAATAGGTGCATGATTTTATACTTAACGGAGAATGACCAAAAGCGTTCCAAAAAAAAAAAAAAAAAAACAGAACAAACAAAACGAATTCAGCCTACGGTACCTCAAAAATATTACTAAAGGAAAAAAAACCCAAAGCAAAATAAGACTTGAAATAGTTGAATGGGTTCTCGAAAACGAAGGTGAATAAAACAACGGTAGAAATTGTTTGAAAATGGAATTTAATAAAGCGCACCTGAAAACTGGAAAAAATTTAAATAATTTAAAATGCACCCGGAAATAACTGGAAGCTTTTCGGAAGCTTGAGAAAACAAACCGAAAAAGAATATGATATAAAAGTAAAATATGCGGTTTGAAAAGCAAAATAAAATAATCTCAAACATATCTTCAACTTCTAGCAGACAGAACGACCAGAAAATTACATGATCAAAATTCAACCAAAATTCTTTAAAAACGTGGAACAGCGAAAAGACTACTATCGAAAAACAGAAGAAAAGAAAACCTGTTCGGAGAAGAAGAAATATGACTCAAAAAACAGTTGAAAAAAAGATCTTAAATTAGTATCTACAGGTTGTATTCAATCATCTGGAATTTTGAAAAATATTTTACTCGCATAACCGAATACGGATAATCGAGCCGTTTTCTTATTCATATTCTTTCAATTTTCTTCATCATGAAAAATCAGTTTGTTAATAAGGGGCCATCCACATACCACGTGGACAGCTTTGGGGGGGGGGGGGGGGGGGTGCTATGTGTAATGTCCACGGTCCATACAAAATTTAAAAAAACGAAAATTAAAAAAAAAAATGAAGGAAACCGGTTCAGAAGTTTTCCCGCAATCAGGATCACGGCATTTTTCGAAAAACACTATTCCGAAATAATCGCTTGTAAAGTTTCAAGCTTAGCTTTATGAAAATTTGTGAACATGTTCTCAAGATGTTATATTTGAAGATAATGCAATAAATTTTTTTTCGGTTTTTTGAAAACTGAAAAGGTATATAACCCCTCAACTCCACGCGCAACATTGTCTGACTCCGTCATTCACCGCAGTAACACAACCTTCTTCTTTCCGTCGTAGTCTTTTAGATGCAGAGGTAAGCGCGGTCCTCGACAATAACGACCTCTTTTCTTGCAATCTTCTACCTTGCCCTAACGACCGTAAGTACGTAGCCGGTGCCGTTATCGAACTATATAAAGTGAAAGTTACTGAGTTTTTGTATTTTAACGATGGTAAACTAATTCCAAGTAGCCATATTTGTGGTTCTCTGTGCAACTTCACTAGATTAGACCCATCACGGAGGAGAAACTGCGAAATACCAGCTTTGCAACTAGTACAAATTAATAAATTGATCCTAACGAGAGAAAACGGTTATGGTTTAAAACGTCTCAATTAGACAGAAAAGGTCTTAATAAGATATGATCAAAATATATAAATATAAATATATAAATTCTGTATGGAGCATTTTGGTTTTCTATTGTCATTTAAATACTTTATATTTAGTTTTTTAATAAATCTGAAAAAAACAGAGTGTAGAATTCAAAATAAACAACGCATTTTATCTGTACAATGCACCAAATTTATATAACCTGCTATCTGTCTCTACCGACACGTACAGAATTCTCCCCAGTGGCGCAGCGTATTTTGCGGCACCCAAATAATCATATTGAATTCTGATGTTTGCTACTATACGAAACAAGGAGAAGAAGAAGACAATTCAAACGACAATTCGATCGCGTTCCAGGTCGCGTTAACCCAACACCCCGCACTGTGTATTGACAGCGGCAATGTAGTTTTCACTTGGCTTGACTGCACACAGATGAATATTGAGTCCTTTTACACTGATAGACGACGAGTGACCAGCGCTCTATTCGTACATTGCTCGGTGCAGTACGGTACGGTGCAGAACATCAAAATAGTATAGGCTCATAGTAGCAAACATTAGTTGACCTATTGGGACGGGGAGATTCTGTCAATTTTTTTTTTTTGCCATTGCTATACAGTATATCACAGCAGGCAGCTGGTGTCTACTCATGGAGTCTGTGCCAGGCGTGCTCGCATGTGATTGGTACATTGTTCGTGAAAATTCGCCCCTGAAATTTTTATGAAATTTTCACTGTTTAACAATATAATGATAATGATAACTGAAGAATCACAAAATTGTCCATCAATTAACCAATCCAACGACATATTGATTATTGTAATCCATCATGTGGTTACATCAGTATTAATGTTTGAAAACTTTCATTCCAAAGTTACACCTTGGTTTTAGTTTCCTCGGAATGTATCTCTATATAGTGCGGTTAGACATAGTCCTACGTCAAAATTAAAGGTACCTTTGTTAACAAGAAAAAATAAAAAAATAAACATATCTTATTTTATTTTGAACTCTTGAAAGTGTCTCAACATGTGCTCAATTTGTCTGAAAAACCGAAACCATGTGTTTAGCAAACCGAAAGTCTTCTGTGTTCATTCTTCAGAATAAATATTGTGTCCAAGAGGACAACATCATTACCAGCTACCCGCTCCTGGTGACAAGCGGTAACAAGCACTCCTCCACGTAGAATTTATAGGGCCCCTTGTAGACATTTCGCGTTTATATAAAAGAAGCAAAATAAGAATGAGATTCCGTATTGCTCGAATGAAATTTTCATTCACATTTTCTTCTAGAGTTTCTTGCAAAAAAATCGAATAAACTTTCGAAAAAAAAGGTTAAAAAAAGGTTAAAAAAAAGGTTTTTGAAGGGTTTTTAGAAATCTGTCGATAAAAAATGGCTCAAGTCTTTTAAAGACAGATTGAACTTTTAAACTTCATGTTTCAGTTCACATGATGCAATTTTGGGCTCCGTTAGTGAAATAATCTTTTCTGGGTTTAAATAACTGAGTTTGAGTTTGAGTATATCACTTGATATAACCTATCTGATAAAGTTCATTCGTTCTCATAGATTCAAATTAATGAAACTATCAGAGCTGAAGTTTTGCATCATAATAAATGTCACCTCAGAAGAATGTACCATACTTTTCATTACCCTCCGACACTATTCTCCATTGCGAGCCCTAAGTGCCTTACTGCAGTGCGCTGCTAAATAATTTCTCAAGTAGAACAAGCACTTTTTAGTGCGGGATAGAAAAACTCCGACGCAGACAAAAAGAATTATCCTCAACAAATTATCTCGAAAGGTAATTTAGCTGCCAGGCTGGAACTCATTAGCAGCCCGTGATCTCTCTCACTACTATACTGCTGGGGTGTGAATAATGCGCAAAGTTTTTTCCAGTGTTTCTATCCTTGCCTTGGGCAGCAGGATAATAGTAAAATAAAAGATGCAAACTTTGTTAAACTGCCATAAAACAAAACCAAAAAAAATACACATCCAGTAGAGTATATGGTGTTATTTCAAGTTTCATTTAACGGTGTAAATATGTTACTGGTTATAGGTGTGACCTGATAAGGCTTGTCGTGACAATAACAATGCTTCATTTAATGACATTGAGTTACTTGTTCTTTTGTGGTTGGGTTATGAAAATCAAATTGTTTGGAACCTCTGTTCAATCGTAAGGCGCGGCAGAGGATGACAGAGATTGTGTCAGCAAATCAACTCAGTTCATTATTTCACATTTGCTGTTTATTTTCCAGTGTCCAAGTTGACACAAACACCCACAATTAAAGAGCAATTCCACCGACAGACTGTGTTATCAAATCAATTTCTGCTTAAATTGATTTTTTCTTTCTATTCTTTTCATTACAGGTGAGTGCCATCAATCATATTAGCGTTCAGCCGCGCAAATCAGGCTAGAGATAGCATTTAATTGATTAATCGATAAAGGTGATGATAAATGTGGTGTTTTTTTTTATTTATTCTCGCTTATTTTCCGTCGGTCTAGTTCCGCCACTGTTGTGGCCAATCACCGACGCCCAGGGAGGCGACTCCACACCCAGGACCCTAACTCACGGCCCGTTTATTAACGGACCGGCGCCAACGGCTTTACTTCCTCATGCGATAGAAGGCGTGATCCCAGAGATTTTTCGCCTCAGAAAATCTCCCGATGTCTAGGATTGAATCTAGACCAGTTTGGTTGGTTGTGAGTGGATCACGCCACCTCACAACCATCGACACCTATGTCGGCGGTGGGATTCGAACCCAGGCGTCGAGCGTGGTTGGCGGAGACGTTACCAACCACACTAGGCCCCCGCTCTGAATGTGTTGTTTTGATTAACACACAGCTACACACAGTTGTGGATACATTTTTTACGTGAACAATTACCTTTGTGTTTGATAATTTCTTAATAAAAATTGGCTTAAAAGTTTGAGTGACTTTTGTAGGTTCGTAAAAAACTGTTGTCCTGTGCAAACTACTATATTCGGTAATACGCTAAAATAAATAAGCTTGAATGAGCTAGAGAATTGTGCACGATTACGTAGAAGATAGGTTAACCGGGAAGAGAACGATGCTACGTAGTAAAATTAAATCCTAATATGGTCGTGAGCAGCGCATACCGCAGAGGTTCGAATCGTGACCGTGTGCTGCTCCGATACCGCACTAAGCTTTAACCGACACGCCGTTCGTTGCGGTTGGCATTCGCTGATGACGTTTAGGGTAAAGGTAGGAATTGTCAAACCTACGTGGTTGTTATTGTGTGGCTCGGCAATCGACCCTATCGTATTGAGAAGTTAATTTATAAACGTGGATGGCATGCCAAACGCGATGTTTCGAGAGAGGTATTTCATCCTTTTTTTGTGTTGGTGATTCGAAGCTGATTTGCGCGTTTGCTACACTTGTCTTATAGCTGATGATGGTTAGGAAGCAAGGCTTCATGTAAATGACTATTGACAACTGATCAATAACATTTTCTTGTTTGTTTTGAATAGTTGTGAACGTGCATCGCGATTTACATAAAGTAGGTTAGGTTTAGGTTTGACAATGCAATGCCGAAACAAGGCACATTAAACTACTAACTTATCATGACCTATAAGTATGCACACGTTAGAAACGTTTCATCACAAAAAAACATTATCAAAAGGTGCTCAACACCCAAACCCAAACCGTCATCGTATCAAATCAAGAGTTGTTTTGTTTTTAGGGCCGACGTGTCATTAGGCAGTGCGTGTTTGAAACAAACAAAAACTGGTTTGGGAGGCAGCAATATCGCAGGCCCAAATTGCCTTGACCTGATTTTTCGTGTGTTGTTTCCTTTGGAGACGACAAAACACGGGCGTGTGGCTGGATTTGCTTCGATGCAAATTGATCACTTCCCCGCTAAGGTTGGCAAACTGTTGGGCATAACGGTGTGCTAATTTTTTACGTGCTAGGTTAGGTAATCTTTCGACTTTCTAATAGTTTGCTGAAGCTTATTCATTGTGTAATGTTGCTGAAAAGATGTGATACAGTGAGTGTGCTATCGAAAAACGTTCTAATTGCTCATCATTCTAATAAAAAAATTATCCTTCTGATGATCACGATTTTTACCTGAATTTTGTGTTAACAACTTTGAAAACATTCTTCACAAAAATAACTTAAATATGCAATCGCTCGTACTTTTCTCTACTTGTCTCATTACTTATACATTTTGCATGAAACTAAACGGTTTTATAATGACATTTGTGTCATAAGAACCATGAATAAACATTATACTGATTTATCTCATATTTATGAAACGGTTTAATGGAGGCATAAGGTTCCACGGGAAACATATTTTCGAAAACTTGAAAGTTTTTGCATTTTTTTTACATAGAACAATAAAAGGTCTTGAAAACATTATCGATAAACAATTTTTAATGGACAATAACTTTTATAACTGGCATTCACTAAAGTATATGAAGATTTAACATGATGGTGATTATCCTCTGCAATAATCATTTTTACAATAGATGCGATCCGCTATCGGCCACATATCAAAGTAATTTCATAGTTGTAATTCTGCTTGCGCCCTATTTACCCACAAATGTGCTATTCTCCAGTGTCATTTAACTTCTTTCATTACAGTAATCATGCTGATATAAAATGAACTCATTCCGTAAAACGAAATCTCCATTAAACGCAAACAACTGTGCAAAGTTTAATTGCATTCGGAAATTAGAAGCTTTGAAAAAAATTCCACCAGATGACTTGGAATTACCCTATTGTTTTATAATCTATTTGAAGAGCCATGCACTTTTTCCGACACGCGAACCCCATTTGTTTATTTTTATTTCCGGCGAAAATAATAATATGTAGATAACCGAGCGGTAAATGCTTCACCCTCGAAGTCCATTTCCCCATGGGTCCATTCGAGATTGGTTCTCTCCTAAATGCGATCCCTAAATAATTCACCATACCACTCACTAGGAATCCTCACCGTGGCAGAAACATTCTGCCCGGTCGAAAAATGGGGATGCAACCGCGGGCTCAGCCGCTGATGATTTATTAAATTTACCCATTGAGGCGAAACGGACTAGTCATTTCTCACACTCCAGCCAGAAAGGAAATCCCTAGTTTTGGGTCTTACCACAGAAGTGGAATGACGTGAATGAAGCAGATCGTTCCAAAATGAAAATATTAACTCGAAAAAACATTCACCGGACGTGGAGCGGGGGTGGTGTTCGCGTTGCCATTGTAGATTGTAAATAATAGCAAGCCAGCGACGGACGGACGGACACCCCGAACAGTGGAGCGTTGTTTTCGACATCGATGGAAAGTCTGATGCTGCTCCCCTCCCTCCCACAAGTGTCTAGACGAGCCAAGCTCTGAATACGGAAGGGGATAAAATCGAAACAATGCCGAAACAAAGCCAAGTTGAGCCTTTCACTGTCGGGAAGCCGGGATTTGAATACTGTTAGTTTTCGTGTTGAGGGGTAAACCGCTTCAATCACAGCTTCCGGTGGCTGGAAGAAATGAATTTTGAATGATACTGTGTTGCAGCAGGTTGTGCAGTGCTGGCGCCATTCGGCAATGGATACTTTTTTTTTCGCTACTATTTTTGCCTACCGGTCAAAAAGGATGAAACAAATCGCCACGGAATGTGTCTAGCAGTGGGATGGTGCTATCAAACAAGCGGAAAAGTTTCTTCATTTCAACGGGTCAGATTTTTCTGGTTTATTTTATCAGCATTTTGCGATGCCACATGGAACGGTTTGTGGACCCCAGAGGATGGGTCGTTTAAAGTTTTAATTAAATCCCATGAATTTATTTCCACCAGTTTGTAGCGAACGAGTGCACTGGCTGGTTTGTGCGAGATGCAGGCTGCAGGCGGCTTGTAATGAAATATAGTTGCAGTCGCCGAGTTTAGGTACTGTGTTATTTATAAAGTTCGGTTATTCAGCCAATTGAGAAAGTGAGCGTTTAGAGACGGAATGCATTAATTATGAAGGCACGCTTCCACTGGCTACATTTTTTGGGAGTGAAAGACAAAGCGTGATGTTTTAGTGATGCTTTCTATAAATTGTATTATCTATTAAATTAATTTATATTGCAATGTTCTTTTAATTGCTTTGCCCTACGGCTCGAGTTTACTGAGCGTCCGTTCAAAACTGTGCAAAAGAGTACGAAAAGCCTCAAACTTTTTCTGCACTCACGTGTATCGATGTAGTGGTAAACCTAGAAATCCAGTAGACTAACCTAGTTGTCGTTCGTTCAATAGATCAGTTCTCAATAAAGACGTCATTGTCTATCATGCACGTTAATTCTTCATCACTGTGTCTAATGTTGGATTTAGTCTAGAAATGGTGTGCTAATTGACCACAATTGAATTATCTTAAATGTTCTGGAATCTATGACACACCAACCCGAAAAAATGATAATAAATCTAATTATATAAAAAATAAGTTTCGTGTGTATGTGTTTTGCAGCATAACTCTCGAATGCCTGAAACGATTCGAACTTACTTGGCATTCGAGGATAATGGGTTATTCATTGATGTATTGAGAAGGAAAACGGGTAACCGCATGATTTAATTCTTAAAGTAATCAAGATTTTACGCGCATTTTAGGAATTCGATGATTTTTAGGCTCTCGGTCATGTCTGAACGTGATGTTCGGCATCATTTTGAAATTCAAGATGGCGATTTTAGGTTTCCGAGACCTGTATAAATAGTGGAAAACGTTCGCAAACCATCCAATATTGGTATTTTTGAAACCAAGCTCGAATCGGGAAATCGGAAATGTAAGGCTTGGACCACTGCGACCGTTGTTTTGATCTTTTGTGGTAGAATTCGGATATACTCTGCCATAAGAGTATTTTCAGAATCCGGGTGACGTCCAAAGAGCAAATATCGATGTTCGACTTAATTTTTTAATTCAAGTCGACGACATTCGATTTCCGGAAAGTAAAGTAAAACTACAGAAAATGTTCAGAAAATGCCTAGAAATCGTGAATCGGTGGTAACAATATTTTAAAAATTTTCCGATTTAAGATAATCAACGAAAACTGATCATATAAACCGTAATATGGGTATTTTCGGAATCGTTATGACGTCCAAGAACCAAATATCGATGTCCTGCATCATTTATGAATCGAAGATGGCGATATCCGTTTTCTATAAATATTGATTTTCATACAACTAGGACTATGTTTTGAAACTGCAATCTGGTGCATAAGCTATTTTGAAAAACTGATTTTGTATCCGTAGTGTCTTCAATAGAGTTGTTTCATCAATTATTCTCCATTTTATAGAAGTTTAAGTTTTTTATCATTTGACCTAAAAGCGAGAAACGAAATGTACTTTTCTCATTTTTGAATATGGAAAACCTCTTTGTTTGGCAGAGTTGTTTGTTGTAAAATGTGCCGAACAAAGTGAATTGCACATTTTATAAAAAAAAACAACTTCGCCGAAGACACCATACTTCGTTTTCCATAAAATATCCTTTAAGAACCGCAAATATTTGCTGACAAAACTATTCACCTAACACAAACTGGAAAGATATTGTTACTTTCGAGAAACATTTTATTACTTTTTGTGTCTTATGGCTGCGCATTACACACAAATATCTAATTTAAAACACCACTGTTTCATTCCCCAGTGTTTACTTGAAATGGAAATATGCAATATCGTGTGACCAGAGTTACCAGAGTTTTGTATCTGCAAACAGTTCCAAATGAGTTTCGTGGAGCGCTGAGTGTATGTTTTGTGTAGCGTAGCGTAAGCACGGTATATTTCGTAAATTGCAGACTGGTGACTAACGCTTCCACTCGGATTGTGGGAGGTATAATGTTTGGGAGTAACATTTAAACCAACCTGAGATTAAGTAGGCCCGATAGTCATCATTTCTGACCACGCCTATCTTTACCGTAGCTTGGGGATATTAGAAAGGATATTGATGATGTAATACTTACTTAGTGAGAGGCCACCGACTCAGTGACTTTCTCGTAAGTACTACGGAGTTGGATTGAGAGGGTTAGGCAGGAACTTGTTGACGTAAAAACTATCTATTGAAATTAAAAAGCCTTTAGAATTCATAAAAATGCAAACACGCACCTGAGCTACCACATATTCCTGGATTCGATCTCAAACCGCCAAACTTATTATAGTACAACAGACGTTTCCCGCCGGACCTTACCCCCTATTTTTATATTTTTTCTTCGAAGTACTTTGCATTCAAAGATTAATAGCGCTAAAATCAAATTTTTTCCATGAATATTAAATTTACTATTATTTTTTGAACAGTTGAAAATGCATGAATGTTGAATATTTTTTTCACCTTGCATGAATGTTGAGTTTGGAAATTTACGTTCTTGCAGCACTGCAAAATATTATTCACCCCAACTTTTTGGCAACATTGTCATTTTTTGACATATTATTGGTACTGGAATTGTTGACAAAACCAAGCATCGTTTTATTTACTATGAAGAAACTTCTGCACGCAAATTTAAAAAACACATTACCTGATAAAATTCTTTCGGAACTGCACCGAAAAAGTCTTTCCGCAACTCGTAAAATAACGAGACTAAAACTTAACTCTCGATTCGGAGGTATCCAGCATCCGTTCAGAAAGAGTGATTCGTTGCTACTGCGACTGTATTTTTTTTCTTTTCAGAAATAGTGGCAAACTATCATTGAATTCTTTCAGCTTAAAACTAGGGCGAATTCAATGAAAACCTCGAGACACTAAATCTACTCCATCAGAAGAATTCCCAATATAATTTGCCTCGCCAACCAAAGTGTAACTTTGTCGTTTTCCATCAACTATTATTCTATTTATCACTTGCTGAGCTGATAACACTAAATCCACCTTCGACAATCGAATGTGCAAGTAGTTTGGCAAGATTCCTTACCTATGACCATCACTCGCTGATTTTTGATGACCAATCCGAGAATCCTATCTAACACTCATCCGTATCATTTTATCACCCGTACTCATTCGTTGTTCCCGGGCCAGATATTACAACTGCTACTAAAAAGCTTTTTCGTTGCCCTTTAATGCAGATCTTTCTGTACCAATTCCTCTAAATCAGTGGTTCTCAACCTTTTTTTGCGTACCTCTTGGCGATATTTTTCAAATCAATTGTACCCCCTGACTTGGAATATTCTAGCAGAGTTGGAGAGAGTAGTGGTAGATCATGTTGTGGTAGTCTAATTCAGGTTTCAAATTGAATTATGGTTTGTTTGATTACTATGCTCATGTCTGAAGAGCAAGTTTGAACAACAAATGAAGTATTATAAAAAACATTGCTTTATCCGCCATTACTAGGGATACCATCTGGTCGAAGTTAGAAATCAGGACACCTTTTCTGGGCACAAATTTGTCTAAGTTATTCTATTCTTCGAAGTATGAGCGAATATAACTCGTAATATTTGATTTACTCAGTTTTTTATACGCGGGGATACGTACATCGCGGAAAGACGAGTTAATAAAAATTAACTAATATTGAAAATCCTCCGATTTAAAAATCCGCGTGCAAAAACCGTTAAATCGAAAATCCGTGTAGAAAAATACCTAGTGAAAAATCTGAGTGTATTTCTGACGATCCGCTTTCACTAAACCACTTTGAATTATTACGCATTAGAAGATACTTTAAAAATTCAACACACGTAAACTGTTTCAACTTAAACTTAACAAATGCCAGATGTTTAATGGTAACGGTCAACGCGTGAGAGATTCGTCTTATTACTCTAGTGATATTCAACCAATGAAAAATTTCGATCGCAGTGAGCGTTGTGACCTTGAATCGAAAACACTTATTGAGCAAATTTGAAAAATTCTGCTCATTGCTAACACCAAAGGTAAATGTCTCAAGAAAATCAGGACAAATGCTAAAATATAAAAAATAAATCAGGACGCCCAAATAGGACTTCAAAATCAGGACATGTCCTGCTAAATCAGGACGGATGGTATCCCTAGCCATTACTGATTTTTCTTTTGCGTACCCCCTAAAAGCTTTCACGTACCCCTAGGGGTATTTGTACCCCAGGTTGAGAACCGCTGCTCTAAATCATCAAAATTGAGGCGCATGTGTTGTTAAGTTAAACGACCAGACGTCCCGCATTTTGCGAGACAGTCCCGCTGCTTAACAAAATGTCCTACTTAGAAAAACGTCCCGCGAAATGTCCCACATTTATCAAAAGTATCTCGCACGTCTTTGAAATATTCCACGGTTCACAAATATGAACCAACGAATGTAACATTTTTTCACTAGAACATTGTGCCTTTCTGTTAAGTAACATTTTACTCACTAATGTACCTCTTTACGTCCATAATAGCCAAATTGAACAAACGGCGGTATAAAACCATTCAGTGAAAAAACGAACTTCTGAAACTATGTTCACCGTTAAATGCTACTGCCTCAGTTTTCTCCGGTTGCATAAGCATTCACAGTTCTTGCTTCGAACCTTTGAAACGAGCCTGATCCCGGAATTCAAGCCTTTTCAGCCACTATCGAGTAATTATGGATGACCGAAACAATATCTATAGTACAGGTCGGACTCGATTATCCGGAACATTAAAAAAATTTTCATTCCGGATAATTGAGATTTCCGAATAATCGAATCACACAAAAAATACTGAAATTTTGCGAATAATGAGCATAAAGTAAATATTTTTTTTCTTTATTTTACTTGTATGATGCAGTGGCGTAAACAGAAGTTATTTCCGAAGCGAAAAGGGGTAAAATCTTGAGAAGCAAAAAAATAAATTGGACATTGATTATTTTCACTCATTTCGAACATGTCCCAAACATGCCGGAAGTGACTTAAATGGTAACAAATATGCCAGAAGGGATGGCAAAAGCAAAATTTCGGAATAGAAAATTGAAAACGGACATCAAAAAAATTGAATTCTGGATAATCGAGTCTAAAATTCCGGATAATCGAGTTTCCGGATCATCGAGTCTACGGATAATCGAGTCCGACCTGTACATGCAGAGGAAGTTTATCGGTAATGGACACGAACTATTATGGAAAGCTCAAAATCATCACTAACATTCCTTAATTTCTGTGTGTTTTTTTAAGTGATTAAACTAAAAAATGTTGAAAAAACAGCTAAAAAATTGATCTCAAATTAGTATTTAATAACTTAAAATAAAAAAAAAAACTATAAACCAGAAAATATTCCAAACTCGAGGAAAAACTATATCAAGTTTAATTTGAAATGCATAAAAACTCTAGTAAATGTAGCTCGAAATATCTGGAAAAGCTTCTTTCGAATAGAGAAGATGATTACTGAATTCATTTCGAAATGATTAAAAAATGTCACTTCTGTTCTAAAAGAAAAGGGCAAAGCAGAAAATGATTCTAAATTTAGCGAAAAGTGGATTGATAGATGGATAAAAGTAAAGATAAAACTAATTCCGAAATGGTGATACTTACTCCAAAAGGGTCTTGAATATTGTTCTGCTAATGAAAATAATACATCTGACGAAACATTTGGCCCCAAAAAGTCCATAGGCGACATCCATAAATTGCGTAACGCAGAAAACCCATTTTTTGGATCCTCACCCCCCATATGTAACGAAACGTAACGCCAACACCAACCCCCCAATAAAATTTACGTGACGCAGTAGAAGAATTTGCATAATAAAAATGCTCGCTTTCGAGAAGTCTGTCCAGAAATTTTTTGTTACGTAACGCTGATCTTACCTTCCCCCCCTCCCATATGCAACAAATCGTAACGTTCAAGGATACTCCCCCTCCCCCCTATGAGAGTTACGTAATTTATGGATGCCGCCATACCAAATATAGGAATATGTGACTCGTCTAACGTAACTCCAATGTTTCGGTGATTCAGCGGATTCAAGTGAAGTTTTACAGAAGGAAATCACGTTGTTTGGGCTTAAGGGATATTTGTCAGCAGATCTGAAGCGATTATTTGACGACATGAAATTCTCTTGTGCAAATAAAAAGCAAAAAAATCGATAGCGAATTTCTTATATGAATATGTTTTGTTTTTTTTTTCTTTTTTTTTTCTTGTTTTTTTTTTTTTAATTCGTTTTTCAAACGAATTGACAATGATTGTAAACGAGTTTTTGTTATCTTCTACGAATCAATTTACTTTTAAATAATTTTATTCACGGGCTCCGGCAATTTCCAGGAAATGAAATTTTTCATTCATATCTCCCCGGAAAATTGCAAGCCCTAATTCGAAATCTAGAAAATTATTTAATTTCTGGTGATAACTATTATTTTACGCAAATGTATTCAATACATTTTCCGAGTTTTTTTTTTATATTGTCATAATAGAATAGCCATTTACTCAATATAATAAAACCCGCTTTTCGAGATCTTTTAGTTTTTTTCTGTCGTTCGAAACTGTAAGATTTCAGTAGCTAAACTTGTCTGAAAGCTTCAAGTGGCATTTTAAGGCGGAAAAATCGACCTTAGGTCATACCTCAAAGGTTTTAAAATATTCTTTTGCATTTTATATAACAGGAGGGCACTCCCGAAGTTTAAGTGAATGTTTTATAATAGTACAGGGGAGTCTTGCAGGATCTTTACTGTTTCCATTGTATCTCAACGAATAATTTCGAGCTTTTATTGAATCGGCGAACTTTTCAAAACTTTTCAAAATGATCTGATTATCAAAAAGTGTTACATAGAAGCTCTCATGTGCAATGGGTGACCTCAGTTTTGCTTTATTTCACAGGCATAAGCACAGCGAGGTCGAAATTCGCTGAAATTTGTCAAAATTAGCCTGGCTCTATCTTAGTTGTGTAGATTGAAGTTGTGTTGATAGAATACCTCAAAAATGGTAGCAACGCGTGATCGATGAATCCAAAGTCGTTTTGTAAAAATGAAATTAAAAAAAAAAACAGTCTCTCTAGACCCTGAGTCAGTTAAAGTTGAATAACAATGTATAAAGACATAAATGTTGACCAGTAGATAGACCAAACACCATTGACCTATCGAGGCACGTCCCGTTATGGACAACGTCGTGGGCATTGTTTCCAAACAAACTTTCGAATAAGATACGAGAGTTTTTTTTTTGCGCACTAATCAGCGTTCTACAGTGTTAGAAAACGAAACGTGACCTTTGCTAATCGACTGCTGAAAGGGCTAAAGTTTTATGCAATGGTTATAAAGGCACCACGCGAAATTAGCTGCTGGTCCAAACGCTGCCCTGAAGTACAGTCAATAGGAGCGGTTAGTGAAAAGTGGTGTGATTCGAACAATGGCTTCGGCTAGGGGCCAACCAGCAGCTGTGCTTCTAGTGCTGCTGGGTTTTGGCTTGATTTCTATGACTATTGCGAGCCAACCGGGAGAAGTGCTTGATCCGGAGTTTGACAGTGAATATGAAACGAAAATTGTGTGTTTCATCTCTGCCAGCAACGAACGTTACGATTACGATAGTTTACCTTCCGGGCTGTGTACGCATATCATTCTGATCGATCTGGTTGGGATAAATAGTGACGGGAAGCTTTTGCTTTTGCAGAAATCCAGCCGTGGTGAGTGACAACTAGTGGTAATTTGGGAGTTTTAGAAAATACTTATCAGCACAAATTACAGCGCTGACGCAGTTCCTGAATCTGAAGGAAAAAATTCGAGAGGCCAGTGATCTTTCGACTAACTTCATCCTTTCGATTGGTGGAATCAATCAGAAATCGGCGCACTTCTCGCGTGCGATCCGTGAAGAAGTGCAACGATATGCACTAGTGGATAGTGTGGTGACCTTTGTGACAAAGCACGGTTTCGATGGGTTGGACATAGCGTGGTTTTATCCCGGTCAGTTTGGCGGCTGCAATGCCGATAGGGTCAACCTGGTTGTGCTGCTGGAAATGCTTCAAATGCGACTGCATGCTTGTGGGATGACGCTGTCGTTGACTGCTGGCGTGGATCCTAGGGATATTGCCGTTAGTTACGATGTACCAAAAATTGACCGATTTGTAGATTTTGTGAACCTTCTTACGGGAGATTACCACGATCCGGCGAAACCGTCGCATGTTTCATCTCTGTATCCCACCGATCCGAGGGATCGTTTCAATATTGTTCGTAGTTTCAATGCAATTGTTTGATGATGGTAATTGAGAAGTTGATTTCTTTCAGCAACATAGTGTGAAATCGTACATGCAAGCCGGATTGAATCCACAGAAAATAGTCATTCTGCTGTCCAGTTACGCCTACCTTTACACGTTGAAGTTGAACGTTGCTGCTGACCAAGCACACTTGAAGAGTCTCAAAAAACTGAGTAAATTGAGTGCTCAAGAGATTATTCAGCGGAAAAATTTCCAAGTCGCCTGGGATGACACTAGGTTTGTTCCATACGCAACCAGAACTCGTGGTTGTTGCAAAGAGTGGATCACCTTTAATGACCGCGAAGCTCACCGCCGAAAGGCGGAATTCGTATTACGCTACCAACTGGGCGGAATTGGTGCGTTCACCGTGGATCAGGACGATAACCAAGGGTACGGTTCGGAAGGATCCTATCCACTTTTGTGGTCTATCGTGAACGTCATTCGGCCGGATATAGAACCTGCTGTTGATGACGAACTTAATGATGAACCCGAGGAGTTGGACAAAGGTTATGAAAAACCAGCGCCCAAAAGCGAAAACTTGTGAGTATGCATTTAAACCGCAGTATTTTACAGTTTCAAGGTATTGTAGTGGTATTAACAGCGCCTCACCAACTGGTTCCCAGAAATTTTTGGAAGAAACCGACATACAGGTCGGTTTCAGCGAAGATAGGCGCTATGAACCTCCCCCGGAGAAATGATTCATACCAGCGGCGACGACGTGGTATATTGCAGGACCTATTGACCTCATTTCCAGGTCCATCTCCCGCAGTAAATGCATTTCCAAAACAGCAAGAACCGCTTTTGCAGAACAGACCACTGCTACCGGCGCTACGCCAGATGTTTCGGCCGGGAAAACCGTATGAGCCGAAACAACCCGTCAACTTGAACCTCATCAATCTAGGCATTTACAGGAACTGAAATGTATTTGTCTTACGTACCAATGGTTTTAGTTAAGTGATGTTGTATCCATTAGTATTTAAAGAAGAAGTAAATATTTTTGAATGTTGATCTTAAATCTCTCTATTTGAATTTTGATACGTGCGTTTATTGATTTTCGTCTAGCCACTTCCTTCGTCAAAACATGACAAGAAAAGTTTGAACAACACCAGCAAAATACTCCCACTTAGGTGTACGGATTAACGAAACTCAATACAGTGCCTTTATTAGACTGGTGCCAAACCAGGTTTTCGGTTTGAACCATACTAACATAATCTGCATCGATTGTACTTCACTTTTAATGAGCGCTTTTTTGTTCAATTTGAAGCGTATGCCCTGTTTTGCTCAGCCGATCGATTTTTTCTCGTTCACTTCGTTAGGCAAAAAGGATACTATACGAACAAGCTGCAACTTATTTCGGCGAAAATCTGTATTAGCAGTAATGTAAATTAAAAATGCACAGAAGCAACTTCCGGTTCCCTACAGAGAATGTCTCATTTAACTCGAGTACAAGACATTAAATATTCAGACAACCATGATTAAAACAAATTATTGTGAGGGTGTCTGCATTTGGGCTGAATTATTTAAGTGGCTTCCGTTTTAGTTTTCGGTGTTTAATTTTTCGAATGGTTGGGATTGGACTGACTTTTTAAAGACATAGTCATTTTTTTTTTATTCTCGCTTATTTTCCGTCGGTCTATTTCCGCCACTGTTGTGGCCAATTACCGACGCCCAGGGAGGCGACTCCACACCCAGGTCCCTAACTCACGACCCGTTTTATTAACGGACCGGCGCCAACGGCTTTACTTCCTCATGCGATGGAAGGCGTGATCCAAGAGATTTTTCGCCTCAGAAAACCTCCCGGTGTCGGCTAGGATTGAATCTAGACCAGTTGGGTTGGTTGTGAGTGGATCACGCCACCTCACAACCATCGACACCTATGTCGGCGATGGGATTCGAACCCAGGCGTCGAGCGTGGTTGGCGGAGACGTTACCAACCACACTAGGCCCCCGCGACATAATCATTAGTTTTTAATATATATATTTGCATATGTCATGTCCATTAATCCTACCCATGAACCCACACCACTGATATGTCATAATGACGTGATTTATTACCCTATCACCCTTGGGGCTTTGCGTTCATCATTGTCACGGGTCGTACGGTAAAATTAACTTGTCAGTGGCTCATTTACGGCCCCCATGATGCATGCGTACTTATGGCGATTTTTGCTCGGTTGTTTCACAACAGATGCGTGATTCTAAACTACAGTTCGTCGTTCCACCTTCGTCCCTATCAAATTTCGTTGACACACGGGCGAGGTGAAATCCCTTGTGAAATGGAAATTTATGGCAATTTCCTCGTCCTTATGGTGGTTTTCTGGTCTACGATGTTTTCTTTTTCGGCTGCATGGCGCTATGCAGAGCAATGGCGGCATACTGGATGAGGATGCAACGGAACAGACAATTTCAAGTTCTTCCATCTTTCTGTACTTGCATAATTTAAAGAAATATACACAGTTAAATTCAAGCACAGTGGGTTTGCATTGGTTAGATTCCGTTATTCTACAGAATTCAATTGATCGTGCTAACACAACACTACAAACATATTTTCAGCTGTTGTAATATCGTTAGACTGTTTAAGCAAAACAAAATCTAACTAGTTTGAAATAGTAACTTTTCACATTTCTCACTTTTTAAATTTGGCTCTATTTGCTTGATAAGTTCTCGAGTTATGCAGAAATTTGTTTCTCATTGACAGCTCCCCCTTAGAGAGGGGAGGAGTGTCGAATTACCATAGAACCAGTTCTTACCTCGTAGAATGTCCACATGTCAAATTTGGTTTCATTAGCTTCATCAGTTTTTGAATTGTGCAGAAATTTGTGTTTCATTTGTATGGGAGCCCTCTCTTCCGGAGTAGGGAGGGGTGCCAAACCACCATAGAAACATTTCTGGCCCCCAAAAAAACCTCCGCATATGAAATTAGGTTCCAGTTGCTTTATTACTTCTCGAGTGATGCAGAAGTTCGTGTTTTATTTATATGGAAGCAATGCCTTTCAGAAGAGGGAGGGGTTTCGACCTATCCTAATCACCTAAAGCCCAAAAACTTTTACATACAAATTTTCACGCTGATCGGTTCAGCAGTTTCCAAGTCTATAAGGATCAGACATACAGACCGAACTGCATTTTTATACATTTTGATCATTCAACTAAATGTTTAGCTCAACTAGTATCATTTTTCGCATTTTTTGAAAGGAGGTTTTTCTAGATGTTTAATTTGTTGTAATTATCTTTTTGTGTTTTTTTATAAAAATTACTGTTGTCTTACGGTGTTTATTTTTTCTAAAAGGTCAAACTTACTATATATAACTTCGCGAAAACATCAAACCAATACAACTGATCATTCTGGCCTGATTTCGATGCAAAACTTCGTCTCTCGAGAAGCTCGATTACATAGTGATGTAAAATTAAACTCTACAAACGGAAAAAGTTGAAAATAAGTTCAATTTCAAATGCTATTAAATCGGTTAATTTTCAATGGATTTTCTTCGTTGTTGCAACAAGTGATTGGAAAATTATTTATGCATCCGCATAATGCAGAAATTGTAATTCGATTGTTCTCGTTTTTTTTTTGTTTTACTAATTGTTTTTCTTATTATTTTGGTTTTGTTTTTTGTTCTCTTTTACAATTTTGTGTTCTTATCTCAAAAAAGGTTAGTTTGTTCATGAATATTGTTTGGTTTGTTGCTTGTTAACACAATCCTTCTTCTGCAGCTTTTCCATATGTTGTTGGATTTCTTTTGCTTGTTTCCGAATTATTGTTTTACTTGTTATTTTTTCCTGTTTTCAGTAGCGTTTCTGATATTCTCCTGTTTTTCTCCTTTTTCTGTTTTGTTTTTATTTGGGTTGTGACGGTTTTCTGTTTTAATTTTTCTTATTTTTGTTTGTGGCTAGCTTTATATTTTTGTCCTTTTCTTGCATTGTTTTTCCTTTGTTATGTTACTCTTTTCCAGTTCACCTTTTTTTATTTCCAGTTTATAAACTTTTTTCTTCACATGGTTTTTATTATTATTTTCGATTGAACTCGTTCCTCTTTGTTTTGTTCTTCTGACTCACTTCTTCCATTTTTTGTGTTCTTGTTTTTCAGAATTTTTGCACTCGTGGTTTTTCCATTTTTTCTTCCTTCTTCTGTTTTGTTTTCATTAGGGTTGTGACGGTTTTCTGTTTTCAATTTTTCTTTTTTTTGTTTGTGGTTAGTTTTATATTTATGTTCTTTTCTTACATTGTTTTTCCTTTGTTATGTTACTTTTCCCCAGTTCACCTTTTTTTATTTCCGGGTTTCCAAACTTTTTTCTTCACATGGTTTTAATTGTTATTTACGATTTGTTACGTAGGGGAAGGGGGGAGGTAAGATCAGCGTTACGTAACAAAAAATTTCTGGAGAGACTCCAAAAACGAACATTTTAACTATGCAAATTCCTCTACAGCGTTACGTAGTTTTTATGGGAGGGGTAGGTGATAGCGTTACGTTTCGTTTCATATGGGAGGACAGGTGTGTATCTCACTCTGATATCTTATTTGGTGTTTTTTCTTCCCTTATACTTCTTTTCTAATGTTTCTTGCGGGTTCTCGTTTCTTGTTTCCTGTTTTAGTGTTAATCTGTTTTTAATTCTTCTCGAATTAAAATTACTTCCTGTCCTTAATTTTTTTAAATTATGTCTTTGTTTGATTATTTTTCGTTTCTGCTACACAATTTTTCCACTGTTTCTTAGTTGTGATTTTTTGACGTAGAACTACGTTTTACTTTAGCATACCACACAGGGATGCAAACTGAAAAACTGGGACGAAAATTGTCCCTTTTCAAATGCTTATAGGTCAGTTGGTTTTCAACCGATTTTCTTCATTCTTGCAGCAATCGATTGGAAAATTATACACGCATCTGCCCAAATGCAGAAAAATGTTGTTTGAATCTACGAACTATTGCACTATTGAAAATTGTCAAGCCTTGTTGAAATAAAAATAACGTCAACAACGTCAAACAGAGGTGAATAAAAAATAACGTCCTCTGATTGGTCGCTTGCTTGCTGTGTGTGTATGATATGGTATGATGTGTGTATGATATGGTATGATATGTGTAGGTGTGTATGATATGGTATGATGTGTGTATGGTATGATGATATGGTATGATGTGTGTGTGTGTATGATATGATATGATGTGTGTGTGTGTGTGTCTGTATGATATGGTAAAAATATTGGTTTTATCAAAGTTTTATAGCGCTCAATACAGCCAAAAAAGCGCTATGAAACTTTGATAAAACCAGTTGTGTTACTAGGGTAATGAAACACTCAATGCATTTGTTAATAGTGTACGTAGTTCTACGTCATTTATGCGATCGTGTCTTGGATACAACCTCCTACTTTTTTGCTAATATTCTGTTAATATGATTTTTAACGTATTTTACTGTCTTTTGTGTTTTTGTGTTTATCTGGTTTTGACTATTATTTTTTTTATTTTTTCTAATACTATTTTTCGCTTTCATTCTGTTCTCTTATGTTCATTTGCTTTATTTGTTTTTTTTTTTCGTTTTTAATAATATTAATATCTATTTTTGGTTTTATTTTAATTTTTTGAAGCAATTTATAGCTCAAAAACAGTTGCTGTATCATTTATTTTCAATTTCAATACATTTTAAAAAGTTACGTTATATCGAGGTAAAAGTTACGTTATATCGAGTTACATTATATCGAGGTTGCCCTATATCGAGGTATGACTGTATTACATGTTCCTAATAAGCTGTTTCTTAGTTACCTGTTTCCAAATTTTTTTTTAAATATTTTTTCTGTCATTTTAAATTTTTATCAATCTTCTGATTTCTTTTTTTTTCCTGTTGTTCCGCCGAACGCTGCTAAATATGGGTATTTTCGAAACCGGGTGGATGCCCACAAGACGGAAATCGACTCCAGATGTCATTTTGAAATTCGAGGGGGTAATTTCCGATCTGGAAAACAGCCATAAATGACCAAATACCACCTCACTTTGAAATTTTTTAGCGTAATCACATTATTTCAGAGAGTTATTTTATTAGTTTCGGTTGAAAATTAGTAAAATTGATGATAATTATTATTATTATTATTATTATTATTATTATTATAATTTCAATACACTCGCTTTTTACGCAGATTTATTTTTACGCGGCTTTCTTTACGCGGCTTTCTTTACGCGGATTCCTGAATTTACGCGGTTTTATTTTACGCGGGTTCCGGAATTTACGCGTTTTTTTTACGCGGCAAGTATCCCCTGCGTAAAAAGCGATTTCAGTGTATAAGATAGTCTAGAATGAGAAATTTTAGTTGGATTTATCACTTGCGGTCACTCTCGGATGCAACAATGTAGCTCTACGCAGGGTGGCCAGCGAACCGGGAAAACCTGGAAAACCGGGAAATAGCCGGGAATTCGAAAATGAACCGGGAAAAAGACGGGAATTTCAATACTAAACCGGGAAATTTATGATGTTTATTTTAAACATTATTGGTCATTTACTACATGCTTGGGATCTGTTGTATTAGTATACATTTTCTGCCCTCTCACAAACACTGGAAGACTCAAGGAGGCATTTAGTGGGTCTCGGGATAAGATGCTGGAGTAACAAGCCAGTCGTCATATGTTAGAATCTCGGCTAAGAGAGATGACAGTTAGAGTCAATAGGATCCTAGCGCCTAGCCCTGCAATTATTCTGTACACTAACGGTTGGCTGCGATTGTTTTTCTCTAATTTGTCTTCTTTCTTATTCGCACTGTTTAGGACTTCAACAGTAAGTGCCAATCAAACACTAAAACAATCACCACTTTACAGGATCAACGCCTGATGTCATTTATGTCAGACTATGTTTCAAAGTTATGTACCCATTTATTCATAATTGATGTAAAAATATTCTTTGAAACAAATCAAGATTCGATTCTTCGGTTACAAATCGCCAACCAAAACTTACAAAACCCAGGGAAAAAAACTTAAAATTTTAAATTACTTGAAAATATTTTTTGAATTTGTCCATTTTATTTTTAAATAAGCACTTCGAATAGGGCCAAAATTCGTAATAAAGCTTAAAAACAATTAATGAAACTTCTCAAGGCTTGAAATGAAAGAAAATGGTTCCGAAGATTTTTCGTTTCCGAAAAAAATTTTGAAACATGAAGCACACATTGATTTAAAATTATATCTTGAGTAGACTGCCTATAAATGCATAACAGTCCTATGTGAATTTTCATCACTTTTGAGATAATCCTCAGAAACTTCTTTACAGTACGTGTGCTCTCAAAAAATCACAAAAAAAAAACTATGTTTGTTGCTAAAATGACGAAAAAAATATAAATTTTGGTCAGTCCCACGTTACAAAAAAATGCAAAACAGGCTCAGAGCTAAAAATAATTAGTAGAAAATTATAGTAACTTTCATTAAAAGACCAATTGAAGAGTGCTAATCGGAACAACCATAACCTTATTGCATATAAAAGTTTTCTGCCACATATATTTACCTCAGACGAATGCATGTTTTAATATTTTGTTCTTTGATTGAATCAATAGGAAGGGCAAAAATGCAGTGGTTTTCCTGAGTCTACTGCGTTTAACCCAGTTGTACCGTTTTACCCGAGTTGCATTTCTCAGCCATGAAAAGTCGAAAAATCAACAACAAAGAGGTGTTGGCCAAAGTAGTTAGCTCTTTTTCAAGTTTTGAAATGAAATAGGGTGTGGGACTACTTCGGCAGGGGTTTTCTTCGTCATATATTTCTCATTAGAATGAAGCAAAAATTATGACGAAGAAAACCCCTGACGAACTAGTCCCACACCCTAATGATAATAAAATCAAAATTCTTTTACAAATTTATTTTGTCAATGAATAACTTACGGTCAACTTTATGGTCGTGGCCCGTGTTAACTTGACAAATGAAAAATAATCTTTCCGAGATAACTAGTTTTAATTTTTTTTATTTGTTTTCTTAATAATTTTTTTTTGCGGTGTATGTTTTTTGAAACACAAATTTTTTTATATTCAGAAAAGGTTCAGCCAGATAAAAAATAGTCGATTGAAAATGTTGCCCATTTTTATGGATTTGCCCTAAAGTTAAATACAGATCCTCTTAAGAACCCACACCGGAAAACTTTTATTCCCCTTTGAGTCTTTTTTTAAATTCAAATTTCAATTCAATTTTTTACAATCTTGTTCCCACCGTTATTCAAAATCTGCCAGTTATTAGAGTTGTTGGTTTGATTTGTGTTGAATATTTATAGTAAAAACAGAAACGAGCGACGTATTTCCGATTGATCCGATTGCAATAGAAGAACAAGAGTCATGTAGAGTAACGTTTTTCGTCGGTTCGAATATTTTTTTTCACTTGTTACCCATGAGGAACCGTCTCCTTTTGCCGAAACAAATTGAATTGATTTCAGCATTTGTATATTGGAACGCAATATCCTTCATTCGTCCAAAGCAGCTTAAAACACTTCAAATAATTCAAATTCTCACCAAAAAGTTTCCTCTTGATTAAATCTTTTTCAATGGCTTATAGAAAAATGACTTATTTTACTATGCAGCAGTACCCCGAGGCTCTCATTTGGGCCCTCTTTATTTCGTTTTATATAAAGCTCCATTTTTCCAAATTATGTTAACAACAGCGCCCGATAGCTATTTTCTGTAAATTTCTTTTACTTTCCCTTAAATAATACAAAAGTCCTTGAAAACACATTTTACCCTGAAATCACGGGACGACACATTTCTCTCTAAAAGCTTGTTCCGTTCTAGCCATGACCAATCGTTGGCAAATTCCAGCGAAGCGAACGCAGCTTGCACATTCCTTTTTTTCTTCTATTCCAGTAGAGTTATTCTGTTGGCCTGTTGTGTGTCCTCCGGTGCATGAGCAGAGCACAGCCTGCCTCAATGGAGTCCCCGTTAAACCCAGACGGAACTGTGTGCCGATAGGTCACACACAGACCCGCTCGGCTACACGCCGATGCACTTCATTTGGTGCTAGTGAAGTACTAAAATCACTGGCACTACGGGTTAGTTGGACCGATGCTATAAACCCGTGGTGGAGAAAGGTGATTCGCAGGTGTGCAATCACGCCCAGGTAATGAACAAAAAAATACCGACTGCCATCTATCCTGTGCGATGATGAAGATTCATAAATAGAGATGCGGAGATAGAAACTCGGGAGAAATGTTTATGATTTTCATTGCATTGCAATCCCATCCACTCTGGGGCTCTTGCCTTGTACAGTGCCATGAACAAATATGTATAGCTGAGAACCAACACGGGAAAATATTCATGACGCGTACCTGGCGGCACTAACCAACAACCAACGGTAAGGGTTTTGTGACCCTGGCTTACCATCTTTCAGAAGGATATCTGCTACTGCTACTGGAGAAAATACTTTTATAGTAAAATGCGGAATTATGCGACAGGTCGATTTAATAAGTTTTTATGTGGTGGAAAATGTACTCTTGTGACGTGCCTCTATTTACTGGTGCCAAGCTATGCCGGGTTTTTTTACGTTGGATCGTGAAGAATAATCATCCTAAACTTCTCGTCAATCTTATTTCCATGATTCTCATGAAAAAAAGAACGTAGAACAATTTATTCCTGCAAAGCGTTGAATAACATTCCTTTCCATCCAAAAGCTTCCGGTCGGCCGTTTTCTGCTATCTTCATGATATATGACTCATTGTTTAAATCTTGTTTAAAGTGAAATGAAACAAGGTTTTCAACTTTTGTTTCTCGTGGAAAGGATGCAAGATATGCTCCGAAGAAAGCTCCATTAATTATGTTCTTTTTTTGCTCTTTCCTTTTTAATTACAAAAGGCGATATAAAAGCCCACCAGAACTGTTTTTTTTCTCGAAACTTTCTCTGTGGTTCCCAAGCTGCGTTCATTATTTATTATCAGTTTTCCCAATATTCCGTACATTCTAAATCAGCAGCTTATTTCCATTTCTGCCATATTCCCGAGACGTTGAGAGACGAATTGCTAGGGGAAAAACTTCCTTATTCGCCTGCAAGCGTGAGCTTTCGATGACTAACTGGAGATTCCAGAGAAAATTAAAGAAAAGATTTCCGCTCGTTTGATTGCTTTGGTCGCCCCGGGTGCCATTTATGTTCCAATCTATTTCTAAATCTCTCGCCTTAAATCGTTTTGCGCTCCGCAGTGAACCGAATGGCGCTGTCTTCCTTGTTACCGAGCATGAAAATCAGGATAAAAATCAACAACGAAGGCGTTAGACTCTTTTACCACCACAGCGCGGTCGTTCCCCGGCTGCAGTATTTTCACCTCCCATGGGAGTTGTTAGTTTTTCTCACTCGCCAGCCAACCAGTCAGGCAGTCGGTGCTTTGACGATTGAAAACAATGTGACTGGCTTTGCTGCTTTGTATTGTGTGATTGGCTTTCCAGGCACTGGGAACTGGGAACTATCGTGAAAAGCAAAACTTTCTTTTTATCCGACAAAGCGGGCGTAATTTATTTCCGGCAGTCCTCGTGCACTTCCTCCTTCCGGTGCATCCATTCGCTAAAAGCTACCTCTGCAATTGTGGAGCAAAAGAGGAAACGGTTCCGGCGGAGAAATAATTGGGATTCTTTAGATCTTAACTCTGGACGTTTGAATGTGAGATTCACTTCTTGGAACAAAACGTGCTCGGGAATGTGCAAAGCATTCCAATTTTCTCCCACTACCAGAGACGATGGCAAAATTTCAAACCGTGTTGATTGAATCCTCATTCGATCAAACAAAACTAGAGTAATGAAGTTTTCACCGCCTGCGGACGTAGTTGAACATTGTCGCAGTTTTCCGGTTCACTTCGTCCTCCTACATGTGCCGACTTAATTGAAGCTTTAATTTTCAATCCTTCATAGGCGCCTGTGTGGAAACTTGGGAGGGGTACGGGAAAGTTCCTAGTTTCGATGCCGTTATCGGCAATCCCTGCACCTCCGATCCGTTGTGTAATTCGTGTTATCGCCATGCCTGGCTACCAAAGGGCCAGACTAAGCACCCGTATCATATCTCGGTTCATCCGGTGCGAACAAAATTGGATCAACTTTACTTCGGCCTGGCTGACTTTTTGCGGAAATTCAATTTTGCTACCACTGCCGCTGGTGCAGCCGTGTAATGAGTATAATTAGGTTTCGACTGCTGATAGCACCACCACAACGCCGCTATCCAACGGTGGACTATCTACACACAGGGCGAATTCAATTAAAAGAAACAGGAGTGGCGGTATTGAACTGCGGTGTGATTCTCGGGTGTTTTACTGCGCTGTTTACGCCGTAACACACGTTATCTGTTATATCGCTGTTTTGCGAACAGAATTAAACACGACGCCGAAGTGACGACTTGGAAAAAGCCTCAAATAAACAGTATTTGTAAGATATCGGTGAAAGGTGAGCAATAAATATAGTTGGCATTTTATCGCTGGTAAATTAAATTATGTTTTGCAGTATCGAATACATTTCGATTTCGAGCCTTTTTTCGTGTTAGGTTGAAAAATAGAATTTTCTTATATGTATTTGACATTTCTTAAATTTGTTAGTCCAAGACTAACTATAAAGGGCAAAAGTTTTTTGTCTTGTTTTTTAAATTGTAACGTAAGAATTATTAAATTCAGGAACTTTTGGTCAAAAAATGAAAACTGCAGAAGATAGTTTGAAGAAATGACCTCAGGTTACTACCCGGCGGTACATTAGTTTTGATCCATAAGGAAAATTACATCTAAAGTGTAACTTTACTTGCGAAACTCCTCTCAACAAAATTTTAAACAAGTCATTGTTCTCCCCAAAATCATCGGAGCATATATAATCGACAATCGCAATCAGCATCTCGAGAGAAAAATTTCCTTCCGGCATTGTTCTTGTGCGAAATTCTTAGTCATCCACTCACCTCTCCGAAGCATCCAAAACGATTTAGCTACTCTACAAATTGACTCGCTCAAATTGGTTTCCTTGGTTCGTCTTTTTCTCCCGTACCTATATGTGCAGCACTTGACTAAACTCTTCAATGAGGCGACTAGGTACTGAAAGGAGAAAAAAGCACCCACCAACGGAAGTTCGCATCAGTGTTAGAGTAGCGTGGCAGATAAGTCGATGCTCTGGTGCACACCAGTAACGAGCAGATGGGAAAAGGATGTTCGTTACGTTGATAGATGAGCGAAGTGTTGTGCTTTCTATTATGGATCAATAACCCGCTAGATTCATCCTTTTTCCGCTGTGGATGTGTCCAGATTAGTGCTGCCTCCATCCATGGTCCCCTTCCCGAAGTTGGATCGCATTTGGGACTGAAAAAGTTGAGCTAACTTTTCCGCTGCAGAGGGAAAAAAATGCGGGGAGAAATGTCAGTTTGACATACACTATTAATTGTATCTCAACGAAGGCGCTCGTTCACGTACACTCGAAGCGGAATCCACTGATGGCATTTCCGTCTATCTTGCCTCGGGCTGATTGGATTCTTGATGGGGATAACACTTTTGAGGGATTTCGCACCAATTCGTCCAACCGTTGGCTGTTTCCTCTTGAGTTTTATTGTTTTGAGAATGCAAAATGAATACTACAATGAAAAACATTAATTAAAAATACGTCGTGCATAATTATTAATTTTATTTTCTGTTTCTTTTTCAGGTAAGCAACCACAAAACTCCAACGGTAAATATAGAAGCTTATTAGCCGTAGTTACATTGGTGTACCAGCAGCGACAGTTCATCCGTATGCATAACAAGAGCGCAGCTACCGTGCTCACGCATTAAATTACACACTCGGTGCAATTATTGTCATTCGGCTTCTCGTTCGCTCGGGCATCACGGGCAGAGAAGCAATGCTAACAACACTTGCTATTAGCGGACAAATATGTATACTGTTGTTAGGTCACACTCAGTCAGACTTAGAGTTTCAAATACGACTCCGTGGATCTGTTGCAACATAATTACAATTTGCACTCGTGTTTAGTAGCACCTTTGCTCACGAGTCGTAATGACTGCTTCTACTTGTTTGTAGAAAATTGATGACTCGTTTCGGTTTCGCGAAAAGAAAAGTGTTTAAACCTCTCAAATTAATGGCTAGATTAATATAAGTTTCTACTACAAACTACTTTACTGTTTTTTGAACTGAGCATTTCTGCATAGTAAAGTGCAATGTTGCCATCAATCGCTATGATTATCAGCGAGCAGCAGACTGATGAACAGATCAATGAAGTTCGCAATCTCACGGTCCAGAGCCAAGCGGTGTGATGTGGGCCCAATTATTTTACCACCCGATCGGTAGCCTGTCCGACAGCGGCACGTTTAATGGCGTTTACAAGCATTAAATTGCTTTTAAACGATATCGCGTGTTCCACTTGCGCAGGCAGAGACTGCTCCGTTTATGTGAAGAGAAGAGATATGTGGAGGCCAAGCTCAACGATAATATGTTGCTTGTCAGTTTTCCAGACAGTCTCGTTAGGTTCGATCAGATTCATTATACTCCATGGTGAACCGCACTTGCAGTCACCCACCGCCGTTTGTTCTCCGGTTTGGGTCAAAAACATTCCACCAATGTTTCAATTAAAGACTCATAAATTACCGGCAATAAAATAGCTTGAATTGATCAAATAACTTTCTATAATAAACTTTAATTAAATAGCGCTAATGACACAAAAGGACATCTACCAAACGTTATCGATTTTACCCTAGCCAGAACACTATCCATCTCGTACAGTGTGGCTTTGTGTAAAATACGTTCTCTCCCTCGCTCCAAACAGTTTTTCATTATAATTTGATTAAATGGAGCGCCAGATGTCATCCCGGTTACATCAGTATCCAAGGCTATAGCGTGTGTAACTCATACAGCTCTATTTATGCAGATCTAAGCGCACAATGTATGAAGTAACCTAACATGGATGGTGTCAATGAGTGTCGCACAGTGTAGTGTAGAGTAGTGGCGCTTGTTTTCAATTTCTGATAGTAAAACACGTATCCGCCTCCAGTGCCAGTGTGTATGTACGTATGCTTTGTTAGTGAATGACATTCGTTTGTTTCATTGGGTTGATAAATGTGGAACGAACGTGTGGCCCGGAAGAAGCGACACCATTATTCGTTTCTAAATTGGAAATTAGTTTGCGAGATGTTCAACTTAGAGTTTGGTCTATTGTCGTTGGTCGCTATTTGGAGCTCGTTGTCTAGTGCTTACTTCGATTACAAACGTAGGCCACATTGGAATAAAATTATCTCACTAACGTTTTGAACATAGAGGGATAAGATAATATAACGTGGATGTCTATTTTTATGTACCCTTTTCAAATTACATTAGTTTATATGAAGAGTAAACTAAAAAAGTAATTGTGATCTGCAACTATTCCTATCGCACTGTCACTTCTCCCTTCAGGCATGCAAAAAAATCTCTGACGTTGCTTCCAGTGCGGAGGACCCGTAACGCATAAGCTCCGAAATCTGTTCAAGGAAAAACGACGTAAATTCCTAAATCTGCGTTAATTCTACTTGCTAATCATAGTGAAAATCCGAAAAAAATAAAAAGGTCAAGTTAAATTATTGAATATTCTGGAATATAATTTTAGAAATTTAATCTGCTCTCTAAATAAACGAAAAAAAACATTAAAAAATCATAAATCAACTTTTCTTGAAATTTTGCGTAAATTCTGAAGTCGGCGTTTGAAAATTTGTAAAAAAAACTTGAGAGTTTATTATATACCGAATTTAGAGTTTGAAACGCTTGTATTTCATGTCACGATAAGAAAATCATCCTCCAGTAGTTATATAAATCAAGCGCGTACTTTCTGGGTGCCTGGTCGTCGTGAGACAAAATTGATTATTAAACAGTTTTTTTTCGAGAATTTTTTTGTATCAAAAGCGGATGCGTTCACATTGCAGTAAATGCTGATCCCACAGAATTAATATGCGTAAAGTCTATACACTATAGGAGAAACGCATATATTTTATCATTTTTTCACTAGCCTCGAGTTTTGCTAAAACCTGATTTGTAATAACTAAATGATAAGATCTCGCAAAAGTTACCAAAAAAGTACGACATAAAATCCGAACCAGTAATATTGCACAGTGAATCAACTGAATGGTGCTGGGAGTGACCGACCATTCGCATTGTACAAGTTTGACTCAACACTTTTCTAAGGATTAATAACGGTCAGCAAAGTTTGACTCGCATTCCCTGATGCAACATTTTGCTCACCTCGTCAGTGGCTGGAGGCGAGGCAAGTTGCTCGCCTTATACTCTGTAATAGGATTGTATGTTTGGTACCAGTTTAGACCAAGAGACAGTAGAAATGCTGTTTGGGCCGAGCACAATTTGGTGTGGGTAATTTCTATAAATCACAAAATGTTTTAACTACATCACTGCCGCTCATGGCAAGTCCGTCCCAATTGCATTTTTATCAATTTTGAGTTTATTTATGGAATCAATTCCTTTTTATATCTACTTCCGATAAAACAAATATTTTTGAATACTTCGTTCTGAGGAACCATGAAAAAAATAGCAAGTTGGTTTGTCCCATAGCAAAAGTGATCGCAAGTCGGTCCCATTGAAAAAATCTTCGCAATTTAACCCTACAGCCAATGATGATTATGAAAAATGTGATATTTACCACAACTTATGATCTTCAGGTTTAGAATTGGAAGTCCCAAGTGATATTCGATAGGAGGTTTGATTGAATTGTACACGTTCTACATCGTGTGGCTCTAGCTGATAGTACAATGTTTTCTTCAAGACAAAGTTTCCACAAGTAGCTTCTTTCAGCTGTTGTTTGTTGACAGTGAACGTTTTAGGTGTGTTACTGTGTTGTTAGTTAAAGCATTCTTTAGTAAATACTGCTTTTCGTATTTTATCCGTATTTTATGTGAAGACGTGGTTAAGAATTGTTCAATTATTGTCGTGAATTTCGTTTTGAAGAATTTGTCAGTCATATCAAATCCTTCAGAACGCTACTTAGCTGTTTTTTAACGGGGCAATCATTTTCCTAAGCTATAGGAGTTTTTTCATATTTGCTTCCACTGCTACGTGGAAGCTGTCCGCCGTCACGAACGTGTGACCGCTCTTAGAAAAATTTAGAACAAGTTCCTACACCTAAACTGATTTTGAATTTATCAGTAGTATCAAATGTAAAAACAAAATCAAATTTTATTTTGAATGCCGCAGTTGGTACATTGTGTTATGCTTCTCACAAAATGATTGTTTAATGAAGCACGAGAGAAGGTTATCTATGAATTGACCAGCGAGTTTCATTCCATACGCAAGCTATTAGCACCGCCATCGGTTTGGAGTAGTTTGTTTTCCATCACCGGTCGTAGCTGGCTATGGGACTAACTTGCTATCATTTTGGCTTCGTACCGTAAAAGTAATCGGATGTGAGTCCCAGCTTATGATTTTCAACAAATTTTAAATAAATTTCGGTGTTTATGCAAGTTTTATGATGCAAAAGTGTTAGATTGTCATTGCAGTACTAAATTCTGTTCATGGTCTTGATTGAAAAAGCATTTGAGTGCAAAATTTCACCTGAAGCGATACGATTTTCAATTGCTGTTTTCTCGTCACCATCAAAACGCAAATGGGACGGACTTGCTATGAGCGGCAGATTATGCAAAACCGATATAAACCTATATACAATAAAATGTAGTGAAATGCAAATTATACTACACAAGTTGGATCCGATTTAAACCAAACCAATAGAAAGGTTATTGAGGCCACGTGCAACTGTGTGTAGTTTACTTGAAAAGTATACAAATGTTACTTTTTTCAAATTATATTTGCGAAAAAATTACGAGGCGATCAGTATGACAAACATGTCAAAACCTCCATATGCCAGAAATGTCGAAAATATTAAATATAACTCAAATTTAAAAAATGTCAATTACAAACAAGAGATTTGAAAAATTACAAAAATCAAATAACACAAATACCAACAATGTCACAGTCAAAAATTTTACAATATTTTAAATAAGACACAATGATTACGGTCAATGCATAATGGTCCAGAAACCAAACTTAGGGGGAAATTTGGGTCTGGAGCTCTAAAGCAATATTTTTCAGAAAAACTTTCTTCTACAAAGTTTTTACATATGATGATAAACGCTTATTAAAAATTATCAAAAATTAAAGTGACCCAAATTTTCGATGATATCAAGTATCTAATCTTTTTATCTTTGTAGATAGAAGAAAAAGTTGTATTACAATGTTATAGCTCCGTTAATTTTGAGAAACTTTGTAAATAAAAGTTTTTGTCTATCTTTGAAAACAAACGTTTATTAATGTTTTTCATAAAAAAACATGCGTTTTTCATTTTTTTGTCATTCTTTTTGAGGCAAACATAAAAAAAACATATCTCTTGATCACAACTTAACGGGCACATTTGACTCTATAAATGAAGAAATTTTATCATTAGATCCCTAATCAATCGATTTTTTACCATCTTCGTGAAATAATTTCACCGTTCAAAATGGTCGTGAAATGATTCCACGCGAAACGTCGCTTTTTCCGTTTTCACCTTAGTGATGTGACACTCATAATAAACCCAGATTTCACGTCAGATGTCACTTTGCGACGTTTTTCTCACTTAAGTGAATCCCGTAATAGGACTGTATTCACCTCACTCTGATTTCACCATGAAGTGACTCCCGTAATAATCATCGCAATCTTGTTTCTTACCTAGATGGTTCTCTAATTTGATAAATGCAGTGAGCTTCGTTGTGTAGTTATTGTGCGAAATTGCCTTTCGTGTGGGAAAGCTCTCCTCAATTTATCATCTCTCAGGAGAAATATTTCAGATTCCACCACGATGTTTTACGCAAGCTTCTCAGATAAACACGATTTGCTGCTCTCTTCAAGCACATGCGTCGATTTGCTCACCCGTGTGAGAGCAGTTGTTTCCGCAGTGAAAGATATTCTCATTCACGCTAGTGATTCTCTGAGTAGCAATTCTCGCTGAAACCAGGCCACTAGGTGCACAAGATCTTTCGGATTTTATATAAATGCACAAAATTCTGATTACTCCAAATGAGAGCCCTATTATTCCTCTTTACAGAAAAGTGCTACTTGTAGTTGGTTCCATAACAAATTTCAGAGATATAGCTCAAATAAAACATCAAGAATTATTAAATTGTCCACTTTTCTAGAAACTATTTCACACCTTGGTGACCGAGGGGTAGACAAATTCAATCAAACAAAAATGGCATAATCATTTTTTCTCTATTCCTAACTGATATGTGCATTTATATCAAATTCGAAAGTTCTTGTGCACCTAGTGGCCTGGTTTCAGCGAGAATTGCTCTGAGGAGAAACGATAAGTCTGGGTGTGATCAGTTATGATTCTCTTTCAACTCTCTTTTTAATCAATGATTGGTAAGCGAAGCGTTGTTTAGTTGCCTTAAAGTCATTCGAAACTGATGTTGAAGGATGCTGGAGCACAGTTGTAGGTATCATTTCACTTTTAAAACAAAACAGTGTGTGTGAAACTGAATTTTGCTCGATTGAAGTGTTATGAAAAACTTTAAATTTCAATTATAGGCAAAAACTTATTTTCACTGCTTCAATTGAAAATATGTGGTCGTCCTTAAAAGGACGGTTGGTTTTAGTTTTTATAAAGCTTGGAAATACTCGAATTATTTTCTTTATTAATTTTTTCCCGTTTTCTTCGGGAGTAGGCAATAAAGACGCCGAATAAAAGCTTGTTCAATTCCTTGTCATTGCGGACTACCAACTGCTGGTTGCTCGAAATGATTCTTGTTTTATTATTATCTTTAGCAGCATTCCACTCCAATTTCAGCACTTCTGCCGCAAGATATTCTATTATAACCTCCAGATCGATGGATACTCCAGCAACAACGCTAATAATCTCCATTAACGCAACAAGCAGTGTCAGCGTAGCGTAGGTGATAGAATGAGGGAATTTGAAAAAGAGGACAGACTATGCTGCAAACTGTTTGTAAGTATATAGACGAACATTGTGCGCGAAATACAATAGTTTTTCGTCAACTGTATAACTGTCAACAAGCATTTTGTTAGAATAGCATCGAAGACAAGCGGCCAAGCAGTCCAGACCTGCGTACGTTTACGTACGTCCAGACTTAAGAACGTTTGCCGCCGCTAGGAGAGCTAGTCAAGCACGTTGGATCCAAAGCTAAAGCTAAACGTAAGCTGTTACAAAATACACAAGCTCGAAGAAAATTATTTGATTCCTCCTGCCAAGTACTAATTAAAATCGGTTCTTCTCAAGGCCAGAAACGCGTTCTTGAATATTGAATGCTGAATTTTCTTACCTTACAAATTTTAAAATGGTTGACCGCAGCTCTAAATTTATTCCAAGCGATAGAAAAGTGGTGTTAGAAGTCCTTGAAACTGCCGCAGGAGAAATAAGACGAACAAAGTCGATATAACTCTAATAAATAAGAGAATATATTTTCGAGCGACTTATCACAATCACTTTTAATTATTCAGAAAATAAATATTAAGTTCGCCTCTATTTCTACGAGATATTTCATTATCGAGCTAATTAGAATTATGTGAATCAGAAATCTGTGAATGAGCTATTTAGTTATTTAGTTATTAATTTCAAAGAAATGCTGTCAGAAATAACAAGAATATGAGAATCATTCCGCATCATATGCAAATGGTATTTCGAAATGGCCTGAGACTTGCCGGGTGCCACTATCGTGACAACATGAATGGGACGTTTTAGCGCTCAGAAATAATTTATTTCAAGTTGTAAAACAGTGTTGACGAAACTGAATTCTGCCTTGAAAAAAGAATGGATTTTGAAAAACTCGTTACATCACTATTAGCCACGGTTAGGCGAACCGCTGAAAAATAATAACTACTTCAATTGACTAATTTTGAGGCGCTGAAAAGTGCCATTGGTGTGCAACAAAAGTGACACCAGCAAATATGTTTATGTTATCTTCATTGTGTCCTCTGCTGGTCTGTCCGCTATAAAAGGCTGCAATCGAATGAGCGGGCGTTGTTGCAGTACTGGAGCGAGCAAAACAGGAACAACAAATCGTTTAGAAAGTCCAACTCTTTGTATACTTTAGTGTCGGCTGTGCTTGGGTGGGACTGGGGCTGTTCTGATTCTTGGCTGTGCCTTCAGCTCAAATAGGTCGGAATATGCGTTCAACAAGGCTCTACATTTTTAAACAGCACAATAATTAGTGTCGCAAAATTACAGTTTTCCGCATTTAAGTGGACGCCCATTTTGTAAAAATCCGTTTTGAACTGACTGAGTTTTATGCCTTTTTTTTTATTCTCGCTTATTTTCCGTTGGTCTAGTTCCGCCACTGTTGCGGTCAATCACCGACGCCCAGGGAGGTGACTCCACACCCAGGACCCTAACTCACGACCCGTTTAATAGCGGACCGGCGCCAACGGCTTTACTTCCTCATGCGATGGAAGGCGTGATCCCAGAGATTTTTCGCCTCAGAAAATCTCCCGGTGTCGGCTAGGATTGAATCTAGACCAGTTGGGTTGGTTGTGAGTGGATCACGCCACCTCACAACCATCGACACCTATGTCGGCGGTGGGATTCGAACCCAGGCGTCGAGCGTGGTTGGCGGAGATCAACCACACTAGGCCCCCGCTCAGTTTTATGCCTTTGAAAGTAGACAATTTTCATTATGCTCTCAACGCTGCTTTCGGTTTTTCAGTTTGCAACTCCATGCTACGTCAAAAATGTTGAGAATGCCAAAAATATCAAACATATTGATATGAAAAATAAAAAAATTGATATGAGAATTCTACTTAAACGCAAAAGTTTAGGCCTTAATCAGTTATTTCATTCTTCCAATTTGCTTAAGATTTTATACAAAAATGATGTCTAAAGCATATTACAGTGAATATTCAACTTTGGATGATGGTATCGTATATTGTAATTGCTGAAAAAGTAGCTTAGCAATAATAACCGCACCCAACGCAAACGGGGAATATTTTATTACTTTTGGGCAATTTTTTTATTACTTTTTGTGTCTTATGACTGCGCATTATACACAAAAAGTAACAAACAAAAAGTAATAAAAATTATGACGGCCACACGCTTGTATGTGTTTCTGCAGGAGAACATACAGCCAAGCACCGCAATGCATGTGTTGGCAAGACTTCACTCGCTGCATTGATGCAACGATCTGGTTCATTTTTGTCTCCCTTCATCCACACATAATCAGAATCTCAACCGTCAACCTCAAATGTCCAATTAGAAACACTTTCGTTTCGTCCCCCAGTGTTTACTTGAAATGGAAATATGTAATACTGTCTGACCAGAGTTGCCGAAGTTGCGAATATTGTTCTGGATGGGCACGAGTTTTGTATATTCAAACAGGTCCAAATGAGTTTCCATGAACCAATGATTATGTGCTGTAAATAGCTTGCAAGAAAGCGAATGTTTTTATTTTTCTCTAACGCAGTTTACAGATCGTGATGTCATTTTAAGGCGCATTTCAAGTCATTGAAATCATCAACGTTTGCATACTCTATGACGGGGAAAATGTTGCTTGGCAGCTCTTGTCATATTTTTTCGCTACTCCGTATGCATGCAACGAGCGAACTGATACACGCCCACCGGATGAATTGGAGATTGAAAAAACTTGTAACATGTGCAACTTATGCGATGGTGTGTGATTTTTTTTGACTTGAGGTGGAAAGGGAGCAACTTTCGACAGAAAAAACGTTGCATGTGGTTGAAGCGACCATTATTAGATAGTCGTACTCTCATAACACGTGCTAAATATATGACAGTATGTGTTGTTACTTAACTGGGGAAGAATTTTATTGCTTTTTAAGTAATGGATTTGTTACCCAAAAGGTTATTTTGCGCTAGTGCTTTTAAAGTAATAACGAAAAGTTTTGCGTGCGCAAATGTAAAAGGAGAAGTTTTGAAACATGATAAAAGGGTTCAGAATTTGCAAGTTTATGCGAAGTCGTTAATATCAATTCCATTCAAAAGGTTTATCTAGCATTCTTCCCAATATTTAGAAGCAGTAGATAAGGACTAAACAAGAAAGACGAGTGTAACTCGAAGTACAATGCTAATCTGTATCCTGCTGTTTTCTAATAACCACCATACAATGCTCGAAAATCAAATTGAACAAAATGCCTACAATGCTTTTTTCCTGTCTGGTTGCTGGTTGTTTACATGGCGAACAGAAAAGTTTCGTATTTCTTCCAAAGCCGGTTAAGACTGGAAATGTTCTAGTGCCACTCGGGCTGGTGTGGATTGCTCACAACAAATCCTCTAGCATATAGTCATATGCTGCATAGAACATTCCATTCCTTTGCGATCAGATGCAACTAAGTATTACTCTACAAAACCATTTCGTTTATTTGCGCTGTTTGGTTTAGTCTCGTCGCCAAAGTTTCTCCAACTAGACACTCGTATATGTGATGGTACAGACTTTATAAAGTGCTGAGTAATTCATCAGAATGATTGTATTGGGATGTCTGCTGACAGTATATGTGCATGTTTATAGAATAGGTTCGACGAACGTCATTTAGGTTGGGTAGAACTGTATTTGAGGAATCACAGGAAGTAAGTAATCTTCACATTTTTCAAATATCCACGCCTTGTCTACGGAGCATCGGAATGGACGTACAGCACAAATGTGTGAATTCTACAGTGCCCTCCGGAACGGAAGCAATCGGAAAGAGTCGAAACATTCTCCAATAGCAACCCCATCGTACTTGTACGTCTATGGGGATTTGAGCAATAAGCCAGCTATTAGACTTACCTTCGGTTGTTTGCTCGCAAATGATGATGCAGCATCGCTGTGAAAGCGGGAATGGCTCCGGAATCCGGCTTGAAAGGCTAATAGATTGGTGTTATTATTTAAAATGATCTTACATTTTACTCCTTCCGTTTGCTGCTGGCTTCAGAACTCATTGTCTTGATACTAGTGCGTTGGAGAACGTGTAGAATGGTGTGAAGACAGACAGTCTAATGGGTGGAATTTAATAACCAACAACTGCCGATGTCGCTCTGAATTGATTGATATTCTACCGGGTTGCAGTGCTGCACCGCGGAAATCCGATTAAGTGACACAATCTAAACTCAAGTTACTGCTGAAATCTATGACTAATGGTTATCGATTGCTTTCGAATATATTTTTAATGTATCGTTCTACGCTGGAAGAAAGAAAAATCCGGATTTTTTCGTGACTAAATCCGACATTCGGACTGTAGTAAAAGGGAAAACCATCAGTCGATATAAAGCCAAAAATGGAAACGAGAAAACATTTCTGTAACTTTGGGTGAGCTTTCCCACTCTCCCAAAAACGGAAGAAATTCCCAAACGGAAAAACCCATCCGCCGGAAGAAACGTGGGCAGTGATAAGGAAAATTTCTGCTAAGTTGGACACACCCATCCAGTCGGTTGCTATTGCTGCGGGTTGGCAGTGGGAGCAAAATTCAACATTCCAGTAGATGACTTTATTTGTACGATGATAACGGCGGTTCTGGGAAACATTGGCGGCTGCTTTCGCACTAACGACGAATGTGATGTTGAACTTTGGAAAGCTAATGCACAACTTTGCTTGCCGTGACGAAAAAGATTTGCGAAATTTCCTTCAGGCTGCCTCACGGAATAAAGGACGTTTGTCCATCCGGCGAAGTTTGTTTGCACTTGAACCTTTCCTGAGTGGGGCTGATGCTATTGCACTTTCCGGGAAGGAAGACGAACTGCGCAGACAATGACCCAGACGGTTGAACCGAAGTAAACTTGCAACGTGCGATTCCATCGGTGTCTTCGCTGTTTAAGTGCTTTCAGGATGTGTTTACCAGAAGAACTTTCCGGATGGGTTACAATGGGAAAAGTTGAAAAGCTGACAAGGACCGAACGTGTTTTCCGTAAACATGGAACAAAACAGCACTTGAAGGGCAATTGAAACCAAACACGTTTTCCTGGAAGAGAGCTGAGCTACTTGCATTACATCCGAAAATTGGTAAAACTTTTCCACTCTATCGCGCTTCGCATAAAAGCGAATAACAGTGGCCAGCGAGAATTTATCACTTCGAACATTATTTCACGGATGTTTGAACAGAAGCTAAAATAATCAGCGTAAGTTACTGAATTTCAGAGAAAAAGGCAGTATGATGAACGTTCCTTTGCCCGTACGGTGGAAAATTCGTGCAAAGAAAATCTCTTCTTTTCAAATAAAATCAGGAAGAGTTGAAACTACGAAGATAAATCAAAATAACTCCAATATAACTTAAAAATTCGCATCACTTCTATGAAACACTTGTATGTTTAATAAATGTCGATGCAAACTAGTGCCCTGTGCATACTTTCGCTCCGCAATACTATGAAAAAAATGGAGCTAGCGAATATAACAATATAAAATAATATTGCACCAGAACTAAAACTTCATCGAGCTTAGAAAAAGCAACATAAATATATCAGAAACAACCCACCACTCAGACGGGTGTATTATTTTTGCTGTTCATCTCGCATCCAATTGCTGGGTCAAATTGCGCAACTATTATGTTGCAAAATTTGTGCAGAGGGAAAAACCGCTAATTATCAATTAGTTACAGAAGCAGAAGCCCAAACGCGAAGGTGCTAATCTCTTTCCGTCATTTAATTCATTTGAACAATTACCTCATTTCCAAGGCAACTATTGACATTAATTGATCCATCGTTACACACACACAACTATTTTTCTGTGTTTTCCATTATCACCATTTCTGCTCGATAGCGTACACTCGCAGGGTTTATTTGTTTTTCGCAAAATTCAGTTTCGCTCCAGTGTGTGAAACTAATTCAGTTTTGGCACCCCCAAAACTGCATTCCCGAGCGATTCGACTGTCATTGCCTTACAATCCTGCTTTTAAAGCTCTTTCGCAGATGCTATTAGGCGATCACTATCATCATCCATCGCTATTGGGCCGAAGTTGCACAATTGTTGAAGCCCGCAGATAGTAATTATTTTTCCCTGGCTGCAGTATGTGAATCAATCCAGCCAGCGTTATGCTCCCCAACTTCGAGCCGATTGGGTTATAAGAAAATAGAAATAAGATACTTCGGATTTCACAATCAAGCAGGGTCATGGTGAAAAAAATTTTCCACTGATTGCTTAATTTGTTTTGAATTCAAATCAATTTTTCTACTCCGAGCAAACATAATTACCAGCATGTCTCTGTGCCACCCGGCAAAGAAAGCAAAAGTGTGGGCACGAATTGGATTTAAAATTTTCCTTCGACCAATTACTGTACGCCTGATCAGTTTTCGTAACACCAGCGAGCGCAGCTTGTTTTCGATTTCATTGAGGAGCTGCTGGCTGGCTGCAGATTGGGGTACTCCCCGAAATAGATACGAGGAAAGATGAGCCTGTCTGCCAGTCGCTGAGCTTTGGGGCGAAATGAAATCTGATCTGATTGGAAGTAAAATTAAAATGCTTATGTACACTCTTTCCAGCTCTCTGTCACTTCGTTGCCTCCGATTTCGTTTGTTGTTACTACGGGATGGAGTTGCAGTTGCCGGTCCAATGTAATGGAGAAAATCACCGCCGCTGTTAGTCTATCGGATCATATAAATTCGTTTTCTGCCTTTCGGCAAAGAATAAATAATCAACTTTTCCGATTGATTTCGTGCGAAAATACTGTAGCGTTATTGAAAGGATTTCAACAGGATATGAAAATTGCTTCAGGGCTGTTAGATTTTATTTACGTATATAAATAGTTTTTAATTATCGTTCATAACAAAGGATTTCAACAGGATATGAAAATTGCTTCAGGGTTGTTAGATTTTATTTACGTATATAAATAGTTTTTAATTATCGTTAAGAGCTGAAATAAAAATAAAGAAAACACAGAGAGAAGTTTGTTTGTTATGACTTTTTGTAGTTACTTAAAAGCATGTGAATTTGTTTTGTGAAGCTTCAGTCAACTCGCAATTCTGGTCTACTTGAAAGAATTGAGATTGGGCATGCGATTTGAGAGAAAAAAATGGATTCTAAAATTATATTTCTAATCACTACCCGAATTGGTGCATGCCTAAAGACTCTGCCCATCAACCTGCACAGTAGTTGCTTTGACGATCCGAACGTCTAGTTCGCGCTCCTCCAAACCAAACCACCTCCCCCCCCCCTTGCATTAGTCGACCCAGGCAACGGAGCAAACAATGAAAATCCAATAATCGTGATCCAATGCGGCGTGTAATGATGCGGCAAGATGATGCAATTCCGATGACAGCGGTGACGGTTGATGATAATATCTGCCGCCCCACCATTCATACTGCGATGGTCCCATTCCGCGAGGTACCGAGAGCGGCGCATAGCATAACTAACGTGACGCAAATCATCCAAATGAATTATGGGGGGAAGATGTAGGTAGCCCGATAGTAGGACCCTGTTATTGTATTATGGATTACAATTCATTGCTGATCGAGTTCTCTATTTTTGTGGTAACAAAGAGACAATGCTGTGGTTTCGGAGAACGGCATGCAGTTTTGTTGTCGACTTGTTCCCTTCTTTTCCCCTTAAAGGGCTTAACTATTATATTTTGTCATGCAATATTTTCGTGTGTGCTATTTATTTTCAAACATGGTAGGTTGCTCCTGAATAGGGGATACGTCTATTGGAAACTTTCTTTGAGCTAACCATTTTTTTAGGGTGGCTGTACATACAATTATTCCCAAACTATGTATGATGAAAAAAAAACAAGTATAATATTCTGAACAGAGAGCACCACAACAAATTGTAGTTCTCATGTTATCTGTTATACTACTCAGGTGACCAATAAGCACTACAATATGCTGAACTACTGTTTGATACTTACACTGATGGTATTTTTAGCTGTACTTTAACATGCCAGTGCATAATTGGTTTAGAGTTGTTTACAAAGCCAAGCCACAATGTTTACTGACTGATACTACTGACTGATACTGATACTGATATATCAAACACCCAAATATACTTTTGGTAAAATGCTCTGCAACAAAGGTTTTCTGAAACTGCACTATCGAAGTGTTTTAGGCATAGTAAATGCTGTTGTTGGACAGAAGATCTGTTATTGAACAGAGAAATGTTACTTAGGAGAGTCAAATCAGTTGTAAACATAGTTTTTTTTTTCGATTATGTTTTTGAGGCTTTAAGCTTGCGGCACATGATTATGCGCTTTATGAGCTCACAACATAAGATAAGCTTAACAACATAAGAAAGGCGCATAGAAACATTGTCGATCGAACGCCGCTTGTAATGTGGGTGTGCATTTTTGGCTTCATCTCTCTGATTGCGCAATTACCCCGATTGTCTTGTTTTTATATCTGAACATGTCGTAATTTATTCATAGAGAGTACGATTTACGTACAGTATTGATTTCCTGCTACCATATGCACACGCAGTATTGAAATTGTCATAGAATACCTAAAATACAACGCGCAGCGTAGCCCAACTTTTTTTACTTTGTCCCATAATCCTATGTGCGTGGCCCCACCCATTTGTCGCGTTAATCCTCTCCGTAGGTATTAAACACAATCGCATGGAATCACATCATTCATTCGACCACTGACTTTTGCGCGATAACGGTGTATGTGCAGTTCACATACCTATATCATAGTGGTAAACGTAGAAGAAGGCGCACAACCTTTCCCAAGGCTGCTAACATCATGCGGGTTGGTGTTGGAGGACTTTGTGGCTGAAATGTACCTTGCTGCAGAGATGTTGGAATTGGCGGGGAACACTGCTAGAAATAATTGAATGAAAATCTTCCTGCAAGTGGTAATTCGCAATGTGTAGGAATTGAACGAGCTTCTATCCGGCGTCACTAATTGCCTAGGGAAATGTTCTTCCGATCAAAAGTGTTCTGCCTTCGAAGAGAACAGGAATGAAGGCATCATAATTCGATTAATTCATAGCTTTTTTTAAATTAAACCATCCCGTCCTTTTAAGGGCGACCACACATTTTCAATTGAAGCAGTGAATGAATTTTCCAAGTTTCAGTACTACAATACACGTTAGTTTACTATCAGTCGAAAAAATAAACACAGCAGCGTTAGTAGCGTGATGTGTGTTCGCAAATTGGGCTGTTGTGAAATGGGATATTTTATTACCAAGTGTGCATAATTTTACGTCAGTTATGCGGTCGTGCCTGGAATACAACCTCCTACTGTTTTCTGACTCAGGAATAATTTTCTAAAATGGTCATATATTTTATAATTTAATTATTTATTAAAATTTATTCAAATCACTTCAGAAATCATTGGTTGTATAGAAAAATTGTCTAAGAACGAGCTGCAGGGAACTAATACTTTGCCAAAAATGCTAAAAAAATAACAAAAGAAAAAAACAAAATGGGGTGTATCAAAGACACGGCCGCATGACGTAGAACTACGAAATTTTCCTACATTTTTTATCTAACGGTGCATTTTTATTTGCTGAGACATTAGAGCACTTTGAACAGTAATAAATATAAATAAAATATATGAATGGAACCTTATTTATATTGGCATCTCCACTTCGCAGGTATTCGAATTAATGTAAGTAATGACAAGACAAACATTTGAATTACGGATTCGGTAGTTTTTACCCTTTCTCAGTAAACAGCAGATACGAACCTATTCGGTATTTGAGACCAGAACGATTCACTGCACCGGCCGCTGTCGAAAAATGAACACCAAGAAAAATATGCTTATTTGCAAGGCTTTCCCCGCTATCAACAACGTTTCGTAAAAGAGAAAATTCAACTAGCCACTTCAATTACAACACTTTGAGGCACCAAAAGGTGCCAGTTGTCGATGATTCTTGTACTCTGGTTGTTCCGGCCACAGAACACCAAAAGAGGTGAAATGTTCGAATGGTTCCATTTATATCAAGATTTCGTCAGTTAGTTGGAAAGAGGGAGGAAGAATAGGGAATGGTAAGGAAAGTAAAAAAGCATCGGAAACAGAAAATGACCTCGAGTAAAACAACAACAACAAATCGTTTACAAAGTCAGATCGGTTGTATCCGTTAGTGTTGGCTGTGCTTGGGAAAAGAGGTAGTGATTGGCTGCTCGGTATGATTTAGACAATCAATGTTATTTACCAATTTTTCAATAGTGTATCTCAAACCATAGGTTGTTTTGTTACATGAATTTATCCGTAAAGGAATTGCTAATCGATTGATGCCAGAAACTCGATAACCTGAATAAATGACTGAAATATAAGCGCTCAAAACCTGACCACTTTTCCTTGGTTTTCCGTGGTTGAATTACTAGATTTTCAAATTCAGGTACTTAACTGGACTATCTGGAGATAGACGTGGTCCTTCATTCAGACAATTTCCAAAATAATCATATTTCAATGATGGTCAGGCCTGTTGTTTTCCTTAATATGGAAAAAAGCGGAGTTAAAACTCACCGTGCACCTCTTCTCCGGCATAGGCACTACATGTAGCAATTATTTGCAGTACACTTTTGTCTGCTTTGTGAGGTATTTCTGCCGTTCGCAGAAAAAATCAACTCATTTGCTGCTTCACCGCAGCCGAGCGCAACAAGAGTGATGAATCACTCTAAGGAGAATACATAGAAATACACCGCACTGCGCACTGCTGCGATAGTACAACAGAGACAACTTGAGTTTTTTCGTGAAAGAATGTAATGAGAAGTAGCGCGTGGATTTTTCAGTTTCGAGATGTAAAGCAATTTACTTTATTGCCCTCTGTTGATATATGCACAAAAGACTCACTGTGGAAGCAATTCAGATTTGTTGTGTAGTTATTGTGCGTAATGTCCTTGCCTGCGAGAAATCTAACCTCTAGTTATTATCTCTAAGTAGAGACATTCCCGATTCCACCACTGTGTTTTTGCAAGCTTCTCAGATACACACGATTCGCTGCTCTCTTCAAGCATGTGCGTCAATTAGCTCAGCAGTGTGAGGGCAGTTGTTTCCTCAGTGAAAGATATTCTCCTACACGCTAGGCATTCTCTGAGGAGATGTGACAAATCAGGTGGTGGTATTTTTTATTATAAAGCTTCTAATGATCAACTTTTTTCAATGCATTCGTTTTCGAGATACACTAAAGTTTCTTTTTACGCGTTTTCTACGAGGCTTTTTCTAGCGGATTTCGGAATTTACTCATGTTTTATACGGATTTCGGAATTTACGTATTTTTTTACGGGGGATACGTAGTCCCCATCTAAAAAAGACTTTAGTATACGGGTTCAAGTGTGCAAAAAAAAGGACAAGCGTGTCACCGACCTCCTTCAAGTTGGCTAAAATTTTGTAGAAGGGTTGATTTAGGGTCATTATGCAAAAATCCCAATTTTGGTGCCGATCGGTCCACCCCTAACCCCCCTTGGAGGTCGCGTACATGAGGTGTGCACACTTGAGAGAGAATGACCCATATATTAAAACTAGTTTAGAAAGTTTTTATTTTTTAAGCCCCTGTAATTTCAGTAACAACCATAGATCCATAGAAATGAAGAAGCGAATTCGAATCCTTCACACAAGAAAATTGCTGAATTGTGTTTATAGCATTCAATATAAAAACTTGAATAAAAAAAAAGTAGAACGATAAAAATAACGTAATCACATCTGACGGGAAATAGTCGTTCGTTTTTTTTTTTACGTTATAAGTTTTCAATTGCAATTGATGCTACAAAACGGTAGCTATCTTCATTTAGAAAAGATTGATATTCAATTGGTGTATATCGAACCTTAACTAGACTTTACATACCATTAGTGAGTAAATACTTTAACTCAAATCAGCATTAAACTAGGGTAAGAAACGGCTTAAGCAGTAGAGCCTATTTTAATCAGTCGAAGAAAACAGGCCTCAATGATGGAAACGAAAACTTTGATTGTCTAGCTGTCTCACGAATATAAGAAATACCGTTAATCACAAAGAAATTTGAGAACAAACTCGTTCGAAACAAATCGACCTATATTGCAGCCATTCAGGAGCCACTTCGGGTGCCTGCAAAACAGATGGAAACTGCTTAAAATAAGTTCGAGGTGATTTAAATAGTATCCCTCGATTGGTAACTTCAATTGATGATTGTTAAAGTTTGCTAACTTTGTTTCACAATCTGAAAACAAGTTCTGACAGAGAAAACGGTAGAGAACAGATTGATATACTACTGTTTGAATTTCACCCAACACATTTCGAGTATTTCGTCTGAATACACAGGCGGTTCCTAGAACTGCTTAGAATATGTTCCCTGCCCTAGTTGCCATTAAAGCACATACAGAGCTCGTTTCGTGCCTTTTTGAATGCTTGATTGTTACCTGGTTATTCTAAAGGCAAATGGAACAAAGCAATAGAAATATCCAGCACGAAGCACCCTACGGCATATTGCAGCGAGGTAAATATTGACTCCTTAGGTTGCTAAACTGGCCTTTAAATTCACATTCTTCAACAATCGGTGGTTTGCTGATAAAGGTCCTATGATCGGTTCATTTAGAGCGTTTGCTTCCCTTTGAGCAGATCTTTTTCATTTCATGCAATTCTATGTAGTCCATTCAGTAGACTGGTTTCTTCGAAATCATCGCTTTTGTAATCGGAGCGTATTATTGGATCAATTCAGATTGCCAAGCGGTAGCTGCAACGGCGCTGTAAGGAGCAAACGAATAAAATAACACTGGGGGCGATATTCTGTATAGATTCATACGAACATAAGTGTTTATAAGTGAGGGATAAAGTATAAACGAGTTCGATTTTATGTAGAGTTTTTAAGCAAAATGGCAAATAAATAACATTAACGAGGAAGCATTCGCTGATGCAAATAACTGACGTGGCAATTGAACAAATAATTTCACTCAGCAGTAGGCAATAATCATGCAATGATGTCAACAAAAGGTCTGAAATAATTAGTGCAATTCGAAGTAATTGAAAAACAGAAGTTTCTCCTTTCATTACTCCTCCTAGCAGATCCGTCCTGTAAACTGATTTCAACACAGCTGAAGTGCGTTCAACAGGAACGGTGAAAAAACCACATCTTTCTAAAAAAAAAGCTTCACCACTCCGCCACAGCTGGTGGCAGCCACAAGAGAATTGTGCAAAAGTTTTTCCATCAATTTGTTTCTACTATGGAATACAAATTCTCCCACAATACAACTCGAATCAGTTTGCATTCGTTCCTGAAGACCTGAAGTGTAGTTACTGTTCACAACCAGTAAACAACAAACAAAGACTGTCAAGTCCCTTATTACAAAACAAACTCTTCAATACGTAATTAATTTTGCACTAACCAAATCCCCCCCTCCATTGTTCATGGCTCTCACGCAACGCGGAATATGCGTTCAATTATTCTCGCTCAAGCTCGCACTAGGCTTACGGATGCGAAATGACACGCCTGACCGCAGCTACTGGCGCACTCGGTTAATATGGAGATGAGATGGAGAATAGGAAATGCAAGAAACGAAGGATAATTAATGGTTTAATGAATCAAGCGACCGGCTTTAATTTAAAAGCGTAATTTTAGTTCCTCTCTGCGATTTGCGAATGCATTGAAAATCTCTCGATAACTTTTGATTTGTTTACCCGCACTGTGATGATTAAGTCGTCCATTGCATTTTTAATTCTGTTCGTACTTGAGAAATAATGAAAGCTTACGCGGGATTTTACATGTACATACGAAGGTGAGTGGAAATAATTAGACCTTGGCTAGGATGTTGGTAAATAAAATCGTCAAAAGGTCAAATAAGGTACCAGCAACCCTAAAATGGACACATACCTAGGCGATTACGCACTTATGCTGTAATAAATTGCAATTGCGATGATTTTGTTTATATTCGGCTTTAGTTGAGGCTAACTATAATTAAATTATTCATGACTGAACAGGAAATCAAGTGCACGGACTCGCAGTTGCCCTGTAATTGCATACATAATAATGACTGCTACTGACACTTGTCTGAAGCGGTAATATATTACCGAGTCGATAGTATCTTGTAATATTCAAATTCGTGCATAGTGGACTTATTTTCTGGTTTAATTGTTCATGTAGATAAAATATGATTTAGTGGAACAAATCACCCCGCACGATATACTGATCAAAGTTATAGTATGAACACAGTTCGATGTTTGTAAGTCGACTTATAAAATCATTCAGAAAAAATGCATTTAATTTAGTATTTCATATTTCATATAAAATAGATTAGAAATAAAGGGTTCTAGCTCGATAATCGGATTAAAATAACAATCTCTGCGTTAATATTGTGAGGATTATGCTGGCGGCAATCAATCATGGAGGTACACTGAAGTCGCTTTTTACGCGGGGGATACGTGCCGCGTAAAAAAAACCGCGTAAATTCCGGAATCCGCGTAAATTCCGGAATCCGCGTAAAAAAACGCGTAAATTCCGGAATCCGCGTAAAAAAAACCGCGTAAGTTCCGGAATCCGCGTAAAAAAAAGTTTAAATTCCGGAATCCGCGTAAAAAAACCATCGTTAATTTTGCATTCCGAGTGAAGGGGAACCGAAATCCGGGCAAAAAAAAACCGCGTAAATTCCGGAATCCGCGTAAAAAAAAACCGCGTAAATTCCGGAATCCGCGTAAAAAAAAACGCGTAAATTCCGGAATCCGCGTAAAAAAAACCGCGTAAAAAACCGCGTGAAAAGCGACCTTAGTGTATTTGGGGTGAAAAAAAAGCTCATTTTTCTGTCAACCTCGCACCCTTTACTGAGGCAATCATATGCTGTTCTCATAGTTCAACGCCACTATCGAACATAACACTTCGACTAAAGGAAAAGGCGGGACAATTTAAACTTTTGAAGCAACTTTTCTCGCTCTGCTACCCACAACACAACAGCAGATACTCTAGTCACAGGAGCAGGAGGATTCAGAACAAGTTTTTTCAATCGTTTCGTTACACAATGGCTTATAGATTTTCAGATAACAACAACATGGATTATTTGTTTGCGAACAGAGAGTGACTTAAGATTGCCGAAATCTGTTCTCTGTACAAGAACGCAATGTCTAACGGGTGACAAATAAAATTTTGCAATTTGCTGAGGTTTGTTCACTCAACAATAAACAAACGCTCAAAAAGAATGTATATGTAAGCGCTTTTCTCTTCATACCAGTGATGTTTGTTTTGTTTATACATGCCAAATTCTATTCAGAAGGGCGTGAAGCTCATAGGAGAGAGGGGGTATCCTTGAGCTTTACGAATTATTACATAGGGGAGGAGGGGAGGTGAGGTCAGCGTTATTTAGCAAAAAATTTCTGGAGAGGCTCTCCAAAAACGAACATTTTTATTGAGCTCCTCTAACAACTATGTAACTTTTCAGATTGATCGGTGGAACTATATTTTCAGGCCCGTTTTTTTTTTAGGTTTTCATACGATTTTATATGAAAAAATCCACTTTTTCGAAACTTATTCTCCAGAGATGTCCTGTGCGCTCCTAAAAACATATCGATTTTGATATTTGTAGGAAATTTTCTTGGAAAAAAATCTTCTGAAGACCGTAAGGCGCTACGATGCTTTAAGAAATAGTTATTAATCCCAAACTGATTGAATGTCTGACGAGCGGCTCAACTTTGGATTGTTCCAGCCATGCTTCTCTTGCAAACTTAAACTTGAACAATCTTACGGATGAAAAGTGACTTCGCGTGGAATATAGCTTAATTCTACGCGATATTTTTTCTCATCACGTGGTTGAACTTGCAATAGCAGTATGCCGCAGCAGTGTTGCTAGAAAAATTCAATATTGAGCCGTTCGTCAGATGTTAAATCAGTTTGAAGAAAAAAACATTTTCTACAAGCGTCGTAGCGCCTTACGGTTTTCAGAAGAGTTTCTCCCAAGAAAATTATCATGTATCGATATATTTTTAGAAGCCAACTAGACATCTCTAGAAAATAAATTTTTAAAGATTGTATATTCCCAAATAAAATCGTATGGAAACTTAAAAAATCAAGTGAAAAAATATAGTTCCACCGATCGATCTGAAAAGTTACACAGTTGTTATAAGACTCATTAGGAACACGAAAAGTGCATGGAAGGAAAAGAAAATAACTCCATTCCTTTTTTCTTATATAACCGTGTCCCAGTCTTATGGAGGGGTTCAAAAATTGGGATTTCCTGGGTTACGTAATTTATGGGTGTTGCGCAATCTTATATATCTTTAGTTGTCACCCGTTAGATATAGTTTTATTTTCTTCTATCTGAGTTCTTTCTTCCACTTGAGTTAAAGTTCGTGTATGTAAAAAATATCTATCAAAATAAAAATTGAAAAGTGAGAAAGCGAAGAGGAAAAGGTAATCAATCATTTATTACAATCAACGCAATTTAAATATTTTTTTTTTTTAATTTAAACGACTTAAAGCTATGTAACAGCGTCTGATATATTTTAGAATTTTTCTACCACTCTTAACTTATAATCATGAAATTTTTTTTTAATTACAATTAAAGTTTTTTTTTACTGTTTCTTTCTTAAACATTTCTTTATTTTACTACTGATTGCAGTTGAGGCATTTGCATTATTATTTACTAAAATTTACTAATTTTCAACTCCTGATAAGGGGTTATTTTTATCCACGCTTTTTTATAATTTCTGCAACGTCATAATGTCTGATTTTGACGTAGAGCTACGACTCTCTGCAAGTTCGGCTACAAAACGGTGTAAAATGTAAACTTAAAAACGAAAAAAAGGAAAAAAATATGTCCCATTTCAAATGCTAATAAGTCGGTTAATTTTCAATGGATTTCCTTCGTTTTTGCAGCAATCGGTTGGAAAATAATCTATGCACCTGCATAAGCTCAGAATATTGTAACTTGATTATTCGAACTATTGATAGTTGTAAAGCCTTGTCGAAACGCAGATTTCGAATTATGATTGATCACTTGATGCTTGCTTTCCCAAGCACGGTTGACATAATTGTATGCCCAATAAGAAATGCATTTTTTAGGCTATATAAGACCCTGCTTCTGCTCAAATCAATCAGTTTACTAGTGGATGGCCACTAGGACGATCCTTACTAAGCAGCAGCGGGTAGTAGCAGTAGCCGCAGCGGTTAGTAAAAAGTACTACTTTCTCTAGTGAAAAGCTGCGTTTGTGCGGAAGCGGTAGCATCAGCGGTGGATGCATTGGTCAGCACTTCCTTTAGTGAAAAGTTTTACCGGTTTCTGGCAACACAAAAACGGTTATGTTGGCAATCGAAATGTGTCGGCTGTCAAATTTTAAGTGTGACAACAACCTTCCACTGTGTTATCAGTGCCTGATTCCCGCTGTGATATCACAGAGATGCGGTCAGCATCATATCCAATATTAAATTAAACAACAAATTGTCCTTTTGAGCACAAACTAATTACTTAATTTGAAGAGCTAATATTTTCTCTTTCGTCATTACACTATATTTATTATATTGGAACGCCTTGACAGAAGACTCTTGTAAATTCGACATCATTTCTGTGTCTCAGTACGAACTGAGTTTTGTTTCCTTCAGTAATATGCAACACCCAACAGCAGCGTAACAAAATGTTGAACGTGGCATCTTCTGTTATCTGCTTGCATACGACACTAAAACGCACAATCAAGCCCTAATCATGCAAAGACTGTACTGATGAAAATGGTCAAGCCTTTTTAAACGCATCGATTGATCTGATTGATTGTTTCATGCTTGCTTTCCCTAACACGGTCGACTAAATCATATACCTAGTAAACCTGAAATGCCCTCTGTGGGCTATATAATAGCCTTCTATTGCTCAAACCATTAAGTTTATTAATGGGTGGTCACTAAGGGAACATCCATAAATGACGTGGCTTTTTGTTAGGTTTTTTTTTGCTCCCCCCTCCTCCCTCATCGTAGCATTTCCATATGATAATAAATGAACAAGAAAAGACAAGGGAGCAAGATCGCGCGAAATGACCTATGGTCGAATATCGACCATTTTTGATTTGAATGAAACTTTGCACACGTATTTGGCTTAGCAAACTGAGCATTTTTCACAGGTGGAGAGATTTTTTACACCCATGAGTAACATTCTAAAAGGGCGTATGCCTTTTGGCATAGGTTTTATTCGAAGCATTGTAGCCCAGAAACCGTTGCTTGTATTGAAAAACTGTCTGAGAATGAGTTGTAGGGAATCAAAAATGCACCATAAAAAATATTCACTGTACAAAAAAAATTTTTTTTGACCAAAAAAAATTTAAAATAAACAATGAGTTTCAATTAAAAAAAAAGAGTTGAACTTTTTTTTTTAAACTTGATGTTAAGACGCAACTTTTGAAAAAAAGTCCAGGATGGAGAAATGAAAAATTTTTTATGGTAGATTATATTTTTTATAAAAATTCTAATTCAAACATTTTTCAAAATATTTGTGTTCTGATGATTTTAAAAGATACAGAGAGTCATTTTGATTCAAAAAGCTCTTGGTAGTAAACATTCTAAAGGCATCGGTTTTCGAGTTTTTTTCAATTTAAGCTCGAAATATCAATTACATTTCGGAAAATACACGTTTTTCTTAATTTGTCCATGGTTCTCCAGCAAAAACCATACGTTCATTGGAATGCTTGATCAGAAATATACAATTCATTCTTTGACAACAAAACGATTGGATAAATAACTCAAGCGCTAAAACTCAGCCTACCTACACGTTCCCCCTTGCCGAATGTTTTATAAAAAAATATGTTTGTCGTGCAACACTACCTACTTGTTTACTAATAATAACTGTTTGTAAAGTACGCAACCAATAACTACTGGGTTACCTATAATATCTGTTTTCGTATATAAATACGATTGCACTACTCCAGATGTGTTAGTAACAGTTTGCATTTTGTGAAGATGAATAAAGTGAAAATGGATTACACCAAGCCCAAATGCTGTAAACCCTTTCCTGATCATCGGTGCTCATCAAGCTTACGCAAACTAAACGAAAACGTTATTGCAAAATTAAAAATATTGAACAGTCAAGCTCTTTTTAAAACGTCTTTATTAATTTGTGATTCGTGTAGTTATTGGAATGATAGTCAAGCCACCATTCATCCCTTCGTTGTTTACTATTCAGAATCTGGAACACTCAAGAATATCAGCTTCATCATAATATCGGAAGTACTCCATCATGATACTGTTGCGGTTCAGGTGTTCATTGCCAAATTAATGAGTTATTTGGAAACAACAATAGAGTTGAAAGAAGCGATATTAATGTCTGATGGAGCTGCCTCACAATATAAAAATAGAAAAAACTTTGCAAGTCTTTGCAAGTTCAAAACAAAATAAAACGTCGATTTGGCATTTTTTTGCGACTTCTCATGTTAAAGGCCCATGCGATGCAATTGGTGGCATATTAAAACGAATGGCAGGAAATGCAAGTTGAGCTAAAGAACATGAACATCCCATTACAAGCGCAAAAGGATTGTATGATTGGTCTAATCAGAAAAGTAATAAAAATTCATCAAAACTGTCATTTAGTTGGGTATAATATGAAGAATATGAACAAGGAGTAACAGAATGGAGCAATATATTCAAAAAATCTATAATAATAGCTGCCACACAAAAGCATAACTCTTTTGTTCCGATTTCAGAAAATAAGATACAAACGAAGCTGTTTTCAAAAGTACCGAATCATTAACTTATGATGTATATAAAATATAAAGTGAAACTAGTTCTGTAAAGTATCTATGTCATAAAAAATATGTTCTTAAGATAATAAAACTCGAAAATAAATATTTGATTCTTATATATATTTATATCACTTAAAACATTTAACTCTTTTCTTGAAAACCGTTCGCCCAATCGTTTTCAAAGTCAAAGAATGAATTGTATATTTTTGATCAAGCATTCCAATGAACGTATGATTTTTGCTGGAGAACCATGGACAAATTAAGAAAAACGTGTATTTTCCTAAATAATTATAATTTTTCGAGCTTAAATTAGAAATAACTCGAAAACCAATGCCTTTAGAATGTTTACTACCAAGAACTTTTTGATTTAAAATGACTCTCTGCCTCTTTTAAAATCATCAGAATACAAATATTTTGAAAAATGTTTGAATTAGAATTTTCATAAAAAAATTAATCTACCATAAAAAAAAATTTTCATTTCTCCATCCTGGACTTTCTTTTAAAAGTTGCGTCTTAACGTCAAGTTTCTTTGAAAAAAAATAAAAAAACAACTCTTTTTTTTATTTGTTTAATGTTTATTTTAAATTTTTTTGGTCAAAAAAAAATTTTTTTTTGTACAGTGTACATTTTTTTATGGTGCATTTTTAATTCCCTACAACTCATTCTCAGACAGTTTTTCTATACAACCAACGGTTTCTTAGCTACAATGCTTCGAATCAAACCTATGCCAAAAGGCATACGCCCTTTTAGAATGTTACTCATGGGTGTAAAAAATCTCCACCTGTGAAAAATGCTCAGTTTGCTAATCCAAATACGTGTGCAAAGTTTCATTCAAATCAAAAATGGTCGATTAAATTTTCGCGTATTTCCAGGCGATTTGAAATGATTCTGCTCAAGGCAGTAATAAAAATGACCCTGAACAGACAAAACAGTAATAAAAAAGAACAATTAGAAAAAATCCAATTTTTTTTCTTAGTTTCATATTATACGTAGCTTGCTCTGAACCCCCCACCCTCCCCCTCGTCACATTTCGTCACGAAACTGCAAACCCCCCCCCCCTCCCCCCTCGAAAGCATCTTCGATTATCTGCCTACATACGACACTAAAACGCATAATCATACTTTGAAAATTGTCAAGCCTACACCAAAGTCTTTTTTTACGCGTTTTAGTTCAGTTACTGAACATTCACTGATTTGGCTTAACCGTTTTATATTTTTGTTTGTTTTTTTAGGTCGATTCGCAGGTGGAAATAATATTGCTGCTATTGATTTTTTTCGAGAGTGTTTAGCAAAAATGATTTAGAACCTTTAGCAAATGAAGTTTTTTACGCGTATCTGAAAATTGTTGTGAATTTCGGAGTTTTCGCGGTTCTTACGCGGATTTTTTTAAGCGCTACACGTAAAAAATGACTAGTTTACTATGATTGATTGTTTCATGCTCGCTTTCCCTAACCTAGTAAACCTGAAATGCACTGTTTAGATTATATAAGAACCTGCTTCTGCTCAAACCAATTAGTTTACTAGTGAATGGCCACTAAGACGGTCCTATCAAAGCAGCAGCGGATATCAACAGCGGTAGGTGCAGCGACACTACTTCTTTCTTTGAAAAAAAGCTATCAATGTGGCGCTTAGATTACGATAGACTATCTCCTCAATGTTAATAACTTTTTTTCAACACTATTCACTAGTGTTAATCTCGAGACGAGTCTCTCTGGCGCTGACAAGATTTAAAATGGTAACTGGGGTCGATTTACGGGCTATGATAATCATTCCGGTTCCGGCAACACCCATAAAAGCGGGTAATTGGCCATCTTTGGCTATTTTCCAGGAACATTTTTCCAAGAGAGTTATTAGTATTATTTATGTTATTTGTACTTTTGTTTCTTTTGTGTATGACTCTCATAAAATGATAATTATTATTTTTGCTGCCAGAAAATCTTTATAAACTTATATCAAATCATGGGGCTTGATATCAATCGCTGGGGATATTTTTGAAGTTTCTGAAAACTAAATGAATGATAATGTAGGATTCAATAACTCAGCTATCAAATAACAACGTCAATAAAATTATACCTATTCTGAAAATACATGTCCCCTAATCCGATTGACTATTACTATATCAATGTTTATAAAAATAAGTCAACCAGTATTGTAATGCCTAGTGTGGCATTACGTGGAATTACTGTGGATGAACAAAATCGCGAAGATTGGTTGAAATAAACTGAACTGAAATAATATTATGTCATCAAAGAAAACCCCATCGTTCTTTGAAGTGATCCTAGAAACTCGTCTTTGTTCGACACTCCTAATTGAAGAGCGGCGACTTCTGAAGAGAAAGAAAAATCCCACGATTCATTACTATCTAAAAACTATTTTGCTCATAGCCGAGCAACTTTGTCTTCTGATCTACTGCGTAATAAAAATCCAAAGGGGCGTACATACGTTACCCATGATGGTCATTCAAGTTCAATGTCGTTGTTGAGCACGTGTGAACTGTGAACAAAAAAGCTGCAATCCCTTCATCCAAGGTTGTATTTTCTTTAGTATTGAGTGGCTCATTGAAAAATGCCACCCATAGCATAAAACGTAAAACTGTGGCGGTGTGGTCTTAAACGATGCTAACACGGAGATACTGCTGCGAGCTTCGAGGTGGTCAAAAGCTTGTGTAAGCATCTGGGCAAACATTGTTGAGCGCTTCAGTGTCTTCAATGTCATGTCACGATCATTTTTTCTACATATGGCTGTGCAAAATTGTGATGGTACTGATGGTGGTGCAATTGATAATGAATTTTTTTTCATGATCACATGAGTAAAATGCACTAGTAAATCCAATCAAAAAACGATGATAACGAGCGAAGTATCAGAATGTCAGAGTACGAAGAAACCCGAGCCAATCGTTTGCGTTTAAGTTTATCAAACATATGAGTCATCAGCCTATTTAGGCATAAGAAAGGTTTTACAGTGCTTATTAACAATATAATACCGCCAAAGAGAAGCGAACCGAATGGAGTCAAGGAGACGGTCAGACAAGATAACTTTATCTCTCCAACTTGCGGCGCCCGTTCGTGAATATAGGCCCCCCTTTGTGTTTAAATTTCGAACGGTGCGCGTGAATGATGCTCTCAAATGTGCCTTTATCCAATTCGATACGTTTTGTTGTGCTCTCCACAAAAAAGCGGGCCTCTCCTCTTGAGAACATTTATAAAACGCCACTTATTAGGTATCTTTTTTTATCGAAATAAAATTGAACTAGTTTCCAGAAAAAAAGGGGGATGTATTCCAGATGGTGGAACGATGTTGAGAACAGAGTGTTGGTTGTATTTTATGTAAATGAAATTGATATGCTTTTGACGTTACGTCTTTTAAAAGAATTTGAGTTAGTCTCAACCGCTTCTTCAACGTAACTGCTCCAAGTAAGTCAGAAGGTCATTGCCACAAAATTACAACCTGGCCGCTTACCAACCAGACAGCCTAACTCGACGCCGAGCTTCAATCAATTAACCCTTGGGTAATAGACCAGTCTGGTAGGTACGCAGTTCGTGTGAGGTATGTTAAAAAACTGACGTAAAGAAAATGGTAATAAAAGAATGAAATTACATGATGCATTCACTTTGAACAGCCCTTTTGAATGTTCACTTTTTGACCGACGCAATGCAATACAATTTGTCGGACTGGAACCTTGAACTGCTTGTAGTGATTATTATGGTTTGCGCTGGATCATTACGCTGTGTGCGCCGCGATGTAGCGGGCGGGGACACCGTTGATGCTTCTTTGGTTGAGTGTCAATTACCGCTCTTGCTATCCCTCAAGCAAGGCGGCTGAGTTCTTGTTAGTGTTTTTTACCTCTTTTTTTCGTCTATGTAGGTCGTTGTGAAATGGATGGCTAGGAATCTACTAGCGTACTTGAATCTTTGAATTTATACAACAAAAATTTAAATTTCTATTTACTTCTTATAACCGTATCATAACAGATTATTTCCTTGACAGCGAGACAACTTTTTGGAAACGACAGTCTAGAATTATCAAGGTTCAAGTCCCCGGAGTATACTTCCACTTGAAAAGTACTTCTCTGAGTTGTGACTCGTGATAATCTTGTGTTAAGTGAAAACATTTATTTTCGCTTATACATACACCACCGGTGTAAGTGGAAAGCCATTGCAGAACATGTCGGTTGCTAGTACCCGTAACCTATTCACAAAAAAAGGTTCCTCAACCTTTCACATAGTCAGGATGTGCTATCATTTCGCTGGCAAAAAAAATACCATGATTGTGATAGAAAAAGTTGCAAAATAAGCTCGAAAATATTTAAATGAAAGCTTTAGGACATTGTTGAAAATTTTTATCACATTTATTTACTTAATTAAATAATAATGCGAATTCAAGCAACTGTGCAAAAGTTTATATCAATTAAATATATAAAAAAATGTTATTTTTGCTAGACACTTTTAGCTACAGCATATACTCTAAATACGTAAAAAATTACGTCAAAGCATAACCTTTACATTCAAAACAAACAACATTATGTCGTTCTGGTGGTCTCAGAAATTACCAAGTCCCCACAAACTTGTCCCGCAAGATGTAACAGGCCCATTACTTACACATTTTCCATAACTAACCTTACTACTTTCCCGGATCCAGCCCATTGCACCGTCTGCGAGAAGTACTCGAATGAAAGTGAAACCACGTCCCGCGCACGTCGTTCGCTTGCTTGCAGCTGTGACCACAGCAGCGACGCACCTGGGCAAACGCACTTGGCGCAGACTGCAGAGACCAGTATAGAAAATAAACGTATGCCAACCGGAGTCAACCTTCATGGACAACACCAGCGCACACCGGTATCGTTTGAATTCATTGCCATTTGCGGCACGTTCTCTGCGTTCTCCTCGGTGATGCAGAGAAAAGCCTCGAATAACCACTCGTTCAATAGTCCCGTGGCTGCCTCGTTACTGATGCCCTGTTCAAGCCGGCAAGTTGATCCCCAGCCGGCCAGGCGACTCAACGGGCAAGTTATTACATCTACGCGTATCGCAAAATTAATGACCGTAGTCAGCAAAAGAAAGAAAGTGAAATGCGAAAGTGGTTCATCCCAGGTCCTACGGTATTACCGAAGAATTGTTTACTGGATTCCGGAAACAGTCTTCAGAGCCAACAAATGGTGTGCAGTGGTGGGATGCACTGAGAAAACGTGTTTATTTCAAAATTACTACAGCAAAACGTGTTTACGTTGCTGATTCCCTTCATTGATCTTCTCGCTCGACAAGTAAGAACGCATCACACAATCCACAGTCATGAGTATCATATAGTTTCACTATAAAAACGTGACCACACATGGTTGCGGTATACCCAGAGCCATCCCTTGGCATCGATTACCTTTTTCTGCATACATTATCCACATATAAATATTGTCCTGTACCTGTGATAATTTCTCTTCGCTGTTGGCTTCTTGCTTCCCACAGATCGGTAAATCATAAGATTAAAACCCCCATTTATTATGCTTGTATATATTCTTCTTGCATCGAAGCCATAATTTCTGAGCTGCTAAACACCATAAACTGCAGCTTTTTTTCTTTCCTTTGTCCGTCGATATTATCTATGATTCTCTCACGACAACCGCATGATTATCTGGTGTCGACCCTAACTACCAGGTGGCGTGGTTGTGTGTTTTGATTTTTTTTTTGTTTATGAGAAACTAACGCTCACTCATTTTGAATAATCACAGCTAAGCGCACGAACATTAATTATGGGGATTGAATGGGTTTTAAGTGTAGTACGTGCTGCATGCCGAATTAGGGAAGCGTGGTTTCCGAAACAGTTTAAATACGGGTAATTGCCGTTTTGCCGTTTATGTTATTATCTTTAATTAATAATCACCTGTAGATTGTTATTCAAACTTTTATCTCATAGAGGGCATTATCAAAACTGAACACAAACTTTTAGAGGTAAAATAACACATAATACGGATGCACTTTTCAATTCACCATGTTATCGAAGTAAAAAGTTTCAGTCAATTATTTACAAAGGATGCACGATACTTTTGTTCTCGGCAGCTCAACATCCACCCGCCTGGTTGTGTAAATCACCCCTACCGTTTTGTTCCTTACAGTAAAGTTTGTTTCGACATGAAATAAAACTTTCGCAGCAACTTTTCATGTAAAGGGGATCTGTTTTCATCTCAAAACTTTTCCAGGTGGTAGGAAACTACTTCGTTATAAGGGCGAACACAAAACTACAACAACTGTAAGCCTTTAATTGAATATCGTCGCTTTTTCTGGATAACACAGATGCTATCAACCTGACGGTAAGAGTTTTCACAGTTATGGCATTACGGGGGTATATTTTATTCCAAAAAAACGAGAGAAAAAAAATATAATTTTGAACGAGAAATAGACACCAGCTAGTTAAATTATAAGGAAGAATCAACCCCGAGAACGAGAACGAGAATTCTGTCCACAGCTCCAGTGATACACCAAAATTCAATTAATTACAACTTTATATATTAAGTAAACCTACCGTGTGTGCAATTTTCACACTGTGTTTGTCGTTACACCACAGGAACTATTAAATTGAATTTTATCAAACTGTTCGCTTCGATTACATTCTCCCGTTTTTTTCTGCCATCCGGAAGATGTTTGCTACTTCTACATCCTTATAGAACACATGTACTAACTTCTGTTTGTTTCCATCCGGCTTCTTTCTCACCCACAGCTACAAGCAGCAACTGGTGAAAAGCAAGAGTCAGTCGGAGCTTGCCACCTTCATTCCGGCGTCGGCCATCATTTACCACAACACGGCGAAACCATTCGGCGGCCCCGTTGGCATCGGTGGTGCTCGCCCGGGCGGAAATGACCCAGTGAGTATCGGCGGAGGAGGTCCCATTGACCCGCGGACGGTGGCGGCCAACAGTTTCCACTGCCAGCCGACGACGGTCGAACAGCAGGAGCACCATCCGGTGACAGGCTTCCTTGGGTTGCGGCGCTGCTTGACGGAAGAGATGCGTCCCGATCAGGAATCAATGGTTAAAAGTGTCTCGATCGCCGAACGGCTGGCGGCACTGCAGAAGAGCGGCGAGGATGATTGGCGGAAGCGAATTGCCAAAAAGGATGTCACCGACGACGTCCGGCGGGAGAATTTAGTCAATGTTAGTATAATTTAGGTTAAGCCAACTCACCTCTGCCCAAACGGAAAGTAGGAAATTTTCTGACTCCCTTTGCACCTCGAAGAGTGCTTAGTTACACATCTCCCACGGGCTCATTAATAGTGCATTCCCATTCAAGTTTAGACGCCACAATGGATGTGCAATCCCTGTTGGCGCCAATTAAAGCTGTATTTCACAGGACACCAGTCTGGATTCAACAGCACTTGTGTGACGCGCAAGATCTCAAAGCGCTCGTGGGCATAAACGTGATGTTGTCAATTGCCGAGCAACGGCAGCCGTTTAATTGCACGTTTGTTCCGCCGGTTTCTTGCACGGACAACTTGCGAGATGTGTACTCGCAACATCCCAAGTCTGCACTTGCACAAGTTACTGAGCTTGGATGTACAGGTATACACAGACACCGCACAAGCAATAATAATATATCTTTCAACATGTCATGGGAGTTTTCCATCAACCAAAACTATACGCTTGACTGACAGCAGAGCCGATGGGGGAGGGACGAAACTACACTATTCCCAGCTGCGGTCCGTGGGAGGGTTCGTGTATGTTGATTCGACTTTTATGGAAATTATGTGGGGATCGGAGAAATATGATTCCAATATGAGCTGACTGTTGGCTCACTGCTTTGAAGATTGCCTACGCTAAGGCGTTTAACGGGTTTTGCCTTCTTATATGTAGATTTAAACGGTTTTCGTCAGGGCGTAACGAGCAACAATATTGGTTTTGACTTGACATCAACCGATAAATTGAACAACGATTGGATTAGAATAATTAAACACCAACTATGTCTTTGCTTGTTAAATCAGAAAATTACTGTCATCAGCTAGTGCTATAATGTTTTTAGCAATCTGATTGTATCAGAATATTTCGCATAACTCCTACCGGATCAAACCCGAAATCGCATGAGATTGAAAAACGGTAAAACAAGTTTCGTTATAAATGCTAATGACCTTCTTCTCCGTGCATACATGCTTGGAATGCCTAATGCTTATTTCCAATACGCAAAATCCAAAAATTTCGGCATAAAAGCTTTTTTTTCTGCTCCTTTTTGGTCAAAACATTCGCTCCAACCCGAAGGCTTCCGTCCTTTGGGGTCCGATAAGCAGCGCGTATACAACCGGTGTGGACAAGGTTAACATACCTTCTCGGTGAAATGCAAAACATTTGGGTTGGTAGCAACGCTCCGGCCTCAAGAGGGAAGCTGAATAATATACCGTTCCAGAGGGGTACTTCGTAAAAGTGTGGTTATTGTGCCGAATTGAAGTTGGGTTTTGGATTATCCCTTAAATGTGCATAATTTTAAACAAAATTACCATGTTATATCTATAGGGCTGTATGTAAAAAAGCAAAGCCTTGGTGCTACATTCCGATTCGGAACTCGACCTTCTGTTTAATTATACACAGACTATGCAGCCAACTGTTCAGTGTGCAGGGCAATAGCGAGGCTAGCACTACGATCCTACTGACACTAGCAGTCTCTCCCGAGCCGAGACTCGAACTCACGACGACTGGCTTGTTAGGCCAGCGTCATTCAAAAATCAGGTCTCCTGTATCGTTTTTCTAGAATGTTCCGATTTCTATCAAAACACTAACAAAAAAATCTCCTCAGTTTCGGAACATGTCCCCGAAAAACCGGATTTCCGGGAATGAAAAAATTCTTTCGGGGCCCCGTTGACATTGATTTCAAAGTGGATAATTTAATCAATCTTTTACTGCTAAAACTATTGAAATCGGATGAAAATTGTCAAAGCTACAAGAATTTTAATTTGTGGGTATCCGGGTACTACGTCGGGCATGTAGGGTGTTTCTTTCGTCGAGCACATAACGGTTAAGGTAAACTTCAAAAGGATCAGTAATCAATAGAATCGGCTAAAACTTTTTCACATGCATCTTTTCATAATGATAAATTGATTTTTTGTTTGGTTTCCTCTGCAATCCTAGTCTTTCACGAAGCAAAATAGGCTAAGGGCCGTTCACATTTCATGTGGATAGAAAAATCGTTATTTTAGAAGGGCACCAAATAATCAGAAAAGGGCAAAGCAGAAATTGATTCCAAATTTTGGTTCAAAACAAAAATGATTTCGAATGTTGCAGGAATTTTTCGTTGAGCGTCATAAAAGGACCGAAATCTACTATCGAAAATTGATCCCAAATTGCCCTCACACAACTGAAGCGTCTTGGAAGTAGGAAGGAAAAATACAAAAGTTCATGCGAAGAAGTCGAAAAGAAAAAAAATTAGTTCCTAATTGAAGTAGTAGAGAAACTCATGAACCAAAAAAAAATCGAAAAATTGATCTCAAATTAGTATCTAATAACTTGAAAAAGCATCTGTAAACCAAAAAAAATACCAAACTCGAGAAAAGACTATATCAAATTTATTTTGGAATGCATAATACACATGGAATGCATAATACATGTAGCTTGGAACATCTGAAATAATTCGATAGACTTGGAAGATAAAAAAATGAATTCCGAGTTCAGCTCAAAATTGTTGCAAAACGTCACAAACGTTGAAACTTACAAGCCAATAATGGAAATAATGGCTTAAAACGTTTTAATTAGACAGAAAACGTTAAAATCAAATATGATCAGGACGAGAAGATTCAAAAATATGCAACTTTGTCGAACAAATGAAAATTCTATCTTTTTTCGGTACAAAGTTATAAAGTTTATTACATGGAACTTACTTAAAAGTTAGTTTTCTGTACTTAACTGTTGTTAGTTGCATTTTACACGAAAGTGTTGTTCGGAGAAATTATTAGAGCACACAAAACACACATTTTTGCCAAAGACCATATGTCTCCAGGACTTTTCCTTACAAAGTTATATCATATTTTAGCTAATTTCCTCGATAACTTCAAGAACGTAGAGGTTAAAAAGAGGCAAGTGGAATCATAATGTCAATACTTTTTCTTGAAGTTAAGCTGAAGTACTATAAACTCATTTAGGTTCCATTTGTTCCAATCCACCCATATTAGAGTTCGGCGAGCATATGTTACAAAAGGTTTTCATATATCAAATATACTAACTTTTTTGTGTTAAGAGATAGAGGAAGGCTTTATTTGGCAAAGTTTCAGAACGTGCAAAAATATGAAACTTTGTTGAACAAACAAAATTCCGATCTTCATTAGGTACAAAGTTACAGAGTATTTTCTGCAAAAGTTACTTAAAAGTTAATTTTTTGCACTTAACTTTTGTTTGTTACATTTTACAAGAAAACGTTGTTCTAAAGTACCATTTGGGCATACAAAACACACGTTTTTGTTAAAGGCCACATATCTCAAGGACTTTTCCTTACAAAGTTATAGCATGTTTTAGCTTATTTTTTCGATATCTTTAATAACGTATAGAATAAAGATTTGGTGGATTGGGACGGATGGAACTTATAACAGTTTTGAGCACTCGAGCTAAAGTTCGAGAAAAAGTATTGACATCATGATTCTACTCGCCACTTTATAGGTTTTTTTTGTTGTTTTTTTTTTTCTACGCTAATTTATTCCAATTTCTTCGTCATAATGGATTGAACAAATATGAAAACAAAATAAAATACGTGACAACAGTTTGCCTACATTTTGATTTAGTTTTGCGTGTTTTTTTAATATTTTTGTCAGGCTTCAAAAGCATCGATTAAATTATTTGAACGATGGGAAAATCTGGCAACACTGCTGCAAAAATAATTTTATTATTTTCAATTCCTCAATAACCAAAAATATTTTTAGATTCCTTAATAACTAGAAACATCTTAAAAATATTGTTAAGCTATTTTCCAATAAATATGATTAAACATGATATTGAGAAACTCAAAACTGGTTTCGTAAAAACCGTATATCTCGAGTCTCGATATCATATAACCTCGGCGTGATAGGTGTTTCTTACGTGAAATTTTCCAAGAAACACGATAAACTTATCAAATTTTAAATACAAATGGCTGCATGTGCCAAAAAATGAAAATTTATTTAAAAAAAAAATCTATCTGGCAACACTTCCGTTCTTTTTTTCTGGATTCCTTGGTTTATTTTCTTTAAAGATTATTTATTAGTATTTTTCAGACATCTTACGTCTATGAATTATGAGAAAAAAAAAGAAATTTTTAACCGAAAATTGTGTTATTTTGCATCAAGGAGAAGGGTCCCATAGAGAGGGGTCCAATCGACACCAAAATTGGGATTTTTTCGAAGTGAAACTGGATGAATAATTCCCTCAATTTTTTGAGCCAAATCCGTGATGGTCGTGTCCAAGTGGTACGGACACTTCGTATGGAACAACTCATATATGAGAAGATACCACAAGAAAGTGACTTGGGACAATTTTTGTTTATTCCATACTATAAGAAAATGAAATTCTAAAGTACGGGAAATTACAATGATTTACTTGAAAATCTATTTTGCAGTTTTATTTTTTTATAATCTGCAAAAGATTTAAAAAACAGAAAAAGACTTAATTATAATTTGAATATTTTGGACTTCGATTCGAGAATCCAATTCACAAAAATTTCTCCAGAAAATAGTTCAAGCTTGCAAACCGTCGCCCTGCTACGGTTCGCTTCGATCGAACGCCGGAACAACACAAACAAACCACAACGATGCTAGCTGAAGCTAGTGTGTGCATATGAACAAACATGAACTGGGTTTTCTCGGTGTTATCATATACCTGCCTGCCGGCACGGTCGTGCCATCCTTCCTCTTGTGCTGTCGAAATTCGCGGCTCTACATTTGCAAGTTGGTGTTCGCTTTTGGATGTTATTCCAAAGTCATGTGCAAAAAAGGCATCATTTGCATGAGTTGCAACTTATCTCGTTGGTTCTTCTGGCAAAGAATACCTGCGTCTTGGCAGATTGACGCCGGTTTCTTCGGCAGTTGGCAGTTTTCTTCTTTCGTTGGCGGGCAATTAATGAGTATAGATTGTATCAATGTTAAATTTGAAATCACGGTTGAAACTGTTGACCAATTTTTTTGGTCGTTAGTATTGAACCAAATGCGTTTAAGTAAATTTTAAACATGTTAAACATATATAATCTAATAAACTGGATTAAGGCCCTTCCCGTTGAATAATGAATAATAGGAAATAGTGCATACTACTCTTGACTTAATTTCATTCGATTGCTCTCAGCTCTTTCCATTCATGGATCCCAAGTTCCAGTGAGTATGCACACAAGCAGTAGAGCATGAAGCGCGTAAGCAGACTGAATATGCTATACACCACCGATTGCAAACAAACAAAAACATTGTCTGGCAAAGAGGAGTTCATCACTTCTTCAATCATTTTCTTGTTTCGCTGAAATCATACACTTGAACGTTAGGTTCACCGCTTCAAGCCATCTTCCAGAAACTTGTTTAAAGCGCAACTGGTGGAAGAAGGCGACTCCCATCTAGCTGGCTGGTTATCCTATCGGCACTCACATGTGAAAGAGAAATAATTTATACTGTCCGATTGGAATACTCATGCACAAATCTGATGCTGCCTGCAGCAATGACAAGTATTCGATCGGAGATTAAAGAACAACCGGTTCTTTCCGTGATAGTAAATTATTAATATCCCACCCTAAGGGTGGGAGCAGAATGTGACCAGGGTTTGGAATTCTCTTTGATGATGATCCAATTGCCGAGGGTAAACTAAGCTACTCTGCGTTCATAATTTCTTTCTGCCATTGGACTATTAAATGAGTATTTAAAAAAACACGTAATGTAGTTCGAAAACCAGTAATTATTTCAGTAAAGTTCAATTCGTTTTTTATCGATACCGACAACTTTTGGTCCAACCCAGTCGGAAGGCACGCCATGAGCTAATCGATTTCGAGCAGCGCACATCTCATAATAATTATTGATGCGCGCATTTCGGTAACGATAATAGTGACGATTATGAATACTCCCGATCGGGGGTGCCAGATCAACTGATTCTCATTTTTTCACAGAGCCACGGACCTGATGAAAAATGTTCATCATCTACTATTAATTTAACCGAATCCGTAGCAATCCATAAATTTAAAAAAATCTGAAATTCCTGGTAAATGATCTGGCAGCTTTGTTTTGCGGATGCCCGCGCTTCACTATGGTCTTATCTTCGACGGCCGTCTTAAGCTTTTCCCAAGCCGGGCGTGCCGCCCTGATGTCGATAAACGATTCGTTTGTTGTCCATCTTTAAGCTCTTTCTCTTCCCTCTCTCGCTCTCGTAGTGCTTCTATCAAACTCCGCGATCGGTGATAAAGACCTGCTCGTATTGTGGTGGCTAGCGTCCAGCGTTTGGTCAGTAGAGCGTATAAGTGTCGGTTAGCTGTTTGTTGATGTGTTGTTGGTGGATGTGGAATATGGAATATTACCTACTGTCTGTCTGTACACTTGACTGAACGCTCAACTGTCGATGACGATGATGACTGCTGCAATCAGCGCGGACAATGACGGATAATGAATCAGAAAAGGCAAATATTTTTACATGTCTTGTCTTGAAGACGAGATTCTTAACCTAAATTATCAATTATTCAAGTCAGGTTCGATCATGTACCGGTTATTAATTTCGGGATGAAAACAAAATTTGCATACACAAAAATTTTCCCACATATCACCGTTAGGTGGATCGAGTGGGTTTTTCCTTCGCTCTCTCTTTGGATTGACGCTTCAGACCGCCGTCTCTCAGTTGTGTTTCGTACACATTCGAGGACGGCTCCGGTGGTTGGTTCGCAGCAGTCGGTGTGGATCTCAACAGTCAGTCGCCTGGAGCATCGCAGGTCTCTCGCAGTACAGAAAGAGATCCTCCCTCGGACGGATCCCGCCGACCGTTTCCCGCGGGTGTGTTGTGTCGTTGTCACTGGAGTAGAAGAAGCCTTCGCTGGTTGGGCGAGAACTGGTTCAGTTGAATCCTGTTCTCGGTGCGGTGTTGATGCCCAAGACCATCGGTTACTCGCGAAACAAGGAAGTGACGCGTAGTCCTCCTTCGTGTGTGTTGTTTGGCTAGAAGAAGCCTTTATCCATGCATCTAAACTAGGCATGAGTAATCGACTGCAGTTTGATAGCAACCGTTTTTTATCGTACTTCTATCGTGATTTATAACAGTGTGTGATACATTCGACATGACAGAGTTGGCCAAAATGCTGGATACGTTTCAGCACTGGTGTTTAATGCCACTAGTATTGATGATCGCACTGCACAGCTTGTGGCGGTTATATAAAAACGTTAAGGACAATGCAAGACTGTTTATTCAACATCTCCAAGAGACGCTGGAACGCGAGCGAGAGCGGCTGATCGAGGATATCAAGGCGGATCTGTTGAAGACGCTTAATAAAGGGTCGCGACCTTTGGAATTCACCGCAGCTGGGTTTCAGCCAACACCCGAACAGCAAAAATCTACCAGCAAGTACAAAGAAAAAGGCAACCCGTCCTCGTTCGAATACTCGCGAAGATTAGATAGGAAAGATAAGAGTAACATAGTGAATGAAATCATTTATCAAATTCAGTCCAACGATAGTCACAAACCCAGCATCGACGACCACAGAGCGGGGAATCAAGCGGAGCTTGAGGACTCTGCCATACTGAGAGACGTTCATCGTCGGAATGTAGTCGCCCGTATGAAGAACCTTTTCGAATCGCACGAAACCAGCAAATGGCATATCAACAAAGTCGTCGATATGATCAACCACAACAAGCGTCCTTCACCGCTTGCAACGATAAGCATGGAAAACTTGCGCAGCAAGTCATTCCTCGTTCCGAAAACCAACTCCGAACCTCCGGTGGTTCGACTTCGCCGAAAAATTCGATCTCAGCAAAGTTTGTCCGAGTGCAGCAACCGAGATTACTCGGATTTTGCCTCCAGTATCGAAGACATTCTCGATGCAGAGCGTTTCTCGAAACGCCTCTCGCAATATTCCATTTCGGAATTCCTGGACGAGGACAATTCCCGCCCAAAGGAGGTCCAACCCAATCCAAACTACAATCGAGTAGCGTACGGAATAAAAACCCTCTCTACCTTATCCCTGTCAGAGCTGCTGCGAGATGATGAATCAGACAGTCAGTTTCCGGGTGTTACGTTACGGCGGGGCAGTGTGGTGCGTAAGCCCGTGGAAAACATCGATCAAATACTAATCGATGAAAATCTGTCTCGCTGCTACTCGCAGTATTCGATCTCGGACCTGGTGGATGACGATGATGTCTTCTTACAGGACTATCCCGACCGAATGTGATGTTTAATTATTTTGATTGATTCGCCAAGCGAAGCAACCAAAAAAAAAAAACAATTTTTTTCCTTAATCTGTTATTCGTATTCACCTTGTTAAGTCTATTCAATCTCGGTGTTGGCCACCGATATCAGTGCTGTGTATTATAATCTAATCGTTCAATTTCCGGAAAATACACTTTTGATAACTGGAAAGAGTGCAGTAACTACGACGTGGCTGTGATTTATCTTCGTATCTAGCACTGTGTTTAGCTTAAACCCGAACGTGTTTGTTCTGTGTACAAAAATATTATTGCTGCTGGAAGCAAAACAGAAGAAGAAACCACCACCTCGACGCTGATAATTTCTGATTTATCAGCACCATTATGTGTAGCTCTAGCACCACCGTTGGTAAAACGGATACCCTTCGCCGCCCCCTCAACCCGTTGCTCCTGCCTGTGCCTACTAACTAGTCAATTCTGCGAAACTCATAACTGCTGCGATGGCAGGTAATTGATCGTATTTCTCATAATTAGGTTTGGTTTAATTATTGGTATCGTACCAGGTGAGTTACTATGGTGACACTGAAGAATCCGTGTTATTATATTTTCATGAGTAGAATAATTGTTTTTTGGATATAACAAGCCGTGCCATATCTCAACTGCATTTTTCATGTATATTTCTATATAGCAAAATGATATTCTCTTATCGTGTCTAAACCGAAACTTACGCGGGCTTGTGAACACTTCCTCCTAAAGATATGAGACTTTATTAAAGATTATTGTCTTGTGTGACTATGATAGTGCCCAGTCCAAAGGCCAAAATACAATATCCTGAATTCTTAATATTTACTCCAAAAAATGGAAAAAAATTAAAGACAGATATATGAATACTTTTGACCTAACACCGCGGCAAAAAAACTCTAACTCAAAAAAGGATAGCTCACGCAATTTATACAGTTTACAATTTTGTGATCCTTCGCGAACATTGCAATTTGGCACGGAATTGTAATTTTTTATTTGACACTTCTAACTGTTTTTTTCTTATTTTCATAATAATGAATATTATATTCACTGTTGGCAAAAGCACTAATAATTTGGATTATTGCGTCTGCACCGAGTCACTTTTGGTTGAATTTTTGCTTGTTTTGTGAATACGAGAGTAACAAAGAAACCTGAGACGCCACTAGCTTACGAAGGGTGATCGTCGTGAGCGAAATATTTTTGCGCCATTTTTGCGGTTTCACTGATGTCCGACTTGCTATATATCTGCCGGCCTTTTGATGTATTTCATTCTATCCTCCGCTGTTTATTTTTTCTTCATATTTAAAAGGTTGCCAAATACCTGCTCGAACGATTATTACTAATTAGACTCATACAACATAAAGATTTCAAGCCAAATTAATATACTACAGTAAATTTTTCAAAAACACTATGAAAATGGAATAAATAAATCCATCTGTATCAATCCGTTATCGTGTAGATTGTTAATAGTTATGCGGATAGGTTATCCTTGCTTTTGTAAAAGGAATAAACGATAATCTAGCCCAATTGTCTTGCTTTTCGGCAATGTTTGGTGACCTTTCCTTGAAGAAGGCTCCAAAAACGGCCGAAACGTCGAACAATGCAACTAGACTATTCGGTTGTACTGTATTCGGTTTTAAATAATTGAAAAGCCGAGAAAATCCATCCACGGCATCAAAAACATCGATGCAAACAGGACTGCTTTGCGATTTCAATTTAGTTAGACAACTAATATTTTCACGATTGTACTACTTAATGTCAGATTTTTTTATGACCTGTTTAATGCCGTTCTACGCATATTTGTCTCATATTCAAATTAAGCAAACAAGAGAAACGAATTTAAAGTTTTACGATACTTTTACGGATCGCGTTAATGTGACAAATGCAATTATGGGTTTCAACCAATTTTACCTTGCAATAGACTGTTTTCAATAAATCTAGATTGTTTTTTAATAAACACTCATTTTCATAAGAATACCCACTGGGATAATAATGCCGAGAAATTTGCCATCCAGTTGATTATTTCTACGCATATCAGTCCCACCATGTGCATTCTATGCTTCCCAATACATATTTTGTACTCGAGATACAAGGCTGTACATTTTCCGGGAAAATAATCAACGGGAAATGATCAAGATTGTTGCCTTCATACGCAATTGGCGATAATCGAGATGAAAGTTCAGCTAATTGAATATCACAGTGCAACCATTTTTTTGCCTTGGCTTTTATGTATGATTTTTTCATGTATTTTGACGCAAAAACAAATTCCCCCGAGTTTAAACACATTTCACTTTAAGGGCCAACAGTAGCGCTATTTTGAATTTTTGAGATATCGGAAATTTTCGATGTTTTTCGACGCCATTTTGTTTTAAAGCCAAATCTAAAAATTCTAAGAGTTTGTCCACATATTAGCATTTTCTTATCTATCTTAAAAAACAGATCTTAAATCGGACAAAACTGAGCTCAAAACGGTGATTCTACGGAAACGGCTTCGGCATGGATATAGTATATTTCACAACACGAAATAATATCGAGTATGTATGAGCATTAATGGTAATGCTCTAATATCCAGAAGAGGTAGTCAAATTATGTCTTATATTGAGTAAAATGTCTCAGGAATCGATTGGTAGGTGTCTGATACACGTGAAACGTCAGCAACATGCCAATTTTGCCCCAATTTTCCTACAATATTAAAAAAGGTTTATCTTGACGTTGCATTAACTTACTTGAAATCTGTTCAATGCAATATCCAGAGTGTAAGAGATACTCAAGATACAATAACAACTTGTCTTTACATGATCCCTTCCCTTTTGCGAGGGGGGAAATGTCGCATAGACATACAGGTCGGACTCGATTATCCGGAACATCAAAAATTTTTCATTCCGGATAATCGAATCACACAAAAAATACTGAAATTTTGCGATTAACGAACATAAAATAAATATTTCTTTTTTTACTTTACTTGTATGATGCAGTGGCGTAACCAGAAGTTATTTCTGAGGCAAAAAGAGAAAAATCTTGAGAAGCAAAAAAAATAAATTGGACATTGATTATTTTCACTTAATTCGAACATGTCCCAAACATGCCGGAAGTGACTCAAATGGTAATAAATATGCCAGAAGGGATGGTAAAGGCAAAATTTCGGAAAAAAAATTGAAAACGGACACTGAAAAAAAAAATTCCGGATAATCAAGTCTTAAATTCCGGATAATCATTTCCGGATAATCGAGTCCGACCTGTATGTCGAATTCGTTTTTACGGCAGGATTATACCGTCCCGGACTACAATTTGCAGCTGAAAAAAAACACTTTCCGAGCAGTTGCAATGGTGTGCGTAATACCAGAGGTAGCTGTCACTTTGTTTTGTTTTGGTCATTATCGCCATTGACTTTTTGTCGCGTTTGTGCTACTGTACGGATTCGGACGATGATGATCCCAAACGCTTAAAATGTTCCTCCAAGATCAAGAAAAGTGATTTTCGGTACCGAATTTTTAAAATCTGAAATGGAGCCATACGTTGTAAGGAGAAGTCTTCAGTGCTCTATAGTACTCCCCGAATAGTGAATATGGGAATTAGTGTTTAGTATCATGAATAGAAAAAAATCTAGTTGGACAAATATGTATAGAAAATCATCGGTGGGACAAACAGATTTGGTATAGTTAGGCTAACCAGACGTACCGTTTTAAACGGGACAGTACCGTTTTTGGTCCATTTCTACCTGTTCTGTTTTTTACCATTTTGTACCGTTTCTGGATAATCCTTTAGAAATTTTCGAAATGAAATTTGTTGAATTGGAAAATAGGTTTCTAGGTTGCCAAGAATTTGTCAATTTTACTAAGTAAATTCTGTGCCTTCCAGTCAGTACCACGCTACTGGAAAAGACCTTCTCGATCGCAAACGGTATGTGGCCTGTGAAATTGTAAATTTCACGACCCTATCGCCAAAAATCACTACGTAAAATATCATTATTTGCTAAAAATTGTTCAGAATCAACTTAATTAGTTGAGAAAACTCGTTATCGAGATTGTTTTTGGCATATTTTAGCATGTTGTAGGATAAGTTCAACGATACACCGTGCCCCAGTGCTGAGTCGAGAAAATTTTCAGCTCGAAAAGATCCTCGACCTATATCACAACCGTGTTGGAGAGCTATCCGAGCGACATCGCTAACCACAGAGCCACGGGGACCACAAACTTAACTTAACCTAAGTTCGCTAATTTTGCTGATGATGAGATTCTTAGATTCGGAAATCCCGGGAAAAGGTATTTCCCGGTATTGCAAACCCTAGTGATGTAGCTGAAGTTTTATCGTTTTTTTATATATACACACTTCTTCTTCTTTTAGGCGGGGCTTTTTTACCCGATTGTTTTACAATGACGCGGATTATTTTAAGCGGTTTTTTGAAATAACGCTATTATTTTTATGCGATTTGGAAGATTATTTTTACGCGGTATCGAAATAGTTTAGTATAAGTAAATCTAATAAAGTAAAAAATTAATCGTATGGTTCATGACAATAAGATTTTCTGTTTTATCAGTCTACATAATGCATATTTTAATATATTTGTTGTTCTTGTCAAATAATAGGCAATTTCAGTTGATTCGGAAAAAGGAACAGAAATACATCAATAATTGTGTAACGATACGAGTCAGGGTTGTTGCGATTAACTTTCGATTAAGGAATTAGACCTTAAAAATATGGCAAAATCATTATAAAAATGAATTTTCATTTTGGAAGCACTAAAACTCATTTTGTGTGTTTTGTTACCATTTTTATATCATTTTTCAAGTTTATATTTACTCACGTGCTATTATTTTTAATCGGATCTTTTTATTGAATAGAGTTTTTTTACGCGATTTTTTCAAATTACGCGTTTTTTTATACGCGGATTTTTTCAACGTGGTACAACCAACCGCGTAAAAAAAGACTCCAGTGTAACTGCTTTCAAGGTATTATTACATTCAATCGGTTGCCCTCAGAATAATATTTTATTGGATTGTTCGTTTCAAACGCTCGAAAGTTCAAAAAGTCCATTTTCCCAAACAAAATCCTAATAGTAGGACACTTGAAAAACATGGTTTTGAAATAAATCCTTCAGAGAATATTACTTCAAAGGTTTTTGGTCCTCCTTACGCGAACCGTCTGTAAAGGAAAGATCTTGTTTCACTTAGAGCATTTCGGAAAACTTTTTTTAACTCTCGATGCACAAAATCAGACACAGATCAGATATGTCAAAATCGACCAGCACTTAGGGGCCGTTTAATAATTACGTAAGCATATTTTTCCACTTTTTCACTCTTCCTCTTTTTTAATAAATCGTAAGATTTTTTGGTAACCACAGCCTCCCCCCCCCCCCCTAGTAAGATTTTACTGCCAATATTTGCTTACGTAATTATTGAACGGCCCTTACTGCTGGTGCTTTTTATTATTATTCTTATTATTTATTGAATTAAATTCATCCAGTCTCAATGAATAAGTAAGTAAATATGGACTAGGAAAAGCCTTGAAAGACAATGGAGAGCGATTATCAAGACGGCATAACACCCAGTATCTTTTAAAAGGAAAAAAGACATATACACTGGGGCAGCGATGCCAACCTTTTTTTATAAAAAGCTGGAAGAAATCAAAATAAAAAACTGGAGAAAACTGGATATATAAATTTGAAGCTTTTACATATTTTTTTGATTTTCGGTTCAAAAATGCTGCACCGTATTATTGCATGTAACCAAAAAGGCTGAAAGAAAATTTTTTACACATGGAGATTATAGTCACTGGCGTACTTGAAATTGAGTAGATTTCAAATAAAACCTTACAACCGAGGCACATGAATGCACAAAATACTGAAAAGACCATACATGTAATGGAAATGAGTTCAAAAAATGTGGTGATGAACAGAAAACTGGATAAAACTGGAACAATTTTCAAAAAACTGGAAATATTCAACCTTCAGCTGTTTCGCTGACGATCTTCAAAAAAACTGGAGATATCCAGAAAAAACTGGAGGATTGGCAACGCTGCACTGGGGTCTTTTTTACGCGGTTTGAAAAAATCACCTAAAAAGCTCAATTCAATAAATAAATCCGAATAAAAATAATCATACGTATAAAGTAAATATATGCTTGAAAAATTATATTAAAATAGTACAAAACACACGAAACGCGTTTATAGAGTATGCAATTATGAATTTTGTTCCTGTACTCCCCAATCATCAAAAATTGCCAATTATTTGATGATAACAGAAATTTAAAAAGTGAGGATTTTGTGAACTGTTCTGGCCAGTATGTCCTTTACGACGTTCTTCAAAGGGATTTAGATTGGCAGTAAGTGTGCGCAAAGTGCCAGGATCATGAAACTCCTTTCCAATCCTGAATATTAAACCAAGTTAACGGTTGGCTCTGTGTGGTCCCCGTGGTTCTGTGGTTAGCGATGTCGGTCGGCTAGCTCTCCCACACGGTTGTGATGTCGGGTTCGATTCCCGATCAGGTCGAGGAACTTTTCGAGCTGGAAATTTTCTCGACTCAGCACTGGGGCACGGTGTATCGTTGTACTTATCCTACAACATGCAAAATGTGCCAAAAACAATATCGATAACGAATTCTCTCAACTAAAATCTAGTTGATCGAGACCGCATTAGCCCCCAGGCTAGCGTGCGATATTGTTGTTGTTGTTGTTGATAATCGCAGAATAATGCTGCCTAAATGACATTCTAGTCTCCAACAAAACACCCAAATCAGTGATAGCGTCGTTACGATGTAAAGAAGTACGGTACGGTAGTCAAACAACAAAGGCTGTTTTTTTTGCGCTGATCACGGCACATTTGGAAATGCTCAACATCATTAATTGCGTAGGCATCAGTTGTTGAACGAATCGAGTAACGATTGAAGTCTACAACAATCATCATGGTTCTTAATAATTTGAATTATTTCAGTATCATCTGCATACAATAATCGTGTGCCAGGTTGTGGAACTTTAGTACATTATTAATGTACAAAGGGAAAGGAAGCGACCCAAAAATACAGCCCTGAGGCACATCAGAATCGTTGCTAAACCAGGCGGATTGCGACGTTTCCAACTTAACCACGATCTGTCGGTTACGTTTAAGCGTCATTTTGTCAATCCAGTTGAAATTTCGAGCCTCCAAAGCAGCTTTTAGGTCCGTGTAGACAGCATCAATCAGAAGACCACGATCCATACCACGCAACCAAAGTCAACTGAATTCCAGCAAGATAGTGGAAGCTAGATACAAACATGAGTTCCCACGATAGTGGTACACATTTCGTTTATCACGTTTTTTGAAAACCGAGAACGTCAAAGATTATTTCCAGCTGCAAAGAAATTGATGCCATTGCAGGAAGAAGTTGAAAATAGCGGCTAGCGGTGACTTTGGTGCTTATTACGGGAGTCACTTCACGGTGAAATCAGAAGTGAATAAAGTCCTATTACGGGACTCACGTAAGTGAGTAAAACGTCGCAAAGTGACATCTGCCGTGAAATCTGGGTTATTGGTGCTTATTACGGGAGTCACTTCACGGTGAAATCAGAGCGAAGTGAATGAAGTCCTATTACGGGTGTACAAAGTGACATCTGCCGTGAAATCTGGGTTATTCTGAGTGTAATATGAGTGAAGTGAAAACGGAAAAAACGACGTTTCGCGTGGGATTATTTCACGACCATTTTGAACAGTAAAATGATTTCACGAATATAGGGGAGGTTAAAAAATCGACTGATTTGTGATCTAGCGGTAATATGTATGGGATTTTTTTCTAGTAACAAAGCGAATCTTTTTTTTTTTTTTTAAAGAAATCGGCTCTCTGGGACTTACAAATTTTTGAGCTGCGGCCAATGGAACGTAAGGGAAAAATTGACCTTCGAATTTCATTCAGCGGTGGGGCTCAAAAGTTTCCTTTTGTCGAAAAATGTCCTCTTACAAAATTTCAGCTCAATCGACTTTCCGGGACTTTTGAGCTGGGAAACTCGCTCATTTCACTTGTCCGATTCTCATTTTCACTTCACTGCCAATCTCACTCCACGGAGGTGATTTTTGTCACCGCACTTGAGGTAGAATCGGGAATAGGTCTCGAGAAGCGAAGTGAGTGTGAAAGTGAAATATACTTCCCGCAATCAGCACCATTATGAATGTCATATGGGTTGAGTGAAAACGGAGAAGCGACGTTTCGCGTGTAATTATTTCACGACTCTTTTGAATGGTGGAATGATTTCACGGAGATGGGAAAGAAAGAGGTTGAAAATAGCGGCTAGCGGTGACTTGAAAACTGCAGCGCATTTCTTCAGAATGCAATGCAGGAATACCATCGGGGCCAGGAAAGAAAGTTTGTTTCAGGTTGCAAACGGTTTCAGCAACTTTTTCGTTAGTAAATTGTGAAGATATCAGCGCTAAATGTGTCACTACACGCAAAAGTTCCAGTCTTGTACAATCAATGTGTCTTCCCGATTCGCACAAATTTTGCACTAAAAGCGCACAACAAATATGTGAAATGCATAACGCAACAGTTGTACTGTGAATACATTGACATAGATTGAAATCAGAAAATATATCATATACACGAGAATCGTGATGTTCCGAGAAGCTTCAGTTTCGGGCGAACGATCATTTTGGGACGCTCGAAAAATCGTGCTTCATTTTCATGCGCCGGTTCATATGAACGACTTGCTCATCCCTAATAAAACTCTCCAGACAAAACAACCTTCAGCGATCCATGTTCCCCCAAATAAAACCAGAGGTGCTTATTACGGGAGTCACTTCGCGGTGAAATCAGAGTGAAGTGAACAAAATCCTATTACGGGACTCACGTAAGTGAGAAAAACGTTATGAGTGTCATATCAGTGAAGTGAGAACGGAAAAAGCGACGTTTCGCGTGGAATTATTTCACGACCATTTTGAACGGTGAAATGATTCCCAAAGCTGCCATAAGTCTTAAAGTTGATTGATTTGTGATCTAATGGTAAATATTGGATTTATTCTTCAGTAACGAAGCGAATCAGTGTCTGATCCGTGCCCTAAAGCGGTCAATTTTTCATTTTTTTGCCCAATGAAAAAAATGCAAACTAGGTTCAGGAAATTTTCGATACCGAAAAAAACATTTTTTTTATGCCGAATGTTTTAGAAATGCAGAGCACGTCAAGATCTTTTGTTATCTGAAAAAACGACTTTCTGGGACTTTAACATTTTTGAGCATTTTCGAGTGACTCCCGTAATAAGCACCAGAGTCATAGATAAATGCAAAATGTTTTGAACAAACTTAATGTCCTTTTAATTGTTAATGATTCAATGATATTTTTAAATGATCGGATTCATGAAAGTGAACCGATCAGTTCATATCTTCATTAATCTAGTCAGTACTCAAATTATCAGTATTGATTGCTGGTTGCACTGTTTCAACGAGAGCAACCTTCTGTCAAACATAAGAGCAATTTCTTATGTGAAGAAAAAAAAAAATAAGAGCAATTTCACAAAAATGGGGCAACCAATTTTATCGACTATTTTTGATTCGGCTGAAACTTTGCATAGATGTTTCTATAGGCAAAAGATGCCATTTTGTGCTATTTGTTTAATTTTTTGGAACACAATTCATTTTTGAGAACTCTATGCTGCCGGTACCCGGATAACTGTCTCATAATGAAAAACAACATGTTGAGAAAACGGCGATTTAATATTATCTGTGAATTTTCTGATTTCCAGCTATTTTAAGCAATTACATCCAAAACTAATGACCAGAACAGTTTCATGGCACCACAAGTTTACCTTTGAAAACAAAAAACCATGGGTGGAATTGGTTTAACGTTATATAACTTGAAAATGAAAACAATATGGGACATTTCAAAAGTACTCGCATATTTTGTCCCATCATATATAAGTTCAACCAGCAACCTGTAGTATCACTGGAAACGTAGGTTGTACTACAGAAAAACAACATTAGTCTAGTTAATTGAATGACATGCTTCTATATACCTAAAATTATCAGATATACACTAATCTGGAGCAAAATTATATGTTCGCAGTTTGTACCACTATGCAGTGGGACTGTAATGCGGGTACTTTTAATATGGGATAAACACAACTTGGTATTTTTTCCATGTTTTTCCATACAAAAGAATCAATTTCAGTTTTTTTTTTGATAACAATTAAGTCGATTCCCGATGATAACTCAAAAGTGACAAAAATCAATATGGGACAGTTATGCGGGTACCGGCAGTATGGGCAGATCCGGATATAGACGCTGGGGGGCCGGGGCAAATTTGTTTGTGAGGCCCCCTTTTCTCAAAACATCTAGAGGTAACGTTCAGGAAGGTGACGAGCAAAAAAAAGGTCGCCCTTGGACTAGGGGGGTCCCTTCAATCGGAAGGCCCGGGGCATTTGCCCCCCCCCCCCTCAAATCCTCAGGCGCGGATGGGGAATAAAAATATTTTTACAGTCGCAACGGTTTGTTTGATTGGCATAGTGTATTTGACAGAGTTGTAGAAGATAATTTGGTTCTTCCATATTTTTGTAGTTTTTATGAAAAAAAAAATAGATTTTTAAAAAATGAGCATTTTTAGATAATTAATTTTAATTTTTGTTTCTCCTTTTTTTCACAAAAAGAAATATTTTTTTCTTAAAGTGTATTTTCTCTTTAAAAACACAAAATTGTTATCTACAACTTTGCCGGAAACTTCATACCGATCAAACAAACCGTTTTGGCCCTATAAATATTCACAAATAGCATTTTTCAATAGCTTCTCAAAAATGAGTCGTGTTCCAAAAAACTAAACAATTAGCACAAAATGGCATCTTTTGCCTAAAGAAACGTCTATGCAAAGTTTCAGCCAAATCAGAAATGACAATTTGAAAAAAATTAAAACTGGGACATTTTTGTGGAACTGCTCATTATCAATACCAGTACAAATCAACATGACGATACAATACTAACACCAGTTAAAACGGAGCGGAGCAGAGTTTAGAGCATGATTTGCGTTATGACCAACACGCAATCATTGTACTAGTTCCAAACTACATCAACAAATGCGCTAAGACGCACAGTTTTGTAGTGGTTTCGCACCATTCAACTTTTGCGTGTAGGAACAGGAGACAAAGAGCAAGAACTTAAATTTAATTGACAAGGGATAAATCTTAGAGATGGATATTATTCTTCTTATTTGCATTGAAAATAATATAAATTAAGTTATTTTTCGTTTAGTTTAAAGTAGAGAATATCAGTTAGAGTCAGAGCAATCATTGTGCGTTTTCAGAGGACACATTGCTTGAACTTTCGCATGTATGAAGTTTCAAATGAAATTTTATTTTTTCAACAGTGGTGTACTCAAACTCATAACTAAGCACTTCCAACGTGGTTTTTGGTGACACCGAAATTTTAAATGTGCCGATTCGACTGACGCTTATGTCTTTAGTGATTTCTGGAAATCGAATAAGAAATTGGCATTAATGACCATCTTCTGAAAATACATACATATCTCTTGAAAAATTTTTATACCTAATTCATGTTTTTGTTTTTAAAATATGTAGGAAAAGGAGACAAACAAAAATTTTTGGCGATACTTGCGGTAATACTTTATTGATATTTAGACTGAACTTTAAATTGAGTAAAAGTGGCATTCTATTTTTTTTATTAACGTTCAATGTAGATTCCAAAACTATGTCAAATTACAACATAATTCATTAAAACACAAAAAAGAAAATCACCGAGAAAAACTTCTAGATATTTTATCTTAGGCAAAACAAGATCGTAAATGCTACTTGTTGTGTTTGACTGAAATGTTGAATCGATATCTGAATTTTTTTTCTAGATATTAATTCAATATTTTAGTGGAATGCACAAAATTGCCGGGTTTGTATCAAATGCATTTAGCATTCGATATCGTGTTACTCATATTATTACTTTTACTAATTAACACCACGTCAACAAGCAGCATTAACACGATTGACTGTTTGTTCTATCGTTTTTTTGACTTCCGATTGGTTTCGTTTACCCTTACTCATTTCCTTGTGAAGATGCTGGGTTCACATGACATTGATATCTTTTTTTTTTTGTAGGCGATAACTGTTTGCAATGCCCTGGTGATAGACTAAAAATGCACTCTTATCAATTTACGAGCATTTGTGAGAGAAAAGAAACAGTAGCGGGTTAGATTACCATTATCAATTTATGGAATTTAGACAGCTATTATAATCTTTCGATTTTGGTCGTTATTTTATTTAGTTGTTGTGCAAGAAGTATTTTTATAAGCGTTTTGATTAAAATTTTAAAACGAAAGATTGCTAACTTTACACAACGCAACAGAGCCAAACGAAGGATCCGCGATTTGAATTCTCATCGAATTACCGAGACCTGCGCGCATTGACTTCACTTCGGTAAGATCGCACACAATTGGCCTTCTTGGAAGAGCACCGCGCTCGGTTCGCGTCAGGCCATGTCCGATGCCTCTCCGTCCATCCATCCGTCCGATGGCCCCCGGATTGGATGAGCTTGACTTCATGATTTGACTTGATTTGATTTAATTTTCTGGAGGCAATTCTCGTGAAGACGCTGCATGAAGCGCAACGAATTTGATTGCCCCTCGCAGAATCGCTACCGTATCGCATCATAATTGTTAGCATTGGATCTTTTTTTTTTGCGATTTTTACTGATGCACTTTGATGCAACGTAGAAAGATGTACCTCAAACACTGATCATTACCGGTGTCTATTAAGAGTGAAGAAAAGCAACAGTAAACACCAACACCGTCATTATTATCATCATTAAAGTCAATCGCGTAATGAGCGCATCTACTGCTGTTGCAGCAAAAATGAAACTTTTTTTCTATTGCAAAAATGAAAATGATATTGACTGATTTCGCACTGCATTTGAAAACCGGAATGACGATAGTTTTTTTTTCGTTTTTTTACTCTCACAGAATGCCATCCTGGTTGCAAAATCGCTCGAGAGTCCGGTTAAGAACAGCACGCCGCGTCCGTTCAGTCGGCCCGCGGACGTGGAAGGCGGTAACATTTCCGACCGGCTCGGAAAGATTAAAACGTCTTCGGAGAACTGGAAGAATCGTGTCGGTAAGTTGATGAACCAGATAAGATGATTCACGTTATCAATTCACCGTCCAAGCAAAATGTGTTGTTTTTTTAAGTTTGATCGCTGTTGATTGTTATGAACGAGAAAAAGTGTGCAAAAATTAGAAAAAATGAGTCAACGAAAAACCGTACCGGTTCAACAAGCATGATTCACAACTTATCGCAAAGCCTTGCTCAAGTTTGTTTGTCACAACGGCGATGCCATCGCACAACCTCTTTCAGGTACAGGTAGACCTCTCTATCAGGTGACCGCGTTCACAGTGGCATGAAATTGCTAGATTCGAAATTATCAACAAAAAAAAAAAGAAACAAAGAAACAGACAATCATGCATGATTACGGTAGCAAACAAGGCAGTTGCAAAAAAACATGCTTTCAACTATCAGCAAAACTTTAAAATGTATCCGATGCAATGCTCCGGGCGGTCGCACATTATACCTCCGTACTTTCTAGTGCGTAGGTACGTTTTAGTAGAGGTTTATATTTTTCCAGTTATTTGCACAACAGTTAAAATTAATGTTTGTGTCTTGTTAACATACACCCTACAAACCGAACCTTCCTAACCGTTTTTTTCCTGTTCATTTCTTTTCCTTCTCAGAACTCTCGGATGCCACCAACTTCACGGTGGCTGGCCGAATGGCCGCCGCCAAAGCACCCAAGTTGCCGTTCATCAAATCCGACAGTAAGCAGTCGCCACCGATGAATGTGTTCCGCAGTGTCAACCCGCCACAGCTGGGTCTAGCCAAGAGCCCATCGATGATGGTGTCTTCGGTAAGCACCTCCTCAATGCTCTACAGTCCCTCAGCCATCTCGAATGGACCATCACCACCGGCTACGGGTCCCGTAGCGGCACTGGCCGCCGTGGGCCAGCAACTATCTAGTCACCTCAGTCAACAAAGAACCGGAAGCGTAGGAGTGGACAGTTTAATGAAGCGTAGCATTAGTGTGCCCGGTGTGCCTTCCTGTGCTACCGGGGTAGCCGGTGGGGATCTTAAGTCCCATGCTGCCGGCGGTTCAAAGGTTTCAATCCCAAAGCTGGACGACGAAAGCTTTGGCAACTTTTTCACCAAAGTCGAGAAAACCGTATCAGCTACTAGCGCCATTACCAGCAGAAGCAGCTTTGCCTCCTTCAACAGCAGCCATAGTAGCGGTTCCGGGGCGGAGGTTGTCATCGGAGATTTCGACACGCTGAAGGTCGACAGCCAGCAGCGGTTAACGCAGAAAAAGGTCATACAGGGTCCGAAGCGGCGCGGAGCGATGTCAAAGAATCCACTGAAGAAGCTAGCAGCCAGAGACGACCTGCAGACCGAGTACACCGAGATCAAAACAGGTATCGCCGACAAAGAGTTGAAGAGACTCAAACTAGAATCAAGTAAGTGTGTGTTGTAACACTTTTTGCCTTTTCCTGCTCAGCACTCCTCCTAGCTGTTTCTATCTCTCCGCCGCCCTTAATGTGCTATTCGCATATTTGTTTCCATCCTCTTGCCCTCCCTATTAAGCCGTCTCGGAAACGGCGACGAAGGCACTTTTGCGCGCACGTTGGTGTTATTAATCGCTTTCTAGTTTCAAAAAAAAAAATCGTATGCATCGGTAAACGTCCGGGCTTGAGTGTACTAGTACTAGAGATGCGAATTGCGATTTCTAGTTCACGAATAAACGCTAGTATGAAAAAATAAAAGAGAATAACCTAATAATGTTTTATTAAAAAACTATACAGTTAAGTACAGTGATTGCTAGCCGACGGTGCAATTTTGCCACACCCTCCCTCCGGGACCTTTCCTTTCAAAGCAAACCCTCCAACCATGTATACATAAACCGACATATCTAACAGCACTTATCTAACTTTTCCCAAAAAAAAACAAAAAAAAACACCCTGCCGAACCGTGAGTGCATCCCGCTGTTGGTTCTTTCTGTTTCTGTTCCTTTCACTCTTTCTCTCTCTTCCATGACCGCACCTAGTCGCCAAGACTAGCAATTTGGCCATTGAAGCGCTCGCCGGGTTAGCTTCCGTGGAGGATTTCAAGTCGGTCGCACTAAAATCTAGCACCCTTCCGCTGAACCAGAGCTTCGTCCCGTACCGAACGCTGATGTTGCTGCACGTCAAGGGCCGCCGCCATGTGCAGACGCGACTGGTGGAACCAACGGCACGGTCTATCAACCGAGGCGACTGTTTTGTGCTCGTTACTCCGGATCGCCTGTTCGCTTTTCTTGGCCAGTACGCGAACGTTATCGAGCGTTCCCGAGCCAAGGAAATTTGTGACGTGATCGTGCGCGATAAGGATCTGGGATGTGGAGCGGCGGCCGCGACGATACTGAACGATGGAAAGTTTTGCAACGAACGACAGCTGCGGGAGTTTTGGAAACTGTTGGGTCGGGGACAGGAAGACGAGCGAGCGGAAGTTTGCGATGCTGGCCACGCCGACGAGGATGAGCTAATCGAAAGCTGCCTGATGGAGACGAATAAAGTGTACGAGTTTGACGATGATATGCTGGTGCCGTTGGAAGAATACTGGGGTGCTGTGCCCAGGATTGCAATGCTGGATCCGAAGAAAATTCTCGTGTTTGATTTTGGCAGTGAGCTGTACATTTGGAATGGCAAAAACGCAACCGGGGAAGCGAAGAGAGCGGCCATCAAACTGGCTCATGAAATGTTTGCACAAGAATACAGCTTTGACATGTGCCAGCTGAATCCGATTAATTTCCCGGAGCTGTCGGGTGACCGACAGAGAGATGCTAGACGAGTGTCGAAAGCGGGCACGGTACGTCCCGAATGGTGTCTGATTGCTAAAGTTACCCAACACATGGAAACTGTTCTGTTCCGGCAGAAGTTTATCGATTGGCCAGATATTACGGTTCAGTTGAAGGACGATGGGTTCCAGCTGGGGGATACTCCTAGCTTGGAAATTAAGCCGGTTGATGGTAAACGGTTGTTTGAAGGGGAACCCTATGTGGAGCCGAACTTGGTACTGGAGAACACAAACCTGGGCAGAGGTAACTTTTATTACGACACAGACTCGATGCGTCATTACGATGTACTTACGATTTCGGTGACCCAGTGGGAGATCGACGAGTATGAGTATAAGGAAATTCAAGGCAGCTCCTGTGGACATTTTTACGCTGACGAAAGTTACACCGTGCGCTGGACGTATCAGGTGAGTGTTACCGTGAGGGAACTCAGTGGAAAGGTATCCAATAGAAGCACCGTCGTGGGTCGTGATCGTTGTGCTTATTTCTGTTGGCACGGCTTAGATGCTCCAGCCAACGAAAAGGGAGCTGCTGCCCTGTTGACCGTCGAGTTGGATAAGGAAAAAGGTGCTCAGGTTAGAGTCTCACAAGGTCAAGAATCATCCGCTTTCATTCGACTGTTTAAAATCATGTTCATTCACAAGAGCAAAAAGGCTCCTCGAAACGCATGGCGGTTGTACATTATTACCGGTAACTACCCGGAGGAGACGGTGTGCACCGAAGTGACCTGCAACGCACGGCAGCTCCGTTCGCGTACGACGATGGTGCTTGTACATGGCGAAAAAGGACGCGTAATTTTGTGGAACGGCTGCAAAGCACTTCCTCACACTAGGGAGGTTGGAAAAAATGTCCTCAATGCAATCATCCAGAGTCGATTCAGTGAATTATTCGACGAAACTCTTACCACGATCAGCTCCGCCACACTGGAGGAAGGTCAAGAAACGCACGAATTTTTAGAAGCCATTGAAGGCAGTCAAACTCGTCACCAGTACCACTCGCTGCTTGGTTCCCAGCAGGACTTCCGCTTCACCCCTAGAATCTTTAACTTGACCAGTATCAATAATGGTAACTTTGAAGCTACCGAGTTGCAGTACAATCTACGCTCGCAGGATTTACCATCGCCCTACCCATTCCGGCAGGATGAATTGTATAACGTTCGACAGCCAACGATCTTCATGATCGACAACGGTCACATACTGTGGCTGTGGCAAGGCTGGTGGCCGACAGAGGATGGTGCAGGAAGCGATAGTGGTAGCAATAGTGGCAGCGAGAATCACAGTAGTTTCGACAGTAACCGTTCTGGTGAGAATCGTTGGCAAACCGAACGGAAGGTGGCAATGGAAACCGCCGTCGCTTATTGGAATGCAAAACATTCCAACGCTCCCAGGCAGCTGATTCTTGACGAGATTGCAGTTCACAATGGCAACGAAAATGGTGGTACTAAAACGGAACCGGGGCTACCGGACGAGAACGGAAACGGAGCTGTCGATGAAGTTGACGTTACCATTAAGAAGCGGCCAGCTAGCGGTGATGAGCCGAATGATGAGAATTGTGATAATACAACGTCGTTGCGTAACGGTGTGGATGGTGGTGTTCCGGGACAGAAGCAACTGCCGCTGGCCGACGGAATCAACGGGTACGTGGTTTGGGCTGGTTTGGAACCGCTGGAGTTTATCGCTATGTTCCCGGACTGGGAGCAGCGAGATGACGTCGCCGAGATTAATGTGCAGGTAGGGTGGGGTTAAAACTAGGTTATAGGTTTGTTTCGGCTCTTGGTTTTAAATATATATTGGGGTGAAATTGAAAACCACTCTGTAAGATGATGTAACTTCTGATAATGTTCAAGAGCTGAAACAGACAAAAGTCTGGAGAGTGTCGATGGAGGACGAGAACCCTAATAGAGGGATTTCACGCTAATTCACCCAGTAGCCGTTGGCAGAATCCTCGCAGACATTAGTGAGTTTGAAGACAGCGATAATTAAAAAAAACATTTTTGTATATCTACTTGAAATCTCATAAAAAACTAGACGTCCTTTTGAAAAGGATGATTACTTCATTGCGAATTTTTCTATAAAAACAGTAGAATCTACAACATTTTGGTCAAAGAAAAAATTAGGAAATTGTTTATAGTTTTCGAAAAAAAAATTAGGAAAAACTTTGGTTTTCAAGCAGCAACCGATTTTTCCAAACTCACACTCACAAAGCTCCACTGAAATCTAGGAGACTATCGCCAACTCTACACACGAGTTTGCGTGAAATCCCTCATACAATAGCAGAGTAAACAAATAAGGTCAGTATCACTCGTTGTTGGTGCCGTTGGATGGCACTTGAATGTATAACTAACTGTAAATTACCTGCCCCCCGGCTCCCTCTGAACGCATTTCACGCAAATCTGACCATCGCTTTCCCTACCGTGCGCGCGCGTTTCTTGGTTTGAAGCTTCAGCAGCTGTGACATTTGTTGTTGTTTTCTAATAGCAAATCCTTTGTACTCCTCCAAAGTGAGTCACTGTTGTTTGATTACTCGGTCATAATGAGGTTTTCCCCTAACCACTCGTACACTTCTACCGGTTTACAGCACAGCGTGTATTTGCACCATTTTAAACGTCCCATCTCCATTTTCTCATCTCGTCAACAGGATGGCCGTAAATCCGCCCCGCAACCGATCGCCAGCAGCCTTTCGCTTCTGTCCCGCAAGGAGTACCCACTATCGGTGCTACTGGAGCGTCCTCTTCCCGAAGGTGTCGACCCAACCAAGCTGGAGCTGTATCTTCACGAGCAGGACTACCAGGAAGCGCTCGGTCTGACGAAGGCCGAGTTTGACCAGCTGCCCGCCTGGAAGCAGACCAAGCTCAAAAAGGAGCGCGGGTTGTTCTAGAAATATCACCCACAAATTAATTCTTTACCATGAAACACAAGGCGGAGGTGCACAGGCCGATGCTGTGCTTAGAGATTTTAACCATCACTATTTTCTATTTTTTTGGTCTTTGTTTTATACGTTCGTCTGAATCTTTCCTGGCTTTCCGCGGGCAGGTGAGCAGGACTGACAGACACGATCAAATTTTCGATGCGATCGACTTTAGAATTTTTTATTTTGGTAGTCGCTTATTTTTGTTAGAAACTTTTTGCTTTTTTAAACAGTGGCGCTCTCAGCCGATTTTCTACGTCGGTGTTTGTGCTAGTGTTTTAAAAAGGATCGATAAAAGCTGGGAGCGCCTCTTGGGATATCAAATTATGCACACGAAAATATACATTAAAAAAAAAACAATTCTATAACTGAGATTTCTTCTAGTTCCAAAATAGATTTCATTTAGCTGCTCTGCTTTATTTTAAATTGGAAAAAAAAAGTTCTGACTGCGACCTACATTAGCTGGGCATAATATAAGTAACGAATCCTGGAGTGTGGAACCAATTCAACCTATCTAATTGAACCTTAAAGCGCAGACGATTTCATTTCCGACAGCAGCATACAAACTAAATATATGCATAGGTTTTCTCGCCATAAACAAAAAACTTCAAACAAGAGTGTAAAAATGTAATTGTAGTAATGTTAGTACTGTGTATATTCTGTAGTCGCTTAACATATTGGATTATTATGGTGTTTTTGTTTGTTATTGTGTGAAGCAGCCACTTTTTCCCCAGCTATTTGTGTAGATTTTGTTTTGTTTTTCAATAAATTATTCGATGCAAGCAAGCAAACAAAGCCAACCCCTTCTCTCTTGCAGTGATAGCGATGTAAGGAAGTATGTTTTATTAGTAAACTATATTAGCTTTTAGTGCGATTGAGCATCTTCTAACTACGAAAAGAAGCCCGTACTTAAGAAATAAAAAAAAAACAGCAACGAACTGAAATTCGTGACACACTGTGAATTGTGACACACCATTGTGGAGAAGACATTTTATATGAAAAAAAAAAACAAACACTTTTTATGCAAACATGTGTGTGCTGTAACCGAAGCGAAGAAATAAATATTAACAGAGAAAAAGCAAGAGGCATTATCAACTCTGTGTTCCATAATAAAACGAACATTACGATTAGCCCACGAAAACAAAAATAAATCCCATTATTAGAGACGATTGGCATTGTACTGCTGAAATCAATTGAAAAATTGCATATACACATTTACGAGAGTAACACACATTTACTACGCAGCCAGAACAGTATACACACTTTTTTCTAGAACAAAACAAAAAAAAAACGCAATAAACACAATCATTAATACAGCCTCATCTACTAGTGTAAATGATTACATAGTACTCATAATCAACTTCTACCATTGAAAGAAAACAATATACACATATAAAAGTCAGAATACGACAATGAAAGTTTCCCAACCGCATAAAAGAACAGACAAGTGTGATGAAATCAGTTGGCCCAGTTTGATTTACCAAAATATCAACCGAACATTTAAAAAAACTTAAACTAATTTCCACCGTCATTAAAAACAATAGGTAGCAAACAAACAAAAAACACACACACTGGAAGATGTCAACCAATTTTTTATATGTTTCTTCGAAAATTGTAGTGAATTTGATCGAGGAACAGACGACAGAAGAAGGAAGGAAGTCGCCATGGCTGACGGACATAATTTGTATGAAACTAAAGTGCGAACTACTGCTGCATGCAACAGTACATAAGAAATATCACACTGAAAAACACAACTTTTTACCAACAAGCGGCCAGTTTTTCCTAATTTTTCCGAAAGAAAAACCTTTGGAAGGAAACGTGTTCCCCATTCAACTTCAAAATCAGCTGTCCATTGATTCGCCTATCATTAAACTGTTTCTGTATAATTTGATTGCTCAAAAGAACGTTTCCAGCCCAAGAACTTGTAGCTCGATCGCAATTGCTTGTTCGGGATGTAAAAACAGTGGAGACGCAAAACAAGGAATCACTCGGAACGAAAATGTTGCAATCACAAAAATGACTATAAAGCATTTGCAACATCACGGAGCAAAATACGAAGTTTCTGGCCTAGGGGGAAGTCGTTAGAATTTTTGAAGCGAAATAAGATTTTAGTCTGGATTCTGGAAACTGGATTCTACCAGAGCTGATAAATGAATATGAACCGACAGACACGATCCGATAGCACATCGGAAAGCTGGTTATTCTACAATAATAATTATTGTTGAAAAAAAAAAACTACGTATGGATTCAAATCCGAAAGTTGAAAGACTCACTGTTTAGAAACGCGAGGTCTTCATCGATTCAGTACAAGCCAAATCGAAAGTCTGTATGTATGACATTTAAAATATGTACTGCAAAGCACATCCAAAGCTGTTGAAGTGAAAACCGGTTACTAGAAAACTATTTTCCAGAATCAGCGTAACCAGAAAAAATGTTGATATGAAGGATTAGTTCGGTATACATAATTTTTTTCTAAATTATTTTTAATTTTTTTGGTCCTTTTGGCAAGTTTTCATTTTCATAAGTTTATATGCGGAAGACCCTTCCGAATATGAACATATTTTTAGGCACAAATCCTCTACATGTGAGAGGAACTTGCTTTTTTGCATGGCTTTTTAGCCGACTTACCTGATACCTTTTACTACCGTTCAAAGCTTGCATATCATTTGTGTAGAACATGGGACTACTGGGATTTGAACGGTAGTTTGAGTAAGTGCAAATTTTTTTCTGAGTCGCGAGATTAAAGTAAGCTACGATGGGCGAATAGACCCATCGTAACCTTTTTAGCGTGGTTTGAATTTTACTAGGAAATTTAGCAAATTTGTGGAACATATTCTGAATTAATAGCAGTGCAACGGTGTTTTTTTTTAAAAGTTTGGGAAAGGTTAGCCTAACACATCATTAAAGTGAAGACTATTCCCGAAAACAATTGCCCTACGAGAACGATCCGGTAAAGTGTCGCAAATCTCCAATATTATATGGTAAAACAGGCGTTCTTGATAGGACCAATGCACCACTAGCGTTTGGTGATATTCCTGCATCGGGGTCAAGTTGTTTTGGAACAAGAATCGCAACGGAAAAATTCACAGTGACAAGAGGTAAAAAATTGAAAACCAACCATGTTTTCATCACTGTCGCCACCACTGTCGGCGCTCGAAGTCGAAACATTTCTTATGTTCGATTTCAATCGCAATTTAGGTCCGTCCTCGCCAATAACGGAGAGAAAATCGGTTAACAATTGATTCCACTGAGGGTGAATTAATAAGGGGTTAGGGAGCATAGTTCCTATTGTAATTAGAAAAGATCAGTCAAGTTTTTAACCTAAAACATAAAAACCAATAAATACAGACTAATATGAATACAAATGGAACTGAAGGAATGGAGTTTATTTGAAAACCCAATGACATTGGGAAAGTAAGCAGCATAACACGGTGCGTTTCGCAATCGTTGCATAGTGACATTTTGGTTTTGCCCAATGTTGGCAATTTTGATTTGTGGCGCATTTGAAGACATGCACGGCAGGAAAATGATTTTTCTTCTGGGTAGTAGGGTATCGAACGTCTTCGTCAGTGGTTTTCTTCGGCAGTTTTTCTGCAGCAATCTTAGGGAACATACTTAAATGACGTAGCATTTTTTTCATGATTTTCAACCCCCCCCCCCTCTCCCCTCGTAGCATTTGGTCACATTAACCCCCCCTGAAAAAAAAACGTAGCATTCGATTAACCCCCCGTGGTAACGTATATACAACAAAAAATACTTGAAATAAAATCACCATGTCTAGTTCAATTTATTTATCACTCATACACTCGTGACAGCATTTCATATGATTTTCATAAACTTCGCTCTGGATTATGTCTCCTGCTTCGAAGGGTTTGTGTTTTGGTACGAGAAGGATAGATGTTTATGCAACTTCGTGTGATCTATGTCTGTAGAAAACACAGAAAATGTTCCGGAATTCGCAAAAAAACTAATCCTTGCACTTACCAGCTTTGAAAAAAAAAAACAAGTATTTTGTAATTTTCACTACTAAAAGCCACAAAGAAACAACGATTTACTTATTCAAAACAGATTGTGTGTTAGGAAATCAAAGCAATTGTTTATGTAGCAGAGCTTTCAGAAGATTTCAGAATGCCACAGATAAAAAGATTTCGACAGCTCTCGATGCAAAACTTTGTGCAATGTTTTAGTGTATTTTAGTACACATTTTTCCTGTAAAAAATCGGTCTTTCTAAATAAATGCTACGTCGATTTTAATCCAACCACTCCCCCCCCCCCTTGACCAAGCTTGTCACAAAACGATGATATCCCCCCTCCCCCCATGAATGCTACGTCATTTAAGTATGGTCCCTTATGCAAAAGGGGGCCGAAGAAAACCACTAACGAAGACGTTCGATACCCTATTTGGTCATTTTAGGTTGTTTTTTAGAAACTTGAATGTCAAAATTGCGGCTGCAGTAAATTTAGCACCTCTCGATATCATTATGATTACGAAAACACTCATACTGGGGGATATTTGGCCATTTTGGTTTATTTTCTAGAAACCAGAAGCTGCGATCTTAAATTGTCTGGGGGCAAATTTTGAATTGTGTCCATTATCCTGATCATTTTAAGCTGTTTCCCGGAATAATTTTTTGAAATATTTTATGCTGGAAAGTAGGAAGAAACAACAGAAGTTTATCTGCAAATGCCATCGTAGTGGCAAAGTCGGGCACATGCAGAATAACTGACTTTCGGAGAAACCGGAAGCAAATGCTAGAGCGGTCGTCGATAAGAAAGAAGTCGTGTTCATGGTGAACGGTGACAAGAAAAAGTCTTAAACTGGGAAGATCCAGTACTGGTTAGACTCAGGACTCAGTGATTACCTCGTGAAGGATGCAAATCATCTGCGGTCCATACGGAAGCTCACAGATCCTTTCATTGTACTGGTCGACAAAAGCGAAATACTACAAGGTATACAGCCCTAGGGTTGTATGAAATGGTGACGTGGGACTAAACACTGTAATTAGGGGATTTTTTGTTACAAAATATACAGAGTCTGCAGACACAATCAATGTGTTTGCTCAGCGACTGTACGTATTTTAATTTTCAGCCTCCCCTGGAAATCAATTTTTGAAATATATTCAACAACACTCGAAAGAATATCGTTTATATCTGACGATATTATGCCTGTAGTATTTTTCGTGCTAACTCTATATCCTCAAAAACCAAATCCAACAATATTTACGTTACCATAATAAATGGGTTTGTCTTATTTAACTCTGATAAAATCAAATCTGTAATATGGATCTTACTTTCAATATAATATGGAAGCCCTTACAAACGTTCATTAATTGGCAAACATAATATTTTAAACAAAATTATTAACAAGTTCCAACAAAAAACGTAGCAATCAACATTTCCATTTTTGTTTTTTGCTTGATAATTTTTTTCACTTGCCTACAACGTTTATTATGGTAAGGCTTAGAATAATAATAAATCATCTCGGTACTGTTGCTTTTACCGGCATGTTTTCTTACAAGACATCAGTTTTTATTAGGTTCTGAAAGCAGGTTTAGAAATTGTTCAAGAATGTGGATTGTTTCAAACTTCTCGGAAAACTTTTACCTTCGAGACATCATACTAGTCTATGCTCATGAAAGCAAAAATTAATTGACCTATTGGGACGGGGAGACTGCCAATTTTTATTTCGATATTGATACAGAGAATATCACAGGGAACGGATGGTGTCCATTAGGGTGGGGAAAAATTATCGATTTTCCAGAACCAAGTTTTTTTGGTTCCTTTTGGGGTCCCATACAACCCCAAACTTACTTGAAGTCGATTGGTTTTGTCTTCGCTTGGCGCATTGCATTTCAAATTTGTATGAGAATTCATATGGGAAAACCTACTTTTTTGCATTTACTTTTCTAGAGAGCTCAACAATGCTCTAATAATGCACTACATTATGTTGAAGTATAGTATTTTAGATGCCTAACAACTTTGCAAAAGACTGAAGAGCTAGAATGTCCCTAAGAAGAGCCATATCTTTTCAAAGTTGAGTATGTCGATTTAAATGCATAAAATCTTGTTTTCTGCCAACATTACCAATGTACCGGCGTCAGTTGGATTCCCATCAGAAGTAACCTGTTGTAACGAGTTTATACACTTCGGCCAAGTTGTTAGGCATCAAAAAACCTTCCATATGAAGTCATAAAACCTATGGTTTGATCCATTTTGAGCCCTTTAGAATGGAAAATGCAAAAAAGTTGGTTTTTCCATACAAATTTCCATATGAATTTAAAATGCAATGCGCCAAACGCAGACAAAACCAATTGACTTCCAATAAATTCAGGATTGTTTGGGGCCCCAAATAGAACAAAAAAAACTTGTTTCTGGCTTTCTGCTATCAAATTTCGTTTTTACCATATAACGATTCCCCACCCTAGTGTCCATTCACGTCGTCTGTGCTAGGAATGCTCGCATGTAATTGGTTCATTATTCGCGTAAATTTGTCATTGAAACTCTTTATCAATTTTAGCGCTTAGCAATGAAATTAGAGTGATAGCTATCATATTACAAATTTTTTATACATTTTATCTCTCCAACAACATATTGGTTATTGTTATCCATCATGTGGTTATGCTGTTATTAACGTTTGAAATCTGACGCAACATTTGCGTCATTGTTTCATTTCCAATTTTACAGAATGCATTACAGTATAGTAAACAAAGACGTAGTCCCGTAGACGTCAAAAAAGTGCTGCCCCAAAGCTCGAAATAGCCTAGAAAGATCATAGCTTTCTAACCATTTCATGGAAAAAGAAGACTCGGAACATCTGTTATGCCGATGTCCGGCAATTTTTATCAAAAGATATAAGTTTCTCGAGAGAGGTCTTCTGGAACCCTCTGAAATATGGAGAACAAATCCCAGTACGGTTGTGCGCTTCATACGAAGTATAATAGCGGACTGGACTAATGCTATTGGCCAGACTATAACGACCACTTCCAATAGTGATACGTTATCCTGACTAAGCAAAATTAAAAAGGAATATGTCACAAAATATCAAAAAATTGGTCGCAATGACGAAAATACCCAACACGGAAAAAAAACCGTTTCTGTGAATTTTGGTGCCCCTAGTCATTACCAAAACGCGTCAACTTACGTGAAAGTTTGCATAGTAATTGCTCGCCAGGTTCGTTGCTTCAACGTTATGTTTACGAAAAAACTCATTTAAGCCTCTGAAAAAATGTTAGTGGCTGGGGGCACCGAAGTTCACAGTATGACTAAAAACCTATAATCTTTCTAGGGCAGCTATTTTTTCGCTTTTGTTGCTCTTTTAGATCAATATATTTTGGAATATTCTGCTTTCTCGAGGGTACTCGGGAATTTTTTTTTTCACTTAAATAGCATTTATTTGACACGGCACAATACATATTTATGTTTTACGGAGCCAATTGTTTCTAGTGTCCTACTTTATAAAGTATCTTATAAACTAAGCGGAAATTTTTTATCCTCGCTGGCGACTACGAGCTAAAATTAAATCTAATTAAAACTAACATGTTGTTTCTGATCGTTGGTGTTTAAATAGCCATATAGTGTGTGCCACTGAGCCACGATATCACGGAAGGCCTTGGGTTCTCGGTCCTGACTAATTCGTGTGGGGTTCCGACGCTGGTTTCAAAATCCAGGTCCAAACATGTTCTTGTCGTTTTGTTGAATGTAGACGAAAGGTAGTGGGACTAGACTAGGGCATGGATGGATTTCAGGAAAATGTATATGAGGGACGTGTAGGGTAGGTTTGCCAAGACATCACGAACAGGAACAGTTGGTAGCCTACTTCCAGCCCGAAGGGAATCTATTAATTTAGACCAATTTAGACATGACCAAACAATATGCTCTATGTCGTGATAACCTTCATCACAGGCACAGATACCGCTTTCGCCGAGCCCAATACGACGAAGATGCGTGTCTAATCTATAGTGATTGGACATAAACCGAGACATAATGCAAATGAAATCTCGACCTACATCCAGCCCTTTGAACCCCGGGTTCGTCGATACTTTGGGTATAATGGAATATAACCACCTTCTCAGTTCCCCTGTAGTCCATGAATTCTGCCAACTGATGATCGTATTCTGACGTACAAAAACGCAAAATTCATTAAAAGCAATTGGTCTTCGATAAATTCCACCGTTTATCGAGAATAGTAATAGGTAAATAGTTAGATACTTTGATGCTTCTGGTGATGATTTGTATTTGCGCTCGCTGCCCATGTAGGCCCGCCGGGCTCTGACAAGAAAGATACTCATCGTTCGTCGTCGCAATGAGTTATCTTCGCTCGCAACACTGTCCGAGTCAGTCGGATACCACGGTGATGCAACCCTTATTTTCCGTCGCAGTCGTGGAGATGCAGAGGTATACGACTGTTACACCTCCTTCCTTACAAAATTTTTCCCTACCCTAACGATCGTAAGGACGTGGCTGACGCCATTATCGATCCATACAAAGCGGTAGCTACTGAATTGTTCTACACTGAAGATGGAAAACAAATCCCAAGTAGCCATATACGTGGTTCTTTGTACAACTTTACTAGCTCAGATCGATCACGGAGGAGTGACTACGAATTATGCGGTCGTCAAGCTCAAGCTCTGTTCGAGTTCAATAGTTTTCCGTGAAGTGGTTTATTCTGAATAACGACTTTCTGAGGATTAGTGCTTTCTGGATAGCAGTTTTCTGGAATTTGGTTTTCTGAGGAAAAAACTTCGGTATTTATTTTTTGAAGGATAGTTACGAGAAACTGTTGAAAAAATCGTTGAAGGTACCCTGAGAGCGCCAATATTTTAACTATGCAAGGTTTCATTTCTTATAAAACAATATAAAGCCCCTATTACATAAGACGAGGCGAGCAACTCGCAAAATTTTGTATTAGAGAAGGCGAGTGAAACTTGGCTGGTTCGCCCAACATTCAGCCGACTAGCTATCTGCAATACCAAAATTGGTCAGACGAGTCACGCGCCGCTCGCCTTGTCTTCTGTAATGATGGTCTAAATTTCCAGAACTTAAATTTTGAATACTAAAAATTCAGCTCACAATGACTATTATGACGAAAAACAAATTAAAATTTACTCTTCGTTAAAAAAAATCTTGCATTTCTCTTTTCGAAAAATACTCTTACATTTCTCTATTCTGGATTTTTCACCAAAAGTTTAATAATAGCACAAAAAAATCAACTTATTTCTTTCTCAGAGCGGTGAAGACAAAAGTTAAAATGGTGACGGTGAAAAATCAACGCGAATAAGGCATAGAATTCACAAATTTCAGTAAAGTGGTTGTCATCGGAGTTAAAATCAATTCAACGTTACTAATCATGAACTTTATGCTGGCAGAACAAGATGGTAGGTACAGCACGAAGATCTTATACTCTAATATCACATTGATGAAATTGTATCTTTTCGCTTCCCTTCAGTCTAGCTGCCATGGGCATCCTCGCCGTAAGCTAGCGGCACTATGCCATGCATCAGTTGGTTGCCCAAATACTCGTTCTGATGAAGACCAGCACCAGCACCGGCTGTTGAAGCGACCGTTGAAGTGGATGATGACAACGAAGACGACGACGACGAGGAAGGTGAGGAAGAGACGTTCACATCGACCTGCATTAATTGCAGCTCCTGTTGAGCAGAATCCGAGACCGTACCAGCCGGTTGCTGGTAGTGGTGACTAGCGTTATCCATCGCAGGCATCGCATAGCCATAGAAATTGTCCACCTTCGAAAGGTTGTTGGCAAATCCAGCCGGTCGAATGATCGGTTGCAACGGGTACTGATGCTCCTGCGAATCGACACTCGATTGGGACGGCGGTATCAGCGAGAATGCATCCAATGGTGGTTCCGATTGATCTCTTTCGACTATTACGACATCCGAATTGACACTTTCACAGTGACGCTCTTGTTCTTCTTGCTCATCCACTGGTTGATTGGTAATTCCATTCGAAGGAGAACCGTGCTCCGTATCGTTGATATCCTCATTGGATTCGTGCTTGGCTCGATGAAGATGGTATTTAAGCTCACTGATGGACACAAACGTACACTGGGAACACTTGTAGAGAAGATTAGACGCCACATCTGCGTGCATTCGTTCCAAATGCTTCCGATACGTTGTGCTCTGAATGCTGGTGTAGTCACAATAGGAGCACCGATACATGTGACCCGCCGAGTTGTGCCTCATTTTATGCCTGCGGATAGCATTATGATCATTGGTCGAATAATCGCAATTCTGGCATTTAAACTTCTTCTCGTCCGAGTGTTTTGCCACGTGCGATATCAGCAGATATCTCGTTTTAAACAGCATCCCACAAATGGAACACTTCAACCGGCCGCCATCGGCGCAACTCGATTCCACTCCGTCAATCGAGTGTTTACTTTCTACGTGAGCCTTCAAAATCTTTTGATTGGAAAATTTTAATCCACATTTGACGCAATTCACCGGCTGCAGCGATTGATGGGTGTTGGTTTCATGTTTTCTCTCGGCATGTCTGTCTTTCGCTTGCTGATTTTGTTCCCGGTGAGACCGGCGATGGTTGCGTAGTTGCTTGTTATTTTTGAAACCTTTATCGCAAACGGCACATATGAAATTCTTCTCGTCCGAGTGGATTTTCATATGGGTGTTGTTCAGCCTGCAGAGCACCGGTGTTTTGAAGTTGCACAAATGACACGAATAGAGCTCCATATCGATCGAATGCTCGCGCCAGAGATGGGTATGTAGGGTGTTCCAGTTTCGAAACTCTTGAGAACCACACTCAGGGCATCGAATGCCATCCGAAGCTGACGTCGCTTCGCCTGCTTGCACGTGACATCGTTTGTGGTAGGCTATGGTTTCGGGTTGTCTAAAGCGAGCACCACAATCCAGTAAATCACATTTGTAGCCTTCTTCCATCGGGGTCAAGTTGGTGTATAGTTTCTTCAGCTTGGTAATCCCAGTTTGCTTAGCTCCTTTCGGACGGCCACGACTGCGGGTCCTTTCTCGGCTGGGTAGATCGCTACTGGATATGTGTGACAATTGAGCCTCATGTTGATGACTAGCGGAGGCTGCTTCAATGTTGATTTGCTCTAGTTGACTAAGAGGTGTAACAGTGTTCGATAGCGATCCAGGAAGACATTGTACCTGCGGTTGAGATGAAGTTGCGGGTGGAGGAACAACTAGTGGCGCATGATGTTCCATTAAGTTGTCGGATACATAGATTCGACCCTGCTGGGGAAGAGGTGCCGCTGGCAGAGGGGTCCCGGATTGAACGGATGGTTCGGGCGAGGTTTTTGCTTGCACTGGTGGATCGAGATTTATGATTTCCTCCGCGCACACGAACAGGATATCTTCGTCGGTTTGATGATATTGTTGAGAGTCCGGTGGTTCTATTGGAGGTGCCGGCAGCTGCTGATGATCAATAAGGTCGTTTGTTTGCGTTGGTAATCTGGAATACACAGTATTAGACAGTAGAATTAGTAACGTAATCGCATTTAGTAAAAATTATGGTATCTTCCTATCGTAGTACTAAATCATGTTAAAATGTAACATCTCACCTCAAGTGCTCCGTTTGGCCTGTGTACGCCACGTTATCAGCTGCAGTTCCCGGCTCGATAATGATAAAATCATTATTAAACTCCGGCTGGTACGAGTCCTGTTCGGTTGGTAAGTTTCCACATATTGCGTTGCAGCTCTGTATTTCATGATATTGATTGTCCGTTCCGGAATAGCTATCCATTTCCTCAGATGAGGCAGGTTCATCCAGAACGTTTCCGAAGTCGTCCTCGTCTAGCTGGTGCCCCGCGTGATCGTTCTCTTTTTCCAAGCTGACATTCTCCATGCTTTGTGTGCTATTGTTGTTGCTAGAGTTCGGTGGTAGTAAGTTTTGCAACTGGAGCTGATCGATGGTCATAAGATTGAGTTCGTCAACCGATTTCAGATGAATCGTTGGTTGCTTTAGAACGCTAATGTTCTTGATAAAAATTTTACTCTTTCTTGGTTGTGATTGGAGCATTGATTCCGTACTGGCAACAGTGATCGCTGGCGGTGTCGCAACCATAGGTGGTGTCGAGGAGTTACTACTACAGGTGGGATTGGGCATTAGTACCAGGTTTAGGCCTGAACATCCCATGGATGCCGTTCCGACGCTTGTAATCGAAGTGGCTGGGCTCACCACCTGAGGTGGTGGAGTCGTGTATAAGCTTTCACTGCTGCTAGTTCGGCTCATTTCACATGTTGAACTTATACTTGGAGGAGTTATCGACAGCAAAGGGTTTCTCAAGATGTCCACATTTCGAATAAAAATTTTGCTCCGCTGGGGAATCGTGTTGCTCCCATCGCTTATTGCCACCGGTGGTGATTGACTGTTTGGGCTAGGAACGGGAACAATAAAACTATACTTGCTTTCGTGCAGTCCTGAGGGATTTTGAAAAACATTATCTACGTTTTGGGCGTAATTTGCGTTCTGCAAGAGTGAAACATTTCGAATAAAAATTTTTCTGCCTTGCTGTTGCTGTTCGTGCTGCTGCTCCGCTTGTTGTTGTTGTGCTTGTTGAACGTTTTCCTGCTCAATAACGTCCGGTTTCTTGAGCAATTGCACATTCTTAATATAAATTCGACTTTTATTTTGTTCTGGTGCGGTCTGTTAAGAAAAATACTTCCCATTATTCGTTCGAATATCGTAACATAATTTAAACTTACCATCAGAGAAGGTGTTGAAACTGGAATCGTGATGCTATGTTGAGTTGTATTGCTATTCGGTGGTTCGGACGGCTCAGATCGAGGAAACCTCCGGTCTACCAGAACTCGCATTTCCGAAGGACACATCATATGATCATCCAGTAGGTGAAGCTCCAAAGAACTAAGCTTGTGAAACTTGTTACCACATGCGGGACAAGCCATTACTTCTAGATTTACTCGTTCCCTATTAGCATGCTGAGCATGGGTATGTTCCCTCAAGTTGCGATCTTCTATAGTAACAAACGGGCAAAACTCGCAGCAATAAACCACCAGTTCAGCTTCCTCTCGGGTTTCTTGCTGGTCAGCCGACAAGTACCGCTCGGCTGTCCCAGGTAGCTGTACCATCGCAGTTCCCTTCTCCAAAGCTCGCAGGTCACCCAGTTCGCGCTTGATAGGTTCCGATTTATCTTCACATTTGATATCGGTAGAACTGCTGTTGGATTGAGTTTGTTGTTGGTACTGCAGATTAATTTGTTTCGGAACCTTGACAAAAATACTCGGTAGGACAACATCATTCGGACCGGATGACCCACTCGGCAGACCGGAGCAAACGGTTATTGAGTTGCTGTAGGTAGTAGTCGAACTGCTCCCCCCGGTGTAGACTATTGAGTTTGCTGGAGGGATAGTAGTGAAATAGGGGGAAGGGCTGAATGTAAGATGAGTTGGTGAATCGGTAACTTGCAGCGGAGAATTGATTGAATTCGAAGCCAGCTGATGAGGAAGAAAAAGTATTGCATTATAGTTCTGAAGGATTGCAATAGCGAAACAACATACCATCGAATCGAACCCAAGGCTCTCTGTGCATTGATTCTGAAATATATCCATAGTGCTGTGCTGTTATTTCACGCCCATTGGATTAACATTTTTGATCACACGACACGAAAGACTAACAGTGTTGAAATTTGACCTATAAATCAGATTAAATTAGGATTTTTTTCTGAGCAAAACGGTTTGTTTACGTTGTTGCCACGGCTGATGCTTCCACTTTCCATTACATTTTGACAGCTGATGATGGTTCTGATCTTCGAGGGGCTCACGAATGAACAATACAGATATAAATTATTTTGTGGTGTGTAAAAATATGACGAAACCATTCGATATTATTTTAATGTTAGTCACATTTATTTTCTTTCTATTTATTTAATCATCGCGGAATTTCACATCGCTAAGCAAATTATGACGTATAGAATTTATTTTGTTTTTGAATTTTTATTACACTCAAAGTATGTTTGGACTGTTCGGTCTTAAAAAACCTGGCGTGCTGCCCGAAGCGCACTGTAAAATTTGTCAGTTTTTACTAGAGATCCTCAGAGGGAGAGATACGCGATGAAAAAAACCGATGATTTGGCAACTAGGTTTCACATATCAGAGGTGCCAGATCTCTTCTCAGAGCGCAATGTTCACTAACTTTTTTATTCGGCTCGTATAACTGATGGTGACGGTGGAAGTCCTGGGAATAATAAAGTGCATCATAAAAACCGTGAAGGTGTTAAATTTTATGTTTATGTTTAATTTTATATACTTTCATCATTATTCTGTAGACCATACAAAGGGTTTGTGAACCACCAGTTGAAAATCACTGTGATGAAGCAACTTTGGAGCATTCTCAATTCATGTTTTAGCAATAAAACATGAAAAACGTGCAAAAATAAATATATTCTTTATTGAACCTTATTGCAATACCTTTCAATGTGTAACCTTTCTTGTTCGTTTGGCTCGAATTTTGACATGTTCGTTTGGCTCACAACACTCTCTTCGCATATCTCTCCCTCTGAGTATTGCTAGTTTTTACCCACCACCGCACGTGCTTAGTTCATAAACAATTATCTGTCATCTCTTACTTGCGTGTGCGTCTTAAATCGCGATGTCGTTCCTTCATTACTGGGTAGATTTGCACTGACCCAGTAGAATAAAGAAATTCGCTATTAAATACTTTCATGGTAAAACAGCCCTCAGGATTTCACCTGCGCCAAAATGTTACACCAACGCATTCGGTCCATGGCAGCTTATCTCCAGTTTCTTGAGCGTCCTACATTTCCGAGATCTTGCTCCACTTGATCCAATCACCTAGCTCGTTGCGCGCCTCTACGTCTCGTGACGGCCATCGTCTCATACACCGCCGAAGTTGGGCCTAAGCACACGTCATTCGAAAACGGCTAGTGCTTGTAAATCCTCCTCGAGCATTGTCCATGCCTCGTGCTCGTGGAAGACTACCGGTCTTATGAGCGTCTCGTACATTGTGCTCTTGGTATGGGGGTGAAATTTGCCAGACCTCAACGTCTTGTGGAGTCCATAGTAGGCATGACTCTCAGCTACAATACGTCTGCGGATATCTCAGCTGTATTTATTGTCTGACGTTACCAATGACCTGAGGTACACAAATTCGTCAACCACCTCGACATAATCTTCGTCGATCACTACGCTACTGCCTATACGAGACCTATCGCGCACGGTTCCAGATTCTTGGTCTTCGACGTATTCATCTTCAATCTAGCCTTTTCTGTTTCGCGTTTCAGTTTGGTGTACTGTTCAGCAACCGCCTGGAACGTCCTTCCGGCAAGTTCCATTTTCGAGATAGTGTCGTAAACGGCCTTAAAATCGATGAATAGGTGGTGCGTAGAGACTTGGTAGTCGCGAAACTTTTGGAGGTTTTGTCGCAGCGTGAAGATCCACAAAACCGGCTTGATAACTTCCCACAAACCTTCTTGCTAGCGGCGAATGACGGCGAAAAATGATCTGGGAGAGCACTTTGTAGGCTGCGTTGAGAATCGTGATCTCACAGTTCCAGAGTTCTCACATTCCAACTTGTCACCCTTCTTGTATATTGGGCATATTACACTCCTCCGGTAGCTGTTCTGTATCTTAGATCCTGACTATCAGCTGAACCAGACAAGAAGCCAACCTTTCCGGGCCCTTTGATGCCATTCTTTTCAGCTGAGTTGTTCTTAAGCAGCTTGATAGCATCCCTAACTTCACTGATCGTGGGGAGCGGTATGTCTCCCTTATCCGCTGTGCTGTCGAAGTCGTTCCTCCTACGGTCCTAGTCTTTTGCCTCTACGCCATTCAGGTGTAGTGTAGTGTAGTGTTGCTTCGTTCATCCGTCAAGATCCCTCCATCTTTTTCCCGACACATTTCAGCTAGCGGCACAAAGCCTGTGTGGGATGCGTTTAGTTTCTTCTAGGATCTACGTGTTTCTTGTCAACGATACAGCTGCTCCATTTCCTCACACTCCGTCTTTTTCAGGCAGCGCATTTTGTCCCGAAATGGGTCTGCTGTCTTAATCTCTGTTTGTATCGACTCACGTTACAACGGGTCCTTTGCTACATTCTTCTCGTCTAGAATCGTTTGACACTCCTCGTCGAACCAATCTTTACGTCAACTCCTCTCGACGAATCCAACAGCACCTTCCGCTGCGTTGTTGATGGCTGCTTTCACAGTACTCCAGCTTCATCCAGAGAAACTTCGGTAAGCTGTTCTTTATCCGGCAAAGGTTTTATGCGTACTCAGTAGCGACTTCGGGGAGTTTAAGTCGCTTCAGATCAAACCGACAACCGAAAGTCTTTGGCTCATTTTGATTTCCGGTAGTCACTTTTCCTCATGAATCCTGGAAATTACACAGTGCCTCTTTGCCGTGTTTATAGAGCTCTGTGGGTAGTCTGTTTGATCTCCAGTATATCGGGAACTCAAACACTGTTATCGTTTTGAGCAAGTCATGATTAACTCTTCCTCCGCCTCCTTCCATTGCTCCGCTATTGAGCACCATCGAAAAGCTGCTTCAACCTGTCGACCACTTCCCGCTCGCTCGTGATCAGATTTTCCTCCTCATCCTTATACATATCTGGACTCGGTGTGTAGCCCGTACGGGATTGGTTTACCTTCTAATACAACTTATGCGTGTCATTAGCCCGAAACAGTTGCTATGAATTCCGTAGAAAGTCTTATTTGCAGCTGCAACTCGTTTGATTTTGCGGCTCACTTCATTGTCACATGTCAAAAGGGTATCAATCAACCACTTCGAAGATTTCTCAATCTAGTTCCACCTCAGCCGCGACACTACTAGCACTACCACGTTCTCTGCTAGTTGCCATGTACTTTGTTTCGGCAGAGTTGATGACGAGCCCCAACCACGCCGCTTCTCTTCTACAGGGCATAAACTTCTTTTCCACAGCTCTACGGTTTTCCCAGTTATGTCGATGTAATCCGCAAAGCCAAAATGCATTTGAAATTTTGGGGCTTATTACGGGAGTCAATTCACGGTAAGAACGAAGTGAAAAAATCTCACGGTGAAAAAGGACGCGTGCAAATCAAATGGGAATCATTTGGGGATTTTTCGGTTGCTGCGTACGAGTGATATAAAGCGTATGCTCTCGTTAGTAGGTAGTTTAATACTAATTATATTTTACATAATATGTACATGAGATGGTTTGAGTGTACGTGTATCTGTCGATCGATTGTCGAAGATCGAGAGATCGTGTGAGGTTGAGAATGAGTTACGTTGTGATGTCTAGAATGAGTTACCTGGTCGGTGATTATAACGAGGCGAGTTGGTAGGGTTACCAATCGAGATCGCCACAATCACTTTCACCGTGCCTATTACGGTTGTCACTTCACCGTGAAATGACTCCCGTGATAAGCCCCTTTGTGTGGATGGTGCCGTGCTTTTCACGTTTTCTCTTCATACTGCTCCCTCCAAGGCAATGTTGAGCAGAAGGTTTGAAAGTGCGTCCTCTGGCTTGAGTCCATCCAACATGACGAAAGCGACTGGTGTTAATACTGTTAATCCAGCGTCATCCGAATCAGCTTAATCAATTTCGTCGGAAAATTTTTCTATCATTCTCAGTCACAGCGTATTTCGCTTGACTAAGTCGTACGCCACCTTGAAATTCAAAAACAGATGATGGGTTTGCAGGTTGCCTTCCTGAAACTTATCCAGAATCTAGCCAACGGTCTCAATATTATGAACAATAGACGGGAGACCCAGCTGGTCTCGAGGTACGATGCTGGCCTAACAAGCCAGTCGTCGTAGGTTCGAGTCCCGGCTCGGGAGAGACTGTTAGTGTCAGTAGGATCGTAGCGCTAGCCCCGCAATTGTCCTGTACACTTAACAGTTGGCTGCAAAGTCTGTGTATAATAAAACAGAAGGTCGAGTTCCGAATCGGAATGTAGCACCTAGGCTTTGCTTTGCTTAGACGGGAGAGCACTTTATACGCAGAATTTAGCTTTTAGAATAGTAAGGTTAGTGAAATAGAGGTCACCAACGGAAAACTTCTTCAAACATAAAAAACACGTCTTAATACGCAAAGATTTATATTAACATCAAATCGGAGCTGAAAAGTCGATTGTAGGAGTTACGAAAAAATGGCTTCTGGCTGCTAACGTAAATAATCAGAGGAAACATACACCGGATTGAGAACCTACATACAGCTGTGTAATTACAGTCTACTTGAGTTTACTCTACTAATCGATTGAAAGTGATAATGACGATTCGTATTTAATGTATTTAACACTGCTAGAATAATCTTATGAAAATTGTTGTTACAACCACTTAGGAGTATACGATTATGTGTGTGTGTTTGTTTGTGATAATTACTGTTGGGGGCAAACTAGGAATAGCTTTTCATAAATATGTAACTGTCAGTCGTAAATCTACGGACAAGACACGGGGATAATACGATTACGTAAATATTGAACTTAAACATACGGTTAAAATCCTTTTTCGTCAAAAATATATAAATCTAGGTCGGAACCTAGACCACGGTTTCTAATCAAGTGCTAACGTTCACGCTGGCCGTAGGTTTCGGTGTCTCCTCATTGCTGTTGGTTGGCGTAATGTTATTGGTGGTCGGTGTCGTCGTCAGACTAGTAGTCGCTACGGCTAGTGGTGCCTTTCTGCCTGCCCTTGATTCATCATCGATGGGCGATGTGTCTTCCTCGCCGGAAGAAGAATTACCCACCAAACCTCCCCCAGCACCATTGGTAGTGGCAACGAACTTCAAAGTCGTGGTAGTCGGAGTTTTGACCCCGGCTAAAGTCGGCTTCGATTCCGCTGTCTCTCTGGTTATCATATTTTTGTAAGCTGCACAAATGCATTCGCACACGAAACGATACTGACTCTGTGAAAAGTGGAGGGTTGTTAAAACTTGAAGTAAAACTTACGAATTCTATTACGGTTACTTACCACATTTTGCACCATGCAGGCGCGTTGATCTCGCATAGCCTGTACGATGTCCAACGGATAGATTGGCTCCTTTTCCTCCATCAGTGCCAAGGCGGTGTCCATCAGGATTAACACGCCCGTTCGTCCGATACCAGCGGAACAATGAACAATAATTGGTGGATTGGCAGCGCTGATGTATCTAAAACGAAGTGATTAATTGCAATCATTTGAATTTGAATGATCAATCACAGTTAACGTACTGATGCACCGAGGTTGAGGATGGCATATCATTCGGACTTTCGTCGCTATCGGTGTGAACGATGCGTCGCTCGGACATATCCAACCCGCCGTTCTCGTCCATCGTTCGTAGTTTTACGTTTTTCAAGCTGGCTTCGATTTCCTGTAAAAGGGTGGTATTTCGAGCGGCCCGCACTTTTTCGGTAAACTGAAGGAACAGTTCCGGATTAGCAGGAACACCATGATCGGGCCAGGCTAGATACTGCATGTGCTGAATAGTTCTAATCTCGGCTGTCTTTTCATCGGTCAGTACTAGATCTCGAAACACGAAACTTCCCGTTTCGTCCGGTTTCTCGGTGATGCATTTGATGGAAAACCCTTCCGACAGGGCTAGCGGTTCCTCGTCGGCCGATGGCCAGTATTGATGGCATTTGGGGCGACCTCGTTCCATCACGGTGGTAAGCATTACCACTAAGTGGCTGCTTTCCTGCTGAACCATTCGCCAGAAATCGTTGACAGTAGTCGAGAGCGGCCCTTGGGTTGCGATGTACCGATTGATTGTCCCCGTTGGCGGGATTTCCATGTTGACGTAGTTTGCGTTGATGTAGTCACCGCTTTCCGCATTCAGCAGTACTACACGGGTACAATCGTCTGAAAAAAAGTAAACGTTCGATAGTGTTTTTAATAAAAACGATTCTAATTATCATACTCACAAGGCGAAATATCACGATAGCGATTTTTATTCATGTTTTCATTCTTCCTAGCTTCCGTGATAGCTAGGTCAGAATTTTTCCTGTACAATTGTTCGTACTGCGCCAGCAAAGAGCCGGACGCCAATCCGTCGCTCAATAAAAGCAGCGATTGTGTAAACAGCTGATCGCCGTTCAATTCTCCCCGCATATCATTCTCCTCTGGAACGTACTGATACAGTGGTTCCTCCTCCGTATAGTCGACTAAGGCATTCGGTTTTAACGTGAGCATCAGCTCACCCCCTTGTCGGGAAGCTCGTATTAAATTCACAACCTGTTCGTGCATCATGGTGCTCACATCGCGCCCGTTGATCATCACCAGCTGATCGCCCTCGCAGATCCGCGGCGTGCTTCTGTCTGCCGGTGTGTGCGGTGCCACCCGTGAAACCTGTACCGGAAGGTTAAGATCGACGCCACCCTTCACGTTGAAACCGAAGCGTCCCTGTTCGTCTGCCGCCAGCCGGATAGTGACCAGTCCCTCCTCGTTGGGGACGGTGTTTTCCGGATTGTTGATGCCATTGTACGCTGGCGGCGAGTCGAACATGTTCGGAATCTGGGCGTCGTACGTTCGACCGCAGTGTTCGATGAAAGTAGGACTACAAATAATTATTCATTAGTAATTACTTTCCGTTAACTAGAAAAATTGTAACTTACTCATCGCCCTGCTGTTCCCAGGCCTTCCGTGGAATCGATGGTGTTTTCGAAGTAACTTTATCGTACGTACGGGTGGCTTTCGTGAGCGATAGAAGCGATAGTTGGTTCTTGTTGCTCGCGCCATTTCCATTGCTGCCTTCGTTGCTGGATCCGTTCAACAGTGGGGACTGTGGCTGGGAAGGACACAGCAATCGTTTGCTCGGTGACCGTATAAAAATTTTGGCAACCTTGCCACGCTCTCTGCTCTCCTGGACGGCTTGCAGCTCGGTGCGGCCGGAATAGTGAAATCTAATCAACAAAAAAAAATCGCTTGCTTGAATAAAATCTTATCTTGTTTGGAGTACTATAAGGAACACCTACTTAGAACCTAAGGTTAATGGCAGGAATCGCGGTGAACGGTGCGGTCTTTGCAGTCTGAAAAACGAGTGATGCTCAACACACGCTTTCCATAGTGTTTTCGCGTTACGATGTGAACCCATACTGAAACCGAGCAGCGTGTCGTAGTTTTCCGACTATCCGGATTTGCAGTGAAGGTGAAGTGAAAAAAATTAGTGTGTTTTAACAGCTATTGCTTCGGATATGAGCAACTTACCGGTTCACGTCGCAGTTGAATGAAGAAATCTTTTCGTTTGAATGACACCTTAACCATCTTAGACCAGGAAAAGGTATTGACGCGAATACCATTTTGGTAGACTAGCAATCCTATGGACGAAACGCCCAGATTCAGTTCTTTACCGGTTGAATCCTGAAAAAAAACCCACGGTTAGTTATTTAAATTGTTGTGTGGCTACAAAAAGTAAATACCGTCGCTCTGTGAAAGTCTATTCCGTACATGTCTAACCGTTTGGCATGCTCGAGATAGTTATATTCGGCATCCGCCGGTAACTGCCCCCGGTGAAGCTTGTGCAGTTCTGATATCCGCCGTTCGGTTTCTTCGTTCTGCTCAGTCAGCAGCTGCATTTCACTAAGATATCCGTATGTGTGATCCAGAGGATTGTAGTCGCCCAGCTCAGCTGTAAACAATCAATCGTACTGGCTATTTTTGTTAGGCAATAATAAAAGGGCACACTTACACTGCACTGTGTAACTAGCGAGCAGACAGGCGGTATTTAAACCTACTGGCAGTTTGCCCTGAAAAATATCCCGTTTTATCTGCAGATAGAACTGGTATCTCGTATACTCTTCGTGTAATCGGCTCGGATCGGTTACATAAAATTTTACCCGGAAGGCAAGCGTCGGACTGGAGTCCCCCGAGAGGCGCACAGAATTCCATTGTTTCCGAAAGGGTTTGTTCGGATCCAACCATCGGCCCGAACCCGCTGTTGCCGATTCCGAGTTACTACTGCTCTTGACGCTGTTACCGCCATTTACTCCGCTGGTAGAGCTGTTTCCGCTTGTGCCTGTACCACATTTTGGTTGAAACTGCAGCCCAAAGTAGTCCCGTTCGGTAAGTTCCAGATGCCGGAAGACCTGCTCGAGAAGATCGGCTCCCTTCGCCTTCTTCTCTAGCTGGAAGGTGTGGGTGCTTTCATCGAGAAACAGAACGGTCACCGCTTTGGTTGGGACTTTCCTGTCGCGCGCCAGCTCGGCACTTCTTACTTTGTACGAACCACTGAAGCCACCCAATCGGACCCGCTCAAGCATCGCTGGCCATCGTTGTTATCGCACCGAAAAGAGCTGAAATAAGACAATATTTGATTAAATTTTAGTTAAGAAACTGAAGCAAAAAATATTTATAATGATGAAATGTTTTCACGGACAAGTTTCGTTTCTTAGAATTGACGAATTCAAACGCATTGCTTTTGGTGTTCGTTAAACATGTTTATCGTTAAACATGAATGGCTTCCATTGTGGTCGTCATTATCGTAAAGGTACACTTTCAAGGAAATATGAGTCAGCATCTTGGTGTATCGATCTTTCTTTTAGATTATTTTCAACTAGAGGTTACGACAAAAAATGCTATGCCTTATCAACAGCCTATGGATTTCACTCTTTCACTCTTTTTTCTTTGCAACTATTTCTTGACAATTCTAGCAACACGCTGCTATCCGGCATATCTGGATCGTCACACTTCGGTGTGCTTAAGGAATTATGTAAAGTAATGTAGCGCAGGCAGGTTTTACGTTCGATTGAGTAGAAAGTAAACAAATTCATTTAGTTCCAAGCATTCAAAAGGTACTACTAAATGGAGCTTCAAATACCGACTCTTTAGGAAAAAGTTAGAAGGTGGTGTTCAAGGCGTTGCGGGCACCCCTGCTTCGGACAAATTGCTCGATCATTGCTATACGTTGGGTATCATCACTTTCTAATAAATATTGGCTTCTAGTAAACAATAAACTTCTTATAAGCATCGGACCGTCGACCGCGACATGTTTTTCGCTGACCGTTTCCTTTTTTACTTCCAAGGATGTCACTGTAGGCAATTGATGCCTGCTCTTGACGTCTGTGCAAGGCGTGCGCGCACTTGATTCGACCTTGAATCTTAAATGGAAAACATCAAAATCCATTTGACTTTGGCACAGCTATCGAGGTCCAATACCTTTTATAAAACGTTTTCTGAGATGCAGAAAAAAATTTATTTAACACTTTTAAAGTTAGTCTTAAATCAAACGGCTGTTATTAACTGTGTGGGAGTAGTAGCAGGACACATTGATGATACAGTGAATGTCACATTCCTCTTGAGTTCGCGATAGGGTCAACACTCTCGCACACGGATCGATGAAATATGAGCAAGATTAATAAGTGTCAGCCTCCTTACCGTTCCAGCAGCAGCAGTAGGCAGTAGATATCGGTCCGCTTGTTGATGGATTTATTGCGCGAGCTTAACAGCACACAAACACAAGCGAGATGGAAAAAAAATCTCCGCACTCAGCAGCATCAACACGATGAGTAATCCAACGCTTACGTTCGTCCCGGCAATGCAGGTGCAGGATTAAGCAAAAAAAAAAGACTATCTCGCAGAACAGCTTTCGGTTAATAAGCAGCTAACAGGTAGTATGCGTAACTAGTTTCTGGCATACAATACCCCGCACGGTTAACGGTGATTTTCTGTTGTGCCGAGCGGGTCGCCAATGATTGAACGAATAAAAACCAAAACACGCACGAGCGAAAATGACCCTTTTTGGGGGATTCAACACGATTAACAGCCAGCCAAAGTAGAACAAAACGAGACAAGGAAAAAAATGCTAACCATAGACAGGATGTGCAGAAAAAGCGGAAAACACAGCTAGCACTGCATGAAACCGTTCAACTATTCGCGAATCTAGTATTACTAAGCGTTATTAAGGATGTGGCACTAGTTTAGCTGAGAAAAATACACTTTTTGAAAAGAAATTTGCAATAAATCACAGCGGACGACCGACCGAATGTCTACGAAAAAGGGGCGTACAGAGACTTTTTTGCTCACTGGATGACTGCTGTTGTCGCGTTATGCTTGTGTGCGAGTTGATGATGACAGGACGATGATCAATGACAGCTGACACACCGGTGGTCGCTGTAGACCGGTCGTTTTACGGTATGCTGAAGTTTCTTACACTGAAGTAAAACATCAAAAATATTCCTCGCTTATAGTGGGATTTGTTTTTAATTGTTACGTTCACCAGTCACGCATCCCGCATAATCAATAACCATAGAACGTGCCTAACAATTAGTTCATGATATAATCTCTCATACAGTGAGTTATCGTTAAACAATATGAATTATCATTAGTTTAGGGTTATCCTGCTTTCCACGAGCGGACAGTGCACGCAGCCCATTTTGACGTTATCGCTCGTGAAAAGCTGGATTGGTTATACGAGATTGCCTTTTCTCACATTTATGTTTCACAAAATGAAAACCCTTTTTTCCGTCCTTCCTGTTAACATTTTGTTTGTTTGATGGTTCAAGAAAAATAATTGGCGAGAAAATTATTAGGCAACTACAGCAACAGGGGTTTTCCGTCCCACCATATCCCTTTTTGTCCTTTAAAGCATTTTGTATACAAAAATAGACAGCCCTAAAATCGGTTTCATTGCACGAATATTGAGTTTCAAAATCTATGTTCTAGCAAAACTAGATTCACCATCTATTGGCCTCCCGCATAATCAATAACCATGAACGGATGATAATCCATATGGTTTAGCGATACCCCATACAGTCGGGACTATATCCCGAACAAGGTGTTAGGCACGTTTTATGGTTATTGTTTATGCGGGCCTGACAAATCTGTTGATATTGATTTGGTTTTTACTTGTGAAAGTGAAATATAACCCTGACAGAGCAAAAAGTGACATTAATACATCATTTTACGAGCTAGGACAGGACGTGACAAGAGAAACCAAAAATCACAATCGTTACGGTTGGCCGTGCTGCGAAAACTATCGGTATTTTTTGTTCACACTGTTTTTGCTTACCAAGTGTATGAACAGCTTTTGGTTCAACGATTTTTTGAAACTTTTTCATACACTATACTGTGTAATGTCTATAAAAATCAACATTCGAAATGTTATTCATGTATTTGAAACTACGTATGATAAACAGTAGCAGATTCATTTCATGAAAAGCAAGAGGAACCCAAAATGAGTTGAAATTATGGCTGGTTCAAATAAATTTAACATATATCTTCTAATCAATTGAACTAGCATTATCAAATTAATTAATTAAAATTGAAATCCAGAACTTGGAAAATCCTTGATATTTATATTTTGCTAATTAAACATTTTTGGAAACACTGGCAAGCGTCGTGCCGAAAAATCACAATGTTTCATGAGGGCAATTTTGAACGAAAAGAAGAATAACTAGAAGCCACTTGTCACGTCCTGTCCTAGTTTACGAGACGTTTCTGAACTCAATTCATGAATGAAATTTTGACAGAAAGCTCGGAACCGTTGACATAAAGCAAGTAAAAGCAGCATCAATATCAGCAGGATCCGTAACACCTGTCAGTTCTTAAAATGGTCAATACTGTTATGACAGGGATGCCAAATGTGAAGACATGTTTTAAGTTCGAAGAAATTACTACCGTAATCTCGCAGACTGACGTATGCGTCAGCGAGTAAAATTTTCAGTACGGGGTTTTTCCAATAACATTTGTTAAATAACCGTTCGATCGAATTTCAACAATCTGATCTGTACATAATGTGTTAACATGATCACAGTAAATTGCCAAATGCATGATTTGTGCATAAAGGATTAAGAACTAAAGTTATGTTACTAACGTCATTTTGTTGTAGAAACAGCGATTTTTTTTTTCATTGTTTCCACAACCGTTTGACGTACCTCCAGCTTAGTATGCGACTAGTCACTCGAAAAAAATTTTTCTTCATAATCAGTCAAAGGTCGCGATTCTCGGTCCAGAATTCGAATTCGGATATGGAGTTGATCGCTGAATATGGCAGTACAAGTGGAAGTGTACCAGAAGATGCAGTTACACTACAGGTTCCAGGCAAATCACTTACGAAACGCGCAACGGAACATTTGCGATATTTGAAAAAAAAAAGAAGAGAATAACACAATGTGATCCCGACAAATTGTAAATGTAACTTCGCCTGCTCTACACAGATTTCTCAAGCAAGAAGAACGGAATTGAATGAAGCATACTGGAAACTTCCCCTGGACAAAAAGAGAGCCTTCATACTTCAACATAGCCTTGGCCAGAACGTTAAACGCCGACGCGTCGAACCTGATATTTCCGGTTCTGATTTCAAAAAATCATATACATAAGCTTACCATCTAGATCAGCGGTTCTCAACCTGGGGTACGCGTACCCCTGGGGGTACTCGAAAGATTTTAGGGGGTACGCGAAAGAAAAATCAGTAATGGCGGACAAAGCAATTTTTCTCTAAAATACTTCATTTGTTTTTCAATTTTGCTCTTAAAACATGACTGTAGCAATCAACGAAACCATAGTTTAATTTGAAACCTAAACAAGACTAACGCAACATGATCTATCACTACTCTCTCCCACTCTGCGAAAGCATTCCAAGCCAGGGGGTACAATCGATATGTAAAATATCGCCAAGGGGTACGCGAACAAAAAAAGGTTGAGAACCGCTGATCTAGATGGTAACAAATCAGCGATTCAAGTTTGTTCAAGTTTCTTCTTGAATACGTTGGGTTACCGATGGAACAGCAAGTATGTTTGTCCAATACTTTGAAAAATTTCAAGTTTAATTTATTTGCATTATCCACTTTAAGCAATATTATCTACAGAGCTTATGAAGACAAAGAATTATTTAGATTAAAAAACGACTCGAAAGAGGTCCCGATTAACCCACTCGTGGAGGCCGTTAAGCTGGACGTTCTCTCCTATGGTCTGACGATTTCGCATTACAGAAGAGAGCACGTGCCAAATGTGCGTTATTTACCGTCGGATTTAACTTGCAAGCAGATGCACGAGAAATTCACACCTCGGCGCGAAACTGAATCGAGAGAAACGTGCAGTTATTCTTATTATACACTGTTCGTTCGCTAACTGGGCTGAGGGCCTAGCCCAGTTAACGAATGTCGCTCGCTAACTGGGCTGACATTTCAAATGTCGTCGAATATTGAGGGGGATTTCGATGTAATGGCGCTACCCGCATAATCAATAACCATAAAACGTGCCTAACAACTAGTTCGGGGTATAGTCACGACCATGTGGGTTATCGTAAAACCATCTGGACTATAATCCGTTTATAGTTTTTGTTCATGCGGGTAGGCAAAACTCTCAGCGAAAATTTGAAAATGTTTTAAACAAATACACTAAGAATCCTGACTGATGAACATAAAATGAGGAAAAATAAATTATTAGCCTTGCGTGTGCTTTATATGCACTTACCGTTGCCTGGAAACATGATCTTTTCATAAAACATTTATTTGACCTGGGAACGAATAGATGAACATCTAGGGGATCGCATGTGTGATGACAACCAAAATCCATTGAACTGAAAAAATCAATCTCAATTCACTATTCATGTGCCCCTATCTCGTTTTGTCAGCAATATGCCAAATGCTGATTTTTGACTTTCATCTGCTTTTTAACTGGGCAGTTAAACAGCACCCAGTTAGCGAACAGTTACTGTAACCGGATTCTATGTGACACGAAAATTCACTTCACCAAGCTTGGGCATGAGCTTTGTGAGAAGTGTCGAGTTGCGGACATACACATGAGAATAACTGGCCATCATAAGCAGAATACCGAAGAGACCGAATTCCTTAACGCTGACAAGGAAGACCAAGAGAGTGATGAACCAGGTAATCTTGCCGAGCGGCCCTCCATCAACTGTAGAATGGATTATAAGTCTGCTGCATCCCCTGTGAATAATGAAAAGAACACGGCGGCGGTGTGATTGCGTCTTCCGTGTAGACGAGTGGAAGGTGGCAGATGCTGGACGGCACACTGGAAGGTTTCAAGAAGGTACTGACAATTTCCGTCAGGAAAGCGTTGTCACGCCGTGTGTGTATTCGGGCCTTTTAGTTAAAAAAAAAAAAAAAAACAAAAAACGTCATACTTGGCGAATTTAAGGCCTTTCATCCAGAACTTTCTATCTGTGCCTTCTAGTGAAGGAGGTAGCCGTTCGCCGCCTTCGGCTGTGTGCTTGACTGCCTTCCGTGTAGACGTATTGTGCCTTCCACACGGTCTTGTGTCGCCTTCTTTTGACGAAGGCGCTGGCAACGCCGTGTTGTATCATTTTTCGCCTGCTGGTGATTCTAGAAGAGGCAACATATTTTTTCTTCCAACAAACATAAACAAACATGAATTGGGTGGCATGACGACAAGAAGGTTAGCACACGGGAAGGTGGTAGATGCTAGAAGGCACAATAGAAGGTTTCAAGAAGCAAGAAGACAATTTTCGTCAGGAAGGCGTTGCCACGCCGTGTGTGTATTCGGGCCTTCAATAGATCAAGTGACAACAATCACTCTCAGGCACACTTCCGCATAGTTGCACTTTTAAACTGGGCAGTTCATTTTGGTTAGAAGTATTTAATATAAAAATATTTAAAAGAACAAGTTTAAGAATATTTGTAGAACTGCCCCTACATTTTTCTCTGTGCATCGGCTCTGATTTTTTTTCCGTGTGCGTCCAGGCTCTGTCAAGCTGTCAGTGATTGACTTCAAACGTCACCCGAGAGTGGCTGCGTAACGGAATGAAAATTTGATTGTGTCATTTTGGTCATTTAATTTCATTACGCTAAAAGTCTGACGAAGAAAATTTGATTTTCTCTGATGTAGTGTTGTTTTTCGATTAGTTTCAGTTGAAAATGAAGTAAACGCTACTGCAGGGTATTGCACTCGTTACTTCTGACTACCGTTCAAAAGGTACGATTGCATGAATTCGCTTCTTTGCATCGATTAGCGCTAAATGTAAAGTGACAAAATCTGGTCCATTGATTGCATGGAGATGGAAGACATTTTTTTCTTTTGCGGTTGCACATTTGTCTGGTGGTGCAAAGAAATGCGGCTTATTTTTGGGCTAAAATGTCACAGTGAAATTTATGTTGATAAGCGTAGTTGTAATCTTTCAAATCAAACTATCGTAAATTGCTTTTGGATCTTAAAAGCAGAATCTTATCTAGGTCCGTCCGAAAATAGTGAATGTGCATTGAAAAGAAAGTATTGATTATCGATAACCATTTGGGTGCATCAAATAAAATACCACAATCCAGTAATTGATTATAGTAGCATTACCAAAAAAGCGAAGCAAGCACACAGGAAGTTTGATAATGCTCCCTACATGCATTGCTTCGATCGCCGCGACCCTCCACACTCTCATCATCCTGTGACTTGAATTTCAATTGCTCGTTATGCTACTTCTGCAAGTAGTCCCATTGACAGTAATTTTCTTATCGTCGTTTATTATGACGCTGAGTTGTAAGTGGGCGTTTTTTCCTTTTTAACTTATTCTTCGTACTATTTTCAGCTGTCCTTTGAAACTGAACCCAGCGAATAAATTCATCGACGTCGTTGGAAGCACACTGGACGGTACCGAAAGGAACCTTCCGATCGAATCGGAAGGCGTAGCAGAAGAAAATGATCGGCGGACTTTTTGTTTACAATCATAAGGGGGAAGTGCTGATATCTCGCGTGTACCGTGATGACATCGGACGAAACGCGGTCGATGCGTTCCGGGTGAACGTGATCCATGCCCGGCAGCAGGTCCGATCGCCGGTGACGAACATCGCCAGAACGAGCTTCTTTCACATCAAGGTGCGTCTCTAGTGGCATTGCATGCGCTGAAGGTTGTTTTTCACAGTTTTGTTTCGTTATTCTGTTTTCGCATTTTCCACAGCGAGCAAATATTTGGCTAGCCGCAGTCACAAAGCAAAATGTGAATGCTGCTATGGTGTTTGAGTTTCTGCTGAAGATAATCGACGTGATGCAATCATATTTTGGCAAGATTTCGGAGGAAAATATCAAAAATAACTTTGTGCTTATCTACGAACTGTTGGACGGTACTTTGTTTACATAGGTTGCTGTAACATGTAATTCTTATTTTCCTGTTTTTTAGAAATTCTTGATTTTGGCTATCCGCAGAACTCGGATACTGGAGTTTTGAAAACTTTTATCACCCAGCAGGGTGTAAAGACTGCGACGAAGGAAGAACAGGCGCAGATTACTTCGCAGGTGACGGGTCAGATTGGTTGGCGCCGCGAGGGTATCAAATATCGTCGCAACGAACTATTCCTTGATGTGCTTGAATATGTTAACCTGCTCATGAGTCCGCAGGGGCAGGTTCTGTCCGCTCACGTAGCTGGCAAGGTGGTGATGAAGTCATACCTTTCGGGTGAGTGACGGCTTTGGTTGATTAAGTGCGGCTTTCTAACTTAGGGAACTTTCAGGTATGCCGGAATGTAAGTTTGGAATCAACGACAAAATAGTTATGGAAGCCAAGGGGCGTAGTGGCATTTCAGGCAACGCAGACAACGAGGCTTCACGCTCGGGCAAACCGGTAGTTGTAATCGACGACTGCCAGTTTCATCAATGCGTAAAATTGAGTAAATTCGAAACGGAGCACTCGATTAGCTTCATCCCTCCGGACGGTGAGTTCGAGCTGATGCGCTACCGTACGACAAAGGACATTTCGTTGCCATTCCGGGTGATCCCTCTGGTGCGGGAGGTTGGACGCACGAAAATGGAGGTTAAAGTTGTTCTCAAATCGAACTTTAAGCCATCACTGCTAGGGCAGAAGATAGAGGTAAAGATTCCAACACCGCTCAACACGTCCGGAGTGCAGTTGATCTGCTTGAAGGGCAAGGCAAAATATAAGGCATCCGAGAATGCGATCGTGTGGAAGTAAGTTCGGCCTGCCACTGAGGGGAACTAGATAAACTAATTGTTGAATATATTTTTTTTTCAGAATAAAACGAATGGCTGGTATGAAGGAAACGCAACTATCTGCTGAGATTGAGCTGCTGGAAACGGATACGAAGAAAAAATGGACACGGCCTCCGATTTCAATGAACTTTGAGGTTCCGTTCGCGCCATCTGGCTTTAAGGTAGGTTGCTCGGGTGAGAATTAGGTGCAAAACATTGTTCTAAGCCTTTGACTTCATTTTTTATTTGAAAATAAAGGAAATATTAGTAGATTATTTTCTATGGCAGTAAGTAATAATATGCCATAAATTGCTCTTCTCAGGTGCGCTATTTGAAGGTGTTTGAGCCTAAACTGAACTACTCCGACCATGACGTTATTAAATGGGTGCGATACATCGGGCGCAGCGGACTGTACGAAACACGATGCTAAGAACATTTTGCATCGACTATCACCTGCTTCACCAACTGACTCGATATTCGTGGTATTCTAGTAATATTGATAGGAACGAATTGAGAATGAATATAAGACAACTACTATTACATTGTTCAATAATAACTATCTATCATGGTATAAGTTTAAACGAATTTTCATCGGAAATCGAATTTCGTACAACTGTCATTCGAGGTTACAAAAATTGAACCGATAGATATACAAACATTTGCATTGATTGTGAGACAATTTATTGTGAAATATGTATGCATATAAACAAGAAAATATTGGACCCATAGTTATCTAATATCTTTATAAAAACGAAAAGCTCCTTATTCCTGTTTTAGGACTGTATTACAAGAATTTAAAAAAAATATATTAATACATTTAGCTCCACCCAAAAAGAAACCGAATAAATGTAGATCATTAGGAATTATTGGATAAATGATGCTATTCTAGAGTATTTGCAAATATCATTAAACTGTACGCTAGCGAATAGCAAATGAATGCTTTCCATTTTCACTATGTTACAGCTTGTCCGATTTGTCAAATAGTTCAGAATCTCAAATACGCAAAAAAGTTTATTTTGTCCAACTTGTTACTACTGTGTCTTGATCTGTATATATAAAGAGCATGATTTACCCATCAGGCATTGACTATTGTTTCACACACACTATCCATTCCATTTACTTTTTTGCCTTTCATCCGCTCAACTGTTGGTTCCTAACCAGCGAATTATAGAAAAAATTAAATACAATAAGAAATAATGGCGAATCGAAACATGAAATTGTACAAAAAGAAATAAAAAGCAACGTGCAGTAGCGCAAATAGCCGTATCGCTGTAACCGTGAGCCATATATACTCTTTTCAAGCGCTGCCAACGCTGCGTTATCCTCGAACAAAAAAATGTGCTGATAGTAACTGTATGTCAAAACTTCAACTAAATCAAGTGTAATATTGCTGTTAAGTTTTACACCAGCCGACACAATCGAAGCAACTAGTAAATAAAAGCTGGAAAACAAAAACTCACAATCATTCGAAACAAATGTGAAGAAATAAAAAAAGATCAAACGTGAACGACGGCCGTGAACCATAATATCAACAGCTGCAGATTTTAGATTGGATTATCACCTTACGTTTACATAGTAATCTAAATTCACGTAGAAAACGATGCAAAGTTAAGCCAAATGTAACGTTTTTTCTAATGCATGGGATACACCTGGGCGTCGTCGATTTATTCGCTCTTATTCGAAACAGCACTATTTTGGCCCATTCGTTCTGCTGCGTGCGAGTGCATATTGCCGTTCGAAAAAAGAAAAAAAAAACATCCCTAAGCAGAGGGAATCGCAACATGGGATGCTGTACATCCTCATATATGATGCTATTGAATAATTATGCTATGGATCTATTAAATTATCAGACAAAAAACGACATACGATGGAATAAATTGATGAACATAGTTGTTGAAGTTCGCAGTTATTTTCTTTTGAAAGAATATTATGGGCTTCAACCCAAGCAAAATCTTTTTCACTTGAATTTGTGTGACACGGTTAGTATACAGTTATCACAGGAATCGCCTTCGGATTACTGCAAATTTGGAAATCCGCGTAAAAAAATCTGACTGATATCTTCTGAAATGAAAATAACACGAGCTCCAAATTTTCAAAAGCGTTTCGAAATTTTATAAAAAAAAATTAAGATTTTTTTTTCAGATTTTTCAATGCCCCAGAACATAATTTTTTAACATATTTTTTTAAATAGTTACTATTGAAAAAATATTTTTTGGTCGGTTGGTAGATTTTGATGTATCCAAAATGTGATGAACCAAGCTGAAAAGTACGGTAAACAAACCGTTTTAGCACGTATAGGATTTCATTGTGATGTTCAGGCTTCAGAATACTCCTCTTCGTTGGAATGTGTGGATGTAAAATATTGCTCTTGATACCAGTAGGCAGCAAACACGTGCTTCATATGCATTCAACTCATAGTTTTGCTTGATTTGATACAGCTCTTAAGCAAAAAACATCAAAGATAGCCATTTTAACAACCACAAACTTTTATAAACGCCAGCCAAGAAAGAGCACACTTCATAAACATTAATATTAATGCGTTTCGCGTTGACGGTATTAAGAGACTTTACAGGTTGATCTCATCTACGCGAACCTTTATATTTAATTATCAAAATGTGCGTGGTGAGAGAAGCAAAAATATTTCATACTTTCTTGTTCGCCTGCAAAAATTAAGCAAATACCAGCAACGCCGTCAACGCGAATATTAACAAACAGATCACAGTAGCTGGAAGAGCAAGAAATGACACTACACACTTGTGAGCAGAGTAAATCCACCCGGTCGGCACAAATTGTTAATCAGATGTTACTCTGATCGGTTCTTTCTACCTCCGTTCAAAAAGAGCATATACATAATAGCGAACCAAGGATTAATGCAGCAAAACAGCGCAGTAGGACATTGAGCACAGAACAGGATTCCCCAACGAACGATTGCGATATTTTCACCAGCTAACTTAATCGCTCTGGCATATTATTTTATCAGGGGAAAATGATAGAAGAGTCGGTGTATTCGAAAGCCTGGTGATGTTGTATACTTTTCGTTGTGTGAAAATGTCTGATTCTTGTGCCGTGTCAAATAAATGTTGTGTGAACAAAAAAAATAAATGTCTGATTTTGCGCCAAATAATCGTCATTAGCGGTAGAGAAAACGGCGACTGAAGTGCATCGAGAGTTGAAAAGATTTACGAAACAAGTTATAACTTGACCAGATCGGTACAGCACATTGCTGGTTCAAAAAAATTTGTTTGTAAATCAAAAGTTCATTCTTGAAACAAAGTTTATAATTCCCGTTGATGAGAGGATATAAACATCTCGTATATTTGATGCACTTTGCTTGTATACTCTCAATGTGCTCTTTAAAAATAAGTTTTTCATCGTGAATTAGTCCCAGTCAGTGCTGATTAAAGTCATTTTCCCCAGCAAAATTCTTTGAAAATTACAGCCAATTATTTTCAATTTTCACTTCCAATGATCGCAGCACTCTTTCAGATACACTAGATTTTCGTCCTAGTAACGTGCTGTTATACTCAGATGAAATAGATCGCGCGCATCGTTCACGGTTACGGAATTAAATTTGACGACAAATCCAACCAAATGATCTTCACTTCAAAGCGAGAAAGAAAAACAAACAGTCCACTCAACCAAAATGAACCTCACCGAAACACTTTTTCACTGACACTAATCGATGCCTTGACAATTTTCGTTAAGGTGAAACGGGACGGTGGTTTTTTTTTCAGGCCTTAGACGCGCCTATGCTTTTGCACTGGGTTGTATGTGACTTTTTTTTTGGGCTCCATTTACATTGCGAACCCACCGTGGATCCAATATTTTGCTTGTTATTTTTCGGTCATACAAAAATGGCGTCTTTTCATAGTCCTGCTTTTTTTGTACAATTTTCAGGTTAGGTTTCATGTCACTTGACGATTTTGAGCGTAAAAATCTCAGCTTCCATTTAATAAATAGGGCCCACTTACATTACACTTGTAATCTTAATGATTTTCGAGAAAATTACCTTGTAAAATTTGGACAAAATTCGAGCACGGAGTGTCACCTTAACTGATAAACTGATTTTGTTGTCTTGCTTAGCAATACTCAGAAAGAGAGATATGCGAAGGGAGTGTTGTGAGCCAAACGAACATGTCAAAATTCGAGCCAAACGAACAAGAAAGGTAACACATTGAAAGGTATTGCAATAAGGTTCAATAAAGAATATTTTTATTTTTACACGTTTTTCATGTTTTATTGCTAGCACATGAATTAAGAATGCTTTAAAGTTGCTTCATCACAGTGATTTTTAACTGGTGGTTCACAAACTTTTTGTATGGTTTACAGAATAAAGATGAAAGTATATAAAATTAAACATAAACATAAAATTTAACACCTTCACGGTTTTTGTGATGCACTTTATTATTCCCCAGGACTTCCACCGTCACCATCAGTTAAACGAGCCGAATAAAAAAGTTAGTGAACATTGCGCTTTGAGAGGAGATCTGGCACCTCTGATATGTGAAACCTAGTTGCCAAATCAGCGTTTTTTCATCGCTTATCTCTCCCTCTGAGGATCTCTAGTCTTGCCTCCATCGCTTGAAATATAATGAGCAGTGGTGGGCACCGCTATTCGAAAATTTAGCGACGCTAATCGCTAAGTCGCTAATCGGAAAATTTAGCTCAATAATCGCTAAACGCTAAACTCACATTAGCGGAACTTTCGCTAATCGCTAATCGCTAACTTTTTAATATGTAAATAGCCATATCGCTATATTTTTTGCTCGTGTTTTGTAAGATTTGGATCACTTTGATCTTTTTTGGTTAAACAAACGAAAACAATTACTTTTTAAAGCTGTTTACAGTAAGAGGTTCACAGGGTAGAGGTATTCATATTTGATTCTGTAAAAACAAGAATAACAATAGTTATTTAGGTTGCATTGAAAATAGATACTCTTAGTGCTTGTTCTTCAAAGTGCTTCAGTGCCTTGTACGATAACTGGAATTCCATTCTAGGGTAAAAAACTGACAAAAGTAACTTTCGCATTAAAGTATGTTCATCTTTCGAAGCAATTTACGTAAGCCATCAGCAATTCACAGTTTTTCTAAATATTTCTATTGTCGCTTCTCTACAAAATTTAGCGAATTAGCGATTAGCGTTTCGAAGGCCAAAATTTAAGCGACGCTAACAGTTTCGCTAACCAGCTCAAAAATTAGTGAAATCGCTAAATCGCTAACTGAATTTTAGCGTCGCTAATTAGCGAATTAGCGGAATGGTGCCCACCACTGATAATGAGGTGTTTTGACAGTTCACTTCCATGCAAAAAGCGGGAAGGGAGAACTCTGAAAGGATTGTGAAAAAATAACGTGTATGGATGCTTTTTTTCACTTAGGAAACGCCTGCTCTGAAATTGATCACGTACTGATTGACGGTCGGCACTTTTCGGATGATACTGATGAGAGAACTTTTCAAGAACCAAACATTGACTCTGACCACTATCCCGTCGTTTGTAGGATCCGCGCACGGTTGTCGAACGTGTTGAAATTTCGCACAGAGAGGACGATTAGGAGGACTTTCGGAGGAGCACTTTCAGGCGCTATTAAACGGTAAAGTGCGAAAGGAGCAAACATAGGCGTAGCCAGAGAGGGGCAGGGGGGTCGTTGCCCCCCCCCCCTAAATGTTGACATTGGTGCAGAATTTTGTTTTCAATAACTCTAATAGAACAAAACGACATCTTTAGCCCATAGAAACATCTGTGTAAATTATCAGCCAGATCAAGAATAATTGATTGAAATGCTCGCGCTATCTGTTGCGTGGAATTGCACAGGTTTTTCAGTTGATCCACCAAGGATATTGCAGCGGCAAAAGTACCGGGCAAATCCGCCCGCATCAACTAGCTTGGAGTATTGGAACCGAGCTGTGACAATTCCTTACCTTGATTCTCTTGTAACCTCACTGAAAACACGGTTCGATGAAGATAGTGTACCTGCCTACGCCTTGTCCTTGCTACATCCCGCTAACGTAACACGCCTGTCGTTGGAAGAATTTTTTTATGAAGTTGACAATTTTGTTTTGAGGTGGAAGTTTTGTATAAACATTGCAGCAGTATGAGAGCAGGCCGTAAGAATTTGGAAGAGTTGGATCTTATAGACCTGCTAGCTAAAGCCCGTTCTTTCTTCCCTGCGACTGAGAAAGCAGTTAAAATTGCACTTGCTCTACCATGGAAACATGCACGATTGAACGCTCGTTCAGCGCATTACGTCGGGTGAAAACCTGGCTGAGGTCAACAATATTTGAACAGCGGTTGAGTGCACTCTGCTTGCTGAGTGTTAATCGGCAGATGGTCAACAACAATCGTGAAAAGACACATGAACCGCTTCCGGAACGTTTGACGTTTGATGCCCGAGGACTTTATTGAGAATCTTGACTGTGTCTTCAATCTACACGTCCTTGGGAAGCTTTGACAGAATGTAGTTGAGATAGTGGCTGTGCAAATGGGTGTCCAGCTTTCGGAGAAGTAAACGCACCTTCGCCGCATCATTCAGCTGGCCTGCATCGTTCTCAAAGAGGTCCTGGGCGCGGTTAAACAACAACGGCTCCGTTTTCTTCGTCGACGACAAACTCGATGATGTTCAAAAAAAGGGACTCCAAAATCTGCTGCGGGATTTGATACTGACGCTGCTGGACCGCTATCCGCTGTAAAATTTGGGCCATCTTGTGAATCATAACTTGAATTCCCGGTTGCGGCTGCTGATCAACTTTATCTTTTGCCATGTTCGTGGATTCTTGAGATCCTCGTCGCCAAAATAATATGTCCAAAGGTTTGAACGAACTTAAGAGTTTTTAGTAAAGAACATCTATTTATATTCGAGGTTGGACAAAGAATTATCAAACTTTCCACTCTGATGTCAAGGACAACTTTTCACTGGTTGCCTTGATGTAACAATCACTAAAGACTAGTACAGTCATACCTCGATATAAGGCAACCTCGATATAAGGCAACCTCGATATAACGTAACTTTTACCTCGATATAACGTAACTTTGAAAATGTATTGAAATTGAAAATAAATGATAAAGCAACTGTTTTCGGGATATAAATTGCTTCAAGAATTGTTTTTAGTAAATTTTAAAATTAATTAAACTAATGCGAATAGTCCTAAATGGGCATAAAAAAGGTTTAAAAATACTAATAGGTGATGGTAAATAGGTTGAAATTTTCTCTAAATGGGCATAAGAAAGGTTAAAAAATACTGATAGGTGATGGGAAATAGGTTTTCGCGCATCTGTGAGTAACCGTCCATAGTCTTGCATCAATTAAAAAAAATTTTTTTGCTTGTTGAAAATTGTCCAAAATGGGCATAAGACTGGTTTGAAATTACTGATGGGAAATAGGTTTTCACGCATCTTTGAGTAACCTGTGTATCAATTGAGAAAAAAAATTTTTTTGCTTCTGAAAATATTTCTAAATGGGCATAAGAAAGGTTTAAAAATACTGATAGGTGATGGAAAATGGGGTTTCGCGCATATTTGAGCAACCATTATCATTCTCGCATAAATAAAAAAAATTTTTTTTTGCTTCGATATAACGTAACGAAAATAAAAATAAAGTTGCCTTATATCGAGGTATGACTGTATTTATTTCTATTTTTCAAAACACACTAAAGTCGCTTTTTACGCGGGGGATACGTGCAGCGTAAATTCCGGAATCCGCGTAAAAAAACGCATAAATTTCGAAATCCGCGTAAAAAACCGCGTCAATTCCGGAATCCACGTGAAAAAAACCGCGTGAAAAATCCGCGTAAAAACAACCGCGTAAAAAGCGACACTAGTGCACCATTTTTTTACTTCTAAAATTTTGAAGAGCTTGCCCCCCCCCCCCTATTTGAAATTCTGGCTACGCCCATGGGAGCAAAACAGAAACAGGATGAGGATTATTAGCGACGACCAAGCTGTGGAGCCACAAACACAGGAGGAGGTTAAAAAGACGATTAGTAAGCTGAAAAGCGGCAAGGCCGCTGGGAAGGATGGTATCCCTGCCGACCTTTTGAAAGCGGGAGCGGCTGTACTATGCGATCGGCGTTTCATGTGGGTAGTATGGGTAGTAGTACCCACTCGGAAAATATTTATGTGGGTACTTACCCACGTGGAACTATCTGACAAAACCCAAAAAATGTAATGTTGCGAGCGACAGATTTTTTGATGGATATCGTTGAGCGAGAGGTTATAAATCTACAGATTCATGTACAGTTGTAAAGTGTCTCAGGGGAAAGGATTATTTTTTTAATTGTATAATTTACGATAGAGAATTTAATTTACGGTAGAGTTCTAAATAAGAGATTTGCTATAAAAAAATCGATTTCGGAAACTTCAAGAACTACTCTTGTGCATTTTTTGGCTGGTCAAAAATGTAAGACTTTCACGACTGTAGTGAAACCTCTGACCATGCTTGTCATTCTCCTCAGTATGTGAAAGGAGAGGAGAAAAAATTCACCGCGCACTTCCCTTCCAGTATGTGCCTGCGTGTAGCAAATGCTTTCAGCACACTGTTTCTTTCTCCACTCCAAAGTGTCTCAACCAGCTTACAGAGAGACAAACACATTTCCAGCTCATCCCACATCTGATAGAAACAAGAGGAGTAGAACTTTACAGAGAAAACGCAGAAGTACACAACAGTGTCCACTGGCGAGTAGTCCGGAAGGTGAAAAAAAAACCTACCGGGCAAAAATGTAGTCCTCGTGTAGCTACACTGCGAAAACGAATTCCACCAGAGTAAATTCGACTGGCACGAGCAACACAGTCTATTTTTTTCTCCCAATCTCTTTTCTTCTTCTGCCATGCTCAGGAAACCAACTGTGAAACGCACCGCAGATAGCTCTGCAGTGTAATTATTGTGCGTGATGTCCACACGTGTGAGAAAGTAGACCATAGTTCATTGTCTCGCAAGTGAGAGATTTCAGATTTCACCGCAGTGCGTTCAGGTAGCTCAACAGATGAAAATCGTTTGTCGCTCTCTTCTAGCCTAATCGTTGATTTGTTCTTTAGTGTGACGGCAGTTGTTTCTGCAGTGCAAGATGTTCTCCTGCACTCTAGACGTTTTCTGAGGGGAAAAGACAAGCATGCCTTTGACAAGTCCGATTGAGCTCAAATTTTGGATGGAGACTTTTTCCGAGAAGACAAAATTGTTTAGCCCTCACGTTAATTAAAAAAATGCTCAAAAATGCCGATTTTTCAAGGGTTTACCTTTACACACACTGACGAATCTACCCATGCAGCATCGATCATAGTAACCCATGAAAAAAAAATTGACTAGAACTCTAACTGTAATGGCGAAAACAGTGAAGCTACTCCGCTCAGAAGTAGCTCAAAAAACGTTGCCCCGCCGCGGCGAATGCGGATATCGTGCGGAAAAGGGACACCGGTTACGATTGTTTCGGTATCTACAACATCTTGTTGTTTCGGTATCTACAACATCTGTTGGACTACAATCAGTGGCTACATCGCTGCGTACGCTTGATTGGAAGGTCGGTGCAACCGGCCAAACAGTTGAAAAGTACCTGGCAAACATGGACATCAGAAAGCGGCAGTCCCGTCCATTGGTCTCGGAGCTGCAGGCCATGACGCAATGGCAGCGGCTGAATAATATGGTCGAGTCGATTTTTTCGGCGAATCGCGACGTGATGGTGGTGGTCGCCGTTAAGATCTATCTGGCAACGATTGGCAGGGCACTCCGTATTTTACTTTCCCCACAAAGGAAGTAAGCTCTGAGGTGAAATTCATTTCACAAACCAAGTTCCCAAAGAAGGGGCTGCTGTGGCTGACAGTCAGCGAGAAACTTCGTACTGGTCGTGAAAGGGGAAATTTATAGTACGAAGTGCCTGCTGGAAGTTGAGTCTTTCATCAAGAAATACCATAGGGGCAAAGACGCTGTGCTCTGGCTGGATCTGGCGTCGGCCCACTACTCGAAGCAATCGTTGAAGGCGTTGATGTGGCTGAAAATGAATGCGGTACCCAGGGTGCGACCCATCCAGAGTTTCTGGGCAAACCAGAAGCGTAAGACCTTCTCCAACAATTTTGTCGCGATAATTGAGGAGGAATTGATGAATAATACGAAGAAAGAACTCAAAAACATGCCTACATGCATGTTTTCGTACACCATTGCGAATGTTCGTTTACCGGAAGGCCACTCGCAAGGGCGTGGAATTGCTTTTGCAAATGAGCTTAATATAATAATATAATTACCTTGCATGGTAAATTCATTGAAATCAATTATCTGTCTTGGTTTTTTGCTATCATTATCCGAATTTTTTTTGAAGTTTTTTTTAATGCAAACATTACTAATGAACAAATTTTGAAAATCTAATTTCTCTTAAACATTCCATTGGCACCCTATTGTTGATGTACTGTCAAATTTTCTTAAAATTATGTTCAGGTATCAGTAGGTCGCCCTCCGGCTACACCTTTGTCACCCATGAGCCTTCCATATTCCTTACAACCCACTCGGGAAAATAATGTGACGTCGGCCCTGCATACTGAGGATGAACCAATGTCGAACGACTGGTTGGAAGGCTTCATATGCTCAATCAATAAGAAGGGCCATCGACTGGATTCTTCTAACTATCGAGGCATTACGTTGCTCAACTCCGCATACAAAGTGCTCTCCCTAATCTTGTTCTTCAGATTGAGACCGTCAACGGAATCCTTTGTTGACGAATACCAGGCTGGTTTTCAACAGGGGCGTTCTACGACGGATCAAATTTTCAGCCTGCGACAGATCCTCTATAAGGTCCTGGGAGTATAACTTGCAGACTCACCATCTGTTTGTGTATTGCGTGCGGATAGCTGGCAAAACATCAGTTCGTAACGTTTGATGGTCTGAAGCAGGGGGATGCGTTCTGCAATTTACTGTTTAACATCGTCCTTGAAGGTGCAGTACGAAGAGCAAACGTGTAATGAAACGGTACGTTTGTCACGCAATCTCACCTGTTCTTTGGTTTTGCGGACGACATTTTTTGTCTCGCTTATTTTCCGTCGGTCTAGTTCCGCTACTGTTATTGCGCCAATCACCGACGCCTGGGGAGGCGACTCCACCCAAGACCCTAACTCACGACCCGTTGATTAACGGACCGGCGCGAACGGCTTTACTTCTTCATGCGATGGAAGCCGTGATCCCAGAAGTTTTTCGCCTCAGAAAATCTCCCAGTGTCGGCTAGAATTGAATCTAGACCAGTTGGGTTGGTTGTGAGGGGATAACGCTACCCCACAACCATCGACACCTATGTCAGCGGTGGGATTTGAACCCGGGTCATTAGCGTGGTTGGCGGAGACGTTACCAACTACGCTAAACCCATGCATTGCGGAGGACATTGATATCATCGGTATCATCGGAAGTTGAACGACGAGTTGTAGCTGCAAATAGGGCCTTCTATCTAGTCCACGTGACCAGTTAATGTCCCGTCGTTTGCAAACTCGCCCTAAGCTAGCGCGGTATAGGACGCTGATCCTCCCGGTTGCCCTTTACGTACTTGAAGGTAAAGGATGGACGCTGAAGAAAGCTGATTGACGAGTGCTCGGAGTATTTGGGCGTAAAGTTCTGCGATCGGTACTTAGCAGTAAATTGGAAGATGGAGCGTGGCGCAGACGCATTAATCACGAGTTGTTCCAGGTATACAAACATGCTGATATGGTTAAGGTGACACAGCGGGGCAGGTTTTAGTGAGCTGGACATGTGGCCAGGATGCCTGACGATAGAGCCGTTAAAACTATATTCAGCAGAGATCCAGGAAAGGGCCGTCGACTCCGTGGTAGGCTTCGCACTCGGTGGATGTGCGCGGTGGAAGAAGACGCACGATCTGCTGCTGTACGAGGTAACTGGAGAACGGCTGTCCAAGACTGAAGAAGCTGGACATCTATAATTCGTTCGACCTTGACCGGTAAACGGTCCGTCGGCCAGCAAAGTAAGTAAGTAATAGTAAGTAAGATTTCTTAGTTTAGTTATCAATTTCTAAATTAGCATAAAGAGAGAAATAGCTTATGGAATTTTAAAGATTTGTGTTACAGAACTCTGCCTAATTTAGACGGTAAAAACTCAAAGTTAACCAGATTTTCATTATTTTTTGCCAAATAAAAATGTTTTTTTTAATAACATTTGACATTTGATCTAATAAGACACCAATGACGTGCGAATATTAAAAATATTTTACGGATTGGAGTCACTTTTCTGGAAGTTATCCGCAGTGTAACATTTCTGCGAGTCTTTTAGTTTTCGAGTTACATGAATCTAACTTCTTTTCGAACGTTTTCCAGATTGATTTTGTGTTGAAAGTGTTCAAAGTGTCTCTTCATCTGCAAGGGGCTGGCAAGGTAGCTTTCTGGCGTAACGAACGTCTATTTCTGTATTATAGTTGGCTCCGTAAAACATTAATTTGTATTGTGTGATTGTATTTGTATTGTCAAATAAATGTTGTGTAAATAAAAAAATCTATTTCTGTACCATTCATCAGAAACTACTTCATCTGCCGTCAAAACTTAGTTGATTTGATCTTGGAGCACACTGAGTACTGTCAAACCTGTTTTTGTGCGACGGATAGGGACCGCACAAAATAAATCGCATAAAAAAAAATCATTTGAAACTTCACGTGCAATTACAAAACAATATTTCCACAACATTTATGAAAAAAAAACTTTTTTTATGCGGTGGATAGGGACCGCATAAAAAAAATTCTCAGTTAAAAATAACTCGAAAGTTTTTGATTCTGATTCAAAATACGTATGAGAACAATTTTAAAACAATACGTAACTTAACGTAACTTTTTTAAACATACTAGCCCTTTCAACCCCTTTCTTCGTAGGCTAGCAATTCGTGACTTTTCCTACGTAAAACTGACTTAAATAGTAATTTTTGACGCAACACTAATGTAATGCGTTGGAATTCATTCCAAGAATCGGAAAAAAATAAATGGCTGATGTTATCGGAAGTGGTCCTTTTTCATATACCGCACGAAGAAAATTCGCGCAAAAACAGTCACACAAAAAAATAATCGCATAAAAAAAGTCGCACAAAATAAATTTCGCACAAAAAAAAAGTCGCACAAAAACAGGTTTGACTGTATACTGAATATCACGTAAAATATCGAATAATATGCATAACATTGCGGAAATTGCTTAAAATAATTAGAAAAGCTAAAAATAATTACAGACAACATTTGGTTGTTTTGCCCGATTCAACAGATGAAAAGGGTGAACTGTCCATTTTTCGGGTGCCAGCCAGGGATGCCACATGTACAGATTAATCTGTATTTCACAGATTTTCGGCAGAAGTAACGGTACAGAATCTGTACATACAGATATACAGATTTTCGTCGAAAAGTACAGATTTACAGATTTTTCGAAATGGACATTGATTTTCAAAAACTATCCAAATTTTATTTCATTAAATACTAAGCAAATTGAAAATATTTTCAACTCCTCACACATTTTAAGCTAAAAATTTCGTTTATGTACCATAAAAACTTAAAAAATACAAAGTTCTTTATGTTTAAACAATACAGATTTTTTTTACAGATATTTTTGTTCCAGATACAGATGCTCAGATTTTTTCAAGGGAAAACACAGATTTAAATGTGGCAACCCTGGTGCCAGCGCCAGTGATGTTGGTAATGCATCAAATGTATGGTAGCTGACAGCGATGTCATTCCCGTGTTTATCTGCAGATTGGAAAAAAGGCGTTTTCACAGGGACACAAAAAATAATTTATGACGGCTCCAACGGCGTGCAAAAATTTCAATATTCGGAGGGTTTTCCGCACACAAACATGCTCTTTTGTCGAAATTTGAACAAAAATAATTATAGCAAAAAAGTTATTCAATAAGGCTGATACAAATTTCGAATTCCTTTCATGTCCAAGGTTATCAAAGTTAGCAAAGGGGGTGGCAACAGATAAATAACACCGAGACGAAAAAAAAGAAACATCTTTGATCAAAGTTTGTGTGCAAGTTATGACGTTTGTAACTTGCACTCAAATAAATGGTGAAAAATAACACTTTATTATTATTATTATTTATTTCGCTTGCCTTGTTTGTTGTTAAATTAAACATTTATGCTGTCGGAAAACCAATAAATTGTACAAAACGGTTTGAGATTTTTTTTTCTTTCCCTTCCAATATTCAAAATTTTTGAAGGGGTGGGGTGACATAAAATGAAAATAAAATTTGTAACGACCTAATGCTCTATTTTCGCTTTTTTGCGTTTTTTGTTGTAATAAAATTTCAGAAACATTTTTCTCAATAACTGAGGTAGAATAGCTGCGTATTTTAACTATCTTCATGACGAATGTAGTTTTGTATTAATAGCTTGAGTAGTTTTTTGTAATCATTCAGCCCGAGCCGCCATTGATAAGTCTGCCATTATGTTTATTGTTGTACCAACAACATTTTTGTTTTCATGTACACAGTTAGGCCGTTACAAATTTTATTTTCATTTTATGTCACCCCACCCTTCAAAAATCTTGAATATTGGAAGGGGAAGAAAAAAAAACTCAAACCGTTTTGTTCATTTTATTGGTTTTCCGTCAGCATAAATGCTTTATTTAGCAAACAACCAAGTCCAGTGACAGCGAGAGTGTCGTCAAAAGGCAAGTGAAATAAATAATAATAATAATAAAGTGTTATTTTTCACCATTTATTTGAGTGCAAGTTACAAACGTCATAACTTGCACACAAACTTTGATCAAAGATATTTTTTTTTTCGTCTCGGTGTTATTCATTTGCTGCCACCCCCTTTGCTAACTTTGATAACCTTGGACATAAAAAGAATTCGAAATTTGTATCAGCCTTAGCTTTAAATCCAAATGATCGGCTCGCTTTTTTCACCTCGAAAAAAAAAAATAGGAAAAAATATCTCCGAGTGATGAGGAGACTCCCTTCATGAGACTTGTGGCCGTGACGGCGCGGCGTGACAACGCCTTCCTTGCGAAAACTAAAAGGCGACACTAGGCCGTGTGAAAGGCACGATGCATTTAAAGGTTTGCTAGAAGGCGAATCTAAAATTCTGGCTAGAAGGCGTACCACCGGAAGACGCAATTGCTCCTTCTAATTTGCAGGAGAAGGCGTCATTACGCCGTGTGTGTATTTGGACCTTTTAGTTCTCACCAACCAAGTTCTACTGGACTCTAAGTAGGTGCTGCCTTTTGAAGCGTTGTTGTTTTAATTAAAACAAATATTTCGCGTAAAATTACACACAAAAAGCGGCTCCAGCTGTGCGCCCTATCATATCGTGATTCGTGTTTGATAGCAGAACCCTCGATTCTTCTGTTCGATTCGCACACCGACCGTCCGGCGAACGTAAATAACATCGTATGCGTGTGTGGTGCTGTACTGTGAGTGAGCTGAGAAGGCAAGTGTCTCATCGTTCTGTAGGAAGGGAAGAAAATAATAGTTTCACTGCCCGAACGATGGGTACGGGTGTAGTAGATTTTCCCGAGCTGCTCGCCAAATATTAAATTTTCACTGGAGCAGATACATACAGCAGCACAGCAGCGGGCCTGTGTTTATCGGTTCTAAAGTGTCAAATATCTAGCGAAATGGTTCGTTTCTTCCGCGTGTGATTCAGTTCCGGGTAGTGCAGATATCTGTGCCGTAGGTTAGCGTGATAGTACCCCGCAGGATCAATCGAACGGGCCAAATTTGTACAGGCAAAAGTGAAAAAACATTGACTAGTCATTTTTCCTTTCCTTGGCAGTCGCTGCGTTTTCCCTAGCAGTATCGGGCATGGGAGTGTGCGTGTGTGGGAAAGAGAGTGAGGAAGTGTTCGATATTGTGACGTTTAGCAGGTGTGAGCGAAACGGCTTCGCTGGCATCGTGTGAAATGGAAGAAGCTGGCGAAAGAACACAAGCAACTGAGTGTTGGTGAAAAACTCGGTTAGTGGAAATTCTGACTGTCCCATTCGGCTGCCTGCTGGCAGAACGTGATCCCTACGGGTTTCGTGAAAATAGTGAAAAGCAATAAAAACATACCACACACGGTGTGCGCTACTGCTGCTACTGCTGCTACTGCGTGAGTGTGTGCGTGTATGTTGGTGAGCACGTTGGCACGATTTTGGGGTGGTGGGATGGGTGGTTGTTTGTTGCCTGCCGGTGGGACGGGACTGTTTTGAGAAAAATTCAAATGTGATCCTTCGGCTGATAATGTTGGCACAGGCTGGTAAAACATAATGCGTGAGCTAGGGAATGTGTGACTATTTTTTGTGTGTGAATTGAAAGCCATTTTGGCGTGACATGGTGGGTATCCATGTTTCGACCGTGTCGTTTGCAGTGTACGTGCTCCGTAGTGAAATGCTACTGATTGTCGGTCGGACGGGTTTTAGGCAGTGATTAGGTACTGCTAAGCATTTGGGTGACTTTTTGTATCGCGCCAAATCTTGTAGAGGGCTTTTAAATATTTTTATTTGTTCAATATGTCGTGAAGTGCTGAATATTCAATAAAAGAAACTAAAATAAAACTAAATAGCAGAATCTCAAAACATAAATAAATTGGAGTAATTCCAGGCGATTAGACAACTTTTTTATTTAAACTAATTTGTCCTTTCCGATTTTGATTAAACCTGAGGAACTGTTCTTTGAAAATCACTTATTCTTTTCAATGAAACCCTTATAGGGTAAGTGTTTTATTAAAGATACCCACATTTTTAACAGCCATGACAAATGCAAATGAAAGCAATATTATTTTCATTCTTATGTAGAAGTATTGTTTGATGGAAATTTCGTAGTAAATTGGAGCGTGTTTGTTCGATTATTCATCCATCATCCCATGGCAATCAAGTCATTCGAAAAACAGTACACTAAAGTCCATTTCACGCACAAATTCCTGAAGCAGCGTAGATTTTAAAAGCTGCCCAAAAAACCTTCACTTGTAAAAAGTTTTTAGTTTTGCCTGCTAAATACTTTCAACAGAGAGAAAAGAGCAGTGTTAACTCCACTAGCAAATCAAAATTAAAATTAAGAACAAAATGAAAATGTCAGGTGAAATTAGTGAATAATTTCACTGCAGTGAATTAAGGATAACCTAAAATTTACGCAAAAATTCGTGTGAAAATGCGTGAAAGCTTCTTTAAGGCATTACCATTTTGCCACTATTTTAAACCAGCTGAGCAAGTTGATATCAAACTTTGAAGACGTCAGAAAAATGTGTTGTGTTTTATTTTATTCATGGTTGCGGGGCTATTGAAAGTGGCACTGATAAATAGAATATAATAAGTTGGAAAGATTGTTGTTTGATTAAAATGGTATCTTTAGTATAGTTATTGATAGCAACATTCTAACTAAAAAATATTCTTTTGCTTATGATAAAAATTGAACTCAATAAATATTTTAATATCGGCTGTCAAATTTTGGTGAAAATTAAGAACGAAACGCTAACAAATATGTCGCAGTTTTCACATTTTGATCAACGAATGTCAATTCACGAGATGGCATGGAATATCTTGTGGCAATTTCTGGAATAATCAAAACGAATTTCTGTATGGAAACATTGGTCTCTTAGCGAAAATTGCCTTTGTGTTCCGTTTTGTTTCCCTTAAGCAAACTGACCCAAAGGCCAAGCGCAATGTTTTAACCGCGACGTACAAATTTCGTACGACTCCCCGGGCGGGATCTGTACGTTTAGTTAAACTTGCATTAACATATGTTCCCTCATCATCCTAAAAATCTGCCGGGTCTCACCACCCGTAAATGGACACGTGCTCAGCAGCGCAACCCACCGCCGAACTCCGAAAGGCTCGCAAACGATAAACAGTAGCCACATGGACGGAACACAATACTCGCCGCTCTTGGACTCGACGGCACATGCTTGGCTTGTAGTGGTGCCTCGAAGGAATGAGTGAATCAGTGGAACTCAGCGAGGCGATCTAATTCCTTGCCGTACATTTCTCACACAATGCATGTGGCAGCTGAAATGTAGGCTTTGTGTATGGAGAGCTTTTAGCCCAGTTTTCCCATAGTGTATCGAGTGGAGTTTCCCGTTCTGATTTCGTGTTGTATTGGTAGTGTATTTCTAGGACAAAGTGTTGAAACTTGCAGTTAATGTAGTGTACTGATAGTTTATCTAGTTAGTTATCAATTGAAACGCCGTTCCGTGGTGCTGGAAGAAGAGTTTGAAATTGGTTCGCTAGTGATCGCAAACCACGTACACCTTGTTTCAGGAAAATAGTGAAGAAAACTTCTCCCCGTCGCTGGTTACCCGCTGCCTCGTAGCTAACGCAGTTGGATTCGAAGGGAGGAAAATTCGCCACCAACCGATTCATGTGTGTTGGTGATGTTGAATGGAGTGTGTTTGTAAATTCATTACATAGTTGAAATATTTCATCGTCGCTCTCGCTCTCTGCTACTACATCGGTGAGTGCCCGGACAACGACGTCAATATTATCCTTGGACTTCTAGCAAAGGGAACCGTCAAAGTGTTACTTTTTTGTGGCTAGTATTATCGCGGTAGGGCGAAATTTTCAAGGGTTCAAGTGCACCGGAAGGCAGCTTGTGTACCATCAGGTAAGCCTAGAAAGTGTCAACAGATTTGTGTAATATAACGGCCTAAGCAGAATAGTGAGGGCATAGTGTTCTTGTAGGAAATGTATTTGTCCGAATGGGTGGTGGACATAAGCACAGACAAAGGTGTAACAGTAGAGAAAATTCATCATTAATCACCGTCATATGGTATTACACTCGAGGATGGACAATTATAACGTTTCCTATTGCATACATCTAAATAATTAGTTTCATGGAGTAGCGACATTCGCTTTCTATATTTGAAATATTTTCCGTTTGTTTAGAAAGTTTTCTTCAACTACGACAGCCAAAAAAATAACTTCGTTTATATAGAACCGTATTTACTATTTCCCTGCAGAACGGCAAAATGATGAAGTGTACACTAATCGGTAAACAACTCGGTGTGGTTTCGCACCATCTCCTATTTCGTGCCGTCCGAGCGTCCACCCCTTCTTTTATTGATGTGTAACACATCGACACCGGAAGGTATGGGTTGGGAAAACTTTTCCGTTTATGTTACTGTTTTTCCGGTTTGAGTACACGTTTATTAGAGAGTCTAAGTTTGTTCCGACAGCGGAGCGGTTCCTGAGCTTCGGTAGTTATCTATCATTTGTCGAGGTTGTCGATAGAGCTACGACTAGAAATTCGTGAAACTTTTCTTTTGTTGTTTTCGTTTTGATTGTAGTGGTGACGGGTGTCGGGTTATCTGCTAGTTTGCTTTGTCCTGCCTTTGTCTTGATTGAAATATCCAATTATATCCCTACCAGCTTGGGCCCCACTGCGAGATGTCACTAACGAAATTTTTGTCAAAGCAAAACGAAAAATTACAAACCTCCCTTCCTAAGCCATAACTATCTATCTGAATACAGCAGCTGGTATTGTTTAAAAACTCCGAGTTTCAACCAATCAGCTCCATGTGAATTTGGAAAGCGCCAATGGGAGGATCAGCATTTTATGCAGAGCTTGGTCTGTGTGAGTTCTGTCTTCCCTTGTCATATGACTCTACGGCAATATGAATCACTATAAAACATATGAGTACCCAATACATGATATAAAGATCGTCATTTAGAACGCAAATGCAAATCTTGGTCAAAAGCAGTTCTACCGTCCCATTATTGGTATAAAGATCTGCTTGCATGCTTCCAGTAAGGAGAAGGCTCTGAAGTTAATGAGAAAACACATATAACAACACACTATTCGCGAAGTCCTTTCGACCATATTCTGGTTGATGATCGACATTTCTTAGATGACATTCATAGATGGTCCTTCCGCGAACCAAACGTCGACTCAGATCAACATCTCACGGGAGGAACGATTGTCGCCCGGCTGGTCAACGTATACGAGTAAAGTTTTTTGAGGAGGATACAGGTACATTTGAAAGGTTGATGATCGGATTGCTAAATCGGTTGGAGCTCTGAACGAACAGTGGAAACACATCCACGAAAAGGTCAGCAATACAGCGCGAGAGTTGTTGGGCATTGTACGGGAGAAATACTGATTATCCGGAACCGATCATGATTCACAGAGTCAAAACTTTCGACACTATCTTTCTTCCACTAAACAACGTGGGAACTTTCTACTCTAATCTTTATTGATCGCGATAGAGCGTTAGCCTCCTAGCTGGTCTCGAGGTACGATGCTGGTCCAACAAGCCAGTTGTCGTAGGTTCGAGTCTCGGCTCGGGAAAGACGGTTAGTGTCAGTAGGATCGTAGCGCTAGCCCCGCAATTGTCCTGTACACTCAACGGTTGGCTGCGAAGTCTGTGTATAGTAAACAAAAGGTCAAGTTCCGAATCGGAATGTAGCACCGAGGCTTTGCTTCGCTTTAGAACGTAAGTAGTATGATGTGGTGTCTTTAACGTACTTTATTCGAATGAGGTTGAAAGATTCTTTTGATCTAGCTAAGAGTAAAGAGAGCGAATAAAATAATGAGTTTCTCTTTATGTGGTGTATAGTTGTGTAGAGTTACATTCGCTGATCCTATGCAGGGTGATAGCTTTAATATAGCGTTAACCGACATGACTGTATGAACCACATGCAACGAATGATTTGATATGGAATCCCTAGAGGTAACAGATGAAAAAGCCGCGTCCGTGCAAATCGGCAGCAAATCTTGTGATAAGCCAGATGAGAGAGGCTAGAACGGCCTACTCCATAAACGCAAGAAACGCGAGCACTGTGACCGATCTCTTGCGGAAGTGCGGTGGTATACATGTCCAGGTTCTACACGACAAGTTCTTATCAAAGTAGTAAACCAAATCAGGAACCGGACTGTGCCAATCCTTGTGATATGCAATGGTATGCGTTGTGACGAACATTTCGAGATGTTGCTGAACGATAAAAAGGATAGAGCCGGCGACAGAAACAGGAGAGAAATTTAAGAGGATAGATGGCTGTAGATCCACGAAGATTAGATTATAAAGCGTGAACAGAACTAAAAAGTAGCAATGCAGTAGCTGGATAGGACTGCCTCTCAGCCGAACTTTTGAAGTCGGAACTGTTGCGTGAAATCATCGGCTCGTCTTAAAACTTGAGCATAGTTTCCCAACAAAACTGATAAAGCAAATTGGCGGTTTTTCATCATGCGTCAGGATAGCGGCCGTAATTACGAATCCTTTCGTGACGTTGGTTGATCTGAAGCCAGGCAATGGGCTCTTGAACCTGTTGTTTATTGTCTTGGAGGGTGTATAGACCGTTCCGATAATTATAAATACACTTACGATCAACCGTCATTTCAAATAACGTGCAGTATTCAACCAAACGTTGGCTGCGTCCTGTTGTTTACATCCAAAAAAAAACAGATGCTGTCATTTCTTCTAACATTTAGTGCGAAATTTTGAAAATGCGTGGCCTTTCTCCCGAGCAAAAAAAGCGAATTGTGCACAAATGGGGCACCGTGAGTGGTCTTTCTATAAGAAAATTAGCCAGAGAAGAAGGTATAAGTGTCGGAGCAGTTCAAACCGCATTGCGGAAGTATTGTGAAGAGTGCACATTTACTGATGCCCCAAGACGTGGTAGAAAACCCGGGCCTGTTGATCCCACAATGGACAAAAAGGTTAAGGAATACTACAAGCGGCATCCTTCAGTATCAGTACGAGATGTGGCGAGGAAGCTTGGAACCTCGGCGAGTAACGTGATGCGTGCCAAGGGAAGAATGGGTCTGCAGACCCGTCGGAAGCAGAAGCAGCCAAAACGAAATCCAAAACAAGCTGAATCTGTGAAACCGAGAGCTCCGAAGCTTCATGACAAACTTCTGACCAAAAAAATGGGGTGTGTTATCATGGATGACGAAACCTACATAAAACTGGACTATAAGACTCTGTCAAAACCGCAATTTTATACATCACCGAAGGGAAAGGATGTCCCTGGAAATTCGGCAAGAAGGTAATGGTTTGGCAGGCCATTTGTGAATGTGGGAAAATATCTCGTCCATTCATTACGAATGACACAATGAATGGTTAAATTTACGTGGAAGAGTGTTTGCAGAAAAGGTTGTTACCCATGATTAAGCAGCATAACAATCCTCCAATCTTTTGCCCCGATCTTGCTTCCTGCCATTACTCTAAGGATGCACTAGGGTGGTATAAAACAAATAATGTCACATGTGTCCCAAAGGAGATGAATACTCCAAACTGCCCTGAAATTCGCCCTATTGAAACTTTTTGGGCTTTGACCAAGGCAAAGCTGAGGAAATATGTCAAACCAGCGGACAATGTTGAAAAATTTAAAAAAGATTGGCTTAAAGTGGTAAAAATGGTCGGAGAACACACTGTGCAAATGCTTATGAGTAGTGTTAAGAGAAAACGTAAGAGAACTCGCGTATCCTACGAAAAATAATCCCAACTTGAATTGAAACTGGAAAGAAAACACTTATTATCTATATTTCAGAATAAAATGACCCGAAAAATCCTGTATTTTTTGTTTTATTCAAGAAAGAAGATGTATTTATAATTTTCGGAACAGTCTATAGTACTAAGAGCTAGCGTTCAGAGAAGCTGTACCATAATCTAAAAGTTTCATATGCTCCTTGGTTCTCTGGAAGATATTGATATCGTCGGTATTAATCGCAGAACAGGGGAAAAGGTATTCGTGCCTTTTAAGAGGGAATCAGCGAGAATTGGACTTATCATTAGCTTTACCAAAACGAAGACAATCATGGCTGGTAGAGAGCGTAGAGCTCTTCGAGTCTTGGTACTGAGATTGTGATTGCTGACTTTGTGTTCCTCGGTACTCTCGTGACGTGTAACTACCAATGATGTTAGCCGTGAAGTGGAGAGACGGATAGCAGCCGTAAACAGGACTTTTTGCGGTTCACGTAGCTCTCTACAAGTTACTGGTTCTTCCAGTGATACTCTATGATCGAGCATTTTGGCCGCATTAAATCAGCACTAGGAGTCTTCGAGCGTAGAATCCTTCGTTTGATATTTGAAGGCAAACTGGAGAAAAGAGTTTGGCGGAGAAGCCCGTGATATACCAAGTATACCAACACACGGATATCATCACACTGTTAAAACACAGCGGATAATATTCAGCAGAGAGCCCTACAAAGGTCGGAGACTTCGTGGTAAACCCCATTACTCGTTGGGTGTGTTGTGTGGATGAGGACACCCGTTAGACGGGTGTTGAGGGTAGTTAAAGGCGACTAGCTTAAGATCGAGTAATGTGGAAACATATTCCGGACCGTATGGCATCAATTGGAACAGATGGTAGTCATATGGGGCACCAAGTATTTTTTACCATTTTGTGAACATTGTTATTCAGGAGAATGACGTATTCGTATTTTTCCTTGTATTGTTTTTCCTTCAGCTCACGGCTCAAACGCGTAAATTGCGTTCGGCACCGATGTGATGGTTTCATTTGGTTTTAGTGAATTACACCTTGCTAGTGCTACCAAATATAGAGCCCCACTTGCTTGCAATCGTGAATGTCCGGTTTTGGATTCGACATGGAGGCATCTCTCCTCTTCACTTGTAATGGACTTGTGACTGCGCTTTGGTTATCGAAATGAAATTTTTTCACGTCACCAGTTCCGATGCGAGGTAGAAATCCTTTCCAGTTTGTCTTTGGAGCAGCTGCTTATAAGGAAAGAAACATCATTTGACAACTCTTGGTTTCAAGTGGTACGGATCCCAGTGTCCGTAACGTAACGCCTAACATTTGCGGGAGGGGAGTAGTTGAGACTATTACGTAATTGTAAAAAGACGTTCTGCTGACTCATGGGTTTAGTATGATTGAATTTGTATTTTGTATTTTGTTTAGTAACTTAAGAATGAGTGCGTCGCCCTCGCTTCTCTTGTCCTTCTGAAACTTCTTGGAGCAATTTCCGCGGTTTCTCGCTGCTATCTCCTTTTGTCCACCACGATAGTCCATTTTTCGTCATTTGTGGCTTCACCGTTTGTCTTTCCCTCAAAGAGACGTGGAGGCTACGCTGCCGAGCCAGCCTCATTCGTTTCGCGGGCGGTTCTATGAAACACACCTCAGTGAACGATAATACTACCGTTTGTGTGTATTTAGACACGGTCGCATTTTTCCGCTTTGAAGCACTTTGTTTTTACTAAGCGCATCTTCCGCCATTTCCGTTTCATAAGCGCGGCGTGATCCACCCTCGCACTGTTGACGCAGATGCACAATAATAGAAGACTTTGTTTCAAGTGCTTCGAGATTTTGCTACGACTCGAAACTCGATTATGGAATCGAGCTGTGCTGACACAGTCGCCACTCTACAGGAAGAGGCGGAAAAAAATACAAGAATTTATTTAATGTACTTTAATTAATTTATGTTTCTTCCAAATATTATTTGAAGTACTTTCAGACCATAATATCAACATTTTTGAATTTAGTTACCTGTATAAGATCCTATCCAACAAGTTTACTTGATGTGTCCACTATTTTTAGCAATGACACCCTCGAGACGACTTTGGAAGCTAGAACTTGCAATGTGCACGCTATTACTATAGGGAGATGTTTGGCAGGCTCTTGCTTAAACATTTTCCTCAATCGAATAGGTCCGGGCTTATAGGGGGCCAAAAATCTTTTGGCCCAAACTTCAAATTTTCCATCAGCCAGTGCAGTGTTGGCTCCGATTAAACGTATGATATAGCGCTCCATACTGTTGTAGCACAACTTATTGATCCTCGGAAAAATTAGCCTTCACCCAGAGAAGCACTAGGCCCTTCAAAATACCGATATACACTTCGGTATTAAGGCCGTTACAAATTTTATTTTCATTTTATGTCACCACCGCCCCCCCCCCCCCCTTCAAAAATCTTGAATATTGGAAGGGGAAGAAAAAAAAGCTCAAACCGTTTTGTTCATTTTATAGGTTTTCCGACAGCATAAATGCTTTATTTAGCAACAAACAAGTCCAGTGACAGCGAGAGTGTCGTCAAAAGGCAAGCGAATTAAATAATAATAATAATTAAGTGTTATTTTTCAACATTTATTTGAGTGCAAGTTACAAACGTCATAACTGTTAACTTTGATGTTAACTTTGATAACCTTGGACATAAAAAGAATTCGAAATTTGTGTCAGCCTAATTTTAACAACAATATTAACATTTCAAACCATTGGAAGCTACCGAGCTAAACATCATTATGTTCGGTTTGGAGCTTGAACTATACTTTTTCAGGAACATTCTCAACTGTCTCCGGTGAAATGAACCGGTCAGTGCGTTTGTTGGACACAACATCGATGCTGAACAGCTTTCCGTCGGAGAACAGGATTACCATTTTTTCTTTTTTCAGCGAAGAAAGCAATTTCTTCGAACTCGTCACTCGAAGTTTTTTATGTACTCCGTGGTCAAGTTTCATTATAGCTCTGGAAAATGCGCCAAATCTTCTTTGAAGATTCTTCGCGTGGATTTCAAAAGAATGTTGGCATCTTTGTCAAGTTTTCTCATAGAATGTACCGAGTTGCAAGCAATCTTTGCACGGACCGAATTGATCACGATTTGCGTACGTGAAAACAGAGGAGGTCCACTTCCCATCTTTCGCTGCTTAAGGCCAGTCTGAAGAAAGTTTTGGATGCGATAAACTGTGGCCAAATGACATCCAACGGCCACGGCAATTTCTTCCGTCGTCTTTTGGGTGAACAGTACTGTAACTCGTAATCACTTCTTTGGTGCATATTTTCACTTCTTTGCAATCAACCGGTTTTGATGTTCTGTTGCAGCCCTTAAAAGTAAATGTTAACAAATGCACTGACAAACAAAACAGGTCATTAGATACACAAACTAACCCAATACTAACGTTTGAACATGGAGGTTCTCATGAACACCCACTTTCCCGGATCGACAGAGACTGAAGAACAGATTAGTGATGGGTCGCGGCGGAACAACTCGAGACATATGGCGTCTCGGGAGTCCATCCTGCTGGCTCGCCGACTGTTCACGGAGGCTTCAATAGGTTGGGCTCTAAGCTCACTCGACCCTATAAAGTCTCCAGGTCCAGACGGCTTACTACCCATCTTTCTACAAAAATCGGCCGCAGCTATCATGTCCAAACTCATAAACCTCTTCAGAGCCAGCTTCATTCTGGGCCATATTCCGGATAACTGGCTGAAGGTGAAGGTAGTGTTTATCCCCAAAGTTGGAAGAAAGGATAAAACCCTACCTAAGACTATCAGACCCATAAGTCTGACTTCATCACTCCTCAAGTTGATGGAGAAAATAATGGATAAATATATCCGTGATGAGTTTCTTAAAGACTCCCCGCTCAATAGGAACCAACATGCCTATCAAAGCGGCAAGTCAACAGAATCTGCTCTTCACAGCTTAGTGACGTTGATTGAAATGTCCCTGAGTTATCAGGAGACAGCGCTTTGTGCCTGTCTTGATATTGAAGGGGCCTTCGATAACACGTCCTTTGCATCAATTGATACGGCTCTCTTTCATAAGGGAATCGACCACACTTCAAGGAGCTGGATACACGCAATGCTCTATAGCAGAGTGATCACAGCAACCTTGGGGGATTCGTCTGTAACAATGTCAGTGATCAAGGGATGCCCGCAAGGAGGAGTCCTCTCGCCCTTGTTATGGCCACTAGTTGTCGACGCACTTCTCAATAAGCTTCCACAGCTTGGAATCGAGGTCATTGGATACGCTGATGACATCGTCCTCATCGTCAAAGGTAAAGATGACGCAACTCTGTCGAGCCGAATGCAAGTGGCTCTGGATGCCACCACGTTATGGTGTCTGCAGGAGGGTCTAAACATAAACCCCTTAAAAACAGTCCTAGTTCCATTCAGTAGACGAAGGAAGATCTCCATCACTCCTCCAACACTGAATGGAGTCAGACTGGGCTTCAGCAATGAAGTCAAATACCTCGGAATTATTCTGGATAAGAAACTGATTTGGTCTGCACAACTGGATCATGCCGCTAAGAAAGCGATCTCGGCGATATGGGCCTGCTGAACTCTGTTCGGTAGGACCTGGGGACTGAAACCAGACTTGGCACTCTGGTCTTACAAGACCATTGTCCGACCAAGAATCATCTATGCTGCCCTTGTGTGGTGGCCCAAGGTGAACGAAAAGACTGCGCAAGCCAAACTAAAAAATACGTATGAACATTTTCGCATTTGTTTCTGCCGCATATGTAGCGTTTCCTTCTCGGTTTAGACTGGTGCTGCAAGCAGGTCGCCAGAACTCCGTTTATTGTCAGGGGTAGCTTTAGGCGTACCTGCCATACTTCCGCCTTTGACCGCATCCGTTTTTTCCGTGTTGGGTATTTCCGTCACTGCGACCAAGTTTTTGATATTTTGTGACATTCCGTGATCGCATCCGTTGGTCTTAATGTAGGCCGCTGCGCTGGATGCTATCTGTGGCTTTAGCCTTTTTTGTCTAAACCTACCCTAAACCGCATCCATTGGTCTCGTTGGAGACTGCTGAATGCCCCCTCTAGCGAAGAGACTTAGTAGCCTTTCGGTACCCGACCTCGTCTTTATGAATTCATCTATATTAGTTCAAAAGGTCCCCCTCTCAGCCGCTATCTTTGTTTATTTGGAGTAGTGGCCTATATGGTCCTATGATAAGCCATGGCCACTATGTATCGCCCCCGACCGGCGTAAGTCAGGTAAGGGCATTTCCTGGCTGCCAAGCGCCGACTCGTGGGAACACGCAATTCGGCCTGAAGTTATGGATTTGTTCGTTTCTCTTAATAGACTATTAGAAGAGAAGTTAAAATTAGCAGAAAGGTCTGAATCTGGTATGAAAATAACGTGGACAATTAACAGAAGGTCAAGTTTCGATAGTGGAATGTAGCACCAAAGCTTTGCTTTGCTTTTTATTGGTTTTCTATTTTCAATTGGCTTATATCTCATCTCAAACATGAAAGTTTATTTCGCTTCATTCGAAGATTGTAAAACATGAACTATTTTAATGGGGCATGTTCAACAAATTGATTCGTTTTTCTTGTATGCACTACATAACCAGCTGCCAGTCAGTGACTTTGTACATGCAAGGTACATGGCTAGTTAAAAGAATTGAACATGATTTCGGTTGCATCCCGTCAAGTACCCAGCGCCTCGAAGGTGGAGGAGTTCAAAAGGCGAAAATAGCTGTGCTATTTGTGGTGAACCAAATGATAGATGTTTATGAATTCATCTACTGAATCAGTTGCAAAACAGAATCGTCAAAACGGTTCAGGCGATCTGCTGCTCTAGTGCTAGAGAAAAGTGATTGCATGATATCGCTTTGAATATGGGAATCGTTATCAGATTTGGCTGGAGTTGAATCTATGCAAATCAGAAATTCGATTTGTATTTTTATTTACGCCCACCGTTGGTGGGAAAATTTCTAGCTCAAACATACGTGATGATATGATAGATACATATGATGCAAAAAAAAATTGATTGGATTGGGTAATGCGAAAAAAGATGTGCTGCTCAATCTGTACACAAAATTAGATACAGCATGCACATGTTTATCAACATTACTGTGGATGGGATTTTGTTTTAACATATGGGTCGGGAAAAAAGCGTACCAGATTTTTACATATTCAATAGTATTGAGAAGAACTAACTTGTTAAAACTTTGCTAAGACGATGGTACAGGCTCTTACTACCCATGGGAAGTATTCGAGCAAAAAATGTTGCAAGCGTGTGATGTTATCTTTGTGTCGGAATTTTCAAGGTTAACATCCTAACACCCAGCACCAGCAGCATGTTCTGCACCCACCCACAGGCCCGTGCCATCAATGCGGTTGAGGGTAAAACATAATGGAACGGAACTGAGCAGGCAAGCTTCGTCATCGTTCGGTGTCTCGTAAAACACACGCATTTCCTTCCTGCTCAGTTTTGGCTTTCGGTTTGCTCCTGGTTGGTACGGTGTGTCGGCTTCTGTTTCTGACTCACTGAACTGTCGATCGATACAATTTTATGGTGTCTGTATATAGGCGGTACGAAACCGGCATTCGTTAAGCTTACGAAACCAGGCTGACTAGGGAGGCCACCAGCTGTTGAGTATGCAATATTCATTAATTTCCGCTTGGGATTTCTTTAATATAATCATTGGTTTTCCTGCTTATCGTAGGTTCTTTGAGTAAGAAGGCAACTTGTCAAAACAATTTTTGACAGGATGGAAATTGACGATTTAATGGATTTTTTTTCCTTTGAAAGGTTCATTATACAAAGTTTCTATGCTGGAAAATTATAACTGAATGAATTTTCCAAATTATCAAACCAGTTCTCCCATATATTCGAATTGAACCGTAAATAGTTCATTTGGATCTCAGATCTTGTCTTGTATGATAGTATGATTGTGGTTCCCCATTGTCAAGGTTAGCTATTAAACAGCTGAACCCTCGACTGAATCCTTCAAACATGAAACATGATAAACGGTAAACAGACGAAGAGCAAACACGTCATCAATCGATTTCGGCGAAGATTTATGACACTAAAGTTCTGCGGCTGGGTAGGGAGATGTTCGGTGTGTGCGCCGGAGACAAAAAAAAAAGTTGATAGCAATCTAAATAATCGGAGTTCGTTTGACTCTGCCTACAGCCGTTCGTTGGTGGTTCTGACTCTTACAGCAGCTAGACGCAAACACGTTTTCCGCTTTCCCAGCATGCCGATGAGGCAAGTTGAATGATGGCGAGAACGTGGGAAGCCGGATATCGTGGCAGCAGTCCCGAGCCGGATAATGATTGGAAATGTTATTGATTCGTTCGCCAGCGTAGGCGGGAGATTGGTTGCTTTTACAGACAGTTTTATCTTTTGGTTTAGTGTGTTTATCAAATTCAATGACATTAATTTCATTAGATTTCTCCCTCCAATTTCATCCCACTATGTTCAGTTCTAATCCACCTGAAATGGGTCTGCTAAGCATCTAAATTATATTGGACTTTACAATTGTTTTTGTGAATCCGTGATCCAGCTGCGAAAAAAGGTGGATTATGTTCGTGTTTGAAGCGCAGTGAAAAAGCCCGAACGTTTAAGAACACGTTAATAAAGATATGCAGAGTGGATTCTCTACGCTTCGGTTTGTTTGTGTGTAGGTCAAGGCCGGCGCTGGGTGGGCCTCTGCTGGATGGTAAAAAAGGGGGTGAGTTTTTTTTGTGTGTTCTCGTTTAAGTATTTTGCTTTTCGCACGAAATACGCCTAATTATGAGTGGAAAGGGAGAGTGGGGTCGGTTTTGAGTTCTGTTTTCCGGCATGGCTCCGGTGAACAAGCAAAATATATCGATTTTCACTTTGTATGTGTTTGCTCCCGACCAGCAGTGCTGTTTTCTTCGGGTCAAATAAATTGTTGCAATTGTCTTGGAAAGCATGCGAACAACTTCCGAGGAGTCAATATTGATACTAATTATTTATTCAAACGTTATTGTTGGTTTGGAAAACCAATTGGTAATTGATTTAGGCTTGACACACAAAAGCGAAGCAATATTGGTAAATGTTTCGATGTTTTCTTTATGTGGTGAAATATTTCACTATGGGGAAACATTTCAGCTCATAGACATTGTCGAAGCGACTGCTGTTCTCATTGATGTCAGTAAACGCTTCGCTGCTACCGGAGATTTTCAGGATGACGCAAAATTTTAGGTACTTGTTGACTATGAATATGTAAAACGAGAAGAATTTGCGCTCTTCAGAAACAGCGATTGGATAATGTTTCAATTTGTTTGTGGTAGTAATTGTGATTTTTACCCTCCCAGTTGGTCTCGAGGTACAATGCTGGCCTAACAAGCTAGTTGTCATAGGTTCGAGTCTCGGCTCGGAAGAAACTGTTAGTGTCAGGAGGATCGAAGTGTGAGCCCCGCAATTATCCTGTACATTAAACAATTGGCTGCGAAGTCTGTGTATAATTAAACAAAAGGTCGAGTTTCGAATCGGAATGTAGCACCAAGGCTTTGCTTTGCTTTCCTTACGGTTAAGCAAACCCTTTTCCAGATAAATATTTCAAAAATGCAAGTTGTTTTATATTCTATAGATTTTCGGACAACATTTATAAAACAAAACCCCTTAAAAAATTCGATACGTTTAAAAAGAGTTGTTAGAATTCTTCGTTGGGATTTTGTTATTACAAATTTGCTAGACAAACAATCCAAAGTAAAAGTAAAAGAAAAATTGATATATATTTTGTAAATGGAGCCATCGTAAAATATAAAGTGAGTAATCTTTCGCGACGTTACTTAAACAATGGCAACTCTAGATTAACCATGTGATTTGGAAAAAGTAATGTATTATTTTCTTTCTTGTTCTAGATAAGTAAATAAATTGAAAGTTAACCTTAGTCAAGATTATATCCTTCGAAATCTCAGCTATAAAAGAAAACTCGCAAATGGAGCGTGATCAAAAGGTCACATCTCTAACTCAAATTAAAAGCTACATTCCTATCTGTTCAATGACTGAGCAGATAGTGTTCCTGTGTGGCGAAGTAAACCTTCTAATGATAGTAGCTTTGTGTTGCACAGTTCATTAGGCATCCTCTTCAGGTTTACTCTATGTCAGCTTGGCGGAGGTAATCCACTTGGAATCAAGTAAATCCTTACCTACCACCGCCCGACCGAAGCCTTGAGGGCTTGAGTGGTAAAGCCGGACATAAATGAGTTGAATTCATCTTGCTGCCACTCAGTAACGAATCCATCCCCTGACCAACCGTAGGGCAAGTGCTTCAAATGCAAAATGTGAATTATGGTGCTAGGTGGTATCTTCTGGCACGTTCCCGGATGAATAGTGATATCCTGCATGTTCGCTTGTGAATAAGGAACAGTGAATATTGCCGCTAGGAAATGCACGAAAAAAAAAAAACGACGAGACTCGAAAATGTCCCATTCGCGTCATTTTCTTCGCTCGTTCGGAAGCTTGAAGCAGGATATAATCGGAATGTCTAGTGGTGGCCACCCACTCTAGGTTAAGCTGATGCCTTAGCCCAAGTGCTCCGATCTTGCTGCAAGTTTTATGTAGATTTATAAATATTGAGTAAGCTGGGAAGTTTGCTTTCTTGGCTGTTCCTACATCCTGTGGCTGGGGCGTACTTTGGTAATTCGAATCAGCCGGTTCTCCGGGGCTAACCGTACTCCGGGACTTTGTCGCTTTTGTGTTCCGACCAGATGAATGAATAATAAATAACCTCAGATCATTGTAATGACTGTTTGAGGAAAAGGTACTTTTCTTTTATCCCTTGTAAGCGGACGTTTACTGTCTTCCTTGGCATCTTTCTTATTGTGTTCTTGGGGAGCGACCGCCATTGTTGTAACTGCAGCCGGATAGGGTTAACCGTACACCTTGGAGTGATTTGAAAAATAATACCTCTTACCGAAACGCATTGTGTTATTAGCTGGATGTATTGAATTGACATATGGATTTGATGTAGTGATTTACTGCTTCTAGATCTAATCTAAACCAACTAGTTTGAGGTTTGTGTGTTGTGTGTTGTTTATTTTCAACTAATTTTAAAGATGTTCTTAAAATGTGGGCATAACCGAAACAACATCTTTTAAATGCCACTGTTTGCTACACTAGGTCAACTTTCAATGCCAATAAAGTGCAATCAAAATGCTAATTCTCTTAATACCATGATTTAGTGCACAAATCCTCTTCCTGCTCCGCGCTGTACGGTTCGATATGTCGAAGGCAGGTGTCATAAATCCTCTGCCAACACCGTCAGGGCTTGGTCACTAACCGAGAATTTCCTTTTACCGCCTCACCTGGTGTTTGGGTGTGCATGCAGGTTGTTGGCCGAATCAGGAAGACTGTCAACAGACGGGTCGAATACACACACGCACCTACCCGTTCTGTATGTTATACTTGTACTAATTATATAACGATTATTGTTCAAATGAAATTCAATTGTCATGTGATTCAGTTTTCCAAATATAACCTACCCTCTCGTTCGGGTCCGAGAGCCTACAACAGTCGAGTAGGTTTTCCAGTACACCGGAGAGAACGATCGTTATGCGTGTGGCCCGAAATGAGCGACAAACAGAAACTTATAATAATACCATTTCGAAATTTATCTAACTGAAAATCATATGCAATCCCGGACTGGATGTGTTGTTGTCGTTCACCAATTCATAATAAGCGGCACCAGGGATAACACGGGTCGAGTGCCGTTGCCGTATCAGTACATGGTACCGGCAGCAGCAGTGGAGCGGTGGTAGTAAAGCCAACAGCAGAAACGGTAATCCAGCCAGCTCTATCTCGATGTTCTTCCTAGATGATGTATGCCCGACGTGGGATGGTCACCAGGACTGCCTTCGTCGGGCCTTCCCACTCGCAGGCAGGTTGCGAGTGGTTTGTTGGTTTGCAGGTAAACTTGTCAATGGTGGCAGTGGATGACTTTTTAATCCGCATTGTGCCGTGTTAAATGAACGATAAAGATAAAATTGTTGAAGATAAAATTGTTGAGTCTTATGAAAAAAGATAATTAGCTTGAAGAAAACAACCACTGCCAGTTATGTATTTTGTAAAGATCGATAACCAACTTTATTTCGAAATTACAAAAAAAAACTAGCAAAGTTTCGTGTATTCAAAACCTGAAACTCCTAAAAATATGCACATACGTATAGGAAACAAAATAATGTTCTTTTACTTAACCATTACAGACAAAATTATGTACAAAAAAAAACTGATTACAGATAGGACATCACAGCCATTGTTGTTCTTTTAAAATTTTCCACAACATTGCTGAAGAAAGCTATTTGGTATATTGAAAATTAGAAAAAATATTTTTTTTATCTTTAAAAACGCCAAAAGTAAGGCATTGCTCTATGGAACAATTTTACTGAAGACATTGAGTACATCAATTTTTCCTAGTCAAATCTGAACGATTACGATTTTTCGAGTATAGACCACTGTGCACTGTGGGATTTTCAAATAAATGTTTCCACCAATTCTTAATGGCTTGAAATATAAGTCTAAGAATGTGTAGAAACTATTTTGGAAGCTATTCCATAAAATGGTGGTTGAAAAACGTGCTTTACAATAGGTATTTCGTTGTTTTTATATTACTTTTTTGTACTTTACGACCTTCAAAAGGGCATTACTCAAAAATGTACCGAATGATGATTTTGAAATTTTGACCAGAGATTATCGACGTCATAACGAATCGAATGGTGTAATCAGCTTCTATGGTGCATTTTTTTTAATAACGGTCTGTGGGAGCACCGTGGCCTGTTTTTCAACCCGGATATTCAGTGCAACTCTAATCGACATATTAACTTTAGAGCAAATTCGTATGTAAAAATCTTCAAAGAATGACAATAAGTGTTTTTGCGATCAGAATCGTAGATCTATTGTGAGATATGCCCGGGTGTCTGCTGTACCCCGCACTTCTATTATTAGCAATACCGCTATTGAGAAGTGGCATGCTTTTATTATTGTTTATCAGTGCTTGTGTGTAATATGATACTCTTTCTTTTACACGCTTACTGTTCTACTATACCAGTGGTTCTCAACCTTTTTTTGTCCGCGTACCCCTTGGCAATATTTTCCATATCGATTGTACCCCCTGGCTTGGAATGTTCTCGCAGAATGGGAGAGAGTAGTGGTAGATCATGTTGTGGAAGTCTAGTTAAGGTTTCAAATTGAACTCTGGTCAAACAATGATTGCTACACCCAACGCAAACGGGGAACATTTTATTACTTTAGGGCAATTTTTCATTACTTATTGTGTCTTATGACTGCGCATTATACACAAAGAGTAACAAACAAAAAGTTATAAAAATAATGACGGCCACACGCTTGTATGTGTTTCTGGAGGAGAACATACAGCCAAGCACCGCAATGCATGTGTTAGCAAGACTTCACTCGCTGCATTTGTATTGATGCAACGATCAGGTTCGTTTTTGTCCCCTTCATCCACACATAATCAGAATCTCAACCGTCAACCTCAAATGTCTAATTAGAAACACTTGTGTAGGTTATAACCTACCAGGGAATTCTTCTACTAGATATCCCTGTACGCGCCTTTGGCGCGGAATTAATACACAAGATAACGGTGGACTAACTGACTTTATTTTCGTACATCACTACTTAAATATACCCTACCGGTAACTCAGAGAGAGAGACTTTCTCCACTCTCTGTTTACCTTACTAATCTCTTAACCTATAATCTAGTACCGCATGTACGATAGAACGCATGCGAGAGCATCAACACCGTTGAACCGGCGACTTCTGTTTTGTTTATAACACAAAACTTGTTTATTTTATTCGAGTTTGTTTGCCTGTAGCACAGCAGAAGGCTGCGCGAAGTTCTTTGCCACCTGTGGCATAATCTGTTGATACATAGAGTGTTGACAGAGACGTTCGCGGTCCTCTGTCAAGGGAACCAAATGTTTCGCCTGACTAAAGCATAGCAGAAGGCTATGCCCTCCTAGGAACAAAATTAAACTTTAATTATAAGGCTCGTGACGGAGCATAAGGTATTTTCTGCGCGGGTGTGACGTCACATCTGCCACCCCGCCTAGTTGGCCATTATCTAGAAGAGATGATGGTCACATGGTCCGTTCTGACGGCCGATAGGTGTGTTTTTCATAACAATTATTTTTCGCGTTTTTATGCTACTATATACATATTCGTTTTCATGATATTCCTTCTTTCCTTTGCACGTAAAATTCAATTAATTACAATAGTGATACATATCATTTCTACATAAATTAACGTTTTCAGACATGGATTTTCTTCATAACAAATTGACAAATGTTCGCTCGCCTGGTGCGCTGCGCCTTGTAGATATCCGCTGCTTGGCTGTCGGATTCAAGCGACGGGTTACAGGGGGTTTGAAACGGAAAGGTGCGTCTGGCAGTAGAGGTTCTCATCGGTTGTTTGTGATGTCATCCTCGCGAACTCATCTTTAAGGCTTCATCGGGTTATTTTCAATAGTTCAATGGTTATCATTGCACTTTAATTTAAGGCTGCAGTTCAGCTGCTTGTTTTACGATTGTTCAGAGTGTGTTGTTGAACTTCAATGTTGGGTTAGCCGTGTCCCTTTGGCATAGATCGGCTGTATTTTTGTTTGGCTTATAGTATTGTTATGCGCCGTGTGGCGAAAAGATTTGCGATTGCCACTGGCTCTGCGGTCACTTGGTTTATCATCTTTAACTGTCTGCGCGGGGTGTCCAATTACCCGCTAGCATGTGTGCACATTTTCAAAGCGTAGTGCGTAAAGACCATAGTTGATTAAACACGAGCAAAATTTTATAGCGTCATTTTGCTTGTTTGGCTTTGACCTCGAATCCTCATTTGTGGAAGTCAATAACTCTCAATGAGTAATATATATTTGGAACAAATTATTACGCCCTTCGCTGTGTAGTTTGCTGTATTCGTCTTCGCGCTGAAGTCTCGATTCTGGCTTGAGCCGCATTGATTGAATTCTGTTGCACATCTGGCCTCTTCAAAAACTGGATACTGCTCGTCTCCTCTTGGTAATAACGTTTGGCTTTACCTCCATCTCGACCATAGACACCCGCCGTTCAACTCCCCTCAAAACCGTCTGCTTCCCTTTTTGCGTCATACTGGGCATTATGGTATGTCCCCATCTCAGCATCCGTTGTAATCACCTCGGTCGTCTTCGAGGATCAGGAACTCGTCTCGTTGTCAATTCTTAGATGCTAGCTGCCCTACTTAGCAAGTGGTGCATTATTTTTTTTTGCCATTATTTCATCAATTCTTTTTTTCGTTTTTTTACTTTTTCCACTTGCTGTTTAAAATTAATTTCACACGCGTACGGGCTCTTATGTTCTATTATATCTTCTAATCTTCTACTTAAACACTATGCCCGTTTTTCTTTTTCTTCGGTTAACATAATTTTTCTTTTCCTACTAAATTGTACATCATTTGTATTAGATTTGATTTAGTATTTCAGTATTTGATTCATCTGATTTTACAAATATAACATTCAATTGTGCATTGATTACTTCTTTTCCATTATGCACTCTCTAACTTTGTTATTTGATGTTTTTTTTTTTTTTTTTACATTTGAAATCATTTCGACACATAATTATCCATTTATCTGTATTAGGCTTTCACTTTCCGCTTTAAAATATCAGTTTAACTTGTCTTGTGGCCCATTATTAACGCTTTTGTTTTTCATCAAAAAGAGTTCAAATAACTTTCTTCAATTTAAAAAAAATAGCATTAATTCGTTGCTTTGGTTACATATTTTCTTCATTTTGCGTTCTTTCCAAATATTTTCCTCCTTCTTCTTATAACAGTTTTCAATAAAATAAATCTGTTTCCGCACAATGTATTATTTTTTCATTTCTCTATTTTTGTTTCATCATGTTTTCATCGAACAAACCGCATTGGTTCATTCTTTTCTTTTCCTTTGTCAAGTATTTCCTGTCTGATTCATAAATAACTCTTTTCATTGTACAAACCGCGTTGATTAAATATTTAGCGTTTTCTTCTGTCTTCGTTTACAATGTTCATCTAATAACTGGCGTGTTCTTAACACCTCATATCATCTTCTATTTGCACCTAAAATGACCCGTCACTTTCTCATCTGCTTTTATTCTTTAATTTTTTGCATCTCTTTTTGAATCTGTAATTATTTAAATTTCGATTTGTCTCTTGCTACTGTCATACTTACACTACTTACACTTCACCTTAGTATGAGTTGCCTGCATAATACCTCTCCCCCTTCCGTCCGAAGGTGCGACCGCCCGCTTTAGAGATTCCTGAAAGATAAGAAGGTTAGGAAATAAACGAAAACTCGCACACTCAATCATCCTGGGCCGGTTATTCCCTTGTTTTTCTTTCACCCAATTTGCACTCCCGCCAATCATTCTGGGTAACCACCCCGTTGTCTACATTCGCTCGTCCTTAACTAAAATTAGAATAGTCTGAATCTCCTAAAGTCAGCAGTCTCCTTGTTCGGTAGGTTTTGCCTTCTTGTCCAAAGTCTCTCCTAGTTCTATTGTTTTCCGTCATTTAAGTTATCTCCATCACACAAAATTTCCCAATACATCGTCAATCGATTTTCTTCTTCTATTTCTTATTGGGCCATTAGCTATTTTAAATTAATCAAACCTCGTTTTCATGAGGTCTTTGTTCACTATATAATTTTCCCATGTTTACATTTGCATTTTACAAAAAAACAAACAAATGCTGTTTTAATTTCTATTAACTCTTTAATTTTCCATCACCACATTCCAGGTCATTCTAGTCATTCAAATTCCCCAAGTTTTCTATTTATTTAACTGTTATCGTCACTTCCTTTTTTAAACCTTGTTACGCCTTTTGATTCCTGTCATTGAAAGGCTCTTGATATTTTCGGCGACTTTTTCTATTTCTTCACGCCTTAACTTCAGTATATTTTTTCGTTTGGTTCTGCTTCTTCAATAAAATCATTCATCTTTCTCGGCGACTTTTCGTATTTTTTCACGCCTATATTTTACTTCCACCTTACTTTTTCATACAGTTTTAGGTGCTTGCTATTATAACTCATGCCCTCCAATATCGTATTTCATTAAATATATTCTGTCCGTTAACCTTGAAAGCATAGTTTAAGTTCATATATTCAGTCATAATAACGCTTAAGCCGGTTATTATGAACTTTTTCTAAACGATTTCCGTTTCTAATTACTGTGGTCAATTCGCTTGGAATGTCCACTACTTCATATGGTCCTCTCCATATGTTCTGAAGCTTTTGGCCTGCACCAGTCGCTACGGCCTTCACTAATACTTGTTCACCCCACATGGGTTTGTAATCATTAGATGATCTGTCGTAAATTTGTTTGCGGTTCTCTTTACTCCTTTTCAGGTTGGCTTGTGCGTTCGCGTGGAGGTCAAAAAATATTTTTTTCATCTCTTGTGTATATGTTTCATATGTCAAATTGTCCACTCCATTCCGCTTGTAAATGGAGGTGGGAATGCGTGCTGTACGTCCATACAACAATTCGAAAGGGGTGTACCCCGTTGATGAGTTTACTGAAGTATTATACTGAAACGTAAAAAATGGGAGTAAGTTATCCCACGTGTGCGGTTTTCCGCCAATAAATTGCCTTAGGTAAGTTCTTAACTCCCGATTAGATCTTTCCACCAAATTTGCTTGTGGGTGGTACGGACTCGTCGTTATTTTCTTAATTTTCAAAATTTTGCACACATCTTTCATGAGTGTGCTTACAAAATTCGCACCGTTATCTGTAACTAACTCCAACGGTACGCCAAATTTGCAAATATAATTCTCTACAAAAGTCCTCGCTACCGTCTGACTTTCTTGGTTTTCCATAGGTGCGACAGTTAAATATCTAGTTAGGTCGTCCTGCATGACCAGACCATAACGATTTCCTAAGTCGGACTCGGGTAATACTACTATATCCATGTATAATTTCTCAAATGGCTCCGATGCGGTCGTGGTGATCTGCATCGGTATCTTGTTTGATCTTCCAATTTTGTTCTTTTGGCAGGAATCACACTGCCGAACGTAGTTCTCGATATCCCGTTTCATCGTAGCCCATGTAAAAAGTGTGCCAATTCTCTGGCGCATTCGTCGCGCTCCTACGTGCCCTCCTAAGGGTGCATCGTGAAACTCCCTTAAAATTGTTTCCACTTGATCTGGCGCAATTACTGTACGCTCGCTATTAGCATTATATAATACTATTTGTTTTTCTAGCTTACCCGCTAGGAACTGAATCATTTGCAGAACTTCCTGTTGCTTGATTTTTCTGAATGATATTAGGTGAATGACCCCGGCTCCCTTTACTGCCGCGGGGCTCTTATTGAAGCTATCCAAAAATTGTGAAAAAAATTTCCGGCAATCGATTAACGAATTTTCGCTGCCGTCTACTATGAAACCGCCTACTTTCTTGTCTTTAAATTTGAGTACCCCATCCTCTACGTAGTCTTTCAGTCCTTGTGACAGCTGATACAGTGTCTGAAGTTCTCTGTACGCCGTCCGACTGTTCAAAATGACAAGACGAGCTTCGATATTCCTCTCGTCCAATATTCTCTTCGAGACTTCCACCGTCTCACTTGGTATCAGGTCATTTGATAATGCCTGTGAAAAGTCATCATATGAAATGTTGACGAGTTGTTGCTCATCCTCGTCCTCAGCGATGTCCGCAATGTCTATGGCACTCAAATCTTGTATTGTGCCGTTCAAATCATCCGAAGCGTTCTTCTGCTGCTCTAGCAGGCGTTTCTGCTGGCGCGTAATCATGGCTATCTGCCTGTGGGGTGAACTTTCCTGCCCCTGACACGTCCCATCTGATAAACGTGACAAAAAATCGGCGACTATATTTTCGCTACCCTGTTTATACCTGATGCTGCATTCCAAACCCTGCAACTTTAGTCTCAATCTTGTCAGCGTTGGAGATGTCTCTTTGAGCCTCCAAATCGCTATAAGTGGTCTGTGGTCTGTGTAAACGATAAACCTTTGACCAAAAATGTAATGTTTGAAGTATTCTATGGCCCATACAATAGCCAATAGTTCCTTTTCTATGATATGATATCTGGTCTCTGCACCTACAAGTGCACGACTCGCGAACGCGATCGGCCGGTGCATGGATTTTTCATTCGACAGGACGGCTCCAATAGCATAATTGCTAGCGTCTGTCGTAATAACGAAAGTGTCTTGATAATCTGGCCGGACTAAAACTGGCTCTGTAATCAGCGCGTTTCTAAGGAATTCGAACGCTTCCTGACATTCTTTTCCCCACACAAATTTAGCGTCTTTCTTCAACAAATCATTCAGCGGCTTGCGCTTCTCCGCGATGTTGGGGATAAACTTCCCGTAAAAATTTACTGTTCCCAGAAATGACCTTATACCTTTTACGTTTGTGGGTGGCTTAAGGCTTTGAATGGCCTTAATATTTGCATTGGTGGGTTTTATGCCTTCTTCATTAACGACATGACCCAAATACTCCAGTTCCTTTTTCAAAAACTGACACTTAGATGGTTCTATTTTTAAGTTATGTTTGCGCAAAGCTTGTAATACTTTTCGCAAATTATCATTATGGTCGGTGATAGTGTCACCGAAAACTATAATATCATCGAGGTAGACAAAAGCTTTCACGTCCCCTATCTCAAAGAGAACAGTATTCATAAGTTTTTGGAATGTTGAGGGGCTGTTCTTTAGCCCCATCGGCATCCGTGTAAATTCGAAGTGGCCTTTGGGAGTGGAAAACGCCGTCTTAGCCGCATCTCGGCGGTCTATCGGGACTTGATAGAACCCCGATTTTAAATCAATTGAGGAGAAATATTTTGCTCCTCCAACATTATCCAATATCTCATTTATAAGAGGTATTGGGTATACAAACGGCTTGGTAACTTCGTTCAATGATCTAAAGTCTACCACAATTCTGTATCTTTTATTTCCGTCAGCATCCGGTTTCTTCGGTACACATAACACCGGTGCATTCCAGGGACTAGTGCTGGGTCTAATAATACCCTGCGCCCTCATTTCATCGATTTCCTTATTAATGTGCCGTTTCGTGGCCTCCGGAAATCTATATTGCCGCTTATTGATAGGCACCTCCGATGAAGTTTCTATCGTGTGTACGGCGGCGTCAGTAGTGGTTAACCTGTCGCCTTCGAAAAAGAAAATATATGCATAGCTTTCAACTATATTCTTCACTGTCCTGAATTCTCTATCAGGCAAGTGCGCCAAATTCAGCACTTGCCGTAGTTTTTCAATTCTTGCATTTCCTTTTGACTCTGGTGTTAGTTTATGTTCTAATAGGTCATAATCTAGCCTAGAGTTAAGATCTATCTCGGTCATTATAATATTCTTCGAGTCAAGAAAATTGTTCTTCGGCTCTTCATTTCGATATGTTTGGTGCTCTCTATTTATTTCGTTTTTGTCTACGTCAGCCTCATTGCGGGCTGTGTTGCTAGTATCTCGCAACTCGTTCTGCACCATAACTCTATTTCTGGCTGCCACATAAACATGTTGACTAAGGACTTCGTCTTTGGGCATACTCCACGGACTCAAGTCGTCCGGACTTCTGTTTCCGTGTTTCTTGAACACTATGTAATCAAAATTATTTCCTATTTGAAGCGTATGTTTCTTTAAGAATTCTGCGCCGATTAATCCGTCGCTTGGCAAATTTTCTAATATATGAAATTGCGTCGGGATCAAAAAGTCTCCGACTATTAAATCCAACATAATTGTACCTGAGGTTCGCACAATGTCTTGGCCGATACCTCCGAAAGTGGTTACATCCTGTGTATTTACCGGTACATTCAAAAGATTCACAATGCGTGCATTAACTATATTCGCACATGCACCTGTATCTAAGATCAGGTTCAACGTAAATTTGACATTCTGCTTAGCCAGTAGGGTTAACATTAAGTGCCCTCTGACATCGTAATATACTCGCTTAGCCACACAAGCACTGTTGTCTCTTATGTGATTGCATGCGGTCCTCCAATCGGCTATTTCTATATTGCTGGGCTCATCGGTACATCTCCGCCAGTCAACATCTTCGCAAATTTCTGCTAAATCCTCGTTAAAATATTCCTGTGCAACAGGATCCAAAATACCTTCTTTTTGCGAATTATTACTTCTTTCATTAATGTTGGCTACCATAAGCATTTTCTGAGGCATCCGGGTATACGAATTCCTGTACCTCCTATCAGTTGGTCGATCTTGACCATAATAATTATATTTCCATCCATGGGCGTAGTCCCCTTGGCTTCGCCGGTAGGAACGCGCTGTGCGATAAATGTATTTGGATCGATTACCGTCGCTAGATCCACATATATTGTTATAATTGTTTTGTCTGTAAATTATTCTATCTCTATTTTTGTAATTATAATATTCATTTCTTCCAAGACGGCTGTTGCTATAATCAGCGTCTTTGTGATTTATTGTAAAAATATTTCTGCTACTATCAAATTGTCTAAGCGCAACGCGCTGTCTTTCGACCCATTCTAGGCCCTGTATTCTGTTTTCTATTTCCGCGATGTGATAACGCTCATGGTAGTAATCTTCTAAGTCGTCTAGCAGCTCTTCTAACTTTAATGCTCGTTTACCCTGAGCAGCTTCTTTCAATGCGGTGTCACACAAACCCGCCATAAAATGTAATCGGAGACTAACTATCATGCATGACTTCGTACAATTAGTTTCGTAGGAGTCGATTTGCTCCTTAATTTTCAATATCCTCTTTTTATAATCAGGAAAGGTCTCATTCGCTTCCTGTTTCAATGTTTCTACTTGATTTATAACTGCCTCGATGCGTATAATATCCCCAAATTCCTTTAATAAATTCTGCTTAACCTGTGGCCAAGCATTTGCGTTAATTCTATGTATTGCTGCAGCAGCTCTGCCTTTTAGTTTTAATAGAATGATGTAAACCAGTGGAGCGTGTGATACTCCTTCTGGTATCTCCCGAGCAAAATGCTCGATATGATAAACGAACGCTTCTAGTTCGTCTAGCGATCCATCAAATTCTGGGATGCACTGAATGGCATCTGCTTTTGGGAACGTGTACTCCATTATAAATATAAAATTTTATATATATTTCATAAAAACAATAAAAGGTACTGCGGACTAAATACTATAAGACTATATAAGGCTTATGTAGCCTTCTTCTTTTTTTTCTAGGTGTCACTAACGATTCTGTTGACCAGATGTGATAACGTAGCGTGACCGACTCTAATTTCTTCGTCGCGCCATCAAAAAATCTGAACACCAAGTTTCGAACCATTTAGTGTCAACGGTTCAACGTTTATCTTCATTAATTAAATAAATAACTTTAGGTTTTCATAGTAATTAAATGATTATTTAAAAAAAATCATTTCTATTTAGTGTAATTAAATTAATCAAAGATTGTTATTGGTTACATTAGATGGCGTAAGGTGCCATTCCTTATTCATGAAATAATATTTTAACGTAAACTTCCAACATTATATATCTCTGCCGTCGGTTACTATTTACTCTTCCGGCGGATATGTCACCATCGCTGCGCGCGTTGCGCTTATAGATGTATCCATTTTTTTTTTACCCTCTTAGCAATTCACCGCTACTGGTAAGCCATGTATGGTAGCAAAACGTTCTTACCATTGGCCATTAAAATTGATGCTTACAAAATACGACCTTGGCCGTGGCTGGCACAGCTGATCGCAATAACACTGCAAAATTCATAAACAGAGACAGCGTACCCGACAATTAGTACAACTGACTAACTTTTGTATGCAACGTGTGAGCGCGCAATTCGTAGTTACCGCTCTCACGCTCTTTATTGGACATTAATGAAATGCGACTTTACCCTTTTTATATTTGCTAACGATAACGTAGCCACCCGTGTGCTAAAATTCTCTCTTAAAATAATTAAGGTGATTTCCATGTGCGCAACTTTGCGAGTATCTGTTTGCGTTCTTAAATTCGATTTGCTAGCGGTGTTACCGCGGTGCTTCCCGCTCTGCCACTTTAATTATTTTGTTGGGCAAATGAACGAAAATCGCTTGCGTGCACTTGTCGTGCCGAGAGTTTTATTGCTTGCCGTTTCAGAAATAAAATCAACCGCGCAGCAGCGGCGCGAATTGATTGTTTATACAAATTGGCCACTCGACCCAAGTAGATGTGATAACCTGTAAATCGTTATTATTACGAACCACTGAAGAATTGTTACGATTGTAGTTCGCCTAATGTAGTCTCCAAGGTCATTTATGTCTCCTAATGTGTATCTCTCCGTCGTTCTCTTCTATCGTCAATAGCTCCTAAATGGTTTTATATTTGGTAATTTTTTGTTCTATCAGTTTTTAAAAAAAGGATTCAATAGATGTTAATTCACTGTGTGCTTCTCACCCCTTGATTCCTGAGTTTCTACAAGGGTCGATGAAAGCGGGGATCTTCAAAAATCACCGATCGCTCTAAGTTCGCCAACTGATCTTCTGCAAGATCTGATGTCTCAAACTCAAGACAATTTTCTGATAATCTTCTATTTCTGTTTGGCTCAGGAACAATCGCCGAGTTATTTAAGATTTTCAATGCCAGACACACTTTCGATTGAACGAGTGTGTACTGATCTGTTAATCTATTCCAATGTTCTGGCGTTAAATTCGAATTTTCATACTCTTTTAAAATTTCCGAAAAGTCGTTTAAAGCGTCGCTTAATAATTTTCTTCTATTAGCGACTGCCGCCCGCGTTCTCGGCCTGTTTATGTTATTGCTCAGATTATGGTACTCCTGGTAGACATAATCCTTAAGCTCTTTTAATCTTGACATTTATGGTCATAACCGTCTAACACCTATTCTGCTTTTGCAATATGCCGCATAATAAAAAAGGAAATGACTCACTCACCCGAGTATCCTTGACACAGGGCTGGTCATCGTTGTTGACTTCAATTTCCACTACGTAACTTCGGCACCTTCTTAATACGGCAATTCACTATATCGAATATCTGCCAACGTCGAAACTGACACTTACATGAAAAAAAACGATCGCACTTTACAAGTCGTCTTCAGCAGCAAAACACAGCACCTTTTCCCCGCATACGAATGTCACTCGCTTGGGTTTGCCACCAACTCAGTTCACTTCCATGCAAAAAGCGAGAAAAGAGAACACTTTTTGTCAACGTCTTTTCTCGATTTTCGTTTCTCTTTTTTTTTTCTCTTTCACTAGCAGCACTACTTTCCAAGCTGCTGACCTCGATAAATCGTTAAGTACTTTTTCTTCAGTTCTCTTTTTTTTTCCTTTTTTTTTTTTCTTTAAATAACACACTCTTTTTCTTCCGCGAGCACTACTTGGATTAAAACTCCGAAAAACTATTTCATTTTTCACTGAACCACAGATATTTAAACCACTACTTTTTCTTTTTGCTCCCTTAGCGTGATTACTACGACCGAGTTTACGACCGCGTCTGACTTCCGAGATACGTCCGATTAAAGAAAAGATTCAATGGCGCGGAAAAGACCACGCGCTGTCACCACGTGTGTAGGTTATAACCTACCAGGGAATTCTTCTACTAGATATCCCTGTACGCGCCTTTGGCGCGGAATTAATACACAAGATAACGGTGGACTAACTGACTTTATTTTCGTACATCACTACTTAAATATACCCTACCGGTAACTCAGAGAGAGAGACTTTCTCCACTCTCTGTTTACCTTACTAATCTCTTAACCTATAATCTAGTACCGCATGTACGATAGAACGCATGCGAGAGCATCAACACCGTTGAACCGGCGACTTCTGTTTTGTTTATAACACAAAACTTGTTTATTTTATTCGAGTTTGTTTGCCTGTAGCACAGCAGAAGGCTGCGCGAAGTTCTTTGCCACCTGTGGCATAATCTGTTGATACATAGAGTGTTGACAGAGACGTTCGCGGTCCTCTGTCAAGGGAACCAAATGTTTCGCCTGACTAAAGCATAGCAGAAGGCTATGCCCTCCTAGGAACAAAATTAAACTTTAATTATAAGGCTCGTGACGGAGCATAAGGTATTTTCTGCGCGGGTGTGACGTCACACACTTTCGTTTCGTCCCCCAGTATTTACTTGAAATGGAAATATGTAATACTGTCTGGCCAGCGTTGCCGAAGTTGCGAATATTGCCTGGTTAGGCACGAGTATTGCATTTTCAAACAGGTGCAAATGAGTTTCCATGAACCAATGAGTATGTTTTTTAGATATCTTGCAGGAAAGCGAATGTTTTTGTTTTTCTCTAACGCAGTTTACAGATCGTGATGTCATTTCAAGTCTTTGAAATCATCAACGTTTGCATACGCTATGATGGGGAAAATGCTGCTTGGCAGCTCTTGTCATATTTTTTCTCAACTCCGTATGCGAACTAATACACACACACCGGATGAATTGGAGATTGAAGAAACTTGTAACATGTGCAACATATGCGACGGTGTGTGATTTTTTTTTGCTTGAGATGGAAAGGGAGCAGTTTTTGACAGAAAAAGTCTTGCATGTGGTTGAAACGACTATTATTAGATATTCGTACTCCCGTAACACGTGCTAAATATACGGCAGTATGTGTTGTTACTTGAGTGGGGAAGAATTTTATCGCCTTTAAAGTGATAGGTTTGTTACCCAAAAGGCAATTTTGCGCTATTGCTTCTAAAGTAATAAGGAAAAGTTTTGCGTGTACAGTCTTGTTTTAAGAGCAAGATTGAACAACAAAGTATTATGAAGAAAAATTTCTTTGTCCGCCATTACTGATTTTTTTCCGCGTACCCCCTGAAGGCTTTCAAGTACCCCCAGGGGTATGCGTACCCCAGGTTGAGAACCGCTGTACTATACCGATGCTCGTTCCTCGTGCCGAATATCACCAACTATAATTCCCTGGAGAAGTTTTGTCGTGCGTCCTTCTGGCCAGTTTTATTAATAAGAGGGACTTATGTTTTTGTTAAGAGGAAGTCACGCGAAGGTGTTATAGATTTCAGCGTAAAGGAAGGGTAAGTGGTACAGTAACTGTTCGCTAACTGGGTGCTGTTTAAGTGGGCTGCTTTTCAACTGGGCGTTCGCTAACTGGGCTATAGCCCAGTTAAAAAGCAGATGAACGTCAAAAATCAGCGTTTGGCATAACGCTGTCAAAACGAGATAGGGGCGCATGAATAGTGAATTGAGATTGATTTTTTCAGTTCAATCGATTTTGGTTGTCATCACACATGCGATCCACCAGATATCCATCTACTCGTTTCCAGGTCAAATAAATATTTTGTGGAAAGAACATGTTTCCAAGCAACGGTTAGTGCAAATACAGCACAAGCAAAGCTAAAGACAATTTATTATTTCTCATTTTCTGTTCATCAAACAGGATTTTTAGTGTATTTGTTTTAAAACATTTTCCAATTTTCGCTGAGGGAGTTTTGCCTGGCGCCATTACATCGAATTCTCCCTCGGTATTAGACGACATTTGAAATGTCAGCCCAGTTAGCGAACGAACAGTGTACAGTGGACAATAAGTGTTAGTTCGGAACTTCGCCGCTAAAGGCGCTGCATTTTTTAGCATATCTTTGTATATTGCCTCATCTTTCATATTTGAGGAAGACAGAAAAAAGCTGGCATTAAAACAGACCGTGTTGTTGCCATAAAATGTAAGAAAATAATATGTGTGACCTGATTCCAACTAAACCAAGGCATAACCTTCACAGTGTATATATTTGGCCAAATCGACGGCGTAGAAGCAGTTTCTATGACTTTATTCGCTTTGGGTTGCTGTAATGAATCCATTTTCCATCACTCATAACGATCCGATGAAGAGATCCTTTCCTTTTTTGCCGCTGGGGTAATTGCTCACAGAAAGAAAAGTTACGCTCAACGTTCCATGGCTTCTTAAGGATTATAATGAATCCTTCTTTGTTTTTTAATCATTTCCAAATTTCAGGAGTTACGGCTTGGCGGGTAACTCCTAATACCAAAGCAAGCTGTTCCTTCGTTTGGCATGGATCCTCATCGAGCATTTCCTAAAATTCAGCATCCTCGAAGGTTTTCGCCTTTCCTTCACGCGAACATTCGACAACATCTAAATTACCGTCGAACAAATCACGGTACATTGTTTCACTTGAAGCAGCATTCCCATGAACTTGTATAAACTCTCGTTGTGCTTCATCCATCGTTTCTTTGAATGAAATGAGAAATCCCCGATTCGGCCGTTTCCGATTCAATATTGTATGATATTCAACAATGTTCGTCGATTGTTCTACCATGTTCAAGATAATTCATGAATGTTATGCCTTGCGAATCCCGAAAATATCTTTCAACACTTCACAACACTTCAGCGTGACAAAAGTCACCCTGTCGACTACTAACTGGACTCGGGAATGTAGTGGTGGAAAATTCCTTCTTATTGTTCTTATTGCCCGTAATCAATGCCGGATTATCCATCGAAAGTTTGACACGTGGGTCTTCTCGCTCAATTGTTAAGGTGGTAGTGTGTAGAAGCCACCACGTTGTCACCACGTGGTCGACTACGAATTTTCAGTGCCACAAGACTCGGGAATAGCTAATGCGTTATCTATGAAAACACTATCCTTTGTTTTCATCATCATAACACACATGATGATATGTTTTCACAAGTGACGCATTACCTATTACCGAGTGGTAAGCGTTTAAAAATTTCAAGTCGACCACGTGGTGACTCGAAGTCGGCCATTTATGGCTTCCACACACTTCCACCTTAAGAAACGCGGCACCCATCGCACGGACAGCATTTTTTTTAGGTACTTATTCATTTATTTCGTCAATCAAAAGCCAATATTCAACATTCTAAAAGGTATGCTCATGCCGAGACGTTGTAAAATCATTGGTTTCGCAGTATTCATTGTGAGTGGTAAGTAGGTAATGATTAATAGCAAACATATTTTGATTTCGAAGTTCGAGATAGAATCTGGTCTGCCCCAAGGAAGCCATTTGGGCCCTCTACTATTTATTCTTTTTGTGAACGATTCGTGCGCAACTATTAAATCTCTTAAGTATATTTCCGCCGATGATTTGAAATTTTATCGTGTAGTATCGTCGATAGTTGACTGCTGTGCCATTCAATCCGATATTGATGCGCTGCTGAATTGGTGTACGCTAAATGGTATGGAAGTGAATGTGCAGAAGTGTAATGTTATCTCATTCTGCAGAAACAGGCAAACCGCTCTGTTCGAGTATAAGATGGAGACAGTCGGTATCACTCGAGTAAATTCCGTGAAAGATTTGGGTATCCTTCTTGACAGCAAACTTTGTTTCGCTCAACACGTTGCAGTTATTAACGCTACGAGTACTCGTTTGGTCACCCTATCACGCTGTTCAAATCACACTCGTTTGGTCACCCTATCACGCTGTTCAAATCAACCGGATTGAACGAATTCAGCGTAATTTCGTTCGGTATGCCCTGAGAATGCTGCCTTGGGAAGATCCTATCCGTCTGCCACCTTACGAACATCGATGTGCTCTTATCCAGCTGCCAACTCTGACTAACAGGAGAAGTCTACTACAACGCTTGTTCATCTTCGACCTTCTCGGAAACAATATTGATAGCCCGGAACTGCTAGAACGAATACAATTTAATGTGCCATATCGAACCACCAGACGAACGGATTTCTTCAGGCTTCCTATGCATCGCACTTTGTTTGGCCAGAACAATCCAATTGATACGTGTTGTCGTGTATTTAATGTTGTATCTGATTATTATGACTTTGATGTGAATAGGACTACTTTTAAATCTAGAATATGCTAATATTAGGAACTGTCTGTGCGATACTATCGAAGACCATTAAATAAATAAATAAATAAAAAAGTTGTCGAATAGGTGCGTAGAAATTTAGCTTGGATAAAAGTGCAGCTGAATCTATGCGCTGCGAAACGATAAAGTTTACAAATAAAACTATTGCAAATTCACGACGCTCTTTTGATGATTGTATTGTATTGAAAGAGGAAATGATGTTCTGTTTAATTTACGAAGGGCAAACAATAGGAAGAGCTTTTGTACAATATACTAACATTTTGGTAGTAAAAATGTTCAAAAGTAGTACAATTTCAAACGTTTTTTGATTATTTTCTTATAAAAAATTGTCGTTAACATTATTTGTTTAGCTTTAATTGAACGTTCTACAGTTAGTTCTCTGACACCAACTCTCTATCTGCTTTAGTTTTCCAGAAATTACAACTTTATTAAAACATGTTTAATGGTGAACTGGTAATCAAACCACGAATTGTGCCGCATTAAAATTGTAATATCGCAAAAACTAAAGCAGATAGAGAGTAACTGTCGAAGAATAAACTGTAGAGCGGCTGAATACGTTTAATTGGAGCTAAACAAAAAAAAAAAATAAAACAATAACAAACATTTTTGTCTTCAAATTTTTTTTAGTAGGAAATTTTCTCAGCTATCATATGAAATCAGTAAAATCGTTCTAAGTGGTATACAGACAAATTTAGAGCCACTTTAAGAAAAAGAGCTTTTTCAGAATAAAGGAAATGTCGTTAATCTGCAGAAAAAATTAACAGGTCCCAAGCGAAAGCCTTAGGGGACGTCAGAAGTGGCTGGCATCGGACTTCAGTTTTGTCCGATAAATTTAACTATTTGTTGGTGGTTAGTTAAATATGATTCGAGCCACTGTAAAAATTCTGGCTCAAGCAAAATTGTTTGCGATTTGAAGAATAGCATTCGTATGTCTATGTAATCAAATGGCTTGCTAACGTTTGTATGAAGAGCTCTTACATAATTCTATTATCCTTTGCATTTAAAGAGTAGTTTATAAATTCAAGTAAATAGGTCGAAGTTGAACGGCCTATGAAAAAGCATCGCAGTTATTGGGTTTTTAGTTTGGAGAAACAGTTTTTCGTTAACAATTGCTTCGAATATTTCAGGAATGCGAGAGGTTAGAGCTATTCCACGGGGAGCTCCGTAGCTGTAAGGTTACAGCGGGTGGTCGTGGGTTCAAATCTTAGTAGAATCAGACCATTTGGTTGCTAAAGGACTTTAACATGGGTTTATTTTCAGGCTCTCCACCACATAACCTTCCTCCAAGCTGAATTCTCCAGTATCCCTGTTGACGTACCTACTAACAAAATAATACTTCTTATAAGAAAACTGGCCTGAATAACGTATAATAGTTGTCTCAGAGAATTGTGATTATGGTGCGATATTGTCTGGAGGAACGAGGTTCCGATAAGACTCCTTTTTTGACAAAATTTAAGTCCTAATTATAATAAAACTGACCAAAGGTTACCTTTGGTTGCATTAGAGGCTCAGAGAATTGTGATTGTGACTCGATGTATTTGCAGGAAGAACGAGGACAAGACTTCTTCTTCTCAACAAAATAAGTACCTACTATGCCGTTGAATTCAAATTTTTCCACTAGACGCTCAATGGTTGATCTGGCAGGACGATTATGACGAGCATATATTGGATGTAGCGCTCTTAAAGTTGAGGCCAATGTCTCCGATTTTCGGCACTAAATTTTAATAATCTTGGATCTTTTCATTATGAAATGACAAATTTTACTGAAGGGAAATGCAAAGAGAGCGGGAAAAAATATGCCGTCGTTTGTTGTCCCTATCGGTTTACTTTCGTAGCGCTCTTATTGAAAAACCCTTCATATACTGACCAAAATCACCGAATCGTCCCTAGGCTTGTAGATTGTTTCAATCGCCCGCGAGTTCCGACGGCTGGCAACGGAGAGGTAGTTTTTCCGGAGGTAGCAAGCTTTCCAATGTTTAGTAGTGGCATTATTAATCGCTGATGGCAGAACTCCACTCCGGCTCCAGTTACTGTAGCAGTTGAAGCAGCCGTGTGCTATGGGGCACAATTGCGTTACCGTGACATACAACCCTACCGCCATACGACGGAATCGGGATCATATTGGGGCCACATGGTTTGTAGGGTTATACGTTTATACGGAACAACATCGTCATCATTGTCGTCGGCGCTGTTGTCGCTGTCGCTCTCACGCCTCGCCATCGTCGTCGTCATCGTCCTATTGTAGGTGTGCCCCTGGAGGTGGTCCATCGACGACAACGCTCTCGCTTACCTGTGGCCAATAATAAGTTTTGATCGTCCTCCGGAGCATACCTATAATAAAGCATATGCAAACACACTTGCCTGCTGGACGGGCGGGGGGACGACAAATAAATGTATGAGAGCAGAGGGCAAGCATAAGCAGCTACACAACATGCAATCGCAGCCGTTTCAACAACGATAAAACAGAAGGATATGTGCCAGTACCAGCCTCCAAACGTCCGGACGGTCCTTGCTTCGCCCACTCTGAGGTGATTTCAGATACGAGCAGTGAGAGCCCGCTTACTGAGCGAGTCGGGCCGAGATCAACTGATGGCATATGGCAAAAGGCGAGAAAAGCGAGATATAAATGTAATGATGAGAATAGTAACACTTTGGAGGATATTAGTCAGACAATAATAGGCTCCTATCGGGTCTTAAATTGGCAATAAATTTCACATAATTAATATTGAGGATGTTTATGCAAATGTGAAAGATTGGTGGAGTGCCACACGGGCATGCAGAATTCATGTCACGATATCGATGGCCGGTGGCTGGAAACGAGTGCATAATAATGGTGGCAGTAGTGGAGATTGGACACAGGTTGTAAGATGGCACAGAGCGCTCGTATTGTGGTTTTCGTGTTCGATTTCTACTGCCTTATTCAGCATGACCTATTGCCTTATCTGTAATGATCTAATATAAATGAAATCCTTATTAAACTATGTTGAAAAAAAAAGCCCTGAAACCAAAGCGTAAACTGCACAGTAACTAAATGCAGAAATAAACGAGTTCATCTTAATCACATTCGTGTTCCACTAAAACAATAGTATCCTGTGTAGCAATAAATCCAACTAGAGATTCAATTTAAAACCCATTCATTTCCAGTCCCGGGACTCTTTATCGTTTTAACAACTATTAAATCTGTGCGTCTGCCATAGACAAAACCAAACAGAACCCAAAAACGAATCTTGCCATCCCGAAGGGACAGAGTGAGCGCTAGCTGATGTCTATACGATGGTCCCAGCATTACTCACACGTGCAGCTAATTTCATAAAACAGAGTCCACGCAACAAAGCAACACCCCCATAAATATCATCGTTACATGCGATTAATTTCATTGTAATTTATTGTATTCGATAGTATTCTCATGTTTTCAAAGTGAATTGGGGCTGGGTTCGATTTCCAAAATTTTCCATTTCCCCCTTGGATCGAGAGTCCAGTACCCAACACAGGGTCCAGCTGAGGCGACGTCAGGCACTCCGGTCGGTCGTTCCGCAATAAGCAATTTCGAACGATTGGAAAACAATCAAATCTGTTATCGGTGGTTGCAACTTGTTATCTGCGCACCACATAAAGTATGGCAGCAAATAAACCGATAAGCGCTATCTGTGGACTGGAGCTAACCTAGAGCGATTAGAGGTTGCTGTAGTGATAGTTGGCTGCAAAGCAAATTTACGTGTAGGTGTAGTTTCATTGAAACTTTGAATCTGGATGATTTATTGTGTAAATACTTTTTATTAGACTAAGATTATTGATTAGTTTGGATTTTCAACAAAAAAATATACCGCAAGAAGTCCAAAAAAGTGACAGCTGTGTGTAAAACACCTTCAAAACAAAAAATAGAACATCAGATGGAAATCGTTTGGAAGCTTTTAATTCGAATGGTTCAGCGCCACAAAACACCAACAGAGCGAATAGAATACAGCTTTTTGGTGTCATTTAATTCACTGCGATAACTGTTTTTTAAGTTTCAATTTCAAACAGTAAATCATTGCCATGAACTGTGTAAAAAAAAAAACGGTGTACTGCACGTGATTAGAGATTTATGCACCGCGCTGAACAGTGCCCGCGGAGGGGTTTTTCCCCGTAAATTATGAATAGCACAACCCGAAATTATTGCGTCATTGATATTCATGAGAGAATGTTTTGGATAATCGTTTTCATTATTATTTTTTGCTAGCTCAGTGTCACTGTGTGATTCATATATTCATTACGCTGGTTAGATGAATGGGATCCGTTCAGGGTGGGGGTGTCTGTTTTGGTCCCGTGGTCATTTCAATTGACAGAGGACCAGGTACGTTAACAATGGGTTTTAATACCCTATGCCCAGAGGCTTGATCAAATATAGCTGTTTAGATTGTCAAATAACAATTTTCGAGCGCATAATTTTTGATAATGTTGTTTGATAGTTAGGGTTTGCGTTTGTGTACTAGATAATGATCAAAATGTATCTGCTTACGCTTGCTATTAGCTAGCGATGTTGATGAGGGGGGCTTAGATTGATGTGCTGTGGTCAACCTGATTTACAATTTTAACTAAGTGATCATGTGGGATGTATCAATTTGGAAGATTTGAAGTTTAATTTTGTTTAGTGGCGAAATGAATTAAATATTTGCGTGGATGCATTTTCAAGTCTCTTATATATTTTTAGTACGTTTTCTATCAAAATTCTTTTCTTAAGTTAATTTAAATCTAGAGATTTGATTTTCAAACCTTATATATATATATATATATATATATATATATATATATATATATATATATATATATATATATATATATATATATATATATATATATATATATATATATATATATATATATATATATATATATATATTTTTTTTTTTTTTTTGTTTCAGGTGGAGGGGAAATTTGCATCCAAACCCCTGAGGTGACCAACCTCAGGGAGTGTGGGGTTGGTTTGAATCAGTGACCGGACCCACTAAAACCCCTCCAGTCTCCAGCCCATAGTACTCCCCGGGACCACCGCTAGGTATTGCTTCGGGGAGCGGCTTTTGTGCTCTGTGCACCCTCTTGGTTCTATAGATCTCTTTGCTAACTTAGCTAACTAACCTGGAGACTGGCCGTTAGCTAACACTGGCGTGTCGGTGGTCAACCTGTCGCCTGTTTTGCAATTCTAAAACTATTTGAGAGGCGGCTGTACAAACCGCCCTCCAAATGTTTGGGTCTTTACACATCCTCCGAACTAGGTTGTCCGGAGTGGTGTCTGGCCCGCTCACCACCATCATGTCGCTCCGCGCATGCACAAAACGAGGGCACACGAAGAAGACATGCTCAGCAGTTTCTTCCGCATCCGCACACTCGGGACACATGGGGGACCCCGCATGCCCGAATCTGTGTAGATACTGCCTGAAGCAACCATGACCTGACAGAATCTGTGTCAAGTGGAAGTTAACTTCTCCATGGCGCCTCCCGACCCATCCGGATACGTCCGGAATAAGTCGATGCGTCCATCTACCCTTTGCGGAATTGGACCATTCCTGCTGCCTTCTGATCATCGAGAATGACCTTCTGGTGCCTCGTATACCCCTTGTGTCACGTTGATCGAAGCATTCTACGTCCTCCTTAATGGCGATGCTGATAGGCATCATGCCGGACAGGACGCAGATGGCGTCGTATGACACTGTACGGTACGCGCTCACAACCCTCAGGCACATGAGCCTGTAGGTACTTTCCAGTTTTCGACGATGACTGTTGGTACCTAACGCTTTGGACCACGCTGGCCCACCATACCTAAGTATGGACGAAACCACGCTGGCAAGAAGTTTACGCTTGCTGCCATATACCGCTGAGCTATTGGACATCATTCGAGATAGTCCTGCTGCGGCCGTTGAAGCCCTCTTACAGGCATAGTCGACGTGACTCTTGAATGTGAGCTTATCGTCAACCATAACCCCCAAGAGCTTCAAGGAACGCCTTGAGGTAATGGTGCAGTCACCGACTCTGACCACCGCCTGTTGCTCTAATTTGCGGTTGTTCACAACCGTAACCTCCGTTTCATGGTGCGCTAACTCCAGTTTCCTAGAGTGCATCCAGTCTTCGACCTTGCGTATGCAGTGCGCGGCCGTCAACTCGACCTCTTCGATCGACTCGCCGTAGACCTCTAGCGTGATGTCGTCTGCGAAACCGACGATCACAACCCCTACAGGGAACTTTAGTTTCAACACCCCGTCATACATGACATTCCACAACACCGGGCCCAGGATGAAACCTTGCGGTACCCCTGCGGTGATTGGGACGCACTTCTGACCCTCCTCCGTGTTGTAAACTAGTACCCGATTCTGGAAATAATTTTCCAAAATCTTGTACAACGACACCGGTACGTGGATGCTCCTAAGCGCGAGCGCTATGGAGTCCCAACTGGCGCTATTGAATGCATTCTTCACGTCAAGCGTGACGATTGCGCAATAGCGAATGCCCCAACTCTTACGCTGGAGTGCTACCTCTGCCGTCTTGGTGACAGAGAGAATAGCATCCAGCGTGGATCTACCTTTCCGGAAGCCGAACTGGTTACTTGCCAGACCGTTTACACCCTCTGTGTACTTCACCAGTCTGTTGAGGATAATCCTCTCAAGCACCTTGCCCGTAGTGTCCAGCAGACAGATAGGTCTGTATGCTGATGGGTCCCCTGGCGGTTTCCCAGCCTTCGGCAACAGCACCAATCTCTGTCGCTTCCACCTGTCCGGAAAGAGGCAGTCATCCAGGCACTTCTGCATGACTGCTCGAAATAGATCAGGGGCCACTTTCATGGCCGTCCTGATGGCCAAGTTCGGGATTCCATCCGGTCCCGGTGCCTTGCTCACCTTTAGGGAGTTGGCGATCACGATGAGTTCCTCATTCGTAACCCTTACCTCCTCCACAACCTCTGCACGGCTGCCGTCTCTCACGGATTGGATGCCCGGCAGGTTGGCCGACCATCCCTGGTCTGTGTCTGAGATACTGGAACGTCGGACGTGAGACTCAGCAACCGGAGGCCAAGGATTTGGCTCGTGTCGTGGAAAGAGTCCCTCGATGATGCGCTCCAGCATCGCTGGTGATCGCTCTGCAGGCGCCAACACGCCTTTGGTCTTCGCCATTACGACTCTGTAGGCGTTGCCCCACGGATTCGTATTGGCACTCGCGCATAGCCTATCGGTGCAGGCCCTTTTGCTCGCCTTTATCGCACTTTTAAGCGCCGATCTTGCAGATCCGAATACTACACGGCGCTCTACCCTCTGTGCATCGGTACGTGCACGTTGCAACATCCGTCTTGCACGGAGGCACGCGCTACGGAGGTCCGCTATCGCGTCGGTCCACCAGTATACCGGTGACTTACCATTCCTAGGTTGGCGGGTCCTAGGCATGGTGGCGTCGCACGCCCGCGATAATGTGGCAACTAATTGGTCAGCACTCGGGCGGAGCCAACTGCCCCCCTCGCGCTCTCTTCTCATTGCTTCTGCAAATACCTCGGCATCGAAATGCGATGTCTTCCACCCGCGGACGGTCGGAGTATTGGCTCTACCCGTCGCCTGCCGCCTCACGTTCTGGACTACGCTATAGCAGACCGACTGGTGGTCACTATAGGTGTAGCCATCGTCTACCCTCCAGTTCACGATCAGTCCTGGGCTGGAGAACGTCACGTCGATGATCGACTCCGCACCATTTCTGCTGAATGTACACTTGGTTCCAACGTTGGCCAGATCTAGGTTGAACTTTGCCAAAGCTTCCAACAAGATCTGACCCCTCCGGTTCGTGCGGCGGCTTCCCCACTCAACAGCCCAAGCGTTGAAGTCGCCCGCCACTACTAAGGGTGTTAGTCCCGTCAGCTCTATAGATAACAGATCGACCATCTGGGTGAACCTTTCGATAGACCAACGCGGCGGAGCATAACAACTGCAGTAGAACACTCCGTCCACCTTGGCAACCGCGTATCCTTCATTTGAGGTTGACACAATCTCCTGAACCGGGAACTTGCTGGTCGTGCATATGGCCGCCGTACTGGACTTATCTGCAACCCAATTACCGTTTCCGGGAGGAATGCAGTAGGGGTCCGATACGATTGCGATGTCCAACCGCGACTCAGACGCTGCTTGGTATAGCAGCTGCTGTGCCGCATAGCAATGGTTCAGGTTCAATTGTGTCACCCTCACGCCCGTGGTTCCGTGGCCGCCTTACCGGCTGGGCACCGTGGGCCTCCCATAAAGTGCTTGGCGTCCCGTTTTCCAGTACATACCAAGCACTTGGGAGGCTCCCCGCAGTCTTTAGCTTTATGGCCAGCACCACCACAACGCCTACATAACTGGCTCCTATCGGGCCCCTTGCAGGTCCAGGACTTGTGTCCTCCCTCGAAACACCTGAAGCAAACGTCCGGCTGCTGGAGTATGCTCAGGGGACATACTGACCAGCCAACCTTAAGTTTGGCTGTCTTCAGGGCCAGAGTTGCATCGGCCGATGCAAGCCGGAAAGTGGCCACCTGGGTCCCCGCTGGACCCTTTCGGAGGCAAATTACCTCAGTGGCTACTTCCACTCCGCACTTCTCCTTGAGGGCCTGTGCAATATCGCACCTCTCGGTGATTTCATCCAGGTTTTTGAGCTGGAGAGTCACCTCTGAGGTGAGTGCCCGAATTTGCACATCTTTCCCGAGGACCTGCTCGGCTACCGTCTTGTAGGCAGCGCCCTTGTTTTTAGCATCCTTACGGAGCTCAAGGATCATCTCGCCGGTGCGAGAACGACGGATGGTCCGCACATCCGCTCCCAGATCCTTGAGCTGGGTTTCGCCTCTCATTTTCTTCAAGACTTCGGAGTACTTGGACCCCTCCGTCTTGAGTATGAGGGCGTCGCCCCTGCTTCGCGCCTTCTTTCCCATTTTTGGACGATTTGTCGCCTTCTCGTCGTTGCGCTTGCTGTCTTTTTGGCGCTTCCTTCCTCCCACGGTAACCCAAGGGTTTCCCGTAGCTGCCACTTCGGCAGACTTTTCGGCGGACTTGGAGGCCGTTGGTGTGCTATCTCGCGGGCTTAGCACAACCAACCGTTTCTTTCTGTTCTCGGGGGCTTCCCCCGGAGACTGCCTTGCTCTTTTTGCGGCTGACCCGGAGGCGCAAACCGCTGCAAACGTGCAGGTGTCCGTTTGGACCGACTTCGTCGCCCTTCCGGTCACCTCCGTTGCATTCTTCTCTGCAGCCACCGCTCTTGCCTTGAGCTCGGCGTGCTCCTTCTTCGCAGCATCGACGGAGGACCGAAGCATGTAGAGAGCCTGCTTCAGGTACTTCGTCGTGTTGGTGCGACTTTTCGCAAACTCGATTATGGCATCGAGCTGCTCCGACAGCGCTACTACCTTCGGTAGCGTGTCTCGCTGTCTTCCGACCGCCTTTATCATCAGTGGACCAGCCACTGCGATGTCTTGCGTCGATCCGGTAGGCGTCCTTTACTGCATCCATCTCCGCCTTTCTCGGCGGAGACCTCTGGATGCCTCCTCGTGCAAACGGGTTTTTCAACCCATCTGCGCCCAATTGTTGATCTTCATTTTTTTCAATATTCATTCTTGTTAATTGGGTCCCCCTTCCAGCCGCTATCCTTATCCATACTGGAGTGGTCGCCTATCTGGTCCCATGGTAGTCTATGCCGAAGCAGTGAGGCCATGGCTAGGGGCGGCTGCCATAGCGCCTTATGAGCAACTATGACACCCCCGACCGGCGCAAGTCAGGAAAGGACATCTGATCCCACTCCTGCCCGGTTCCCACCGGGCAATGAATTTGGAACGTACTGGAAGGCCTGCCAGGTTTTACGGGACGGAGACCCCTGCACCGGTTGTTGTCTCGCCGTTTCAAGCCGTTGTCACACGACCTTACTAAGGGAGCTCGGCGCAGGTGCCAGCCCAGAATCGTGGTACGAAAACGAAATCCGACTCTTATCATATGGCGTTGCGACCAGTTACCGTAATTGGGAACTTACTGGCATCAATCCCAATGGGCGAATTAGTGCATTTGGGTGGTGGGAGCGGCACTATTCGCTCCGTCAGAGCTGCTTCCGGATAATGTGGCTTTTGTGAGAATTCGGCGGCCCAATGCCTGAGTCTCACCACAACCTAGGCTAGCTCTCGCTGATGGTCCGGGACTGCGTTCTTGCAGTTAGCACTTCCGTGGCCTACGGTAATCGCCAAATACCGACCCGTGGTGGCATACAGCTCTGCCAAATATATAATATATATATATTTTTGCATATAACTGAAACTGGGATTGTCAATAGTAGTACTGCTAAGTCACTTCCCGCTTGAAAATGCGCTTGGCACCAACTTTGAAGGCCCATATCTTTTGATCAAAAAATATCACCACCGCGAAATTTTCGTCAAAAATACTTGTGACTTTTTTCAGCTTCTTCAGTGCCCCAGAACATAGATTTTCAACATATTGTTTTAAATAGTAACTATTGAAAAAATATTTTTTCTTCAAAAAAAATATTTTCGTAAACTACAACTTAGGATGCATCTGCTGTGAAAATTTCATCAAATTCGATGCAATATTTTTAAAGCTATGTCTGTTTAAAAACAATTTTGACCTAAATTTCAAATGACAAAAACAACTTGTAAACTTACTCAAATTCAATAAAAATTGGAAAATCAACTTCCCGAGTGAAACTCTTGAAGTTTTCAATACTTATTTGAAAAAAATTGACATCGCGATTTTTAGTGATCCGTTTCACGAATTCTGACCCATGTACTAGTTGCCGGTAGAAAACTATGAAACTGTTGTCACAAAAAACATTCAAGAGTTGACACTTGATGAGCACACATACCGTAGGTGATTGCATGCAAGCCTGAGTGGTAAGATATTACATTTGTGTATGAAACCTTGCATGCAAATCGCTCACATCGGCTTGCTTTTGCGATTTAGAAATGATGGAAGAATTTAAATGCGAATGAGGGAACCCTGGCTAATTTTTTTTTGATTCTAATCTTTCTTGGATCGTGTCTTCGTATGCTAGCAGGAAAATCAATATAATAATTTCAGTACATCATGTTCTTCTTGCACAATAAAGGTAGTTGTTTTTTTTTTTCACCTGTGGATAAATACGAAACGAGGCAGTCACACGACAACTGGTACTGCGAATTTATTTTATAAGTAAGATATCTCAAAATTTCACTGAATTACAGTCACAAAAATTCCTACAACAGGGCGCCTGTCTTGGGCCTGGAAAAACCTTGGAAACAATCAGGTAAATTTTAATATTTGAAAAGAATTTTACCCTGATGTTCTAATGTTGTGTTTTGGGCGTTCGATTTTTTAAAAGCCAATATCGCTGTTATTCATACACTAATAAGTATATTTGTATAGCAATTTCGGTATTGATTCGGTAGTCATATTCCTACAATATACGATACGATATCCAATAAAATGTCGCAGAAAGTTCTTCGTAAATTAAATTTCTTAAGAAAGAATCACCGTAGGATGGCCAATTTGGGATTAATTTGTCATCCTCAATGCATTACAACACAGTAGCCGGCGCCGGCTACGTCCTTACGGTTTGTTAGGGAACGAAAAACGGACGTATTAAGGGGGGACCCTACTCTAGAAAGTCGAAGAAATCAAATTTTTTTTTGCTTTTTTGGAATGCTTACACATTCAGAAATGTTGTGCCAAAAGAATTTTTTTGATATCTGATCGCGTTCAAAAGTTACAGCTAAAAGTATGGGGTCATCTAGAGAGAATTAGCGGAGACGTTTTATGTTGCTCTGTTCGAACAATGCACGCGCATTTTCTGACCAAATATATACAATACGAGCGGGGGTCTAGTGTGGTTGGTAACGTCTCCGCCAACCACGCTCGACGCCTGGGTTCGAATCCCACCGCCGACATAGGTGTCGATGGTTGTGAGGTGGCGTGATCCACTCACAACCAACCCAACTGGTCTAGATTCAATCCTAGCCGACATCGGGAGATTTTCTGAGGCGAAAAATCTCTGGGATCACGCCTTCCATCGCATGAGGCAGTAAAGCCGTTGGCGCCGGTCCGTTAATAAACGGGTCGTGAGTTAGGGTCCTGGTTGTGGAGTCGCCTCCCTGGGCGTCGGTGATTGGCCACAACAGTGGCGGAACTAGACCGCCGGAAAATAAGCGAGAATAAAAAAAAAAAAAAAAAAAAAAAAAAAAATATATATATATATATATATATATATATATATATATATATATATATATATATATATATATATATATATATATATATATATATATATATATATATATATATATATATATATATATATATATATATATATATATATATATATATATATATATATATATATATATATATATATATATACAATAAGTAGCGTTTAGTCGGACCTAAACCCACAAATATATTTACACCGACATATTGAAACTCACACACACACACACACACACACACACACACACACACAAAGTGTGATAAATCGAAGAGGATTAATCAGTAGTTTTATCGAATGGTGAAAGACAGCAACCCGTTGTTCCTCCTGTGCATAGGGGGAATAGGGGCATAATGAGCACCCTAACTTGGTTGCTGATTTAAGCATGGAAAACGACAAAATTTTTAAAATGTCTACAGTGCAAAACTTGCATTAACTGTCTATAATTAAAGGTACACTATTCACCAGTGGTGGGCACCGCTAACTGAAAATTTAGCGACGCTAATCGCTAAGTCGCTAACCGGAAAATTTAGCTCGATAATCGCTAAACGCTAAACCCACATTAGCGGAACTTTCGCCAATCGCTAATCGCTAACTTTTTAATATGTAAATAGTCATATCGCTATATTTATTGCTCGTGTTTTGTAAGATTTGGACTACTTTGATCTGTTTTGGTTAAACAAACGAAAACAATTACTTTTTAAAGCTATTTACAGTAAGAGGTTCACGAAACGGTATTCATATTTGATTTTGTAAAAACAAGAATAACAAAATTTATTAAGCTTGCATTGAAAATAGATACTCTTAGGAATGTTTTCATAAAAATTCAATTATTATCTGAATCGAAAAAGTAGAACCAAAGTTGTCATAATTTCAAGCGCATTGCAATTCACCAAAGTTCTTGATGTGCCGAAAATTCAATCTAGACCTTGTGCTTGTTCTTCAAAATGCTCCTGTGACTTGTACGATAACTGGAACTCCATTCTAGGGTAAAAAAACTGACAAAAGTAACTTTCGCAGTAAAGTATGTTCATCTTTCGAAGCAATTTACGTACGCCATCAGCAATTCACAGTTTTTCTAAATATTTCTATTGTCGCTTCTCTTCAAAATTCAGCGAATTAGCGATTAGCGTTTCGAAGGCCAAAATCTTAGCGACGCTAACAGTTTCGCTAACCAGCTCAAAAATTAGCGAAATCGCTAAATCGCTAACTGAATTTTAGCGTCGCTAATTAGCGAATTAGCGAATTAGCGGAATGGTGCCCACCACTGCTATTCACAAATTGAAAAGTTTATCGTATAATGGTGAAAAAACACAAATTAGATTCATGCATCAAAAACAAGCAATCAGTCGATGTGTGGGGCACAATGAGCACCCCACTGAGGCATAATGAGCACCCACGGGGTATAATGAGCTGAACACTGCACTGCAGATAACTCCCTGAAAGCTGAAGGAGAAGTGTATGGAGCAGGAATAACTGACTAAAAAATTTGATACAAATACATTATTTTTTTACTCAAATACCTTTTTTAAATATTGTACCGGATACATCTTCTGCGTCCAAGGAAATAGTAAGTAACACATTTCTAAACAATTTACTTAATTCATTACAGTATCATCGTTGTTTAAAACTTTAAACGCGTTTTTCTCGAAACCATGTTTTTTCAACTGGGGGTAAATATTTCTCTGCATCTACTGAACCGATTTTGCTGAATTTTTTTTAACATGTAAAAATGGGTTATCTAACTTGTTACGTAGCCGTTTTTTGATATCTGAGTTTTTCAATGTTTTATGATTTTTTAAACAGTGATTTTTGATGAAAAAAAAACAATTTTTTTACTAAAATGGCCGCCATTTTGGCAATTTTTGGAATTTTCGAAAACGGCTACGTAACAAGATAGATAATATGTTTCTATATACTGAAAAAAAATTTCAGCCCGATCGGTCTACTAGAAGCTGAGAAAAACTTATCACCAGTTAGGTACTGATTTAGAGAGAGCATCCACGTTCCCAGCTGCCAACAGTGTAATACTCACTATATTTACATTCACGACATGGAAAATACATCTTCAAATATACCTTAATCAATAGCCAAAATAGCCAAACACTTCGCTTTACTCTAGACAGCCAAAAAAAATATGAAAATTCATGATTTTTCGACCTTCTAGAGTAGGGTCCCCCCTCAAGCAGGTATTAGACGAAGCGAATATTTGCTATTTTTGGTACGAATTTTATTTGCACAAAATAAAATCTGTACCAAAAATAGCAAATATTTGCTTCGTGTAATACCTGCTTTACAATCGTTGTTGCTCGTGACCGAGCATCTCTAACGACTGTTACGCTGCCGTTACTGCTACCGTGGTAAGTGACGGAATTGTATGCTTTTACCCTTCCCTTCACACGCTTATATAAAGAGTTCTTGTTTACCGAGCCTCGTTTCTGTTCCTGTAGGAGACTGAACCACTGCGACCATTGATAATTGATTTATTATGGTGTTACCGAACCAAGTATCAGTAATCATAATAGGAAGGTGTATTTTGCTTAAGAATTTAGCGTGACTGAAGTGTCAATGTAGGGGGAAAAGTCCTAGCAGAATCCTGCGGGTGAGTAAAGCCAGAACGGTTTGTTTGATTGCTATAACGACTTCGGCAAAGCTGTAGACAGTAATTTTGTCCCTCCAGAAAAAAATCCCGCGAAAAAAAAATTTTATCACAAAAAAAAATTAAAAATTTAATATCTCAAAAAACTCCCTTTTGCCAGATCCCAATTATTTTCTACGAAAACTGCACGCTGTAAGCTAAAAAAGGTAAGTAGTTAATTGAACTTGAAGAAATAAAAACTCAAAAAATAAATTCGTCAAAATGAACAAAAATGTGTGTATGTTTTCTGAAAGAACAAAATTACTGTTAACATTTTGCTGACGACGTTAAGCAATCAAACAAACCGTTTTGGCTTAATTTTTTGATTTTTTTTGGAGAAGTTAATTTTTTTTGATTTTTGATTTCTCCATAACTATCAATGTTTGACTAATAGTTTGCAGATTTAAAAAAAAAAAAATCTTTTGAAAAATCGAGCTTTTTGCGCTAGTTAACTATGAATTGTTTTTGCTTTTTATTTTTTCCTAGAGAAAATATTTTTTTTGTTTAAAAGTTATTTGTTTTGAAAGATAAAACTATTATCTACAACATTGTCGACGACGTCACACCGACCAAACAAACTGTTCTGGCTTTAAAAATATTTGTAATAATCGTTTGCCCATAAGAACCTCTGTGCAAAGGTTCAGCCAGATCAAAAATAGTATCCCATTTTTTGTGGAGTTGTACTTTCATAAGCCTAGACTATTTTGATGTCTCGAGAGGAAAGCTTTTCCGAAAAGTTTTATGGTTTACTGTGAGCCGAATTGCAAGGTCGATTTTGTCGATATATGTACGCAAAATTTTCACTCGTTACTTTGGAAGCGAAAAAAATCTCCTTCTTGTAATAAATTTATTGCCTAAAAAGCAATGAGATTCATCTTCACTAAAAAAGTAACACATATGTTTTGCACATGTTACTACACTTCCAGAGGCAGAGCTGCCAGGTATTTTTTTTACCGTTGTAAACCTTGTAGCATAGACAAACAGACGTGCTCCTTCGAACAAAAATCCTGAAAAATTTTCGTCCTTATTCGAAACCATGTGAGCTTATTGCATACTGACTTATTTTTGTAAAACTCTTTTTGTCTTTGCTGATGGGTGTGCACGCTTGCTTAAATCAACACAAGCGGCATTAATGATGGTTTTTGTCTTTGATAATGAATGTGTACGCTTGCTTATAGCGACGCTAGCGGCTTATTGCCCACTAAGCAAGATTTCAAAATTATTGTTATTTTTCTGGTCGATGAAATCGTCATCGAGTGGCACGTCTATTTGTTTGTGCTTGTAGTATTTTTCTCCGGCATGCATGACGGATGCAAATATTGATGCTTTCAAAGATCTCATTTGCTTGAGCCTAAGCTTTAGTTTGAACGATCGAACATTTCGTAGTTGCTCCTCCGTGATGAAGTGAAGTTGCACAAAGAACTACTACTCGGGATTAATTTACCATCTTCAATGTGCGACAATTCTATAGCTTCCGCTTTGTGAATATCGCCGGCCACGTCCTCACGGTCGGTATGGAAGGAAATAAGGAAGTGTTACAACCGTTGTTGCCAGAGACCGAGTTTACCCCTGCATCTCTAACGACTATGACGGTAAAGGAAGATACTTTTTATTACCGTGATCAGTACCGATTTTTCATACTTTTACCTTTCCCTCTACACTCCTATTTTTATAGACTCCACTTCTCTGCTTTACCGAGACTTGTTAAGTTACCCTGCAAGGAGAATTGTTCATTCAACTCTGTTCTACTTTTTTCTAGAAGTTAGCGTGAGCAGTGTTTCTAAGCGAGTGAGAAACAAAACCTTTCTCCCCCTCTCTGCTTGACAACGCTACGCTTTTCGCTTTTAGTGTTTTGCACACACGCTCTTGAAATACTTTTTATTCTTCATGCATTCCCCTGAGTAGCAGCAAGCACGCACCGACACGCAAAAACGCTTTTGTATTGCTACTCAGCGACTGTTAAAAAGTACACGAGTTCCTGCTAGCGAGTAGGAGTACTCGACTAAAATTGCTCGACTAGGGGGAGTTCTTGAAAAACTGTGCTCGAAAACGAAAATGCTTTCTCCATCTACCCGGTTTTGCTTCATGCACCGACAGCCGACAGTGGGGTGAAGAAGAAGTAAAATGTCGCATACTGGCACGTATAGGGTATTAGACTGTAAGTTTTTTACAGCAGTATTATGCAAATCGCTGCCGGAGTAGTCCGATACCCTATTTTTTGTCCCTCTGCAACCATCGTAAAGCATCTAGAAACAATTGTCTTCGGCTGTTCGTTGTCGTGAGTAGGGGAGTAGGTACACACGAGTGTGGGAGTGTGTGCATATGGTTCTCAAGAACGAATGCGAGCAATGAAGAAAGCGGAAAACAACGAGTTTGAATGAAGAATTCTCCACTGTGTGATAGCGGTTGCAACGAGAACCTCAAACGCAACCAACAACACTGAGCGTGAAGGAAGAGTCAAGCAGGGGGATGGTAGGGAACCTTAAAATAAACTCATGTGTGAAAATCCTTCTGGCAGCGAACGGTCTGATTCTACTAAGATTCGAACTCATGACCATTCGCTTGTCAAAGTGGACTCTGTAACCTAGAGGCTACGAGCTCTCCTATTGGCGATTTCAAAGACTTCGCCTGCTTCTTAAAATCACATCACGATCTGTAAATTAGATCTGCGTTAGATAGGCTGACCAGATTTTCTCGGGATAAAAACGGGACAAATGGATTCAAAAAACGGGACACATGATAAGATTGATTTGTGAAAATTTTTACTAACCAAAGAATGCAAACAATTATTCATTGCTTTGATGTACCTACCCAATCCTGTACGACACTTAGCGTTGGAAAAAAAATTAGTGTAGAAGAGTGTGATTTTAACATCCTGAAATTTGTCACATGGATCATCGGGATTTTGACTAAAAATTATCATGATCTCAAGTTTCTATCGCGACTTTTTCGTCCGTTCACGGTAGGAGATGTCCTTTCCAGTGGTGCGATGCTGGCCCGAAATGTACTCAGTAATATCAAAACAATCCTGGCTGCTTGGGAACCTTTTTTCCATTTAGGAAAATCTCAATGCAAAGCTTTATTTAACAATTTTTCATGGAGTATCCGAAAATGGTACAAAATGGCAAAAAGACGGGACGGTCACAAATATTTGAAAAAAAACGGGATTGTCCTGTTCAAAACGGTACGTCTGGTCAGCCTAGCGTTAGAGCAAACACAAATATTTGCTTTCTTGCAAGCGGATGCAAGCCATGTTGAAAATTCGCACTAATCACGGACTTAAAGATCCGCATGCTATAATTTTCTTCTTCTTCTAGAATTGTTTCTCTCTTACCTTCGATTGGCTAGATCCGCCTGCACATAGAGTGGATTCGACACTAGTAGAAGAGGCTCGGACGGCACACGTCCACTAGAAAATCTATCATTGAAGAGAGCATTGAAAATCAGAGCAGAGGATATTCCGGACGATGGTAACGTAGAGCAACAATGGACAACCATCAAGAACGCCTTCATCGCGATCAGCGAGAATAATCACAGATGGAACCTGGCCGAAGAGAGAAGAGCGGAGGCAAGTAAAAGCCGCGACTCCCTGGCTGTTGAAGGGGAGAGAGTCGCAGCAAACGGCGATATCCGCCTCCTCGCGATATCCGTATCTCGCGACATCGGAGTGAAGCTAGGATGAATCTAAGGATGTCTGTGAAAAACGCGACTAGACAACTACTTACCGACCCCACTGACCATTTGAAACGCTGGTTTGAGCACTTCGAATAACTTCTTCGAGTTTCGACAGCCGACTAGTCATCAACATCTCGGTAGGATCCGCCAACTTCGTTGCTTCTTCATTGCAGAAGATCGAAGCTACTAACCGTTATACAAAATCCCACAAAGCTCCCGGGGTCGATCGTATGTCAAAAGAGATGCTCAAAGCTGACCCTATGCTATCCGCAAAAAAAATCAACTATTTTGCAATATCTGAGACATCGCGACAATTCCGGCCGACTGGATGCAAGGAGTCTTAGTGATGGTCTTGGACAACCGATTCCTGTGGTAGGTATATACAACTGGTGTGTGGGTCGGCCACACACTTCGAAGGAGCGGAAACTAAATTTACAAGCAAACGTTGGACTCCAGCAGGGTATCGCAGCAGAGGCAGATCCAGAGACTTCAAAGAAATCCATTGGAATTTGACCCAGGTCAACCCATTGGGCACAGGTCAAGGCTAAAGTGAGTAGCCGTCGAGGATGGAATTCTTTCGAGTCGGCTGAGCTTTTGCAATGAATCCCAGCAAAGCTGCTCGCAATGTAGTATTTATTTTTCATTTTCAAGCGGTAAACAGTGTGGTGTGGTAAGATGAGCCGATTTGAAAGGTCAGAGGAAAGAAGAAAAAACAGTTAAGTAAGCCGGTAAAAAAACTTACGTTTCCAATTAAACATTTGAGCTTAGAGCGTTACAGGAGAGTTTCTGCATATGTGTGCGAAAAGGGAACTGACTTTCTAACACACGCATATCGGTTCTTAATTGCATTTTCCTCTGCAGAAACACATAGGCGTGCAACATTTAATGCGACAAAATTGCAAAATTTGAAGTGATGACCTTTTTGCGGGACAAAGCAACTGGAAAAATTCTGGTTATGAAAAATCTGGAAGATTCGAAATCAAATCTGCCTCTATGTTTACATTCTCAAAAACTTGGATACCTGGCAACACGGGCTGTGAGTATATTATTCAAAATGAGGTCTTGAAGAAAAAAAAATGCTGGTACAGGCAACAGCAAATTTGGAAGAGTACTAAGAGCAGCGCTTGCTTTACCAAGCCGAGTCGAAGACGAGCATCAAGCAAACGGTGTTTGATACTCGTAGGTATTGGCATGCAATTATTTGTATGGCATTTGAGAATCTATCACTTTTTATTATTTTACCAAATCGTTTAGAGAGAGTCATAGAATGGTGTGACGTATTACAAGGGACTTGGTTAAAAATCATGAAAAGAATGAATGATTCAATTAAACCAATGTTATATTATTATTTTTTACCTATTTTTCAATAAACCATCGCTCCCATAACTAACATGTTATACAAAGACAAATCGGATTCCACCGATGACGGTGCGGTGCCTTTCCTACCGAACGGGTTGACATTTTTCCAGCGAATCGAGAACGGCAAAAGGCACACACAGAGAAAAGCGACAGTTCAAGTGGTCGATGTCGTGCCTTTTGACATGTGCATGTGCCATGCACGAAGGAAACGGCAAACATGCATTCGCCACTACAACGTTCGTTATGCACGTGATGTTTCATCGACCAATCAACAGTGTAAATGTACCATGGTGAGAACTGGTGGAAGCGTGCGCGGGTGGACGCGAATGAGGCGGTACACGGTGGAAGGGTCCTAATGAGTGACCATTACGGGCAATTAAAGTGGTATGGTGTGACGGGAAGTGTGTGTACTATGGATTAGGAAATATTGTTTCATGACTCAATTGAGTTAATTTTTTGTGATCGAATCTATCAAAGCCATTAGTGCACAGAAACTGAGAAATGAAAATTAAAAGTCGGACGTACTTTTGTTTTCCTACTCTGCTTTGTAGCTACAATATTTAAATGCTGTTGACAAACAACCAACACAACTCAGTTCAACATTGGATTTTCTGCCCAATTATTTTTATTGAAATCGTATTTACAGAAAAAATACATGTTGCATATGGTTAAAATACGATACACACGGGTATCGAAAAAACATACATCTCTCATTAAATACCAAAAATCCCACGCTTAAGGTTGCACGCATTTATTGTTCAGATTAATTCGCAGTATTCAATCCTAGCAACTACCGCTAACAAACACAATTCAAGCTGTGCGAGTAGCACACACACACGCACACATACGTCGATAATGCTATTTGTTCCATATGCCAATTATGGTACACAATCCTCCCAGCTTGCCAGAGCATTCCCTTATCGCCAGGCGCGCCACACGAGTGATGTGGCAAGGTGCAAATGAATCGACCTATAAAAATCGTTCAGCTTTTGGTCCATTTCCGGCTGTAATTAACCGGAATCGAAACTCTACTTTTTCTGTTCCTGGCGTGGCGTCAACGTGACGGGAATATGTTTTTCGCACATCAGTCTATAGCTCGAGCCCAAAAAAAAAAAAATGAATGCATTTACGCATAAGCTCACCGCTTGAATCCTCTCATTCGAGTTTCGGTAATGTTGTGGCGAGGGGGTCGAGAAGAAGCGCGCTTTCTTCCTGATAAAATTCAATCCAATTCAATTGATGATGGAGGAATTAAATAGTGTAATTTAAAGCTTACTTGTTCAGCAAAGTTATGTCTGACTTTTACAGGGGAGAATGTAGGTCTGGGAGTGACATTAATAATAAAAAAGAAAATTTAAATCACTCAACAAGTGATAATTTAATTAAAGCAAACGAAAATGAAATAGGATGGACACAAAAAAAATCAACCGACGATTCGATGACAATCGAAGCTTGAGGAGCGTTTTTCCGATACGGTATCCTGATGGTGAAGGACGATAGCTCCGTATGCAGCCATGCATCGACTGCTAGAGTTTTACAATCTGTAAACGGTAACGGTGTGACGGAAGAAGTCCGGATAAAAAAAAAGTTGTCCGGCTGGTAGATATTGCAAAAGTTGCAATGAGTAATTATAGGAGTATTTTTTTTCCAACAGAGTTTGCATCTGCTGCTGGATGAGACATGTGTCATGTGTCGAGGATGCAATGTGACACAGTTTTGAAGTGATTGGATTTAGATTAAGAACTGTTGGCTGGTATACGGAAATAAATTTCGCTTTTAGTTTGTCAACGCCCAGAAAGAAATTTAGATTGAGAAAGAGTAAAGAGTAAAGAGTAAAGAGTAAAGAGTAAAGAGTGAAGAGTAAAGAGTAAAGAGTAAAGAGTAAAGAGTAAAGAGTAAAGAGTAAAGAGTAAAGAGTAAAGAGTAAAGAGTAAAGAGTAAAGAGTAAAGAGTAAAGAGTAAAGAGTAAAGAGTAAAGAGTAAAGAGTAAAGAGTAAAGAGTAAAGAGTAAAGAGTAAAGAGTAAAGAGTAAAGAGTAAAGAGTAAAGAGTAAAGAGTAAAGAGTAAAGAGTAAAGAGTAAAGAGTAAAGAGTAAAGAGTAAAGAGTAAAGAGTAAAGAGTAAAGAGTAAAGAGTAAAGAGTAAAGAGTAAAGAGTAAAGAGTAAAGAGTAAAGAGTAAAGAGTAAAGAGTAAAGAGTAAAGAGTAAAGAGTAAAGAGTAAAGAGTAAAGAGTAAAGAGTAAAGAGTAAAGAGTAAAGAGTAAAGAGTAAAGAGTAAAGAGTAAAGAGTAAAGAGTAAAGAGTAAAGAGTAAAGAGTAAAGAGTAAAGAGTAAAGAGTAAAGAGTAAAGAGTAAAGAGTAAAGAGTAAAGAGTAAAGAGTAGAGAGTAAAGAGTAAAGAGTAAAGAGTAAAGAGTAAAGAGTAGAGAGTAAAGAGTAAAGATTAATGATAAAACAATCATTTATCTCGTAATAAATTATCGTTTACAGTGGAATGCCTAAACGAAAAATTTTCAATGATTGTAAAACATTTAACTCAAAGCTTCATCACCTTGCCATCAATAAACGATAAAGTTTTTGAAGTGGCGGTAAACAGAACGTCGGCGCGCTTTCGTCGCCAGCTCGAATGTGCATTTCCCCATTTTCAACTTTCTCGTTCGATTGCTAGGCTATAGGACGTATTAGTTCTCCAAATCTATACTCCATCCTCTACTCACGTGAGCATCGAACTTCACGACGGTAAACTTTTCCGCCCCATTTGCCGTCGATAGATGCCATTCCCCCTTTCCGTTTTCCTAACCAGATCTCGGTGAACCAGGAAAAACTTTCCATATGAAATCCAAATCATTGCTATTAGTATCAATTTGTATCCACTTAATTTTAGGCTCTTTTGGCATTCCCGTTTCTCCTTGCCTCGCGTGTGTTACCTACCGTTCTTCGGCTCGATTGCCAAATTGTTCTTTCGTTGAGCTGTTTATCGAATTTTCCGTTGGAAATACCAAAATCATATAGCAAAGGCGTTCCTGCAAAACCTTTAGCTTGAATTGCCCGCCGGTTTTAGCTATCTTTACCGGAGAGCAAGGAGTCAAACTTCAAATCCATGCAGACTTTGGCAGAGGATTTGTGACTATGGGAAATAGATCCCGCACCCGTAGTTGGTGGATTAGAGCATCGTCACAGTCAACTGACGACGTTGGCGTCGTCGTCGTTGTCATCATCGTTCGTACACCTATTTTCAAGGGGGTATGGAAATCCCGGCTTTTGGCTGAGAATCGGTTTGATTTTGTGCTGATATCCAATTTGTGCCGATCGAAGAGGAAGACAATTTTGCGGTAGAAACTATCCCGTGTGTAATCCTGGTGTTGAATATTTTTTTTTGATTTTTTCCCCCGCTGCCATCACAAAACCAATGTTGTGTATGGGACTTCGCTGTAGCACACTGGAAGTTTTCATGTAAGCAACGTAAAGGTAGGCTCAGCAGTTTGTCACGATGAGGGATTTTCGGAATGGATTGCGTAGAAACGGAAACTTCTTAATCGCTAGTTTGTGTGGCCTCCCTCACACAAGCTGCGGGATTGGTTTAGCGGCTTTGATTACCGACCGGAGGATTACGAGGTTTGGATCTTGCCAAGAGCGTATTAATATTAATTCTAAATAATAAGGAAACGAAAATTGACTAATGAAAATACGTCCCAGAAAAAATTATCGAAATTTTCACCGAACGCAAATCACATCGAATAGAGGTCAGTCGTATGCACTTCTACTCGGCTGCCTGGTCCAGGATGTAAAGTGATTTAGTGAAGGCTCTGTACTACGTAAGAGTTTTGTACGAGAAAAGAACCCCCCTCCCGGGAACTGTCACAGATTGGCTGCTGTGGAGATGTCAATGGGAGCAGCGGAGAAAAATCCGACAAAGTAGCTTAAAATGATGAACGGTCGTTACACAATGTTTTGGCGCAAAAGAAGAAACATTATTTTTTCCGTCTCCTCTCCTTGCAAGGAGAAACAAGATAGTCACCAGTGAAAAGTTACCCGTTGTGGCTGGAGACGAGATTTCAGGGTAGAATGTCAGGCAAGCGATGGAGAAAAAATGAGTGTTTCATGATAAATGAGCTCTGAATTTGGGCTAAACTTACGACGGGTAGGCATGCATGTTCAACATGGACTACGGGGCGGCCAAAGGAGGGAGGAGATTTGCTCAGTGAAAATGTAGCGAATTGAAGATTTATGACATTATGCAACAGATATCCTTATAATCGTTGGCACTTGATCTCGTCATCGTCATCTTTGCGTGATGCGGAGCTCATTCTTCAACATCGACATTTTCTTTTCGTTTGCAGGTGAAGTTTATATTTGTGATAGAGGCATGGTTTTCCTCCAGGGTAATGGATTTATTTAGCATATTTCTCGCTGTATGGAGCTAACTTAACATATGCAAATCTGAGCACTGCATTTTGCAGCCCCCGATGCTGGCTGGAAGGTGGTGTCAAAGTATTCATCAATCTTGTTGCTGACGACAGTCAAACTCTTACCATAAAAGAGATTTATTTCGTGTACGTGTTAGTAATCCTGGGATGGAAGCAACATTTTCAAGAAAAAGTTCTTCAATTCCATCCGGGAATATTTACATAATAAAGTAGGACGGTAAAACTTAATCAGCGGTTGAGCGTTTTTTTTTTCTTTCGCCGAACCTGCACACTACAGCTTCATAATCTGCGTCCTTAGTGGTGTAAGGCATACTTTAAGTTATTTTACTAACCACTCATTCAGTAGCATTTTATTATTGATAATTTTTTCCTCTTTTCTCTTTGAATTTTTTTCTACAGAGTCGGTGCAAGTAGATGCACTTCTTTGGAGCCTGCCAGTGAGAGAGCACTTCCGACGCGGAAACTGCCCGCCGGAAGAGGATGGTGAAAGCAAGTTTTTGCTGTGCACCGTAATAACCACTTTCCGACGTCTGGGCAATGACGTCACAGGCCGTCTACTGTCTTAGCCTTCAGATACGTAAGTGATATTTCACGGCTTGATTCATAGCGATGGGTAACGCTGTGCGATTATTGCATACAGTTTTTCTCTCCAGTGGGGTGTTTTTGTAACTGTGTTCTTTAGACGATTTTTTTAAAATGTTTCCCAAAACGTAACAAAAAAGTAGTATCGAGTAGTATTTTACTCAATCAAAACGGGTTCTTCACAGTGCGCAAAAACTGCTTGAAAAAATAACACGCTCGTAATTACCGGGTGGAAACGAATTAGTTCCGCCAATATTTCTTGCCAGGTAAAGATCTAAAGATAGGCAAAGTTACGAAAAAGTAGTCTGCCCCTAACCACTCACTCTCCACGCAAATGATTTACAGCAAATTTATGAATGATTTTCAGGAAGTCTTTGCCACACAAAACGAATTTTTGGAGGGGCATGGGAAAACAAATACCGACCTTTCGTAACCATGAATCCGCTCTTCCTAGGTCGCTTGGCTGGGCAATCCTCGTGCCAGCAGGGGGAGGGAGGTAAATGTGAATTAGATTTACCGCTTTATAGCACCACTCTGCCGTAAGACCAGAAATCGGTTACACCTCAGAGACTGGGACTGGCACCGAGGTCCTTAGGCAAATGGGGTCGAACGGCCAGTGGTTATGGCCTAGTGGCGTATACGTGGCGTAGTTGAACACCGGTCCAGCAGTGCGATGATGTATGATGCATGACAGGAAGCAATTTATAAAACTGAGTTTGTGCTCTCTTATGTTTAGCATGAAGTTGTTACTGTGGAATAGCGGCGGGAAGGAAGGCGGAATGTCGCCGTTTCGGAATAAAATCCAATTAGATTGAATGTTTATTTATTTTAAAGCAGAACAGAGTTTTAGTCAATTTTTAAGTTTATTTTTCAACGTCAATACCGTGAGCATACTACGCTGGACCCATTTTGAAGCATTTAAGAAAAATTCAAGATCATGATTTCAAGTTTAACTCAAATTGACCAAAAGAGTTTAGAAGAATATATTAAACAAAACGTTCAGAACTCAGTCTAGAATATCTGATAAATATTGCTGAATGAAGAAAAAAAAAGGAATGAATTAAAGACAGAAATGGACAAAATCTAGCCGAAAGAGGGTTAAAAAACAGAAGTAACCAAAAAAGCGGTAGAAGTTGTTTAAAAGTGGACAACATTAAGCTAAAATTGATTTGCAAATAATCTCAAAAAATCTCAAGAAATCTCAAAAATCTCAAAAAAAAAGTCCGTCCCAGTTCCATTTTTACCAAAATTGAGTTAATAAAGTTAGATCCACTTAATACTTGGTCGCAGTTTTCTTTTTACTATGGCGCCTCTAGTGAAGGTTGCGAGGAACCAATGACAGCGCAGTGATGAGGAATGTTTGTTTACATAGTGTTGAAAGCTTTCTCAAATTCGAGTCAGTGGATCAAAAGGTTTCGACGATGAACGTGAAAGACGTGAAAAATTTTGCACACTCTTGTTGAAAATCCGACGTGGTCGAGTGTAAAAAGTTGAAGAGGTTGTTTATAAGACACGACCGCAGAGGTAACGTAGAATACGACAATAAGTCTTTTTGCATGTGTTTGTGTGTGTGTGTGTGTGTGTTTGTATGTGTGTTTGTGCGTGTTTCTCTAATTGAAACTGCCGATGGACAATAACTGACGTTTGACCGAAACACGATTGATAAAACTGAATCAACTGCGAGGCAGTGTAGGAAGTAGTCAAGTTTTTACGCCAAGCTATGCGACCAATCTGCGAGAAAAGTACATGTTTATTCGCATAAACTGGCGTAGCGGTTTTTCTGGATCAATTACCACGGGCCGACTCGTATAATCCATGGGGCCTCTTTTCAAACATCAATCTTCATAAAATTGACAGACTATTTTGTTGAAATTGTATCTCAATATAATGCATTGGGTTAAAATAACAAAAACGCGTTTTTCTCGCAATGATGGTGTTGGTTGTTACGTCAACTATGTAAACAGGGGCAGTGCAGGCCATCACATTTTCAAGTGCGAATAACAGTGCTCAATGAACTGTTTGGGTGTATTCTATTCTTTACTTCTTTTCTTGCTATGTGTATCTCACTGATTTATTACATTCGGCTACCCGAGAAAAAGTTACTCACCAGCAATTCGACTCACAGCAGAACGAAGCGAATGAGGCGAACGAATCTAACGAAGCAAACTAATCTAACGAAGCGAACGAAGCGTCGAAAAAGATCAATGATGTTTATAAAAGTCATTGGGGATAGAAACCGTTAGTTCTGGTGAGAATAGATGCGTACAAGAACCAAACACACGCCGCCGCATAGGATGGACAAGTGAATTCTCTGTTAATCGGATAGGGTGTTCGATACATCTGAGAAGGGATGTGTTTTTGTCAGATTAATTTTTGCAGGATATAGTTTAAGGAATTAGTTCAGATGTTCGCACGTATCTATTGAGACACGGTGCTCCCACAGACCGTTATTATAAAAAAAATGCACCAAAGAATCTGAGTACACCATTCGATTCGTTATGACGTCCAGAATGTCTGGTCAAAATTTCAAAATCATCGTACGGTACATTTTTGAGTAATGCCCTTCTGAAGGTCGTAAAGTACAAAAAAGTGATATAAAAACGACGAAATACTTATTGTAAAGCACGTTTTTTACCGCCATTTTATGAAATAACATCCAAAAAAGTTTCTACACATTCCAAGGGGTATATTTCAAGACATTAACAATTGGTGGAAAGATTTCTTTGAAAATACCACAGTGCACAGTGGTCTTAACCCGAAAAATCGTGATCGTCCTAGATTTGACTGTGAAAAATTGATTTTATGTACTCAATGACTTCAGCAAAATTATTCCATAGAACAAGGCCTTACTTTTGGCTTTTTTAGTTTTTCGATCAATCCACCTAACAGTGAGATAAAAAAAATATTTTTTCTAATTTTCAGTATACCAGATTACTTGCTTCAGCAAAGTTATGGAAAATTTTAAAAGAAAAACAATTGCTGAATACTGCGATGTCCTATCTGTACGTTGGACACGACAAAATAGAGTTTTTTGTGGAACACCCCTCCTAAAAGTCAGTTTTTTGTCTATAATTTTGTCTGTAATGGTCAAAACAATGCAAAATGTTCTAAGATTTTATTCATTCAACTAAGATTCTCTCAAAACTTTATGAAATTTATTGTTTTGACAATCATAGAAAAAGTTATAGACAAAAAACTGATTTTAAAGAGGAGTGATCTATGAAAAACTCTATCTTGTCGTGTCCAACGTACAGATAGGACATCGCAGTGGTCAGCAATTGTTTTTCTTTTAAAATTTTCCACAGCTTTGCTGAAGGAAGCAATCTGGTATATTGAAAATTAGAAAAAAATATTTTTTTATCTCACTGTTAGGTGGATTGATCGAAAAACTAAAATCGCCAAAAGTAGGGCCTTGTTCTATGGAACAATTTCGCTGAAGACATTGAGTACATAAAATCAGTTTTTCACAGTCAAATCTAGGACGATCACGATTTTTCGGGTTTGGACCACTGTGCACTGTGGGATTTTTAAAGAAATCTTTCCACCAATTGTTAATGTCTTGAAATATAACCCTTGGAATGTGTGGAAGCTTTTTTGGATGTTATTTCATAAAATGGTGGTTGAAAAACGTGCTTTACAATAAGTATTTCGTCGTTTTCATATCACTTTCTTGTACTTTACGACCTCCAAAAGGGCATTACTCAAAAATGTACCGTACGATGATTTTGAAATTTTGACCAGACATTCTGGACGTCATAGCGAATCGAATGGTGTACTCAGATTCTTTGGTGCATTTTTTTTTATAATAACGGTCTGTGGGAGCACCGTGGAGATGTTTGAAAAAAAAAAATGGCATTCTTTCAATGTATTGTTTTGTATCTAGAATGGTTGGAGTCAACTTCTGAAGTTTTAAATGTATTTAAAAAAACTGTATTAAATGCTTAAAAACATATACATTTACTTCAAAACCAAAATATTTCAGTATATTTCACTTCATTTCTGCTTATAATTTAGTGACAATAATTCGTTATTCAAATGTTTAACGTATAGCTTCAGACTTCTGAGCAAAACTGGATAATGCTAGATATATCATTGAACAACTGTGTTTGTGACATGAAATCCGATGCCTCTTTGTATAAGCCGAATTAAAATTATTTTGCTCGTAGATGCACTTGTCAACATCGGCAAGGCATCGATATTTTATAGTCCCTGTGGCATCAGCCTTTTCCGCCACAACATCCTTCAACTTTTTTTCAACGCGCCGCGGTTCATCACTGCTAACCTGTTTTAATTTTTGGGACCTACCACTACATAGCCCTGTTGGCTGAATAAAGCTAATCGCTTTGGATCACCTAGAAAAAAAGACACGAAGAATATGATGCGATGCGTACGAATGATACGAACGATGCAAATGAAGTGAATGATGCGAAGGATTTGAGTGAAGAGGTTGCCACGAATAAACTTCTGCCTTCCGATCTGATCGGGTCCGAAGCGGAGAAGGTGCGAAGAAAAACAAACTTCTCTCACGTAAGTCACTCACCATGGCACGGGACAATAAACACGTTTGTTTAATTTAGGAGTGTTGCCACTGTACTGAGTACTTCTGGTTGCAAACAACGTATTTGAGTGTAATGAAGCGATAATCAGCAACACGGAATATGAGAAATCATGAATTCTGCGGTTCCGGGCATCATAAAACGGTTTCAAGTTTTGAAAGGTCCCAAACCGTGACGAGTAGAAGAAAACGGTCGTAAAAACTCGTGTCCGGAAATTATACAACCAAAAGCTGACGAAACTACACTGTTGCATGATGGACGATAAGACTAATGTTAAGGTGGGCTGCAGGGAGCCTGTATTTTCAGGGAATCTGTATTTCACTGCCGAGGATAAGATTGATGTTACAGAGAAGCTCCGAACACAGAAGATGTCCAAGTTCACCAAGAAGTTCTCGATTTGGCAAGGGATTTGTTCTAGCGGAAAGTGGAGTACAACTTTCGTTACCTCAAGCACCACGAACGGATGTATTTGGAAGAGTGTTTCCAAAAGTGGCTTCTCCCTCTCCTGGAGGCTCACAACGGTCTAACGATCGTCTGGATTTGGTATCGATTTGCTGGGCTATTATGAAGAAGATCTTCCGAAATATCTTAAAGTAGTGAAGCCAGTTGAAGAAATGAAGAAAGTATGAGTAAATATGCAGAAAATTGTCGATTGTATGGCCAAATACCTGCAAAATCTTATGGCCGAATTTAAGGTCAAAGTGCGGGAGTTTGAAGTAAACGGCGAAAAAAAATCAAAACATATTTTAATTATTTGTTTTTACACCCTGGAAATTTAATGACAATCGGATAAAAATCCGAATTTCGGGAATTATTTTGTGTGTGCGCGCTATCATTTTTCTGTTGAGCAATAAATTACAGCAAGATTTCGAACCTATAGGATTCGATTCAAAAGTGTTCTCGTGGTATGGATATAAACGTGTTTTTCACTCGTAAAATTATATTCTTTGTTTGTTGCGAGAAAATGGTTGCGAGTAATTGATTGACACTATTTTGATCTAGATCACTGACCAAGATGAATACATTTCATATCCTAGCGATAATTCAAAACATTTCAAAATATTTGCGTGGTTTGCAGTAACAACGACTTCCAGCACCAATCTTCTACTGTCAACTTTCCATGACAGCATTACCGGGTTCCAGTTTTCGTTAGACTAAATTAAAACAACACAAATGATTCCCGTCCGGGTCGTAACTTCAACATATCGAATATTTCCTTGTTTGGGGGATTATTCGCTATTCTAAGCGCTCTGACACTGGTGCCTGTAATACAGCCGATCCATCGTTCGCTATATTATGAAGCCAATGACAACACAGCTATCATGACGTTGGGCAATTTATTTTGCAAACATTAAACGCATTTCTTATACACCAACGGGGCGGGTGCGTAGCCAGGATGGAGGAACGCCAATGCAAGGCACGGTTTCGTTTTTCACCATCACTGAATTGACAGGATTTAGCTGTATCTCCTCAAAATAACTCCCTACAGCCGCTGAAACGAAATCGAGAGCAGCGCTTGTTTCACTTGATTTACTAAATACTCGTACATGTTTCCGCTGACTCGGGTGGAAAGTTCCCCGCATCGCAAGTTTATTCCTAGCACAGCTCGACCCGGCGGAGTACTTCTTTCGATTCTGACTGCGTTTAGAGTAAATATTTAATCAGTGATGTACAATCGTTAGCACTTACTCCGGGTTGGTGTGACGCGCGAATGTGAAACCGCTCTGTTCGGTGACTCGGTTTTACTTGTAGCAGCTATCGTTTAGTTTCGGTCTCAGTGGGATGTGGCGAAAATCGTGATTTCCGCTCACGAATTTCAGCTAACTTCTTGTAATCTTCCAGTACTGTCTTCTGGCGAATTCGACTGGTTCCTCGTTCCCGGTACAGGGTGGAGGTCGTCTTGTTGATGAGAGACGGTACATCCATCGTGATCATTCATATGTATGAGCAGGCGCGCCCGGAAGGAGGCAACGGTTAATAAATTTATTCGTGTTTTGTGAAAAGAGAACATCAAATTTGCAAACTTAGAGCAAGTAAAATTTGGACACTACAAAACACTTGAAAGCGGCTGTTTTTTTTTTAGTTTTTTAATGACATCTCTGTTTTCGAGAACCATACATTAAACGATTTCAAAATTTAATTTCTGCTCAGAAAACCACCTGCATGTAAATAAACTAATTACCATGTTTGTCGTCCTTATTGGTGTGACATTCGGATGAATACCAGAAAACTGGTGAAGCACGCTTGAGGAGTCTTCCACCAACCGTTCTGTGCCGGCAGAAAGGCGGCAGACAGGAAAGATAGACTTTTCATGCTATAAGTCATACTTGGCTTCACAGGTAAGGTTCAACACTCCCCCCAATGCTGTAGTCTTCCGTGAAAACAGGTGGTGTGGTAATGTGATACGGCAATTCATTTTGCTTCGGGCGAAGAAAGATGCTTAGCAAATTCTGAAGAGTGAATATTAGTTGAGGGGGTGATGCGGGGTAAAAGTTGATTTCTACTGAACTAAGACAAGTCACAAGTCAGCACGGAATCTTACCCCAAGCTACCAGCAAAGGAAAGCAGTACCATTTTATCAGAATTATGGTAGTTGTATACACAAATAAATAAAAGCCACCCAATCCCTCGATAGCTAACACGGCAGAAGATAGATGTCTAAACTGTTGACAAATATATCGTGGCAGTTGGGGGAGCATCCGGAAATTAAACGGCTGTGGCTGAGGGTACGAATGAATGACTGATACAGTACGGAAAGCATCTGGGGGGAGTTAGCTTTCATCGACTGTGATTTATCTTGTCGACCTCCTGTAGACTAACATCGTTGCGGATCACAGATTCAATTGAGCAAATAATAGACCCTTTCTTGTGCTTCAGATGAATATGAGGTGCTAATCAGGTTATTAGAGTTTTTTATGAGTCCCATCACGGTAGAATTTTGAAGAAAAAAAATCGCTGACATAAGAGATCATAGAGTAAATAAAATTCCTTAGTCGTATAACGTTCTGCTTAAATACATCGAAGCATTCAAACGGATTCGGATGAAAATAATTTCGTCGTTACCGTCTTTGCTGCTGGCAATAGCTTCCGTCTTGGCTGCTAGGTCAAGTGCATAAAAGTGGAAGTGATTTATTGATAGTTTTATCTTCCAACACTTGAGAAAATTAACTTCTTTTATGAGCACTAAAACGGAACATTTCCTTTTGTCTCTCGGCGTCGGCTTGCTAGTTGCCTGTAATCTAACCTCCCAGGAAAAGGGAACCTTAGTCTGGTTTTAGTAGCACAAAAAGGATGACACACAAGGGTAACAGCACGTATGTGAATCGTCGTCGCTGGCAATGCGATTGTGTGATTCGGATTTTATTGCACTTCTCCGACCGAGAGCGAAGGAAGCGGGTGCAGTGGTGGTGACGCTGGTGGCGGTACGCTCCCTGCCAAAGACAACCAAATCTCACCGGAATGTTTTACCATTTTCTTCCGTTTCCGGAAAGATTAGACGTACAACCTGCTAGTTTACTTGCTTGCGGTGCTAAAGAAAATTGTCCCTTAGAAATATATAAAAGCGGTAAGTAGATGAAGTCTAGACTTGAGTGCTGATTTCGGCTGTGCGATGTATGGTGAATTACTAATACACGCTCGATTGAATGACTTTATTCAAAATGTTGTATATTATTCATTACCAGATTTCTGAAGTGTAGGTTGAACATTTTGAACGGTAGTGTCCGTCATCTTTATTTGGGGTTCATGTAATTTGAAGAACATCCAGTTATTAAGTGATTTCTAATTTCTATAATAGTTTCGATTTCGGAACCGCAGCGCCTGAGCTTAGAAAAGTTGAGAATTGACAAGAGTATTTGTAATTGATTAAATTCTTACTGGTTCGCTTGCTTGTATTTTCTGTTGCCAAACATTCCTATATCATTATCGGTATCCTTACTAACCTTGCCTGTAATTGCAATTTGTCAGATCTGATTAATAAGGTCTTTGTTTGCAAATGCTTCTATTACTCCAACGGCAAAAACTTTGTTGATGGTCGGATAATGGAACAAATTATTCAGGATGTTTCTACTTCATAGCTGTAGTAACTCATCGTAAAAAATAATTCTTTTCAGTTGCCTTCAACACAGTGGCGTAGCTTGACCGGGTGACACTCAGAGCGGAAAATTTGGGTAACACCCCTTTCCCCCTGGATGTTATCTCCACCATGTTGCAGTGAAAACATCTTGATATAAAAAAGTGTGAGATTTAGCACGTTCGTTTTCAATTGCACTAAATTTATTCGTTTTTTGAAAATTGAAATGGGTGGGATTATACTCTTAGAAGCAAAATTGTATAATTTTCAAGGGTTTCACCTCGATATCCACCTAATCGATAATTAGTCTCATGGATGTCACCCTTTTGAAGGTGACACGCATAACAATTTTCCGCATGAGTCCAACTCTCTGACATTTATGACATTAATGACATATATCACATTTATGACTCTTATTACATTTATAACATTTAAGATAGTTATATTATTTATGACATGTATGATATTTATGACATCAATGACATTTGACATTTATGACATTTATGGCATTTAATACATTTATGAAATTTATGACATTTTTGACATTTATGACATTTATGACATTTATGACATTTATGACATTTATGATATTTATGATATTTATGATATTTATGACATTTATGACATTCATGACATTGATGACATTTATGACATTTATGACATTTATGACATTTATGACATTTATGACATTTACGACATTTATGACATTTATGACATATATGACATTTATGACATTTATGACATTTATGACATGTATGACATTTATGACATTTATGTCATTCATGACATTTATGACATTTATGACATTTATGACATTTATGACATTTATGACATTTATGACATTTATGACATTTATGACATTTATGACATTTATGACATTTATGACATTTATGACATTTATGACATTTATGACATTTATGACATTTATGACATTTATGACAATTATGACATTTATGACATTTATGACATTTATGACATTTATGACATTTATGACATTTATGACATTTATGACATTTATGACATTTATGACATTTATGACATTTATGACATTTATGACATTTATGACATTTGTGACATTTATGATATTTCTGACATTTATGATATTTATGACCAAGCATGGAAAAGTTCACTCACTAGCAATATTTCATGCAAATGTGTTTTTTGATTTATCAGTTATCGTTCAACTATTTCCACTCGCGTACAAGTTTTCCATAGAAACGCTGCTGATTGTTTTTCGCTTCTAAGAGTTCCGAATACCATAGAAGGAGACTGAATGATTCAAACACGATAGTATTTATTGTATCCAAGTTCACTTGCATTCAACATTATCGCGAGAAGCTTTGAGATATTATCGCCAGTGGTACAAAATTATGAATCCAAATGAACGTTAGATTGCGTTCAATTGTTTGCTTGCCGGAGCAAATAGGTATCATCAATGCATACGGAAATTGTAGCATGGTGCATTAGCATCTGATACTTGAAATCACCAAGAATCATCGTGGTATATCACGGTAAAAGCACGACGTGGAGTAGCCGAATTACGCCTACAAGCAACCAACATTTAAAAAAAATCATTGCGATCGCTTGAGTGCAATCGTTTACGATTCTTTCGTGAACCACTCGCTATATGTTGCTCGCTCCGCCTAAAGCAGGCAATATTGAAACAAAATCATCAAAGAAAGCTACCATATATTTCTTTGCTCTAAGTTGTCTGTTGCAAGCTTGAGAATGTGTAACTTTTAATAGCGATGGTTTGCTAGGATTGAAAGCTTATAAATAGCACGTTTTTCCATCCTTGTTTATGACATTTATGACATTTATGACATTTATGACATTTGTGACATTTATGACATTTATGCAATTATGACATTTATGACATTTATGACATATATGACATATATGACATTTATGACATTTATGACATTTATGACATTTATGACATTTATGACATTTATGACATTTATGACATTTATGACATTTATAACATTGATGACATTTATGACATTTACGACATTTATGACATTTATGACATTTATGACATTTATGACATTTATGACATTTATGACATTTATGACATTTATGACATTTATGACATTTATGACATTTATGACATTTATGACATTTATGACATTTATGACATTTATGACATTTATGAGCAGTTGTTCACGGGGGGGGGGGAGGTGTTAAAAATCTGTCCACTTGGTTTGTGAATGGCCCCTTGAAAATTTTCAAATTTTTTTTATAAAATTCTTGAACTACAATTTTCGAAAAAAAGGCGTATGCGTTTTGGCTAACACTTAATTTGAAGGATACTCTCAGAGAATGCTTTAACTGTCCAGTAAAACTAACTGTGAACGAGGGAACTATAAAAAATATATATATACAAAAAAAAACAAACACATTGAATTTTGAATGAAGAAGAATAGTTATATTAATAAAAATTTGGAATTATTATATGCGCCGCAAAGTTCTCATTGTTTTTTAAACTTTGTGTTAAAAAAGCATGGATATGGCTTGGCGGGTAACTCCTGATGAAGAAGCAAGCTGTTTCTGCGTTTGGCACGGATTCTGTTCGAGCAGCTCCTAGAATTCAGCGTCCTCGAAGTTTTTTTGGCTTTCCTTCACGCGAACAGTCGTCGACATCGAAATAACTGTATTTAAAAGGACGGAACCAATCAAGGAACGTTGGTTCATTTAGAGCAGCATTTCCGTAAACCTTTTTTTAAACTCTCGATGAGCTTCAGCTGCCGTTTTCTTTGAATGCAGTTTCGCAAACTTTCGCAAACGACGAATATTTATGGTTTATTCACCATACGTCTCAACATCATGTTTTAGAATTTGCTGATAACTCATTTTCAGCCCCGACGATCTGCCAAAGAAACACATATTTGAATGACCATTTTGGATAGTACAGAAATTTGGCACTCACATTAGTATTGGAGGAATGTTTTAGTATCAAGAATATTTTTCTAAAAGGGTGTATATATTTTAGTTACATTTTATTTGAAGCATTGTTTCTCAGAAAGCTTAAACTGTCTGTGAACGATGGAACTAAGAAAAGTGTACACCAAAAAACTAGTTTATCTATCAAATACATAACATTTTAAGCTTTTATTTAAAAGGAAGCGTTTTGTTAGTGGTAACTTGAAACTTTTGGGTGCGCAGCTATGTTCCCGCTGTATGGTTTTCAATAACAAAAGCAGCTTTATTTGAGCAAGCGCTTGGAAATGGTTTGGCGAACCGAAACAATCTGTTTCTGCGTTTGGCATGAATCGTCGTCGAGCAATTTTTCAAATTTCGCGTCTTCGAGAGTTTTTGCCTTCATGCGGACAGTCGTCAACATCGAAATTATCGTCTTAAAAGGGACGGAATCTATCACGGCACGTTGTTTCACTTGGAGTAGCATTTTCGTAAACTTTTTTTTAACTCTCGATGCGCTTCAGTTTCGCGTTTACTTTAAATGAAATGATAAATCTTCCACAAATAATGATTAGTTGGTACAAAAATGGTTTGTTTTGTTATTTGGTCCATCTCATTACTGCTGGCACCATCTGTTAACAAACAGCAAGAATTAAGTTGCGCTCCTAGTATCATTTTCATCGAAACTTGCAGTTATCACATAAGTTGTGAGTAAAAGTTCAGAATGTTTCTTAAGATTGAGTTCTGGAGCATTTTTTCAATATCAACATGTTTTCAGTTGTTAAATTATTGTTGTCGAAGAGTGAATTATGTAGAACCGATCATACATTTCAATGAGTTCTATGATTTTTGCCGAAAAATCACGGATAACTTACGAATAAGGCGTATTTTTCTAAAACAAAATCGATTTTATTTACTTTTAAAATATCTCGGCCAATAACGCAATAAAAGAGTTGATGAACGTAAGCTTTTTGGCTTATATTTCGCTACTCCGGATTTTTATTCATAGATTGTGTAATAAATTTAAGTTAAAATAAACAAATCGTTCCTTTTGTTCTAATTTGACATTCTATTTTATTATTTTTCTAGTTTTCTGAACTTATATTCTAAATATTATGAAAATGAAAACCTTTTTGAACGTTAATTACCCACGGCTAGAATCATTTAACATTATTGGAATACAGGTATTCCTCGTTATAACGAGCTTTTTTCGACTCGTAGTCCTACAGTCAAGGTGGATAGCAGCTTGGCGAATGAAGTAGTATAAGCACGACAGGGAGGGAGAGTTAGAGAAACCTTTGTGGAATAATTAGATAAATTTAAGACCAGATTTCTTTCGTTTAAAGCAGTTTGAAAGTACCCCGATCAAACGATTGTAACGAAGGAGTAACACAAATATATCTGAACTTGATAGAAATAACAAAGCTTATAATATTCTTGATTTGGCGAAATGATGAAAAGTACAGAATTATATCAAATTCTGTTATCATACACATGAATGTTCAAAAATGTGTTTTTTTAAAGCATATTCATAACAAAATTTGTTATTCAATTAGCAAAATATTGTACACTCTCACTAATTCTGATCTTTTTCTGCCAAAAACCTTACAAAACTTGTTATAATTTGTAATAATCAGTAAGTAATTTTGATAGAAATTTTGATATTTTAACTATTAACGAGACCAAGTTTAGAACACAAGTTGATACAAAAAGTTCGTAACAATATATCAAGATTTGTTACAATTCTGATATTTTTGACTGATCGGGACGACATCTCTTCGAGATACTTTCGTCTCATTGGGTAGGGCAAGATGCAGCGCCACAGAATGTTGCCGCAGCTGATTTTAGGCTGGCCGTTGCCGTTGAATTTCGCCGTATAAACAGCAGTAAGTATGTCAGGTAAAAAATAAGTTAAGTAAGCAGTTGAATTCGATGCCGTTTTTGTGGAACCGGTTGTCGACATGGATTGATATTTGATAAAGAGAGTCTTCGGTAAGCATTCTTATGAAGCAGGTTTCAACGGTTGTTCTTTTCCCGTGCTTTTTTTTCTTGGTGTTTATTTTTTGCAAAGCTTTATTACAACTCGTTCTTAGATAGTTTTTATACGCAACCAAACGTTGCTGAGCAACAAAAATTGACAAGTATTCTTGAGTCTAAACAGATTTCTTTACCCTCGACAAATACTCAGTTTACAAAACCGAAGCAAAAACACTCCAATTTGGACGAAAGGTCATCCGGCAAACCATTTATTAATGTGCATTTTTCAAATAGATAAAAAATCCCACAAGAAGTAATCCAATAAGAGGCGTGCATGGCACTATTCTTGCATTTTCCTGCAATGGAAGTTATCTCCTAAAGCAAACGACAAATACGTCTAAATGTGCCGACAAACAGTAACAGCGAGTAGAGCAGCACACCGAAAAAAATATAACCCTTTTGAACAGTCACCCGCTAACGTCGTAAAAAAGAAACCTACAACGCGGGTTCCGGGAACTGCTGGAAAACCACAAAAAATCCACTATAAAAATATTTAATAAAGAGCATCGCGAACTTGCAAGCTTTATTCGAATTTCCTTCTGTTGGTTCGCTCTGTCGGTTGGCAGCAAATCATGAGGGGAGGCTGGGAGCTGGGGTAGTCCCGGTGGGGTTACCAAATTTATAGTGTTGTCTCTTGAAACCGAGCTCTTCGCGATTTGGCAGACTGTTTTCCACTGGAATGTGTGTATGTGTGTGAAGTATGTGACGATACCTCAAAGAAGAGGAGGAAATAAGAACACTCGGTGTGTCCGGAGGACATAGTTATCCGGAAGGGGCATTTTGTGTTCAATCTATTACAGAATTTGGTATTGCAAAATGAAAATGCGATTCACTGAGATCCAAATGAAGGTCGAATGATTATTTCTTTAATTGGATCGGTAGCTGCATAGTTCACCGTCGGATTCCCCTGATTGTTGATCGCAAAGTTTTCCGACTGCTTTTGTTCGTATATACTGGTTGCTTTGCTGTTATCCATTCGAATCCTTGGCCAAAAGGGGGAAAAACGCTAGAACGAGAATGTGAGCATTGTGCATAAATTTCATCCTTTCGCCGGGCCTAATGGATGCGGACCGCGAAAAAAAACCGTTAGGTCTTCTTGAGTGCACTGCTCATCGCGCCCATAACAAATGTTTTTAATCAGCGAATTTTTCCACTGTCCAGTTAATGGTGTGCCCAATAAATTGTGGCATGGCGAGGGTGAGTATGACTATTGCATCTAGGAGACAGATGAAATCAACACCAGCGGTGTTGGGGCGGTTTCATGTTATGTGAATTTGACGAACTTAAGCTAGTGGTTGAATTAAAAAAACAGGAGAGTTGTGTACAAAGCCACGACTGCAAGGTTGGAGTAGAATACTTTTACAAGAAAGATAACCCGGCTGCTTGCGTGTCAGTCATTTTTTCTAGTAAATAAACGTTGACTAATCGGATCAATCGAATTTCGCCATTCAACAAGGATTGACCATTTTCAATAATATAGTAAGTTGCTTGTCATGGTTGGGGCTTGACACTTTTTAAATTTTGAGATGAAATTTTTTTGGATGTCGTGCTCATGACTGAACGAAAAGATAATTCAGTACGTTATGAGACACGGAGATAAAGTAAAATTTATAACTTTTACAAATTTAAAAATGTGAATTAACTCATTAGAAGATATTAACTCTTCAATCAAGTGTTTATTTCGTCCTGAAAAGGACAATTTGTTGTTCATTTTAGTATCGGATAAGATGCCGATCACATCTTTGCGTTATCACTGACCATGTGAAGAAAATATTCCTTGTGATAAAATAAACAGTGAAAAGCTGATTTAACACTCAAAACTAGACGGCTCACGTGTTGTCAAAATGAGTCAACTTTTCATTGAATGCATTCACTAGTGCCCACTATCGCACAGAGACTGCATTTCACTAAAGTGCCTCACTGCATCAGCCGCTATCGATGCTGAGATCCGCTGTAACTAGTGCGCTATCCATAGCCATGCCACAGTTGTGGCCGCTTTCCGCCATCGCTGGTATCCACTGCACTGTTAGTGCTGCTGCTAAGGGAGGACGACTGCTGTTGTCGCTGTCTAGAACTATTATGAGCGGCTTCGGCTGAAACAGGCTCTTATATAGGCCAAATAGCATGTTTTAAATTGCAAGGTATATGATTCTGTCGACCGTGCTTGGGAAGCAATCATATAACGACCAATCAGAGGTCGAATTTTTCGTTTTGTCAAGGCTTGACTATTTTCAATAGTACAATAGTGTGAATAATAAAATTACAATTATCTTCTTTTGGTAAGAATCTTAGAAGATTTTTCAATCTATTGCTGCAAGAACGAAGGAAATCCATCAAAAACTAACCGATTTATTAGCATTTGAAATTGGACATATTTTTCACTTTTTTCGGTTTTAGATTTTCATTTCACATCCCTATGTAGCCGAACTTCCTGAGAGAAGTATTCTACTTCAAAAGGTTTGTAATTTGATTTATTTTATTTTATAAATTCATTGAAAAATTATTATGTTGAGTCTGTTACTTAAATGGGCTTCCAGTTGGCACTGAGGAGGCGTCCGAAATATAGCTTTGAATTTTTTATGTGTTTCGTTTTAGGAGGTGTTAATGCAGTTGTAGATGATGGCTCCAGGTAGAATTTTTTTTCAATTTCATTGTCTGTGTCTTTTTTTTTTTTCAAAATTTTGACCAATGTTACAGTTAACTATTTGATAATTCAATCTTACCTGGATCATATTCTGGATACAAGGGCCATGGCCTTCCATGAACTGCGGCTGCTTTGTATTCCGTAGATATTTCCGTTTTCGAAGGTTCCATTGTAGCTGTTGATAGTGTCTTTGGTTCGACGACTTCGTTTATCGCGTTGTCTGAGTCTTTTTTTTGAAGTTTTGATCAATTTAACAGTTAACAAACTGATAATCCAATTCACCTGAATCATATTCTGGATACCAGTTTGATGAAGGTCTTCCATGGACTGATACCCATAATGTGAGAACTATTAAAATGGGAAATATTTTGCCTTTGACACCCATTTTAATTTTCAGAAGCCAACAAAAAACTCTGTTCACTTGTAAAAACTTAACGACGAATAGTACGTTTGAAATTAATCACTGAGAATTCTCTGTCTAATTGACAGTCGCTTGCTTGTAATCGTAAGCTTGAAAAGAGAAATGAGATAACGCGTTGAAAAATGGCAACAGATTGATTGATGCATATTTTGCTCTTTGATTGAGCGTCGAGAGAGTAACAGATTAGAGAGGGGTTTAAGGCCAATTCACCCAGTCGTTGACAGCACCCAGATTGTGGCGAAATTTTGCAAGTTTGTAATTCAACAAACTTGAAGTTTCAAAGGTCAAAGAAAAGATTCAACATTTATTTCCACCTTCATTTCGATTTTTTTTATTGTGTGAGGGCCTATATAAGAACTTACACACGACTAATTTAAATTTTGGAGGTCATATTCAAAAGTTTTTTATTCGATTCAATATAATGCAGATTTACTATTCAGAACGACGCGGATAAGTCTGATTATTTATGTCGTTATGTATTTAAAAAATGTCTAAAATTTTATCGAAAAGAGTATAACGCATCCAGGCAAATAAAAGCAGTGGTTGGTAACTGTTTGTTGTCAGTTTCTAATTTTATTGAAATAATTTTTAACTGAATGTTTACATGCAAACATAACTGACCCGTGTAGTCTTGCGGTTAGCACTTAGGAGGAGCAGAATATCCAGTATAACGTGGGGCAGGAGTTCTCGAAAAAGGCTGTAAAATATCCATATTTGAACATGTAGTCAGCGGCACTTAATTTAAAACTGAATAGTTGAAAAAGGGTTAACCAACCTCATCAAAATGTATGCGTTTCTCTTCCAGCAGTCTTGTGTTGAGATCTTCCCCAGGCTGTAGTTCGAAATAGTGCGTTCCTGCGGCATGTCGGATTGAATGCAACTCTGGCATTTTCACCGTGTACGCCTCAGCAATTTGTTTATACTTGTATTCCGTGGTAGTTTCCGTTGTAGAAGGTGCTCCTGTAGTTGTAGATGATGGCTCCGGGAGGAACACCTCGTTAATCGCGTTTTCTGAGTCTTTTTTTTTTTCAAAATTTTGATCAACTTAACATTTAACAACCTGATAATTCAATCTTACCTGAATCATAATCTAGATACGGGTCCGATGATGGTCTTCCATTAACCGCTACGCATAATGCGACAGTAATTAGAATTTGAAATGCTTTACCTCTAACAGCCATTTTTGTTTCCAGAAAAGAAGTGACCTGCGTTTACTCTGAAGGATGTACTGCGAATAGTTTGTTTTTATTGAATCGCTGGGTATTTCCACTGGGGATGAGAAGAAATAATGAGATCACTCGCACAGAAAAGGCAGCAGATTAAAGCGCATTGTAGCGGAATAAAAGATTATAGCTGGATGTTTCAGTGCTCCCATTGAATATAATGGGAAGAAAACTGTTTTCGTGAGTTATTTTGTTCGTTTAAATTTGAAAGTTTTTTCCTATTTAATTTTAATGAAGTTTATATTTTTTTAAATTTGGATGCACATTTTTTTATCCTTAGGAAACTACACTGTGACGATTTGAGATCGCTCTTACTTCCATGGTTGAAAGTTCAATACAATTACAGTTTCAGGAACCAAAAATTTAACAATTTCACTGTCATATTGTCCACATGGTCTGCCAACACTATCATCTCAGAATTATTCATAATAATCTTCCAGGGGAAATCCCAACATGATAATCAATTTGTTACGCACACAATCACTGCGAACCAAGATTGGGCATCGTGAACTGGTAAAAGATTTCGCGGTATAATAGATGGAAGTACGTAGAATTTTTATATTGAATAATTAAATGGCATTGCAATGGAATAAACTTGATTGGACCGTTATTGCTTCAAAACCATCATCAATTGGGTTATTTAGCTATATCAGTTTTTTATGTCATCTGAAAAAACTGCATTTTTTAAGCAAAACGTGATTCTCAAAAATTTTCTATCGCTGTCCTTCGCTTTTTAAATCATGATTAAAAACTGCTCGAAAATAGCTATGCTACTGCTCGAAATCGCTACAATGACAGTTCGCCCATATACCAACTGTCATTGTAGCGATTTAGAGCGAAATTTTATTCTTCATTTAAAAATTCGAAGAATGATTATATAAAGTGTCAAAAATCACGTTTCGCTCAGGAAATTACACTCTTTCAGATAATATATAAAAACTAGAATTCCGCATCATACAACAGCTGACTAGGGAGCCTATACACCAGAGAGATGCAGAGACACTCACCGTTAAGGCAACTGTCAACATCAAAACGGATAACGGCAATGCAAAATTATACAGCTCGCCCGTTTCGATGTTGACAGTTTCCTTAACAGTGCGTGCCTTGTCATTTCTCTAATATACAGGTTCACTACAGCTGACCTTTGGATTGAACGACGTCTGTCGAACAATAATAGAAGCTGTGATATATCGCCGTTAAAAAATAAATACTCCATAGCCAACTAGATGTGTTGTGAGATCATACAGCAGCCAAGTTGAACTCAGTTGTTTTACGTGCTATTTATTAAATAGCGATTCAAATGTTGATTATAACTAAAACGTATATTCAGAGGAGCTTCAAGACATTAGATTTTTTTTCAGAATTTTTAAACCTCCTACAAAGTTATTTGCCATCAAGAAGCACATATTTTAAGCTATTCGACACATTTCGATGTTTTAGAGGATACTTTCACTTTAGACATCTCCAAATCGAATTTTTCGTAAATAGTTTCATATGCTGGATAAACTAACCTTAGACTTTCAATTGAAGGTACAAAGTTTTGCCTGTAAAAGTATGTAAACAACCTTTTCGATTGATTCATAGTAAGTAGTAGTCTAAAAAATATTCAGCTTTTGTTTTGTGCGATTTTTTATTTTGACATTCCACTTTCTGCCTTTTTTGCTCTCTACATCTCTGTTCTTTTACTTTCCTAGTTTCTTGATTTTCCGCTTTCCAAATTCTTTGTTTTTGCTATTTTGCAGGTTTTTTGCTTTTCTGGATTTCTCGTTTCTGTTTGGTGACTTTTTGATTTTGATGTTCCTGCCCTTTTTTGTTTACAATGTTTTCGTGACCACAGCAAGATTATGAGTAGCAATTGTTGCAGCAATGAAACCTTCAGAATCATAAATGAAACCAATCGTTTTCGATGTTTGTTCTTGAAACTCTCCATAAAGATCTGAAAATGGTTAACGGTACTCTGATCTCTACTTTCTGCTTCTCTGCTTGTGATTTCTTGTTTATCTGCTTTTATGTCCCTTAAAATTTATCCTTTCCTTGCTCCTTTAAGGGATAATATCCACTAAATGCTTAAAAAACAAGGCTTTTTTCATGATTTTTTTTAAAGGACATTTGAGATGCAAGGTATATAAATAATATATCGTTGGATTAAGCAACTCTTGAAGAATAGAAAAAAAATTGTTGTTACATTTTTATTTGCTGTGAACCGCTTTTATTTTAAAGTTCTTTCGCGGTGAGCAGTAGAAGTCGTGCCCAACTCCAATGATTTTGAAAACACGGTTTTTGAGAAAAACGCGTTTGAAGTTTCAAAATATCTGATGTAAGGCTGCGCTTACCCTCTTTCGCGATATCAGACATGTGATGCTCAGCGACTTTGACGCGGTTGGCGTCCGACCCCTCGTAAAACTCAAACTTTTCACTCATATTTAAGTACTTTTTAGTATAACTTACAGTTAAAAAGTATAGAAAAACTCAAATAAAGAACGTACATAACGAGAACAGCTGATCGACTAAACAAAGGGAAATTGTGAGTAAACATGTGCTGAGGAGACGCCGTAACAGCTGAAACTTGATGCAGCGACCTCTATACTTCAAATTTGAAACAAGATATCGATCATAGGCAACTTCTACTAGTTTACAAAGCCTCGAAATTAAAAAAAAAACGAGCATCGTCAAAATAAACGAAAAATGTCATTTTGGAGCATAAAAGTTGTTCGGTAAAAATTGATTTGAACGAATTCTGAGTTTAGATCAGTACTTGGGCGATGTAGATTTTGATTCTAGGATAATTTTAGCATGATTTAAGCCAATAAAAAAATAACAAGTAAAAAATGTTTTCGGTGGCTAAAAAAGCAAAGCAAAGCCTTGGTGCTACATTCCGTATCGGAGCTCGACCTTCTGTTTATTATACACAGACTTCGCAGCCAACTGTTAAGTGTACCAGACAATTGCGGGGCTAGCGCTACGATCCTACTGACACTAACAGTCTCTCCCGAGACGAGACTCGAACCTACGACAACTGGCTTGTTAGGCGAGCATTGTACCTCGAGACTAGCTGGGAGAGTTTTCGGTGGCTATAACCCCTTAAATCACTACTTTTTCCTTTTGGTTTTCTGTCCTTCTACGTTTTGCTTATCTATTGATTGTGTTTAAATTTTTTGATTTTATTTTTTTCTCTTCTTGTTTTTCTCGTTTCTGTTTTTTGATTTAATAATTTTTTGCCCCAGCTTTTTTATTTTTCAGCTTGTCTGCGACTGTTTTCTTTGTATTTTATGCTTTTTTACTTTTCTCGTGTTTTGTTTCCTGATTTTTACTTTTTCTGCTTCAAAATAAAACTTTTCATGGTTTAGTACATTTCTGCTTTTTGACTTTTACCTTTCCAGCTTTTCTACTTATTTTATTTTTCTTTTTTTCAATTTTTCTGTTTTTCTACTTCTATTGTTTCATTTTTCTGATTTAAAACCTTTTTTATATTTTACCATTCTACTTTTTTGTTTTTCTTGAATTCTTTTATTTTTTCTTGAATTTTTTATTTTTCTGCTCTTTTGTTTTTCTATGTTTCTGTTTTTTTTTTAAAGGAAATAAACTGAATCGAATTCTAAATTTATTCAGAACCTTAGATTAGGTTCAATAAGGCGTCGTACACAAATTACGTAACGCTAAAAACCTAGATTTCAGACCCACTCTGCCCCCCCCCCCTATGTAACGATAAGTTACGTTCGATATGACTCCCCACCTAAAATTACGTAACGCTGAACAACCTGACCCCCCTCCAAATTTGCAATTTTGAGCAAACATCACAGTTACGTAACGATCTCAACTACCTCCCTTCCATTGGGGCTATGTAACAGTAAGTAACGCAGACCTAACCCTCTTCCCGACCTTCATGCGTTACGTAATTTGTGTACGACGCCTAATAACTAAACAGAATAAATAACTGCTGGTGTACAGGGTGTCACCATGAAAGTGATACACTTTATTTATGCCATTAAAGCAGAAGAATGTTTCTTCTCTGATCCTTTTTTATTATCATGGACGAGTAGTTGAATCATATCTTTCGCGTTTGCATTTGATAACAGCCAGCAAACGCTTCTCAAAATTATCACAAGCCGCAGGCACGACTTCGATCGGCATTTCACCCCAGTTTTTCAAAAAAAAAACCTGAATTAATCCACCTAGCGGTCAGATCCAGCCTTTCCCATTCAAATTTTTATTTGTAAAAATAGATTTACACGAACGCTTCAATCCAAGAAATGTATATTCACTCTTTAGGTTCTAAAATATTGATGTTGCAATCTATACATATAAAAATGCAGTCCGGTCTGTCTGTCTGTCTGATCCAAAACTACCGAACCAATCGACGTGAAAATTTGTAAGTAGGGGTTTTTGGTGCCGATAAAGGTTCCTTTGATGGTTTGAGACCCCTCCCTCTTCTGGAAGAGAGGGGTCCCATACAAATGAAACATAAATTTTTGCACAACTCATGAACAAGCCAAGCAAATTAAACCGAATTCGGCATGTAGATGTTTTAAGGGGTACAAATGTGTCCATAAAAGTTGGACGCCCCTCCCTTTTCTGGAAGGGAGCGGTCCCAACAAAATAAAACACAAATTTCTGCACATCTTGATAACTAATCAAACTGAACCAAATTTGGCAGGTAAATGTTTTTAGTGGTAAAAAATATGTCCATAATATTTTGACACCCCTCCTTCTTTTGGAAGGGAGGAGTACCATACAACAATATACAATATCGCACGCTTAGCCTTGGGACTAATAGCGGTCTCGATCAACTAGATTAGTTGAGAGAATTCGTTATCGATATTGTTTTAGGCACATTTTACATGTGTAGGATAAGTACAACGACACACCGTGCCCCAGTGCTGAGTCGAGAAAATTTCCAGCTCGAAAAGATCCTCGACTCGATCGGGAATCGAACCCGATATCACAACCGTGTGGGAGAGCTAGCCGACCGACATCGCTAACCACAAAGCTACGGGGACCACAAATGTGCCATACAAATCAAAAACACTAATTTCTGCACATCTCGAGAACTAACCGAGTAAAGGGAACTAAATTTAGCATGTGAATGTTTTTAGGGGTAACAAATATGTCCATAATGGTTCGACACCCCTTCCTTTTCTGGAAATGAAACACAAATTTCTGCACATCTCGAGAGCTAACCAACTAAATAGAACAAAATTCGGCAGGTGAATGTTTTTAGAGGTAACAAATATGTTCCATGATCGACCTCAGGCAACATTTTGGTTTGTAAGATGGCAACTTTCGGTTCCTGGAAAACAGCCAAAAATGGTCGATTTGCACCCAATATAACAATATCCGGATTTAGAATGATACACTGGAGCTAAAGTCGACCACAGATACCATATTGAATTCTAAGATGGCGACTTCCAGTATTGGGTGTTATTCGATCATTTTCGGCTGTTTCCCAGGAACATGTGCTTCCAGAAGAGGGAGGGGCGTCGAACCATTATGGTCATATTTGTTACCCCTAAAAACATTCACATGCTAAATTTGGTTCCCTTTACTCGGTTAGCTCTCGAGATGTGCAGAAATTTGTGTTTCATTTGTATGGCACATTTGTGGTCCCCGTAGCTTTGTGGTTAGCGATGTCGGTCGGCTAGCTCTCCCACACGGTTGTGATATCGGGTTCGATTCCCGATCGAGTCGAGGATCTTTTCGAGCTGGAAATTTTCTCGACTTTTGTTACCTCTAAAAATATTCAACCAGAATGACGCTCAGAGACCAGAAATTATCTTAAATACCATTTTGAAATCCAAGTGGCGCCCTCCGGTTTGTGAAAAACAGCTTAAAATAACCAAATACCATCCAATATTAGTATCTCTGGAACCAGAATAACGCAGTGAGCTTACAATTGACCTCAGGCGCCATTTTTAATTGCTCAATGGCAACTTCTAGAAAACAGTTGAAAATGACCGAATAATACTCAATATGGATATTTCCGTAATCGAGATGATGCATACAAACCAAACCTGGACACCATTCTGAATTTGAAGAAGACCACTTTTAGTTTGTGGAAAACAATCAAAATAACTAAATACCTCCCATGTGGGTATTTCCGGTGTCAGACTGATGCCAGAAAGTCTGCTGAAAATGACCGAATACCACCCAATCTAAACATATAAAAATGCAGCTCTGTCTGTCTGTCTGTCTGATTCATTTAGGCTTGAAAACTACTGAACCGATCGGCGTGAAATTTTGTATATAGGGGTTTTAGGGGCCGAGAAAGATAGTTTGAGACCCCTCTCTCATCTGGAAGGGAAGGATCCTATACCAATGAAAAACAAATTCATGCACATCTCGAAAACTTGCCAAACAAATGGAACCAAATTTGGCATGTGGATGTTTGAAGGAGTGACAAATATCTGCTTTGAACACTGCTACATTACTTATTTTTTACCCGGTATCTGTTTGGGGACAATCGTGCCAGTTTGAGTCGTTTGATGGTCCTATACATGAATAATCTGTTCAAAATTAAATGTGACAGCTTTTTTCTGATCAATATGTTGCTCATTCTAGCAAAATACAAAATCTTGATTTGTTCTCTACTTGAATCCACTGCAATTTTTCTCAAAAACAAAAAGAAAAGGGAAACACTGCCTTTATCACTTTAAACACGTGTCGCAATCAAAACAAACAGAGCTGCTTAACGGGGTAGGCCTCCCGATGTGAAAAGAGGCACCCAAATGTGTGTATCACTTTCACAGTGATACCCTGTAAAATTTTGATTTTGTTTTTCTATGATATATCTTTATTCGGTTTAGCTCATATTATCTGATGGCCCTCGTGGTTCTGTGGTTAGCGATGTCGGTCGGCTAGCCGACCCGATTGCCGATCGGGTCGGGGGTCTTTTCGAGCTGGAAATTTTCTCGACTCAGCACTGAGGGTTGGTGTAAAAGCGAAGCAAAAATTTAAATTTCACAAAGTAGTTTCCTCATTTTTCACTCATTTAGACACCTGAATATCCTTTGGGAAAGACCTCGCGTCACAAGTGGCTTGGTACCAGCGTGAGTTGCATATATTTATGCATATAAAAATGAACTTCTGTCTGTCTGTGTGTGATTTATATTGATCTGGGAATGACTAACCTGATAGGCGTAAAAATTTGTATGTAGGATTTTTTACGGCCGAGTTCCTTTGATGGTTTGAGACCCCTCTCTTCTCTAAAATCCCAAAATACAAATAAAACACAAAATTCTGAATTATTCGAAACCAACTCAACATAAGAAATGCTATATTTCAGGTAGCCAGTTTAGCGGCGATTAATTAGTAGAAAAACCGGTACCCATATTCTCACTTATTTATCGCCGCTGGGATATCAACCTGAAATATAGATTTTCTTATGTAAAATTGGTCAACAAATTGATTAGTGATGGATTCATTTAATGTAGGGCTCGAGAAATGATCTGTTTTGCCTCATTCTTGCGTATTTTCGGAAATATAGACCCTTTCCCGTGCCCTGCTTAGGATGAAAATATCACCAGTCAGTTTATTGGCCAATTTTACATAAGAAATGCTAGATTTCAGGATGATGTACGGAAGCCAAAAATCGACCCCGGACACACTATTTTGATTTCTATAATGGTTACTTCCGATTCTGGAATTTGTGTACGATGCCTTCCAAGGATTGACCATTTTCAATGTTACAGTTGCTTGCATAATTAGGGCTTGATAATTTTTAAGGTTTGATCATGCTTTTGATGTCGTTTGGAAGCAAATAACAAAAGCTGTTGGGTGTGCTGAGCAGGGTTATGGAAATGACTGCAATACAGTGACAGTTAATTTTCAACTAATCCGGCTCTCATTGTATTGCACAGCTGTACACGTTCGGTAAACAGTCCGACAGCAACTGACGACAGCACACACATGCAACTCTAAACGTGCTGTTATTTTTCATCTTATTTATGTTCATCCTCATCCTCAAAATGAACAAAACAAGGCTGTCATGTCTGAACGAACAAAATACATGCGCAAGAATGAGCTGTCGTGGGCAACACAAGACCGTTCCAATATTTTAAATGGAATGTAATGGATGAACTTTAATTAGGTTCTTAATTGGCCCTCAAAATGACAATTTGTTGTTTAGTTTAATATCGCATATAATGCTGATTGCTATCCCCTTGCTCTTTGCTATCCCCTAGATTGGGAATAAGGCATTCCTTAGATAACATAGTGGAAAGCTGTTTCGGCGCATATATTTTAAATGCTGCTGTACCTACTACTGATGCTGCCTGCTACCGCATAAAGGCAACTTTTTACCAGAGAAGTGCCGCTGCACCAGCTGGCCCTATCACTATGACTACCGCTGCCGTACAAAGGCAACGTTTTAGTAGGGGAAATGCCACTACACCTTCCGTAGCTGGCGGGTGCTGCCACTATCGATGCTGATACCCGCTGCAGCTACTGCTACAGCTATCACTGTTGCTATTCGCTGCCACTGCTGCTGCTAAGTAAGGACTGTCCTAGTCGCTATCCAGAACTAATATGACTGGTTTAGACAAAAGCAGGCCAAATATTATCATCCCGGTTTACCCGGTTATATAATTCTGTCGATCGTGCTAGGGAAAGCAAGCATTAGGTGACCAATTGAAGGTCGAGTTCTGCGTTGGAACAAGGCTAGACAGTTTTCAATAGTGCAATAGTTCGAATAATCTAATTATAGTTTTCTACGTTCGGGCGGATGCATAAATGATTTTCCAATCGATTGCTACAAGAACGGAGGTAATCCATTGAAAACTAACCTGCTTATTATCATTTGAAATTGGACAACTTTTGAACTTTTTCTGTTTTTTAGATTTTCATTTTATATCCCTATGTAACGAAGCTAGTACATTCATAAAAATAGAAGAGCAATGAATTAACTTTAACATTCTGATCATTTTTTGAAATCGTATGCTGGTTTGAGTAATTACAAGAGTTGAAGCAGTTTTGGTTAGCCAAGTTTTGATGAAAAACACACGGTCCATGAGAAAGTAACGATTTTCAGTTAACGAGGAGTTCATCAATTTGATTACACAAATGCAGTTTCTTTACTTAATCCACACGGGCTTTCAAATAAACATAACTTGAATCTTTTTCAACAACTTTATGTGAACAATGCAGTGGTCTGGTCTGAACGGGAATTGCTCATTGTTTTTAATTGCCATGTTATTTTTTTTTAAATCGGACTTGTTTCTGTTTGTCTTGAAAATTGCACTTAATTTTTCCATTGTTTTTACTTAGACAAGCACCTTACACTCGTAATTCTTTCTGTATTTCTGTCACGAAGTGTCTCGCGAGTTAATAAAAATGTAATGGTAAAGTTAAACCTAACTTACCCTCATTTTTGTCACACATGACTAAGTATTAGTTTCCTATATTATTAAGTGTTATCAAGCATGTATAAAAATGTGTGTTCATAAATACCGCTGATAGGCAAAAAAAAACTATTTTCTCATGGCTGCTACAACTAAGAGTGAAACGAAGAACACAACAATCCTAGTTCACATTCTGGAAATGGGTTTCCTCTTCCCGTAGCTTTTCTACTCCGTGCAAATAAAATGCAGCACGCGCTGCTCTAATGTAAATTACACCTATGGCTGCGCCCAGCAGCAAGCTTTATGTACCAGTCAAACTTTTAACCAGAAATACTCTCGTAAATAAGACAATACGAGAAGGTCGGCGAAAGTTTTCGCGAAATGAAACGTAATTGTATGTGCAGACTAGGCAATTTTAATGTCGGCGAAAAGTTTCTGCATCTTGCTTTCCGTTTTCGCTATTTGTGCAGCACAAACAAGCGAACAACCAGTGGGAAAACTTTTCTCCAGGGGGAAGATGACTTTTGAATTGCGTGTCACTGAACATGAACGTTCGGGCGGGCCTAAAATAACAAAACAAAAATAAGAAAAATGGAAAACGTTGGTTTGATTCAAATTTAGAGAGGCTAATTTCGCAATTCAAAAGCGTCAAGTGGAAATTCCCATTTTTCAAGTGGAAATTCCCATCGAATTTTAGGGACGTTACCAATCGATAGAAACTGGTAATTAGACTAGTGTTCGAACACACTTGTTAGCCGTGAGGCGATATTTACGGGTTATTTGTTTCCTAATTTACTTCGACAATCTGGAGCGTATTGGTTGTAAAGTTCGCACGGTCGCCAGGTAAAGCCATGTTTTCCGACCTTCGATTGGCAGACGTGGGCGAAGTGATTCGTTTTCTACTATAGCGCCATCTTTGTACAACCCAACTGTTCTCTACAATGACAATATGGGATATTGTGATGTTTTGTTCCTATTTTATGTAGCATTCTGTGGCGACAAATGAGAAGTGTTAGGAAATGGGGGTTTTAGGGTTAAATAGGTAAATACTGTCATTATTATTAACTGGATACTTTTAGGTTAACATTTGTATGTATTACAGTAATTTAGCGACTTTGTATAGTTTTGTTGTATTTAAATGCGTATATTGTCTCAAGACATTTTTTCGAAAAACTCGAATTATACCACTAACTCTTACTAACAGTTGCCGTTGCACTTCATCGTAAAGGTGAAACGCAAACAGTTCCAGCCAAGCTAGTTTAGATTTTAGTTTGTAACAATCATAAACAAGCGCTGTTCATCCCATTCATTTCCGATGCCGCTTTGACATAAAGCTGGTGAAGTTGGAAGCAAGCTCGAATCCTTGCCGAAGCTTTGTGCGGCAGCATATCGACACTGTCGACATTAGTGGCTAACGGGTGAACGAGACTATTTGGAGTTTAATCGTTCTTACAGCCTTTACGTGCAGTACGTTATACACGTCGCCGTTCGTTTTACTAAGGGTCTCGTTGTATCCGCGTGCCGTTGCCATCGATGTTCCGGTTGGTGGCTTTGTCTAGCGACACGTTCCAAAAGTAAACGAATAAACGGTGCCTGTCTCGGCTCTTGCTGTGGGTTGTTATTTTCGAAATTTTATTACCCTTAGATTTGTTTGCGATCAAAATTAGTTGAACATTTCATTGAACGAAAATAATTACATTGGATGTGGGTGGTTGGGTTCGTGGAAAATGAACTATTCAAACAAATCATTATCATCTGTGCGTTAAACAGTAGAAATATAAAACATTTATTTGTTGCTCCTATTCTAAAAAAAGCCTAATTTTTTCAAAATAAGAATCACTGATATATTTTTTCCAACAAAATCAATTTCAAAAGAAACAAAAAATCTAAAAATGTTCGAAATGCTAAAAAACAGCTTACGTTAGATATTTTAGAGAAAATAAAAAAAAAGGATTTCGAACGAATGATAGATGCTCTTCAATTCGAGTCAATTAAGAGTGAAAAATCGTTATAGACATTACTTTCGTCCCGAATTCGGCTACCCATATAATACTTGTCTACCGCCGTTGCTGGAGCTGAAGCATTGACCCCTTAAATATCATGCTCCAAAATTGTTATTGCCCCTTCTAATATAAGCAGTTCCTAAGGCGGCAGTCGGGGTTCACGTATGTTTCCTTCGTGAAAGTCGATTTCTATCTCGAAAACTAACTTTTGCTGGCCCGCTGCCAGCACTTCTTTTTATAGCTGTGTCGTCACGGTGGTCAGCACCGGATCGGACATGATCTACTACGGTGGCCGGCTGCAATCCCTGATGCAGGGAAACAGAAGGAGATGCTAATTTCTAGAACCCGGTAGTAAATTAGACTCACTTTGCGGTCTCACAAACAGGGCCAAAACAAACACTGTTTTGAACCGCAAACCGAAATGAGCTAATCTACATAGCAAATTATTTTCCTGCCCCTTTTTACCGCGTCGACTACTTTGAGAGAAGGGAGTACTTATTTTTGTTTAACTTCTGACCTGACCCGAAAGTGAATAGCACCCTGTTTCTCTTGGCAAATTAATAAAATAATAACCGCACCATTTGTCACCTGTGCCGTCAACCACACTCAGATATGAATATTATATATCTTTTTATACTTCCTCATGTTCTAAGTATAGTGAGTGAGAAGGGAAATTTTTCTACCGAATTGCTCAATAATGACAGAGTTTGGGTGATATGCAAATCAAAGTTGGGTTTTAACCACCTTGAAATCGTCGTAGTTTTTCACCGTTCAATTGGCTGTAATATTACGCCTAGTTACGGCATATTCGTGTGCACGGGGGTGGTTTCTGGAGTTCTTTATAGAAAGATGGAAGAAAACAAAAAGCTTTTGATGGAATTGGCTCATTGAATAATTTGTAAATGCCAAGGTCACATTAATTTAACACAGTACTCGCACCTCTATTAAAAATTCATACAATTTATCGAGACATTAGAAATGTTCAAGCACAGGGCATCAGTAAAAATACTTCGTTAGAATATCCTTATAAACATTTTTATTTAGCTAAAATCATGCGTAACAATAAGACTTATTTATAGCATGAAATTGAATTCAATTAGGGACCACTCATATTTCACGTGGACAGATTTTTGACGATTTTGACTCTCTTCTCGCCCTCAGTGGACAATTGTCCCCATATATTTTGAAAAATTTTGTTTGGACCGTGGACATTTTACAAGCCCAACTTAGGAGTTCTGAAAAATTTTTAAACTTTGGCTAACAAATTCCCAATAGGTAGACAAATTGAAGATTCATCTGAATCTTTAAAAATCTGTTTGTAAGATAAGACAAAATATATTGGCATCGGAAAAAGCTGCAGTTGTATTTTAATTATTAAACTAGGCACAATCATAGATGTAATCTCTGATAAATGGGCTTCTATAAGATTAAATTAGAACGCGCCTAAACGGGTCTGTTAGTATAATAAATAAGCTAGGACAGCTACTGAATATATAGTCTAAAAACCTGAAAAAATTTGAACAGGTTGGTTATAAGACACCATAGAGTACTTAGAGGAATTGCTCATATGTAAAGACTGCAAAAATTTTCCAAGCAAAATATATTTAGGTGTAAAGATTTTCAGCAGAATAATCCAATTGGAGTTTTTATTGAAGTGAACTCTCTTTCCCGCTTCTACTTAGTCGTTAGTCTAACCCATTAACTCCATCCTGTCTTCCAGTCACCAGTCACCAGTGAACAGCCTCTAGGTGTCAGCCTGCTTGACAAAAAATTTAGCGTTTTTGGCTTTCTACAAATTATAAGTGGCCACATCGGGCTTCAAATAGCATCGAACACAAATTAGCGGTTTCAAATAATAACTTTGGGAAGTATTTAATTATTTTCATCACCTTTTTAGAGCTTTTCAGAGACTGAAAGGTGCCATCTTGGGTTTTAAAATAGCATCGTACATCAATATTCAGTCCCCAGTTCAAAAAATATCAATTTTGGGGAATATTTGAACATTTGAAAGTCGGCATCTCGAGTCTCAAAACATCGTCGGACACCGATAACCGGTTTTCAAAGCTTCGGAAATACCAATGTTAGGCGGTTTGAGAACATTTTCCACAGAGTTATACGGCTTCCCGGAAACCGTTAGTCGCCATCTTGGATTCGAAAATAGCGTCGAACTTGATGTTTTGATCTTTGGACATCAACTTTCGGCCTTCAAAGTCCAATCCAGCGTTGTCAAGCGAGCGAGAAACAAAACCTTCCACTCCTTTCTGCTTGGGAATAAAATGTGTGCTAGTTTCTCTAATCGTTTTCACATACACTTTCGAGAAACTTTTTGTTATTCACGCACTTGCCAGAGCAGCAGCCAGCATACAATCGCTCACGAATTCTTTTTTGTCTTTCTACTAACGAGGAGTACGCTAATAGGGATATGCGAGTAGGAGTACTCGAATAAAAGTACTTTACTAGGGGTGCTTGAAAAAATGTGCCCGAAAACGAAAATGCTCTCTTCACCGGCTCACGCAAGCGATTTGTCGATTGCTGAACTATAGCCCAGCAATTTTGCTTCATGCATCGACAGCCAAAAGTGGGGTAGAGAATCTGTATAGTATCGCATGTTAAAACGTGTAGAGTATCGGACTATCTACCCGTCGAAATACTTTTTTGTCACTCCGCTTCATCGCGTCACGTCACTCCGCATCATCGCAATGCATCTTGAAACAATCATCTTCGGCTAGTCGTGCTCGCGACTAAAGGAGTGCACGCGAGCAGGAGAGTATACGAGAGTGTGTTGTTCATGTGTTCGTGAGCAAATGTCGGCTCACGTTCGTACGAGAAAACTCGCAAGTATCAACACTCGGTGGTTGAAAGAAGGGCAAAAAAACGAGGAACAGTTCGAATGAGGTATCTCCAGTGTGTGATTTTGGTAGAAGTGAGAACCAAAGCTGCGAATTTTCACTGTCAGCAACAGAATATCAGTTGAAATTGGAGGCTGTGAATATCGATTTCAGCACGAACAAGCTGAGAAATTACTTTCAGGTTTGATCGGTTGACAGTGGTAATACTCACTACTGCAATTTCGCACGCGCTCTGTTGTATTAGCGATGTTTATGTGTTTCAGAATGTAGATGCTCATTTATTTCATCGGCTTTATGCATTGGATTGGCACAGATCAAATGTATTCAACATGTTTCTAGACAATATCATTTTATCACTGACAGGATTTTCAAGAAGAATTGTCACGGGTGGCACTCAATATCAGTCTCAATCTGAGAGAATGAGATTGCTGTTGTGTGATATTAATTTTGCAGTTTCGAAATTTCCCAGCTCTGGTGATAACACCACTATCGCATGCTTTTTGTAATTGAGTTTAACAACACTGCTCCAAACAAGATCGAGAGACCGAGAATAATCAAATTAATTCAAAAAATTCCTCATATGCATGAAAAATCTTGACTTTTGACTCCCTCCTGCCTTAGAGGTCACCTTTTCCCCATTCCAATATTTCTATGACCACTTCATTTGTACAAAGAATACGTGTGCCTTGTGGAAACCGATTCCGGCGAATTGAAGGCCGGCTTTAGATGAAACGGACGTTGTCTTTGCCTTTGTTGCCTTGACTAGACATTGAAACTTGCAAATTGCTACAACTAGGCGACGCTGTACAAAGGATAGAATGACGGAATGACGGAATTTGAAAAAAACGGACAGACTGCGCTGCACTCTGTTTGTAGGTGTACAGACGAAAGTTTTGCGAACAGTACATTAGTTTTTCGTCTATAGTATAACCGTCAACAATATGCTTGTTATATGCTGAGATAGCAATCGACTTCTTTCTAGTAGCGCGCAGTTTTTAGGTTACAGCGAATGCAGCTTTTGGCTGTGAAATTATTTTCAGTTGATTTTTTAATATTAACTAATGCGACCTACAAAAATCTACCGAAATTCCTCGTTTTCTCCACTTTCGCACAAATCCCTGCTCAAATATAGTCTGTTAGGTTAGATTTATACATATAATTCACTGCAATTCACTTTCTAAACTCCAATGATAAATTTTGGTTCGTAAATTTGTTTCGACGTGAATGCAGTTAGTCTCTTATTAACCGTCTGCCGCTTCTGCCCGCGCGACAGCTTCACTTTCGTTTTGGGTATCAACTTCACTATCGAAGATATTGGTAGCTGACACAGCAATGCTGCAATGACTAGTAAATTGACGTGTGCCACTATTCTGATAACACCAATGGCACTTCTTAGCGCACCGAAACCATTCATTATAAGTTGTAAAAAATGTGGGTGAAATTGAATTCTGTTTTGAACAAGGGAAATGGTAGAAAATAATAACTACTTCAATTGATTAATTTTGAGGCTCTGAAAAGTGCCATTGATGTGTCACAATAGTGACACCAGCAAGTTTGTTTCATTGTGTTTATCCTTATATGGACACGTTCGCGCAATCGATAGTTACTGCTGCGACCAATAAACTCAAAAAATCTTTCTCCTCTGGATCTGATTGGATTCAAACCGTTGTGTTCTGTCGATGTATTGTTGCATTAGTTTACCCACGCTCAGGCCCGTAGCTACCATATGGGCTAGGATGGGCTTAGCCCCCCCCCCACGCGTTCGCATTGCCCCTAGCGAAATTTTTCTAATTCGTATAAATAAAGCGAATACTTTACCTATTCACATATTCTAGATTAGCTTTTGACGTAGGACTACGTCTAACCGCACTATATCGAGATACATTCCGCGAAAACTAAAACCAAGATGTAACGTCGGAATGAAAGATTTCAAAAGGTTATACTGATGCAACCAAATGATGGATTACAATAATCAATAGGTCGTTGGATTGATAAAATGATGGACAATTTTCTGATTCTTCAATTTTCATTTTCACCTCATTGTTAAACAGTGAAAATTGAATAAAAGTTTCAAGGTCGAATTTTCACCAACAATGTACCAATCATATGCGAGCACGCCTGGCACAGACTTCATGAATAGACACCAACTGCCTGCTGTGATATCCTGTATAGCAGTGGCAAAAAAATAATTGATAGAATCTCCCCGTCCCAATAGGTCAACTAATGTTAGCTTGCATGAGCCTAGACTATTTTGATGTCTTGAAGGTGAAGCTTTGTCGGGAAGTTCGTAGCAACCTCCACTATCAAACAGTATTACGTACTGCTGTTAATAAATATGTTAATGTTAATAAAACTGATGTCTTGAAGGAAAATATGATGGCACCGGCAACAGTACTGCACCGAGCAATGTATGAACAGATCGCTGGTTACTCGTCGTCTATCAGTGCAGAAAAACTCGATATTCATTTTTGTGCAGTCAAGCCAAGTGAAAACTACATTGCCGCTATTGACGCATAGTGGGGTGTGAAACACAATCGAATTGCCGTTTGAATTGTCTTCTTCTTGTTTCGTATAGCAGCAAATATCAGAATTCAATATGATTTTTCGGGTGCCGCAAAATACGCTGCGCCGCCGGGGACATCAAAATGCGTTGTTCATTTTTGAACTCTACACTCTGCTTTTTTCTGATTTATTTAAGTAACTGAACATAGGGTATTTAAAAGACAATAGAAAACCAAAATGCTCCGTACAGATCTTTGAATAAGTAGTTAAATAAGCTGTACTGATGATTATATTTTACTAGCTAAATGAATTGACTCCAATATGACAATAACAGTTGCATCCCGCGGTGGCGGTATAGAGGAAAACCAAATTCATTTCATCCTGACATTAGTGTTCCGACATTAGTATTTGTATTTTTCATTTGGATTTTTTTTTTAAATTAGCATTTGCAAGAAAATATTTTTTCCATAACCTTACTTGTATTTGAACAACGCTATGCAAACATTAATTGCTGAGGCTAATCTTGTGCATCACTCTAGCCCAGTTTATTTTCGAAGATAACAGACATATAACTTTCAAATATGGTATCTTCGTTGTTCTTTGGTATCTTGAAACTGATCAAATTTTTTCTGATTGAGTTTTAGGTGATAGTAATCTCATCTGTAGAAGATACTATGATTTTTATGTTGAAAAAGTGCTCTTTTCAAAATGTTATTACTAAGTAAGCTGCAAACGGTTGCACTTGCAATAAGTTTCGTCTGATAGCTCGAAGTTTAGTCTTTAATAATTGTGAAGATACTCAGTGGCCGTCAGTGGCCTGAAATATGTGGTGGTTTTTAGTTTCTTACGATTGTTGATTCAAAAAATCAGTTTTTCAGGTTTATTCTTATTTTATCCACGTAATACCACTTGGGTATGTTCAGCAAAGTTTTAGATAATAGTAAAATAGGCAACTTTGCTTAAAACACCGAAACGCATGATGTAATTCAATGGAATATGTTATGATTTTAGGGCACATTTTTTAGCACACCATTACAAACCAATCAGCAAACTCGCTTGGGATTCATATTTTTGAACTTTTGTGATGTTCATGGGACATTTTCATAATTAATTAAGAGCCAGTTCGCGAAGACCGCAACTAGGTCTTGTTTCGAAGTTCTCCGATCGGACTGAAACTTCCACGGTTTGTTTATCTTTATAATAGAACAATGTTTTGCATAATGTCAGATTTTTTGAAAAGGGGTAAGTGGGGTAAAAAAGCACGTCAAAAATTAATGTCCAAAAATTGCTAAAAACTTAAAATTGATATAACTTTGTGAAAACTGAATCGATTTTCATGAAAATTGGCATGTTTATTCTACTTTATAAAGGGAACGAAATGAAAGTAATTGGAGTTGCATTAGTGTATTAGTGCATAAAGAACAATGACACAAAACGGAATTTCGCTTCTCGCACAATGGGTTAGAAATGATGGTCAATGACATATTATAGAAAATTTGGATTTTCTCAGGCATCTTTATAACGGCGCATTTTTCGAATATATCTAATGAAAGCTCTTGAGTTGCACTACAAAACGTATCATTTGGATTTTAATCCTAGATCTGTTGGCAATAGAAAAACTGCTGTGAAAATCACCTTATATTTTTAGAAAAATGCGAATATTTCATCATGTATTCTCGATAGCAACTTCCAATCACTTTCATTTTGTTCCCTTTATAAAGTAGAATAAACATGCCAATTTTCATGAAAATCGATTCAGTTTTCACAAAGTTATAACAATTTTAAGTTTTTAGCAATTTTTGGACGTCATTTTTTGACGTGCTTTTTTACCCCACTTACCCCTTTTCAAAAAATCTGACATTATGCAAAACATTGTTCTATTATATGCATAAACAAACTCTGAAAGTTTCAGTCCAATCGGAGAACCTCGATACAACCTCCCTTGTAAAGGTGGTTGCGGTTCTCGCGAACTGGCTCTTAATGTATATGGAAATTTTGCATTCACTTGAAAACTTTGCATTTTCTCAAAAACTCTAATTTATTACAAATTTAAAATACAATGAAAATTAAATTTCAAAATCTTCAGAAGATTCATCTTGAACCTCTGAACTGTCTGAACCACTGTCTCCTACCAAATTTATACCTAACAAATACTTTGCATCTTGAGATGATATTTTGGAATTTTGTTTGGTATTTTTAAACATACTGGAGATGAGTGGGTCCGAAGATACCAACAAACGGCGAATAAGGTCGAGATTCAAGATAGTTCTTGAGCATTTTCTGGTGTTATCTCATCGGTATCGCTTGAGATCTTTGTTTCTCGATTTCTGAGCCTCTTCGGAAAGTTGACCTATTGGAACATTAAACTGTTCAAAAATTTCGCTGCCGTGGATAAGTATTTTTTGCACAGAAGCTGGCATATAGTACCACGGGTATAGATGCACTAGATATGTTGCTGTCTCTGCACAATATTCGGAAAACCGCTTAGTGTTGATTTCGCATCCAGATGCTAACACCTGATAATACATTTGCATTTCAATTTTAGGTTGAAAACTGTAGTTCTACCTTTATATTACCTGCAATATTGCTCCGCATCGTTCCAAAGCTTTTACATTTAGCCCAGTTATGCATGCCGTTTAAGAAGTATTGGAAAAGAAACGACGAGCAGTGTTTCCATCATTTGATGTCCCTGTTTCTTCTGGCTTTGGTTTAACATTTCAAAAATAGATGAGTTTACCCGAAGAATCATAACATATTCCATTGAAAAGCATCATGCGTTTCGGTGTCTCAAGCAAAGTTGCTTATTTTACTATTATCTAAAACTTTGCTGAACATACCCAAGTGGTATTACGTGGATAAAATAAGAATAAACCTGAAAAACTGATTTTTTGAATCAACAATCGTAAGAAACTAAAAACCACCACATATTTCAGGCCACTGACGGCCACTGAGTATCTTCACAATTATTAAAGACTAAACTTCGAGCTATCAGACGAAACTTATGGCAAGTGCAACCGTTTGCAGCTTACTTAGTAATAACATTTTGAAAAGAGCACTTTTTCAACATAAATATCATAGTATCTTCTACAGATGAGATCTAAACGAATAAGTGTCTACAGAAAAGTTGTTTGTTTTACTACATCTAAAACTTTGCTTAACATACCCATGTTATATAATGTGGTTTAAGTGTGAAAAAGTCCAAAAAACTAATTTTAAGGTACTACTTCCAAAGACCATATCATATCTCAATAAATTGAAGCCATGGCAACTTGATATATAAAGCAAACTTTTTTAAAATTTCAAGTACTACAACATTGTAGAACACATTTATTCGCTACCGGTTCAAATAAAAAGTTAATTTTTCTAAATACAGTTTCACCTTAAAAAACAAAATGGCGAATATTCCAATAAGTTGTGAAATCAAAATCAGTCATCATCAAGTCATCAGAACAAACCGAAAGGCTAAAATGCACACAAACGTCACAAAATAATTAGGTTCACGAATTTCCGCTTTTAAACCACTGTGCAGCGGTGATTCAGCGATCTTAAGCAAAGTTTTGCAGAAGGGAATTACATTATTTGGGCCTAACGAAAAATTGTCAGCGGAACTGAGGCGATTGATAGACGATTGTTCAAGAATTTCTGGAGTGAACTTGAATAAATTTTATTCTTCAATTGATAATTAAATTGTAAACGATTGTTTGAAACTTTTTATTAATAAACTTTATTTGAAATCTCATTTTTGCTAAGGATTTTTTCCTGGGAAATGAGATTTTTCATTCCCGTTTCCCGGGAAATCTATTCTCGGGAATATTGCAAACCCTCATTTAAGCTGAACGTATTACTTTTAAATTACTTCTTTAACACAAAAACGTCAGTGAAATTTCTGTGCCCCACCACGCAAAACGGAGTAGCTACGGCTCTGCCCACGCTGCTTAATTTTTAATAGCTCATTCAAAAAGCATAAATTCCTGAAAATCTAGAACCGATCATTTCTTGTTCCGGTGATTAAATGTGGAAATAAAAGTAATATCCGGAAATACCGTGAGATTACAAATCTCTGCTGCATCGAAAATGTTTTTCGATTTCAAAGTCTTCTATGTAGCTGGATTGAAGTGTTATATTTCTACAGACCAACATGGTTTTATGCCTAGATGTTTGGTTATCACGAACTTCTGGAATCTACTCATTCTTGTTTCACACAAAAGCAAGGCAAATCACTCGCAATTTGATCTTCTCTTCATTATACACAAACTTCGCAGCCAACTTCAACTGTTTTAGTGTTCGAGACGGTTGCGGAGCTAGCGCTATGATCCTACTGACACTAACAGTCTCTGTTTAAACAGACTTGTTTTACACAACTGGAAGCAAAATGCCAAGTGGAGGTGGTTTATACGTTTATACGGTTTAGCCGTATTCGACAAAATTGATCACTGTATACTATTGCGCAAAATAATCCTGCTTGGGTGCTTCGTACAGCTTAGTTGCATGGCTTATTCCAGACCTGTGTGACCGATTACTTCGGGTGAAATTGGGAGCGTGTACCCCAACTCCGTTAGTCAACTTAAGTGGCGTACCTCAAGGAAGTAACTGGAGGCCGTTGCTTTTACGAATATTTTCATATGTCGTCAGTATTTTGCTTGGTGATGAATGTAAACTTAGACATGCGGGTCACCTCAAACTATATTTCGTCGTGAAATGCGTGGAAGATTGTCACCATTTGCAGCAGTTACTGGATATGTTTGTAGAATGGTGCAATCGTAATAAGCTGATTGTCAACATTCCTAAATGCTCTGTAATGCTCTGTAATGGAGTCGTGCTCAAAATGGTTCAAGAGATGAATGACTTGGGTGTGATAATGGATAAAGAACTTTCCTTTGCTAGTCATCGATACGCCGTCATTGTTAAGACTGGTTTAAAACCAAAATAGCTTGGAAGCTCTGTATTGTTCTTTAGTGCATCCCAACTTAGAGAATGCCTCACCTCTTCACGCAAAAAGGATAGATTATGAGAAGACAAATTCTTATCGTAACTTTGAGTATCTCTTACATAATTGATATTACATGAAACAGATTTCAAATAAGTTAATCTAACGTCGAGATAAAATTGTTTATCTCGACGTTAGATTAACTTGGGGTAATTGGGGCAAAACTTACATGTTGCTCGCATTTTACGTGAATCAGACACCTACCAATCGATTCCTGAGACTTTTTCACCCAATATCAATATAGATTTTAACTACAACTCTTAGATATTAGCGCATTACCATTAATGCTCATATATACTCGACATTATTTCGCTTTGTGAAATATACTAAAACCATGCCAAAACCGTTCCGGCGACATCCAAAAATTACGTAACGCTCATAGGGAAAAGGGGGGTATCCTTGAGCGTTACAATTTGTTACATAGGGGAGGGGGGACGTAATATCAGCATTACGTGACAAAAAAATCTTTGGAGAGACTTTTCAAAAACTTGCATTTTTATTGAGCAAATTAGTATATTTATTGAGCAAAGTTAGTGTTGGCGTTACGTTTTGTTACATATGGGGTGGGGTCTAAAATTTGGGTTTATTGCGTTACGTAATTTATGGAAGTCGACAATCACCGATTTGAGCTCAGTTTTTATCCGACTTAAGATATGTTTTTCTTAAAAGATGGATTAGAAAATGCTTATATGTGGACAAACTCTTGGAGTTTGATATTTGCATCGAAAATCGAAAATTTCCGATTTCTCAAAAATTCAAAATGGCGCTACTGCACAGTGTCAAGAGATAGAGAAATGGTTTATTCGGCATCGTTTTAGAACGTGCAAAAATATGAAACTTTGCTGAACAAACAAAATTCCTATCTTCATTGGGTACAGAGTTACAGAGTATTATCTATGAAAGTTAATTTTTGCACTTATCTTCTGTTAGTTACATTTTATGAGAAAACGTCGTTGTTAAGAAGCATTTCTGCATACAAAACACACGTTTTTGTTGGAGACCACACATCTCTAGGATTTTTCCTTACAAAGTTATAGCATATTTTAGCTTATTTTTTCGATAACTTTGAGAATGTATAAAGTAAAAAGGTGCAGGTAGAATCATGATGTCAATACTTTTTCGCGAAGTTTAGCATGAGTGCTCAAAACTGTTATAAGTTCCATCCGTCCCAATTCACCTTATCTTTATTTGATACGTTGTTGAAGTTATCGAAAAAATATGCCGAAATGTGCTATAACTTTGAAAGGAAAAGTCCTGAAGATGTGTAGTAAAACGTGTGTTTTGTATGTCCAAATGCTTCTTTAGAACAACGTTTTCTTGTAAAATATAACTAACAAAAGTTAAGTACAAAAAACTAACTTTCAAGTAACTTTTACACAAAATACTCTGTAACTCTGTTCCCAATAAATATAGGAATTTTGTTTGTTCAGCAAAGTTTCATATTTTTGCACGTTCTAAAACTTTGCCGAATAAACCATTTCTCTATCATTTAACACAAAAAAGTTAGTATATTTGATATATGAAAATCTACTGTAATATATGCTCGCCGTACTCTAATATGGGTGGATGGGGACAAATGGAACCTGAAGGAGTTTATAGTACTTCAGCTTAACTTCAAGGAAAAGTATTGACATCATGATTCCAATGGCTTTTATTCAACCTATACGTTCTTGAAGATATCGGAAAAATAAGCTAAAATATGATATAACTTTGTAAGGAAAAGTCCTGGAGATATATCATCTTTGGCAAAAAAGTGTGTTTTGTGTGCCCCAACAATTCCTCCGAACTGAACTTTCGTGTAAAATGTAACTAACAAAAGTTAAGTACAAAAAACTAACTTTTAAAAAAGTTCCATGTAATATACTTTATGACTTTGTACCGAAAAAAGATAGGATTTTCATTTGTTCAACAAAGTTTCATATTTTTGAATTTTATACAACTTTTTCGAATAAACTATTCTTTTATCTCTTCATACAAAAAAGTAAATATTTTATTTTTAATATAGTAAACTCTTCTTAGTTTTTGACAATTTGGGATTATGCGGGTCATACATACAAACAATTGCTACGAAGACATTATTAAGCTAGGATGAAGGTGAAAGGCGCTATGAATTAAGTTCCACTTTTTGCCTTATTGGACCACTGTGCACTGTTGCCACTTAAGGTGAAATGTGTTCAAACTCGGGGAAATTTGTTTTTGCGTCAAAATGAATCAAAAAATCATACATCGAAGCCAAGGCAAAAACTGTAACAATGTGTAATGATATATTTATATTCATTAAGTCTTTTATGTTAGATGGATAAAATAAACTAATCACTAAATAACACATATTACAAGTAAACACACGCTACCAGCACACGCACAACTAACTCTTAGCAGTGCCCAGACGGCTGAAAACGAACGCGTCAGACCCGAATAGAATTACTATAATATTCGGATATGTTCAGAAGTGCTACATATATGCGTGTAAGACGGTGCTTTCCACACAAACGGAAGATCCAAAATCTAGCGCTTTAGAAGGTGATATCCAATTACCAGTGCGCTATGGAAGACTGCGATCAAATTGTATGATTAAATTCGATTAAAAAGACCGAGTCCCAACCTTAAACGATCATGCAGAGATTGAGTGATTCGTTATCACTAGAAACATATTAAATTATTTCAAATACAGTGCTGGGTCTCTATTCCAGTTTACATTACACGAATGAGCGGCAAAAACTTCACGAATGTAATACATTTGAAATCGCCACTTGCTGCACTGCGCTGCTCTGCTTGCTGCTGATCGATTTAGTTGCCAGTAAATCATCAACCTGCAACAGTAACCAGACATATAATGAAGACTAAATGTCTGCTTGCTAGTTTTTTTTTTACGCGACTTCTGATAGTCAAACTTCCGGTAGGCGTGTCGTTGTGCACTCAAGCGAGCAAAACATCGACACCAACAAATCGTTTGTATATTTCAGTGTCGGTTGTGCTGGGGAAGAATGGAAGTTATTGTTTGTTTATTTTCATTTAGACTGAGACTGTGAGTTTCGTGTTATATTTGGTCTTGTTTTCTGCTCTGGTTATTCCAAATATGCATTTAAAAGATTTCAGCGTTAGCGGCACAAAATCACAATTTTCCGCATTTGGTGCACGCATAGCTAATTTCTTAATCCAATGCTGTGAGAATGAAGAAAGTCCGTTGGAAACTGACTAAGTTTTTGGCATTTGAAAGTGGACAATTTTTGAGACGCTTCCATTTTCACCCCTATGTTGCCGTAAGTCATAACTTTACGTCAAAAATGTGATTGTAGTATGAGTTCAAAGCTTATTTACAAAATGCCAAGCTAATCAAAATAAGAATATAGTTGCCATGGACTCTTGTTATGATAGTAATAACAGTTAAATTGTTGTAAAATTTATCAAAAATAAATGCCTCCTCCCACACGAAAATCCTTTGCACGGCTATGCCCATAGAAGATGTCATTGAAACAGCTCATAATAGCCTAGGAGGGAAAAAATCCTCAAGAGTGGGTCGGTCCGGGCGTCGATCTGTCCCTGGTTCTACCCGTTGCGTTGGTCCATTTTACCGCTATTCATTTGTCTACGTGACTAGTTTCTGCTGTTCACAGTGGAACGTGGTGGAAGTGACTTTTTGCAGAAGCCGCAAAGCCACTGTGAAAGATGGGCAACGGTCGGGATGAAATTAAATTCTCCGAGTTACAATTTGCTGTGCTTTGTATGTTTCTTTCCACAAGCCACGCAACCAGGCTGCGGGATGAGATCTGTCATCGCGACTAGACCGGTCCAGTTAGAAGGGTTGCTCGTTTATTAAAAGACATCGTAAAAATGGGTAGGTGTGTCCTCTGAATAACTGTTTGAAAGTTTGTTTCCATTTTAAACTAGAAAATTATCCTGTCAAATAAATCGTTTAATTTCAAACGTAATTCAAAGCGTTTTGTGCGGCGCACAAAAAGAGCAAAAAAAAATGAACTGGATGTTTTACTGTTAACCCGAAATCAAATGTAATAAAGTCGATTCTTTGGATTGGGAGGTGTTACATCATTTGGCTTATTTAAAAAAAATGACGTGGCTCAGCTCAATGAAGGGATGATGGATGTTCGTTAAAACTTACTTCCGGTATCGCGTCACGTCAGTTTCAATGCCTTTGGACCTGAAAAACTGTACAACAATCGAACAGGTAATGCCATTCCTCATCCTTCGATAGAGTGTCTCGAAGGCACTTGAGTCAAAGTGAGCCATTCAACTCCGACTGTCTGTGCATCGATCTGTTACTATCCAAAGCCAGTGCTGTCTTATGCCAACTTGATACTTTTGGGAAGGTGCATATCCATTGAAGTTGGAAAAAATAGAATTGATTGACAACGAACGATTTCACAGCTGACTGAGGCCTTTCAATCTGGTCGTATCTGGCGGGTTCAACTTAAAAAGAACTATGACAGTTACAAAGTAAATCATTGGTCGGAGTGTTGTGGAAGAAAGTTAGGAATAAAATTTGAGAAGGGGCGCAAATCGGTTGGAATACCAATAGAAGGGTGATTGATTTTACGAGCTTTTATGTAGCTTTGTTCAATGGTGTACAGTTTATGACCTAAAAGTAGGTCTTTGGGCTGTGAACATGCTTGTAAAAAAGAATCAAGCGGAAAACTGTTGCAATAACTTTATTCAGACTTTTTGTTGCTGTTAATAATCGAAATTTAAAGCTCTGAATGTTGTTGATAGAAAAATTTGATTTATGTCTAATTTATCAGAAATTACTCATGGCTGCTCTAATTACTCTATTCCAGGTCCCCCAGCGGAAGAAGGAAACAATGCCGTATCCACACCCGGTCTTGCGGTCAGCGCTAGTGAGCTCACCAAAATGGTCGCCACCCCAACGCCGGTTACCGCCCCCGGGGGAGCCATCATTACGGGACTGGACAGCAAAAGTGTCACCATTACGGAAGCGGCCTCCCGGCAGTTTCAGTCGCAAATTCAGCTTCAGCAGGCACAAGCGGCGGCGGTTCAGACGGCCTCGTCCTCGGTCCAGCCCCAGCACAGCAACATCATTCTGGTGCGTGGCTCGCGGTCCGAAAATGGACAAATTATTCTGCAAAACACCCACGAACTGCTCAGCCTGTTGAACGACGAAGACAAACCTATTCTTCTCCAGCATCAACGTTTGAAGACAAAACCGGCACCGGAAGTGGCGTCCAGCGCAGGAAACACAATCCTGTTCCAGCCGGCAATCAAAAACAGTGCCGTCGATGGGACAATTCTGCTGCAATCAGATGGCATCAAGAAAACGGCTATCACCTCGGAGGGAGGTCCAATCTTCCTCCAGCAGCGGCTTACTAAAAACGGGTCCACCGAAGGACCGATACTACTTCGTACGCTTAAACGCATAGATAAATCGCAATCTATTTTGGTAATTCGTAACGCTACAACTACTGCTTCAGTCGCTAATGCTTCCAGTACTTCTTCCGCTTCCATTGTCGCAAATGCCACCACCGCCGGTGTTACCGTCAGCGCAGCGACATTGGCCAGCTCGTCTAATGCTACCCTCGTTAAGGCTAAACCTCTGCAGGTACAGAGTCAAGCCACGGTCGTCAACATTGGCTCCAAAGCAAATACCGTTACTGCTTCCGCTTCCTCCGCACGGGACGAAGCCGAAGGCAAGAAGGAATCGACTGCCGGTGCCACGGTAGCGAAAGTCATTCAGAAGCCGATCAATTTACCGCTCGGGGCAGGTGAGTGTGTATTTTGTTTCACTTAAATACTCTGTCAGGTGGAAGGGAGTAGAAACAACAAACATCACGATTGGCAGCGATATATCACAACAGTTGCAATTTGTCTCGGCATGAGAAAAAAAAGTGCTGCTGCTAAAGGACAGATGTTTGACAGTTTCTTCCTTTCTCCAATTGGTGCGAGCATATATTTTCGATACGGTTCAGTAACGGTGTGCCGGTGTCCAGCATCGGCATGAAATATATCTACATTTAATTCATCTTAACGAATGCTTCAATTTTTTTATTAAATTCTTATTTCAATAAGACTCATTGAACGGTTAAAAAATTAATACAAAATCAATTGAACCATGAATAAACTTAAAATTAATTATATAAGCTATAAAAATTTAAATTGTAATAAAAATGTTCCTGAAGCTATTCAAGTGAGCTGAAAGAACGTTTGTATTGTATTGAACAATTTTATGATTTGAATCGGTTGCAGTCTGTGACACAAATAAAATTTCCAAATGTGTTATGTAACAATAACATGTTAAAGAGTTCTAGCTTATTTAGTTTTTTGAAGTACTGGTATGGAAGTAACAAGTAAAATAGAATAAAGAAACAAGCACATTTTATTTCAATTAACAAGAAATGTTGAAAATTTTGCTGAAAAATACCATAAATTAAAATAAAATCGACAAATTGCGCAAAACGAAAGCGAAAAAAACTGTACGGCTTAGGAAAAAAACAAGTGAAACGTAACTGAAAAATTAATATCACAAAACACTGAAGACAATGGCAATTCAAGAATTCATATAGCAAAAGATTATAAACATTGAAATCAAATTGAAAAACATGAAAAATTCGAACAATATAACAGAAGGGTTGTGTGCAAAGTCAAGACCACAAGGTTGTTTGTTACTTTACTTACATTATTACATTAGAGAATGATCGCAAGCGATAATTTAGAAGTAAACATCTCTTTTGACATAGGACTATGTCTTACTGCACTTCTGACATAATAATTATCATATCTTTTCAATTTCAAACCAGGGAAAATTAAAATTAAAATCAATTGGAAACGTAGTGGTTGTTTATTTTCGAACCTTGTTGTAAGAGACTCCACCATTTTTACAAGTGATACCCTTTTCCCAGCTTCACAAGACAGAAACATATTTTACTCGGCTTGTTATACGAATGTACGAAAAATGAACCTCATTTCGTCTAACAACCAGTGGAACCGAACTAATGGAACTTTTAGGCACGGACAGTAAAACACGTTGTGAGTATCATGTTGCAGGCTGACATCCCAAAAGTACAGTTTTTTCACTGTCTCTTCAGAATACTTTTTCTGTTGCTGTTTGTTCGTGATACCTTTCCGCGCTAGCAGTCGAGGCAGATATTTTCGTGGGACCCTTTTTTTTCGAATCATTTAGAGGTAAGAAAATTTCATTTGGGTGTTGGGAGCTGAAGCTGTCAAAAGTTGAAAACAAACTGGAATCAGCTGATCGCAACTGTCTCGTGGATTGCCTTATCAACGCTTCGCTTCGGCCCAGGACTAGGGGGGCCATCGAATCGGGGAGCCCGGGGCATTTCCCCTCTTGCCGCCCCCCCCCTCCCTAAATCCAGGCCTGCAATACCTCTACTGTAACAGAGGAACGCTCCGAATGTCATTAAACAAAAGTCATCGCTTGGTACCTTTTTACCCCCTGGTTGCGGCTTAGAAGGAAGACAACCTTCTTCTTCTCATATCGGGTGGCGGCAGATAGCAGAAGGTGCAACGCAACAGTTTAATGCGCTCTTGGGTGTTGCATATTGCAGTTGTGCGGCTGGGAGAAAACTAAATTTTGTTCGAGCTGATGGTGCTAAACATGTTTTGGCTAAGGCCTTTCAACATTTTAAATAAAGTGTAAAAACTTCTCTGAGACCTATTCAGTATTTTTAGCTAAACACGATGAACTTTTGATAGACATCGGATTAGTTTTGTATATACCACTGTTGATGCACGATACTATGGAATTGTGGATAACATTACACGTTTGCTTATCTGTAGCGGATTTTGATCGTAGCTGCAATTTAATTTATATTTATTTTTTTATTTATATAATAAAATATATTTATTTATATCATCTGACGTTAAGCTTTAATGAAAATAAAGAAAACCATTAAAAGTTTCTAAGATCCTCAAAGTTTACACAGTTTTCTGATTTTTATTTAGCGCCATTGCTGAAGTCAAGTTGAAGTTCTTATTACACTGAAAAACTTTGCTGAAGACTGCAAATACGTTAAATAGAGTATCAGAGTACTGGACCGTATATTCCATCAATAAATACATATGGTTATATTCAAACTGAAATATAACGAAAACACAAAAAACACATCTTTCAAAATTTCAGAAAATTAAGATTTTCTAATGGACAATTTTTAGAAAAAATCATGGTTTGCTAATACTTGCTAACCTATGAGATATCTAATTCACAAAATTATGTTTTTTTTAATTTTGTGTAATATTTTCACTTAAGTACTTCAAAAACTTTTGTACTCGAAAGAAAACTACGTAATTATTCAATTTTCCTCGAGAAAAAATTTGTAAAAAATTAATTTGAGTGAACTCATAACATTATCACAATTAAACGTGAATTTCTGACAAATTTTATAAAAACTCGTAGATCTCTGAAACTTGAAGAGTTAGGAATTTGGTATGTTCTGTGAAGTTTCATAGAACTTTAAAATCTACAACTTTGTCGAAAACCGTAAAGCTCTAGCGTGTAAGGGGAAGAAGTTGGCATCGCAACGCCACCTTCGCAGCCAAATTCCGAACTAATTCAAACATCCAAAATAAAGCCCTAACTATACCAAGAAACTTTGCAGAAGATCAGAAACCGATTGGGCAAACCCTGAGAGCGCTAATAATTTCGTACCGCTAGATTCCATTCCTGGCCCAGTGTGCGATGAAGAATAAAAAACTGCTCGAAATGCCTTAAATGACAGTTGGTCTATATACCGTCCCGTATACGCCCATGGCGAAATGTCATTCAAGACTCGTGTCATTCAATGTCATTCAAAAATCGAAGGAAAACGATAACCATTTTTTAAAAAACACGTTTTGCTCAGAAAACGCGGCTTTTTCAGATGATATATAAAAACTGGCATAGCTTTAGGACCCAATTAGCTATTCTACGAAAAACACCCTGATAAAATTTGATTGTATTAGCTTACTCCACACAAAAAAGGTCTCGGTTACATGATAAGCAAGCGCTCAAACTTCTGAGCTACATCCCCGACGTCGGAAATTGTTCTCTGCTGCCGAACATAAAGTTGCTAGTTAAACATAAATGAGCATAACAACGAATGAGCATTCAAAAACGAAAAAATCAATTGGAAAAGCAGTGGTTAACCAATCACGAGCTCAGTGTCTGTTACCGAAATTAGTTCTACATGAACGTTGTAAGAGGCTATACCATTTTTGAAAGTAGAACCATCTTTCTTTTCAATTATGTCTATCCTAGTTTCGTCAGATGCAAAAACATATTATTTCATAAGTAATACGAATGTAGGAAATGAATGAATCTCACTAGATGTTAGCAACCATCAACCATCAACCCCTGGAGCTCTCACACACGCAACAATATAACCCGTACCGTGTTATTGCCCGTGTTTCTTCTTTCCATGTCGGATGGAAACAGATAGTAGGAGGGGCAGTGTTGTTGCGTGTTGCATATTGCACCTGTGCGACTGGGAAGCAAAATGTTGTTGATGTTGGATGAAGGAAAATAGCAGGAGGTTCCGCACTCTCAGCCACACAAGGCTGTGTTGCATTTTGATATAATATCTGTTAAGGTCAATAAGCACTCTTACACAGTACTATTGCGGATTTTTGAATGCTTCCGTTACGCGCATTTTCGAAATAATGCGGTTTTTTTAGTTCAGAAATCTTTGCCCGAATTACCGCGGGTTGGGAGCCAAAAACGTTAAAGTGTTTATTGAGTAAAAGATTTAGTATAAATTATCTCCGCACTCGGAAGGATTTGGAATGACCGTGAAAGAGGACAATTTAAAATACTGGTCGTAGAGCGTCTCGGATTTTCTCTAAATCCTTTCCTTTTTTTAATTCTCGCTTATTTTCCGTCGGTCTGTCGGTCTATTTCCGCCACTGTTGTTGTGCCAATCACTGACGCCCGGAGAGGCAACTCCACGCAGGACACTAACTCATAACCCGTTGATTAACGGACCGGTGCCAACGGCTTTACTTCCTCATGCGTTGGAAGGTGTGATCCCAGAGATTTTTCGCCTCAAAAAATCTCCCGGCGTCGGCTAAGATAAAATCTAGACCAGTTAGGTTGGTTTTGAGTGGATTCATGCCACCCCACAACCATCGACACCTATGTCGGCGTTGGGATTCGAAAACAAAATGTATCTCATTGATGCAGCAATATAACTCTATCGTGTTGCACTTGAAAGGACAAGCGAATTCTTCGTTCCGTGTTAGATTATGGTGATGCGTGTTGCACATTGCAACTGTGCGGCTGGGAGACAAAACTTTGTCCGTGTCGGATCGAAGCGGTACAATATTCTGTCGACCGTGCTAGGAAAAACAACTCAGCTCTGATTGGTCAAAATCTGCGTTTCAACAAGGCTTGACAATTTCTAGTAATAAAAAAGTTCGCATAATCGAATTACAATTTTCTGCATTTAAGGCGAATACGTAGCTAATTTCCCACACGATTGCTAAAAGAACGCAGGCAATCCGTTGAAAATAAACCGAGTGATATGCATTTGAAATTGGACGCATTTCGTCCCCTGTTCCGTTTTTTTAATTTTTATTTTACGCCACTATAGCGGAACGTTTTTTAAAGGCTTAGTTTTACGTCAAAAAGATTTAAGAACATAAGCTTTAGAAAAAATAGAATTTTGAAAAACGTGAAATATAATGCAGATGAACGAAGTTAAAAAATATGTATGAAATGATTAAAATATATGAAAAGAATAAAAACAACAAATGACTATATCAAAAAGAGAGCGGTTAAAAAAAGCGGGGTGGAGGAATAAAATATGAAAATAAATTTCGGGTAAAATAATTTCTGCATTTACAATCTAAAAATTGTTCTAGCAAAAAAAAATATATGAAAAAAATTTAACAAATCCTTAAAAGCAAAAGAAGAGAAAAGTAAGTTAAGGATGAAAACAATGGAATATTGCTATATAAAACCGAAACAGAAATACAGAAGGTCAAGAAAATAAACGTAAAAAAAGAAGAAGATAAAACAAAAGAAAAAAACAGGAAGACACGAATTAGTAAATAAGAACAAACATTCATGAAAGCGGTAATTGAACGAATTATATAACGTTGTATATGGACAAAAAACATGAGTTATAAACATTGAAATAAGAACAAGAAACAAGTAAACCATAGATAAAAATAAACATTGCTACTGTTGGTTAAAAATAGAATGGGGAAAACAAAAAAATGTCTAATTCAAAAAAGAAAGATTAGAATGGAATATATATTGTTGAAGGACACAAAATAACCCATGAAAATTGCAAAACAAAACAAAAAATTCAAGGAAAATAAAAATATAAAACAAGATTGCTAAAAAATGAGAAAATTGAGAAATGGATTTTTATGTTTAAAATTAAAAAAAAAACTTGAAATTACGAATCAGAAAAATTATAAAATTATTTTGCAAGTGTGTGTACTAATAAAATGCAAAGAGATGTTCGGAAACTTTATGAAAAACACTTGTATGAAATGAATAATGGTTGCACAGTTTAAACAATTAGCTGAAGAGGCAGTTAGAAGGAAAAACAAGAGAAGTAAGAGACGCAAAATCACTGCGGAAATCAGAAAACTGACAATTTTTAAAAACAGGAATTGATAAATAGCAAATTAATTTAGGTTAGGTGAACAATTCTTAACGCGGAATTACGGGCCATGTGATATCTCTGTGTCTTTCAATCAAGTTTGGAGGGGGGTTATGTTGTTCAGTGTTATGTAATTTTAGGAGTTGGGGAGTCCCATCGAACATTACTTAGTATTACATAGAGGGGGTTCTGAAATAGATTTTTAACGTTACGTAATTTGTGTTCAACCATTCGACCGATTTCGAAAGGTTCCGATTTGAATGAATTTTACACACTTGATTCCCTTTTTTCTATATGGATCATTTATTGATGTTCCGAAATTTCAATCCCGAAAATGCTGCAGTAAGCGTGAACACTTTTGCTGGTTTATCCAAGTGGCAATGGTTTAAAACTTTCATATTTGTGTTACAAAACCATCAAATATAATTTTAAATGGTCCGAAAACCAGTTTAAATAAAAATTCACTCCCCAAAAATATATGAGCTCAAATATAAAAAGCTAATTTTTTTTTCAAAAACCTTGCAAAACAAGGTTCAAAAACAATGCCAAAAGGAATATTTTTTCGATGCTTCCTCAACATTTGGCCCACCGCGTCCCACTCGGAAGCGCTGATGAAAACCGGCGTGACAAATTGACAAAACCGATGAAGTAATCAAAAAATGATCCGAAGCAGAAATCGAAACCGAACAGGCAAAGAACTGACGACTCAGACGTTCCGTACCTGTGTCGTGGCTGTGTTGACTTTCCATGCTTCGCCATCGTTCGAACCTGAATCGAAAGGCAGTCGAAAATGAGCCGTTTCTTCGCCACATTCCTGCCGTCGTCGTTTTCATTTTCTTACGGATGATTGTATTTATTGTGTATTTGCATAACACGAGGATCATCCCATCGGAGAAGCTTTCCAAATCGGTGCACAAAAAAAAAAGAGCGACCCGTTCTACTCCAAACCTTTCTCTTCCTTCGGTTCGCTGGTCGTACGTTTGCTACCTTTTAGTTTTTTCCCCTGGCGTGCCTGCCCAGGGGTGGTTGATAAATGTAGAGACGACTTGTCGCCTTGTCTTCGCCTGGAGGATGGAGGCGTTTCTGGTACCATTTTTCACACTTTTGTCGCCTGACTTGGTTTAATGTTGAGCAGCAGCAGCAGGACCATGCGGGGTGGAAAGACCACCGAACGGTTCAAAGGGTGACTTTTTTAGCAATCTGTTTTCTTTCGATTTCGGACCGAGACACGCTGCAATTTGGAATGCTATTTGGCTTCCACATTTCAACTTCGATCCCGTTGGCACAATGGCGGGGGAGGTGAGTCTGTACATCGGTGGTGGCATTGAATTAATTTTTGATTTTTGTACAAATTCAATTTCTTCTCATGCTTTCTTTGGTGTTCGGCTTGCTCGAGTGGGCTGGAGTTGTTTTCTTTGTGCAGTGATTTGCGCGAAACCTCTTTTGCAGGTGGAAGCGTTTTATGTTCATCGGACCATGACGAAGCAGGGGGGACGGAGGGGAAATGGTGATTTGAAATTCGCGGCAGTTTGATTTATGGGATAAATTACAAATGGTTTCAAAGGAAAAGGTACATTATTATTTTTGTACCTGTTTTGAGAGGAATTGATTGTTAGTAAGACTTGGCTGTAGTGTGAATTGTAATTTCACGGTGAAAGTCTGAATTGCACTATTTCTTGACGGTACAGAACTTTGTTATGTATATTATATTACTGTTATACCAATAATTGCTTTCTAGAAGAAAGATAACAGAAACCTGCTGATCGCATTAACACCTTGCTGGGTTCAAGTGAGTTTATTTATTTCTTTTCTGTGCTCGGAGCGAAAGCATTGATACCTTGGCGCGAAGTAGAGAGATAGAGGCAGAAATGTTGAGTATCCTCTCGAACAGATCATTTTTATTCGCTTACACTGGAAACTGTATAAAATTGTCGCCCGAATATGAGTCAGCGTTTTTGATTTCGTTTTTCTTCACTTTTTTCTGACATTACCGACATGAGGGAAAACGTGTTTTCCACAAACACACGCAGTGCATTTTATATTTGACCTAAACAGCCAAGTTCAAATTTTGTTGATTTTATCGAATTTCATTGTTATCACAATCGTCTAATTATGATGACTCTATTATATAACACAAATATCGAAGCAAAATCAATAAGTGTTCCATCCTTTAACAAAAATCCATAACCAACGAATTTTTGGCACGACTTACCCATAGGCTCTTCTCTACGCTAGCGACGACGACGATGACGACGATGGTGACGACGTGATCTAATGAAGTGACCACGAATGCTCAACAAGGGACTGTACGGTCAGTCGTTGACGGTCGGACTCCCAGGAGAGAACACTGGTGAGAAGCACTCGTTCGGGTTCGCCCCAAAGCATCACTTCCGACTGCGCTTGGCTGGAATAGGCCAGTATCAAATTCAATTAATGCAATAACCAAACTGCCAATCAATAATTAATTCAATTGGGTGTCGATGGCGGCCCCGTGCCATTTCGGAAAGTGATCAATTTTTTCCCTCACGTGTCGTCCTGTTCCTGTTTCGGAGAACGTGTATGAAAGTGTGTATACCGTGCACGTGCTACGAATTTGAAGAGCTGTGTATGAGGTGAAAATTCAGCTAATTGTATAATTGAATATTCATGGAAATACTCGAAGGTGCTGACGAAGCTTTTTCGCAGAAAAAAAGAAAAGATATCATAACATTTTTTTTCGTTTGAAAAAGTTCCACAAATGAGCCTGGTGGCACTCGAAGAGAAACGGTATGAAACATTGCCGGAAATCGTCTTCCACTTGAGCCATCCAAGCAATTTCCTTAATGGTTAGTTTATTTTCGGACAAAGCGACAACACACAAAAGTGGACATCATCGTCGTAAACTCTCCAAACTGATAAAGTTCACTACTCTATCCCTCCCCGTCTTTTGTCGACTCGCCTGGTAGTACTTTGGTCCTCAATGAATTTCATTCCCGGCTCGGAATGAATGGATCCTATTCACATTGAGGAACGTCCTTCTTCTTTGCTTATACCTCACCCAACAGACGGAATTCACCCAGCATACAGATAAATAATCGTTATCATCGTTATAAAATTAACGAAATAAAATTGCAAATTATGAGGATTGTATAGAGCTGGGGTAGCATTTTCATAAAATAGTCATAAAACCCGGTGAAGAAAGCATATTTCATTTTAAAGTCTTTGCTTCCGGCGACAAAAGCGGTCCGGAGGGTCGGCTCAACACAGCCACAAATCCTTCACGGGGATGATGCACAGTCCGCCGGGTCAGACCGTGCTAGTGTCTTATTCCGGGTGGGTCGGAGTCCCTCCGATCAACGACAGCTTTTCTTCTTACCCCAGCCCTTCTTCGGTGACAGATGGCGCTGACTGTGACGAAAAGGGAACGGGCAGTCTATCTGTGTTTTGAATGCTGAAGACGGCGATGAAAGTTTGCCCTTTGTTGCCGGTCGTTAATGGTGCTTCATCAGCATTCCGTCGGGCCTCCGGAAGGGTTGTCAAGGTTAACAGATGTTTTCTCGTTAAGTTTGGTCGCACTTTTTCGCGTTGTTTGTTGCGTGCGGGTTGGATAATTGAAACGAAGACAACATTACGCATTTGATGAAATGGTCTTTCGGGATGCGTAAAGTGGACTCCATTTACAACACGATTCAGTTTACTTTTTAACTTTTAGCTAGTGGCTGTTTTTTAAAACATTCGGCAACACTTTTCGCTACGCGACAGACGTTTTGTCTTTTGGTCAAATGAAATGAAGTTGAAGTTTCTAGGAAAGTTACTGGAGCGCACACGGGGTCAGAATCGCTTGGACAACCGTTTGGGACTTAAAAGAATATTTTCTAGTTTTTTTTTTTGATGATTTGTTTGTCTAGAAAACCCGCAAAAAGCAAGTTAAAAAAATGTCCCCATTTTAATATTGTTTTAATTGTCATTTTTTATAGCTCTGAAATTTTTCACAGATGTTCCTAACATCCAAAGGTGCCATTTGTCGACATGTCGGCAAAGATGTAGATAGTAATCTTGTCTTTTCAGAAAATATATATCGCAAGACACAAAAAAACACAGAAATGTTATTACAAATTGAATATCTATGAAACCCACTTTTCAAAAACCAGATTTTGTTGTGTAAAAACTATGTTAGCTTAACATTTATAACTTGAAGAAATAAAAAAAAAAAACAAAAAGAAATGTCTTCAAAAAAATATACATTGAAAAACCAAAAAAAATTGTTTGACGTAGAATTACGTCTTACGGCAATATCCACAGGGGTCCAGTTTCAAAAACCGAAAACATCGATAGCGTCACGAAAGTTGTCCACTTTCAAACGTTTTAAACTCAGTCAGTTTCCAACCGATTTCCGTCATTTTTGCAGCAATCGGATGGGAAATCATCTAAGCACCCGTCTAAATGCAGAAATTGTAATCAGATTGTTCGAACTATTGTACTATTGAAAATTGAAAATTGTCAAGCCTCGTCGAAACGCAAATGTCGACCTCTTATTGGTCGCCTAATGCTTCTTTTCCCAACAAGGTTGACAGAATATACCTAGTTGACTAGGAATGCGCGCTTTGTGTTTTATGTATAATTCATTCCATGACTGTACCGATATCACACGGACGTTGAATGCTAATCGTGGCGAAGAAAGAAAAACCGAAATTTAATTTCTGGCTGATAGCGCTGGGCGCGTTGATACTCACCTAGGCACCTGTCTATCTGGCGGCTGTTATAGAGTTTTCGGTAGCTGCAGAATTATTGGAAATGGCAGGCAATTCTACTAGTGAAAACTGAAGAACTAGAATCATCGGCGAATGGTTATCCGAAATGATGATAATCGAACAAATTTGCCAGTGTTTTTACTGTTGTGAAATATAATCTACAATTATGTGTTTGAAGCAGTTAGGATTTTTCATCATGTGTAACAAACGTAAAACTGCAAATTTCAGCTTTTGCATGGCAAGAAAAATTCAACATTGCCTCAAGAACGTTTTGGTGGCCCTGAGAAGGACCAGTTGTAATTTATACTTGTTCTCGTGCTAGATGGCAATGTTATTTTGTTGCCTTCATGAGAGCACTATCGGTCCGGCTAGACAGAATGTCCACAAGAAATCATTTTTAGTAGATCCGTATTACGAAACTGAGACAAACTGTGGGAGCTTGAAATTAAGGCGGGGCTATTCAGAAGATAGCTCTAAACCAGAATAAAATGGGATTCATTTTTCGTACATTAGTATTACGACATACGAAATAAAATTTTTCGAACGTTGGAGAATGGTATAATTGGAAATAAAGAAGTGACCTATATATTGTGTCAATTCGGATACCGTACGCGATTTGACCACGGCGCAATTATTCGAACTTTGGAGAATGATATAACTGGAAATGAAGAAGTCACGCCTCTATTTCCACTTATATCATTCTTCAACGTTCGAGAAAAAAAAATGTCAGAGCGGATATCGCACACGATCTGACCATGAAGCATTTATGCGATAATTTAATGAAAATTACAGTTGATGTAATCGGACTTTTTCAAGGCTAGTACATGTATTTGAAAGAGTATAATGAATCGTTATTATTAAACTGCAACTGTTGTTTGATGCTGCTACTGCAAATGCACAGTAAAGGGATGTTTATTACGATTCGTTGATACTGTGCATAACCGGTGGTTCATACGAACAAATCCGATTTCATACAGAAAAGTTCAACACACAACACTTCATTAACAAGGATGTAACGTCTTGAAGAAGACGGTTATTGTTTGACATCACAGCAAAATTTCGACATTCATACTCATGTCTACCATCGGCGATATCAAACACGCAACAATCTGCCTCCTTTCGACACGGGGACGGGAACATTGTCTCCTTTTAAGCCGCAACACGACACGATACATGTTATTTTGTTGCCTTTATCGCTCCGGCTCGACAGATTTGATTTGATTTGATTTTTATTAGAGAGCCTTTAACCTGAGGAGTCATTCAGCTCTTCCACCGGCTCGACAGAATGTCGACAAGAATTCATTTTTTGTGCATCCGTATCACGAAACTATTTATCTCCCAGCTGGCCTCGAGGTACGATGCTGGCCTAACAAGTCAGTCGTCGTATGTTCGAGTCCCGGCTCGGGAGAGACTGTTAGTGTCAGTAGGATCGTAGCGCTAGCCCCGCAATTGTCCTGTACACTTAACAGTCGGCTGCGAAGTCTGTGTATAGTAAAATAGAAGGTCGAATTCGGAATACGGAATGTAGCACCAAGGCTTTGCTTTATCACGAAACTATGTCAAACTGTGGGAACTTGGAATTAAGGCGAGGCTATTCAGAAGATAGCTTTAAGCCAGAATTAAATCAGATTAATTCATACAATTTCTTTTAATTTTTAATTTTTTATTCCACGAAGTCAACTTAAGCACATCGATTAGAGCGCTTTTGACATAAAATTACGTTTTACGGCAACATGTATAGGAGCACAAAATGTAAAACCGAAAACATCGAGAACGAAATTGACCACTTTCAAATGTTTTCAACTCAGTCAGTTTCTAACGGATTTCGTTCATTTTTAAAGCAAAAATGATATACGAGAAAAAAAAGGAAAAAATATACCGTGTGAAGCAGTAATTAAATTGATTAACCCCAGTCGAGTGTACTTCCAAACCTATTGCTAAAAAATTTATTGAAATAAAACAGGTTTTTTCAATTCTACGTTAACCTTGCGGTCGTGTCTTGTAAACAACCTCTTCAACTTTTTTTGGAGAATGTCACTCTTTTGTTTTTTATTTTTACAAGTTCAAACAACTATCAACATTTAGTGAACATTATGTATTTTTGTAGAATAAAAATTAGATGATAATCGTTTCATCTTAGCGAAATAAAAATGAATTACAATTAAAAAAAAATTACATTGATTTTTTTAGAAAGGACAAAATTTTTATCTACCTCTTTGCTGAAGATACTATACCGATCAAACAGGCCGTTTTGACTCTAAAAATAACTGTAATCATCGATTCAAATTTCAGAAAAATAAAAATTAGAATTATAGCAAAATATGACATCTCTACTGCATAGGAGCACCTCAGCCAAGTTTCAGTCAGATAAAAAATAGTCGATCAAAATGGTTGCTCTATGTTGCATAGAATTGCACCGTGTTATGGATAGGAGAGCTTCGCAGTCGCAAAGTTGCAGAGTCCGCTTTGACATGCGGGTGATCGTGGGTTCGAATCTCAGTTGGTTGGTTGTCAAAGGCCTTAGCCATCTTACAATTTTACGATGCACTTAAAGAAGTTTTGATCACGTGCCCCTTAGAACCGAACATGAACCTTGTTAATCTCCCGAAATAGCTAAATAGTGCAGCTACAGCTGCACTATGGAAAAATATTTTTATCATTTTTTTTCAAAACTTCTCGTTTTTTTTCCACTTGTTATGATCAAAGCAAGTTGATTAAAACTTGTGGTCAAATTTTGACAGAGACGTGTATTTTTTTGAATGAAAAGTGGAAATTATACTTTCAGTGTCTGCCCTTCCATTTCTCATACGCTTTTGATTATCTCTAATGTGTAAGAACATGTTTGTCAAGTTAAGTGAATATGAAGATATGGTAGAATATGTACAGATATGCTATTGGTTCTCACTACCGCTTCTGCTATCTGCTACTACCCGATGCTATTTAGTTAGGGCCGTCCTAGTGGCCATCCACTAGTAAAATGGTTGGTTTGAGTAGAAGCAGGCTCTTACAAAGCCTAATTAGTGCATTACCAGTTAACTAAGTATAATATATTGATGACCGTGTTAGGGAGAGCGAGCACTGAATGACCAATCAGATCAATCGAAATCTGCGTTTCAACAAGGCTTGACCATTTTTAATAGTACAGGATTTGCATGATTAAGGCATGACAATTTTCAAGGCTTGAATATGCGCTTAGTGTCGTATGGAAGCCGATACAGAAAAATGGTGCACTCAGTTACGAAACATTTGATTATGCTACTGTTGGGTGATGCGTATCGCTAAAGGAAAAGAAAATTCAGTTCGTGTTGAGACATGAAGTTGAAGTCTAATGTACAACCGTCTTTGTGAAGGGATTCCAACATCTCGATTGAAATATAATGAATGGATAAGAAAATATTAACTCTTGAATCAAGTATTTAATTTGTACATACCGGATATGCCTCTCTATGTTATTCAGGGTAAAGGGAGTAAGGCATTCTTCTGAAACCCCAGTGGAACGCTGTTCTCGTATTGAAATTAGACAGATCACAGATTTTGATTGCCAGCATCTCAAACTATTCCGTGTGTGGTCAAAATATGGCAGCTTTTCAATGGAGAAATGCCGGCCGATGTACCTACTGCTGATGCTATCGTACAAAGGTCTGCAGCTTCTTATTAGAGGAAGTAACGCTACACCTACCGCTAAACCGCTGGTTACCACTACCATTACAGCTGACGCTGTCATTACCGCTTCTGATACCCGCTGCGCTGCTGCTGTTACTTAGGACCATCCTAGTCGCCATCGACTAGTAAAATGATTGATTTGATTGATTGATTGATATCTTTTAAAGAACTTACACCCTCCAAACGGTCTTTCGTCCCTTATGATTGGTTTGTGCAGATACGATACTCAGCCCAAACAATGCATGCTTGGTTTTTTAAATATATAATTCTGTCGACCGTGCTAGGGAAAGCAAACATTAGGTGACCAATCAGAGGTCGAGGTCTGTATTTCAGCAAGGCTTGACAATTTTCAATAGTACAATAATTTGAATAATTACACTGCAATTTTCTGTATTTGGGCGGATGCATAAATAATTTTTCATTCGAGACCTGCAAGAGCGTAGGAAATCCATTGGAAACAAACCAACTTATTAGTAGGAAAACTGCTCCATTATTTAGCTCAGCCCATATATTCATCTCATACAACATGCAAACTTAATTGAAAACAGGAAAAAACGCATATTTACTTCTTAAACCAATTTGCTAATCCATGGAATGGATTCTTCTTAGTTCACTTTAGATTCCTCATAAAGTATAATCCTCAAAAACTCACTTAAAAGCACTAAATTTGATACTATAGTCGGGCATCTGCACTCGAAAACTCATTTATTTCAATCAGCTACCTCAGAAAACAAAATCCGCGTAACGTTCTATACGGCTACAACGGGAGTCGTTCAGCAGCCAACCAAAGTTTTTTTCATCACTAGCGGACATTTTTTCATTTTAACCACTAAACTAAAACACTACACTAAGAGTACTTTAATCTTTGAAATGTTCACTTCAAATTTCCTAAAACAAGCTGGAATTAGCAGAAATATATGAGATGAATTTCTACAATTCCTAAATTTCAACTGTATGTAATTTTCATCTGTTTTCACTGCGTTGAAGAAAATCGAAAGTGGCCAAATCAGTTTCTGTTAATACGAAAAAATCATACTGAAAATGTTGAGTTATTTCGACATAATTGACATAAATCTACAGCACTGTAGTGGTTACCTAGGTTACCAATTTTGCACGTAAACAACTGCAGGGGATATCTAGGTAACCTACTATGACGGGCTGCGGCTACGTTCATTCATAATAATGTGATTCATTCATGATCAACAGTGTGATGAATATGGTGGAGTCGTGAGATGTATAATTGAGCAGTGATTCAAGTTTTGAGATGGATATGGAAGCGTTGTGAAAAATGGTTTGTTTTACAAAATTCAGGACTTATCTAGCTAATTTTACTAAACATACAATGCTAAACGATTCCATAAGAGCAAGTAAACATGTTTAGTTTATTTATTCAATGATTTCGTGAAAATTCGGTGTTTAATCCGTGCATTCATCGTGAATATCGGCTTAATGAGATGAATAATAGAGCAGTTCCCCTATTTGAAATTGGACATATTTTGCATTTTTCCGTTTTAAGATTTTTATTTTACACCCACATGTAGTCGAACGTCCTGGGAGAAGTAGTTCTAACTAAAGCTTCTTTTGCAAAACAAATAAGGCTATTCTAAAGTACAAATCGTATAGATATTGCATGTATAATCCCGTGAGAAAGATCGCAAAAATGTTATGGAAAAAAATATTGCAAACTAACTTTTGTTTGTTAATTCGTTTGTATTCTGAACTCATATTCCATTGAACTATGAAAGTGCATCATTTCACTCAAAATATTATAAATTTCAATTGAATATAACACAAAAAATAAAATTTTTGACTGTTCGCCAAATTCACGGTTTCGTCAAATTCACGGTGAAATTTTTTTTAACCGTGATAAAATCGAAAAAGCACCGAAAAACAAAATGGCGTGTATTAAAGAGCTTAATTTACAGTGGACAGTGATTTTCAGGATTTATTTTTGATGGTTCGGTAAAATTTTGTAATCACTTAAAACTCGATGTTCACTTGTACCGTCGGTAATGTGATTTCAATCGGTCGGTTAGCTGTGTTCAGGCTATTTTCCTCAATATGTGAAAGAGGAGAGTGAATATACATTGATCACTTTTTGCCCAATATGAGCGCCGCGTGTAACGATTTTTGCGCTACACCTTTATTTCTACTTTGTGCTGTGTTTCTGCTGCTCGCAGAAAAATTAATACACTTGCTGCTTACACCACAGCTCAGCGAAACAAGAGTGGTGAATGGCTCTATTGAGAATACACGGAAGTACACCGCGGCGCGCACCGCAGAGATATTTTTGATAACGTTCAAAGAGCAAACATGCGTGACAGTTTCGAGATGCAAAGCAAACAACGCGATTTATTTTCCTACCAAGATGCTTCCCTCATTTGATGTATGCTTAAGACACACAAATTAAAAGCACTGTAGTGAGTCCTGTTGTGTTGAGCGTAATGTCATTACGTGTGAAAAAGCTCACACCAATTTATTATCTCCTTGGAGAGATATTTCAGATTCCACCCCGGGTTATTTTTGCATTCTTCTCAGATACACACGATTCGCTGCTTTGTTCAAGTAAGTTCGCCGCTTTGTCTACCAGTGTGAAAATAGTTTTCGCAATGAAAGATATTGTCTTTCACGCTAGTGATTCTCTGAGAGAAACGATTTTTCCGGTTTTTCGAGCAGTTGCAGACATTCAAAAACATCTGGCATCTCTGACTAAGAATCAATGATTGTTACTGCGAATGCGGGAGTCTCAGTAATTTTCTTGATTTACAGATCTAAAACTGTAAAAAAAATAACCGACCAATAAAAATGTGATTGAGTATGAAGGTTAACTGCGAAACCCCCCACCTCCACTATGAGTGTTATGTAATTTATGGATGTCGCCTTACATAACAATTTTTTTATTACCTCGTGAGCAAATTGTTGTATTTTTTACAACATTCAGGAGTCGATATTTTGACTGAATTTTAACCCGTTCTCGTCCACTGTGAGATGGTGAATGAGGATTTTACGGAAAAATAAAGCAGAAACACAATCGAAACAAGACACAAAATTAGCTACAATAGCATTGCAGAATTAAATAGGATTATTCAGGTCTTTTCTTTTCAACGGTCAATGTGATACTTATCACAATTTAGTGCTTCGGTTTGATGATACAAGCATTTGCGCTTTTAATGGTCGGTCTGTTGTGTGTTTTTCATTTTTTTTTATGAAATGTTAATTGATGCAAAATATTCCAGTTGACTTCTTATTATATAGCAACTATAGTTTTTTTCGTCGCCAAGTTTTTTTTGTCAATATTTATGCAACGTGAGGTTTTTTTTTCGTATAATTCAGGTGATTCCTGACAAATATCGAGCTGCTCAAGTTATTCCACCAACAAGCAGCTCCTGCTTTCTAATAACATCAACCGAAACTTGTCAGAACAACTTAAAACAAAGCAACTCACACTAAACTGCTTCGCAGAAAACTTTTCAACCCGAGTAAAAACTCAAATATTTGGTCCAAACATTATCCTGTCAGTCATTCCTGCGGAGGCAAGCTTCCCAATCTATTTTGAAGAGTTTTTTTGTCGGTTTCCTTCGACTTTTCTCGTTACCCTCCCTGCCAGGCGCTCTTTAGCGGGGTCAGCGAATGACGATACTTCAGTCTTTTGTGGTTTAGAAAAATTGTTTCTACTAAAAGCGATCCCCACCTTCTCTATTCTTTTACTTTTTTTTGCGCCGCGTTTCCGGTTTGGCATGTGCAACTTTGATACATGAAACAAGTGCAATTCCAATAGAGACAATAGAGACACACGGTACACAGCAAGTTTCGATGCTTCTTTAGTTTGATGTTTTTGCGAACCTGTTTGTCGATGGTTGCCGTTGCCCACGCTCTTGGGGGAGGAACGAAACTGACTGCTTCGAATTTTAAATAGTTGAAACGATGCCTTTACCATGCTGTCTTCTATCGGTGGGCTCGTGGAAAAATGGGTGGCTAAATTTTTTCACCCTATTTTTTCACCCTATATTGTTGCGGCAGGTAGTCAAATTGAACCGGAAGATTTTCAATTATCAAATTTTTGCATCAATTACGTAAAAGTTCCAACTAATAGGCACCCTAAAGGTCAGCTTAAATGAAGAGAGAGTTTTTTCTTCGTTTGCATCGGTGAAATCATAATTACTCACAAATTTTTCAAGTTCCGTCTTGCGTTTTGAATGCTAATGAACACTTTCAATGACGTTAAAATCTCAAACAAGTGCTAACTCTTGCATTTGCTGTGTTCTACCTGAAAGAGAAATAACTAAGAAACGTTAAAAAGTCAGGGTTATTGACCTTGCATAAAAGAACCTTCCTTTTTGCCAACCTAATTTACTTATAGAGGAAAACCGTTTGTCAAAGCTAATCTCAAATTGATCATTGCATCCCGCCGCACCAAGGGGGAAGGTGTAACGTTCATCAAAACGAGCTCAACTGGCTGGCTCTTGACAATGTTAGTTAAAAAGCTACTTTTCACGACATCATGCCGTTGACGTCAGGGGTCTAAGAAGGGTGAAAGTGCTTCATTAGACATTTTGAAAGGAGCTATTGTGACATAAGGTACAAATAATAAAGCCATTTCACCGTTGAGGCATCCAATTTGAGTCTAAGCGGTGTAGAGCGAGCGGGAGCAGCATCATCATCCCCCGTTATCAATGTCATTATCAAGTGTACACTTTTGCCGGTCCGGTTTGAATTTTTCGTGTGGATTAATGACATTACAGGGGCGACACCGTGGGACTTTTGTTGAGTGTTGCGCACTGTTGTTTTTGTTGTTTACATTAAACAGGCCCAGTGTGAAAGAATAAGTCTTTACTCGGTTTGCTAAGGCTTTTATATGCCAAAGGGTTTTGTGTACTCGCTTTGCTTCAACTACTCGGAAACACTTCAGTGCATGTCATTGGGCAGGTGGTACTTTAAAAGATGCTTACATCGTACACTTCACGGGATAAGGACCTTTTGGAGCGTGGCGTGTGACACTCGCTGGATTTAATGTTGGCAGTAAGCGTTTTTGTGTTTACTGGCGGAAATGGTGGATGTTGTTTTCAGGTGTGTTTTTGTGTCACGTTTAAATCGTTGATTTGATAATCCGTTTTACAACTTTTTGTGCTGATAAAAATGTATACTGTACGGTAATTAGGCTATGGTTTTTAAAAATTTCTATCAGCAATTCGATATAAATTTATAAAATGCTGTTAATTTTGCTATAACTATACATTATAATGCGTAACCAAATAGTGCTTGATAAATCTATTATTTTGATTATAAGGAATGCACAAACGACGATAAGAAATTGAAAAACGAGTTCAGTCCAAATATTGTCATTTCATGTTCGAATCGTTTCTTACGCGAAATCTCTCACCTTAAACTTGTTTTGAGAACGGGAAATACGCAGAGAAGAAATGAATAAAAGGATTTTTGTTGAGCCTATTTTGACTAGACCTGTGCGCCGACCATATCATCGGCGGCGGCGGCGTAGAAAACATTTTACCTCGGCGGCGATCGGCGCGCCGGCGTGACGCCGTTGGTAATTCTCGGCGGCGGTGGCGTGTACCGGCGTGACACTAATTACCACTTCCAAAATATTGCGTATAATGTGTACACTCTCATGTTCGGTTTTTTAATTCAAAATAAATAGTTAAAAAAATGTTCATCCGGGTTGACAGGATGTCAAAAAAGAAATAAGAATGGTTAAGAAACAAGTAAGCGAACAATTTGACATCCAGCAAAGAAATGACTATCGGCGCAATAAAAATTCTCTCGGCGGCGCGCCGGCTCTAAACCATCGGCGGCGGCGGCGTGCGTAAAAGTGTCGGCGGCGGCGGCGCGGCGTGGCGGCGCACAGGACTAATTTTGACCCGAGCTGCGGGTAATCAACATGAAGATGTGTAAGACAATTAATTAAAAGAGAATGAAAAATTGGAAAAAATGACCAATACAATAATAGAGGAGATGGAAGAAGAGATTGAGAAAATTTCAGTGAAAAAATGAAATATAACAATATTGAATCTATCAAGTGAAAACAAATTGAATCTATTAAGAGGAATGACAGAGAATAGAAAAAAAAAAGATAAAAAGGAAATAAAAAGATCATAGAGTAGTAGAAAAATATAAGAAGAGAAGAAAAGGAATATAAAAATGTCAAACATGTCTATGGCCTGGAATAAAAAAAACATATTATTGAAAAAGTAGAGCAGGAAAGAATTAAAAGTTGAAGAAAGAGAAAAGCAAAAGAGGAGAACGAAGAAGAACAAAAGAAAGAGAAAATAAGACAATTCAATTTTAAAATAACGATGACAAAAATGAAGAGAACAAGCAAAATAACAAGAACAAGAACAAGAACAAGAACCAGAACAAGAACAAGAACAAGAACAAGAACAAGAACAAGAACAAGAACAAGAACAAGAACAAGAACAAGAACAAGAACAAGAACAAGAACAAGAACAAGAACAAGAACAAGAACAAGAACAAGAACAAGAACAAGAACAAGAACAAGAACAAGAACAAGAACAAGAACAAGAACAAGAACAAGAACAAGAACAAGAACAAGAACAAGAACAAGAACAAGAACAAGAACAAGAACAAGAACAAGAACAAGAACAAGAACAAGAACAAGAACAAGAACAAGAACAAGAACAAGAACAAGAACAAGAACAAGAACAAGAACAAGAACAAGAACAAGAACAAGAACAAGAACAAGAACAAGAACAAGAACAAGAACAAGAACAAGAACAAGAACAAGAACAAGAACAAGAACAAGAACAAGCACAAGCACAAGCACAAGAACAAGAACAAGAACCAGAACCAGAACCAGAACCAGAACCAGAACCAGAACCAGAACCAGAACCAGAACCAGAACCAGAACCAGAACCAGAACCAGAACCAGAACCAGAACCAGAACCAGAACCAGAACCAGAACCAGAACCAGAACCAGAACCAGAACCAGAACCAGAACCAGAACCAGAACCAGAACCAGAACCAGAACCAGAACCAGAACCAGAATCAGAATCAGAACCAGAACCAGAATCAGAACCAGAACCAGAACCAGAACCAGAACCAGAACCAGAACCAGAATCAGAATCAGAATCAGAATCAGAATCAGAATCAGAATCAGAATCAGAATCAGAATCAGAATCAGAATCAGAATCAGAATCAGAATCAGAATCAGAATCAGAATCAGAATCAGAATCAGAATCAGAATCAGAATCAGAATCAGAATCAGAATCAGAATCAGAATCAGAATCAGAATCAGAATCAGAATCAGAATCAGAATCAGAATCAGAATCAGAATCAGAATCAGAATCAGAATCAGAATCAGAATCAGAATCAGAATCAGAATCAGAATCAGAATCAGAATCAGAATCAGAATCAGAATCAGAATCAGAATCAGAATCAGAATCAGAATCAGAATCAGAATCAGAATCAGAATCAGAATCAGAATCAGAATCAGAATCAGAATCAGAATCAGAATCAGAATCAGAATCAGAATCAGAATCAGAATCAGAATCAGAATCAGAATCAGAATCAGAATCAGAATCAGAATCAGAATCAGAATCAGAATCAGAATCAGAATCAGAATCAGAATCAGAATCAGAATCAGAATCAGAATCAGAATCAGAATCAGAATCAGAATCAGAATCAGAATCAGAATCAGAATCAGAATCAGAATCAGAATCAGAATCAGAATCAGAATCAGAATCAGAATCAGAATCAGAATCAGAATCAGAATCAGAATCAGAATCAGAATCAGAATCAGAATCAGAATCAGAATCAGAATCAGAATCAGAATCAGAATCAGAATCAGAATCAGAATCAGAATCAGAATCAGAATCAGAATCAGAATCAGAATCAGAATCAGAATCAGAATCAGAATCAGAATCAGAATCAGAATCAGAATCAGAATCAGAATCAGAATCAGAATCAGAATCAGAATCAGAATCAGAATCAGAATCAGAATCAGAATCAGAATCAGAATCAGAATCAGAATCAGAATCAGAATCAGAATCAGAATCAGAATCAGAATCAGAATCAGAATCAGAATCAGAATCAGAATCAGAATCAGAATCAGAATCAGAATCAGAATCAGAATCAGAATCAGAATCAGAATCAGAATCAGAATCAGAATCAGAATCAGAATCAGAATCAGAATCAGAATCAGAATCAGAATCAGAATCAGAATCAGAATCAGAATCAGAATCAGAATCAGAATCAGAATCAGAATCAGAATCAGAATCAGAATCAGAATCAGAATCAGAATCAGAATCAGAATCAGAATCAGAATCAGAATCAGAATCAGAATCAGAATCAGAATCAGAATCAGAATCAGAATCAGAATCAGAATCAGAATCAGAATCAGAATCAGAATCAGAATCAGAATCAGAATCAGAATCAGAATCAGAATCAGAATCAGAATCAGAATCAGAATCAGAATCAGAATCAGAATCAGAATCAGAATCAGAATCAGAATCAGAATCAGAATCAGAATCAGAATCAGAATCAGAATCAGAATCAGAATCAGAATCAGAATCAGAATCAGAATCAGAATCAGAATCAGAATCAGAATCAGAATCAGAATCAGAATCAGAATCAGAATCAGAATCAGAATCAGAATCAGAATCAGAATCAGAATCAGAATCAGAATCAGAATCAGAATCAGAATCAGAATCAGAATCAGAATCAGAATCAGAATCAGAATCAGAATCAGAATCAGAATCAGAATCAGAATCAGAATCAGAATCAGAATCAGAATCAGAATCAGAATCAGAATCAGAATCAGAATCAGAATCAGAATCAGAATCAGAATCAGAATCAGAATCAGAATCAGAATCAGAATCAGAATCAGAATCAGAATCAGAATCAGAATCAGAATCAGAATCAGAATCAGAATCAGAATCAGAATCAGAATCAGAATCAGAATCAGAATCAGAATCAGAATCAGAATCAGAATCAGAATCAGAATCAGAATCAGAATCAGAATCAGAATCAGAATCAGAATCAGAATCAGAATCAGAATCAGAATCAGAATCAGAATCAGAATCAGAATCAGAATCAGAATCAGAATCAGAATCAGAATCAGAATCAGAATCAGAATCAGAATCAGAATCAGAATCAGAATCAGAATCAGAATCAGAATCAGAATCAGAATCAGAATCAGAATCAGAATCAGAATCAGAATCAGAATCAGAATCAGAATCAGAATCAGAATCAGAATCAGAATCAGAATCAGAATCAGAATCAGAATCAGAATCAGAATCAGAATCAGAATCAGAATCAGAATCAGAATCAGAATCAGAATCAGAATCAGAATCAGAATCAGAATCAGAATCAGAATCAGAATCAGAATCAGAATCAGAATCAGAATCAGAATCAGAATCAGAATCAGAATCAGAATCAGAATCAGAATCAGAATCAGAATCAGAATCAGAATCAGAATCAGAATCAGAATCAGAATCAGAATCAGAATCAGAATCAGAATCAGAATCAGAATCAGAATCAGAATCAGAATCAGAATCAGAATCAGAATCAGAATCAGAATCAGAATCAGAATCAGAATCAGAATCAGAATCAGAATCAGAATCAGAATCAGAATCAGAATCAGAATCAGAATCAGAATCAGAATCAGAATCAGAATCAGAATCAGAATCAGAATCAGAATCAGAATCAGAATCAGAATCAGAATCAGAATCAGAATCAGAATCAGAATCAGAATCAGAATCAGAATCAGAATCAGAATCAGAATCAGAATCAGAATCAGAATCAGAATCAGAATCAGAATCAGAATCAGAATCAGAATCAGAATCAGAATCAGAATCAGAATCAGAATCAGAATCAGAATCAGAATCAGAATCAGAATCAGAATCAGAATCAGAATCAGAATCAGAATCAGAATCAGAATCAGAATCAGAATCAGAATCAGAATCAGAATCAGAATCAGAATCAGAATCAGAATCAGAATCAGAATCAGAATCAGAATCAGAATCAGAATCAGAATCAGAATCAGAATCAGAATCAGAATCAGAATCAGAATCAGAATCAGAATCAGAATCAGAATCAGAATCAGAATCAGAATCAGAATCAGAATCAGAATCAGAATCAGAATCAGAATCAGAATCAGAATCAGAATCAGAATCAGAATCAGAATCAGAATCAGAATCAGAATCAGAATCAGAATCAGAATCAGAATCAGAATCAGAATCAGAATCAGAATCAGAATCAGAATCAGAATCAGAATCAGAATCAGAATCAGAATCAGAATCAGAATCAGAATCAGAATCAGAATCAGAATCAGAATCAGAATCAGAATCAGAATCAGAATCAGAATCAGAATCAGAATCAGAATCAGAATCAGAATCAGAATCAGAATCAGAATCAGAATCAGAATCAGAATCAGAATCAGAATCAGAATCAGAATCAGAATCAGAATCAGAATCAGAATCAGAATCAGAATCAGAATCAGAATCAGAATCAGAATCAGAATCAGAATCAGAATCAGAATCAGAATCAGAATCAGAATCAGAATCAGAATCAGAATCAGAATCAGAATCAGAATCAGAATCAGAATCAGAATCAGAATCAGAATCAGAATCAGAATCAGAATCAGAATCAGAATCAGAATCAGAATCAGAATCAGAATCAGAATCAGAATCAGAATCAGAATCAGAATCAGAATCAGAATCAGAATCAGAATCAGAATCAGAATCAGAATCAGAATCAGAATCAGAATCAGAATCAGAATCAGAATCAGAATCAGAATCAGAATCAGAATCAGAATCAGAATCAGAATCAGAATCAGAATCAGAATCAGAATCAGAATCAGAATCAGAATCAGAATCAGAATCAGAATCAGAATCAGAATCAGAATCAGAATCAGAATCAGAATCAGAATCAGAATCAGAATCAGAATCAGAATCAGAATCAGAATCAGAATCAGAATCAGAATCAGAATCAGAATCAGAATCAGAATCAGAATCAGAATCAGAATCAGAATCAGAATCAGAATCAGAATCAGAATCAGAATCAGAATCAGAATCAGAATCAGAATCAGAATCAGAATCAGAATCAGAATCAGAATCAGAATCAGAATCAGAATCAGAATCAGAATCAGAATCAGAATCAGAATCAGAATCAGAATCAGAATCAGAATCAGAATCAGAATCAGAATCAGAATCAGAATCAGAATCAGAATCAGAATCAGAATCAGAATCAGAATCAGAATCAGAATCAGAATCAGAATCAGAATCAGAATCAGAATCAGAATCAGAATCAGAATCAGAATCAGAATCAGAATCAGAATCAGAATCAGAATCAGAATCAGAATCAGAATCAGAATCAGAATCAGAATCAGAATCAGAATCAGAATCAGAATCAGAATCAGAATCAGAATCAGAATCAGAATCAGAATCAGAATCAGAATCAGAATCAGAATCAGAATCAGAATCAGAATCAGAATCAGAATCAGAATCAGAATCAGAATCAGAATCAGAATCAGAATCAGAATCAGAATCAGAATCAGAATCAGAATCAGAATCAGAATCAGAATCAGAATCAGAATCAGAATCAGAATCAGAATCAGAATCAGAATCAGAATCAGAATCAGAATCAGAATCAGAATCAGAATCAGAATCAGAATCAGAATCAGAATCAGAATCAGAATCAGAATCAGAATCAGAATCAGAATCAGAATCAGAATCAGAATCAGAATCAGAATCAGAATCAGAATCAGAATCAGAATCAGAATCAGAATCAGAATCAGAATCAGAATCAGAATCAGAATCAGAATCAGAATCAGAATCAGAATCAGAATCAGAATCAGAATCAGAATCAGAATCAGAATCAGAATCAGAATCAGAATCAGAATCAGAATCAGAATCAGAATCAGAATCAGAATCAGAATCAGAATCAGAATCAGAATCAGAATCAGAATCAGAATCAGAATCAGAATCAGAATCAGAATCAGAATCAGAATCAGAATCAGAATCAGAATCAGAATCAGAATCAGAATCAGAATCAGAATCAGAATCAGAATCAGAATCAGAATCAGAATCAGAATCAGAATCAGAATCAGAATCAGAATCAGAATCAGAATCAGAATCAGAATCAGAATCAGAATCAGAATCAGAATCAGAATCAGAATCAGAATCAGAATCAGAATCAGAATCAGAATCAGAATCAGAATCAGAATCAGAATCAGAATCAGAATCAGAATCAGAATCAGAATCAGAATCAGAATCAGAATCAGAATCAGAATCAGAATCAGAATGAGAATAAGAATAAGAATAAGAATAAGAATAAGAATAAGAATAAGAATGAGAATGAGAAAAGAAATCGAAAACGAAAACGAGAACGAAAACAAAAATAATAAAAAAAAGCAAAGCCTTGGTGCAACATTCCGATTCGGAACTTGACCTTCTGTTTATTTATACACAGACTTCGCAGCCGACTATTCAGTGTATAGGACAATTGCGGGGCTAGCGCTATGATCCTACTGTCAATAACAGTCTCTCCCGAGACGAGACTCGAACCTACAACGACTGGCTTGTTAGGCCAGCATAGTATCTCGAGACCATCTGGGAGATAACAGAAAGTATACGAAAACAAAAATGAAAAAGAGATTGAAAACAATTCTCGCTAAGCGAGGATGACAACGAAAACGAGAATGCCAAATGAAAAATAAAAATAATAAATAAAAAACAAAAATAATAACAAAATGTTCGTCCTTTTCCAACAGAAAATTTATTTCTTGATATACATTCATCAAAGATTTTTATTAATATTTCATTATTCTGGTATGCGGGTCTGGATTTTGCACGGGTACAGTCAAGTTTTTTCACGAGGAACAGGTAACACGTAAACGCGTAAACGCGTAAAAAACCCGTGTTAAAAAACCTGACTGTAATTTGAATTGGAGAACGACAAAAATCAAAATTGGTATTGCTCAACTCAAGTTTTGTTGTGATGTGTATCTTATTGAAAGTAAAATATTTGCTAAAGACCCGCTTTCTGACTTTAGCACGTAATATTTAGCGTAGTACAATCATTTGGGCCACAAGGCCTGTTGATGTAATTTTTACAAATAAACAAATAAACAAATAAACAAATTTGATTTCTTTCTAGAAATATCGTTTGTATATGAGCACTAGTTTTAATGGAATATTTTTTATCTCTTTTTTCAGGTATGTAACGTTGATGTTTGTTTAACACTCTCTTAGGTAAGAATGCTGTTCAATTTTACACTTGAAGTCCAAAATATTCCCGCATAAAACACACAAATGGATTTTCTGGAAGTACCTCCTTCCATCTTACAACTCGCGAGCAGAAAACGCGTCCGTTCTTATGATCTATGAACCCTTTTAAATGCCCGGTTCGGGTGAGTTGCCGCTGATTAATACCGCCATTAGTGTAGGATCAGATTAAATATTCAAATTAATTGGTTTGGTAGTAGCCACTTTCCTTTTCATTTCGCGGTGACATTTAACGGCTCATTCTGATTGCACCCTCGCGATAAGCGGGAGAAATTCTGAGGTGAATAAAAAATGAAAAATGCTCCACTGTATATCCTGTACAGAGAGCGCCGCCGCGTGCGGGCTGAGAAAGGAGTTAATTTTTCATCAGTTTGATGTTGTTGTTGGTTGCGAAACGAAATTACATGGTGGTAACGGTAGCCGCGATAGCTTCCATTAGCCAGTAAATAAATTAGTCAACCGAGGTGGGTAAGGCGTGCGATCTTTCATCGTGCTTTTAATTTTTATGGACGGTTTTATTATCGGAGATATTTCACTGTTTCGGGACTTTTTTTCTGGTACGCGAATGTGTTTCACTTTGCTATCCTCAGCGGTTAGGAGCTATAAAGGGACTTCCGGAGTGTAGTGCCAATGGAAAAGGTCTGTCCCATTTTCGATGCTTTATTTCTAAGGAATGGGACGCGGCTTGTGATAGCTAATCGCTGTAATGGCCCATGTCGGCCGTTGAATTTTTTTGGAGACAACTCAGTTTTTTGGTGAATTTATTGACCAGTCGTTTGAGGCGTGCTTTTTGGGAAATTTCGCAGATTTAATATTCTTGCCTGAACACCCGAGAGTATTCTCTCTGGAGTGTCATGTTACATTTTTACGAAAACCACTAAAATAGTATTACAGCCGTTTCTTTTTACTTTCCGTCGGGTCACGTTTTTTTAAAACTTTCCTCAAAATGGCTCTAAATATGTAAAAATTGACAGTAAAAGTTACGCAAACAAACGCCAACAACGCGACATGAACGTCGATAGTGTAATACTGCAACAATGGACGGTCAACAACCGAAGGTCGAAGGTGTGTTGCTCCACCGTATCGAACGACATATTCGACCCAATAGACGGTCAGTTCCGTCGGAGATATAGGTTGATCTCTGAATCGCTTGGACAAAAGCCTACAATGTGGGAAGATTGATTAGTAGTTTAAATAATTATTCGAAAGCTCACTTACAGCAGGTAGCGGCTTTGGTTTGTTAATTTGAATTCCACCTATCCATATTTGGAGGGTACGGCATTGGGGCACTGATGCTAAAGTGATTATTCAACAGCACAAGCGACACATTCCGCATCTGTTGATCAAGCGAAAGCTTCGCATTGGGAAACGCTTCATCGTAGATACGTCTCTGTTTGGACATGTACCGCCATTTGTTGTAAGCTCGGTCGATGTATTCCATGGCGGTGAACATAAGACGGTCCCAAAATTGATCATGGTCGATGGGTGGTGGCGGAGCTCCAACCAGGTGACAGGTCCATAAAGAATTACCGAATGCGGAGAACGTTATCAGTGGTGCGTTGAAATGTTGAGCCAGCCCGTACAGTGGCTCACTGATAAACGTTTCCACTAGCACGACATCGAACGTTTCATCTGAATTTAACAATTTTACCACGTTCGGATTTTTCAGCACAAACTCACAAGTCATTTTCGGGAACGTTTCGTAAAGAAAAATCATCATCAGCTCAAACATTACCGGTCTGGCACCATGGAAGTCGAAAAAGTTTGGTTCGTTAGTTCCGCTCGAGCCCAGCTCTATTTGTCGATAGTTCGGCAACGAAACTGCGGAACGAAACGGTGTGACAACTGTGACATCGTGACCAGCTTCGGCTAAGGTTTTCAAAATAGCCTCCAATTATATTGTGGGATTTATTGTCCACTGGAAGAACTCCTAGAATTTTGTAACCTCCCGTTGGGTTCCAACAACCGGATGCCAGAAGCAACAAAACTAGCGCCAAGCGTTTGTTCATGGTAAAACACGATTACCTACTGGATGCGAGAGAGGCGATTAGACCGTTCGATCGGAGTGGGTTAGTTGTAATGCGTTATCCAACGCACCACGCAAATAAACGAAAGCGTTTGTCCATGGTGGAGCACGACTGCTGAAAGTGAGAGAGGCGGTTGAACCGGTCGCTCTGTTTGGCTTGAGTCTGATGAGTTGCCAAAAACATTTCGTTCCACGATAACGAATGATTTGCTTATTTTTCGTGCTCGTGATTACGAATGGGATATGAGGGTGATGCGAAATCCTTGGTTAAAATTCTTGGTTTCGAATTATTTTCTCATAGATTAATATTTGAATCTTTAGAATGAAACTGTGGATTTGGCGAAACTGTGAACTCATGATAGCTTGCACAAACTGCTCAAAATGCTTCAACCCTTTATAAGGTCGTGCTAACTGCGCTAGGAGACGACACAAGTTCAGTAAAACATAAATAAAATGTAAAAATTAACAAATCCCACTTCTAGCAGTTTTAGAAAACTTAAAGTGTTGCAAGATACCCTTAGAAGTCTTCAGTTAAGCAAAATTTATAAACAATATTTTTGGTGTCTCAAAAAAAAAATTTTTTTTTCGTTAGTGGCAATATCGTTGCCACTGCCTTAGGGTTAGGTCAATTTTAGGATTTAGTATTCATTAAAGTACCGTTCACTTGTTTGGACACTCACTGTACTGGGGCTCTTTTTCATGCGATATTTTTAATGTTTGAGGTAATTTTATCATACAGTTCCTCTACAATTTTGGGTTTGGGTTTCGTTGCTAAGGCTCAGTCTCACCCGATTAAATAGCGGAGGAGTGATTGAGTGCATCATTCGCTTGATATAGGGTATAATGACTGTTTTAGCGGGGTTAATGTTCAGCCCTTCTCCTAAGCACCACTGAGAGGTGGTGTTAAGAGCCGTTTGCATACGACTAGACAGAGTTGCATCACATTTTCCTCGAACAATAAGGACTATGTCATCAGCATAACCAATGACTTCGTAGCCTAGCTGCGATAGCTTGGTTAGGAGAACGTCTACCACCAGTGATTATAACAGTGGTGAGAAATCTCCTCCCTGAGGACACCCTTTCACTGCGTCTACTGTGACAGATTATCCCCCAATGCAGCTGTGATACAGGGATGCCACATATACATATTTTTCTGTATTTTACAGATTTTTGACTTGAAAAAGCAATACAGAATTACAGAATATTGCCAAAAATACAGATTTTATAGTTTTTCTGTGTTATACCAACGAAGTGGAATGTGACTTGAATGAAGCAATGAACGTTTCAAAATATTTGTCAGGATTTCTATGCAAAGTTCGTAAAACAAATTGCAAAGAGCCCGATCCTGTTGTAAGAACGGCAGTTTCATGTAATCTTAATCGTTCGTAAAATTGGAAAATTTAAACGATTTGATGTGACAATTCCCCAAATTCGTAACAGTAACTGACTGAAAAGGGCTGTCAAACGAATTTGGTATGCTTGAAAAAAAAAACTTTTTGACCGGAAGATTCATTGAAACAAATGATTTAACTTGGTTTATGATGATAATTTCAAGTTTCCGTTATGGATCATTTGTGAGAATTTTCTTAAAAAATCCACACTCTTCTGCTTGTTGGGAACGCCTACTTTTAATATATAGTTGAAACCAGAAATCGCATGCCTCTAAGTTAATGATCTCAATTTCAAAAGCTGAAAGCTACGTTGCAGATCAAGGAAGCGATACTAATATTGAATTAACGAAAACTTTGTGAAATAAATTTAACGAAACCTGTATAAACATCACGTAGAGAAAAAAGAATTTGTTCAAATATATTCTGCAAGTAAAAATGTTTCCATCCAACATTCTGAGTTTGCTCGATACAGATGTTTTAATACAGATTTTTTGGCCCTAGATACAGATAAACAGATATTTTTAAAGAAAAATATAAATGTGCTGTGATATTCCTGCTCTAAAGCATTACTTGGATCCAGCTAATTGTAGTTCTGTCGATTACTTTATGTTGTAGAGCCGTCTAAATTGAGGCAAAGGACGTGTTATCGAAAGCTCCCTCAATATCTAGAAAAGCGCAAACCGCTGTCTCTTTATATTTCAGTGACTCCTCGATCTTTGTCACTAGGCAATGCAGAGCGGTTTTTAGTAGATTTACCTTGTTGATAAGCATATTGATGTTTATGTAAGGGGGACTCCTTCAGAAACTCACTGCGGATATAGTTGTCTATAATTTTTCCATCAACTTGAGAAGAGTTGACGTCATACTTATAGGTCTGAAGGCTATGGCCAACCTTAACGTTCCGCCGGATGACCGGGATATGTCCTAGAGTAAAGCTGGCTCGGAAAAGGCCGATGAGTCCGTAGAATATCATCCGATCGTGGGGTCAAAAGAGCCAAGTGCCCCCTTGACAGAAGCCTCCGTAAACAGTCGACGAGCGAGCACTGCGGAGTCTAGTGACGTCTTGCGTCTAGATCCGAGGCTCTTTAACGTTCGACTCGGAGGCAGAGCATTAGCCGATATCGTATCGATACTTACGGTATCGATACCTTGAGGCTAAAATATCGTTTTTTTTTATCGATGCCAGCAACTTCGATATCAAGCTGGATCGATACTTTCGCCCCGATATTTTTTCGATACTGAAGAGAAACTATAAAATCGGAAAATATTGTTGATTGCGACAAATTGTCTAACGGAAAAGCCTTGTAGAAGTGCGCGGATATGATCCATCGCGTTAAAGTCTTCTACAGACAGTTCAGAAATTTGGTTTGTGCTTTTTTGTAAAAGACACGTACAGGATTGAATATACCCGCTCATTTCTAAGGCGGTTTTTCATGCCTCTTGCGAGAAAAATGCTGCCGCATTTGGTAATACTGTCTGTGCAGAGCAAAATCCTAAGCGCCGAGTTTTTGCAAAAAAGCAGGCAATAAACGATAAGAAGCCAGGATTATCGTGCTGCCCTATATTTCAAATTAGGCCGCCGACGCGCGTATGCTATTGCATTGATTTGTGTGTGTGACATATAATTCTGTCACCAATGTCCCATTCTGGTACCATTAGACTATTGACCGCAGGGATACAAAATATGCAGATTTGTCTTCAAAACGCAGATTTTTAGAGTCGGTGTGCAGATTTTTGTTGATTCGCAGATAATTATATTTTTTCCAGAGTCGCTGCAGATTTTCGTCAGAGTTTCTTTATATTTACGCAGACTTTCTCAACATCTGTGAAAATTTTTGCAGACTTTTGCTTGCGCGAACGCATTTTCTCAAATCACAGATAAATTTTTTTCAGACTTTAAAGTCAGATTTTGTCGGTTTTTCGAATAGTTGCTTACATTTTTCAAAAACACCTGGCATCTCCAATTTTCCGTATTAATGATCAAGAAAAAATGGTAGCTTTTCACAGACCTGTTTCAAGTAGCAGGCAGAGTATCGATACAGCTGGTATCGATGCTCCGCCCTCAGTATCGACCTGGCATTGATACCACCGGGGAAAAATTATCGATACTCGAGTATCGATACTTCTGCAATTTTTGCCCAATGCTCAGGCTTCTTCCGTTCTCTTGATTTTTGCCCAAATTTCTCTCACACAGAGTGAGTAATTATCCACATTTAGGCGTAGAGTATTTCAGTCGCAGAGTTCCTTTTCACTCTTTATCATCACGTGTTAGGGATAAACATTTATTTGCTCTCTCGAGTGCGTCTTGAACTGTCCTACAGGTCAGACGTTTTTTCGGTTGCTTGTGGACTGGTCTTTGACTGCCTATAGCTTCAAAGTTTGTGTTTTGTCAGTGTGTCTTTTAAAGACTACCTGAAAGTTATTTCCCATCAGTCTTTCTCAAGACTACCTACTTTTGAATTTAACATTTGTTTTAACTTTTTTCGTACCACCTGAAATGGCTGGACGGAAAAAGAAACCTCGCATCGCTGCGGGGAGGAAAAGAGAGGCATCTCTTTCTGATACTTCGAGTGTCTGTAGTGACAATCCTTTTGATATTTTGCCTGAGCAAGAAGCTGGTGAAATGGAAGTTGTTAATAATGAAACTATACAAAATATAAAATCTTTAAAAAAGGAGAAAGTTCCACCTATTGTGGTAACTATTTCTTCTGAATTTAATATATTCAAAAAGGAACTTTCAACGTTTGTTTCTGACGTTAAAGTTACCTATCAAATTGGCCGTAGAGGTGAATGCCGCTTATTAGCCGACTCAGTAAAGGGTCGTGATCGTCTTGTCCAGTATTTAACTGACAAGATGTACAAATTTTTTACATATGACACCAAGAACGCCAAGCCGTTCAAGGTTGTCTTGAAAGGTCTCACCAACGATCAAACCGTTGATGAGATCAAACTTACTTTAACAGAATTACTTGGCATAGCCCCTACCCAAGTAATTCTAATGAAACAAAAATCACGAGGCGAAAACAGTCAGAGAACTGGAATTTCCCTTGTTAATTATTTAATTCATTTTAACCGCAATGAGGTTAACAACTTAAAATTTTTTGAAAAAGCACATGCTTTGTATAATGTGCGTGTAAAGTGGGAAATTTATAGGAAGTATGGCGGAGGTGAAAAGCATATCACCCAATGCCGTACTTGCCAACGTTATGGCCATGGTTCCAAATTCTGTAACATGGACCAAAAATGTCTTAATTGTGGAGACTCTTCTCACAAAAAGGACACATGTCCTGTGAAAGAGAGTAAAAATTTTCGCTGTGCGAATTGTAACGGCAACCATATGTCAAATTTTTATCAATGCCCAGTCCGGTTAGCAATTGTTAAGGCAAGGCAAGGTAAACAAAATTCAATTTCTCAATTAAAACCAACTTCAAAACAAAATTCTCCAAGCGTACCAGTGACGCATAGTTTACCTACTCCTTTGCATACCCGTTTAACTTATGCACAGGTTACAGGTAGTTCGAACATTTTACCGCCTAGTGTTGGTAGTTCGAAAATGACCGTTAATATGGGTAAGCAAAACACGCTAGATAATAATTGTACACCTATCACTCCAGCTAATATTGCTACCGAAAATATTTTTTCTAATGTCAACTGCCTGGGGCCTATTACGGCAGGTAAACTTTCTTTTTTGCAACAGGCAATGTTCGATCTTATGAACGCCATGTTGCAGGCAAAATCAATGTTTGAAGCCATTCAAATAGGCACAAATTTTACTATTAAAATTGTTTCTAATTTAAAATTTAGCAATGATTTTAAATAAAACAATTAAAATATTAAATTGGAATGCTCGCTCAATGAAGGCCAATGAGAATGAGCTTTTTAATTTTTTAACAGTAAATAATGTGCATATTGCAATTATTACTGAAACATTTTTGAAACCTAACATAAAATTAAAATATGATCCCAATTACGTGGTTCATAGATATGATAGGATTCAGGGTTCCGGCGGTGGAGTTGCAATTGTTATTCATCGCCGAATCAAACATCGTGCTCTTCCCCATCTTGAGACGAAAGTTATTGAAACTTTGGGAATTGAAGTTCAAACTGAACTTGGGATTTTATTTATTGCCGCAGCATATTTACCATTTCAATGCACACGCGAGCTCAAAAATTATTTTAAAGGTGATTTACAAAAACTCACCAGAAATCGTTCGAAATTTTTCATAATCGGCGATTTTAACGCTAAACATCGTTCATGGAATAATTCTCAAAGTAATTCCAATGGAAAAATTTTATTCAATGATTGTTCTTCAGGATACTATTCTATTTTGTCTCCGAATAGTCCTACATGCTTTTCTTCTGTAAGAAACCCTTCAACAATTGATTTGGTGCTAACAGATCAAAGTCATGTGTGTAGTGATTTGATCACACATGCTGACTTTGATTCTGACCATCTTCCAATAACTTTTTCTTTATCACATGAATCAGTTTTAAACCCTATGAGCTCTGTTTTTAATTATAACAAGGCTAATTGGGAAAGATACAAAACTCATATTGAGAGAAATTTCAATAATGAGCTTGATTTGCAAAACGAAGTGAATATTGATTCCGCTTTGGAAGCATTAAAATGTGCAATTGTTGATGCCAGGAATTATTCTGTTCCAAAGGCTCAAGTGAAATTTGATTCATCAATAATTGACGAAAATCTTCAACTTCTAATTCGTTTGAAAAATGTCCGCAGACGTCAATATCAACGTTCTCGTGACCCTGTTTTTAAAACTATTTATAAAGATTTACAAAAAGAGATTAAACATAGATTTACTCTTCTGAGAAATCAAAATTTTGAGACTAAAGTTGAAAAATTGAAACCATATTCAAAACCATTTTGGAAGCTGTCGAAGATTCTTAAGAAACCTTCAAAGCCTATTCCAGTTTTAAAAGATGGTGAACGTTTTCTTGTATCCAATGAACAAAAGGCTCAAAGACTTGCTCAGCAGTTTGAGAGTGTTCATAACTCAAATTTGAATTTTGTGAGTCCAATTGAGAATGAAGTCACACGTCAATTTGATTTAATTTCTTCCCAGAATTTTTTACCTGCAGAAATAATTGAAACTAACTTGAATGAGATTAAATCAATTATTAAAAATTTCAAAAATATGAAAGCACCTGGTGACGATGGAATCTTTAATATACTAATCAAACATCTCCCTGAGAGCACAATGGAATTTTTAGTGAAAATTTTCAATTGCTGCTTCAAAATTGCATATTTTCCCAAATTATGGAAAAATGCAAAAATTACTCCAATTTTAAAGCCGGATAAGAATCCAGCTGAAGTTTCAAGTTACCGACCAATCAGTTTGCTTTCTTCAATAAGTAAACTGTTTGAGAGAATTATTCTTAACAGAATGATGTCACACATCAACGAAAATTCAATTTTTGCAAATGAACAGTTTGGATTTCGCCATGGGCATTCCACAACTCATCAATTGCTCAGAGTTACTAATATGATACGAGCTAACAAATCTGAAGGTTATTCCACTGGAGCTGCTCTTTTAGACATAGAAAAAGCATTCGACAGTGTTTGGCATAAAGGTTTGATTGCGAAATTGCAAACTTTTAATTTTCCGATTTTCCTTATCAAAATTTTAAAAAATTATCTTACTGATCGAACTCTGCAGGTTGTCTATCAGAATTCTAAATCTGATAGATTTCCTGTCAGAGCAGGTGTACCTCAAGGTTCAGTCTTGGGGCCAGTCCTATACAACATATTCACTTCAGATCTTCCTGATTTGCCTCCAGGATGCACAAAGTCATTGTTCTGCGATGACACAAGCATTTCCGTTAAAGGAAAAAGCCTTCGTGTCATATGCAGTCGATTGCAGAAAAGTTTAGATATTTTTTCTTCCTACTTGCAAAAGTGGAAAATCTCTCCCAATGCTTCTAAAACTCAAATGATAATTTTTCCGCATAAGCCTAGGGCGTCTTTCCTCAAGCCAAACAATAATCACGTTGTCAAGATGAATGGGGTTATTTTAAGTTGGTCCGACAAGGTTAAGTACTTGGGACTAATTTATGATAAAAAACTTATTTTCAAAGAGCACATTGAGAGTATACAAGCCAAGTGCATCAAATATACGAGATGTTTATATCCTCTCATTAACAGGAATTCTAAACTTTGTTTAAAGAACAAACTTTTGATTTACAAACAAATTTTTAGACCAGCAATGCTTTATGCTGTACCGATCTGGTCAAGTTGCTGTTCAACAAGGAAGAAAACGCTCCAAAGGATTCAGAATAAAATTCTGAAAATGATTTTGAAGCGTCCTCCTTGGTTTGGTACACTCGAATTACATAGACTTACTGGTGTTGAACCATTAGAAGCTATGTCAAATAAAATTATTAACAATTTTCGACAAAAATCGTTGCAATCCTCAATTGCTACGATAAGCTCTCTTTATAGCCAATAAGTTAGCAATTAAGTTAGTTGTAAGTTTACTTCCCCTTTTCTGACAAGTAGGTTTAAATCCCTACGAATGATAAGTCCTTATTGCGAAAGCAAACAAATCCTAACAATTAAAATTTCAAATTTCTAACAGTGTTGAGAAGTCACCATTTGTGATTGGACACACATACTCATTATTTACTAATATTTATCATAAATACTTAAGCTACTAACAAATCCCCCTTTTTAAAAAAAAAAAAAATAAATAATTTATTTGCTCTCTCAGTATAAGAGGGAGTAGTTTTCGTTAGCTTCTCCTTTACTAGAAGAGAAGTTGGCCAAATATCAAAACATTTAGGTTCACACTGAAGCCACATCCTAACCGTTTTCGAATTTAATATTATAGGAAGATTCACAACTCACCATGGGTGCGTATTCTGCAGAAAGTTCGATTTTATACTGTTTTTTTTTGTCGCACCCCAGAGCGATGAGAACGGTAACGCAATGCTCGGTTGGTCGCCCAGCAATTTATTTCATTTTTCTTGCATGCGCGGATGAGCAGTTCACAAGAGTTTCACTGGATTTTTGCTCTGTCAAATTATCAAATTAGGAGCGTTTTTTCGTCAGAGAAACTATTACTCTGCGCTCTCTCTACAGCAGATGGTGTGATGCACATTGAATGTAAGCTCGCAGTTGTTAAGAGGGAATGAAAACTCGTTCTCTTCAAGATGAAGATGAGCAAAACAAAGCCTGCTCGGAGGTCACTGTCGAGCTAGCAAAGTGAAAACCTTCCGCGTTTCTTTGATGGTGACAGTCGGACTTCCATCTATTTTTCAATTGCCCTAGACCATTCATATGATATTTGAACATTGTTTTTTACAGTCGCGTTGCCTCAGACAGAGTCTGAATGCTCTTATAGAATCGAACTCTGGACCTCCTTTTGGCTTAGCGTAGCCCAGCGTTATATTTTGTGAGGCATGCTTTTTAGGCTTCCCAGTTGGACGTGATTTTAGCCTTGTTGGACAAGCGTTTAGCTGTACTGTACGACAGACTGTCCGGTTTTCTTAACGGTTAGTTTGAAGTACAAGCTTTCGTGATCCTGTACTGTAGACAGAGGTGCGAAATTTCGAAACTACAAAATGAATATCACATAACAGCAATTCATTCTCTCAGATTGAGACTGATATTGAGTGCCTCCCGTGTCAATTTTCATTGAAAACATGTCAGTGAAAGAAATGATATTCTTTAGAAACATGTTGAATTCAAAACATGCATTTACATTCTCAAAACAAATAAACATCGCTAAAACCACACAGCGCGTGCGAAATCGCAGTAGTCAGTATTACCACTGTCAACCGATTGAACCTGAAAGTGACTTCATTGCCAGCTCGTTCGTGCTGAAATCGATACTCAAAGTCTTCAAATTCAACTGATATTCTGTTAATGACAGTGAAAATTCGCAGCTCTGACTGTAGGTCACTTGCTGCGATGTCCAGTTTAACTGGAGTTCGCATAGCTTTGTAACATGATGGTCTCGAGTTGACCAAATATTCCTTGAAGGAGTTTCATTTGGTTTTCTTTGAATTCCTGAAGTATTCAGGAGTAGCCTCGACGTCAAATTTGAACTCTTATGAAAAAACTCAAATTGTCGCTGTTGTATTATGTCAGTAGAGCGCAGTGCGATGCACTTCTGTGTACTCTCTTTAGAGTGTTCACTATTCTTGTTTCGCTCGGTTAATTTCTTTTGCGAGCGGCAACAGCACAACACGAAGCAGAAGAAAGAAGTGTGGTACAAACGCAGCGCACATACCACAGAAAGGGAATTTTATCTCTGCTTTTTCCACATATTGAGGAGAATAACAAGCCTGGTCAGTCTGCAATCTTCGAAATATACCTTGCTTACCCGACGCTTATGAACTAAATTTATCTCGAAAACTTAGCGAATAAAACTATCCACCATCCAGACGCCAATGACTTTCAGAACAACTTGCTAAAGACTGCAGCTTTCTAGGAGGACGGAATCTAACGATGAGTTATAGTCCGTAAAGTACGTTAAAGTACGATGAATTTTGTGCTCTCTACCACCATGTAGTAGTGGAATTTTGCATTGGACTGTCCACCATCCAGAAGTCTATGATGAAAACATAAGATATTTCCTTATTCCAGGTAATGCTGGTAGAAGGAAGTATTGGTACATAATATCATTAACGTGCACAGTCCTCACGTAGGAAGTAACGATGACGACGCCTGTTACGCGCAGATGGAGCGTGCATACGACAGCTGACCAAAACATGGCTCATGAACGAAAACGGCCTTCGACTCATTGACTTCTCCACTTCCAAGAACGTGCATAGCATCCCATAACGATACAACTGGAGATAACCACAACAGGCTGAAGCACGAATCGATCACGTTTAAATTGACGAAAGGCATTTTTCGGATATTATCGACGCCCAAATCTATCGTGGCGCAAACGTCGCCCGCTAAGGTATGATCCGGAGCGACCTAAATTCCCGAAGTCGCTACTGAAGACGCGAGACGTCGAGAGGTATCGACGTAACGGCTGGTTCGACAGAGAGTGTCAAACGATTCTAGACGAGAAGATTGCTGCGCAGGCGTGGATGCTGCAGCAAAATACTCGTCATAACATGAGTCGATACAAACAGAAATGAAGACAGCAGACCCATCTTCTCCGGGACACAAAAGCGCCACCTGGAAGAGTTGGAATATGAGGAAGCAGCTGTATCGTTCTCAAGAAACACGTAGATTTTACAAGGTACTAAACGCATTCCGCGTAGGCCTTGTACCGTGAGCTGGAATGTGTCAGGATAAAGATGAAGGAATCTTGACGGATAACATGAGGTGATTGACAGATGGAAGCAGCACTACAATCAACACCTGAATAGCGCAGAGGCAGAAGACCAAGACGGTAGAAGGAACGACTTGGTCAGCACAGCGGATGAGGGAGACATAGCGTGCTATCAAGCACCTCAAGAAAAACAAATCAGCTGGTAAGGATGTCATCGCAGTGGAGCTTATCAAGCTGGGTCTGAATAGGTTGGCTCTGCATCAGTTGATAGTCAGGATCTGGGATACAGAACAGCTACCGGAGGAGTGGTAGGAGGTATTGATATACCCAATATACAAGAAGGGCGACAAGTGGGAACGTGAGAACTACCGAGCGATCATGGTTCTCAACGCAGCTTGCAAAGTAATTACCTAGATCAGCGGTTCTCAACCTTTTTTTGTCCGCGTACCCCTTGGCGATATTTTTCATATCGATTGTACCCCCTGGCTTGGAAAGTTCTCGCAGAGTGGGAGAGAGTAGTGGTATATCAAGTTGTGGTAGTCTAGTTCAGGTTTCTAATGGAACTTTGGTTTGTTTGATTGCTACATTCACATTTTAAAAAGCAAGATTGAACAACAAATGAAGTATACTAAAGAAAAATTGCTTTGTCCGCCATTACTTATTTATCTTTCGCGTACCCCCTGAAAGCTTTCGAGTACCCCCAGGGGTACGCGTACCCCAGGTTGAGAATCGCTGGCCTAGATCATCTTTCACCGTCTCTCGAAGCGAAGGTTTGTGCCAGTACATCAACTTCGCAGACGACGTGGACCTTGTCAGAAAGACGTTCTAGGCAGTTGCTGAACAGTACACCATGTTGAATCGAAGGTTAATACGCTGAAGACTAAGTGTCTGCTAACAGGGGGAACCGAGTGCAAGAAGGCTCGCATAGGCAGTAGAGTAGTGATCGACGGAGATGAGCTCGAGGTGGTTGACGAATTTATGTAAATCAGATCATTGGTAACATCAGACAACAACTGCAGCAGAGAAATCCTCAGGCGGATTGTAGCTGGAAGTCATGCCTACTACGGACTCCACAAGACGATGAGATCTGGAAAACTTTGAACCCGTACCAAGTGCACTGAGTGCAAGACTCTCATAGGACCAGCAGTTCTCTACGGGTACGAGACATGGACATTACTCGAGGAGGACTTGTAAGCACTCGCCGTATTCGAACGACGTGATGCCGGACAACGATCCCGCGAAAATGGTGTTCGTCTCGAATCCGGTACAAGACGTAGAGGCTCAATCGGAATGGGGTGGCGCAAAGCGATTGAAGTTAGGTTTTTAAGAATCCGATTTTTTTTGTTACATGAAATTTCGGTTTTCTAATTTTTTTTGAAGCCATATGGCTTAAAAATGCATGAAACAACGCGATCTGGTATCATCTGAAAATAAAAACTCTTATGTGATTTTTCGCAATTCTACTGGCCAAACTTCAATCGTTTTGCGTCACTTCATTTTAAGTGTGATTGAGTTTAAATTTTGTACAGGGTGTTATTTCGGACATGTGAATATTTTGTATCTAGGCTGTTTTGAAATTTTCTCGTCACTTTTTTCGCATACAGGTGAATTGATGAACCAATGCATTGCCAAGGGTCATTTTTAGTATTATAACGGCTGACGTTATTTTAACTGTAGGCTAATAACCATTTTTTGAAGTAGAATACTTCTCTCAGGAAGTTCGGCTACATAGGGATGTGAAATGAAAATCTAAAACCGAAAAAAGTGAAAAATATGTCCCATTTCAAATGCCAATAAATCGGTTAGCATTCGATGGATTTCCTTCGTTCTTGTAGCAATAGATTGGGAAACCTTCTAAGATTCTTCCCAAAAAAAGATAATTGTAGTTTTATTATTCGCACTATTGTACTATTGAAAATAGTCAAGCCTTGTCGAAACGAAAAATTCAACCTCTGATTGGTCGTTATATGATTGCTTCCCAAGCACGGTCGACAGAATCATATACCTTGCAATTGAAAACATGATATTTGGCTTATATAAGAACCTGTTTCAGCCGAAGCCGCTCATAATAGTTCTAGACAGCGACAACAGCAGTCGTCCTTTCTTAGCAGCAGCACTAGCCCTGTGGTTGGTCACCACGTCTCAGGAGCAGCGCGGTTCTTTTCATCGTGTGTCGCCAGACTGCCATTAGTCCCCCCGTGTTGAGGCAGCATAAAGATTGCCATCAGGAAATCCAATTTTGAAAATCAAAATGCCTTTTTCAAGGCAAATAAACAAGTCATTGAAAGTTAATAATTTTCTGACAACGCAAGCAAGCATTCTGTGTTGGATCCTAGCAATTTAAATCTGTCGCGCCCGTCTAATTCACTGAATGTGGAATAGCTTCCACAGTGCATGTTGTCCGTGTATCTCAATTCCCCCACTGTTAGGGCAGCTCGAAGGTTGCGATCAGCAACCGATTTTGAACCGCAAAATGCCTTTTTCAAGGCAAATAAACAAATAATTGAAAGTTAATAATTTTCTGGCATCAGCACAAGCAAACATTCTGTGCGGGATGGAATCAAATTTTGTTGTAGTTGTCTAAATTTACTTTATTTAGTAAACCCCCCACGGTAGGGGCAGCGCAAAGGCTGCGATCAGCATTACCGACTTTGAACAGTAAACTGCCCTGTTAGGACGCTTTCACAAAAGCAGTTAGTTCGACTATGCAGAGCTAATATGAAGTCGATTCAATCAATCAGCATGAACAGAATTTCGTCGTCTCCCAGCTGCCAAGTTGCAACATGATGCAACACGCAACAGCGAGCAAACGAAATCGCTTGATGTTACAAACCGCAATAAGATACGGGTTAAAACCGTTGCGTGTGTGAGAGCACCATCGGTGTTTATTAGCTGGATACAAAAATCATATGCGAATTGTCGAATAATTTTTCTGAAGAACATTAGGGAATGGAACAACTGAACTAAAAGGTGTGGCCTATTTCGTAGTACCCTTCGGCCATGAAAGAGTGTTTCTGGGAAAACTAGCTACATTCATTAGTCGGAAGGTAAGCTGGATGAACCGTCCGGGTTATGCCTGTGCCTGCCTTCAAATTAAACAAATCACTTGCCCTGTGGTTGGTCACCACGTCTCAGGCCTCTGCCTGAGAACGAACGCCAACGCGAGCGATCGGGAGAGATTTTTGCCGTACATCAGCCGGCACTTCCTCTAATGGAAAAGTTGGATCATTTTGTTCAGAAGAATATTACTCTCGGTAATTTTACAAAGATGCGATTGCATTTTATCCGATATGGGATTGAACAATTGTTCTTTTGAGGACAAATAAAACACTTAATTTGAAGAGTTAATAGTTTTGGGTACCAGTAGCAGTATGGTAACAGCCTCAGCGGTAGGTGCAGTCGGTACTTCCATGAGGCGGATGTTATAAGGAAGCAAATGGAAGCGGTACGGCAGCGGCACGGGAAACAGTTCGGGTGTGCTCAGACGAGCGTCATTTTTCGTTGTTGATATTATTCCCCACATGAAACGAAGCGCTTTCGTACGATAGCGGCGGTATTAGCGGTAGATGCATTTGCCAACACTTACTCCAGTAAAGCCGTGTCTAATTTTCAATGTGAAAACACCTTTCTATTGTGTTAGCCGTGCGCATTAGGCCTCTGCCGGGCTAAACGCGAAAAGCGGCGTGTACCGATTCGCCCGGCCGTAGGTTAATGTACAACCGTAAGTAGAGCTGTGTAAAAGTATTCTACTTCAACCTTGCGGTAGTGGCTTTGCACACAACCCTCCTGTGATTTTTTGGGACAGTTTTTTCTGTTTTTACTTCAACTTTAGCAATAAACTATAATCCTAATTGTCTAATTTGTTGAAAAAGTAAAGCAAATTTTCAACATTCTTAGAGGAATAATTTGACCTTGCTTACAAAAAATGAAAGATATTCTTGATGGTATTGTTAATTTTTATTTTGCCTTTGCTGATTTTTTTTTTTGAAAATAATTTCAATTTTCGAGTGATTTATTTAACATGTAGGCAGCGCTGCAATTTGTTGTTTTGTTCATTGAAGTGCAGAGGTAGATTAACAAAGATTTGTCATTTATCCATATTCGGTTAGAGGGCAAATAAATCGATTATTCACAGTGAATTATGTACATAATCAGAGGATACAGAGAAACATTGATATGAATTTGTCATTTAACTAGTATTTTCAACGGTTTGGGCTTATGTTTTAATTTAAATTGTCTAAACTCGTTCCCATAATGCTTTGTAAAGAGTGATTATCAATTCTTGGGGAATCTGTGCGATCAAACACTTGCGCTTCTTCACCTGACATGATCAATAAAAAAAAATGGTATTTTTTCTTTCACTAGGTGATACACTAGCTTATCGGGTGAATTGAAACGAATAAAATTTTAATCTCTTCAAAATATAAAACAAGTTAACAAACTGTAATACTTCGTCTTAGATACTAACAAATTAGGCTGTCTTCTCTTTACCACCAGCCGGACAACTCTTCCGGAACACTTTTCGGTATATTTTTTTCACAATGAACACATTAGTTACCACAATAACCACTAACAGCAACAGCGTTACGGCGTACACATCAAGAGAATGATACTGTAAATAGGATAGTTCAAGTGCTGGTGAACGTAGTTGCGGTGCTCCACCGTGTCGCAGCACGTACTCCACCCAAAAAACAACGGTTTGCCTTGGAGTCATCGGTTGGTCTCTCAACCGTTCCGATACTAGTTTTGCATTTCTCGCGTACGACGGATCGTTCAGTACCGTGTTGATAGCGCGTCCCACCGTTTCTTCACTAATGTCATCAAAATGAATTCCCAAGGCGTACCCAGCCCGTACGGACTTTTTAATGTTCATCGTTTGGTCTCCGAAGATCGGTATTCCCAACATCGGTTTACCGTGGTACAAGGATTCCGTTGTGCCAAGGTTGCCTCCATGTGTAATGAACAGTTTCACATTTGGATGGGCCAACAAATCATTCTGCGGAACCCAGTTGCTAATTTTCACATTTGCTGGCTTGTTGGGAAGATTTTCATCCTCAAATTTCCACAGAACACGCTGCTTTAGTTTGCTGAACACCTTCAGAAAAGCATCTCGTTTTTTTGGTGGGAGATCCTTTGATTTTAAGGTAGAACCCATGCAGAAATAGACAACTCCCTCTGTAGCTTCATCGAGATAAGCTTGTAAGTCCTTCAAATAAAGATAAGATATAGGTGTAAATATGTAAACGGAAGAAGGGCAACCTTTGGACTTACCTTCGGTAGCGGTTAGGGGGTTCGATTTGAATTCCACCAACTTCAATCATGTTGGGTGGATAAGGCCTAGGGCTGCTAAGGGTGAAGTGTTGGTTCAAGAAAACTAAAGAAACATTCTTCATCTGCTCTTCGAAGCTTTGTTTGGCATTCGGGAACGCTAAATCGTAGTATTTCTTCTGTCTCGGCAAATAGATCCAGTTATAGTAGATCCGATCGAACTCAGTGAAGGCAGTGTTAACGAACCGCTCCCAGAATGTCATGCGATCAGTGTAACTGAGCGAAAAATGTGCCAAGTGCGATGTCGGATGCGGGCATCCGACTAGGTTGTTGGTCCAAATTGAATTTCCGGAAGAAGAAAAGGTAATTAGGTGGGCATCGAAGTGCTGCGCTAATCCATAAAACTGCTCTTGTACGAAGGACTCCACCACAACAAGATCGATTTTTTCGTCGGATTTCAGAAGATTCACAACGTTCGGATGCTCCATTGCCAGCTCGAACATCCGGCCAGATATCATTCCGTACAGCATGAATAACATGATGGACGAAGCTAGGATTCCACCTCGCATTTCAAAAAAATTAGGAGCATTTTGTCCTTCCATAGCCGTTTCCAACAATCCAGTTAGCACGATTTCTCGGTAATTCTTCGGTGGTTTCTTAGAAGTGTAGGCTGTTATCACAGTTACATCGTGGCCAGCATCGGCAAGCACCTTTGCGAAGGCAGTTCCTACGATATCGTGCGATTTACCACCCAGCGGCAAGATGGTTAGTATCCTAGCACCTTCTGCGAAGGTGACAAGTGATATGAGCAACAACCCGACAGCTGCTCGCTCGGCCATCGTGATGGTTAGTTCAATACTGCCTAGCGTAACTTGCAGTGTTGTTCCGGTAAGTATTGACAAAATTCCAATCGGTGTGGGACTCGACGCGGATCCACAGTGGGTTAAGTTGCGGTTTCCAATTATCGAAAATGTGAGTATTCAAGAATGTCTTTTCATATTTCATTTGTTTCTTTGACTCACTGTGCCTAATGATTTGCGTTTTTCGTCGCGGTGGAACTCATTACTGCAGACTCACGCTGCTTCAAAAGTGTGTGGAGCAGCAAGGTTATCTACAGTCTTGTTAGGTATTCTTTATCTACTACCTAATTCCAGCTGTTTTTTTATCTCTCCTGCATGGAAGGCTGAAAACGTGTCTTCAGATATGTGTTGAATATTAAAAATAAAAATTCCTTTTTTTTAAATTTGTTCCCTTTTTCGTGAAATTGGGGTCCTTACCTTATTTATTATCATTAGCATGGTAACAGATCCTAATGATCAGTTATCAACAACTACAAGCACACAAACGTATGAAGCAAATATACGAAAAGCTGATGTATGTCTTCTGTGTCTTTGACCATATACTTCTCAGCACCACGTGCAGTTCAATTATATAAAACAGTGACTTGGGCTTTTATTCTTTACGGACGCCAAATTTCAACTCACTCAACAACAGTGCCTTAACAGATACACAGTTTCATGACGTTTGATTCGGTTTCATCATTGTTTTGAGTATGTAATTATATATCAACAGCGTAGATGTAAATGTTAGTGGCACCGGTATAATAAATAATTGAATTTTGCTCGTTGAGGTAATACTTTCATGAGAATTTTGGAACCACTATTTGGTCCCCGAAGTAACAATAATGGTGAATCACGTGTCTGAGATATTTTCGCTTCCTCCTGAATGTTCGGGTTTGGAGAAACTCCAACTTGGCTGGTGAGACACAATTATGGCAATCTGCTTTTGACAACACTATTAAGGAGCATGACTGTTAATTTGTCCAGGAAATGCTCTTCAAATCAACCTGTTCAAAGAACTAAAAATTTTCCTAACCCACGCGCCCTGGCGCAGTCAAATTTGGAGATATCCAGCAGTGAGTTGTTGTTGCTGCTGTCTAGCGTGATTGGTGAGAAATCGTAGATCAATGACCTTGACCATAACCTAAGCTTAGACTAGCGTCGTGCCATTATTAACTAACACAGATGTCGACGTCTGTGTGCTCTTCGCGTGCCTGTGAAATTTATGTGTCTGGTTCATTGTCGATTGAGTTAAACGGAAGGGGCTTTCGATTCGATTCGAAAAAAAACGTACAGATGTGATTCGGCTGTAAACAAGAATAAGGACGTTAATCTATTCAAAATCTATCACATACAGTAACACTTCGTCTTGGAAACTTATTACTTATTAGGCTTTTTTCTTTTTTCCACCTGCCGGGCAGTTTTTTCGGAACACTTTCCGGTATAACTTCTTCACGATGAACACATTGAATGCCACAACAGCCACCAATATCAGCAGCATAACGGCGTACACATCGAGTGAATTGTACTGTAAATATGATAATTCCATTGCGGGTGAACGTAGCTGTGGCGCTCCACCGTGTCGCAGTATATAGTTCACCCAGTAAACGACAGTTTGCCGCGGAGTCATCGGTTGATCTCGCAACCGGTCTGATACTAATTTCGCATTTCTTGCGTATGACGGATCGTTCAGTACCGTGTTGATAGATCGCCCCACCGTTTCCTCGTTGATATCATCGAAATCGAGCCGCAACGCGTATCCAGCCCGCACAGACTTTTCAATGTTCATCATTTGGTCTCCGAAGATAGGTATGCCCACCATTGGTTTGCCGTGGTACAAAGATTCCGTCGTACCGAGGTTACCTCCATGTGTAATGAACAGTTTCACGTTCGGGTGGGCCAACAAGTCACTCTGGGGAACCCAGGGGCTGATTTTCACATTTGCTGGTTTGTTTGGAAGATTTTCGTCCTCGAACTTCCATAAAACACGCTGCTTGAGTTTCCCGAACGCTTTCAGGAAGGCGTCGCGCTTCACAGGAGGGAGATCCTTTGATTTTATGTTGGAGCCCATACAGAAATAGACAACTCCCTCTGTGGCTTCATCAAGATACGTTTGTAAGTCCTTTAAATGAATAAAATTCTTAATTTTGAGTGGTTAAAGGACAACCTCTGACTTACCTTCGGTAACGGTTTTGGATCATCGATTTGAATCCCTCCTACTTCGATCATGTTGGGTGGATATGGTCTAGGACTGCTAAGTGTGAAGTGTTGGTTCAGAAAAACTAGGGAAACATTCTTCATCTGCTGTTCGAAACTTTGTTTAGCATTGGGGAACGCTAAATCGTAGTATTTCTTTTGTCTCGGCAAATAGATCCAGTTATAGTAGATCCGATCGAACTCAGTGAAGGCAGTGTTTATGAACCGTTCCCAAAATGTCATGCGATCGGTATAGCTGAGCGAAAAATGTGCCAAGTGCGACGTCGGATGAGGACATCCGACTAGGTTGTTGGTCCATAGTGAGTTTCCAAATGCGGAAAAGGTGATCAGGTGGGCATCGAAGTGCTGCGCCAATCCATAAAACTGTTCCGCTACGAAGGACTCCAGCAGAACAACGTCGAACTTTTCGTCGGATTTCATAAGACTTACAAGGTTCGGATGCTCCATTGCCAACTCGAACATCCTGTCAGGCATCATTCCGTACATCATCACCAACATTAAAAAAGAAGTCGTGATTCCACCTCGCATTTCAAAAAAGTTGAAAGCAAATTGACCTTGCATGGCTTTTTCCACTAATCCAGTTAGCACGATTTCCCGGTAATTCTTCGGTGGTTTCTTAGAAGCAAAGGCCGTTATCACAGTCACATCGTGGCCAGCATCGGCAAGAACCTTTCCGAAGGCAGTTCCTATGATGTCGTGCGATTTACCTCCCAGCGGCAAGACGGTTAATATTCTAGCACCTTCTGCCAAGGCGACAATAGATATGAACAACAACCCGAGAGCGACTCGTCCGGTCATCATGATGTTCGATTCGATACTGACTTGTGAAGCTGGTGTTACTCTGGTTAATATTGTCGAAATTCCAATCCGTGTTGGACTCAAGTCGGGTCCACAGTAGGTTATGTTTTCGATAACTAGTGGTAACAAAATGTTGCAGATCTACCTAATATTTTCATCTTTGAACCACTGTGCGGAATGATTTGCGTTTTTCGTCGCGCTGGAATTTATTTGCAGACTCACGCCACTGCAGAAGTGTGTGGAGCAGCAAGGTTTTCAACAGTATTGTGAGATATTTTTTGTCTACTGCTTCATCCAAACTGTTTTTATCTTATCATTTTTTCTAAAATTGGGCTCTGTTACGAACATGATAACAGATCCTAATGATCGTTTATCAACCAAAAATTGCACACAAACGTATGGAGCTGACATACGAGACGCTAGTGTATGTTTGCTGTATCTTTGACTAGGGGTAAACAAGGTAAGACCGCCCTGCGGGGTAAGACCGCCCACTGTAGTTTTACTACCAAGTTATAAAATAATTGAAAAATTTCTTTAACGTGTCTATCACAGTATAATTACATAACATTTTGCACGTTTTTCTGTTTTGATAGTGCGCGAACGGTCGCAGAAATAATCAAAACCAACCTTCCAGCTGGCAACCAGTCAATGCGCTATTGTTTTGCGGCAACGGGACATAAGGTTTTTCAGTCTAAAAATCTATTGTTTTGTTCGTGAATATACGTTTAATCGCTTGCCTGAATCTATCTTCTTTCGGGAATATCGAAGGCCGTGAGTAATCTTGTAATTTTGACTACTTTTTCGGTCAAATATGAAAATGTTCCACTGGGGGTAAAGTCGCCCACTATACAAGGGGTAAAACCGCCACGTATCCAACTGCTTGTTGTTTTACTTCAAGACCCAAATGCCTCGACACTACAAAAGGAATATTTACAGGACCAGTAAAGCAACTTCAAGCCACATAAGACATCGATGTTAATCGACCATTTTCGATTTGGTTGAAGCTTTTCTAGTAATATATTTTAACAAGGCTTATTTTTGAAAAAAGTAAACCTGTGTGAAAATGGTGTTAATGAACCAAAATAATTTTAGAGCCATGACGGTTTGTTTGATTGGTATGACGTCTCCGGCAGAATTGAAAATAGTAGTTTTTTACTTCCGAAAAAAATACACACTCTAAAAAAATTAAAGAAAAGATATAAAAATAGAATTAAAAATATATTTTTTTTTCAAATTTATTTGAAAAAACATGTTTTTGCCTGTAAAATCTACAAAAGGTAAGCTAAAATTTTATGGTTGTTGGATCATGGAGTAATAGAAATATTAATAGCTAAATTTTTGTGAAGAATTTTTTTGGACGGTTTGTTTGGTGTATAGAGTCGTTGATAATTTTGTTCTTAAAAAAAAAAAAAAAAACTTAGAAAATTGAAAATATAAATAAACGAAATAATAATTATTAGTATTTTTCTATACATAATAAGTCTTCAAAAGAATCATACAGACAGGTTTAATGAGTTTTAATTTTTAGCTTAAAGATAGGTATATTATGAATTTAATATCTTGAAAACCCCCAATTCTGAAAAATCTATTTATTTTGAAAACCAAAAAAGTTACCTAAACATTGATCTGAACTTGAATAATCAGAAAACAAAATAAGTTGAAACTTAGAATTTTTTTTCAGATTTTTCACAGTGTATATTTTATTTAAAAAGAAAAAAAATACCATCTACAACTTTGTCAGAGACACTATACCGATAAAATCAACCGTTTCGGCCCTAAAAATATTGTTTATCCTCAAAAAATGGTGGGCGATCTTACCCCGCTGGTGGGCGGGCTTACCCGGCATGAAAAAGATCTGCACATGTTCAATGAATTTTTAAAAATTAAAAAAAAGCTGGAAAATAAACAAAAATATTTCAGTTCTTATTTTTTAAATGCGGGTATTGAATAGAAGAACCTCTTAGCGAAGAAAAAATGAAATTGCAGTCGCAACTTTTTTTTCTATAAACAGAATTGCTTAAAGGGGCGGTCTTACCCCGCTTACTCCTATATACTTCTCGCCACCACGTGCAGTTCAATCATATAAAACAGTGACTTGAAATTTTTTACTTACAGCTCCTCAAATACGGTGAAAGACCCCGTTGTAATATATAGCACAGTTTCGCGACGATTGCTTTGGTTTCATCAGTATTATGATATTTTCTGTGTTTTCGACTTTTTGCTTGGATTTTCAAAGCAAGCATTCATTGTTTAATTTTGAATACAAAAAAAAAAAGAATACAAAAAAAAAATATTAGTAGCAGTCAGCATAAACACAAAATTTGCTTATTAAGTCAATACTTTCATCAGAATGAGTATTTGAGCTCAGGAGGATCAAAAAAGTCGAGACACGTATCAGGAATATTTTCGGGTTTAGTGAAACTCCAACTTGGCAATAATACATTGAATCAAAAATAGTCAGCTACAATTACTACTATTCCGATTGCTGCTCAAGTTTTGCTACTTTAATTGTACATAAATAATTTCGATATTTTAAACACTATCAACTAGCATGGATGCCAAACAATTTTTGTTCAGCAAATGTTCTTCTAATAAAACTGTTCAAAGTTATCAAAATATTCCTAACCGACGGCCCAGACGCAGTCAATTTTGGCGATAGTCAGCAGTGAGTTGTTGTTGCTGCTAACTAGTGTGATCGGTGCGACAACCGTGGTTTAATGACTTTGACCATGATGATTTTTATGTGGCTTAGGCCTAGCGTCGTGCTATTAACAAACACAGCGTCGGTGTTTGTATGCTCTTCTAGTGCCTATGAAATACACGTGTCGCTGATTTTTCATTCGATTCCGGTTTAGATACCATTATTATATGGATGAAAGATAAGAGTGGTGTTACTAGAGGAAGTTGCGGGTTGAATTAGTGTGCAACTTTTCACAGTTTATCTATCTTTAAAGTTTTTCAAATAATCTTTTGAAAATCTACTACATAAAATACCACTTCGTTACCGTTAATTAAGCTTCCTTCTGTTTTCGACCAGCTGGACAGCTGTTTCGGAACACTTTTCGGCATAGCTTCTTCGCAAAGAACACATTAGTTGCCACAGTAAACACTAACAGCAACAGCATTACGGCGTACGCATCTATTGAATTGTACTGTAAATAGGATAGTTTTAATGCGGGTGATCGCGGCTGCGGTGCTCCACCGTGTCGCAGCACGTACTCCACCCAGAAGACGACAGTTTGCCTCGGAGTCATCGGTTGATCTCGCAACCGGTCCGACACTAGTTTCGCATTTCTTGCATATGACGGATCGTTCAGTACCGTGTTGATAGCTCGTCCCACCGTATCCTCACTTATGTCATTAAAATTAAGCCGCAATGCGTAACCAGCACGTACGGACTTTTTAATGTTCATCATTTGGTCTGCGAAAATTGGTATTCCCAACAACGGTTTACCGTGGTACAAAGATTCTGTCGTGCCGAGGTTGCCTCCATGTGTAATAAACAGTTTTACGTTCGGATGGGCTAACAAATCATTTTGTGGAACCCAGGTGCTGATTTTCACATTTCCTGGCTTGTTGGGAAGATTTTCGCCCTCAAACTTCCACAGAACACGCTGTTTTAATTTTCCGAACGCCTTCAGGAAGGCGTCTCGCTTTTCAGGTGGGAGATCCTTCGATTTCACGGTGGAACCCATGCAGAAATAAATAACTTCCTCTGTTGCTTCATCGAGATACGTTTGTAAGTCCTTCAAGTAGATAAAATATGATTTAAAATAATTATCGAACGCTGTTGAATTTACCTTCGGTAACGGTTTGGGGTCTTCAATTTGAATTCCACCGACCTCGATCATATTGGGTGGATAAGGTCTAGGACTGCTGAGTGTGAAGTGTTGGTTCAGGAAAACTAGGGAAAAATTTTTCATCTGCTGTTCGAAGCTTTGTTTGGCATTCGGAAACGTTAGATCGTAGTATTTCTTCTGTTTCGATAAATAGAACCAGTTGTAGTAGAATCGATCGAGCTCAGTGAAGGCTGTGTTTATGAAACGTTCCCAAAATGTCATGCGATCGGTGTAACTTAGTAAAGAGTGTCCCAAATGCGACGTCGGATGAGGACATCCGACCAGGTCGTTGGTCCATAGTGAGTTCCCGAAAGAGAAAAAGGTAATCAGATGTGCATCGAAGTGTTGCGCTAATCCATAAAACTGTTCCGATACGAAGGACTCCAACAGAACCATATCAAATTTTTCATCGGATTTTAAAAGATTCACAACGTTCGGATGTTGGATTGCGAACTCGAACATTTTGTTAGACATCATTCCGTACAATATGGCTAACATGAAGGACGAAGCTATGATTCCTCCTCGTATTCCAAAGAATTTTGGCGCATCTGGACTTCCAGAGTTTGTTCCAATAATCCAGTTAACACAATTTCCCGGTGATTCTTCGGCAGTTTTTTCGAAGCGTAAGCCAGGCAGGCAGATCAACAGTGGGTTAAGTTTTTGGTTAATAGTGGTAAATCAAAGTAGCAAAATTACGGTTACTCTGGTTTACGGCAATCCATAAAGTCACTTTTGAACTACTGTGCCCAATGACTTGCGTTTTTCGTCGCGGTGGAATCTGTTGCTGCTGACTCATCGTATTTCAGAAGGGCGTGCAGCAGTAAGATTTCTGCACAGACGATTGAAAACGTGTCTTCAACTATCTGTTACAAAAAACCCTCGCCAACAAAGAGATGCAGAGTACATAAATTCATCTCTTTTTCAGTTGGTGGTCGCTCATTAACCAATACTCTCGCACAAACGCGTGGAGCGAACATGCGAAAGAATTATGTTTACTGTGCTTTGACTATATAATTCTTTTCACCACGTAATGTTCAAATATATAAAACAATGACTCGGCAGTTTAATTATATACAAGCGCCAGGTTTTAACTCACTGATCAACAACACCTCAAATACGGTGAAAGACTCTGTTGTAACGAATAATGCAGCTACGCGACGCGTGCGTCGCACAGTGTGACTAAACTAAAAACTATTATCGAAAATATTTTCCGTGTCATTTTCGGACAAGTTCCTTAAAATGCCCTTTGATATATTGGGGAGATATTCGTTAGAAACGTTATTGAGGAATAAATCACTAAAATAACATCATCTAGACACAAAATGCTAAGTTTGTGTCTTGGTATGGTTGTAGAATTAAAATATTTACTAGCTGATACCCGACCCGCGTTGCTGCATCTTATAGGTTACGTCGATGACCACATATCTAGAAAATGTGTTTTAGTTTCAGGAACATGTTAAGGGGGGATCCTACTCTGGGAGGTCGAAAAATAATGAATTTTAGTGATTTTTTCGAATGTTTAGAGTAAAGTGAAATTTCCGGGTAGTTTGGCTATTGATAAACGTATATTTGAAGATGTATTTTGCATATCGGGTATGCTAATAAAGTGAGTATTACGCTGTTGGCAGCTGGGAACGTGGATGCTCGCTCTAAATCAATACCAAACTGGTGGTAATTTTTTTTCAGCATCCACTGAACCCATTTGGCTAAAATTTTATTCTAGAATGTAAAAATGGATCTTCTAACTTGTTATATAACCGTTTTTGAAAAATCCAAAATTTGCCAAAATAGCGGCCATTTTAGTAAAAAAGTTAGTTATTTTTCATGAAAAATCTCTACTTAAAAAATCATACAACAATAAAAAATTCACATATCGAAAAAAAAAAATTGATCCAAATCGGTTCAGTAAATGCTGAGAAAACCTGACTATCAGTTGAAAAAACATGGTTAAGAGACAAACGCTGCCAACAGCGTAATACTCACAAGATTTGCATCCACGACATGCGAAATACATCTTCAAATATACCTCATTCACTAACCAAAATACTCGAACACTTCATCTTACCCTGAACATCCAAAAAAAAATCACAAAAATTCATTACTTTTCCACCTTCCAGAGTAGGGTTCCCCATTTAACCTAAATTACCCTAATTCAGGTTTTGAAGTAGAATACTTCTCTCAGGAAGTTCGGCTACATAGGGATGTGAAATGAAAATCTAAAACCGAGAAAAGTGAAAAATATGTCCAATTTCAAATGCTAATAAATCGGTTAGTATCCGATGGATTTCCTTCGTTCTTGCAGCAATAGATTGTAAAACCTTCTAAGATTCATCCCAAAATAAGATGATTGTAATTTTATTATTCACACTATTGTACTATTGAAAATAGTCAAGCCTTGTCAAAACGAAAAATTCGACCTCTGATTGGTCGTTATATGCTTGCTTCCCAAGCACGGTCGACAGGATCATAAACCTTGCAATTGAAAACATGCTATTTGGCCTATATAAGAGCCTGTATCAGCCGGAGCCGCTCATAATAGTTCTAGACAGCGACAACAGCAGTCGTCCTTCCTTAGCAGCAGCACTAGCTCTGTGGTTGGTCACCACGTCTCAGGAGCAGCGCGGTTCCTCTCAGCGTGTGTCGCCAGACTGCCATTATCCCCCCGTGTTGGGGCAGCATGAAGATTGGCGTTGGGAAATCAAATTTTGAACATCAAAATGCCTTTTTCAAGGCAAATAAACAAGTCATTGAAAGTTAATAATTTTCGACAACGCAAGCAAGATTCTTTGTTGGATCCTAGCAATTTAAATTTGTCGCACCCGTCTAATTTACTGAAAGTTAAATAGCTTCCACAGTGCATGTTGTCCGTGTATCCTAATTCCTCCACTGTTAGGGCAGTTCAAAGGTTGCGATCAGCAAATAAACAAATAATTGAAGGTTAATAATTTTCTGGCATCAACGCAAGCGGACATTCTGTGCGGGGTGCAATCAAATTCTGTTGTAGTTGTCTAATTTCTACTTTATTCAGTAAACCCCCCACGGTAGGGGCAACGCAAAGGCTGCGATCAGCATAACCGACATTGAATAATAAACTGTCCTGTTAGAACGCATTCACAAAAGCAGTTAGTTCGACTATGCAGAGCTAATATGAAGTCGATTTAATCAATCAGCATCAACAGAATTTCGTCGTCTCCCAGCTGCCAAGTTGCAACATGATGCAACACGCAACAGCGAGCAAACGAAATCGCTTGATGTTACAAACCGCAATAAGATACGGGTTAAAACCGTTGCGTGTGTGAGAGCACCATCGGTGTTTATTCGCTAGATAGAAAAATTAAATGCGAAATGTGGAATAATTCGTCTAAAGAACATTTGGAAATGGTAAAACTGAACTGAAAGGCATGGCCTATTTCGTAGCACCCTTCGGCTATAAAAGAGTGTTTCTGGGAAAACTAGCTACATTTATTAGTCGGAAGGTGAGCTGGATGGACCGTCCGGGTTGCGCCTGTGGCTGCCTTCAAATTACTTCACAAATCACTTGCCCTGTGATTGGTCACCACGTCTCAGGCCTCTGCCTGAAAACGAACGCCAACGCGAGCGATCGGGCGAGATTTTTGCCGTACATCAGCCGGCACTTCCTCTAATGGAAAAGTTGGATCATTTTGTTCAGAAAAATATTACTGTCGGTAATATTACACAGATGCGATTGCATTATATCCGATATGCAATTGAACAATTGTTCTTTTGAGGACAAATAAAACACTTACTTTGAAAAGTTAATAGTTTTCTCAGCGGTAGGTGCAGCCGGTACTTCCATGAGGCGGATGTTATAAGGAAGTAAATGGAAGCAGCACGGCGAAACAGGTCGGGTGTGCTTAGGCGCGCGTCATTTTTCGTTGTTGATATTATTCCCCACATGAAACGACGCGCTTTCGTACGATAGCGGCGGTATAAGCGGTAGATCGTTTGTCAACACTTACTTTAGTAAAGCCGAGTCTAATTTTCAATGTGAAAACACCTTTCTACTGTGATGGCCGTGCGCATTAGGCCTCTGCCAGGCTAAACGCGAAAAGCGGCGCGAAGTTAATGTACACGCCCGGCCGTAGGTTAATGTACAGCCGTAAGTAGAGCTGTGTGAAAGTATTCTACTTCAACCTTGCGGTCGTGGCTTTGCACACAACCCTCCTGTGATTTTTTCGAAAGCGGTTTCAAATGGTGCCAATTTACAGAAAAACACTGTTTCCGAGTCTGTTTCAACTAAAATAAACACGCCCATTCCTTCTAGCCGCATGCTGCTTGACGGTGCACAGTGGTTCGAATTGTATGGCAAGGGCGGTCATAAATCATTTTTTTACAGTATTGCTCTTGAAAACTACTGAAATCAACAGAATTAGGTGTTTTTCGACTATAACAAACTTTTCTGGGACTGCCATCATCCAACTTGTCAAAATTTTCTAGCATTGTCATTATTATGCATGCATAATAGGGTGCCAATCGAATATTGGGAAAAGTTTGACCATTGAATTTCAAAATACGGCAGTTTTCAAAAGTTTTGCCTTCTCGAAAGAAGTCCCTATGCAAAATTTAAGCACAATCTGGTTTCGTTAAGTGAACCCTCAAAGCGATCAAATTTTGATTTTACTTATTTTACGTTATTTTTCTGGAATAACTTCAAAAAAAAAATTGAGATTTTCTCAGGAAACACCCTTATTTCAACACCAAATATCGAAATTCTAATATGAACAAATGTTTAAGAACAAATTTGTAAATTTGAGCTGAATGTACCACAACCCTTTTAAGAAACTATGTAAAAATTATGAAATTCAAACGAAAAAGTAACTATCTTTAGCCGCTTGTCATCGACTAAGATGCAAATATATGTAGCTAAAACTTTTAACAAATCTTTTCTATGTCCTAAATCCTTCGTTCGGTGGTAATTTGGTGATAGTATCTAGCGCAGAACACATTTAAAAGTATACATGAATTTAACTATGAGTGGTGCTCTTTGACTTTTCTACTACGGTCCCCCTTACGACTAATTATGATTACAGTTTATCACATACCTATCAAAACAACACCGCAACAGCATAACAAACCTATTTTCCGAAGGCTTATGATGAAAATAAACAGATGAAGCAATTGAATTTGTTCTACAGCGGATATGTACACAACGTAAAAAAACACGTCCGTTTAAGTTGATTTTGCAAGTGTTAAACACTTTCCCTTATCTCGTGCTCAAAAGTAAACTGTTCATTAAATAGGTCAACAAAAACAGCTCTTCTGCATTCTCAGGTCTATAACCGATCTATTTAATCAATAATAGCCAGAAAACAAAAAAACTTTTTTTCTATTTTTGGCCTATGGGCGAACCACTGTGTGGTGTAGCATTTTGGGACTCCAACAAATAAATGATATTCGCAACCACCAGTCACGCTGTTTGGACCTTGTTTTCGTAAATGAAGACTGTGTTTCACAGCGCACAATGGTCCTGAAACTGAATATAGGAGTAAATTTGAAGTAAATCTAAAGGGATTGCAATATTTTAGAAAAGCTAGAAAAGCTTTCTTCTACAGAATTATTACATATGGTAAAGTGCCTATACAACAAAAATATCAAAAATTGGGGTGGTTTTTTATTTTTTTAAATTGAAGATAGAAGTTGTTATACAATGTTATAGAACCTTTGATTTTAAGCAACTTTTCACGAAACAGTTTTTCTCTAACTCTAAAAATGACCGATTTAGTATGAAAAATCACATGTTTCGCTATAACTTTTTATTTAAATTTTCACATCCAAATTGTTTTTGACCAACTTTCACGGCTTTTTAAGAGTAACAGTTTACAATTCTGACATCGGTAATATCTCAATTCTACTTTAAGTTATTAATGTTTTTCATAAAAAAATATGCCTTTTTCATTTGTTTGTAGTTGTTTTTTGAGCAAACATAAAAAATATTTTTTGATCTCAATTTGAAGGGCACATTTGACTATATGGAGAATCATTTAAAATATATATGTTATATATATATATATATATATATATATATATATATATATATATATATATATATATATATATATATATATATATATATATATATATATATATATATATATATATATATATATATATATATATATATATATATATATATATATATATATATATATATGTTATGTAATATTTGGGTAAATTTAGTTTGAAAACAACCCGAAAATTGTAATAACTTTATTTATTTTGCGTGTCAACGCACACAGATTTACATCTTTGGTGCTTTCTCTCGAAACTAGAAAACATACCTTTGATTGAATCCAAAAAGATCAAAAATCGATCAACTGATTCAAAAGTTATGAATTTTTGGAAATAAAATACATAGAACAAAACCGTTTCTTAGGGTCACCCTATTTCGGGTCACCCAATGTGCTCAATTGTGCTCAAAATTGCAGTGATGAATTTTCGTCGAAAATGATCAAACTCGTAATTTTCATTGGGTCGTTAGTGTGACCATCTCCGATATAGGGGGACTTTGAGAAACGGTTTTATTCTATGTATTTTATTTTCAAAAAGGTATAACTTTTGAACCAGTTGTTCCTTTTTTAATTTTTTTGAATTAAAACCGTTACTACTCAACAAGGAAAGCTAGCCTCAAGGGATGTGTCGCTTTCAGTTTTAAGTATGGATATTTTTTATGTGAGCGAGCAGTCTGTGATATGCGCCACTGAGAGTGTTAAATCTGTTCTTTCGCCTGAACAGGAAGTAGAGTAGTGAGGGGCAAAAGTACACATTGGCCTTTTTGAAACATACGAGCAAAACAAACTAGCAACATTGTATGAATTTCCAGTATTATAACGTCAGTTAAGCACATATTAAACACATAAAATTTCATTTAAATGGTGCGAAGTTATAAAAAAAGTTGTGTTTTGAGCTGTTTCGATCTAATTTTCTTAGTTTTGGGAATAACGATTCTCTTATTCGGAAACTACAGAAATTCGAAAACAACAGAACCTAAAAAACTCTTGTATAATTGCGGTTCGTAGGGTGAATTTGTTTTACCGAAAATATTTTGGTGTATGTCATTAAAATCAAACCAGTTGAAAAACTCATTGTGGGGCAAAAGTACGCATTAAATTTCTGTAAACGTAACGAAAAAATGTGTTTAAGGTCAAATGTCATCCAATATAGATATTTTTGCAACCGGGAAGGTGCCCAGAGATAGGAAAATGGCTCAGACGCCATTTTGAATTCCAAGATGGCAACTTTCGCTTACTAGATAAGAATCTAAAATGGTCGAATACCTCCTAATATTTGTGTTTCCGTAATCGAGATGATGTTTAGAGACAGGAAAACGACTTCAAACACCACTGAGGACCCCAAAAGGCGACTTCCGGTTTCTTAAATACAACAAAATTTTACCAAATTCCGGGCAATATGGTTATTTTTGAAACCGGAATGCTGCCCAGAGACCATAAAATGACCTTAGACGCCATTTTGGATTCCAAGATAGTAACTTCCGGTTTCTCGGAAACAACCAAAAATAGTCGAATATGTGTATTTCTGTAATTTGAATGATGCCCTGAACTCGGAAATCGACTTCAGACTCCATTCTCAAATCCAATATGGTGACTTCCGGTTCGTATAAAGTCGTTTTCAGGTCTCGTGACATCACTCCGACTCCAAAAGTACTCATAGGGTTATATTCGTCAATTTTGTATATATTGTCCGGAAACCGGAAGTCACCATCTTAAGTTTAAAAATCGCGCTTAGAGTTGATTTGGGATCTCTGCGCATCATCCCGATCCTTGGAATACCCATATTGGGCGGTATTCGGTCATTTTAGGTTGTTTTACGCAAACCGGAAGTCACCATCTTGGAATTCAAAACAGCATCTGGTATCGTTTGAATGTTTCTGGATAGCATCCCGATTCTGAAAGTACTCATATGGGGCGGCATTTTGTCAATTTTTACTGTTTTCCGCAAATCGGAAGTCACCAATTTGAATTCAAATATATCTCTGGAGTTGATTTTTGATCTCATCTTCAATTCGATTCCAAAAATTCTCATAATTGGCGGCATGCGACCATTCATGACTATTTTTGTAAACCTGAATTCTCCATTTGGGAATACTAAATGGCGTCTAGGACCGTTTTTGGGTCTCTGAGCATCATCCCGGTTCCGAAAATACTCATATTGCAGCGGTTCTCAACCTGGGGTACGCGGAAGCCGTTTGATACGGTTAATTATTCCATTCTCTCGTTCAAGTTAGAGAAACTTATCTAGTATAAAACTGAAAAGGGTTGAACAAGTGAAAGATCTTGGTGTAATACTGGATAAAAAACTAACATTCAACCCCCAAATCTCTGCTGCTATTGATAAATCAAATCGTTAGTTGGGTTTTATATTTAAAATCGCTCGTGAATTTGCAGACCCGCTCTGCTTTAAAGTGCTGTACTGTGCACGTTAGAATTCGCCTGTACCGTATCGTTATCAAGCAGTTTGGATAAACAGATTAGAAAGTGTCCAACGAAAATTCTTCGGTATGTTTTGCGAAACCTTGCTTGGAATGACCCGCTGAATTTGCCGCCTTACAAAGACCGCTGCCGCCTGTTGGGCAAAAAAAAACCGTTATCAACATTGTCGAGTGTCACAAGCCGTATTTGTCTGCACATGTATATTATAATGTCATCCCGGTCATGTATTTATATTCCCTTTGTTGATAATTGAATTAGTGTGAAACTTCGTACAACTTTTTGAAGATTTATGAGTAAATTATCTTTCAATTATTTCATTTAATCTACTCAACTTCTATCACATTAGATAACATTTCGCCTTAGGAATTAACATATTAGACTTTCTTCTCTTTTCCACCAGCCGGACAACTCTTTCGAAACACTTTTCGGTATAACTTCTTTACGAAGAAGACATTAGTTGCCATAATAACCACTAACAGCAACAGCATAACGGCGTACACATCGAGGGAATTGTACTGTAAATAAGATAATTCCATTGCGGGCGAACGCAGCTGCGGTGCTCCACCGTGTCGCAGCACGTAGTCCACCCAGAAGACGACAGCTTGCCTCGGAGTCATCGGTTTATCTCGTAACCGGTCCGACACAAGTTTCGCATTTCTAGCGTATGACGGATCGTTCAGTATCGTATTGATAGCCCGTCCCACCGTTTCTTCACTTATGTTTTCAAAATCGAGCCGCAAGGCGTATCCATTCCGTACGGATTTTTCAATGTTCTTCATTTGGTCTCCAAAGATAGGTATTCCCACCATCGGTTTACCGTGGTACATGGATTCCATCGTGCCGAGATTGCCTCCATGTGTAATGAACAGTTTCACGTTCGGATGGGCCAACAAATCACTCTGGGGAACCCAGGGGCTGATTTTCACATTTGTTGATTTGTTGGGAAGATTTTCGTCCTCGAACTTCCACAAAACACGCTGCTTCAGTTTGCCGAACGCCCTCAAAAAGGCGTCTCGCTTAACAAGTGGGGGATCTGTTGATTTTATGTTGGAACCCACGCAAAAATAGACAACTCCCTCTGTGGCATCATCAAGAAATGTTTGTAAGTCCTTCAAACAGATAGATTGTTGCTCTAAAATTTCGGGCAGTCAAATGACACCATTTTGACTCACCTTCGGCAATGATTTTGGATCATCGATTTGAATTCCTCCAACTTCGATCATGTTGGGTGGATAAGGTCTAGGACTGCTGAGTGTGAAGTGTTGGTTCAGAAAAACTAGGGAAACATTTTTCATCTGCTGTTCGAAGCTTCGTTTGGCATTCGGAAACGCTAAATCGTAGTATTTCTTCTGTGTCGGCAAATAGAATCGTTCGTAATAGAACCGATCAAACTCAGTGAAGGCAGTGTTTATGAACCGTTCCCAAAATGTCATGTGATCGGTATAGTTGAGTAAAAAGTGTCCCAAGTGCGACGTTGGATGAGGACATCCCACTAGGCCGTTGGTCCATAGTGAGTTTCCGAAAGCGGAATACGTAATCAGGTGAGCATCGAAGTGTTGCGCTAATCCATAGAATTGCTCTGCTAAGAAGGACTTCAACAGAACAACGTCATATTTTTCGTCAGATTTCAAAAGATTTGCAACGTTTGGATGTTCCATTGCTAACTCAAACAAAAAAGTAAGTAAAAAGTGTCCCAAGTGCGACGTTGGATGAGGACATCCCACTAGGCCGTTGGTCCATAGTGAGTTTCCGAAAGCGGAATACGTAATCGGGTGAGCATCGAAGTGTTGCGCTAATCCATAGAATTGCTCTGCTAAGAAGGACTCCAACAGAACAACGTCATATTTTTCGTCAGATTTCAAAAGATTTGCAACGTTTGGATGTTCCATTGCCAACTCAAACATCCTGCCAGGCATGATTGCGTACATCATCACCAACATAAAGAAAGAACCTAAGACTCCGCCCTTCCAATCGAAAATGTTCGGTGCAGCTTGACCTTCCATAACTTTTTCTAGCACTCCAGTTAGCACGATTTCCCTGTAATTTTTCGGCAGCTTTTCAGAAACGTAGGCCGTTATCACAGTCACATCATGGCCAGCAGCGGCAAGCACTCTTCCGAAGGCGGTTCCTATAATGTCGTGCGAATTTCCACCAAGGGGCATGATGGTTAGTATTTTAGCGCCCTCTGCTAAGGCGACAATTGATATGAACAACAACCCGAGGGCTACTCGTCCGGCCATCGTGATTATCAATTCAATACTGTCTTGTGAAGCAGGTGCCGCTCTGGTGAAACTGTCAAAATTCCAATCAGTGAGGGATTCGAGACGGGATCACAGTTGGTTAAATTGATGATAAATAGCGGCAATTTCATGTAGCTGAGCTATTTTAAATTCAATCGTTAATGTTTCTTTATTTCTTATTTCGAGCCACTGTGCCTAATGATTTGCGGTTTTAGTCGCGGTAGACTCACGTTATTTCAGAATTGTGTCTAGGGGGCCATCCACATACCGCGTGGACAGATTTTTGACGATTTTACCCCCCTGGTGGACAAATGCCCATATGTTTTTTGTTTTTTTTTTGCAAGGACCGTGGACATTACACAACCCCCCCCCCTCCCAAGCTGTCCACGTCGTATGTGGATGGCCCCTAGTGGCATTGTGAGATATTCTTTATCTACTGCCCAATTCAAACTTGTCATATCGTTCCTGTACGGAGGGCTGAAAACGTGTCGTCAGATAGGTGTTGAAGATGTCTTCGAAAAAAATGCAAGTTACTTGAATTATTCGTTATAAGAAAAATATATTAAAACAAATTAAATTACTGATTTGTGAGCCTAATGGTAAGGATAATGCAAAATAAGAATTATTACCAAATACTTCTAATATTTCGAAAGTAATTAAAGAAAAGTAATTTAAGTGCATTGTGATCTACAACGGAGGTTACACTGTCGCTTTTCTTACAACTGGGATCTTCGCGCTATCATTTGTTATAAGCATGATAACAAATCCTGATGATCGTTCATCAACCGATTCTCGCACATAAACGTGTGAAGTAAATATACGAAAAGCTAATGTGTGTTTGTTGTGTCTTTGACTATATACTTTTCTGTGCCACATGAAGTTCAATACTGCCGCTCATGGCAAGTCCGTCCCAATTGCATTTTTGTCAATTTTGAGTTTATTTATGGAATCAATTCCTTTTTATATCTACTTTCGATAAAACAAATATTGTTGAATACTTCGTTCTGAGAAACTATGAAAAAAATTGCAGGTCAGTTTGTCCCTCAGCAAAAGTGATCGCAAGTCGGGCCCATTGCAAAAATCTTCGCAATTTAACCCCACAGCCAATAATGATTATGAGAAATGTGATATTTACCACAACTTTTGGTCTTCAGGTTTAGAATTGGATGTACCAAGTGATATTCGATAGGAGGTTTGATTGAATTTTACGCGTTCTACATCGTGTGGCTCTAGCTGATAGTACAATGTTTTCATCAAGACAAAGTTTCCACCAGTACCTAGCTTCTTTCAGCTGTTGTTTGTTGACGGTGAACGCTTTAGGTGTGTCACTATATTGTTGGTTAAAGCATTCTTTAGTAAATACTACTTTTCGTATTTTATCCGTATTTTATGTAAAGACGTGGGCAAGAATTGCTCAATTATTGTCGTGAATTTCGTTCTGGAGAATTTGTCAGGCATATCAAATACTTCGGTAGGCTACTTAGCTGTATTTTAACGGAGCAAACATTTTCCTAAGCTATAGGTGTTCTTTCATATTAGCTTCCACTGCTACGTGGAAGCTGTCCGCCGTCACGAATGTGTGACCGCTCTCAGAAAAATTTAAAACAAGTTCCTACACCTAAACTGATTTCGAATTTATCAGTAGTATAAAATGTAAAAACAAAATCTAATTTTATTTTGAGCGGCGCATATATATTGTGTTATGCTTCTCACAAAAAACTTGTTCAATGAAGCACGAGGGAAGGTCATTTATGAATTGACCAGCGATTTGCAGTAGTTTGTTTTTCATCACCGGTCGTAGCTGGCTATGGGACTGACTTGCTATCATTCTGGCTACGTACCCTAAAAGTAATCGCATGTGAGTCCCAGCTTATGATTTTTAATAAATTTTAATCCAATTTCGGTGTGTATGCAAGTTTTATGATGCAAAAGTGTTAGATTGTCATTGCAGTACTAAATTCTGTTGGTGGTATTGATTGAAAAAGCATTTGAGTGCAAAATTTCACCTAAAGTGTTACAATTTTTAATTGCTGTTTTCTCATCAGCACCAAAACGCAAATGGGACGGACTTGCTATGAGCGGCAGAATAGCACTTCAAACACGATGAAAGATTCATTCGTAGTAAACAACACAGTTTCATGATGTTTGCTTTGGTTTCATTAGTAATTTGATGCTTACCGTGCTTTTTACTTCACACTTCAAGTAAATGGTATTCGCAATGCTCTCACTAATATAAGCATGGACAATTATTCCACCTTTAACGGTATAATCTTATAAGAACAAACGAAATACATATAAATGTTAATAGCAGCCGGTCCATACACAAAATTTACGATCGGAGCGGAACCGTAGATAAATGACCTTGACCATAATAAATTCATGGCTTAGGCTTAGAATAGCGTCGTCGTGCCGTCAACGAACACAGCGTCGATGTCTGTGTGCTCTTCGAGCTGCTAATGAAATACACGTGTCTGGTTGCTGACTGTCGTACTAATCGAAGGGTTTTAACTGTTTTCGATTTAGATACCGTTCTTGTGTGGATGAAAGATAACAGCGGTACCTAAAACTTTTTATAAGTTTATTAGTAAACTCTCCTTTAAGTAATTCTTTTAATCTTTTAAAATTAACAACATAAAATAACACTTCGCCTTAAAAACTAACGATTTAGGCTTTCTTCTCTTTTCCACCAGCCGGGCAACTCCTTCGGAGCACCTTCCGGTATAGCTTCTTCACAATGATCACATTAGTTGCCACAATTACCACTAAAAGCAACAGCATTACGGCGTACACATCTATTGAATTGTACTGTAAATAAGATAATTCCATTGCGGGTGAACGCAGCTGCGGTGCTCCACCGTGTCGCAGCACGTATTCCACCCAGTAAACAACGGTTTGCCTCGGAGTCATCGGTTGATCTCGCAACCTATCCGAAACTAATTTCGCATTTCTCGCATATGATGGATCGTTCAGTACCGTGTTGATAGCTCGTCCCACCGTATCCTCACTAATGTCATCGAAATCAAGTCGCAAGGCGTAACCAGCACGTACGGACTTTTCAATGTTCAACATTTGGTCTCCGAAGATCGGTATTCCTACCATCGGTTTACCGTGGTATAAGGATTCCGTCGTGCCGAGGTTACCTCCATGTGTAATGAATAGTTTCACATTCGGATGGGCCAACAAATCATTTTGCGGAACCCAGGGGCTGATTTTCAAATTTCCTGGCTTGTTGGAAAGATTTTCATCCTCAAACTTCCACAGAACACGCTGCTTTAGTTTGCCAAACGCTCTCAGAAAGGCGTCTCGCTTCACAGCTGGAAGATCCTTTGATTTTAAGTTAGAACCCATGCAAAAATAGACAACTCCTTCTGTAGCTTCGTCAAGATACGTTTGCAAGTCCTTAAAATAGACAAGATCTTAAATTTTGAGTGGCTGAAGGGCAACATTGCAACTAACCTTTGGTAACGGTTTTGGGTCATCGATTTGAATCCCTCCTACTTCGATCATGTTGGGTGGATATGGTCTAGGACTGCTAAGTGTGAAGTGTTGGTTCAGGAAAACTAAGGAAACATTTTTCATCTGCTGTTCGAAGCTTTGTTTAGCATTGGGAAACGCTAAATCGTAGTATTTTTTCTGCGTCGGCAAATAGAACCAGTTGTAATAGATCCGATCGAATCCAGTGAAGGCTGTGTTTACGAATCGTTCCCAAAATGTCATGCGATCAGTGTAGCTGAGTAAAAAGTGTCCCAAGTGCGACGTTGGATGAGGACATCCGACGAGGCCGTTGGTCCATAATGAGTTTCCGACAGCGGAAAAGGTAATCAGATGTGCATCGAAGTGTTGTGCTAATCCATAAAACTGTTCGGCTACGAAGGATTCCAACAGAACTACATCAAACTTTTCGTCGGATTTCAAGAGACTCACAACGTTTGGATGCTCCATTGCCAACTCGGACATCCTGCCGGGCATCATTCCGTACATCATCACCAACATAAAAAAGGAAGCTATAATTCCTCCTCGCATTTCAAAAAAGTTAGGAGCACCTTGACCTTCCATAGCTTTTTCTAGCAATCCAGTTAGCACGATTTCCCGATAATTCTTCGGCAACTTCTTAGAAGCGTAGGCCGTTATCACAGTCACATCGTGGCCAGCACCGGCAAGCACTTTTGCGAAGGCAGTTCCTATGATGTCGTGCGATTTACCACCCAACGGCATGATGGTCAGAATTCTAGCGCCTTCTGCCAAGACGATAATTGATATGAACAACAACCCGAGAGCTACTCGTCCGGCCATCTTGATGGTCAATTCAATACTGTCTTGTTGAGCTGGTGTCGTTTTGGTAAATATTGACAAAACTCCAATCGGTGTGGGACGAGAGGCGGGCCCACAGTGGGTTATGTTGTCGGTCAGTAGTGGTAAATTAGTGCTAAACTATCAAAAATCTTGTTAATATGGGTAAAATGTGTGCATTTATATAAAGAAAAATTTGTATCAAAAACGTGAAAATAAAATGACACATTGGTCATCTTTAAGCCACTGTGCGTAGTGATTTGCGTTTTTTCGTCGCGGCAAATCTCATTACTGCTAATTCACGCCCCTTCAGAAGTGTGTGAGCAGCGAGAGTGTCGTGAGATATTCTTTACCTACTGTCCAATTTATAATGTTCCAATGGTTGAATGATCCGTATAATTGGAGTCATTCTTTCGGAAACTGGAACTTGTACCCTGTTATTTGTTATCGGCGCGTGATAACAGGTTCTAATGGTCGTTCATCGACCAATACTCTCACATAAATGTATGCAGTAGCGATGTGAAGTTTAATTATAGAAAACAGCGGCTGGCCGCTCGACGAGAGCCAAAATTGAACTCTCTTATCAACAGTGCCTCAAATACGATAAAAGACTCTGTCGCAATGAATTACGCAGTCGCAAGACGTTTGTTCCGGCATCATCAGTATTGTGATATTTCGCTTTATGTAATGATGGTACAGGATAAGAATTTCGGGTGGAGATTGTGCAATAGGATTTTTGTTTTATTTGATAAATATTGAAATTATAACTACTCCTTGATGATTATTCCAATTTTTTTTCCATAAAAACATAACTTATAAATGCTCTGAGTACGGCAAATCTCAAGAAATATTTTTATAGAATTTGTAATGTTGACTCCATTAGCGTATTCTATCAAAAGCCCGACTATTTGGATTTTTATGCATGTTGAATTCTAGCGTAGCGTTCTTATGTTCTGCCAATAAACAACCCCTTTCGAAATAGTCAAAACGGCCCAGCCGCAGTCGATTTTGAGGTTATCCAGCAGTGAGTGGTTGTTGATGCTGAACAGTGTGACCGGCTCAGAATCATGGGTCAGTGACCTTGACCATAATGATATTTTTATGGTTAATGCGTAGTCAGCGAAGGAAAAAAATCACCTCTAGCGATTAATGAATACATATAAAACAAGCCTAGGATGCGTTGACATCGTCGTAAGTATGCGAACAACAAAGTATCGGTGCTGGTGCACTCTTTTTGCTTTCCTCTTTACGATATATTTCTATTCATTAGTGTACCTACGTGGTGTAGTTCTCAATGTGCACAACTCGGTATATGAAGTTATTCGTCTCTGTTACAGAGAGCGATCAGAACTTGTTATATCCTTATTCTTCAGACTCATGAAGATGATTTTTTGTCGGAAAAAGAAAGAAAATGACATTGTATGCTCTCCTACTCTCGCTTAAACTCAATCGCTGCCGAAGTACTCCCTTCCCCCACACATTCCCTCTCACCGCACCACACCTCTGCTGCTGTTCAGGCGACATGATTTTCTCCTGTTGCTATCCTTTTTTCCCGTAACTACCGGCCTATGGAGAGACAAACGCAACGATCAAATCGCTTCTCAGAGCGGATGTAGTCTAGTCATGTGTTTGTTTCCTCCCAGAAACCTATGCACCCTATCATCATTTCATTATTGTCGTTTTCGTTTTCGCGGTGTACTACACTTTTTCCGTGCTATACTTTGCAGCTTCAAATAAAACATTTTCAGTGTCATTGCATTGGTATGCGTAATAATGGGTTAGCTGTCAATTCGTTTTGTTTTGGTCATAATCGCATTCGTCATTTTGTCTCGTTTCCATTTCATATGTCAATCTCGCAAATGTGCTGAGAAAAAATTTATCTGACACTTTACCACGTGAAACGAAAACCAAAACAAACCAGTTTTGACACATACGTGTAACTTCCTACAGCACACTCTGCTTTTTTCGGGTGTCATCAGTGACAGAAAAAGTGTAGGGGGAGACAAAAAAGGGTAACACGAAAAATCAAATAAAACATTTTCGGTGTCAAAAGTGTCATTTGAGTGTCATTTGAGTGTAGTACACCGCGAAAACGAAAACGTCATATGGGTTGAGAGGATTCGAGTTTAGTCCCGGCCTGTACACTTCGTGAAGTGCACATATGATGAATAAACGAGGATTGCATCATATTCGTTTCGTTTCCATCCAAGGGAATGGTATGGTAGCCTTCAAGCGTTACGAACATCTATTTCTGTACCGTTTGTCCCAAAACTACTTTTTCTGCTGTCACAGCTTGCTTCAAAACTCAAAAAAATTTTTGAGAAATTGCTCAAAAGAAATCGCTCAAAACTGTTTGATATGCTGATCAATAATTGCAGTCAACATTTAGCCGGTTTGCCCGAATCAACATAAGATAAGGGTAAACTGCCCATTTTTCGGGTGCCAGTGCCAGTGATGTTGGTAACGCGTCAAATGTATGGTAGCTGACAGCGATGCCATTCCCGTGTTTCCATCACAGTACCATTAACAAATCCCGCGTTGATGTCTGTGTGCTCTTTAAGTGCCAATGAAATGCACGTGTTTGGTTGCTGACATTTAGCACTAATCGATTCGTTTTTATCGAATGTGATGAAAGATAAGAGTGGAATTCAATGGAAGCTACGGTTGAACTATTGTGTAACTTCCCACAGTTTTTCATAGCTTCATGAGTGCTCTATTTTTAAACCAATTTATTCAATCTACCTAAATTCTATCACATAAAATAACACTTCCCCTAAGGAACAAGCGTATTAGGCTTTCTTCTGTTTTCCACCAGCTGGACAACTCTTTCGGAACACTTTTCGGTATAACTTCTTCGCGAGGAACACATTAGTTGCCACAATAACCACCAACAGCAACAGCATTACGGCGTACACATCGAGTGATTTGTACTGTAAATAGGATAATTCCATTGCGGGTGAACGTAGCTGCGGTGCTCCACCATGTCGCAGAACGTATTCCACCCAATAAACGACGGTTTGCCGCGGAGTCATCGGTTGATCTCTCAACCGGTCCGACACAAGTTTCGCATTTCTTGCGTATGACGGATCGTTCAGTACCTTGTTGACAGCCCGTCCCACCGTTTCCTCACTAATGTCATCCAAATCGAGTCGCAAGGCGTATCCAGCACGTACGGACTTTTCAATGTTCATCATTTGGTCTCCGAAGATCGGTATTCCCACCATCGGTTTACCGTGGTACAAGGATTCCGTCGTGCCGAGGTTACCTCCATGTGTAATGAACAGTTTCACGTTCGGATGGGCCAACAAATCACTCTGCGGAACCCAGGGACTGATTTTTACATTTCCTGGCTTGTTGGGAAGATTTTCGTCCTCAAACTTCCACAAAACACGCTGCTTCAGTTTTCCGAACGCCTTCAAGAAGGCGTCTCGCTTCACAGGTGGGAGATCCTTTGATTTTATGTTGGAACCCATGCAGAAATAGACTACTCCCTCCGTGGCTTCATCAAGATATGTTTTTAAGTCCTTCAAACAGATAGAATGTTGGTTTAAAATTTAAAGCAGTCCACACACACTATTTTGACTTACCTTCGGTAACGGTTTTGGATCATCCATTTGAATTCCTCCGACTTCGATCATGTTGGGTGGATAAGGTCTAGGACTGCTTAGTGTGAAATGTGTGTTCAGAAAAACTAGGGAAACATTTTTCATCTGCTGTTCGAAGCTTTGTTTGGCATTCGGAAACGCCAAATCGTAGTATTTTTTCTGCGTTGGCAAATAGAACCAATTGTAGTAGATCCGATCGAACTCAGTGAAGGCAGTGTTTATGAACCGTTCCCAAAATGTCATGCGATCGGTGTAGCTGAGTAAAAAGTGTCCCAAGTGCGACGTTGGATGCGGACATCCAACTAAGCCGTTAGTCCATAGCGAGTTTCCGAATGCAGAAAACGTAATCAGATGTGCATCAAAGTGTTGCGCTAATCCATAGAATTGCTCTGTTATGAAGGACTCCAACAGAACAACATCAAATTTTTCATCAGATTTCAAAAGATTCACAACGTTCGGATGCTCCATTGCTAACTCGTACATCTTGCCAGGCATCATTCCGTACATCATCACCAACATAAAGGATGAACCTATAACTCCGCCCTTCCAATCAAAAAAGTTCGGTGCACCTTGACCTTCCATAGCTTTTTCAAGCAATCCAGTTAGCACGATTTCTCGATAATTCTTCGGCAGCTTCTTAGAAGCGTAGGGCGTTATCACAGTCACATCGTGGCCAGCACCGGCAAGCACTCTCCCGAAGGCGGTTGCTATGATGTCGTGCGATTTACCACCGCTTGGCAAGATGGTTAGTATTCTAGCGCCTTCTGCCAAGGCGACAATTGATATGAGCAGCAACCCGAGAGCTACTCGTCCAGCCATTGTGATGGTCAATTCAATACTGTCTTGTTGAGCTGGTATCGCTCCGGTAAATATTGACCGAATTCCAATCGGTGTGGGACTCGCGAGGTGTCCTCACATTGGGTTATGTTGTCGGTCAGTATTGGTAAATTAGTGCTACTAAACTATCAAAATCAGGATAATGTGGGTAAAATGTGTGCATATTCTTAGAACCAAATTATGTAACAAAAAGTGGAAACATTGGTCATCCTAGCGCCACTGTGCGTTTTTTGTTCGTTGCCTGAAATACGGTGAAAGACTCTGACACAATGAATAACGCAGTTGCACGACGTTTGCTTTGGTTTCATCAATATTATGATATTTCGCGTGCTTGGTTTAAGCTTGATGTAGCGATGTGATATTTATGGAACAAGATAAGAACTTCAGGTGTTGATTGTGCAATAGGATTCTTGTTTGATTTTATATATCTGTATAATGGATCTGGATAATGATTCCTCCTTCAGATTTGAACTCTTCTTTCTTGCGAGACTGTATTGATATTTAAATCATGATCAGTGCCTAATGATGTCATAAGAGTAAATGGCGACCGTGACCGTCCCACTTGTTGCCAATTGACCTTATATTTCCAAAAGGTGCAGCTAACTTTTATCATAAAAAATCTTTAAGATACTTCTTCGTTGGCACTAGGGAAAGGGCTGATAACTGCACTAATAGCTCATCGGTAATTGGTCTTGCAGTTGAGATTAACAGCTGGGCGTTTTCCTGCTGTTATTCTCCACCATGAGACTCGCTTATCGAGAACGACAAACGCCAACAGTAATTGGAGATATATATGGAAAACAAATAACTGGATCGTTTTCGTTATCAATCTCATTTATGTTGCCATTTATACTAGCCCTAATACAGAAGGATTATAAAATAACCAAATTTTATTTTATAATTTGTTGTGAGTGTATCACAATTTTGAGCAAAAGTTTGGACTGCAATGATGAAATCATTGACGAATGCCGGTAACAGTGTTACCGTCATCTCTCCCTATCTTTCGAAGAAAAAAAAACTGGATAATTATCGGGAAGTTGTTTTCAACAGTAGTCTGCGTAGGGTCCGCAGATCGTCTTCCACCTGGTCGATCCACCTTACCCGCTGTTGACCAGAGCGTCCTCCGGAGACCAAAGTATGCGCGATTTCTTGCCATAATGCGTCGATGAATTTCTCTGCCAATATCGTTGTCGGCAGTTACCAGTGAGCCCAGGTAGACGAACTCGTCGACCACCTCGATTTTATCACCACCAACTTGAACTCGAGGTGGGAGATTATCACTGTCACTGTCTTCTCGCGAACCCCTCCGTTTCATGTACTTTGTCTTCGATGCATTGATGACCAGTTCAATTTTTTTGGCTTCGACCTTTAGTCCGATGTACGTATCCGCCTTCTTCACAAAGGTTCGAGCCACAATGTCGATATCGTCGACGAAGTTAAAAAGCTGAACCGAGTTTTGAAACATCGTGCCACTCGTATTGATCCACGTTTTTCTAATGTCACCTTCCAGGGCAATGTTACATAGTAGGCACGAGAGACCATAATCTTGCCTTAAACCTCTTCTAGTTTCGAAAAGGCTCGAGAGTGCCTCCGATACTCAAACGACACCATCGTCGCCTTGACCAATCGCGTTAGTTTGCCCGAAAATCTGTAGTCGTTCATAACTAATTTGCCATAGCTGGTCTCGATCGATTATGTCGTATGCCGAAATGAAATCGATGAATAGATGATGTGTGGGCACGTTGTATTCGCGGCATTTCTGCATAACCTACCGAACCGAGAATACCTGATCCGTGATGGCACGGGCACCCATGAATCCCGCCTGGTGCCCCACGAACTTCTTCGCAAATGGAGAAATCGACGGCAGAGTATTTGGGAGAGAACCTTGTAAGCGGCGTTTATCAGATTGATTGTCCGGTAATTGCAGCATTCCAGCTTGTTGCTCTTTTTGTAGATGGGACACATAATACCTTCCATCTACTCCTTCGGCACTCGTTCTTCCTCCCAAAACTTGGCAATGAGCCAGTGCGCGGCTCTAACCAATGTTTCTCCACTGTATTTCAACAGCTCGCTGGGAAGTTGGTCCACTCCAGCAGCTTTATTGTTTTTCAGCCGGCCAATCTTCTCATCCACCTCCAGGAGATCGGGGGCTGGAATCTTGTTTTCTTCTACTGGTGCACCAATATCAATTGCCATACCATCTTTCGATTACCTCACACTCGTCCGTAAGGAGGTTACCTTCCAAGCTCTTGCACATATCGGCTTGCAGCACGTGGCCTTGTTCAGCTCCTCCTAGAACTTCTCAGTGTTGTTAGCTTGGTACAGTTCTTCCATCGCTACGCGATCTCCGTTTTTATGTTATTGCTTCTTCGTTCGGTAGACTGAGTTTTGGTCGTTCTGTGTTCGTCGGTAACGTTCCACGTTCGCTCTCCTACGATAGGTACGAACGTTAATGGAGTCGGCGAAGAACCTTCCGTCGGTTAGGACGTGGTTGATTTGATTTTTTGTATGTTGGTCGAGTGATCTAAAGAAAGTAATTCGGACTACCATACAACGGGGGCTGCAAAGTTCACGCGCCGATAGCCATTATCATTAGGTACGGCGTGCATTTATGTCCCCAATGACGACTTTCACGTCCCGTCACAGGCAGTTATCGTAGACCTGCTCCGACTGCGTATAGAACGCTTTCTTCTTGTGTGCAGTTCACGTTGATGATGCTGTTGTTGAAGCACTTATCAGTACTATGAAGTCAGTTCCCAGCTCGCTGGGGTGCAATAACTCTGATTAAAATTAAAAATTACCTGCCCGATACCAGCTTTTCCATACCTTCTGTTCTGTCAAACAAAGTTCCTGCAGTGCTACGACTTCGAAGTTGCATGGATGTAGCTCATCGTAGACACTGATCAGCCGCTTCTAACATGAAGAACAGACGCTGTTTTGAGCCACACCATCTTGGTGAACAGACGCTTGGGTTGGCGAAACATTTCCTCTACCGCCAAAGTATGGTGCCAATGATTGCGTCGTACCTTCTCACTTAGCTATTGTCGGACGACAGCATTACCAAGGCAACACCAACCAGTTGTGTCCATGTTTCAACTAGCTATTGTAATTATATGACTCATATGATGCATGCCATAGGAAGTTGTGAGGACAAGAGCTAAGTTTGAGCTAAGTTGAGCTAAATCTCAGCTTGTTATTCAATGCACACTGGGCCAGAAATAAAATCTAGCGGAACGAAATTAATAGCGCTCTTAGGGTTTGACCAATAGGATTCCGATCTTCTACAAAGTTTCTTGGTATAGTTAGGGCGTCATTTTGGATGTTTGAATTGGTTCTGAATTGAGCCGCAAAGGTGGCGTGCGATGCCAACTTCTTTCCCTTACACGCTAGAGCTTTGCGGTATTCGACAAAGTTGTAGATCTCTAAATTTCTCTTAAATCTCTAAATTTCTTTTGAATTTTAAAAGTATTCTTCAAAAACTCGTAAATTTCAAATAAAATTTAAGTGACAGAAATTTTGTTTCTTCCACAAAGTTGCATAAAATTTTCTAATCTGAAACTTTGTCGAAAACTGCAAAACTCTAGCGTGCAAGAATAAAAAGTTGGTGTCGATGCGCCATCTCTGCGGCCAAATCGCGAACTAAACTGAGTGTCAAGTTGAAGTTCTTATTACACTGAGAAACTTTGCTGAAGAATGCACATAGGTTTAATAGAGTATCAGAGTACTGGACCGTAGATTCCATGCAATAAATACATAGCAATTGTATTTTTATATGAAACCTATGGTTATATTCAAACTGAAATGTCACAAACACACCAAAAAACACTTCTTTCAAATTTACAGAAAATAAAGATTTTTTGATGGAAAATCATGGTTTGCGAATACTTGCTACCCGCTAAGATATCTACTTCACAAAATTATGTATTTTTTTCAAATTTTGTGTATTATTTTCACTTAAGTACTTCAGAAACTTCTGTAATCAGAAGAAAACGACGTAATTATTGAATTTCTATCGAGAAAAAAAAAGTAAGAAATTATTTCGAGTGAATTCATAAAATTATCAAAGTAAAGCGTGAAATTCAGACAAAATTTATAAAAACTCGTAGATCTCTGAAACTTGAATAATTAGAAATTTTGTATATTCTGTAAAGTTTCATGAAATTTAGAGATCTACAACTTTGTCGAAAACTGCAAAGCTCTAGCGTGTAAGGGAAAGAAGTTGGTATCGCAACGCCACCTTTGCGGCTAAATTCCGAACCAATTCAAACATCTAAAATGACGCCCTAACTATACCAAGAAACTTTGTAGAAGATCGGAAACCGATTGGTCAAACCCTAAGAGCGCTATTAATTTCGTTCCGCTAGATTTTATTTCTGGCCCAGTGTGCAATGTAACACCCAGGTCCCGTATCAACCCGATCAATAGTGTTCGAATCAATAGTTGAATTCCACCGCAGTTTGGCGACGCTTAAAGAAGATAATTTTACATTTCTTTATATTCATCCCATTTTTGGCACACCGTCCACCCCTTTTTGTCACGCCACAGCTGGAGTATGTCGATATCAACTTGCAGGAATGCACTTTCCAGAACGGAAGAAGTTACTCAAAAGATTTTAAAGTCGTTCGCGAACAATAGCTTTTCTGATGCCAAACGGTAAACGAGGTCGTTTATATACAGGATGAAGATGAAAGGCCCGAGGATGCTCCCTTGAGGTACACCAGTTGTGTGACATCGAATGCTACAGAAACTTCATAATCTGCTTGGACGAAAGTTTTTCTTACAATTAGCTACGATCTCAGCTATTCAACTGTTCAGCGTGTGAAGCCCAAATGTAGGAGTTTTTCGGTTATTAGGGTGTGTGAAACCACATCTATTGCATTGGGTCAAAATAAGTTCGATCACGCTTTTGCCGCTTTAGAAACAGTCTGCGGTGCCCTGTTTTCTAGTACATGAAAATTATTCAATTGAAGTAGTTGTTTTTTTTCTGCCATCATTCGCCAGAACGTTAAAACTTCGAGACCGCAGACGGCAAAAGCAGCGATCGAAAATGTTTCAATTTCCATGCAATTTATCCGTCTTTATCTCTATACTGTGTTTAATTTGTCTTTATAATGTGACACACCAATAATATTTTTTAACTTATTTGCCAAACGAATTTTCCGAGTTGTGTAGTTGCATTAATCTTGCTGTTTAGTTTGCATTACACATAATAGACGACATACACACAAATACAATCACAACAACAAACAAACTTCATATGGGTCATTCCATACGAAGTGACCACAAAAAAGCACAAACTTGGACACGACCATCACAGGTTTCACTCGAAGTTGGGAGAATTATTCATCTACTGTCGCTTTGGAAAAATCCCAAATTTGGTGTCGATTGGAATACCCCCGCTCTGTGGGACCCCCCAGTTTATTGCAAAGTCACGCATTCAAAATCTCTTTTTTCGTTGTTCTTACAATTCATAGACGTAAGGTGTCCGAAAAATACAGATAGATGATTTTTGAAGAAAATAAACCAAGGAATCCAGAAAAAATATAGGTTTTGACCGGAAGTGTTGCCAGATAAATTGTTTTTAGCATAGCATAGCATAGCATATTTGATCGCCCGTGTGTTGCCCGCGATTGACCAGAATCAGCTGAAATTGCACAAAGAACCGTCAAAATGGTGCCTAGGAGTAGCAAGCCATTCTCAGTGTACAATTTCTGGTGATCTTTCTTTTCACTGGTCAATAACGAAGCTGGCCACGCCCAATGCAGATCAATAGAGGAAGGGATATCGGGAGTGTTAGTTTAATACTTGTTGCTACTAGAGACCGAGGAATCCTCTGCATCATCCACAAGTATCAAAGGAAGGAATTAGTGTTAGTGGAAAGGAATTGATCTGGATCCATCGAGGTTGATGGTGCGATCTTCTCTACACAAATTCGCGCACGATATGGTTACTTCTCGGTCTCTGGGCAGCCGGCCACCAGGAGACGATATAAATAGAACCGCGCCACGATCTAGTAATCTTCTTGCGTATCTAAACTTTGCGTTTAATGCCGTGAACTTAATTCAAATTTACCTAGAAACGAATGGATTTCGTAAAACGCAACAACCGTACGCTGAACGCAAACTACGCAAACTACTGGTCCCAGCTCAAATAACCGATAGAGCGCTGTATTGAGATAGTCACACTGAGCGCAGTCAAAATACCGCACACGAAACTGAACTGCCTTCTCCGAAAACAAATAAGAGCGTGCCGACCACTTGTATGACGAAAAAGCCAAAACACCCGCTTTATTAAAAAAAAGGAAAATAAGGGAACCGGCAAAACAGGAATAGATTTGGCATCCATGCAGGGTTTGTCTTTGTCGTGAATAATTACAATATTTATCGAACGAACGAAACCTATTCTGAATCGTAACGTGCTAAAAAAGAACCGACGGGCGTACAGTCTTCGAAATAATGATTTGGTACATCCCGGAAATCACAATACACCGATAATCCTCAGATGAGCAAAGCTCACCAAGGCCGCTTCACGTTTACACCGGAGCATTATGTAGGACCGCTTTATTCCCTCTCACCGACGCATACGCAAGAGGACACGGTGCTTCGCCCCGATAATCTTTTGTTTTGTATTTAAGTTAAGATACCTACTGAGTATAAAAACTGGCAAAGTTTCATGCACTCATAGCTCAAAAATTTAAAAAAATGCAATATGCATATCGAACAAGACTGAATTCTAAGTTGATTGATAAAATGCCGAAGAAATCGCAATCGAAATTTAGTTGCTAAACCAACAAAATTTTCACATAATTAATAAAAATTGTCTATGTGTTTCAATATTTGTTCAAAAGCTAGAAAAATCATCAAACAAGGGTATAAAACTGGGCCAAATGTTTGTAACCGTTCGGTCAGGCCGCGATAAGTTTATGAATTATATAGTTGCCAGATAAATTGTTTTTGTATTTGAAAACTAAATTTTCATTTTTCGGCAAATGCAGCCATTTTGATTTCAAATTTGATCATTTAATCGTGCTCCTTGGAAAATTTTACATTAGAAACAACTATCATCCCGAGGTAATATGAGCCAACCTCGAGATATAACATTTTTATGAAAAAAATTGTAAACGTCGTAAATAATTTTTTTTTACAATTTATAGACGTAAGACACCCGTTAAACAGTGATATGTGAATTTTGAAGAAAATAAACCAATGAATCCAGAAAAAATATTGTTTTTGCCCGAAAGTGTTGCCAGATAGAATATTTTACTTTTTAAATCATATTACCTCGTGATGATTTTTTTTCCTGTATGGACTTCCTCACTGCGACCAGAACCGTTGATCTATTGTGAGATATGCCCGGGTGTCTGCTGTATCCCGCACTTCTATTTTTAGCAATACCGCTATTGAGAAGTGGCCACGGCGTGTATCCTAGAACAACTTTATTTAAAAAAAATGGGCGTCGCCAAAATCTTTACCATTTGAAAATATAGCTTTTTACCTTTCATTTGGGACCCTCCGGAAAATCATCCATCGCGGGCTTTCGAACAACTTTTTTTTTCTTTAAAAAGTATTCTGACAGCAAAGCGTTTAACTACCGAGAGGACAGTACGGTGCTACAAATGAAAATAAAAATGCAAGAAGTTTCGAAGTGACATAGTGAAGGTTGTAAGTTAGTTGAGTGCAACTTTCGCTCATACTGGAAATTTTCCAAACACCCCTAAAATTTGAAGTTATGGTCAAAATGCCGGTATTTTCACCTCAGTGCATGAAAATTAATTTTAATTCATTTGTTTTTCAACCGATTTTGAATGTTTTAGCCATTTTGGAAAGGGAAAAAAAAAGGGTTTTCAAAATATGTACAGGTTTGTACTAACTTCATTAAAATATGTTGAGTTTTTCGAGCGTAAATCTAATTTTTTTGACTTCTCCACGCAAATTTTTCAACTTCACTTGAAATTTGTCTGTTATTTTATTTTGTAAGAAAAGTACTATAAGTACACTAGCAGTTTGAAACTATCTTAAAATAGAAGCTTTTGTTTGTAAATCGGCTGATAATTTGTTGAGTAACCTGTTTTTTAAGGAAATCAGAATTTTTGATTTTCATCGAACAATAATATTTGAGTTGTTTATTCCACGGTATTACAAATTGAAGAAAATGCAACAACTTCTGATGCACCCCTTGTGTAGATTGTAACAAATCATAGTGTATTTGAAGGACATTTTTATAAAAATGTGTGAAAATTTGTTCTTAAATTTTAATTTTTTTAAAACTACTTATTACACGTACACCTAAGTGAAATCTGTAGATTATCTATACATTTTGAAAGCCCTATTTTTTGCCTTTGAGAACATTTATAGATGACGTAGCATTCGAGGGGGAAGTGGGGGTTTGCATTTTTGTGACGAAATGTGACGGGAGGGAGAGGGGGGGGGGGTCAAGCCAAGCTACGTAACAAATATGAAACTAAGAAAACAGCAACTATGGGGGGAAAGGTGCGTCATTTATGGATGTTCCCTTTCCAAAACGATCTATATATAAAGAATTTATGTAAAAATAACACAGTTGGAAATAAACATGTGAACCACGGTCCAAAGGCGAAGTTTTGACAATAACTTCAAATTTTAAGGGTAATTGAAAAACTTCAAGTTCGTACGTTAATAACACACGACTAGAGCTACAACCAACACTTGGTCACATCAGAAGTACTTTCATTTTTTTTATTTATAGCACCGTAAAATAAACAGTCCAAATATTATTGTTCGATGAGAGTGAAATATTCTGATTTGCTTAAGAAAGATATAGTTTAGCAAAGTATCTGCCGATTTACATAGAACAGCTTCCATTTTATTCATAATTTAAAATAGTTTCAAAGTGTTTGTGTGCTTGTAGTACTTTTCTTACAAAAAATAACTGACAAATTTCAAGTAAAGTTGAAAATTTGCTTGGATAAGTTTAAAAAATTAGATTTACGCTCGAATAACTCAACATATTTTAATGAAGTTAGTAAAAACCTGTATATATTTTGAAAACTCTACTTTTCCCCTTTCCAAAACGGCTAAAACATTCAAAATCGGTTGGAAAACAAATGAGTTAAAAAAAATTTCTATGTGCTGAGGTGAAAAAAACCAGCATTTTAACCATAATTTTTTTATGAAGAAAAAAAAAACCATAATTTCAATTTTTAGGGGTGTTTGAAAAAATTTTAGTATGAGCGAAAGTTGCACTCAACTAAACTTACAACCTTCACTGCATCACTTCAAAATTTCTTGCATTTTTTTTCATTTGTAGCACCGTACTATCCTCTCGGTAGTTAAATGCTTTGCTGTCAGAATACTTTCTAAAGAAAAAAAAAGTTGTTCGAAAGCCCACGATGGATGATTTTCCGGAGGGTCTCAAATGAAAGGTAAAAAGCTATTTTTTCAAATGGTGAAGATTTTGGCGATGCCCATTTTTTTAAAATAAAGTTGTTGTTCTTACACGCCGTGTGGCATGCTTATTATTATTTTTGATCAGTGCTTGTGTGTAATGTACTTCCCCTCGTTTTACACGCTTACTGTACTTCTCTACCGAGCCTCCTTCCTCCTGCCAAATATCGCCAATTATAATTCCCTGGAGAAGTTTCGTCGTTTGTCCTTCTGGCCAGTTTTATTGATAAGAGGGACTAATTTTTTGTTCAGCGTAAAGGAAGGGTAAGTGGTGGGGAGCCTGAGAATAAACTCATACTTAAAGTCCTTTTTGACATCGAATGGCCTGATTCCACTAAGATTCGAACCCACGACCATCCGCTTGGCAAAGCGGACTCTGTAACCTTGCGGCTATGCAGCTTCCCACCTCGGGATGATAGTTGATTCTTATGTGAAATTTTCCAAGGAACACGATGAAATCATCAAATTTAAAATAAAAATGGCTGCATTTGCCGAAAAATGTAAATTTAGTTTTCAATTACAAAAATAATTTATCTGGCAACACTTCCGGTCAAAACTTATATTTTTTCTGGATTCCTTGGTTTATTTTCTTTAAAAATCATCTATCAGTATTTTTCGGACATCTTACGTCTATGAATTGTAAGAAAAAGAAAATAGAGATTTTTGACAAAAATTGCGCGACTTTGCAATAAAGAGGGGGTCCTAGAGAGCGAGGGGTATTCCAATCGACACCAAAATTGGAATTTTTCCAAGAAGACAATAGATGAATAATTCTCCCAACTTTGAACAAAATCTGTGATGGTCGTGTCCCAGTGGCATGTACACTTCGTATGGAATGACCCATATATAATTCAAACGAGCTTTATACAATATGATTGCATTTAGAAAAAAACAATTTTAGCGTCAGTATTTAATCGCTTGAAATAAATGCAGAATTGTTATTTAGAAAAAAGTCTTTGTGAAATAACACTTAATCATATTTGGCATCATTTGACTGCAAAATGAAAAACTTTTGAGTTGTGCCGGTGTTGTACGGAACCGAAGATATCCAAACCTGACTGTAAGTACGTGGCCGGCGTCGTTATTGGTCTATACTAAATCGGGTCATTGATTGATGCACAGTGAGAAGGAATTACCACTATTAGTCGTTCTTTCAGTTGATTCATTGTGCATTTTGATATGTACAGTAGGGTGGGACAAAAAATAAATGTTAGCTCCCATGCACTTTTCGTGTTCCTTATGGGTCCAATAACAACTGGGTAACTTTTCAGATCGATCGGTGAAACGCCCGATTTGTGCCCGATTTTTAAAGTTTCCATACGATTTTATATGGGAAAATCCACTTTTTCAAAACTTGTTCTCTAGAAATTCTCAGTTAGCTCCTAAAAATATATCGACACATGATATTTGTAGGAAATTTTCCTAGGACAAAATTCTTCTGAGGACCGTAAGGCGCTACGACGCTTGTAGAAACAGCTATTCACCCCAAACTGATTGAATGTCTGATGGACGGCTCACCATTTCAATTTTCCAGCAACACTGCTACAGCATGCTGCTATTGCAGATTTGCTTAAGTAGGAGAAATATTTTCGCGTGGAATTAATTTTCAAAGTGTGATTTTTGCTCAGAGTATCTTCGAAGAAGCCAGCAAGATAAATTTAAGTGATATTATTCCTCATCACATGGCTGAATTTGCAACAGCAGCATGCAGCAGCAGTATTGCTAGTAAAATTCAATGGTGAGCCGTTCGTCAGATATTCAATCAGTCTGGGGTGAATATCTTTTTTCACAAGCAAGGTAGCGCCTTGCGGTCTTCAGAAGAGTTTTTCCCCGAAAAATTTCCTACAAATATCATGTGTCGATATATTTTTAGGAGCAAAAAGTTTTGAAAAAGTGGATTTTCCCATATAAAATCGTATGGAAACTTTAAAAAAAATCGAGGGTTTCACCGATCGATCTGAAAAGTTACACATTTGTTATAGGACCCATAAGGAACACAAAAAGTGCATGGGAGCGAAAAAATAACACCATCGCTTTTTTCCCATATTACCGTGTCCCAGTCTAATTACAGTCAGAACTAAGCTAAGCTAAGCTTGAAATAAATGTAGAATCGCATGTTTCATAATTTGCAATGTGTAAGAAAATTCAGCAATGCTTCAAGAATGTGTTTATGGCTTTGAGAAAGGTAAATTGTAATTCGTACTTGGCAGGAGGAACGAAATAATTCATTCGAGCTAGTGTTTTCGTAATTTCGTAATAGCTTCGGACCTGGCGTACTGCTAGCTCTCCTGATAACCGCTTCTACCGCTTGTCCGTAGCCCGCATTATTACCACTCTAAACTAATGTTTTTTTCGAAACTAACGGAAAACTAATGTTTTTTTCGCGCAACGTTCGTTGTTATCCGTAAAAACAATACGTAGCGCAGCCCAACTTTTTTTATTTTCTTCCATAATACCGTGAGCCTGGCCCCACCTACTTGTCGCGTTAGTTCTCTCCGTAGGTATTCGAAACAATCGCACGGATTCATTAATCACAACATCATTAAGTGCGGCACAGCCAGTCCTATGGCTGCTAACGTTACGGCCAGTACTCGTAAATTATGCGGGTTGGTACAGGAATACCTATCGATCTAGGGGCTGTATTGTACTTCACTGCGGAAATGTATTGGTATTGGCGGTGAACGCTGCTAGAGATAATAGAAGGAGAATCATGCTATAAGTGGCATTCGCAATGACGAGAAACTGAGCAAGCATCTATCTGGCGGTGTCCAAGGAAATCTTTCCTCCGAATATCCCAGCTGTGCTTCTTTCAAAGAAAACAGAAAAAAGGTATTATTCAATTGATTTCCAGCTTTGTAGAAAATTAATCCAACCATCCTTTCAGGGACAATCACTTGCTTTCGATTGAAGCAGTTTATGAGTTTTTCACATGTCAGTGCTATACAGTACACGTGAGTTTACTATCAAATTCAATTTTCGAATTAGCCATGTTAAAAAAGACAATTAAAAGTATCGTCAATACCTACCCATAAAGCTTAATAATGAATTTGCAGTCTGCGATGAATTTATCAACCTCTCGTGCGAACGTGATTGGATGCAAATACAATAAACTTGATTTTTATTGATTGCAAACATGATGTTTATGTTTGTCCGCAAATCAGGATGTTGAGAAACTTGCATCAGTTGCGTGCTCAACAGTATCGAGTTGCACATATTGATTTGTGAGCTATTTAATGAAGAGTTCAGTGCTTCAAACCTTCGCTGTCATGAAAGGATTTCCAGTTGAAAGTGAAATCTTTAAATTTCAACTTTCAACGAACAAGCTTAGAATGAAAGAGACTTTCAGCTCCAATCAGATGATAGCAGCATTTCTGTGATTTCGAACACGCTGTGTTGCTTTAGCGATGTTTATGCGGTTGAGAATGTAGATGCTTATATAGTTCATCGACTTCATGCAATGAACTTGCTCAAATCAAATAATTTTGGTAATAAATCAGACATCTCACTTCTTCCAATGACCGGACCTCCATTTAAAATTGACGTCGCTGACGCTGCAGGTCGTTTCATTTTGAAACAGTGAAAATGCGGTTTTTATCACTTTCGTTTGCAATGTCGAAAATTTGCAGCACTGCAAGTGTTACTTAATTTGAACAAATTATAGTAGCCTTTATGGCTTAATGATGAAACACTCTCAACAAAGCATTTGTGAAATCAACCCAACAAACAATTGTGTTATTAAACAGCTTATTAAGCTGTAGTTCAGCCGAAATCCGTTTGTTAGCAGCTTCACAAGCTATAAATCAACAAAATTGTTTGTCGGGAAGTTTGCAAGTGTTCTACATCAGTTATGCGGTCGTGTTTTGGATACAACCTCCTACTAAAAATTATAGATTATTATTTGTTTCTGTATTCCAAGGAAAAAGTCTTGAACTCTCGTTAGTTCATCACTCTAATTGACTTGTTCTAAAATACGAAGGGGAGCTTGTAGCCTCAAGGTTACAGAGTCCGCTTTGTCATACGATTCGTCATGATTGGCCTTGACCCTTCTCTCATGCTGAGTTCCGAAAATACTACAGGGTATACAGCCCTAGGGTTGTAGGAAATAGTGGCGTGAGACTAAACACTGTAATAACTGTAATTACAAACACAATAAATTAGTTTGTTCATTGAATTACGTATTTTAATTCTCAGCATCTCCATCATTGTTTTAGAAATATATTTAATTGCACTCGAAAGAACTTTATTTACACTTGGTGATGTTGTGCCTGTAGTGTTTTTTTTGTGCAAACAACATTCAACAATTACCACAAAGTTAAAGTTTAAAAAGATTCATTTTTGTTTTGTTTTGCTTCACAAGTCTGTTTCATTTGCTAACACTTACATTTACTGTATTACGAAGACAGCTATTGTAAGTATATTATTTTATTTGTAAAGTTAAAAATAATAAAATATCTAACAACCCGGACGAACACATACGATTCGCATAGATTCTCCAGGATTCCTCACATTGGATTCGTGAGCGTCCTTGAAAAAGATTCCTGAAAAAAGAATCCTCAGGAATGCCCTGTATATGGCTCTAGGATTCTTGAATAAGAATCCTGAGTGGAAATCCTCCGGATCGTGTTTGCGATTCTTTTCACGATTTCGTCACCGAGTTAAAGGTATCCTGGGGATTCTTACTCAGGATTATCTGCGTGTTAGTAAGGGAATGTTGAAATGTAAAAAAAAAGATTCTGAATAGATTTTAATAAAAGGACAAAAAATTCATAAGCACCCGCTGGCCCTTATTCTTCTATGAATTAATATTTTTAGGAACTTACTCGCTCGATATTATATCAGTCACGATTATTTAGTATATATCGAAGATAAAAATAAATATAAAAAACTTATAACCGTTGCAAAAATGTTCAATTTCTGTTGAGTAATTTATGGTTTTTATGGTAATCATATTCATGAGATAAACTTTCAATCACCATTAGTAGCAGCTTTGCAGTTTTGATTGCACGCGAATAGAAGTCGTTCCCGCTGCAATGATAGACGACGGGAAACTAGCGGAGCTCTGCTCCACATGTACGCTACAGTACTGTTGCTCTTACCAGCATGTTTTCTTCCAAGACATCAGTTTCTATTACGCTCTAACAGCAGGTTTAGAAATTGTTCATGAAAAAGGGTTGTTTCAAACTTTTCTAAAAACCTTTACCTTCGAGACATCAAATTAGTCTAGGTTCATGTAAGCAAACCTAAATTGACCTATTGGGCGGGGAGACTATGTTAATTTTGTTTTAGATATTGATACAGAGAATGGTGCTTATTACGGGAGTCACTTCACGGTGAAATCAGAGTGAAGTGAACAAAATCCTATTACAGGACTCACGTAAGTGAGAAAAACGTCGCAAAGTGACATCTAACGCAGAATCAGGGTTATTATGAGTGTCATATGAGTGAAGTAGAAACGGAAAATGCGACGTTTCGCGTGTAATTATTTCACGACCATTTTGAACGGTGAAATGATTTCACGAAGATAGGGAAGTTTAAAAATCGATTGATTTGTAATCCAGTGACAATATATATGGGATTTATTTTCCAGTAACAAGGCTTATTTTTTTTCCTTGAAAAAAAAAAACGACTCTCTGGGACTTACAAAATTTTTGAGCTGCGGCCAATGGAACGTAAGGAAAAAATTTACCTTCGAATTTCGTTTAGCGGTAGGGCTCAAAAGTTTCCTTTTGTCGTAAAATGTCCTCATACAAAATTTCAGCTCAATCGACTTTCCGGAACTTAGAAATGTTTGAGCTGGGAATCTCGCTCATTTCACTTGCCCTATTCTCTTTTTCACTTCACTGTCAATCTCACTTCACGGAGGTGATTTTTGTCACCTCACTTGAGGTGGAATCGGGAATAGGTCTCAAAAAAGTGATAGTGAAATATATTTCACCTTGAAGTGACACCCGTAATTAGCACCAATATCACCGGGAATGGTTGGTGTCTATTCATGTCCTAGGAATGCTACGAATGCTCGCATGTGATTGGTTCTTTGTTCGCGTAAATTTGTCCTTGAAACTATTCATTGATTTTGCTCTACAATGAAAAAGTAATGGTAAAAGTAATTGTCCAACATTTTATCTATCCAATAATCCAATGCTGTTATTATCGTTTGAAATCTGACGCAACATTTGCCAGTTTCATTTCCAATTTTACAGAATGCATACCAGTACAGAAAACAAAGTATGAGCGTGTATAAAAATTCGCCAGTATGGTGACAAAGTAATCTACCTATTCGTTCTAGTCGCTAAAGATGCAGAGGTAAACTGGGTCTCTTGCAACAACGTTTGTAACACTTCCCTTTTACCTTTCCTAATTGACCTTAAGGACGTAGCCAGTGCCGTTATCGATCTTAACAAAAAGCAAACGCTACATTGAAGATGGCACGGTGGTTCTTTGTGCAACTTCACTAGCTGAAATCCATCACGTAAGAGCAACTACGAAATATGCAGTCGTTCAAGCTTAACCTCACTTCATTTGTTCTAAAATACAAAATTCATGGGCTCATAAGCTATTTCTATCTATAAAGTTCCTTTCGGATTGTAGGATAAGAAACGGCTTAAGCAGTGGCACTTATTTTAATCAGTCGAAGAAAACAGGCTTAGACTCCTGAATTTTGATCAATATCGACAATTTCAATGATGAAAACGAAAACTTTGTCTAGCGGTCTTACGAATATAAGAAATACTGTTAATCACAAAGAAATCTGTGAACAAAAATCATTCGAAACAAATCGGGTGCTGAAAAAAAAACGCCTGCAAAGCAGATGGAAACTGCTTAAAATATGTTCGGGGTGATTTGAATAGTGTCCCTCGATTGGTAACCTTAATTGATTATTGTTGAAGTTTGCTTACTTAGTTTTACGATCTGAAAACATGTTCTGACAGAGAAAAAGATAGAAAACAGATTGATATACTTTTGTTTAAATTTCACCCAATATATTTGAAGTATTTCGTCTGAATACACAGGCGGTTTCTAAAGCTGCTTAGAATATGTTTCTTACCCTATACAACATTGTATACAACGCTAAATAACAGATGTCGTGTTTTAAGAATAGTGCAGAGTATTATTTGGACTTGTTCCGCTATCAATTTCCAAGTTAATGGTCTGTTAATGTTAATGATCTTAGAGCCTTGACAGTTTGTAAACGATGCTCTTATCATACATTACGCCAAATAACAAATCGGTTATGTTTCGAAGGAAATTTTACTAATCCATCACAAGATAAAGATAACAAATGCCATGGGAAGTGATTCTTTGTCGAGAACTTTTTATTTTTTTAATCATTTCAGTTATGAAAAATTATGAAAAAGCAAACTGAATTAAATGTATTGAATGAAAAATCATAAAACTTGTCTAGAAACCATTCTTACATTTTAAATACTGAACAACAAAAACAACTGCTCGTTTTGGCTTAATATTGAGCATTATTTTACGCTTGTTTCTTGCGTTTATCGGTTGCGGCAGCCTTTCTTCTGAATATTTTGCGGCAAACTGCTCTCGTAGCAAGACCACAAACTACTAACATACTGCCGAGAAGGACTAACATCATAGCATATACATCCACAAGATGGTACTGAAGAAGGGAAAGATCCATAGCTGGTGAGCAAAAATGTGAAGCGCCGTGCTTCACCAAATATTCCACCCAGTGGACAACGGTTTGCTGAGTTGTCATTGGTTTATCTCGAAATCTTTCGCTTGTAGATCGAGCTTTCTTGCTGTACGTCGGATTGGTTAAAACTTCAGTGATAGCTCGAGTAACCGTTGCTTCGGTAATTTCATTGAAGTCCAACAGTACGCCGTATCCGGCGCGGACGGCTCTAGCGATATTCATCAGCTGGTCTCCGAAGATCGGAATGCCTACCAAGGGTTTGCCATGGTACAAAGACTCCGTTACCCCCAAGTTTCCTCCGTGTGTAATGAACAGTTTGACGTTCGGATGTGCGAGGATGTCATTCTGTGGCATCCATGCCTTGATCATTAAATTGGCTGGTCGATTTGGAATAGTTTCATTCTCGAACTTCCACAAAACTTTCTGCTTTAGCTTGGAAAAGGCCCTCAAGAATGCTTCTCGTTTTTCGTCCGGAAGATCTTGAGACGCGATGTTCGATCCCATACAGAAGTAAATGACGCCGTCAGGTGCTCCATCGAGGTACTTCTGAAGGTCCTAAAATTGAGTTAAAGATTAGTTTAGCTTGTACATTGTTTAAAAGGTGTACGAACCTCTGGTAGTGGATTTGGTTGCTCAATCTGGATACCGCCTATCTCAACCATGTTTGGAGGATAGGGTCTGGCGTTGCCCAGTGTGAAATGCTGGTTGAGGAACACCAGCGAAACATTGTTTCGCTGTTGTTCGAAGGTAATCTTTGCATTTGGGAATGCCTGATTGTAGTAGTACTTCTGCTTCCGTAAATAGATGAGTTCATAGTAAACGTAATCAAACATTGAGAAGGCTGTATTCACGAACCGCTGCCAGAAGGTCATGTGGTCTGTAAATTCGAGCATAAAATGGGCCACATGCGAATAGGGTGCCGGAGTTGCCACCAGATCATTGGTCCATATTGTGTTGCCGAAACTGGAGAAGGTGACTAGTTGAGCATCGAAGTGTTGTGCCAATCCGTAGAACGATTCCGAAACGAATGTCTCAACTATAACTATATCGAATTTTTCATCGGAATTCCGAAGATTCACAACATTCGGATGGTTCATAACTTCTTCGAACATCAAGGAAGGAAACATTTCGTACAACACTAACAGCACCATTAGGGCAGAAAAAATTCCACCTTGCATATCGAATATATTGTGTCCGTCTTCCGAATGGGCTTCCAGTAAACCTGTCAGTTCAATTTCTCGATAATTGTCCGGTTTGTTTTTCGAAGGATACGCGGTTATGACGGTAACATCGTGACCTGCTTCCGCTAACGGTTTCATGATTGCAGTTCCAACAATGTCGTGAGATTTTCCACCCGTTGGAAGAACGCCCAAAATTCTGGCACTCTCGCTTGAGGCCACGAAGTACACGGTGAAGAACAGCACAACAACTTTATGGGTGACCATTTTGAACCCAAAACTGACACTGTTTGCTGAATAAAATTTTAATTTAGGAATAAATATGCTTGCTTATCTTTTTGTCACCCGAGCGTGGATTACACGAAAGGTCATGAAAAGTTCGATTGCGAACGCTCTTTAGTCTATTTTTTTATTCGAAATTATCGATGGTGCTCGTAATTTTCGGCAAGCAAATCGCAACACCCAAAAACTAACAAACACAATCACACCCATGATAAGGACTAGTACCGAGAGTACGTCCAGCTGATTATATTCTACTACTGCAAGCTCGACCGCCGGTGAGCGAAGATGACTAGCGCCGCGGTGCCTTATCACGTACTCTATCCAGTACAGTGCCGTTTGTTTTGCCGTCATCGGTTTGTCGTGATAACGCTGGGAGATAAGTCGAACAGTTTCGCTGTAGCGTGTGTTATTCAGGACTTCATCAATCACGGCCAGTACGCTCTGTTCCGTAACGTCGTTCAAATCCAACAATGTCCCGTATCCCAGCCGAGTTGCTCGGCGGACATTCATCATCTGATCGCCGAAGATAGGAATTCCGACGGTGGGTTTACCATGGAAGAGAGCTTCGGTGGTTCCCAGCAGTCCTCCATGGGTGATAAAAAGTTTCATGTTTGGATGTGCCAATATGTCGTTTTGGGGCAGCCATGGTTTGATAAGCAAATTGTCCGGTTTTTGAGGAATCGTATCATCTTCGAACTTCCAAAGGACCCGCTGCTTAAGCTGCGAGAATGCTCTGATGAATGCGTCTCTTTTGGCTCTAGGCAAATCAGTAGATTTCAGATACGATCCCATGCTGAAGTATATGGCACCATCTGTGGCTTCATCGAGAAACTTTCCGATATCCTGAAAAAAATGTACGATCACTTATAGTGGCATATTCTATGAACATTTAACTCACCTTAGGTAGAGGTTTAACATCTTCAATTTGTACTCCCCCAACTTCAATCATATTCGGTGAATAGGGTCGTATTGATCCCAAACTAAAGTGATCATTCAACAGCACCAGTGAGACGCTCCTCATCTGCTGCTCAAAAGTTATTTGTGCGTTAGGAAAAGCTTTCCGGTAGATCGCATTCTGGCTTGGTAAATGAACTCCACGGTACAATAAGTTATCCCACCAATTTAGAACTACATTCCACAGCCGTTCGTAGAAAGTCATCTTGTCGTCATAGTACAACCAGGAATTAGGAATATGCGAAGTCGGCGTTGGGCTCCCGGTAAGTTCCGCCGTCCACAGCGAGCTCCCGAAGGGCGAATATGTGATTAGTGAAGCATTGAAGTGCTGTGCTAAACCGTAGATGGCTTCCGTGAGAAACGTCTCAACTATAACAATGTCGAATGTTTCACCAGAGTTCATCAAACGTTGCACGTTTGGGTGGTTTAAAGTATATTCGCTGGAAAACTTTCCAAACGTGGTGTATATAAGAACTGTGTTGAGCAGCGGCGATACATCTTTGAAGTCGAATGGATTACCCATTTGTTCTACGAATTTTATTCGGCTTAAATTATGTTATTTAAAAATTTCAAATATTCACACTCACCAAACATCGCCTCCACGACACCGGTCAGTTCAATGTTACGATAATTTTTGGGAGCATTTTTCTCCGGAAAAGCAGCAATCACCGTCACATCGTGGCCCGCTTTGGCCAGCAATTTCATGTAGGATGCTCCAACGAAGTGATGCGATTTCCCGCCGGTCGGAATGACTCCAAGAATTTTAGCACATTCGCCGCCCGAAGTGACCAGCAAAAAAATTCCCAACACTCGCCTAAGAAGCATATTCGTATTGGCGATACTCTGAACTGCTACTAATCACTGCCGATCAGCTTCAGTGCGTTTATATGTTGTCAGTTTGTCATCTGTGCAAACCTTCCGCTGAGAACTGCAAGTTATCCCGAGTCAGCATTTTTGAGCGATATTGTCTTCGTCTAAAGCACGAGCCACCAAAGCTAAGCGCCAATCGTTGTTTTCGCTCAGAGTTTGTTCTTCTTGTCGAGATTAAAACGTGCGAGACGTCAATTATCTACAACTGCTGATGATGTTGTGTGTTAACTTGTGATAAGATAAAACTTTGCGATAAGGAAGAAAAGTCTATTCACAGTCATTCCTCTTTGTGTGCGGTTGAATCTTGAACTAGAAAAATTATACACTAGAAAAAACTTTTGCGGTAATTTTTTTTTATTTCTCTAATGGTGGCTGTGATGAAGAGTATGAATGCATTTCTAAAAATTGATGAACCATTCAGGTTTTCTATATGAGCAAAACCACGCCTTATTATCTGCAAAGAAATCTTTGGTTACACAGAAAAACTGTCTGAGAATGAATTGTAGGAAACGAATTCGGCCATGTAAAACAATAAAGCAATTCCACAAAAAATGGGCAATCAATTCCATCGATCATTTTTGAGAAGCAATTAAAAATGCTTTTTGGGATGATTACAAATATTTTCAGGGCCAAAACGGTTTGTTTGATCGGTGTGACCACTTCGGCAAAGTTGTAGATAATAATTTTGTCTTTTCAAAAAATATACACTCTAAAAGAAGTATTTATTTTTAGAAAAAAATTCAATTTCATTTTTTAAAAATCTGATTTTTATCTAAAACCTACAAAAGGTTATCTAAACAATGCAACCGGTTCGGTCATGGAGAAATCAAGGAAAAAAAAAGTTTTGATATTTTGAAAAAAAAAAATTTTTAAATTTATTTTCGAAGGGCATATTTTTTGGAAGGACAAAATTACTATCTACAACTTTGCCGAAGACACTATGCCAATCATTTAAACCGTTTTGGCTGTAGAAATATTTTTATTTTCCAACAAAGCATTCTATGGGGAATTAAAAATATTTTTACAGTCAAAACGATTTATTTGATTAGCATAGTCTCTTTGGCAAAGTTGTAGATAGCAGTTTTGTCCTTCCATTCAAAAATGTACCCTGTGAAAAAAATTTTTTTTTTTCAAAATATCATAACTTTTTTTCTGATTTCTCCATGATCAAACCGGTTGCATTGTTTAGGTAATTTTAATAAGGTTTTCAATAAATGAGCTTCTTTTGATAATAAATTTTTGATTTTTCTTCTAACTTTTTTTTAGAGTGTATATTATTTTCGAAAAGACAAAACGAATATCTACACCTTTGTCGAAGATCAAACAAACCGGTTTGGCCCTAAAAATGGACATTTTTTGTGGAACTGCTCAGCTGTTTACGACTAACTATCTATACGCATTCGGTTTTAAGATATTTCGAAATTAAGGTTGCTTCGAAAATGGAAGTTATTTTAAAATTAACTCTTTTTGTCGCTTTTGGTAACGTTTTGACGAGGGGCAGAAAAATCATAAGCAGACGATGAATTCGACTTTCTGGGAATAGAAGCCCAGCCCGAGATGAACGGGACTTTGTCTTTGTCTTGATTTAGCCTTTTATGCCACGACCAGACATTGTAACTTGTAAATTACAATCCAGCAGTCCACATAAGCACTGAGGATGACTGTATGTCACAGTCGAAATATATATTTGCGCGGACTGAATTTCAATATTTATTTCCCAAATTTCTAGTAGAGTCTAACGGAAACCGATAATTATTTCTTTTGAAATTAGTTAAATATGTGACGATGAATAAACGGAATGGCGATGTGGTGAAGAAAATTACGCAACAGCTAGGCGACGCGGCGTAGGTGGTGGAATGAAAGAATTCGAAAAAGAAGACAGACTGAAATGTCAACTGTATAACCGTTTACAAGCATATCGTTAATATGGCACCAAAGGCAAGCGGATGTTGGCAGGAGATTGGCGAGCTCTCCGAAGCCGAACAGCACACTGTGTCAGAAGCTGAAGCTGTATTAAAGCAATTACGAAATACATCTGCTCGTAGTATATTGTTCATTTCTCCTGTCAAGTAACAATGACAATAGGTCCTTTTCAGGGCCACAAACACGTTCTTGAATCAATATTGAATTTTCTTGCCTTGCAAATTAAGAAATGTGTAACCGCAGTTCCACATTTATTTCAAGCGATAAAAAGCGGCGTGAAAGGTCTTGAACCAGATTTGTTTCTCACTAAATGCGACCATATTTCAATTATCGACCTAGTTAAAATTATGTAATTTAGAAATCTGTGATCTGCCCGATCATTCTGCCCGATTTTGTAATATACATCGTCAGTTGAAGTTACTGCCACAACTCAAAATTTTGCAGTTTTGAGTTTTTAATGGCAAACGATGCGGTTTCGTTACAAGTTTAATCTCACAAAGACCCGTTTCAAAATTCACAAAAATTCCAGAGTTACAAGTGGATGTGTCTTTATTGCACAAATCTTAAATATCTCTAGAAATACGGAAAAACGAGATTACAACTCATATTACTTGCTTATTACATGCACATGATAGACTCAAACAAGTTTAATAAAAATAGGAAGTCCTAAAATTAGAATTTTTCACGAATAGAAAAAATGAAATTTGAAGTTCAATGCTACGACACAACTTTGAAAATTTTTTGATAATTAAGTTCGAAGAAATGCCGCCAGAAATGAAAATAAAACGAGAATCATTTTGCGTTTACAGTTTATTAACAATGCTGTCAGTTTTTTTTTTCACACAACATTTATTTGACACGGCACAATACAAATCAATGTTTTACGGAGCCAATTAAGTACAATGTTGTCGGTTGCCACAACTGTGATAATACCAGTGGCACTTCTTAGCGCCCCGAAATCACATATTGGAAGTTGTTAAATAGGTTGGTGCACCTAGATTTAGCTTTGAGATTGTCTCGAAAATAACTCTTTTCATTACTATTGACAACTTTTTGGTGATGGTCGGAAAAATAATGACTACTTCATTTAAATACTTTTGGGGCGCCTGACAATGCCTCTGGTAAGTTTGTTACATTAATCATCGCTCTTCCGGTTGTTATTTGCCGATGACACGGAATGATTCTGGTTCCCTTATTATTTCTTCACACACTGCCAACAACAATATTTCAAGTGGACACACGCTACGCTTACAAAACGCGCTCAGGGGAGAGGGGTATTCAACGAAGTGTTACACTGTGTGAGGCCCCATGCAGTCTTGCGTTATGTTGGAATAGGGGGTATTGAAAATTGCCAAATCCTGCGTTACGTAATATACTAATGTTCCCTACTTTCAAAAACACCGCCGTAGCTCTGCTTGCCTCTGGCCAATTCACTTTCCAGTCTTCTTGCTACAGTGAACGAGGCAATGAAGACTATATTTTTACACACTAGCATTTGCTGTTAGGTAGAGCAAATCCGTTGGAAACTGACTGGGTTTCAAGCATTTGAAAGTGGACAGTTTTTTAACGCTCTCTATGTTTTCAGTTTTTAAATTTACACCCCTATGCTACCGTTAGACGTAATTCTACGTCAAAAGTGGTGGATGGAAAAATATAAGGCTTTTACTTAAAAGTAAGGATTCAAATGCTCTTTTCAATTTCAACGTTTTTGAGAACAATCAAATTCTAATGATGCAATTATAAATTAGAATCAAAATAGCAGTTCAAAATCTTGATTATCAACTTTTTAAGTTAACATTCTCAATGCATCCGTTTTTTGAGATATTTTTAATGGTGTTTGGAAGGGGGGGGGGGGGGGTTAGGGTTCTCTAGCAACAAAAAAAGATTTATCAATATAAAACAACTCATTCCTTGACAGCAAAAAGATTGGACGAATCGTTTAGAAAACACCAAAATTACATAGGACTGGTTTAAAAGCCAGCCAGGCGACTCCTGTGTTTTCCAGTGTTATTCTTAGTAAGCATTAATGTTGCCTGGAAAATTCGCTGACATTTTTCTTTTTTTTCAACAATTATATTGGTTTTATTCTGTTCATAAACTCTTTTTGGTTGAATGACTGGTAACTTTGAAAAAGATTATGTTGAAGGTTGCTGGAGCACAGTTGTCGGTAGAGCTCCGCTTCATCGTCGAAAAAAAAAATGTGTTGAATTCTGCGTGAGGTGAGAAATAAGCTATCGATTTCTGGTCTCTGAATATCATCCCGGTTCCGGAGGCACTCCTATTAACTGGTATTAGGACATTTTTGACTGTTTTCCATGCACCAGAAGTTACCTTCTTAAACTTCAAAATGGCGTCTTGAGTTGTTTTCCGGTATCTGAGTTTCATTCTGGGTCCGAAAATATTTGTATTGAGTGGTATTCGGCCGTTTTTTGCTGTTTCCTGAAAACTGGGAGACACCATCTTGAAATTCAAAATGGCTTTTGAGGTCCAATTTAAACCTTTGGATAACATCTCAGCTCTACAAATATTTGATGGTATTTTGCCTTGTTTTCACAGCTTTAATCAATCTAAATCTGTGTTCAAAACAAAGCTCTAGGGAAAAGTAGGTAGAGACGGACACCCGGACACCCTAAGGGTTAAGGGTTAGCCATAATAATTACTCAGGTATTGCTATTCTTTTGAGAGCAAAAGTGGTACATGTCCAGTCTAAGCATGAAGGATGCATTATAGCTCGCTAATCTTAAAACGTAGAACATTCATGTCTTCAGCAGAGTTGTTCAAGTGATTGAGTTTGTTTGTTAAGGAATTCTATCACTTTGTGGCGTTAGTGTATTTGTAACAGAAGACCTTTCAAATAATCTAGATCGACTGTGGCCAATTAAAAGGAAAATACCCTGGTATCTTAAGAAATGCTATTTGGTCGATAATAACTACACGATGGACCCAGGTTCAACTTTCCGGTTGCCCTCCGGATCCAGAAATAACGTAGAAGAGGAAAACTGAAAAATATTTTGGCTATAACTCTGGTATAAGTTATCAGATCTCGGCTTTTCTTTGATATTATGGTATATTTTTACATGCGATAGATTCGAAAAAAAAAACACGGAAAATACCTGTTCATTAAAGCAGACAGTGTATGTAGTTAGAGGAGCGACAAATGAGTGAACTGAAAATATGATACAGCCTTGGAAAAATATACACCGTATCCCGATGGGACTAGGACCTGTTTTTCAAAATTAATCTCGTTTACGGTAACTCCGGATCTTTCGGAGGGCTATCTGATGGTAAATTTGAGTAACATTCTGTCATGAGATTTTTCGTCTGAGAGTGGTTTAGAAAAAAAGTGGGACTGTTCTTAATAATTAATCTCTTGTATGGTAGTACCGGTGGTTCACGTGGTGGCCATCTTGGAGCATATTTTGTTAAAAGATCATTTTCCTTCTAGAATTGGTCTCGAAAAAAATATAAGGAAGCTTTAGGAACACTTTTGAAAATTGACATTTTACGCTAGTTCCGGATCTTTCGGTGAAATCATTTCGTTTCTAGTCAATCCCGCAGAAGCAGTTTCGAAAAAATTAGGAAGCTATAGGATCACTTTAGAAAATTGACCTCAATTACGGTGTTTCTGGATCTTCCGGGACCCACGTAGTGAGAAAATTCCAAAACAGACAGATCTTCATCTGAAAGTACTCAATCACTTGACCAACTTTGCTGAAGACATGATTGTTTTTTATCCTAAGATCCTCGACTTACAATTCATCTAACATGCACAGACTGGACATGTACCACTTTTGCTCTCAACGAAATGGTGATTATGTTAATTACCAAAAATTGTTCTGGCTATAACTTTAGTTTAGGTTATCAGATCTCAGTTTTTCTTGGATATTCTAGTACGTAATTGCGTTCTGCATCAATTTTTGCATAAAACCCAAAAAGTGTAAAAATGGCACATGTACCACTTTTGCTCTCAACGGCTTAAATCACGTGGTCATAAAGAGGGGGACGGGGGGTTTGTCAAAAGACCACGAAAGACCACGCACGGGGGTGGGGGGGTTAACGAAATGACCACGTGGTCTTTTTTCCTGACTTATAATTTATGGTTGCCACCAAGTGAAGAATGAAGCTCTTGCATTTTAGAAATATAGAATGTACTGAACGTTTAAAACAAAAAAATTGAAGCGAATTTTTGGCACTTGACAAATGAAAAGACCACGTGGTGAAAGTCGCAAGGGAGGGGGGGAGTGATTGGCCAAATGACCACGAAAGACCGCGGGGTGGTACGGGGGTATAAAAAGTGATCAAAATATGACCACGTGGCTTAGGAACGGCCCCATAGAAACAAGAGGGGTGAATCACTCTACAGAGAAAACGCAGAAGTACACCACAGTGTCCACTGGCGAGTAGTCCGGAAAGTGAAAAAAAAACCTGCCGGGCAAAGGTGTAGTTCTCGTGTTGCTACACCGCGAAAACGAATTCGACCAGAGTGAACACGACCGGCACGAGCAACGCAGTTTATTTTTATTTCTCCCAATCTCTTTTCCTCAAGAAACAAACTGTGAAACGCACCGCAGATAGCTCTGCTGTATAGTTATTGTGCGTGATGTTCTTACGTGTGAGAAAGTACAGCATAGTTCATTGTCTCGCAAGAGAGAGATTTTAGATTTCACCGCGGTGCCCTCAGGAAACTCAGCAGATAAAAATCGTATGTCGCTTTCTTTTAGCATGTGCGTTGATTTGCTCTTTAGTGTGAGAGCAGTTGTTTTCGCAGTGCAAGATGTTCTTCTGCACTCTAGAGGTTTTCTGAGGAGAAAAGACAAGCATGCTGCTAAGTGATTAATATCTGCTGGTTTCTCTCGCGGGTGTACTTTGTAAACATCTGTAGTACACAACCGATATTATATGTGAAAATTCTTGGAAAATCCGTGTGTCCATCTTTCCCTACCTTAGTGTGTCCATCTGGCCCGTCCTGGATGTAAATTTTCGAACGATCGTAGCTCTTTATCGGAACATCGAAAATCTGCAGGATTTTCACTAGAAAACCGAGGAAAGACTAATTAAACACTTTACCATCGGGAACAAATAAATACATATAAGTTTCACGAGTTTTCCATTATTTGCCGTGGAATGAAAATTACATCAAATAACGCGTTCTCGGAAATATTTTTTGTTTTACTTACAAATTTGACAGTTTGCTTGCTGAAAACCGACAATGCATCTCAAAAGTATTAAAGTATTATAAAACGTTCTAGTTTGTGAAATATCAAAAGTTTCTATCTTACCCGCAGTGTCCGTTTTTGCCTACTTTCCCCTACATTTTTCAACAGTACAATATATTTCGGTGGATGCGTAATTATTTTCGGCAATAATTGAGGAAATCCGTTGAAAACTGACTGAGCTTTTAGCATTGGAAATTAGATAAATTTTGTGACGTTCTCGATGCTTAGATTTCCATTGTCACCACTCTCTTAAAACGTTGCCGACAGTTTAGCGGCAGACGTTGGGACAGAATTCTACGTCAAAAATTTTCGTAGGGCTACGTTTTTATTTTCTAAAAACTAGTGTGTATTTTGTAAAGTGATAACGGAGCCGGTTAGGATGTAACATCATATTTAACCGGAAATTACTGTCTTATGTTGGATAGATAAAATGTGTAACATTGTTGTGATATGTTAGTCATTACTGTTATGTTACTTCGCTGGTTAGTGGTAAACACGAAAATAAAATCGTTATTGGAGTTGGACTACAAGTCGAGTCTGAATTGAAATTCGGGAAGCGGGATGATAAACAGGATTAGGAATGAGATTAGGATTGGAGTTTTATCTGTAATAGGATATTGAATTAGATTTTTGGAATTATAAAAAAAAATCACAAGTTAACGTTTAATTGAAAGGTCGACTGCTAATTTTGGAGCAAAAAATTAGATTGGAACTGAAATGGAAATGAAAATTGGATTGAAATTTTAATTGGAATCGGTAACTCTTGAAGTAAGATTTCGAATGAGATTGGGATTCGGAATGGGATTAGAACAGGATAAAGAATAGGTTCGGGATTTTAATTAAAGCTCGAATTTGGGGTTGTGATTGAAATGGAATATTGGAATGGGTTAGAAAATAAATCGCATAAACAAAATTAAATTTTGAATGAAAATTTTGATTCGGATTGGAATTTAAATTTTAGGTTGATTTTAAAATAAGATTGAAATATGCATTTACGGTCGAAAGTAAAACTAGTGACTGGAAAAATAATTAAAATGGGTTCAATATTTAATTTTTTATTGAGATTTTTAAATTGCAATTTGAATTCTTGTCTTTGATTTGTATCTGAATTTAAAACGAGGTATGGACTCGCATTGAAATACAAATTGAGGCTGGGACTAAGAATGGAGTTGGAAACGGGATTGGTACTAAGTTTACGGTCGTGACTGAGATTGGATTTTAATTTGTGCTTAGGATTTGGATTGGGATCAAGAAAATTCTTAATTTGATTCTTTTTTTTTTCACACAACATTTATTTGACACGGCACAATACAAATTAATGTTTTACGGAGCCAATTTAAAAATTAAATAATTTGATTCTTGTTCTTAAATTGGAATTGAGTTTTCATTAACTCTCAATTGTATTGTGACAGTAAGTTGGAATTGATTTTAGAATTAAAGCCACATTGCAAACAGTTGAATAAATGTTGCTATCGTTAAGATTTATTGTAAATTTTGAAGCAAAGAAATGAAATTGGATCGGAATTGATATTGCACTTGGGATTTGAATTGAGATTGGGAATGGAATTATATTCAAACAATAGAAGGAATTAGGGTATCAGCTATATTACCGTCAGGTTTTACTTATCATCGTCAGGGGGTAAATGATATCCAAGATTGTTAATTTCTTGTATAATAGTTTTTCATAATGGACAGCACCTTCCTGCGAAAGATTATTTCTCTATGACTTCATTAACCCCCTGGACGATAATTGGACGAACCTGACGGTAATAGATTCGATACTCTTTTTGTGTTATGTGTTTGAATTCTCAAACATTTTTTTTGAGAACGGTACGGTTTTAAATAGGGGAGAACCGTTCAAAACGCACCAATTGGGTAAGATGGCCCATGCTATTAATTCCCTAAAATACTCTCATATGTGGCTTTTAATGATGAATTTCCTACAGTTCTCATATGAAAACTATACATGAATTTTTTATTGGCTTTTATGGTTAACTGACTTGCAAAAATACAAAAACCTGTGGTTTCTCTAGCTTTTATACTTTTGGAATTCATAATACTATGACATTTTCTATTTAATTCGCTAACTTTCAGCAACTTTTACTTTGAAATTAACAAAATTAAAGATGGGGGAGAATGCACTATAAAGCTGGTCCCTGCTGGTCTCGATGTACGATGCTGACCTAAAAAGCCAGTTATCGTGGGTTCAAGTCTCGGCTCGGGAGAGATTGTTAGTGTTAGTGTCAGTAGCGCTAGCCCCGCAATTATCTTGTACACTTGGCTGCAAAGTCTGTGTATAAATAACGGAAGGTCGAGTTTCGAATCGGAAAGTAGCACCGAGGCTTTGCTTTGCTTTGCGCTATAAAGCGCTTGCAGATGATTGCTTCACAATTTAGGGCATGTTACATTGTTTTTGATTTTACTTTTGAGACTTCAAATGCTTCACACGCGTGCTGATTTCTGATAGGGACGTGTTAGGCTTCTACTTTGCAGCATATTGGTCTTCGCTGTGGTGCGTGTTGGCCACGGGATTGTTCGGTAGCAATGGTAATTTTGATCAAAAATAACATTAAAATCGAGTATTTTGGAATAAGTTTCGCCATCAATATACATTATATAGATCCTTTAATTACCAAAACGTTCAATGTCGCTTCAAAACGATTAGAAGTGCTGTAAATTACGTAAATACTTAGCTGGTGCGTTTTATAAAGTTCTCCTGCCATGACAAATTCTCTATGTAAATAATGGGCATTGTCTAATATTCTTGTTCAAGCGTGTTCTACAGAAACCCAAATTAAATTTCTCAAAATCTGTCTTCCCACGCCCGCCTTGAATTACGCGATACGTTCCAGCTCCGTGGTTCCAGCTCCGTGGCTAATTCATGTTTCTCTATGTTTTGACTCGCACGTGACATAACCGGAAATGAAATGTGCCGCAAACTCAGTCTATCCCCGTCTATCCGACAAATAACCAGCGAACTGTGGCGGTGGTGGCGGCCTGGTGTGGACTAGACAAGCTGTCTGGTTCAATGTGTTCCCGAAAAAACAGAACCATCTTTCCGGTTTTCGGAGTACCGCGTGGAAGTCAAAAGTCGTCACAATTTTCAACTTGATCTGAAGTGTCTTAAGCAAAATGTCCCAACAGAAACGGGGGATGATTGTCAACCAGTATGCTTATTCCACGGAATTGCGAGCAAGGTTTCAATTATCATCGGTCTTGACACGAACAAAAGTTCCTGGGAGCGGAAAGCGGGAATGTTTATTTCCCCAAGCAGTTTAATAGCTAGGAGGAACTTTTCAAGGGGTTAATTGGCCACCGGCTGGTTTTCGGGCGCAACAGAAGATGATGGGCCGCTAGGTTTTTTTTTCTCCATGGCGGAGAAGAAAAGCAGCAAATTTAATTTATTCACTGCCTGGTTTGGGTATGATCTGCTCACTAGCGACGCGACGGTAGCCTGAGCTCATGCTAGCACGCGGTTGTGCGGGTTTGTGTTATTCTTCTTCCTTCTGCCGTGCCATCCGTTAAATTATGATCTTGAAGCAACCGCGCAAACATTATAATGGATTTTGTTCGTGAAAGTTTTTCGGCTTCGTGTGTGGCCGGATGAACTGGTAAATGAGCTCTTTCGACTCAATGAATAGAAATAACAAGCCTTTTGCATGATTGGTTGTAAGTTTGTTTATTGTAATGATGTTTCACAGCTACAATCAGGAGTAAAACGAAAACACAATCACTTCAAATCGAATTCAAATTTCTCACTGAATCCAATATGTCATAAATAATAACATAAAATTTATTACCCAGTGGACCAGCGCTAGACAATTCAAGCTGCTCTTAAACTTTAATCCTTCTACTTAAAGGGACTTGCTGCTACCGAAGAGTTTCCTTTAGAAAACGGTTCACCAAGACGGGTAGGATTTCGATCCGTCAACGGAGCTTATCAGTCTGGTCTGACAGTGGAAGTTTACACACTGCTTTGCGGCCGCTGACTGCCCAATGCTTGGGTTGGGATGGCACCTTAAATGTTCGAACGTTGGCTGACAAGTGGTTGCTAATTTGAGCCTTCAAACTGTTCATACTGGCAATCAACACTATCGTATTTGATAATCTCGCCTTTTCCCGTCGGGGTAATATGAGCCCATCAGCATCATCAGGTAGAGCTCTTGATTCTAGTTTCGAATCCTTTCCCCGTCCCGACGGGACCGACACGAGGAGAATAGTTTATTGGGAATCTTTAATATGATTAACGCCACCAAGCCAATAAATATGATGATTGATCGGTTCGCTTGGAATATTCCCTGTGGAGGGGTGTCATGCTGACTAACACGAGCTTTCACCTCAGTGGCAATTGAAATCATCGCAATTGCGATCCCGGACCAGGTGCAACTTGATAGAAATAAATGCTTTTTTTTCACGGAGAATTATCATAATAAATTGGGAATGAAATCGGTCGAAAGGATGGCACATTATTATTGAAATTTTCGAATAGTTATAGATATACAAACAATTCCGTTGGAGATAATGTGTGGATTCATTCATCCATTGAGCGGTTATGTAGATGTGAATTGGACTTAAATTAGCCCTGACGGTTTTCGCAGAATCGATTCAGTTGCAATTGAAAATAAATTGAGCTTTTCTTTGTGGCGCCATTTGGCATCAATATTACCAATGAGGTTTATCCTAGAGTTGGCTGGTAAAATATCGAAGCTGAACGTTTGTTAGTAATTTGATGTTTTACAGATGCTTATGATCACATTCTGTACGTTATTACCTAATATTACTCCAATTTTGTTTTTTTTTTTTTTTATTGAGATTGATAAGATCAAAATAATGGTCGCAGTGGTCAGAATCTTACAAAAAAATTAATATTTTAAATTATTTTGCATTGTATCTATAATGATGTTACCTAAAATCGACGCTCATTTGCTGTTTTGCGACGCGTTTTTCTTTGTCAGTATTTTAAAACAATTTTCCATTAATCATGGTATTTTTCAGAAGAGAAGAACTGGAGATAAGTAAAACTTGCAATCTCCTAATGCAATTGAAATTCTCGAATTTCCTTGATTTTTTCCAAAAAAAAATTTAAATGTTTACTTGTCATTTACCATTTGCAGCAGAAAATATTTTACCTATTTCTTTATAAATACCGGCGTGCAGGGCTTTTTTTGACACTTTTTCCAAGTTGAACACAAAATATTTGAACACGAAATAGTTGAACACGGCTACTTTTGACAGTTTCAAAAATCGATAGAACTCTGTACAATGCATTTTTACTAAACTAAAGAAAGTTAATTTCAGATAGAAGGCCTTCAAATGTATATTTCAGGAAATTTATCGGTAGGTTCATACCATACAAACATAAACACATCTTTGTAATATGGCTGACAAAAAAATTTACCGCCTTAAATATATTTGCAAAAAAACAACAATCTTTAACTCAAATCTTATAAAACTGAACAAATTTGAGAAAAGAATATTTTTTTGGTAAGGGTATCGATTTTCCTAAATTAATGACCAGCGAAACAACGAATTTGGAAAAAAAGTTTTAATAGCTATAATTTAATTCGGCTCAAACGAGTGATTTTTTAGTTATCTTTATAATTCTGACGCATTTAAGTTCGGTTTGGTAGTTCAAAGGCTTAAACAATCTATCAGTTTTCGAACATGCTCTGCTGAATGGGCATTTTCGAGGCAGCTAATATTTCACTAAAGTTTCTTTCACATACGAGAGAGTCTAACTTGAAACTTATTTATGTTTTTCTAATATACACTAAGGTCGCTTTTTAAGCGGTTTTTTACGCGGTTTTTTTACGCGGCTTCTTTTACGCGGATTCCGGAATTTACGCGGTTTTTTACGCGGATTCCGGAATTCACGCGGTTTTTTTACGCGGATTCTGGAATTTACGCGGTATTTTTTTTTGTCCGGATTTCGGTTCCCCTTCACTCGGAATGCAAAATTAACGATGGTTTTTTTTACGCGGATTCAGGAATTTACGCGGTTTTTTTTACGCGGCACGTATCCCCCGCGTAAAAAGCGACTTTAGTGTAGTTTTTATTTGTTTCATGATAGTCATAGTGATTGTCTAAGGTATATTGCGGGCGAGGTAGGACTTGCTATTTGTTCGTATGTAAGTTCAAACGACCTTGGCAGTATGAGGCCGAGCGTTGTCATGCAGTAGAATCACTTTTTCGTGTCTCTGCTCGTATTGTGGTAGTTTTCCGCGCAATGTTATGTTTCATCGCCTAAGTTGAAGTCGATACCGTTCCCCAGTGTTGGTTTCCTTCGGTTTCAACAGCTAATAATAAATAACACTGACATGCTCCCACACAGATCAACTTCTGTAGTTTATTCAGTCGAGCCGATATCATAAAGCCATGACTGGGCAGTTCTCATGACTTTTTTTTGGGATGCTGTAATGAATCCGGTTTCCATCCCCGGTTTTAGGTGTGTCAAAATCGACCAGCATTTATTAATCGAGAATTTAATTGCGATCCTAATATATCAAAATTATTAATTAAGAACGATTAATCTTTTGCACTGAGTACTGATTTCAAGAACTCAATAAGACGATTTGACGAATTGAACGATTTTAAGTCGCTCGCGATCGCTTCAAAATTGCCGAAACCTTGTCGTATCATTTATTATCCACAGGTAATTGTCGCGGAGCCCGCAAAACAGTAGAATCTCCTCTGTGAAACTCCTCCGCTTAAGCGCCAGTACTGACAACGGTCCGTACTGCGGGGAAGCGTGTTTGTATCAGCCCGGGTAGTTCTTTCAGGGCAGGTCAGGTAAGGAATGCAACTGACTCTCAATGCGAAAACCTACACGAACTACGGAAGTGGACCGAGAGCGGAACGGTCGGTTTCTTACTAAAAAACTGCTCTGTAGTCCACAGAGCGTACTTAGTTATTATTGGCTTCCCTGCCTGGTCGACTTTATGCTACTTTTAACACATGCGATTTTTATACATATAACCTGTCACAAAGCGTTTCGGGTCCAGCGCCACGTTCAGCGGAAAATTCTCAGGTGATGGCTGCGCGCTTGGAACAAATGGAGGCGCCAAGCAGTTAACGTTACCTACGGACACTGCAAAGGATTTCACTCGTGCGTCGTGCGAAAGGAGGCGCAAAGTGCTTCACGTTGCCGGCGAACGCTGGGGAGAACTCAACGTATTTTTCCTTCTCTTAACTCTACTTATACCCTTTCTTCTGTTCGGGAAACTTTTATACTTGAATTTATAATTTTAGTATATTTTACTTCTCTTTGCTCATGTTGCGTGAATTCAAAAAAAAAAAAATCTCTAAGCTTTTAGCTTACCTACTTTACTTTTCACGGCTATCTTTTGGAATGGTTCCCTAGTAATAGTACGATGATTGCTTATCGCTATCTAGCAAGCCACGCACGGTTAAAAAGCCATAATCTTTCATTGGCTCGCGCGGCACGAAGTAACGACTCATTAGTCTAGCCCTAATTGTTCGGTTGAGGCGAAAGCTCATTCTGACTCCTGTGAAAGGTTTTATCTATGATTATTTTCTGTTTCCGAAAAATAGCCTGGTTTTGAAACCCGTTTACGGAAGCATTAATTGAGAGTGGTATAGTTTTCGGTTCGATTTGAATTACGGTATTTTGAACTTCGGAAATTATCCTGCTGCCCGAGGAACCGTGAAACCGTCAAGAGCTGCATGTATCAGCTTAATCAGGTTTGTTAGGAGACCATGTTCAAGCATATCACTGGTCGACAGAAGAGCTAAAAATTTGCGGTCTCAAAGCTCGAAATAATTGCCCTAGAAAGATTATAGCCTTTGAATTTTGGAGCCCGTAGTGTAGTGTGTCAGAGTGTCGCATAGTAATTACTCGCAGGGCTCATCTCTTTCACGTTATGAGAAAGTGAGAAATCTTATTTAAGTCTCTGAAAAAGTTATCCGTTCTAGGAACACCAAAACTCACAGGTTGAAAAGCTATAATCTTTCATTTTTTCCCAGTTTGAGCACTAGGACCAATCCTGTTTTTACCAGTGTAATCTGCCACAGCTAGTTGCGTTTCACTAAATCGTACGCCGCATTGAAGTTTGAAAACATTATGTTTGTATTTGTCTGTATTTCATCTGACATGAGTAGTGTCCTAATGAATTAATAAAAATTTACAAAATTGTCGAACATGAAGTCTTATTTCTAAAACGACTAGAAGCTTCACTGAAGTCCACAAACATGAACGTCAAGATCATCGAGGGTATCGCCGCATCATATACATAGACAATACGGTGGCATCTTTCTTGCAGCAGTGACCGGTACCGGGGAGGACGTTGAGCCACACGAAAATTCAGCATGGAAAGTAGTCGAGGAGAGTCAACTTCTCCATTGAGCAACTTCGCGACGAACAACGCCATTTTTCGCATCGGTTTTCGTATTCAGGAAAAACTAGAGGATTTCGCCAAGTAAGGCGACGTAGGGCCAACCGGATAAATCTTCGCTGAACACCTTCAATTCTATCGATCCAGCACGTATTTACAGGATTTCAGCCGGTCTCAAGAATGGGTCTCACCAGCGCACAATACAAGGACTTCAAGCAGGATGGATCATTGAAGCCTTTGGCAACTTTCGACCTCAATTTTCGAGATGTAGTGGTTTGTGAACGATAGTATTGGATCCAGGACGAATTCCACGTCATTCACTTTCTCAGCTCTTCGGAGAGAAGTCCCGTTAATGCAATAAGGTTTGTTCCAATTAGTATTTGGCCGTTTCCTACTACAGCAGCGCGTTGTCGTACCGAGAAACTAATGACAGCGTTTTGATCTTGAAGGTTTGTTTACTGGAAAATTTCGTCAGGATTGGTACACGCGTTGAAAAGTTATCCAAGATGGAACGTGAAAGACGCGAAAAAAATGCGCACATGGTCAGGAGGAATGATCGCCAAGGCACACAAACTACCGAAACTGACTGTGTATAGCGTGCCCAAACGTTACCGGGACACTTTGACGGTGAATCGTGCTAACCAAACCATACGTAGAAGTGGAACATTGGACCGGAAACTACTAGCGAAGGTCATCAGGGCAGCCCGAAAAAATCCTGCGGGCTCCCTCCGTGATTTGGAAAAAAAGTTCAATGCAGCACATAATACAGTTCATAAAATCTTGGACACATCCCGGGTTGGAAATTTTACCTTGCTAACCGTAAGGGGAATGCTCCAGGTAGGTTCAAATTTGTTTTTGCGGATAAATTCGTCCGCAAGTTGATGATTTGGCAAGCCATCTGCAGCTGTGGAAAGGAGACAAAAGTTTTCATCGCTGGAGCAACCATGAATGGATATGTTTACAAGGAGAAGTGTCTTCAGGAGATAGTTTTGCCGTTCATCCAGTCACAAAAAGGCCCCGTGAAGTTCCAACTGCCCACAGTTTCGGCCAATAGTCAAGCGTAAATTGAGGAAATGTGGCAAATCAATCAAAACATCATCCGGTATGGCAAAGTGGTGGAAAAAAATGGCCGATACGGTTGATGTTGCCATTGTGCAGAAATTGATGGGAGGTATTCGACGAAAAGTTCGAGAATTCATCAGAACAGCAGACAAATAATTTTTCTTGTACTTTTTCTTTGAAGTTAAATGAAAACCCTGCAAAAACATGTTTTTACCAATTTTGTTAGTTATTTCCTCATGGAGAAATCGGTAACTGTTTGCGGCCCAATTCTAAATGAAACGAACCCTAATCAATTAAAAATTGTTTTTTTAGCGATGGAACGTCATGACGGTGCATTTTGGTACGCTCACGATTAGTTTGTTGCGAGAACATCAGTCCGTGAACAGATTCAGTAGGAGTAGCAAACAGTGGCAGTCTGCAATTGAACGAATCATCAAATATATTTTCAAGCCATCGGCGTAGAAGAATTTGCAACCCAGATGCGCGCGTCGTTGAAAAAAAAAGAATAAACAAAAGCGGACCTGAGTTGCTACCTTGGGGCACTCCGGTTAAATTGTAGAATCTCGAAGGAGTCAACTTCAACACGAAGCTTACGATGATGTCTCTGTAAGTTGTGTTGGCGGAACTTGCCGAGGATCCTAGTCCGCTCGAAAACCGCATTGGTATTCACCAAAAAAGGGTTGCTGCAACGGTCTCAGTCTATGTATACAGAAATGAGGAGGGTTATGCCTCGACAGTTGCTATAGTCGAAGCTATGTCTTTTCTTAGATAACGCCAATGAGTTCTTCCTACCAGTCGTAGGTGGTTTCTCTTCAGACCTTCAGTATCATCTGGTGAATTGCATTTTAAAGCCGCTTGGTGTCGATATTGACGAGTTCGGCCGGTAAGCGGCTTTGTGGTTCTTCACAGCGGCCTTGTGATTCTTCAGTTCTATGCAAAAAGATTGCAAAAGAAAAAGATTTCATCTCGTTGGCGGATTCACAGTTCTTCCCCAAGTTCTCTCGTTTCCCCGACGACTCTCCTGCCTTTAATTAGCTGGTGTTTTTTTTTACAAAACTTAACATTAATTTACCTAAATTCATTAAAAGGCACGTTTTGATATTTTTCCAAGGAATCTCATGAAGAACGGGCTCAGCGTTGGGCTTCTTCTGGTTATTGGCTTCTTGCACCTGATGTGTCTAAGTTTGCAATAGAAAATTTAAAACTGAACATCCTGAGTGAAAATACAAGCGTCAGAATGATAATCGTCATTGATTCTATTGAACCTGCTAATCGTTACTCGTGTTTTTCACCTGTTGGAACTATTCCACCACGACTAATCGAACTACAACTGAATCTTAAAAAATCAACATGAACTTGAGGAAAACTTGCGAAGATTTGCAAAACTTTTTCCCTGTCCTGCTAAGCTCCAGGTAACATCAAAACACTAGAGTGATAGCGTTCAACTTTGGAACTTTAGGATCGAATGACAGCAGCGCAGCCAACTTAATGGTAATGCGGTATTACTCTACCATTATTGGACTGTCAGATAAAAATGTATTAGTGATACAGTTCACATAATTGGAATAACATATTTTGGAAGTTAAATGTTTTGTTTCCATTCACCTCGTTTCATGGTAATAAAATGAAAAATTGTTATGAAGTTTATTGAAGACGCGTTTGCTGAGCTATAAACCAAATTTGTCATCAATCATACAAATTTCGTTTTCAACACGTTTCGGTAATTTCGATGAATTTCAATGAAACATTGCTGGATTTTTTTTTTTTGAAGTTCAACGCCGTGATGAATATAGCCCTATTTAGAGTTCCGAGCGAAGTGAAAATCTCAAATACAAAATGTTCATTTTTTCACGCTCGTAAAAATGCAACCTGCAAAAATTTCATTTCGCTTTGAACTGTAAACAAATTCGATCCAGCAAAATCGGAGGTTGTGGATCTCATCTTTTTCACTAGGGTTTACTTTCTTCACGCATGCAAACGGTAGTGAAAAAAGCAGCAGCAAGCGAAAACTTGCGTGCGTTTTTATTCTGTCAGTTGCAGTCAATTTTTATTTCGTTTGGAGTGTAAACACGTGAATTTCGCTTTACTTAAACTGTAGACTGCAGGCTGGTGAAATACCTGCGTGTTCCACAAACGGGTTTTCACGACAGATTTCGCAAGCGAAAATTTACGCTTTTTCACTTATCAAATTTTTCACTTCGCTTGGAACTGTGAACTTTGCTTATCACGGTATTTTACGGTATTATGTGAAAAGCAATTTGTGACAACCCTCAAACAAATAAATTATCTTTTTAGTAATTTCGTCCACCAAATGTCACAAGTCGAATTCTCCTTCCTCTGCACCCTTATTCTACTACGATTTAGATTAGTCCTCAGAAAAATTACGTGTATTTTGAATCAGAATTGAAAATCAATATTTGTTGCTGCATAAACTGCAAGATTTTTGAACATCTTACAAGTACGATAAGTGTTCAAGGCCAGTACATTTACCGATTTAAGTCTCTCTTTTAGAGCAGTTTCTAAAATATCCGAAGCTTTTGTCAAGCCTCTTTGGTGTGTGGTAATTCATATACTAGTAGAAAACAAAACTATTGTAAGTGTATCTCGTTCCAATCTAATAATTCCTTTTTCTACTTTCAGGTAGGTGCCATAACCCGTTATCTATGTTTCGTATTGAAAGGGGTGAGTAAAAAAGATGATTTTAGTAAACAAAATTTTGTTGCTCTATTCAAATCTGGGATGAGAAATAAGAAATTAAGATGATTTCCATGTTCAGAGAAACATTTAGTTGTTCCACTCTGGAACTCGGAAGAGAAAGTGTCTACGTTCATCGACGAATTTCGTCTCTTCGTCGACAGACCAGACCACGTGAGCTATCGCGGGCACTGGCTGCTTACGAATGAGAGAATCACAACAAACACAAATGTTGCTAATAAAATGCCGTCACATGGCAGCCGCTCTCGCTCGCGATAAAAATGTCAACAATTTTCCTGCTCATTTCCGTTCTCTCCAAGCGGCCCTCCTGGTAAGCTTATCTCGCTCGCACCCCACGTTGGGGCCACACACTCTCCGGAACGTTCTGTTATCCTTGCTCAGTGAGGGGAAAAACAGGATCCTTCCACCGAATTTGAAAATTGGCTTTCCTTTTCGCTCGCAGGCGCTGCGGATCGCTCGCGCGCCTGGGGAAGGTCTTTCGATCCTTTTCCGGCGATTGTACCGTTTTTTGCTGTGCATGCTAATCCAAGCCTTCGCGGCTGAGGCCCGAACGTTGTGTCCCCCCTTTCTCCGAACGCATATCATCAGCGTGGTGGCGGCGGAAGGATCTCGCGTGCCACACACGGGCCACAACAATTTTCAGTGTCGTTTATCCTTCTGCCGGGAAAGGAAGTCCCTGTCGTGCCGTTCCCCTATAGGAATCAGTGCGCCTTTGGCACCTATTCCTCCTTCTGTCTGTATAGATAAATGTCTGTCTGTTAGGTGTCGTATCCTTCCCCGGCGTCTCCATCGCCGTGTGTACAGTCGACGTTGTGTACTCGTGTATGTGTTTCGAAACAATAGGAGATTGTTTACACAGTTTGTGGTATACCGTGTCCGTGTCCGTGTTTGGTGCAGAAAAAATCCAATTCTTTACCGTTTAGTTTCGCTATTCAAAGCGCCAGTTAAATGTTCTCCCAAGAAAAAACTAATTGTGACACCTTGAATTAAAAGTTTTATGTTTGTGAGAAATCGTACAACGAATGCTGATTTGTACATATCGTTGTGCAACTGAATACTTTTAAGACCTCAGTAGTTTCACCGTGGAAGTGTCCTAACGTGGTATTGATAATTTCTCCCATTTGAGTGTTGTGGAGTGTACTGTGTACAGTGAAAATCGTCAAAACTAAAATTAACAAAAACAAAAAATAACATAAATATAATAAAAAAATCTGGTGTGAGTCAGTCTAACCCCACTATACAAAACCGCAATCATTCGTTATTGCTTTGAATCTCCTCGTAATTACGGTAATCTTATCCTGAAGTGATAAAGTGTTGAGGTACAATAAAATTACAACCGACGAATAAAAAAAAGTTTCTCGCATCGAGAATACAAACTGGAACGGCTGGTTGAAAAAGTAAATAAAAGCAAGAAACGGTAGTGAATAAAACCTAAAATGAACAGTGAAGAACTCAACCCTTGCCATTCCTCGAGAAGTGCGTGAACGAAAAAAAGTTGATAAAAAAAACAAAATCAAGTGAAAGTGAGGAACTCGTAAAAATTAACCAAACCCTAGTAAAACGCGTTCCCAGCTGGACGATGCTGAAAAAAGGTAGCTCGAGAAAGGAATCTTTCGAATAAATCTTAACGGCAATTAAACTGAATCGTAAGCGAAAGTGGTGGTGATTTAACGATGTCCCCTTTTATTTCCGAGCCGACTGTTTGGCGGTGCTTTTCCATTACAAAATGTTGGAAATTTAGATATGTTTCTTCACCAGTGGACTCTTGTACATTTTTTTTCTTCAGATTATCAGTGTGGTTTTCACAGCCTGAAACAACAGGTTTCGTGTCTGTTTGCTGTTGGAATTTCTGAGGATTACCACCCACATATCGTGGTGTCGTCCTTACGCGTTCTAGCCTTCCGCACAGTTGGCCCGAATCAGGGGCCACGGCAGCAGTAGAGCAAGTGGGACCGAAACGAGTGACACAGTTTTTTTTCTTCCTTCTGCTGTTGCTCGCAGCCTATCGTCTGTGTGCCTACAGTCGAGCATGGGAGGAGAAACGCCTTGTCCTGCTGTGGTGTGGTTTGCCTTTTCACTCGCACTGGCGCTGGTGACGATCGGCCTCTTCTGGATGCGACCCCGATGGTACCGTTTGCCGTGCAAAATCGATACCGTGGGAAGAAGGTGGCCGTTTTTGCATTGCAAATTTATTGGTTTTTGAAAAAAAAAACTTCGTCAACTTTTTCCTCAATGATATTGTAAATCGATTTTTACGTTCTCGATTGTACGTCACTTTTGGATGGGTTTGATGCGTTGTGAGTGGGGCTGAGGGTCGGCGGAGAGGTGTGAGTTTTGTTGAAAAGGAAGTCGATTTTTAGATGCACGGTTGAGGGAACTTCAGAACGTTCCTTATATGTTTTATGGCATGTATATTGTTTCTTTAATGTCATCTTACATTAACGCTTCCTTCCAATTTCTTAAAGTTTTCATTGTCTTACTAAAAATGAAAGGTACAGAAAAGAGTATAATAAAATAACATATCATCGCAAAAATCATAAAAAAGACAAAAGTTTTGTGATCTGGGGTTGAATAAAATCTTGAAATAAAAAATGATCTAGAGCGATGAGGCATTTGAAAGTTTCGGAATTAACAATGTTCCATGCTCGCGAAATCTACTAGCTTCTTTGAGATTTTGCAATTTTAATCGGCGATACAGAAAACTTCTGCTAGTACAATCGGTGTAAGACACTGAAGATGTTTGCGCTTGTTTGTCTGTAAAAGCATTTACCATTGAAGTAATGAAATGCTAGTGTCTTTTTCTTTCATTTTAAGAATGTCTTATACTCTATAAATTCAATTTGCGGGAATGAATTGTAGGAATGAGCAGAATCAGTCGTCCAAGGTATGCCAACTTTTGCAGTTTTTTGGACTTGGTGCAAATTCGTTCTTAAAATTTGTTATGTTTTTCAGATTTTCTCAGAAATTGCGCGAATTTTCGCAGCTAAAGCTATAAGCGCAAATTTTTTGGGCTTCGAGTTTTTTCGAATCTTATACAGTGTTTAACAATACCCGAGCAGATGCAGATATGTTCAAAAACATGTGGCATCTGTGGTTTTATCCTTTAACTGCATGCCAATCTGACAAATTTCCATGTTCTGTTGTTAGCTATTTAAAACAAATCTATAGAAATATATGTGAATTGCACCGAGAAAATGAATGAAATGTAGACTAGAGGATGAAATTACTCTTTATAATTGCAAAAATTAGCGATTATTTAGGGTAGCGAACGGCGTCATCAGTGGCTTTCTTCGGCAGGTTTTCTGCAGCAATCTTATGCAGAAACCTGCCGAAGAAAACTACTGCGAAAGCCGTTCGCTACCCTAATAATAAAATTCTTTTTTGAATAATTTGAATTATTTCTTAAGGTATTTGTACTCATAAAACAAAAGAAGATGCGTTAAAATTTCTATTTTCGTGAACTTTATGCGTCTTCGGAATCGGATTGCGCTGGGTTCAAATGTTTGGATGTCCAAAGAAAAAAAATCTTGTGGACTCTGGATCATTTTGCAACTACTTATTTTCTGGCAGAAGATATTACCATTTACATCCAACTTTTAAGTGTTACCCGTAGTACATAAAAGTGTATTGTGCCGTGTCAGAGAAATATTTTGCAAACCTCAATACGTTCAAAATCATAAAAAATAGAGTAAAATATCATGGATTTGATCAACACTACAAAGAAAATTCTTAGACTGAAAAAAAAAAATATTAGAAGTCTTTTCTTCTCTTTCTCGTAAACCTCTTCCAAAATTCCCTTTGCTAAACTGTGAGTTGTTTCGACCCAATTTTTGTCGGGTTTCAACCCAGAATAACTGTATAATGTACATAAACCCAAATGATTGGTTGATGTTATGTAACCATTGCATTTTACGGCGGCTGGCAAAAAGTACGTGTTGGAATGAATACTTGACTTTTTCTGCTCACTTTATGAACTAAAATTTGAAATTTTTAAAAGTACACGAATTGTCGATGCTTGATATAATTTTTTTTAGGTTCTACCAATGTGAAGATATACAAATTTGAAGATTTTTAGTAGCGTACGATTGTGGGAATAAAAAATAATTAAGGTCATATTTTTTCCCAGTAAAAAAATAAAATACTTTTGCCGAATTGCTCGGATATTATCAAATTCAAAACGTTCTAAGTATTTCGAAAAAAAAAAAAACAATTCTGGATGAAAACTTGAAAAAATTGATCAGTGAAAGAATCAAGTATAAAAAGCTGTTGTACCTAGAATAACTATTTTTTAGTGGTCAAATTCTCAAGACGAGGTTTATTCTTCTCGAGCTACGCCAATATGTCCGCCATTTTGGGACTACAGGTCGAGTCTCTGTCTCTGAGAAAATGTTGGTGGCTAAGGCACCAAATTCATAGGAATAGTTCAAAAGCTATATTCTTTCATTTTTTCCAGTTTGAGCTTTAGGACCGCACCTGTGTGGACCAGTATTTTCAAGAAAAGTCGGTTTCACGTTTTGTGTTTTTATTGTTTATTTTGCAAATCATTATTCAGAGTGTGGGTTAAATTTCTACCTCGAATATTATCGGAATGTACGAATGTACGTACTCTATATCAAAACAAGAACAACATCCATCATGTTTATAGTTTCTTGTTCGCTATTGATATGAAAATTCACGGAAAAAAAAGGTTCTTTGACTCAAAATTTGGAAAAAAATATAAACGTTGGAATATTCCGTACAAGAAATGCAACCTTTAGCATAACTAGAAAATGTTTGAAAAACTTGCTCAATCATCCGATTGAGAATGTTTTTTTTCAATTTTGCTCTAAGATAATACGCGGATTCCGGAATTTACGCGTTTTTTTACGCGGATTCCGGAATTTACGCGGTATTTTTTTTTGCGCGGATTTCGGATTCCCTTCACTCGAAATGCAAAATGAACGCTGGTTTTTATACGCGCATTCCAGAATTTACGCGGTTTTTTACGCGGCACGTATCCCTCGCGTAAAAAGCGACTTTAGTGTAAAGTACTCATTTATTGTAATGGAATATAAGTTCAAGATACAAACGAATAAAAAAACAAAAACAATGCATAATATTTTTCTTCCTAGCATTCTCGCGAACATTCAATACCTGCTATATTAATTCAGCTAAGGCATTCCATGGAAAATAAATAAAAATATTTTTTTTTAGGATGTCCTCTCCGATTTCGCTGAAACTTTGCACAATCGTTCCCAATTGATAAAGAGGTCATTCTACACTATCAGTTCTTCACGTAGACTCATGACTGCTGTTTCAGAAGGGCCTATCAGAATCGTGACTGACAAATAAAATATTTTGTATCAGAAAAACGACTTGTTTTATTGAAACGGTGTCTTCAGCAAAGTTGTAGGTAATAAAATTGCGATTCTAAAAAAAATATATACTCCGTGAAAATATTTTTTTTGGGCCAAACATTCCAAACTGTCACAAAATCTAAAATATCTTAAAAAGTACCTTTTTAAAAAATCTATTTTTTTACGCATTGAAGACGACAATATGTCAAAATTTGGTGATGGTAAAATGAAAAACAAAAAAGTTATGAACGGTTAAATATTCTATCATTTTCACTTAAACAAGCGAACTGGAAATATGATACAGATTTGGAAAAATATACCGCATCCCGACGGGACTTGAACCCGCAATCTCCCAACTTGAACCCGCAAATCCGCAATCCCAGAGATTGTCACACTGTCTGCTTAATGAACTTTAACGTATTACTTGGAGAGTAATTGAAAAATATTTTCCTTCGTGTAACAAATCTATTGCTTTACAAGTCATAAAATTCTTCTCCTGTTGAGTAACAACCCTCACTGTCATATAGTTTGCACATGTTGCAATTTTGTCAGATTGTAAGATCACGAGTATTTAATAATAACCGTTACAACTACTTGCAAAACTTTTTCTCACTACTTGAAAAGGTAAATGAAAAATCATCCACATCTCCAGTCGATTTACAAAACACACTGTCGTGAATTAAATGAATTAGATCGGTGCATCAATACAAACACAGCAGATCATGTCTCGCTTACACATGCAACGTGGCTCTTGCTTGTATGTTCCCCTGCAAAAGTACATACAAGCGCGTAACTTCATTACTTTTTGGTTATTGACATCTTAGCAGTAGCAACAACTATACATAAAATAGTTTTGAAGTGAATAAATAAGTGGTTAAGTGAAATAACTGTTGGTGTTAAGGTCCAGCAAACAACATGAATAACACTACGTACAAAATTGAATGTATTCGACCTTTCGATGGTAAAAAGTGTTCGAAGCAGCTGCGGAAACTATCGGAAAATAATATCCAAAACTTGAGATCGTATTTGTACGTCATGTCGTCTGCATGTAGAGAAACTAGCTCTGTCTACGCGTCTAATTTTTGAAACCGTCTGATAGCGGGAAAGGTCGCTGAGTTACGCATATTAAATTTCAATAGGGCCAGTATCAAAATGATTGATTATGCTACAAAAAACAGCGCGTTGGATTTGTATCATGCTCTTAGCGATAATTTGTAACGATTACAGAAAAACACAAAAAAAATATTCTGAGTGGAAATGACAAAATATTTAAACGTCCATAACTTTTTTGTTTTTCATTTTACCATCACCAAATTTTGACAGATTGTAATATTGTCGTCTTCAATGTGTAAAAAAATTAGATTTTTTAAAAAGGTACTTTTTGAGATATTTTAGATTTTGTGACAATTTGGAATATTTGGCGCAGAAAAAAACATTTTTTTACAGTGTATATATTTTTTTAAGAATCGCAATTTTATTACCTACAACGTTGCTGAAGACACCATTTCAATCAAACAAGTCGTTTTTCTGTTACAAAATATTTCATTCATCAGTCACATTTTTGGATAGGTCCTTCTGAAACAGCAGTCGTGAGTCTACATGAAGAACTAATAGTATAGAACGACCTCTTTATCAACTGGAAACAACTGTGCAAAGTTTCAGCGTAATTGTAAATGGTTGATCAGAATAGATTTGCGAAGTAGCGTGGGCTTGCTCAGTTTTGTTCTGCCCATTCTTTAGCAGAATTGAGAGAGTCTAATGCTTAGGATTAAAGTATATACAGGCCATGTACGATTTTGGCAACACGTCCAAATTTAAATTTTTTAGGATGCCTACTGGACTAAAAAGAAAATTCAATAGTCAATTATATAACAAACGAACAGTGTTGTCCGATGCTTACCGGACTACGGCGACAATTCAATTCAACGCTTGGATGATTGCTGGTGGCAACACGTCCAAAGTTTTTATGTTGCCAAAATTGAACCGTGCCAACAACGAAATGTGCCAAAATCGAATGAGGTCTGTATTAGGAATAAATTGCAGTCTACATTGATTGACGAAATAAATAAATAAACTGTTTTGTTAGTTTATGTAAAGAGATTATTTCTACAGCGACGTTATATTCCCGTAATTTGAACTTTTAATAAATCTTTCGCAACTTCTCCAATAGTACATAATTTGCGCTCAAAAGTCAATAAAATTCGCTTTTTACGATTAATTTTTGATTAAATTGTAACTAATTGTAACAGATATGGCACTTTTTTGCCCTATCCAGTAAAATGAGCAATTAAATTGAGTTCATAAAACTATATAACTGCAAATGAAAATTATGTTTTTAATGCACTCTTAACAGTTGCAATATCATTAATCTCGATTTCTAATTCTTTTAAAGAAGTGTGATGAAATCGAAATAAAAAGCGTAAGAAAATCGACCGTGAATTTTACGAGTAAAGATCAAAATGAATTATGAAACAGCACTGTATAACAAAAATAGAACGAACTAAAAAAAAATTTAATTGATCAGAATGTCAGTCAAAATCTATGTGATTTTTCTAAAAACATCTGTTTTTCTAAAAACACGTTTGCATTAAAAAATATGGACTTTTTACGGATGGTGAAAAAAAAAATAAGGTAGATAGTTAAGTTTGATAAATTTCCCATAGAAGGCTATTATATTAGCTTACTTGCGAAAAATTCTATGCTCTTGCGAGCGACCTTCAAGCAGTTAACCGGAACGAAAACATGCGTGCAGGTCCTTTTTTTTTTCATTTTATCGTTGGAGTAGATCTTACGCTTCAAGTTTGTCCAGCAATTCTCGATGGGATGCAGCTGAGAGACGTTGCACACTGTTTCCAAAGCTGCAAAAACGTGATCGGAAATATTTTGACCCAAAAAACTTGATTTTAGAGCCAAAATGTCTTCATTAAAGTTTTTTCATTAATTATTCTCAATGTTATAGGAGTTACAGTTTTGTGATCAATACACTTAACAGTGAAAAGCGAATTTTACTGTTTTAATTTTTGCGTATAAAAATTCATCGTGTTCGACAAAGCTGTAGCACATTTAATGAGAAACAACTTTGTCAAAGACACCATACTTCTATCTACCTATTTTAATGGACTTATGTGGAGTTTTCTACAGATTGCCACTAAAAATCAGTTCTTTCAATATAACTTTTAGTAGTGATTTTCTATAATTTTTCAATGTTCTATGATATTGTTTTCTATAACAAAACAAACAATTTCTTCGAAGGAAGTTTATTTTTATCTCACATATTTTTTCAGTTATTGACGATTTCTACTTAAATAATGCACTAATTCACACTAATTACTTTTTACTCAAAAAAATGATTTTGGAGCCATAGTGTCTTCAGCAAAGTTGTTTCGTTAATTATTCTTCATTTTATAAAAGTTATAATTTTGCGATTAATCTACCCAAAAGAGAGAAACGAATTTTATTTTTCTCATTTTTGCATAAAAAATCTACTTTTCTGAGTAAATTTTTAGCATATTTTATAAAAAACAACTTTGTCGAAGACACCATGTTTCTATCTGCCAATTTAAACGAACTATTGTGAAGTTTGCTCTAGAATGCCCCCAAAAATCATTTTTTTGATATAACTTTTTATAGTGATTTTCTAGCATTTTTCAATCTTCTACAATGTTTTCCAGTTCAATAAAACACACGAGTTCACAGAAGGAAGCTTATTTTTATCTCTTATAATTATTAAGTTATTGAAGAATTCTATTGAAATAGTGCACCAATTTACTTACAGATATAAACACAGGAGACAGCGAGAGACAAATGCCTTTATCTGGATTGCATTATGATATAGTTATACTTCAATATAGAAATGGTTTAATCTGCAGATATTTGCAGATTTTGAAGATATCGGTTAGTATATTAATGCATTATATTAATAAAAATCGTCAATAACCAGAGAAATATGTGAGATAAACATAAACTTTCTTCGCGGACATTGTTTGTTTGGCTATGGCAAACAACATTGTAGAACATTGAAAAATTGTGGAAAATCACTTCTAGAAGTTATGTTGACGAAACTGATTTTTAGTGGCAATTTTTCGAAAACTCCACAGAAGTCCATTTAAATAGACAGATAGAAGTATGGTGTCTTTGACAAAGTTGTTTCTTATAAAATGCGCTACAACTTTGCCGAACGCGATGCATTTTTATATGCAAAAATGAAAAAAGTGAAATTCGCTTTTCACTGTTAAGTGGATTAATCACAAAACTGTAAGTTCTATAACATGGAGAATAATTAATGGTACAACTTTACTGAAGGCACTGTGGCTCTAAAATCAAGTTTTTTGGGTCAAAATAATTTCGATCACGTTTTTGCAGCTTTGGAAACAGTGTGCGTTGGGCAGGTTCGTCGACTTGAGTACCAGCCGCTCTAACTCCTCCAACGATTGCTTCGAGTAGTGAGCCAACGCCAGATACGGCCGGAACACAGTCTTCACTCTTATGGTATTTCTTGATGAACGACGCAACTTACGGCCGGCACTTCTTACTATAAATTTCCCCGTTCATGGCCAGTCCGGAGCGAATGAAGAGCAACTTTGACATCTTCTCCTCGCTGATTAACAGCCACAGCAGCACCTTTTCGGGTACCTTGGTGTGTGAAATGAACTTCACCTCGGAGCTTACTTTCTTTATGAGGAAAGTAAAATACGAAATGCCCTGCCAATCGTTGCACGCAGCGATGTAACCACTTTTTTCACGGTCTTTCTCTGCAGCATTTTTTGGAGCTTTTTGTCGCTCAGGGTCGCCGACCGTCCGGAACCGAGCTTTCTTTTGATATTCTGATTGTTGTCTAATAGTGCCAAGATGTCGTAGATGCCGGAACGGGCATATCTTGGGTCCACAAAGTGCCGCACGTTGCCCATTTCCGGCGCGGCGGGGTACTGCTCTTTGAACGCGTACACTTCTGAACGAAGCGGCTTCACTGTTTTCGCCATCACGGTTAGAGTTCGACTGATAGAACTCTTTTGATACTTGCGTTACTATGATTGATGCTTCATGGGTAGTTCCGTTAGTGCGTGTTAAGGTAAACCTATGAAAAATCGGGATTTTTTATCCATTTTTCTAATGGATGAACAATAATTAAAATTAAAAAAGTAATGAATTCCAAAATCAATTCTCTAACTGCAATTGAATAAAAGATATTTTTTTCTACTCTATAAAAAGTTTTTCACATTTTTTATATGCGGTTGTTACATCGCAGAACTTACATGGTTTTTTGCGCAAATTTTGGAATATACGTGGACTGAAGCCGCTTTTTACGCGTTTTCACACGTATTTATACACGAATAAATTCTCGGACGTAAGCTCGTGTGATACGGACGTATCTATAGAGTGATCCAACCAAGTGCGATTTTGAGATTAAAACAATAGTCCTCTGGGCTATTGTTTTAGATAGTGATATTCATTTTTCCTTTGTTAAGAGGAATCTTTCTTATAAGGAAGAGTTAAAATGGCCAACAGCTTGCGAAAGAATACTGTTAAGCTAACCTTTGCACCGGGAAGCAAGACGCCTTCGTATTTGGAAGTTCTGAAGTTTTCCATAGAAAACCAAAAAGTCCCTGCAGCTGAAATTCACAGCATCTACAAGGATGAGAACGGTAGCCAGTTTTACATCAAGTTCGCTGATGAAACCACATTTACAAAGTTCATGGCAGAAACGGAGGAATACTACATTTTCCATTACGAAGACAAGACCACGGCAAAAGTGACAATTGATCAGGCTTCTCGGATCTTCAGGTACGTGAGGATATTCAATCTCCCACCGGAGATCGACGATCGTGAGATCCAATACGTACTGGGACAGTACGGAACAATCCGTCAACATGTGCGAGAGAAGTTTCCAAACGTTAACATCTACACCGGCATCAGAGGAGTCCATATGGAGGTGTCAAAGGAGATTCCAGCGCACATGTACATTGGGCACATCCGTGTCCGAATATTCTACGACGGGTTGAAGAATAGATGCTTTTTCTATAAAGAAGAAGGACATGTGAAATCGAAATGTCCGAAACTGGCAGACATTTCGAAGGACAGCAACAGCTCTACGAATAATGCACATTCCAATATCCCACGTGGCAGACCGGATAGACCGATCATCGATCGTAGTGAACCTCTCCCGTTAACAATGACTCCTCTTGGTAAGAAGAGTAGAAACAATTCAGAAGCGACGAGTTCATCAAGCTTCGCCTCACGACCTTTATCTCAACCGTCTACGTCTTCCATCTCGTTCACCCCACTAACCAGCCTTGATCAACCCAACGCAGTGAAGCAAGCAGCAGTTAGAAACACCAGCGACGAGAGCGGCATGAAGGAAACTGTTTGTGACCAAGATGAAACAAATGAACACATGGACGACGACATTGCCGAGGTAGATCGTCAGATTTTGTTGAAGCGTGCGAAACCAGAATCAAGCAGCGACGACGAACGATGTGTATTGGAAAATAAGAAGGGCAGCAATTCCTTGGTCACGATAGGTCAGCAAGGCTGGCACATGGTCGAGAAAAAAGGTAACGCTAAGAAACAAAGAAGACAAAGTAAATAACTTGATAACCATGTTTTCGAGGAAAATAGCAAGTATAAATATTAACTCAATTACTTCTGCTGTAAAGCGCGGACTATTGAAAAACTTTATATGGAACAATGACATTGATTTTGTTTTTTTGCAAGAAGTTGCCTTTGATAATTTCAATTTTTTGCCCAGTCACCTCTCCATTGTCAATACTAGTGGCGAGTGTAATGGAACGGCTGTTTTGATACGAAAAAGTTTTGACTTCTCGAATGTTTTAATGCATCCCAATGGAAGAATTTTATCTACCTCCATTGCTCATTCTGGGTCGAAATATCGCAAAGAACGTGATACTTTGTTCACAGAAGAAATAGTTCCACATCTATCAATTGACCAACCGAACATAATCCTAGGCGACTTCAATTGCATTCTTTTGAATAGTGACTCTAACGGTGTAGTCAAAAATATTTGCTATGGTTTAAAAACATTGATAAGCGATCTTAAACTAGTCGATATTGGAAGAACTAAAATGGGTAAAACAATTTATACCTTTTATAGAGGAGATTCTATGTCCAGGTTGGATAGAATATACGCCCAGAAGAAAATTACTGGTACCTTTGAATCGTATGCCACGTGTTTTACAGACCACCATGCGATATTGTTAAAGTATAAAGTGAATTCTAACTCCAATGTTACACCTACGGGAAGGGGTTTCTGGAAAATAAATCCCATAATTCTGCGTGACGAGACTGTTTATAATGAATTTGTATCAGTTATTCGTGATTTACGTAACAGAACATCTTATTCAAATGACTTATCTAAGTGGTGGAATGAACACTTTAAACCGAAAGTCAAATCGTTTTTTAAGACAAGGTCCTTCGAAATAAGACGACAAGTCGAATCATCGAAAAATTTTCTATATGGCTGTCTGAAAGAAATATCAATAAAGCAGAAAAACAAAGAAGATGTATCTAAAAAAAAAAAATAACGGAATTTATTGTTTTTTACTGTGAATTTCAGGATTTATGCAATATTTAGCGCGAACTTTGGAATTTACGCTGTTTCCAACCTCATTTTTCGAAACATATTCGTTTTTAGACGGATTTAAAATTTAATGTGGCTCTTTACGCGAATTATTCTGAAATCTAGAGTTATGTTTTAAGTGAGTTTTCATTTTCAACCTGTTTATTCAGAGTGAGCTTAGTTGTCGTAGTTGCTGCTCCGTGATCGATCTGAGCTAGTGAAGTTGCACAACGAATCACGTATATAGCTACTTAGGATTAATTTACCATCTTTACCGTACAACAATTTAGTAGCTACCGCTTTGTATGGATCGAACGTAACGGGGCCGACTACGTCCTTGCCATCGTGAGGGTAACGAGGAAGATTGTAGGGAAGGAAATGTAACAGCAGTTGTCGGCGAAGACCAAGTTTACCTCTGCATCTCCACAACTGCGACGGGAAGGAAGGTTTGTGTCACCATGGAAAGTGACTGAATCGGACAGTAGTGTGCGCGAAGTTAACTCATTACGACGACGAACAGGAGTATCTTTTTGTCAGACCTCGCAGGTTTATGCGCGATGCGCGAGCGACAACTGAAGCATTCAAATGTTCGAATGTGTGTCTATTACTATTCCCGAGTATCCTCGAGAAAACAAATACACTTTGGCAGGCACGAATCTGTGATAGGTATTTATTGCGCATTCATCAGATTGATCACGATTTTTGTCGACCGAGTGGATCGGCTCCGATTCAACGGGAATAGAAGCAATGCAAGCTATCTTCGGCTACACCGTCAGACCGAGATCAAGTTTATCTCTGCATCTCCGCGACTGCGGTGGGAAGGAAGGTTTGTGTTTCTATGTCACCATGGTAAATGACAAAATCCAACAACGTTGCGCGTTTAGCTCGCCCATTACGAAAAAAAACGAAGAGTATCTTTCACGCCACGATTCTAAAGTGTGCTACAGTCAATGATTTGTTGAACAAAAATATATGTAAATCATGTTTTTGCCTTTCTCCTAGAAAGATATAGCAATCACTGGCAAAACAGAAGGTATAAAAGTACTCCAAAGTCCCGAATGGTATATATCACTCGACTCAGTTCGGTGAGCTGAGCATTTTCTGTATGTGTACAGAGTTTTGTAAATAACTTTTCTCCTTATACCAAAAGATAAATTCTTCAAAGCAAAAGACATTAATCCAGAGCGCAGTTAACATCATATGAAATGCTGCCAATGGTGTATGCGTAATAGATAAGTTGAAGTTGATACGGTTACTTTTTTCAAATATTTTTTTTATACATGTCACAGCTTGTATTTTATACGTTTTTCTTAGAATGTTACGTTTGTTTCATGGAGTTGAGTTTTTGTGACCAAAAAAATATTTAAAAATAAGCACATCATTTAAATATGCTCCCATACCATAAACGATCTTAAAATAGTTTTAAGATATTGTGTTGGATGCAGTACCGTTTATCAAAGTAATAAAAACTTGAAAATTTTTCGATAACCCTGAATGGCGGGAGAACACTCGAAACGAATAAAAATTCGTTAGCATCTAATGCAAAGTGGAACTTTTTTCATTATCCATTATTGTAGCGTAATTCCTGCAGAACTTTTTAAAGCTGTTCTAATCGTACAATCCTCACAGTAACTCTATATTCGAAAACCTCATTAGAAGCTCGTTGTCAACAAATATCTTCGTTGACAAGTTTGCCGCCGTAAAAGTTGGTGGCCGGTCAATTTTCAATTCCTCACATGTTTAAAAGCTCGTGATCGTCGTGCTTTTTTCCCTCAACCAAAACTAATTCATGTTCACGCTACTCAAAATGTAGGTGAATTTGGACTGAAGCACATAATCGTCACTTTTCTGACAAAGCCAGAACCAATTATAAAACGAACCCACCATCGACAAAACGACAAACAGTCAAAATAAAAAAAAAAACGCGATTTCCTATATGCGTTTAGTGTCATTAGCCTAATCGGTAGACGGAACGTCCGTCCGTGTGCTATTCTTTTTAAAACAGCCACCAAATTCGATTGTTGATGTCCCGATGCGAAGTGGGCGGTGGTGGAAGCAAGAGCTAACTCCAAATGTATGCACACCTAGGCATGACGTGGGCATGTATCGAAACGTCACCACATCCCTCCCTCCGGAACACGCGTTTGCTTCCGCACAACTCGCACGCTATGTTGCTTGCTTCATATATTGACAGTATTTTGAGGACAGAGTCGACCGAGCGCTGACAGGGTTTCCTAACGGGCTTTCGTGTGTGGAAAAAGCTGCACAATTCGTGGAAAATGTTAAAGCCTGTGTTAGCAGGAAAGAAGTCGACACTGCTAGGAGGGACAAGGGCAATCAGTTTATCCATTCAGTCGCCGTTTGACACACCAAACATTTGCACTTTTTTTTCCTCTCCCCGAACGTGTTTAGCTGTCGATCCGCGCGTTTTGTACTAGGTGGATTCTCCGGAACAGAAACAGACTTGAGTGTGCGAAACCTAATTCACCAGAATGCCAAACATATGTCTATGTGTCCTCATGTATCAGTGGTGCAAGTGGTACTTTCTGATTTATACTAGGCTTTAAGGGTTTGCTGTATTTTTTTCTGTATCTATTCAAGGGGAACGCAGATAAGAATATTTGAAATAAAATTAGCAAAAACGAATTAATGTAAGTAAAAATAGTTCACCAATTATACTGGTCTAAAATAAAATAATTCATCTAGGTCAAATAAACTAAAGTGACTCAACAGTTATGCAAATATTTTAAAACTCGCGAAACCTCTTTGTGCTATTAAACAACTAATCATTGAATCACTCATTACGGTCGTTTCGTAACAATAAATGTCTTGTTTCCTTTCCAAAAGGCGTTGCCCATACTCCCACTAGCGTAAAGAAAACATTTTGTCAAAACTATGCTGGAAACCGATGGAATCGTAACGGTATACGGTACACGTGAACACTAACCGACCGGTTGTTGGCCATTTCGTGCCTTCCGAGAGTCCGTGCGATAGTAAATCATATAATTAAATTTTTACTCGCGCGATATAAGTCCCGGCTAAAGACGACGACGACGAGTTGCATGTAGCTGAAAGCTCAACAGCTTTTCCACCCGGAACGGGGTTCCTCTACAAACATGGTGAACGCTTAACAGGTTCACGGCGGAAACCAAGAAATCATTAAACAAACCAAACAAATGCTTTACAGTCGACACAGAAAGGAGAGTGCGTGTCCGCAAGATTTCCTACGATTTTCACTCTCACTTTAATTGAAAACCATTAACGGGATACGGCCAAAGCCGTGGACTTGAACTGAAGTGTGCCATGTTGTGGTCCCATACATAAACGGAACAGGACAGAACAGTGTTATAATACCGTAACACATGGCGTGATTGCGAACGCTGAATGCATATTCCGATTCAATTAGGCGAAGAAAATGCTGTTTTTTATTGAAATAAAACACCTAGAGGTTGACTTACAAACTTTTAAGCTGCACTTTGAATAGTAATCAATATTTGAGTGCTTTTTAGTTGAGCAGTAAACGTTTCTGCTATACAATCGTATCACATAGCCTGTTACGAGAAGCTTATCTAGTTTCAACTAAGTTTCCGTTTCAAATAACAAGTAGAATGAGTTAGTTCTAGTAATTAGAGAATTATATGACTTTATTACTTTCAAAATTTCTACTCGTGCTCGTGCTGTAAACTTCGCTCAAAACATTTGTTATTATATCTACTATTATTGTTATCAATAAAAAACTGTCTCAAGCACAGTAACAATTCGCATTGAAAAATTAATTAATTGAAGCGGTGTCCATTTTTGAGGGAAAGACAAACAAACACATAAAAATTTGTTTATTATTTTCGTGACTAATCGATATATAAAACACTTTTTTCGCATTTCAATTAGAATAATTAGCAAAAATGTTGCCTCGCGATGAAGAAAAAACTATTCATTACTGTCAAAACACTTTGACAGTAACTAATAATCAGCTGTAGGTAAACCATGTTTGTTTTAGTTTTAACCATCGGAGGACTAGTTTAGCCCAAAATGTTGGTTTCTTATAGAATGTTATGTTAAAAAAATTACTAAAAAATTCTTCTATACAGCAAGCAGTGAATATTTTATAACAAACGTGTTTTTAGAATTTAAGATCCAAACAAATACTTATTGGCTCGCCTGTCATTCATAAAAAAACGATGTAAAATGCTCTGCACAAATATGTGCTTAAAAAATAGGCTTATTTCTGATCAGAAAAAAGGCCTTGCTTTCATAACAGTTTCATCCACTTCGGCTTAAGAGACCGTCCCAGTTTGCCTGAGCTTGTCCTTCATAATCACCAAGAATTTTTCTATTGGGCAAAGTTCTGGTGAGTTTGTGCGGATTTGACCCCTTTGGTACAAAAATAACATCTTTTGTTTCGTACCACTCCTTTACCGGTTTCGCGTGATGTAATAATGTCAAATCGGGCCAAAACAGTGGGGCCGAAGGATGGATAGCAGACGCTTATGGAGGCATTTATCTTTATATATCTGGTCGTTGATGGTGCCGGTCACGACTTGCTAAATTGGCCACACCCAGCAATCGCCTGTCATTCCAAGTACTTCTTGGCAAACTTCTCGACTTTCATCTTCTGGAACTTCTCCGGAACATTCCGGTGGAACTTGCCGATGAGAAACTCCAGGTCGTTAATCTGCTTGGAGTCTACTTTAATCTTCCATTACCGTTTATTCCATTTCGGCTACATTAACCTCTCACGGTACAGCTTTCTGAAGTCGAGCCCACTGCATTGTCTGCTGGACGAACCAGACGGAAGAATTTATTTGGCCACCGTACGAATTGAAAGGTTCGAATTACGCTCGAAGTTATCTCTGACCTTCCTTGGCTTCACGGGGTCGATCGTCTTTTCTTTTCTTCCGTTGCTAGCTCGCAGTTGGGTTGTTTGGGTCCCCTCGAACAATTTTACGGGACATGGTAGAATTACTTATTGTTTGGATTGTTTTATTATTTGGTAGTGTTCAAAAGTTGAATTTGAAAGCATCCGAAGAGTAAACTTGCGAGACGAGAGGCCTGATCCATTTTTTTCAGTTCAGAGATGCAAAGCAAACAACGTAATCTACTTTCCAACCTATGCTCCGCTCATTTAATATATATGCTTGAAAGAGACACAGCAACAGCACTGCAGTGAGCTTTGTTGTGTAGTTATTGTAATATCGTTACGTGTGCGGAAGCTCACACCAGTTTATAATCTGTCTGTCTCTTCAAGCAAGTGCGTCACTTTGCACATCAGTATGAGAGCAGTTGTTTTCGCAGTGAAAAATGTTCTCGTATACGCTAGTGATTCTCTGAGGAGAAACGACACATTTCAAATGTGGTCCCATTTGACCGATTGTTTCTAAAGTTATGTAGAAGTTTATGTTTCGTTTGCATGGGAAATCTCTCTTTCTGAGGAGAGAGGGGTATCAAACCTCCATAAAAACATGTCTAAAACCTCCTTATGTCAAATTTGGTTTCATTTGCTTGACTAGTTCTCGAGTTATATAAAATTTGTGGTTCATTTAAATTGGAGCCCTCTCCTTCTAGACAAGGGAAGGGTGTCAAACCACCATAGAAATATTTTTTACTTCCAAAAACCTACACAGGCCAAATTTGGTTCTATTTGCTTGATTAATTCTTGAGTTATGCAGGAGTTTGAGTTTCATTTGTAGGGTGGCCCTTCTTCACAGAGAAGGGAGAGGTCTCAAACCAGCATAATAACCTTTCTCGGCTCCAGAAACCCTGACATACAAACTTTCACGCCAATCCGCTGATCCATTTTTGAGTGAAATCGTGATTTGCGAACTCCAACTAATTTTTATTATATAAAAAGATAGGGCGTACGGTTCCTAGCCTAAAAGATCTGAAAATATGCAAAAGTTTGCACACTTAGCAAACCAAGCGCGTTTCGCGGTTGGACAATGTTGTATAAAAATAGGAACTGTTAAGGAGAAAGAAAAATATCAACTATTTTAAAAATAAACCAGCTTTTTTGGCGTAGAACTAAGGCTTTTAGTAGGCTTCTGAGGGAGGTTGTAAAATGAAAATTTTAAATCAAAATTCAAATGCTTGTAACTCACTTAGTTTTCAACGGCTTTTGTTTATTTTTACAGCAATATATTGGACAAAAAGCTACGCGCCAATCTAAGTAGTAGAAAGATGTAGTTTTATGATGCTAACTTTTGTATCATTGAAAATTGTCGAGCCTTATTTTGAAGGCAAATTTCGATTACTCAAAGCTGAAAATAAGTTCTGATGGATATATTCGAAAACAAGATGAATATTCGGATGACAAGATGAACAAGAGACCAGAAAATAACCTCAAACTCGATTCTGGTTTAAGGAAAACAGCCTAAAATGGTCAAATATGATCACACCACAGCATGGCAAAAAATTCAAAAGTGGTATTGGCAAATTAAAGACAGCCGAAAGAAAACATGTTTGTTATTCCCATGTCGATGGCATGTATGATTGTATATAACATTCGGTATGCGATACACACATCCTTCAGTACACACCCGCTCTATTGCCGATTCACACGACATTCGTCATAGGCAAATAAAAAACAGTGGAAAATGTCTGCGGTGGATTCGGGATGTTACCGCAACTGCTGTTTTTGTAGTGCTGATACGAAGGACTATTTAAAACAGTTTCTTCTTTCTTCTACATTCGTTATTCTGATGGCGTGGGCCTGACGTGGTTGGTAACGTCTCCGCCAACCAACCAACATTCGACGCCTGGGTTCGAATCCTAACACCTAAGGTGTTGATGGTTGTGGGGTGGCGTGATCCACTCACTACCGGTAGATTTTCTGAGGCGAAAAATCTCTGGGATCACGCCTTCCATCGCATTAGGAAGTAGAGCTGTTGGCGCCGGTCCGTTAATCAGCGGGTCGTAAGTTAGGGTCCTGGATGGAGTCGCTTCCCCGGGCTTAGGTGTTTGGCACAACAACAGTGGCGGAACAAAACCGACGGAAAATAAGCGAGAATGAGAAAAAAATACATTCGTTATTCTGGGGACACCTTCCAAGTAATGCCGAATCGTTACACGAAGTACATTTTGTGATGCTCTGTTGCCAATGCCTTCTCAAAGTGATTAACCGACTGCTAGCGCGGGTAGCTATCGCAAACATACAGCCACAGAAAAAGTATTGTGCGAATATAGTACAAAAAGGCTGTACTTTTGGAATGCCTGTTCAGACACCATTTCAAAATCCAAGAAGGTTTCCGAAAAAAAAAAAAAAAAAATGGCCACATACCATCCAATATGGTGATTTCCGGATCCAGACTAATGTTCATGAGCCGGAAATAGATTCCAGACAAAATGATGAATTATTTGCGTAATCGAGATGACTTACAAAGGTCAGCATCCTGTGCTCCAGACCCAAGACGTCAGAATCCTGCGCGATAATAATAAAAATGGACGTTTAAATTGAACTTTAAACTGTTTTTCCTTATAACGAAACCGACATATTTTTTGCAGAATAATGTTTAATAGATTTACCGCTCTATTAACCCTCTAGTGCCCAAGTTAATTTCTGGACGGGTTCCGTTAAAATCACTATGGATCATTATAAACACTTTTTAATTATTTATTGAAGATTTTTAGAGGTTTGACTAAAGCCCGCCAAATGGCGGTATTGGGCACTAGAGGGTTAATTTTTTTCCTTTGAAAATTTTTTCTTGAACTGTTCAAAATTTTAAAACTAGTAGGTCGTTAAAAGTTTTGTTTTCTGGACTCTTACAGAAATGTTGAAAATGAGAAGAGGAAGGAAAAATTAAGCCGCTTTTTTATGTTGTTAGTTTTTGGACAGCAAACTGTTCATACCTAATTGAGCAACATAGAGCAACATAGATAGTGTCACCAATAGGCAAGACAAATGATTAATTTTAATAACAATGTGATGTTTTCCAGCATTCATTTGCATGCCATACAATACTGTCCATTTGTAAGAAATTTGAAAGAAATAAAAAAAAAGTTAGAGAGGTTGTGTACGACTGTAGGAAGATACGACTGCAAGGTTTTGTTTTCAGTTCTGATTGGTCGAATACTGCGTTCAAAACAAGTTAAGCAATAGTTTAATACTACACCTCCACCATAAAATCACAATTTTTTGTTTTGCTAGAAGCATAGCCAATTTTCGAATCGATTGCTGCAAAAAAGAAAATCCGTTGAAAACTGTCTGAGTTATAAGCATTCTAAATTGGACAACTTTCGAGACGCTCTCGATGTTTTTTAATTTGTACCCCTATCTCTTTATATTGCTGTGAGACGTAATTCTGCATCAAAATCGCATAAAAATCACGTTATTTTGAACAAATTGTGTAAAGGAAAGTTCGCGTCATTTTATAAAATCGTTCGCGTGTACACATGTGCATGTGTATGCGTGTGTACGAAAGACACAAACTAACAAGAAGGGCCATTTTTTTTTCGACTGTTTACTCTATTCAACTATTTGTCCTATTTGACCTCTTGTGCTACTCGACCATTTGTTATGTCTTGGTTACAATAATGACGTTAAACAAGTCGCGTATAAAAGAATTCAGTGTATTTCTAGATAAACATTTCAAAAGGTCCTATCTGCTTTCATCGTTTTTCCGGAGCATCCTTTCATTTTGGTAATAGAAAATATATAGATAATAACAGATGAGCCAATCATATGCTATGAAATTCACCAAATAGATCGGAATGCTTATCTTCGTTGATGTAAATAAATCCCATGATGAAACAGTAGAAGAGTTGACCAAATGTAACCAAATAGAAATGTGGAATCAAATGTGAGCAAAAATTTCTATTGAGCGATTTGACTCTTGTGGAACTAATCGATGTAACTGTGTCGATCTTTTCCAAAAAAATGGAAAATAATAATTACATTACTAAACAGTACTCTAAATTCCTTAACAATATTAAAGCTTATTTGTTTAAAAATAAAATTTAATCTTCTGACTATGTAAGAAGATTAAATTTTATCTTTCACCTGATTATGATCTTATTTTGTAACTTAAGGTTTATGATTTCCACATAATTCAATTGCGATGTTTACTAAATATCTCATATGCGACATAAGCTATAAAAATAAACCACCAATCGAATTCCACTTGACATAAAAAATATTACAGACGAAATCACACTAATTTTCAAACATAAACTGGTATTATGATTCATCGTCGATAATGGTCAACTGGAAATCACCAAAATTGTAGTCAATTTATCTTTCTCTTCTGTCACAGCTAGCAGACGAATATATGCTAGTCAGAACCGTACTTGAGCAAGCCATTTATTGAAAAAGTTTTGTGGTCTATGGATAATGTATGAAAAAAGAACAGATTCGCTCCAGAGGGGTTCAAATATCATCTCATGGGCATATTGTCTCGAAGTTTTTTTTCTCGGTCGCCCCCTAACGCAAAAAGATGTCACACAAGATGCCGGAGGAAATTTCATAAGCTAAATCACCCAATCATTTATTCGTAAGTTGGATTGTGATCTACGAAAAAGGAAAAATATCGTGCAAAGTTGGCAACATCGAGCTGTATCACTCGCGGTGGTACACCTTTTAGGTAATATAATCTACCTGTATGAAAAATTATCTAATCTCGCAGATCAAAACCGAAACGAAAAATCACGCGAACACTTTTATGAGGTGAAGGACAGTTTTTAAACTGCCGTTCTAGATAACGCTCCATCACTGTAAACATTGTACCTACGGTTGAGTGTTATTGTTTATTTGCTTTGTGTATATTTTTTATCTGCGTTATTTTTCGGTAGATGGTGATATTTTAATGTGATAAAGGTGACGCATTAAGTACACGGAGCGGTAAAAAAGTTTCACTACCCCAACTTGGTTAAGTAATTCGAAACTCCCATAACATGTGGGTTTACCAAAGTGTTCCACCGAGAATTGGGGATGCAGTTTATTCCTCAGCATGATAGCACAAACCCTATGCCACACGATTAAGGCCGGCATAAACAGAAAACAAACAACCTCCGCCTCGTCGCTCCACATTGAATTTAGAAACAGCACTGATCGAATAAATCGTTTACATTCCGATTTGCTGCTGCAGCCGTGAGCATTGACGGAAATTTTATTGCCCTCACTACAGGCTATGCCGTGTGTCCCGTTCGGACTGGGTATCCTCCTCACGAGGACACAACGTGTTGTGCTTCTGTGAGGAGCGGTGATAGATAGGTTAAATGCCAAAACTGCGTAGTATTTCAACTCTTTTTCTCTCGCTCTGGCAGCAGTCGCAGTGATACCAAGTAGAGAGCAGACAACGTCCAAACTGGTGGCCTGGTGAGGTTGAGTTAAATTCGGAAAATTCTCCAAATAATATGTAAATATAAATCACTAAAATGTTTAGTAGCTCTCGGAATGCATGTATAGATTCGTGTTTTTCGGTTGAGCTCACAGCAGCAGTGTGTCTATACTTTTTGGGGATTCCCCAAGGATGCCTATAAAAACAAACCGCTCAGGGCGAAATGGATCAGGACAGTAGGTTGTTGAAGTAGGTGGTACACTAACTTTCTTTCGATAACTTATGCGACTTGCCTTTAGTTCAGTACGAAGCCTCTGCCAGTTGGCAACCCGGCAACCGGGTTCTACGGGGGTGATGATTAGAATGTTACGCTCTGTTGCCTTCCACACTCCCGGCCCGGGTTTGGTGTCACTGCAATTCGGCTGTGGGTGACCATAGAGTACGCAAAGCAGGTTGACGAAACCAGGGGGAGTCCCTGAAATGGTAAAATAAATCAGAACCTACCCGAATTAGACGAAGCATTGAATTTCGAGGAATTGTGTGTTTAGGGTATTTCACACTATTCTGTCCTTGGCTTGCATCTTACGTTCGGTGCTGCTTCTCAGTTTTCATGAATTATAAAAATCGTTACTTCCATTAAATGCTTTTCGTCACTTGGTGGGGGGAAGAAGTGAACATTTTCATATCCAAATTAAATACACGAGATTCGATTTATTCTTCTACATACAAACATTGCCAATGGTCGTTTTTCTGCTGGTTGACGATTGTTGGCACTTCCCTTGTTCCGTTAGGACGATGGGAATGTTTGATTCTTTCGATGGGGGTGGGGGAGAGTGGTAGCAGAGTAAGCAAACGATGTTCGGCTGGTAAACTATTTAATTTGGCAACTATCCGGGATCTGATCCCAGATCCCCGGATTGGCAAATGTTGTGCTGTTCCGGTAATCAGCTTCGACGCTTCGGATGTGAATTCGTTTCAGATTCTCGATATAAATTTTCATCAAAAATTTATGGCAAACATTTTATGGACTAAATATTTTAAAATGCTATTCAATCGGAAGGGTGTGTATGTGTCTGTGAGTGTGTGCGGTGATGATGGGCTCTATTCGTCCCATGGTGAGGGGCAACATTCCAGCAATTAGCTAGTGATAAATGATTGCAATTTGTGGGAAAATTTGCCGATAGAATTTTTTGTACCGTTTATTCGAAGGTCGGTGCTTTTCCACAGAGCACGCGCTGCGTTGTTACCCAACTGGGGAGAAATGGGCTGGCGTTGAACGATGAAATATTGACTGAGACAGCTTGTTGACAGAATTATACGGTGCATGACTGAAGCTAATAATTTATTAATTTAGACACTGAGGGAGCAACTTTTTATAACGGATTTTCATTGGAATTATGCAATTAGCAACGTTATTGTAGGCATACACGTAGCGGTTTAATCATTTGATAATTTCGAATGATTTAAATTGAATTGCTCTGATTTACTCGAAAATTATTCATTCAAACCTAACACAAATCTGGCTGCTTGACTCATTTGTTTTCGTTGTTGACTGTGCACACATCAAGGTATTGTTGCAGGATTTAGGTCTCAATAAAACAGCACGAAATTAGTTCCCGGTTTCGAGGTACATCAATCATTGTTGCACACGATCGCTTCCACATGCTGCCCAGATATGAACTGAACGACAGTACTGTCCGAACGATAACGCGGACGGTCTATCGCTTATCTTTTGGGCTACGAAAGACTTTTTATCTTTACTGTGTCTGTGGATTTTCGTAAGACTTGTGCGGCAAATATAATAACAATGGCAATAAAAGGTAAAAATCATAGAGCAAATAGGTAGCTGCTTCTTGCTCCGTCGACATTAACTTCCTTGGAAGTCGAAGATTTCCTAACGTTTTCACTGCTGTGTATTGTCGTATGATGTTGTTTTTTATGCAAGGTTGGTTTCGCAACATGTGCTGACTTAAAAAATAGCGAAAACAAGTTTTGACTTCCTATATTTTCACTTAAGTGTAAACAAAATTTTTTCATCAGTGCCGAGACTCAGAATAATCTGTACCACAAAACATGCATTAAATCTCCTAAAGCTGACCAAGAAAAATATCATCTGCTAATGGTTGTAGAAACCGCAAATTCTAAATAACTTGTCAAAGGCTTCAGTTTTTGGTTACTTAGCGTCTTAATATTGTTTATTTTATTACTTTTTTGTTATTTTTTTGCTTTCAATTTTTTAAAAATTAAGTTTTGTTGTATTTATAATCCTGTTACGGCAAATAAACCTACACTTAGGCGAACATAAAAGAGCAACTTTTTAATCCACAGTAAATCACGAATAATTCAAAATTTTTAAGAGTCATACTGTCCTCCGGTAAATTGTTATTCATAAAATTTCCCATCTTTTGAAGGTTAGTTGGCAATATGCTAACACCCACTTTTTTGAATCGAGTGGTTTTTTTTTTTTTTATTCTCGCTTATTTTCCGTCGGTCTAGTTCCGCCACTGTTGTGGCCAATCACCGACGCCCAGGGAGGCGACTCCACACCCAGGACCCTAACTCACGACCCGTTTATCCGTTAGGACCGGCGCCAACGGCTTTACTTCCTCATGCGATGGATATGGTGATCCCAGAGATTTTTCGCCTCAGAAAATCTCCCGGTGTCGGCTAGGATTGAATCTAGACCAGTTGGGTTGGTTGTGAGTGGATCACGCCACCTCACAACCATCGACACCTATGTCGGCGGTGGGATTCGAACCCAGGCGTCGAGCGTGGTTGGCGGAGACGTTACCAACCACACTAGGCTTCCGCTCAGAAAGTTGTCCTTCCTAGGCTTTATTTTCCTCTTCTTCCTTTTTTTATCTGATGCAAGGCTGCGCCTAACCTTCTTTCGCGATATCAGACATGCGATGCTCAGCGACTTTGACGCGGTTGGCGTCCGACCCCACGCAAAACTCAAACTTGTCACTCATATATAAGTACTTTTAATTATAACTCACAGTTTTTTTTTTTTTTTTTTTATTCTCGCTTATTTTCCGTCGGTCTAGTTCCGCTACTGTTGTGGCCAATCACCGACGCCCAGGGAGGCGACTCCACACCCAGGACCCTAACTCACGACCCGTTTATTAACGGACCGGCGCCAACGGCTTTACTTCCTCATGCGATGGAAGGCGTGATCCCAGAGATTTTTCGCCTCAGAAAATCTCCCGGTGTCGGCTAGGATTGAATCTAGACCAGTTGGGTTGGTTGTGAGTGGATCACGCCACCTCACAACCATCGACACCTATGTCGGCGGTGGGATTCGAACCCAGGCGTCGAGCGTGGTTGGCGGAGACGTTACCAACCACACTAGGCCCCCGCTATAACTCACAGTTGAAAAGTATAGAAAAACTCAAATAAAGAACGTACACAACGAGAACGGCTGATCGACTAAACAAAGAGAAACACGTGCTGTAGAGACGCTGTAACGGTCGAAACTTGATTTGAAACACGATATCGATCATAGGCAACTTCTACTAGTTTACGAAGCCTCGAAATTTAAAAAAACAGCATCGTCAAAATAAACGAAAAATGTCATTTTGGAGCGTAAAAGTTGTTCGGTAAAAATTGATTCAAACGATGGTTGTTCGAAAACGTTTGTGTTTTTTGACGTAATTTGATGATATTTAATCTAGCCAAAACACATAGTTTTCATCGGTATGGTGTTTTGGTAAAATTGGAATCAAAATTTTGTTCAAATATTCGTTTGGTATACATTTTAATTGACAGTAAAGCCACTAGGCTTAAACGAGGACAAAAACAAAAAGGTTATTTCCTGTCCACTACTCTGGCCGGTCTTCCACTAGCTTTCTGACGGATCGTTGTTGTGGTTTGTGGGAAGCTATGAAGTTCACCGTAAACTTTTTGTCAAAATTGTTGTGCAGTTCATAGCGAACTGTACAATGCGCTTGCGGAATGCATCTTGATTCGACGCCATTTTGAACAGAACTGGGCATGCATAAACAAAACGAAAAATACTGTCATAATAATGTCCGATTGAGCCGAAATTTTGCACAGATCATTTTTTAAGCCAACGAACAAAATGTACATGGTCGGTTTTTGAAAATTTTTTTTTCCTCATCTATAGTTTATTTGACACGGCACAAATACAATTCAATGTTTAACGGCGCCAATTATATCTGGTAGCTTACTTTCTAAAGTATCTTAATAACTAAAAGCAAATTTTTTATCCTCGCTGCCGACTACGAGCTGAAACTAAATCTAACTTAAGCTAGAATGTTTTGCATGAAAAGCACTGAATAGTTGTTTGATGGTTTTCCATCGCCATAGGTAAGCAGCATATTGAATATGTTCCGCTGCTGGGCCAAGATATTACGGACTGGCATATTGGGTTGTCTCCCTCGGGGCCTGAGAGTATCGTGCGGGTCTAGTTGCTGTTTCCGGATCCGGGGTCTTAACGTGTTCTTGTCGTTTGGTTGGATGTAGGCGGAAGGGGATAGGACTCAACTGGGGCGTGGATGGATTCCAGGAAAACGTATATAAGGGACATGTAGGATAGGTCACGGCTCGCCAAGACATCACGAACAGGAACAGCCTACCTTCGGCCTGCAGGGAAGCTACTAATCTAGACCTGGCGTCACGGTGTACATGGCATGACCAAACAACGTGCTCTATGTCGTGATAACCTTCACCACAGGCACAGATACCACTCTCCCCGAGCCCAACACGACGGAGATGCGCGTCAAATCTATAGTGATTGGACATAAGCCGGGACATCACGCAAATGAAATCCCGACCTACATCCAACCCCTTGAACCACGGGTTCGTCGATACCTTGGGGATTATGGAATGTAACCACCTTCCCAGTTCCCCCTTGGTCCAAGAATTTTGCCAACTGATGATCGTATTCTGACGTACAAATGCGAAAAATTCATTAAAGGCAATTGGTCTTTCATAAATTTCACCGTTTGTTGCGCCCACCTTAGCCAAAGAGTCCGCTTTCTCATTGCCCGGTATCGAGCAGTGAGAAGGGACCCACGCTAAGGTAATCTGAGTAGATTTTTCGGATTAAGCACTCAGATGTTCCCGTATTTTCCCCAGGAAATACGGAGAGTGCTTAACATCTTTCATCGATCGGAGAGCCTCAATGGAACTGAGACTGTCCGTAAAGATGAAATAATGGTCCGTGGGCATTTTTTCGATAATCCCTAGGGTGTACTGAATTGCAGCTAATTCTGCGACGTAAACAGAAGCAGGATTATCGAGCTTATGGGAGACGGTTAAATTGTTATTGAAGATACCGAAGCCAGTGGACCCATCAAGAAGTGATCCGTCAGTGTAGTACATATTGTCCCAGTTGATGTTTCGATATTTATTGGAAAAAATTTTGGGGATCTGCTGCACGCGTAAATGATCCGGGATTCCACGAGTTTTTTCTATCATGGATGTTTCGAAAAACACAGTAGAATCAGAAGTGTTTGATAAGTCGACACGATTTGGAATATTCGAAGAAGGGTTAATATTTTGGGACATGTGATTGAAATACAATGTCATAAAACGGGTTTGAGAATTAAGTTCGATTAACCTTTCAAAATTTTCAATCACGGGACGGTTCAAGACCTCACATTTGATAAGAATACGAGAAGACAGGCTCCAGAAGCGGTTTTTCAATGGTAGTACTCCAGCTAAGACCTCCAAACTCATCGTATGGGTCGACTGCATGCAACCTAAGGCGATACGCAAACAACGATATTGTATTCGCTCCAGTTTGATCAAATGTGTGTTTGCTGCGGAGCGGAAGCAGAAACACTCGTATTCAATAACAGACAATATCGTTGTTTGGTAAAGCCTTATAAGGTCTCCTGGGTGGGCTCCCCACCATTGTCCGGTTATTGTACGAAGAAAATTCACTCTTTGTTGACATTTTTTCATCAGATACCTCACGTGACAACCCCAGGTGCCTTTAGAGTCGAACCAGACACCAAGATATTTGTGTACCAAAACCTGAGAAATCGTTTTACCCATTAATTGTGTTTGAAGCTGAGCAGGTTCATGCTTCCTAGAAAAAACTACTATCTCAGTCTTCTCCGGAGAGAATTCGATACCTAGCTGTAAAGCCCAAGCAGACAAATTGTCCAAGGTATCTTGCAATGGTCCTTGCAAATCGGCAGCTTTGGCTCCTGTAACAGAGATTACACTGTCGTCTGCAAGTTGTCTTATCGTGCATGAGTTTGCCAGACATTCGTCGATGTCATTTACATAAAAGTTGTAAAGAAGGGGGCTTAAACATGAGCCCTGGGGAAGACCCATGTAGCTAATGCGAAAAGTTGCCAAATCGCCGTGCGTAAAATGCATGTGCTTTTCGGACAACAAATTGGGCAAAAAATTGTTCAAAATTGGAGAAAATCCTTGTCGGTGAAGTTTACCCGAAAGAATGTCAATAGAAACGGAATCAAAAGCCCCCTTAATGTCCAAGAACGCAGACGCCATTTGTTCTTTGCGAGCATACGCCAGCTGAATATCTGTTGAAAGCAACGCAAGACAATCATTCGTCCCTTTGGCACGGCGGAAGCCAAATTGAGGTTTTTGAAATTCGATGAATACATTTTTTTCTTACAAGCATTGTCACCCTATATTAGCTTTTATATACATACTCTCATTTCTCTCTGAGCGTTTTTATTGTGGAGTAAGGGAGCCTTAAAAATTTCAAAATTTTCAGTTGTTACCCGTTAGTTGAATGTTGACAGGTGCTTGCGGGACCAAAGGACAGAAAAATGAACACACAAACTCACAAACACCCACACGCTATATACCACCCACTGTAGACGCACTATTTACTATCGGCAGTAACCACACGGCTTCCAAGACTTGAAATTGTCCAGTCCTGAATGGCGGGAGCTTTCCAGAGCATCAGCGCCGGTCTGGTTCAGTTTCGGGCTGTATTCTAACAACGATATCTGAATTGGATTATCACTGGTGAGGTCCAACCCAGATCGAAGGGAAGCCGAACTGGCAACCTTCACAATCCACCAGAGAATAAGCTTTCATTGGTTGATTGATTGATTTCTTTTAAAGGGACTTTTACCCCTACAACGGTCACTCCACCCTGATGAGCTTCAATTTTTTGGATTTGAATTTTCCGTCGAATAACAGTTCTAAATAAGTGACTTCGGAAGACCACTCAATCCCTTCATGACCACAAAACATAATGGAGGCGGTTTTAGTTTGGGAGTTTGTCGATGGAGAATCATGATTACTTAGGTTTTGGTAGCATTGATTAGAAATATTCAGGTGCTATAATATTCGACAAAGGCGTCAAAGCATTGCTGAAGTTTCTTGGTGAACTCGCGAATCATTCTTGCCTTGACGGCGATTGCTCTGTAGTCTGCGAACAAAAAGAGCACGCAGCTATCTCCTAGGAAAGGTATGATGGAGGTGTAGATGCTGTACACCAAAGGGTCCAGCAAACTGCCCTGCGGGACCTCTGCTGGGATGGAAAAAATGTTTGATAGGAAACCATTCTACGATACTCTGAACGACCATTGCCGAAGGTAGCTACGGATGATTTTTTAAGATATTGTGGAAAATTGAAGGTACGCATGGCAGAAATTGTCAAACGCCTTTTCGATATCCAACAATGCAATGGTTGTGGACTTGGATACAGCCTTGTCACTTTTGATGTTGTTCAACACCTGCACTTTCCTAAAGCCTGTTTCGGGAGAAAGGTGTAGTTTTCCTCAGTGATGACAGTAGGCTGATCGGACGGTAGCTTGATGTCAACGTCGGAACCTCCCCGGGTTTGCGGATTGGTATGAACAGGTCAACCCTGTTGCTGAGCTTTTCTAAGACCATAACCCAGGAGTCTTCATGTTCTTAGTGCTCTTCAGTGCCTAGTAAACCTGTTCTGCTGTAATTTTATCTTCTTGAGGAACGGTTGAGGACGCAGTGCTCAACCTGGTCTTCCATCGGACTAGCCATGGTCAAGCCAAGAAAATGCGATGAGGCAATGTGATCACCTACCGCATTCACTCCCTTGACCGGCGCAACAAGAAGACTGCTTGGGTGCGATTTTAGCACCTTGGTTACTTTTCAAAATGACCAGGCGCAGTCATCCAAACTTTAGACTGTACGTTCGAAATTTCTATTCCGGAGTGAAACCATTTTGCTTGTTCAGCTCGGCCACCTCGAGCTTTATGTCCAGGTCCCTGGTCCTCTGGCGTCTATGCACATTCCGCAATAATATTAGCAGCCGGGTATGGGAATCAATGGCAAGTACTTACCCCTTATAGGAACACGTTGAACACACATTTCGTCGACCACGTTTATGGTTCGCTAGAAACCCTCCAACGCCTAATCGTTGTCTTCAACGTTGTCAAGCGGTGGTGCCTCGTCGATGTTGTTATCCATGTTTCGAGCATAGTGCACCCAGTTCACATGATGGTAATGTTTCCTCAGACAGCTGACAAGAGTGAAAATCTTTCGCCTTGAAGACCGTGGGTTTGTCTTTTTTCCTACCTGGCTGATTGTTTGCGTATATGATAGGTGCGCTATAAGCACTGAATAAAACCTTCATACGCGCTGTTACTGTTTCAGAATATGACTGTGAGAATGGAATGTGGTGAAGATTCTTATAATTCGAAGAAAGAAGCTCGTGCATCAAGTGGATACTCATGTCCATCGGAATGGAATGTAGAAAGTTTATGTGACTGAAATGTTTCCTAATTCTGGGAAGGCCTCTTCATCCCCTCCTACTCACGAGCCGTAAGTCATCTTGAAGAGATTACTTATGCCGATCAGCTGCTGGCCTATAAATATAATACAAATTTTTCCAAGAAAAAATATAATCTCGGCACCTTTCTGATTTTACAATTACATCGACGTTCGCGGTGTTTGTGAAGTTGCATCCGGAAAAAAAAACTTTCAAGTAACGAGCGTGCTTAACAGTCTGAGTGGCTCAATAATCATGAGCTACTGTGTGCTCTTTTATAACGTGTCTCAGTAGGGGAATAACGGGGTGATTGGAAGAACAACCAATCACGAGAAAGCAGCTCTGCTTCCTTTCCACGTTACTTCCGTTGGGTGATAAATACGACGCCATTTGGCTGACGTTGCTAGACAATGAACAAGCACGTGGAATCATTTAGTCTACCTCTCTGATGTCTGTGTTAGGGAAATAAGGGAAAATATATGTCATATACAATATATTGAACCTTGAAAGATTTCCGTAATTTTCACCATGTAATAAGAAAAATTAGAAATTGTTGGTTCGAGTCCCACCTGTTGAACTATTTTTTTCGTAGTTTCTAGTATCATATTTTCAGTTAATTTAATTTTCTATTTTCATTACTACATTTACTCCTTGAACCAAAAATTGAAAATAGCATGACTTTGCTTAGAGTCAAGAAAAGAAAAACAATAAGAAAAAGGTGGTATATATCGTTATACTATAAAATCTTGTATGTTTTTAGTTATCCAACGATTTATTATTCAATGAAATTGGTACAGTGGTTAGAGAGCTACAGGTCGGACTCGATTATCCGGAACAACAAAATTTTTTTCATTCCGGATAATCGAGTTTTCCGGATAATCAATTCACACAAAAAATACTGAAATTTTGCGATTAACAAACATAAAACAAATATTTCTTTTCTTTATTTCACTTGTATGATGCAGTGGCGTAACCAGAAATTATTTTTGAGGCGGAAAGCGGTAGAATCTTGAGAAGCAAAGAAATAAATTGGACATTGATTATTTTCACTTGATTCGAACATGTCCCAAACATGCCGAAAGTAACTTAAATGGTAACAAATATGCCAGAAGGGATGGTAAAGGCAAAATTTCGGAATTAAAATTGAAAACGGACACCAAAAAACTAAAATTCCGGATAATTGAGTCTAAAATTCCGGATAATCGAATTCCGGATAATCAAGTTTCTGGATGATCGAGTCTCCGGGTAATCGAGTCCTACCTGTATTAGCATTTGAAAACTTCCATTCCGCCAATCAAAAACGTTACATTTTTTTTCAATTTTTTTACAGAATGTACCCCAGAAAAGTGAAAAAAAGACGTAGCCCTACGTCAAAAAATGTTCCGTGAAGTCACGAAAGCGTAACTATTTTGGCTTCAGTTATAGAAAGCTCTCCAATGGTGAAACTTGTTCGCAAAACTCGATTTTTTAAAATTTGGCAGTATTCCGTGGCACTCTGCCAATCAAATTAAACAAAAAATTTCAGTTTAACAATTTGTCTGGCAATGGAAAATTCTCCTATGCGTTAAAGTTCAGTACATTTCTACTGTTTCTGTGTATAGGATTGCATAACATTACAGTATTTTTGTATGTGTTTTTTTCATTTTTAACCTTCAGTTGAAGAAAATTAGAGGGGCTCGTATCCTTAAGGTTACAGAGTCCGCTCTGGCAAATGGTCATGAGTTTGAATCATAGTAGAATCAGACCGTTCGGTGTCAGAGGAATTTTTACGCGTGGGTTTATTCCCAGGCTCCCTCTTATCCCCCTATTTGACCCTTCCCTCGATCTAAATTCCAGAGATAAAGTAAGACACAGTTGGAACAATACCTCTGCAGACAGGCTAGCCTATGTGTAGGCATGTAGAAAGAAGGGTAATAGTATGAAAATCTGTACCTCACTACGGTGACAAAGTAAGCTTCCTTTCCATCATAGTTTTTAGAGATGGAGAGGTAAACTCGGTCTTTAGCAATAACGTGCTACTTCTTTTCTTTCCTAACCGCAACCGTAAAGATGTTGCAGGAGCTGTTATCGATCTTTACAAAGCGGAAGCCACTGAAAAAGTTTCATTCCCACTTGAACTCTTTAAGAAAAAACTTGTAATGGATGCGAGTGTATCGCTTAGTAGTGTTTCTTCAGAAACAACCATTGTGAATCGGAATGAACTGATCTATTTGTGCGGACTGTTTCATATTTGCCCAAATGTTTTTAACTTATTGATTACCTTTTCGAGCCCTGATGATGGTTCCATGACAGGACCGAAACGTCGGTGATGAGCGAATCAACGCATTTCATTAGACTGTAAGCCGAAACGCCAGTTACAGTTGTTCTTTGTACAACTTCACTAGCTCAGATCCTTCACGGAGGGGCAATTACAAATTCAACCTACAGTTGAAAACAATTGTGGAGTTTAGAACCTTAAAACTCTTTAATTAATTCACACATAGAAACTATGAGTTGAACCCATTATATAAGCGTAGCAGTAATCATATTTATCAACATTATAAGGAACATATTACTAGCAGCTTTAGGAACCGCCGGTGTATTGAGACGAAATACTCGAAATGTGTTGGGTGAAATTCAAACAGAAGTATATCAATCTGTTCTCCATCTTTTTCTCTGTCAGAACTTGTTTTCATATTGTAAAACTAAGTTAGCAAACTTTACCAATAATCAATTAAAGTTACCAATCGAAGGACACTATTCCAATCTCCTCGATCCTATTTTAAGCAGGCGTTTTTTTCAGCAACCGAAATGGCTCCTGAATGGCTGCAATATAAGTCGATTTTTTATTGTGTTTGTTCACAGATTTCTTTGTGATTACCGGTTTTCTTATATTCGTGAGACAGCTAGACAATCAAAGTTTTCGTTTCTATCATTGAAATTGTCGATATTGACCAAATTCAGGAGTTTGATGCTTATTTTCTTCGATTGATTAAAGTAGGCGCTACTGCTTGAGCCGTTCCTCACCCTATAAGAAAAACCACCTTTTTTGAAGCTACTGATAAGACGACTCTATTAAGAGACACGTGGTTCTACGGCAAAAAATATTGTTTTTCTCATGTTTATAACTCATTGATGAAATTTATTTTATTTCAATATCGTTTTAAAACATTAGGCATGCGATATAATTTTTTTTTATTTAATTGTTAGAATATGGAATGGGAGGAGAATAAGCGATCTGGTACATTACTTTAAAAATAACCATGTGTCTCCACTAAACTCTTTGGAATAGCCCGATCTGCTTTGCACCTGTATTATGTAATTTCCGCCTACAAAGTCTTATTGATTTTTAATCACTTCTTTATTCTGTGCATTAAATGTAGAATTTTGATTTTTATGAACTAATTATCGTTGGAATTTACTCTGAATAATTCGATGATGTTTCTGGGTGTGTAATATATGAGAAATAAATTGATATATCAACCATTCAGCTTAATATTTTTTTCTGTGTTATGTTGCAGTATCCAGAGCAGGATCATTCACCAAATTTTCGGCCTCCGAGAAAAGTTTCAACTGCCAAATTTATAAATCAAAGCATATCATTAGCTTCTGATTTGAGTTTACAGTATTTTTCAAATGACTAATTTCTAAAACTTTGAAAGGCGCAATCTCATATCTTTTGCTTCCGTTTCCCTGCCTCCCGTCAGCCGTCCATTCTCAAACCATACAATCTCGCGTATTTCATGTAATTCGGCTTCGTGGTGGTGGTGGTGGCACCGACTGACAATGGATACCTAGGCACCTGGATTTGGCAGGTTTCTTTAAATAATTTAGATAAAGTGCCATGCGATAAAGCCCCCGTACACCGAGGATTGGGCGATTCGCGCGCGGCACACAGCCCTGGTTACGCTATCAACGCCGGGGGTGAGCTGCTCTCAGTTTTGACGTGGTCTCCTAAGCCCACTGACAGAGTTTTTTGCTCTCTCTTTGCGTCGTGTTTCATGTCTTTCTGGGACACAAGCCAGTGCCCCGTTGAATAGTGTCCAAAAATTCTGTCGAAAACCCCAATCAGCCATAAATTAATAACCTATCTATAGTGAGTAACCATTCGATGCTGAATATGGTTCTGGCCCTTGCCAGGGCCTGAGTGTGTGTGTGTGTGGCGAGTGTGTTTTCTTGCAGGGAAGAAACGGCTGCCCAAATTGCATAAATTTGCGTTGCCCGCCAGACAGTATCGGAATTCGATTGCAAACATCAGGGATTATCTTGTGCTTAGTCAAAGGGTCGTAAACTAGTTGATCGGATTTGATGCTTTGTTCTCGCTTACGGTTCGGTTTGTGTCTCATTTCGGATTCGGAGCCAAGGAGTTTCATATTTCCCTCCCCATCGTATAGGTTATAGCAGCCAAAGAAAATAACTAGTCCAGTGAATCGTAGAATCAGTGGAAGACCTATCGAAGATGGTTGTGAATGTGCGGTGAACGAAATCAACGTGGAAAACTTTCTCGCACTCGTAGTCACATAAAAGCAGCTAATACATATGTTCCTCCAAGATCCCGATGTTCTTGAGAAGTCATGTGTTACAAGTGAAATCGTTCGAAATAACTTCAAGCGAGAAAGGCTACATTTACTGCTAGCCCTAAAAACGTCAATTTGCGTAAAAATAAAATCAAATAAAATCGTCGATCGGATCAGTGTAAGCACGATAAATAAAGTAATAAAATCAGAATAAATAAAGAGCTTTAACGTGTAAACATACGTCGCCCGGAGGCGAAACGAGACTGTCATACAGTGAAACAAAATAAAAACCCAAGTACAAACACTGGTTCAGTTGAACACGAGGATAGAGACAGATAGTGGCCCCCCAAAATAACCCCCGAATGGAAAGTGATAAAAATTATGCCCCCTGAAGATGGATGGGAAGGGGAAGGGGGGAAAAATCACAGCATCATCGCGTTTGGTGGCGACGGTGGATGCAGCAGTGTTGTAAGTAGAGCCAGCTGAAACGAAGTGTTGAGTGTAATAAATTTTTGTGGTTACCCCTTTTTTTGCGATGGGCGCGTGTGTGGTTTACGCTTCAGAGGCCCACACAGAATCAGTAACTCTGGTGTAATTCAAGAAGAGGGACGACAAAAAAAAACAAGGGAAGAAAATCATCACATTCGAGCTCTCCGGGTAACAGTTGTTGACGGAAAATGTGCGTAAATGAAATAAAGTAAAATTAATATAAGTAAATTCCATCGGTTTTTGGGTGAGCTGTGAGCTGGTTTTTGTTCCGCTTCGGGTGAGCTTTTCCGCGTATGGATTTGTGGGGAATGTCGACTATGAATTTACTGGTTGTTAGGAGGTACAAAAAAATGAAAATGTGTGTTAATAAAAGCCCCTCCGAAATGGACTATAAATATTGGGTGGTTAGTGTGCTTTTCCATGCCGTCGGTTTTATTTTTATTTATTTCGTTTTAGTCCTTTTTTTAACTAGGTAATTATGGATTATAGGATTGCAATGAGTTCCTGTTTGTTCGACAGTGGGATGGAAATAAACAAATGATTTTTTCTCGAAACAATAAGGATAACTCAAATTTTGGTTATTTGTTATTCTTCTAGTTTCCATTCAGAGTGCTTTTCCGATTTTATCACGGACAGAAAATAAATTCACCGTGAATTTGGTGAAATGATAGAAATCTTTTTTTTGTTGGATACGATTTAACCTAATTATCATTTTTGAGTAGAATAATTCACTTATTCAACGGAATATAAGTTATAACAAATAAACAAAAAAGTTAGTTTATTATATTTATCTCCGTAGCATTTTCGTGATCTTTCTCAAGGATATTATACATGAAATATAAAATTGATCTTATTCTGCCTATTATGGCATAATTAAAGAAGACTAATGCTTGTTTATGTGAAAGTGTGGAACTACTAGTCTTTATTATTTTCGAATCGACGTCCTATAAATAAAATTGCTCTGCAATTTAACCTTTGAATACATCTTCGTTCTTTACTGCGCGAATAACACGTAATTTTTGCTCCAAAGTGAATGAAATTCGCTTTCTAAAATTCATTTTTCACAAAATTATAACACAAATAAATTGCAAGAGATATGATACTTGGTTGCTCTATCCATACAGGTTTTTTTAGCCTGCATCATCACAAATATTTTCGCATTATTGTTTCTAAATGATTCAGAATTAAAGTTCAAAACGTGTGGAATGAAACAAGTCAGCAAAAATATTGAACTTTTTGAAATGCTTTTGTAAAATAGAATTCAGCTAGTAGGAACTAAAGATCTATATTCGACGTTTTGTTGAAGAAGGAAAATTGAATTTTCGTACCAAAATACACTTGGAGTATGGGTATTTTTACCATGAAGTACAAATCAGTGCGTCCTGACTATTGTCAGCAACGGGTAAACAGATATTGAGTCATATTTTTTTTAAATAAATCTCGCCAATAAAAAATTTTGACTGGAAAATAAAACTTGATTGCTTTTATAGAATACGAGAACCTTTTTCGTTTCGCTCTAGTTTGAGAAATGTATTTTAAATCAAATTTCTACCTATTTCTTAAAATACAAACGACTCACACCAGTGATCGATAAGGAAGTCTAAAATGAAGGTTTGGTTTAGAGCGTTTTATCAAATTCAGTATTTTCAAGAAGTACAACTTGGCCTGAAGCTCGAACTGAAAAATATTCAAACTTATCTAAAGCTGAAATGTAATAAGTAAGCGCCCATAAAACGGGGACGAGACACGAGGCATATGGACACTAGGCATATGGATGTTAGGCATAGTATGCTAGACGCGAGGCATAATGGATGTGAGGCATAATGGATACGAGGCATACTGCCACAAGGCATAACGGACGCGAGGTCGAATGGATGCGAGGCCGAATGGATGCGAGGCCGAATGGATGCGAGGCCGAATGGATGCGAGGCCGAATGGATGCGAGGCCGAATGGACGCGAGGCCGAATGCGATATTGTATGATCGCATGAGATCCAATTATCGTGACTATGTGTTCCGGATTTGCAACATTCATTCCGCAGCAGAATCTGTTGAAAAATAGGTTGCACCTTTGATGATTGACAAAAAGCGTCATTCAATGAATTGTTTATTTAACCGTCGGAAGCGGCGGCCTCTCGCACACGAACGACTGATCTACTGGTTTGCTAGGTCTACTCAAACAGAGTTTCTTTCCCTTAGTTAAGTCCAAACGAGCGGTAGCGAGTAAGGACAGCATTCGCTCGAACAGCGGGTCGGCCGAAGGCCGCGAGTGTATTGCTTTTCAAATGACACTCTAAAGCGAAATACATGTTATTGAAAGAGGGCTGTGATGAGGATGACGATAACACCGTATTCCGCATCACTTTTCCTCGGCCTTGTGTCTATTCGGCCTTGCGTCCATTCGGGCTCGCGTCCATCGGCCTCGCGTCCATATGCCTCGTGTCCGTATGCCTGCCATCCATTATGCCTAGCGTACTATGCCTTGCGTCCCTATGCCTCGCGTCTGTATGCTTGACGGGGTGTCATCCCATAAAACACGTAACGCTTAAAGGTGGGCAGGAGGTGTCTGACAAAGCATTGCAACCTATCTGGAGTATATTATAAATCTATACAAAAAGAAAGAGGGTCGAATATAATTATTTTTTATTGCTGTGTAATTATTGTACGTTCCCTAAATGATTTAAAAAAATTACATCAAAATAAAAAAACAAAAAAAAATTTAAAAAAAGGAATTTTTTGAATCTTCAGTTATCATTGATTGTTGAACTGTGGAAATTTATGAAAAGTTTCAAGGTTTAATTCCCACAAGCAATGTACCAACCACATGCGAGCACGCCTGGTACAGACTTCATGAGTAGACACCAACTGCCTGCTTGATATCCTCTATATCAGTGGCAAAAAATTGACAGAATCTCCCCATCCCAGTGGGTCCACTAGAATTTGCTTCCATGAGCCTAGACTATTTTGATGTCTTCAAGGTGAAGCTTTTTCGGAAAGTTCGTTATAACTTCCTTTATCAGACAATTTAACGATCTGCTGTTAGAATACTATTGAAACAAATATATTGAAGGAAAACAGGCTGCCACAACAGGCAATAGTACAGCGCCGATTTCCACTTGTGTGCATATGTGTGTGGGTATCGTGTCGCGACCTGGTGGAAGACAATCGAATTAGCGTTTTAATTGCTTTCTCCTCTCTGTATCGTATAGAAGCAAATATCAGAAGGTGCCACATACTGCGCTGTGCGGCCAAGGACGATAAAATTCTACACGCGTCGGTAGAGGCAGGTAGCAGGAGGTGCATTGCACTTTCAGGCACGCAACTGTACACACCAAATTTTCATTGCTCGAAACCAGCAAAATTTTGTTGCTTTTTGGTGTGCTGTGTTTCCAGCAATCTGTTCAGCAAAATGAAATTTGCTGATTATTCAGCAATGCTCAATTGCATAAAAGTAGCAGATCGTTTGCTGCATGTTCAGTAAAACAAAATAAAACATGCTGGTTGTCAGCTATGACAATTTGCTGTACATTCAGCAAAGCATAAATCAATTTACTGGTTAACCAGTTAGTTCAAGAAAACCATGTTTCCCTCAGGCACCAGCTTCCATTTGCCCATCGGATCATAGCCAAATTACTGTTGAACTAGAGATGTATGATTATCATTTCAACCTTTGAGTTCATCTAGCCCAACAGTGACTTAGCTATGGTCCCATATCCGCTATCAGGAGCTTAGCGATGATCCCGTACCAGCTGCACAGCGATTTGGCGCGTTTTACTGATGACAGCTTGACGTAAAATATTTGACATATCAATTCTTTCGCTGGATTACAGCAAACATTCATTTACTGTTTTCTGTTCAGCAAATCGATTTGCTGTATTTTCGCGAATCACTGAATCGATTACTGGTTTTCAGTAAATTTATCAATGAAATACTGGTTTACAGCAAAAATAAAATTACTGAACGAAATTCAGTTAATTGTAGAACTGAATTACAGTATACTTTTGAAAAAAATGCTGTGATTCAGTAAACAAGTGATTTGCTGACACACTTTCAGCAAGGTCTTTTGCTGAACCATAAAGAGAAATTTTGGTGTGTATATCAAGGCAATGTTGCATCCAGAGCATATCATTGGGTTACAATTGAACGGCTTTTTTGCAAGAAATTTGTTTTTTGACTTTAGGAAGGTTCGTAAGGAAACATCAAAATACATTCAATACAGCATTACCTCTGAATAATTTTGCTTCCAAAATGTTATTTTTTGCATTCTGCATTTGGTAGAAAAATTTCTCTACCTTCAAATAATAAAAACACTGATCAACAAAAACGGAGAAAAAGTTGCCCTAAAGCTCAAATTGCAAAAAATGAGAGATTATAGCTTTTCAACCATTCCTGTTTATTGACTATTTCATCGCTACTTAGACTTCCCGCCTTACCACAGTCACTGACAAAAAAAAAGGAAATCAACACAAAATAATGTCAAACTTTCACTTTTGCAGCAGCAAAATACAAAAACATGAATCGTCACGGCTATTTACTCCTTTCCTGTCACTATTTTACTGTGAGGCTATTCAGAGGTAAAATGCGCAATATTTTTGGTTTGTAAATGTAAAAGCGCGTGAAAAGGCCGCAGAGTAATTGCTCGCCGGGTTCGTCGGCACTACGTTTGCTCTAGAAACGTTTAATCTAGAAACCGATTTTAAGGGAAAAATATGGATCTTGAGCTCGATAGCAAGATTTTAGCAAAAAACATTCTTTTACAAAGTTGTTATAAACACAAGGTATTGACGGGAGTGTTTACCTCACTAATCCCTTTTCCAAAATCCTCAAACTCTGCAAACTATTACATTATTGCATAAATAAACATAAACTGAAAATTTCAACCCAATGGAAGAACATCGACACAAAACGGAGTAACGCTTCTCGCACAATGGGTTCGAATGATGGTCAATGTAATAGAAAAATTGGATTTTCTCGCGCATCTTTACAACGGCGCATATTCTGAATATATCAAATAAAAGCTCTTAAGTTGCACTACAAACGTATTTTGGATTTTAATCTTTGATCTGTTGGTAGGAGGAAAACAGCTGTGAAAATCACCTATTTTTTTTTTTTTTTGAAAAATGCGAGTTTACCATCATGTATTCTCGACAGCAACTTCCAAAAACCTTCTTTTGTTTCCTTTGTATAGTTGAACAAACATGCCAATTTTCATGAAAATCGGTTCAGTTTACTCAAAGTTATAGCAATTTTACGCTTTGAGCAGTTTTCCCCTTATCAAAAAATCTGAGGTAATGCAAAACATTGTTCTATTCTATAAATAAAAAACCCTGAAAGTTCCAGCCCGATCGGAAAACCTCGATACAACCTCCCCTGTAATGGCTATTTTAACAATTTTTTTGGAGCTCCGATATTTCCAAATAAATAAGACCATATAGAGAAATACAACTCTTTCAGACATTGCAGGTCGTTGAAATTTTCAGCTATCTTGGAGATGAATTCCAATTGTCGGTTTGATTTAGATACTATCGAGCAGTAGTGAAGATTGAATCCCAGTTTTGAGTCAAGTAGAACACCAAGATCAGTCTAAACAACTAAACACGATCTACGCTGCGAAGCGCAGGTAAGAGTAAAGGCTAGAGTTGTGTTTATAGAGCGTCATCACCGCACACTTTGGAGCAATGATAATGAGGCAATTACGATGTCACCAGTCACCGAAGGTATTCAGTTTAGTTTAAAGACGATGGAAATTCTCTGTTGAGTAAACTATAACATACAGTTCACGGTGATTTGCATAAATGAGCACTAGTATAACACTCAACAGAGCTGCCACATCATTGAAGAATAACGTGAATAAACGTGGGCCCAGGTTGCTTCTTTGTGGTACCCCAGAAGTACTGATAAAAAAAAAGAGGCCGGTGCGCCGAGTCGCACCCGAAGGGGTTTTCCAGTCAAATACGAGTTCAACCATGTTATAAGCTGCTTGAATGCTCCAAGTCATGTAAGCTTGCTTAGCAGAATTTGATGGTCGGTCTTATCAAATACTGCGTATAAATAACGTCTACTTGGGCTTTCTTGTGCATGTGCTAGTAAAATCAAGAAGGTTAGAAGTTTCCGATCGTCCGGGAATAAATCCATGCTGGTCAGTTAAAATGTAGATTTTAGAACGGATCAAGATAACTTGACTAAGGATAATCTCGAATAACTTGGACACCGGCAAGAGACTAATAACATCATGGTAGTTTCTAGTGTCTCGCTTTTACCCAGCCTAGAAGACAGGAAACATGAATGATTCTTTACATAGTGCTGGGAATTTATCTTGCTCTAAAGACGCATTAAAAATGGTTGCTATAAGATCGGCTACGACAGCTGAACATCAGGACACTACTGCCTGAATTCCATCCGGGCTAGGAGCAAGTGAAGTCTTAAGCCTCCTCGGTAACGAAAGCACCATAGCTGGAGTTACCTCAAAGGTGGATGGATCCAAGAAGTCGGTAGAAGTACCAGAAGCAACAGATTCCGCATCGACATCACTAGTTGTCGGGCTGTTGATTCCTCACCATCATGAATCACGTTGTTTGTAATACTGGAATCTTTTCTTTTGCTGTTGACCTTTCCTCAGAAGCTTCGAGGCTGTCACCGCAAATTTTTCTAAACTCTCCGTACGTGAAATTTGGATAAAGCACTATTAAACCTACAATAAGCAGAACTAGCAAACTTAAAATTACTAGAGTGCTTTGCGTTCTATGACGACGTAAAATTCTCTGTGCTGCGTTACGATCACATTAAAGCTTAAGCCTAAGACTTGATACCTAATCTTCTGAATACGATCGCAGGAGGTCCTCAAGGCAGCAACTTGGGGCCTCTACTTTTTTTGATTTATGTTAATGACCTGCCTAAAATTGGACTGCATGAAACACCTCGTCTTTGCGCTGATGAAACGTCCTTGTCTTAAGCATCTACTGACTTTAATCAAGTTATACAACAAATGAAGGAGGACATGCAAACGTTGCAGATATACTTCGAAGAGAACTTACTATCCCTCAACTTATCAAAAACAAAATGTATGATTTTCGACTCCATTCGATGACTGAAATAGCTTGACTGTGGTAGGAGAAACGAGGCTTCCATAGTGCAAATTTTAGTGCGTCCCAGAATGGAAGAAGTCGGTTGTGAATGACCGGTGATCGATGAGGCATCATCGTCTGATGTATGATGCAATGAATTGAAGTCTGGTCGTTGTCGTAGACCTTCACGGACAAATCGCCATAGCCGAACGCACCAAATGAAGCTAAGTGTTTTCAGATCAGTATCTTTTTAAACAAGTTTTATCACTTCACGGGGGTTCAGCGCATTGCAAACATTCCATCTCTTCAATATTATCATTAGTTACGTCGGGATGAATACTCGATAAATACACCTAAAAGCTTTTCTCAGCCAGTGGCCACTAGTTTTGAAAAATTTGTTTTTGTTTCTTGCGCTATATCCGACCGTTTCGAATAGCAGTTTCAATTGTTCATTGTTGTATAAGTAGGCGCAGCTGGTTTATTTTTAAGCTTCTCAACTAAATAGGCTCTGACACTTTTGCCATTCAATTCGTCTTTGCAGGCTGAAAATATAAAAATTGCTTTGCCCTGCGCGAACAAATCCTCAAGGGCACGGCTGTTAAATCCACAGCATTGCTGGCCAAAATGTTAATAGCCCCCACAGAAGTTACAGAGTGTTTGTAAACACGATTGCAATTTTCAGCAAAGAAAACCAACGGGTTTTATATCGCAGCGGGTATAAACGAATGAGTATTTCTGCGTCAGGATACCGAAAATCGCACGGAAAAACTTCTTTTTCTACACATTACACTTTTTATCCACTTTCACTATTTAATTCTATCTTTTTGATAAAATTAAATAGTGAAAGTGGATAAAAAGTGTAATGTGTAGTGTAAATATTCTATCGAGACGCTCGATCAGAAGTTAATAAATTTTGACATCTTTTTCACCAAAACTAAATCAAAATAAACATCAAGCGTTTCGAAGGCACGTAAATATTGGCCAGGGTGCCAGTTTACAGTTAGGGTTTCAATTTGGATGTTTAAATTGGTTCACAATCTAACCGCAGAGATGGCGATGTGTTACCAACTTTGTTCTCCCGCACATTAGAGTTGTAGACAAAGTTGTAATTCATGAAACTTGAAGAAATTTGTGGAAAAAGCACAATGCAAATACGAAAACAAAATACACTCTGTCCAACTTCCATAAGACCACCATCATTTTCTCTCATAAAAGAATTAAGGATAGGAATTTTGATTTAAGATTGTTATGCATATGTGAGTACTTGAAATATTTTTTATTAAATACAAATACAGTTGAAAAAAAAAATCATACATTTATTTTTTACTCTTGAATTTAATAAATTTGGCTGTCCAGTTGCTATAAAACCATTCAAAAATTCAGTCAAAATTATCGACTTGAAGCAACCAAATCATCCAAATATCGCAATTAGTAATCAGTTACCTTACCATCGCGGTTAATAACCTGAAAAATGCGATTTGGCATACTGTTAACCAAATTTTGAAGCACAGATTTCTCGTTATTTGCCTGTGCGTCATCAACTAGCAAATCAATTTCCTGATCCTTGATCCACTTCTTGGTTTCTTTGCTGGTGTGAATAGCAGCATTATCCTGTTGGAATGTGAACTTTTTGCGACGGTTTTTGCGTGAAACCGGTAGCAGGGAGCCTTCTAGAACCTGGATGTAGTCTCTGCTATTCATTTTGCAGGATGTGAAAGCAATCTTGAGCATTCCGGTTGCGCAAAGCCCTAACCAAACCATACAGGAACCTCCACCAAAGCTACGGGTAGAAAAACACTGTTCTTCCTTTCTCAAATCACGCCATTATCCATTGAATCCATCCGGACCATCTAAATTGAACTTCTTTTCATCGCTGAAAATAACCTAGATAAGTCAAAAGTACTAATAAACATTTTTTCCATCGAAGAATTTTTGAAACCGCATTTAGCTTGCTTTCATGTTAATTTTAGCAAAGGCCAATCGTTATTCGATGTAAGAATGTGTAAGATTGGGTGCCTTCATCTTTTTAGCCCGTTTTATGTAAGGACTTTTGACCAAGACTTGACGAATTGTCTCCCGGGATACGTTCAAATTTAAAGTCTCCTTGATTTTGGCCAACGAGTTTGAAGAATTGGAAGCTGTTCTTACGATTTCCCTTTCATCACGACTGAAAAGCTTTGATTTACATGAACTCCTTTTTGTTTTTCCGTATCCTTGCGGATTTGCCAAGAAATTCAGTACTACTTGATGAGAGCGACCAATCCGACGAGCGATCTCCCTTATTCCTACTTTCTCAAGATGTAACGCTTCGATTTGCCCTTTTTCTTGGTCTGTCAGTACTTTTCCCTTCGGCATTTTGTAAATTTAGCCTCAAAACAAGTTCAAAAAGACGAAAAAGCCAACTGGTCTTATATAAACTGGACACTGCAAAAACGCAAACACATTTGTTTACGTGGAGCGCTTGCACACATACATGTGATGGGAATAACTGTCACCAATACTAACACTCTGAAATATGATTTGAAAACAGGGCTGTTATTTGTAGCGCGGGACTAGTAAAATAGCACCTGGTCTTATAGAAACTAGACGGAGTATAACACGAAATACATCTCATTGCTTCGGATTTAAAATTTATCTGTGCATCTTGATACGAGTAGTGGCTAGGAATAATTTAGCAGTAACCAGGCCTATGAAAAGACGCCATTTTTATATGACCGAAAAATAACAAGCAGAATATTGGAACCACGGTGGGTTCGAAATGGAAATGGAGCCACAAAAAAGTCACATACAACCCAGTGCAAAAGCATAGGCGCGTCTAAGGCCTGGCAGTAACGCATTAGAACAGTGTTCGCAGATGACATTGATACAAAATTTTTCGAATCTTTCAATTATATTTCACAGAATGATTGTGACTTGATTTTTCTTTACTTGCACACTTCCCCTGTGAACTGGACATCGCATTCACGTGATTGCTTCTGTCCGGCTCTAAGGACCATCACGATTGGTTTCATGTCCACGGTTGTATTATGTCATATATACTGACATCCCTGATAACAACTAGTTTTACCACAAAGCGAGCACACCCTATTGGTGTGTAATTAAATCCCCTCACGTTTGTCGTTCGAGAGTAGGTACCTATACATGCTGGTACTACAATCGGCCATTGGCCGTAAGCTTACAAATTCCTCCGTGTCCCGTTTCCTCTCAAGAGCGCACCTGGAAAAGCTCGCCCGCTCACACTAAACCGATGTAAAATCCTAAACTAACAAGCATTTTATTTATTTACCATGGACAGCGTATTACATGAGAGTGTGTGATAAAAATAAAATATAAATAGCCAAGCACCGGGGCTGTTGCACTGTTGTCGACAAACGGAGCCCCGGTTCGTGAGTGAGTGAAAATTTGTGAAAATTGCTCCGCGGGAGATAATTGACTGCCTTCCGAGAGGGTCTACCATATGATGTGTAATAGTGACATAGTTGATAGAATTTCATATCCAACAATGGAACGGAACAAGAACCAGACATGGATTGTGTTTAGTTTAAAATGAATTACTAGTAATGATGTGTTATCTCTAGGAACTCGTATAATTTACTCGAAGTTTGTGTTGCGAAAAAATGTCGCTTGTTTTAATTACAGTAGAACGGTTAATTGCCGCCTTGCAGGCGGTGGGACCTCTAGGGAAGAGAAAGCAAGAGTATGATTTATTTTCGTTGGTCACTTTATTGATTTCGAATATGTTCGATGTTAACGTGCGCGATGGAGAGCCAATATTAATCATGCGGTTCATTATTTTCATTACCGCCATTATTACGACCGAGGTCGGGCGGTCAGCAACGCGTTCAGTTTCCATCGGCCACAGGCCGGCATAAAACGGTACGGTTCTTCCGATGGAAGGTCCAAAATAACTGGCTTAGTGCACTGTGTGACACTGTATTAACTGAAAATCGCTCAGGAAGCGGTAATTGGCGAAGGTGCAACCGGTGTAAAGAAAAAAACAAGCGTGACTAATAATGGCCGATTATCGTCATCTGCCACCACATCACCAAGCTCGCGGTGGTATGTACCACCCATTGGCAAACCACGGAATGCTTTACCCACCGCAGCCGGCACATGCCGGCTCGACGATGGGAATGCAACAACAACAACAACAGCAGCAACAACAACAACAACAATCTCAGCAGCAGCAACGTCAACAGATGAATCCTCATTCCCACCAACAGCAGCAGCAGCAGCAACATCAACAGCAGCAACAGGCTCTCGGTCACCATCCGGGGCCACCAATCCCACCTCCTTTACCTCCGATGTTGCACCAGCAGCATCCCCTGAACCATCATCCCCACCCGCACGCGGCAGTCCACCATCATATGCTGACTAGGCACTATCTCGGGATGCACGCCGGCCATCCGCGGCTGCACGGCATCAACATGACCACCAGTATGCCCCTCAATGCAAGTAAGTCGCATGGTTTTTACCACACACTTTAGGTTTGAGGGTCTGGGTGGGAGGCAGATGAATTTGTTATTGACCTTGACAGAGGTATTATTGATTAGCTGAATAATCTTTCGTTTATGTTCTATGATCTCGAGAGTTCATGTAATATGTTTTAGTCTTAATGCTATTTTTTACATTTCGATTATCTAAAGGTACTGGAAAAGTAGAAGCAAAAATACTTTTTACAATCTTTAGGCGAAGAACAGACATCACACCGGAAAAATTCTTCGTTTTAAGATTTGATAAAAAATCGTTTGCTTCATAAATGACTAAAAGCCGTTCGACGTTCTTTGGCTACAACTCCTTAGTTTTGTACCATCCTGTACCTTAACTCAATTGACTGTACTCCTAAAAGAATAAAAACTAGAATCCAAACCATTACTTAACATTGAAATATTTCATTCCGCCATAATGACCCATAAATCACGCCTCTAGCAGATGGGATCCTTTACTCAAAAGCACGTCTGCTTCAGCTGCAATTGGACATCATGGCGAAATAAAAAGATGATTCAGTTAAGGCAGCCTGGAAGGAGAGGAAAAAATACACGACAAATATATAAAAACCATTACCTAAAATGAAGCCAAACTGTAAAACTTTAATCCTCTCTCACCCCATCGATTTCCCGTGCCTCCCTTCGATTCCTTTCGCTCTTTTTATTGAAAGGCCATAAATTTTCATCACTTAACAAGATCATAATTTGTAACCCATCCTTCATCGCCGCCCCGGGGCGGGAACCCAGCGGTGGGGTGGGGTGACGCTTTGACACATCTTGAAATTTTATTGATGATCGTTCGCAAAAAGGTACTTTGCTGTTGGTTCCCTTCGACTTTTGTCACATGTGTGATGGATTGGAAGACGGACGTGCCTTTTCGTGTTTTTGAGTGGCAAATTTCGTGCCGAACGCTGAACTGCAAAAGTATATTTCCTTCCAGTGAAGCACTAATTTAAAAATACTTCCGAAGGTCACAGTTTCGTAACACAACTGTTCAGCAACTCATCACACTGTCGGTGAATTTTGATTTGCTACCGGCTAATCCAACCGGCAAAAAACTCCAACATTTCCCGAATTTTATCCACGTCCAAACTTGCTCAAACTTGTAGTATTCTGCCTCGGAGAAGAAGATTTCAACTAGCATGTTGCAAAGTCCTCGGTCACCCAGCCCTCCGCTCACCCATCGGTTTTCCGAAGTAAGTCGGAACTTTCATTCTTTTTCGTCAAGTCAAGCAGCCTAGGAAAGAATCCTTAAGACAAACAATAAATTTTAGCCTGCTTTTGTTTTCCTCACCAGTTGATAGAGCACCGCAGCAGGAAGGACAGAAAGAAATCATGAAAATGGAAAGTACTTCCCAGCCAAGCCGAACTTTTTCCCGGTGGCCGTTTTTCTTCGGAGGAATGAGGGGAGAACTTTCCGAAAGGGCATCATCCCCAAGCGATCCCCGACGATTTGGCGAATGACTTTTGCTCCAGATTTTGGACTTTTTATTTTCCGATGAAAAATTGCATTCGTTGGAGTAATGAATGGAAGACATTTTTATGAATCATGCACCCGGGGAGGGCTGTGCTGCCGAACGTGCCGTGGCATCGGGTGGGAATTGGGTTTTCGCGAGCGGGTGGCGGTGTCAGCTTACGTCTGCTGAACACTTGTTTTTTCTTTTTTTACTTTTTCTTCACGTAACTAACTGCGAAGCAGCTCGCCAACGAACGAAACTTTTCACCGATGTGACTCCCACTTTTTTTAATTTTTCAAAAGTTTCGCACAGCACATCCTGCCCCTGCTAACTTTGCCGCTGAGAAGTTGTACCCACCCGCAGGTCGGTTTAACGAATCCCGTTGTTTTTACTAGATCACAGTGTGATTAAATTGACGAAATGTTCGGTTTAAATGTTATAATGAGCATATTATTTATTTTTTTATTTTATTCTCCTCATGAACTTCCGTTGATATGTTAGCTACTGAGAAGTACAAGTGCAATTGTAACCTCACGTCATTCTTTTTAATTTCTTCAGCTATAGAAATCTAAGAGAGAAAACTCTGATATTTGATAAAAAGTCATGTCGTGAACCAATATTCAGGTAAAATTTCTATGTAGTTTATTTAGATTTGCTTGCTATTGACTGTTATTTTATCCACATATATGAAATACACCTCTCGTCATTTTTAATTGATATTAAAATTGTTTCATGTAAACACGAATGTAAACACGCAGTCAATATGCATGAGTTAAATTATATGATTTACGACTGATGAATTTTCGAATTGAAAGTCTTAGTAGAATGAAATATCTATATTGAGAATAGGTGAACGCCGTTCAAATGGTTCTCAGTATTTCGGTTATTAATTATAACCAGTGGTGGGCACTATTCCGCTAATTCGCTAATCGCTAATTAGCGACGCTAATATTCAGTTAGCGGTTTAGCGATTTCGGTAATTTTTGAGCTGGTTTGCGAAACTGTTAGCGTCGCTAAAATTTTGGCCTTCGAAACGCTAATCGCTAATTCGTAAAATTTTGTAGAGAAGCGACAAAAGAACTATTCAAGAAACTGTGAATTGCTGATGGCGTACGTAAATTGCCTCGAAAAATGAACATGCCTTACTGCGAAAGTTACTTTTGGAACATTTGATTCATTTAAACAACGTTCAATTGTCCTATTTTTTTGAGTTTCTCTCTTTACGACACAAGTGCAAGTCAGTCTTTTACCCTAGAATGGAGTTCCAGTTATCGTAAAAGCCACAGGAGCATTTTGTAGAACAAGCTCAATGTCTAGATTGAATTTTCGACACAGTAAGAACTTTTGTAAATTGTAATGCGCTTGAAATTATGACAAATTTGGTTCTACTTTTTCGATTCAGATAATGATTAAACTTTTATGAAAACATTCCTAAAAGCATCTTTTTTTAATGCAAGCTGAATAACTTTTGTTACTGCTTGTTTTTACAAAATCAAGTATGACCACCGTTTTGATATTGTAAGTAGCTCTTAAAAGTAATTGCTTTGGTTTGTTTTACCACAAAAGATCAAAGTGGTCCAGATCTTACAAAACATGAGCAATAAATATAGCGATATGACTATTTACATAGTTATAAGTTAGTAATTAGCGATTAGCGAAAGTTCCGCTAATTTGGGATTAGCGTTTAGCGTTTAGTGATTATCAAGCTAAATTTTCCGGTTAGCGGTGCCCACCACTAATTATAACTATCACCAGGGTTTGTTGTGACTTCTGTCGATGATTTACCCGTATTTGTTTTTGACGTAGGACTACGTCTAACATTCCGCGAAAACTAAAACCAAGATGTAACGTCGTAATGAAAGATTTCAAACAGTTATACTGATGTAACCACATGATGGATTACAATAATCAATATGTCGTTGAATTGATAAAATGATGGACAATTTTGTGATACTTCAATTTTCATTATCACTTCATTGTTAAACAGTGAAAATCGAAAAAATGTTTCAAGGTCGAATTTACACCAACAATGTACCAATCATAGGCGAGCACGCCTGGCACAGACTTCATGAATAGACACCAACTGCCTGCTGTGATTTCCTATATAGCAGCGGCAGAAAAAAATTGGACAGAATCTCCCCGTCTCAATAGGTCAACTAATGTTAGCCTAGACTATTCTGATGTCTTGAAGGTGAAGCTTTTTCGGAAAGTTCGTAACCACCTCCACTATCAGACAGTATTACGTTCTGCTGTTAATAAATATTTTAAAGTTAATAAAATTGCTGTCTTGAAAGAGAATATGATGGCACAGGCAACAGTACTGCACCGAACAATGTATGAACAGAGCGCTGGTTACTCGTCGTCTATCAGTGTAGAAAAACTCGATATTCATTTTTGTGCAACCAAGCCAAGTGAAAACTACATTGCCGCTATTGACGCACAGTGGGGCGTGGAACACAATCGAATTGCCGTTTGAATTGTCTTCTTTTTCTTCTTGTTTCGTATAGCAGCAAATATCAGAATTTAATATGATTTTTCGGGTGCGCAAAATACGCACCGCCGGGGACGTTGTTTATTTTTGAACTCTACACTCTGCTTTTTTCAGATTTATTTAAATAACTGAATATAGGGTATTTAAAAGACAGAAAACCAAAATGCTCCGTACAGATCTTTGAATAGGTAGTTAAACGAGCTGTACTGATGATTATATTTTACTAGCTTAATGAATTTAGTCCAATATGACAATACCAGTTGCATCCCGCGGTGGCGGTATACAGGAAAACCAAATTCATTTCATCTTGATATTAGAGTTCCGACATTAGTAATTTTTTCTGATTGGTTCTGTATACTGGTTAAATGTTTAAATTGACCTGGATTAAAAAACAAATTCTATGTCAATTTCAAATTTGGTCCAGAAACCAAATTTAGGGGGAAATTTGGGTCTAAAGCTCTATAGCAATATTTTAGAGAAAAACTTTCTTCTACAAAGTTGTTACATATGATAAAGCGCTTATTAAAAAAGTATTAAAAATTAGAGTTGATACATATGATAAAGCGCTTATTAAAAAAGTATTAAAAAGTTAGATGACCACCAATGAACTAGTTTTAGTTCCATGTCGTTTAAGGTGTCGCTTGATGAATTTGGGCTGACGACCTAGAAACTTGATATTACCACCCGAACCAAAATACCTTCCTTTTGGAAGATGTTGAGCTTAAATTGGTTAAAATAAATCAAGCAAACTACAGAAGTAAAACGAGCTAAAATCAAACATAGCTTCAAAAAGAAAATATAAAATTATTGTAGTCCTACGTCAACTATGCGGTCGTGTCTTGGATACCACCCTCCTACTATTTTTCAGTAGAATTAAATGAAAACATTGCCTATTCTCAATATCTATGATTTGTGACCTTCATAATAATAAACCATTCTTCAAAAGTATATGAAAAGTGTAGTGTATTGATACAAAATAGGAAAAATGTCGAATAACGAAATAGGTTGTCGTTGATAAATTTTCGTGCGCCGCAAAGAGCCCTTCGATCATCCTCACTATTAATCAATCACTCTCATCGTACGAATTTTGGTCACAATGAACCCGTTGCCTCGTGTATTAATATGTTTAGTCGTATAGAAGAACATTTTGAGTTTGGTGAGCCTTCGCAAAAATGAAAGAAAAAGCTAGAAAGGATAAGTTTTTAATATTATATACATTTATACCTTAGTTCATTAAGACTTCGAGTCAGTTGAAAATTATACCCAAATAAACAAATAAACTTTGTTTCGGCCAATTTTTGTTTTGTAGATATTGGATTGATTTTTTCTCTGCGACTTTTGTTCTGACACGTTCATTGTATCGCATTACTTTTTTCCCAATTAGAGCTCAATTCAGAACGATCTTGTTAAAAAATCATTTTTTCCAAATTTTACACATTTGGCTTTATATTTTAAGTGTTTACACTCTCAAGTTATGGCAAACCCAAATACTTGACGTTACGAGCTGCGCAAAAAAATGAGAAAACATCGATTTTTGAAACCTCCTGCGTGCTTCACTTTTTGAGAGATAACTGACGCATAATTCACCAATTCCAGAATACTTCTTTTGCTCACACTGTTTTTTCTATTACTTAGAATATTTTTGGCTTTGACTTTTGTTCATTCTGAGCCTGATATAAAATTACTTTCAAGTTTAACTTTTTTTGTTCTTTTAAAGGATTTTTTAAATATTCGGAGCTCAGTTTGGCATTATTTTGTATTTCGGTCTTTTCTGGCATTTTTAATTGCATATCAGCGACATGATCCGAGCATGTATTGGGTTCATTTTTTATGTCGATTCTAGGAAAGTTTTTCGGTGATTTTGTGCTTCATTTCAGATCTTTTCTGATATAGCTGGTATAGCTTTTAACGATTGTGACCTTAATTCAAGATCATTTTCCGACCTTTAAAAGCGGTTTTCGGCGGTTCAGAGCAAGTGCACTTTTTCAGGGCTAAAACTCGAAAAACATGAGAGGTTATAGTTTTTTAACCAAACCTTGAAATTTTATTGCCATTACTTAGCTCGGAAGAACGTCAAAAGGCCGCAGAATAATAACTCTCTGGGTTTGTCGGTTGTACGTTTGATTGAGGGAAGTTTTTATTTAAGTCTCTGAAGATTTTACTCACTTCCGACTTGGCTAGGAGCACCGAAATTCACAGGAACGATTAAAAAGCTATATACACTAAAGTCTCTTTTTACGCGGGGGATACGTGCCGCGTACAAAAAACCGCTAAAAAAAACGCGTAAATTCCGAAATCCGCGTAAAAAAACCCGCGTAAAAAACCCGCGTAAAAAAACCGCGTAAAAAGCGAACTGAGTGTACTTTTATTTTTTCCAGTTACAGGGATTACCTGAAAAAACAAAATTCGCGCATTGCTCTATACGGCTACAACGTGACTCGTTCAGCAGCCAACCAAAGTTTTTTTTTCACTCACTACACTTAGAATACTCTAATCTTCAGAATGTTCACCTCAAATTTCCTAAGACAAGCTTTAATTAGCAGAAATATATGAGACGAATTTTTACAAATCCTTAACTTCAACTGTATGTATTTTCATCTGTTTTCACTGCGTTAAAGATAACCAAAAGTTGCCAGATCAGTTTCTGTTAATTCGAAAAAATCAAATTGAGAATGTTGAATTATTCCGACATAATTGACATGAATCGACAGCACTGCAGTGGTTACCTGGGTTACAAATTTTGCACATAAACAACTACAGTGGATACCTAGGTAACCTTTTACGACGGTTTGCGGCTACGTTTATTCATGAAGGTGTGATTCATTCATGATTAACAGTGTGATGAATATGGGGGCGCTGTGAGATGAATAATTGAACAGAGATTTAAGTTTTGAGATGAATATGGAAGCGTTGTAAAAAATGGTTTGTTTTATAAATTTCAGGATAAACTAAATTTTCAATGCTGGACGATGCCATAAGAGCATGTAATCGTATTTTGTTCATTGATTCCCTGATTTCGTGTGAATTTGGTGTTTATTCCGTGCATTCTTCGTGAATACCGGCTTAATGAGATGAATAATGGAACAAATACCCAATTGCCCTTCAGCCAGCTCGGTCAAGTCAAGTCTTCATAGACTTAAATGAAGTTTTCTCAAACGTAGAAGCGACTATCTCTGCGGTTTTTTACGCCTTTCCGGGCTGGCTAGGGGCACCAAATCTCTCAGGAATGGCTAAAAAAAATAATCTTACATATTTTTCCAGTTTGAGCTCTAGGGCAAAACCTGTGTTGACCAGTGCAATTTTTGGATCGTTTTTCAATCTTGCCTTCACTGGTTTTAAACGCTCTTTACGATAATATTGAGGATTGTTTTGTTTTTGAAAACGTTTTTCGGCGATTCTGTGATTAATTTATAATCATTTACAATTTTGGTCCTCTTTGGATTTTTAAAGTGATTTCAAAACCTTACAATATCCGTCATGAGTTTGGAATTGCCTCAATAAGTAAATAAGTAGTTGGAATTTTGCAGCATCCCTTCAAAGAGTCCTCCATACCTGCAGTAGGCAAACATCTCTGATATATTTCTGACATATATTTATATTTCGAGCAGTAACTGTGGAGTTGACGATTGAAAAATGTACTAATTGGGGAAATAGTCAATTAAAAATTTTCGAAAAATATTGTCCAGCTCGAGACGACACAGGCTGGCCCTTTTTCGATCGATACTGATGCAGTAGACCCCACTGTGACGTGAGAGTGTTGGAACCAACAGCCCGCCACTAAACAGTACTCTCTACTGAGTAAATACATGACGTGCGAAAAGTGTGCAAGCGATACAAAATAGCTACTTAGCAGGGACGCGAAATTTTTCGTATTTTAACCATGACCTATTCCGCGATTCTCACATCCTAAAAATTGACGATCTACGGTCAGTGCTACCAGTGGTGGTAATGTCAACTGAGATTATTATTTTAACCTCACGGGTGTTGCTGAATGATGGATGACGCCGCTATGCACATGGCCATAAAATCTATGACTAACTTCGCGTCAGTCTAAACACTAATACAGTCTCACGCCACATGCTGTATCTTGCTCAAATACACTTTTTTGGATGAACTCAACAAACTGTAAATAAATCGTTAACAAGAACTTTCAAACAAAATAATTTAAATTGTATATTTTAAGAGTGAGTTCAATCGCTGAGTTAGTGAATACTGAAACATGCTAACCAGCTGGATTTCGGAGTTTAGAGTTCATAACACTCGAAACTAAAGACCATGTAGTGCTGTCTTTGCAAATCAAACTGTTGTGGTCCTCAACAAAACTCCTCCTGAACAGCTTTGGTGAAGACTGGAACTTTCCGAGTGGTTTAATTCACGAGAAAAAGTAATTAGAGAATACTAATGAAAACTTCATGCACGGTAGCACCACGGTGTGGCAGCATTCCGAGATAAACTATTGACCAACCAGAAGCCCTTACCCTTCTACACAACTTTCCTGAAGACAGCAGCTTTCTAAGTGGTGCATCCAATCGAGAAAAATTTAGTTGAAAATACTCAAAACTACATGCCAAGTAGCGGCTAAATTCTATACCAACTCAACTTGCCAGTAAGCTTCAGACCGAGACACACTGTTTCCAAAGCTGCAAAAAAGTGATCGAAATTATGTTGACCCAAAAAAATAGATTTTAGAGCCATAGTGCCTTAAGGAAAGTTGATCCATTAATTATTCTCCATTTTATAAAAGTTGAAATTTTGTGATTAATCCACTTGACTGTGAGAAGTGAATATTACTTTTTTTCATTTTTGCATATAAAAATTCACTTTGTTCGGCAAAGTAGTTGCACATTTTATAAGAAACAACTTTGTCAAAGGTACCATACTTCTATCTGAATTTTTAAATGGACTTTTGTGGAGTTTTCTACAGGTTGGCACTAAAAATCATTTTTTTCAATATAACATTTAGTAATGATTTTAATAATAACTAAATAAACTGAAGAGATAAAAATATTCTTTTTTCGGTGAACTTGTGTGTTTCATCATATTTAACAACATTTTTTTTTTCCTCATCTAAAGTTTATTTGACACGGCCCAAATACAATTCAATGTTTAACGGCGCCAATTATATCTGGTAGCTTACTTTCTAAAGTATCTTAATAACTAAAAGCAAATTTTTTATCCTCGCTGCCGACTACGAGCTGAAACTAAATCTAACTTAAGCTAGAATGTTTTGCATGAAAAGCACTGATTTGTTGTTTGATGGTTTTCCATCGCCATAGGTAAGCAGCATATTGAATATGTTCCGCTGCTGGGCCAAGATATTACGGACTGGCATATTGGGTTGTCTCCCTCGGGGCCTGAGAGTATCGTGCGGGTCTAGTTGCTGTTTCCGGATCCGGGGTCTTAACGTGTTCTTGTCGTTTGGTTGGATGTAGGCGGAAGGGGATAGGACTAAACTGGGGCGTGGATGGATTTCAGGAAAACGTATATAAGGGACATGTAGGATAGGTCACGGCTCGCCAAGACATCACGAACAGGAACAGCCGGCTGCCTACCTTCGGCCTGCAGGGAAGCTACTAATCTAGACCTGGCGTCACGGTGTACAGGGCATGACCAAACAACGTGCTCTATGTCGTGATAACCTTCACCACAGGCACAGATACCACTCTCCCCGAGCCCAACACGACGGAGATGCGCGTCAAATCTATAGTGATTGGACATAAGCCGGGACATCACGCAAATGAAATCCCGACCTACATCCAACCCCTTGAACCACGGGTTCGTCGATACCTTGGGGATTATGGAATGTAACCACTTTCCCAGTTCCCCCTTGGTCCAAGAATTTTGCCAACTGATGATCGTATTCTGACGTACAAATGCGAAAAATTCATTAAAGGCAATTGGTCTTTCATAAATATCACCGTTTGTTGCGCCCACCTTAGCCAAAAAGTCCGCTTTCTCATTACCCGGTATCGAGCAGTGAGAAGGGACCCACGCTAAGGTAATCTGAGTAGATTTTTCGGATAAAGCACTCAGATGTTGCTGTATTTTCCCCAGGAAATACGGAGAGTGCTTAACATCTTTCATCGATCGGAGAGCCTCAATGGAACTGAGACTGTCCGCAAAGATGAAATAATGGTCCGTGGGCATTTTTTCGATAATCCCTAGGGTGTCCTGAATTGCAGCTATTTCTGCGACGTAAACAGAAGCAGGATTATCGAGCTTATGGGAGACGGTTAAATTGTTATTGAAGATACCGAAGCCAGTGGACCCATCAAGAAGTGATCCGTCAGTGTAGTACATATTGTCGCAGTTGATGTTTCGATATTTATTGGAAAAAATTTTGGGGATCTGCTGCACGCGTAAATGATCCGGGATTCCACGAGTTTCTGCTATCATGGATGTATCGAAAAACACAGTAGAATCAGAAGTATTTGATAAGTCGACACGATTTGGAATATTCGAAGAAGGGTTAATATTTTGGGACACGTGATTGAAATACAATGTCATAAAACGGGTTTGAGAATTAGGTTCGATTAACCTTTCAAAATTTTCAATCACGGGACGGTTCAAGACCTCACATTTGATAAGAATACGAGAAGACAGGCTCCAGAAGCGGTTTTTCAATGGTAGTACTCCAGCTAAGACCTCCAAACTCATCGTATGGGTCGACTGCATGCAACCTAAGGCGATACGCAAACAACGATATTGTATTCGCTCCAGTTTGATCAAATGTGTGTTTGCTGCGGAGCGGAAGCAGAAACACCCGTATTCAATAACAGACAATATCGTTGTTTGGTAAAGCCTTATAAGGTCTCCTGGGTGGGCTCCCCACCATTGTCCGGTTATTGTACGAAGAAAATTCACTCTTTGTTGACATTTTTTCATCAGATACCTCACGTGACAACCCCAGGTGCCTTTAGAGTCGAACCAAATACCAAGATATTTGTGTACCAACACCTGAGAAATCGTTTTACCCATTAATTGTGCTTCCTAGAAAAAACTACTATCTCAGTCTTCTCCGGAGAGAATTCGATACCTAGCTGTAAAGCTCAAGCAGACAAATTGTCCAAGGTATCTTGCAATGGTCCTTGCAAATCGGCAGCTTTGGCTCCTGTAACAGAGATTACACTGTCGTCTGCAAGTTGTCTTATCGTGCATGAGTTTGCCAGACATTCGTCGATGTCATTTACATAAAAGTTGTAAAGAAGGGGGCTTAAACATGAGCCCTGGGGAAGACCCATGTAGCTAATGCGAAAAGTTGCCAAATCGCCGTGCGTAAAATGCATGTGCTTTTCGGACAACAAATTGTGCAAAAAATTGTTCAAAATTGGAGAAAATCCTTGTCGGTGAAGTTTACCCGAAAGAATGTCAATAGAAACGGAATCAAAAGCCCCCTTAATGTCCAAGAACGCAGACGCCATTTGTTCTTTGCGAGCATACGCCAGCTGAATATCTGTTGAAAGCAACGCAAGACAATCATTCGTCCCTTTGGCACGGCGGAAGCCAAATTGAGTATCTGATAGTAGACCATTTGATTCGACCCAATGGTCTAAACGACGGAGTATCATTTTTTCCATCAATTTCCGGATACAGGATAGCATTGCAATCGGCCTATAAGAGTTGTGATCAGAAGCTGGTTTCCCTGGTTTTTGTATGGCGATCACCTTCACTTGCCTCCAATCCTGCGGTACAATATTTTGCTCCAGGAAGTTCAACAAGCGCCTCTTGGCATTGCCGGGTAGATTCTTCAACAAGTTGAATTTGATTCTATCTAACCCAGGCGCGTTATTGTTACAGGACAGGAGGGCAACTGAAAATTCTGCCATCGTAAAAGGTGATTCAATCGCGTCGTGGCCCGGAGACGCATCGCGAACAATGTTTTGCTCAGGAACAGAGTCCGGACATACTTTCCTGGCAAAATCAAATATCCACCTACTTGAAGACTCCTCGCTTTCGTTGACCGTTACGCGATTCCGCATTCTTCGGGCTGTGTTCCAAAGAGTGCTCATCGATGTCTCCCTCGACGTCTCGTTTACGAACCGACGCCAATATCCGCGTTTCTTTGCCTTAGTCAAGCTTTTAAACTTGGTATCAAGCTCCGAATAACGTTTAAAGTCGTCGGCATCGTCTGTATCCCGGAAGGTCAGATACGCGTCGGATCTTTGCGTGTAGACATTGGAGCACTCTTGGTCCCACCACGGAGTGGGAGGCCGTTCTTTGATCGTTACGCCGGGATATTTCTTCGTTTGGGCTTGCAACGCGGCGTCGAGAATCAAGCCCGCGAGGAGGTTGTATTCTTCAAGTGGTGGATGATGTTGAATCGACTCGACCGCTTTTGAAATCATTTCCTCGTATAACTTCCAATCGACATTCCGTGTGAGGTCATACGGAATGTCAATTGGTCGCATGCGAGTTGACCCGTTATTAATTGAAATAAGAATAGGCAAATGGTCGCTACCGTGAGGATCAAAGATTACCTTCCATGTGCAATCCAACCGTAGCGACGTCGAACATAAGGATAGATCCAAAGCGCTTGGGCGCGCTGGAGGTTTCGGGATACGTGTCATTTCACCGTTGTTTAAAATAGTCATGTCGAAGTCATCGCAAAGGTTATAGGTTAAAGAGGAGCGGTTATCATTGTATGGGGAACCCCAAGCCACGCCATGAGAGTTGAAGTCTCCCAAAATCAAACGTGGCGAGGGAAGAAGTTCTATTAAATCAAAGAGCAGCCGTTGCCCAACCTGTGCTCTGGGAGGAATATATATTGAGGCAATACAAAGCTCTTTACCTTGTATTGTCATTTGACATGCGACAACTTCGATGCCTGGAATCGAGGGGAGGTTAATACGATAGAAAGAATAGCACTTTTTAATCCCTAAAAGTACTCCTCCATATGGGGTGTCTCGATCAAGGCGAATAATATTAAAATCATGGAAGTTGAGATCAATATTTGAAGTAAGCCAAGTTTCACAAAGGGAAAATGCATCGCATTTGTTTTTATTTATCAAAACTTTAAACGAATCAATTTTTGGTAAAATACTTCTACAATTCCACTGTTAGACAGAGATAGAATCCTTCATATACGCAGTTGAATTAGGCATCGAAGGATACGATCGGTGCAAGGAGGGGCCATTGGGCAGTCAACTGCTTCAAAAATGATCTAACTGTTGGGAGGAATGCTGTAAGAAAAATTTTAATTGGATCGGGTACATTGAAATTTTCAAAAATCCAGTCCACAATGTCAGAAAATTTCACTAATCCAGAGTTTGTTTCATCAACTGGATGTGCAAAAGGAACAACTGGGGTTTTAGATGTTCCTGGCAGTGCTGGGAACTCCTTCTGGGACTTTAAATTTGCAAGTCCAGGAGGAGTTTGCTTCGGTTCTTCCGCAGCACTGTTTGGTTTGTTCGTACTTTTCATTACACTTTGGGAAATCTTAGGACCTTTACGGGGAAGTTTAGGAGAAGAAACATTTTTCCTCTTCCTAGACTCCCCAGGATTGGCATAAGATGTTCCCGCTGATGAATCGTCAGAATCGGTTTCATCAGAGGGCAACAGATCAAAGGGGTTCGATGTTATGGTAGAAGTGGTCACGGTCTTCTTCAGCATCTCAGCGTAAGAACGCTTTGAACGCTCCTTAAGTGACCGCTTGATTTTATCTCTGCGCTGCATGTACACCGGGCATGTGGAGAGCTCATGCTGGTTTTCCCCACAGTGAATACATTTTTCAGCATTAACACTGCAAGAATCTTCCGCATGAGTCTCCCCACACTTGCTACATCGTGCCTTATTGCAGCAGTAGGCGGCTGTGTGGCCTAACTGCTTGCAATTGGTGCAATTCATAACACGGGGTATATACAATCGCACAGGCAGACGAACCCGGTCGATCGAGACGTGGCTAGGGAGTGCAGATCCGGCAAACGTAACACGAAACGAGTCTGACGGAGTGTAAACTTTTTTACCGCCGACGAGAGACATGGACCGCAATTGCTTACAATCCAAAATCTTCGCCTGTGTTTCGGTCTTTTTGAAGCAACCGGTTGCGCTTTTTAGGATACACTCGACAGACAGACTCGAATCGGTTATGACACCGTCGATCTCCACGTCTCGTGCGGGTATGTAAACGCGATACTCGCGTGTGAAGAGCTCAGAGCAAGCGATAGCATTGGCCTGTGCCAGATCACTGACCACGACACGGAGCTTGTTAGGTCGGACCTTGGAAATTTCGTTCACGGCCTTGTACCCCTTCGTCAGGTCTTTAGCAATTTGCAGTATGTTTAAACGCTTTGAATTCACTCCTGCCTTTGGACGAAAATAAACAGTATAGCTGCCCTGTTGAGATCCGTCCGGGTAAAGCCTGGGGCGAGGGGGGACTGGAGAATGAACAGGGGAGGGGGTAACAGAAGGGTCAGGGTCAGGGGGGTTCGGGGATGGTGGCACGGGAGGCGAGGGATCTATATCCATTGCGCTAAATGTAGCGCATTAGCGCACTAGCGCCGACAAGAACACGTACCTCTTTACTTCTTCCTTCCAGCAGTGGTTGTCCGATCGTTCGAAGCTGCACCCAAAGCAGCCAGCAGCACCAATACAGCCACCAGCAGTGAGCCGGGTGTGAGATCACTCAGCACAGCGACACGGACTCGACTGTCAACTGATGGGCTTGGATTAAAAAGATCTATTCACGGTGCACAGATCAAAACTGCAGCTGGTATTTTGCACCAATACAGCCAAAGTTGTGAGCCGGGTACAGAACGTATCGACACAACTCACAATCTAGTTGGCCTTTAGCGCGAATAATACACTCTTTTGTTTGGCTATTCGTACACACGGACCGGATTGTAATAGAACGACCACTTTGCACGTCCGTTTCTGTCGAGTGTTCGACGCGGAATGATTTAACAACATTGTAGAACATTAAAAATTTAGCAACACACTATAAAAAATTATATTGGAAAAATTATTTTTAAGGGCATTCTAGAGAAAACTTCACAATAGTTCACAATAGTATAGTGTCTTCGACAAAGTTGTTTCTTATAAAATGTGCTAGAACTTTACTGGATTTTTATATGCAAAAATGAGAAAAATAAAACTCATTTCTCACTTTTAGGTAGATTAATCACAAAACTCTAACTTCTACAGAATGAAGACTAATTAATAGAACCACTTTACTGAAGGCACTAAGCCTTCAAAATCATTATTCATTTTATGAGTAAAAAGTAATTATTGTGAATTGGCGCATTATTTCAGTAAAATTCGTCAACGACTAAAAAAATATGGGAGATAAAAACAAACTTTTTTCGGAGAAATTTTTTGTTTCGTTATAGCAAACAATATTGTAAAACATTGAATAATTATAAAAAACCACTATAAAAAGTTAAATTGAAAAAAAGATTTTAGGGGTAATCTATGGAAAACTCCACAAAAGTCAATTTGAATAGATAGATAGAAGTATGCCGTCTTCAACAAAGTTGTTTTTTTTTAAATTACCAAACTTTGCTGAATAAAGTGGACTTTTATACTCCAAAATGAAAAAAAGTAAAATTCGTTCCTCACTGTTGAGTGGATTGATCATGGAATTGCAACTTCTATAACATGGAGAATAGTTAATGGAATAACTTTGCTGAAGACGTTACGGTGCTAAAATCAAGGTTTTTGGGTTAAAATAATTTCGATCACGTTTTTGCAACTTTGGAAACAGTGTTCTCGGGAGCGAGCAAAAAGACAGCGAAAAAGAACGAGAAATAGCTTGAATGGAGAATACTCCAGTGTGCTATCAGTAACCACGAGAACCTTACTTGAGGTGTTGTATGCTGTTCATTAGTGAGACTAACAACACTGCTCTTAAGTACGTAGTTTTTATGCGTTTATGGCCAGTCCAATTCGTCAGGCTGCAGCCATCTTCTTTTGAATGGTTCGTGCTCCGATGTCAATACCATCGGCGAAGCCAAAGAGCTGAACAAACCTGAAGGTAGCAACTCTCTAAGTGGTGTTATTTTTGCGGCAAATCAAGTTTACAATACTCCAAACTACATTCGGTGCGGCTGGAATAGAGTTACGTAATCTGCATATTTTAGGTGATGTTAAAGCTTTCGGGCTGCTGAAATATTCAAACTGAGTGTTTCAATACTCAGTAAAGCGATTTTATAGCGGGTAATGAATCGATAGTTCTCATTTGAAAGTTAATTGAGATCGCCATCAAGCAAAATTTACAGTATACAGTCAAAACCAGAACATATTGTCAGGACCAGGTTTGCACACTTAGGCACGAACTTCTCTGCTTTTTCGTAGGTTGCAGCTGTACTGACGTTTTAAGAAAACTTCTTGAACTATTTTTACAATAATTCAATTCAATTCCATAATTGTTATAAGGATCTTTTTTTTTTTTGAAGTAGAATACTTCTCTCAGGAAGTTCGGCTACATAGGGATGTAAAATGAAAATCTAAAACCGAAAAAAGTGAAAAATTTGACCAATTACAAATGCTAATAAATTGGTTAGTATCCGATGGATTTCCTTCGTTCTTGCAGCAATAGATTGTAAAATCTTCTAAGATTCTTCCCAAATGCAGATAATTGTAATTTTAGTATTCAAACTATTGTACCGTAAACTGGGGTGACTTTGATCACTTTTTTGATTGTATCTCAAATATTTTAAGAATATACTGTAAACAATAATCTTTGATATTTTTAAAATAAGTACTGGCCTGCATTGAGAAAAATCCAGTCACTACTTCAAAAGTTTAGCAACAATTTTGCTGTTTTTAAATAAGCTCTAAAAATTTTACACCAATCATCATTCCGGGGTGACTTTGATCATTTCATTGTTTTGATGAATTTTGAGTAACACTTTGCTACTTTCACTAAATTGAACAGCCTGAAACGACTCAAATGAGTTTATAAATATGGTAAGCAATTTGGGAGCCATTCACATTCTACGTGAACAGTTTATAATGGCGAATGTCCAAGTTTCATACAAAATTTTTAGAATATATATGAATGAATATTCACTGTGAGAGAAGGTGGTCTAAAATCATCAAGAACTAGTCCACGAGGAATATGACTTATGAAATTGTCCAAATTTGCATGTTACTTCACGTCTTGGGTTTTTGTTAAGAAGAAATATGTAATACGCTGTGGAGAATATTGGGACTCAACATTGCCTTCGAGGAAAAACTTGCAAAAATAACAATAAAATGTATTGTTATAATATTTGTTCATCTTAAGAACTAATCTGAGAACAAAATAAAAAAACTTTACGTATTGCAATTTGTTGTTTTGAATCTGCTTGAACCGATTATTTGTATGCAACAAAAATCGCCAAAAATACACTTTATTTTCAATTAATATTTCAGCATTAAAAACACTCTTTAAATAGCAGGAACTTTTCCTGGGGAAAATACGGGAACATCTGAGTGCTTTATCCGAAAAATCTACTCAGATTACCTTAGCGTGGGTCCCTTCTCACTGCTCGATACCGGGTAATGAGAAAGCGGACTCTTTGGCTAAGGTGGGCGCAACAAACGGTGATATTTATGAAAGACCAATTGCCTTTAATGAATTTTTCGCACTTGTACGTCAGAATACGATCATCAGTTGGCAAAATGCTTGGACCAGAGGGGAATTGGGAAGGTGGTTACATTCCATAATCCCCAAAGTATCGACGAACCCGTGGTTCAAGGGGTTGGATGTAGGTCGGGATTTCATTTGCGTGATGTCCCGGCTTATGTCCAATCACTATAGATTTGACGCGCATCTCCGTCGTGTTGGGCTCGGGGAAAGTGGTATCTGTGCCTGTGGTGAAGGTTATCACGACATAGAGCATGTGGTTTGGTCATGCCCTGTACACCGTGACGCCAGGTCTAAATTAATAGCTTCCCTGCAGGCCGAGGGTAGACAGCCGGCTGTTCCTGTTCGTGATGTCTTGGCGAGCCGTGACCTATCCTACATGTCCCTTATATACGTTTTCCTGAAATCCATCCACGCCCCAGTCTAGTCCCGTTCCCCTCCGTCTACACCCAACAAAACGACAAGAACACGTTTGAACCTTAAGCACAAAACCAGCAACCAGACCCCGCACAATAGAACCAGGACCCAAGGACTACGAGCCTCTGTCCCAACTCACGACATCGTGGCTCAGCAGAACGAATCCATACATGCCAACAACAAAACACTGATTGGAAATCCCATGCTAGTTTTAAGTTAGACTTAATTTCAGCTCGTAGTCGGCAGCGAGGATAAAAAATTTGCTTTAGTTTTTAGGTCATCAGATATAATTGGCGCCGTTAAACATTAAATTGTATTTGTGCCGTGTCAAATAAATGTTATGTGAAGAAAAAAAAAAAAAAATAGCAGGAACTGCATGAATAGTAGCAATGCGAACATATATCCACACAATCAGTGAAGATTACTACAAATCCCAAGCACTATGTGCGCTTTTTGCCACATTTTCAAAAAAGAGGTACAGTGATCAAAGTCACCCCGGTGATCAAAGTCACCCCAGTTTACGGTACTATTGAAAATAGTAAAAACCTTGTCAAAACGAAAAATCCGGCCTCTGATTGGTCGTTATATGATTGCTTCCCAAGCACGGTCGACAGAATCATAGACCTTGCCATTTGAAATGTGCAATTTGGCCTAGGGGCCATCCACATACCACGTGGACAGCTTTGGCAGGGGGGGGGGTTGGCTAATTTCCACGGTCTTTACAATTTTTGTAGAATTTATATGGACAGTTGTCCACGGAGGGGGAGGGGGGGTCAAAATCGTTAAAAATCTGTCCACGTGGTATGTGAATGGCCCCTATATAAGAGCCTGTTTTACTCGAAGCCGCTCATTATAATTCTAGACTAAAACAGGAGCAGTCCTCTCTTAGCAGCAGCAGTGGATACAGCAGCCGTAGCAGTGCAGCGGATAACGGCCACAGCTGTGGTATGGCAACGGATAGTAGAGCGCGTCTCAGCATCGATAGCAGGACCAGGTGATGCAGGGCAGCGGATACCAATGGCAACGGAAGCGTCCACTACTGTGGCAACGCGGATAGCGCAGCGGTTGACGTTGGTCTCAGCATCAATATAAGCAGGGCCAACTGATGCAGTGTGACATTTTAGTGAAATGCTGTCTCTGAGCGATAGCAGGCACGGTTTCAAATTTGTAGTGTGTTGTTATTCGAGCACATACCCAATAAAAAATATTCGATGCCCCAATAAAAAATATTCTTTTTATTTTAGTGTTTTAATTATTGGCTTTATACTAAATCCTTAATTTCCATACCATAAGTTGTTTTGTGTTGACTTTTTTTTCAGTAGGGGGGATGTTTTGTAATGAAATAATTATTTACTAATATTTATTCAAAATTTATATTGTGTGTTCTGCCACACACGATGACATATCAACACTGTTACATATATTTTTTTTATATTTTATTCCATTGAAAAATTGTAATTGCTTCCGCAGTTCATTGTGTTGACTTTGTTCTTCCAGCTTAACGGAAATCATTATTTTTATCATTTTGATAGAAATTTTGGGAATAAAACTTCGTTGACTACACAAAATTACTTTTTACAATAATAAATAATCTCTAACGGTATTTTTTTCTAAAAGTGGGTGTTGTTTTCTTCAAATTGTGCGTAAAATATAAACCAAATGTCAAGTTCTAAACGGATTTGACGTTTGAAATCATAACAATAATCGGTGAAGTTTCACTTCTGTTTTTTTCTGCATACTCGCCAGTGGACTTCACAGATATTAGCAAACCGAACCCACTGTGTCTCGTCAGGGGATATATGCTGTACGATTTTTCCAGTTTCCTTAGCTTCACGAAACTTGCGTTTTGTTTTTCTGTATAAATCGAAGCAAAAACTTCAAAATAAAGCAATTTAATTTAGTTAGTTGTGTTGATTGTTAATTTTATCGATTTCTACTTCTTGTCCCATTTGGGGGCCAGCAGCCCTCTGTTGTTGTTGACCTTTGTCAGCGCGCCGAGCGCTCGGTGAACTAAACTAGACAGTTTATCCAGGCCAAGCGCCGGGCTGCTTGCTTTTTGGCTCAAAGTGGCAAGATTTTCAAACAAACTGTTGGCCGCCTGGGGAACCATTCAACGGGTTAGACGTACGAGTCGAGAGAAGCGAAAGAAGGAAAAAAAAAAACAAAAAATCTTGCTCTTCGGTTGCGTCCCCCCGGGTTGGAAAAACAGGGGGAAACAAGTGTTGAATTTTTAACCAACTACAAGAAGCACTACCGCCACTACCAGCACTGATTTCTGTCATCTAAACCGTTCGAGACACGGCTGGAGAGGTCAAACCAACGACCGAAACGGTGCTTGCCCGGCTCGCCCACATCTTGTAGTGTTGCCACGGTGTTCATACATTGTAGAGTGCATCCGTTTATTTTTTGCCATCACCATCCGGCCCGGTTGAAGCCTAGTTTCCTATTTCTTGCACTCGTCGTTCCGGCTCGACACATATGCGACCAATAAATGTCACTAGTGGCGGTTGCAAGAGTTGGCCCGTTTCCGTTTTCTGAGCTCCGCTCTTTTTGCGATTAGGTGACGTGGGTTTGATTGCGCAGCAAAAAATGTGGTTTGTAAATGAACCCTACCCCGGTACGGAAGGGTTGCTAGACTTTGGAGGGGCTCAGTCTCTTCATGGGCTGGAAAGTTACTTAAAGTAAGCCGTGTAAGTTGAAATCTAGTTCGAAATTGAAAATTGAAAAACAGCTGGTAGTGACATCAATCGTAGACACGAACGAAAGGCTTTCCTGCAACACTTCTCGTCTGCCTTGCCATAGTCGCCATTCAAATAGGTGCATTCCCGGTCGGAACGCTTCCACTTTAGAACCTAATCGATATTAAAAGAAATCCTTATGTCTTCTAGCACTTTTTACTGCTTTGGCCCCGACCAAGAGCAGCAGCTGCTGTCATCGCGTTTCGACCCCCAATAAAAGTGTCTCTTTATAGAGATGTTTCCTTTTCGGGCTCAATTTGCTCGGTCACGGGTTAACCCCCTCGCTCTAGTCGCTGGTACTTTCTAGTCGTTCGGTTTTCTTTCTTCATCCAGGTTGACGGGTGCGGAAGCACTGGTGAAAGAGGTGTGACATCCGCCTAACACGGGAGGGAAAGCGGATCGTAAATATAAAAATAAAAATGTAACGACAGTAAAACCAACGTCGTTGGTGTGCTCCCAAGAAAAACTGACATTCTGACTGCCGGCTATAGTTTAGAAAAGAATGTACCAATGCTTGCTTCCCGGTCGTGGTTTTTGCAGCCTTGCAACCGAGTAGCAGTTGGCGGCTGCTTTAGGACAGGAAAATATTCAAGTTTTTCCAACGCGTCGCGCGTTACACCGGAAGCCACAGGCGTTGGAGGCTCGAGCGTCTGCTTGCTGCTACTGAACGCAACCGCGGGAAATTGCAAGTGTCACGTTGAAAATGCATTAGCCTTACTGTTGTCGGTTGAAATGCTGGCAAGAAAGTGCTGAATTCCAAGACGTCGTAAAGCGGAAAATCCACTTTGATGATTGAAACTGGAATTTAACCGGATGGAGAAGGAATCAACATGATTGGATGTTACACACTCCGTACAACTCGTGGTGGTTTTTTTTTCGCTAATGCATCTGAAAAGATGGAAACCACTTTGATCTTGGCTGCGGAAAATAAAAGTAGTGGGTGTAATTGTAAATATGTGAAGTTGATAACAAACTCCTCTAAAAAGATGCAGATATCCGCTCATATTTATATCAAGGAGTCGAAAAACATAGGGAATAGGGAATGGTCTAAGTCTAGCTCTACGGCTTATCCACACATTCCGTCGTTCAAAACTCGTTTCGTCTATCGTAACTCACTCGCATCACATGTACCAGCATAGAACTTCCCACCGCCTCAGAATGCCGATTAACAATTGCCTAGGTGTGTAAATTAGCCATATTTGAAGCGATAAATCATTTTAATTTTCGCCAAATTATAAAACCGAAAAACGAACCGACTATTGTTTCCATACGTGTGGAAGTAGAGCAGAGTTTGCCCGTGCACCACAAATATAAACCGAGTGCCGTTTTCCTCTAGCAACAACAACACAACCCACGGGTGCAAGGGAAAAAAATAGCAAGCACAGACTCGCGCTCGGACTTATTTTCATCAGATAAAAAGTAATTAATTTCATAAATGTAATTTGTTAAACAAAATTTTACCGCTTTCTCGGTTCTTGCCATGTTCCGTGGCAGCTGGTTTTAGCAAATGGCTTCGTGTTTTCCCACTTTCCACAACTGATAGTCGCTCGTGCCATGGTCCACACACTGTATACCAAGTGTGTGCCTGTGTGTGGGAAGAGGTGGGGAGATTGTGTAGTTTTCTACCGTACCAGGTTTTTTTTCCGACGTCTTCTCTTTGCTGTGCAACCCACCCGTAACCGAAAAGTTCCTTAGTTTTTGGAGCTGAACGCGGGTCGCCCATCGTACGGCGGGTTTGTACAAAATGAAAACGGTGGCTCTAGCTTCCTGGTTTTCCTAACTCTTTGGCCAAGCGGCAGCGCAACAACCGGCCCAGGCACCGAGTTTTGTAAATAAAACTAACTCATGCGGCGCCCGACCTGCTAAGCTGGTGAACAGCAGGAGCAACAAAAAAACGGTCCGAATCTATATCTTGTTACCCACCAGAAAAGCTAAATGCGAAAGCAAAGGTGTTTTCGCTAACGGAAAATTTTACCTCTTATCGGGATAACAGGTACGAGAAACAAAAAACAAACGCACACACTGTGAGAAATGGTTAAAAATGTTTATTTAGTAAACGGACGTATTAGAAAATTGAACCCATTATTCCATTCGGGTAATTATTTTTACGTCTAACAGCTTTGACAAAAACAAACAGACAAACTAAAATAGTACTGAAATACTATCATAATCATGTTCAAATGTAATTCATAGAGTCTAAGGAAAAACTGGACAAGTTTCATCAATAATTGAAAAAAATTGCATATCTACATGAGCCCAACTTTTTATTGTAAAACTTTAGCAAATAATCACTGAAAACTTGCAACTTGAAGTTTACAAATTCGATTACCATGTTATGTATGAAAAAGTTATAGATCTTTGGATACCTTTAGCGGAATAGAACAACACTTGAAATTAAGCAACACAGTAATATTTTATTCAAAAGTTATACCATAATCTTTCTAATCTACGGTATTTTGGTTTTTCATTTTTCATATATTTTTAGCGTCGTTACAGCGAACATATCTCTGCAAAGTTATACCTGAAATACAATGCCTTAAACATGAATCATATATAACATTTATGTAGGCCCTACCTAGGTGTTAGGCATCCAAGTTTCATGATTTTTTTGTTTCCAGTAGGAGTTTTTTGGCATAACTTTAACCTAAAATAATACATTCATTGATACAATGTAGGAAAAAACATTAGAGATTTATTGAAGAAAACCTGAAAAAAGATAGGAGCTTTTTAACCGTTCTTGTGAATTTTTGTGTCTCTAGCCAGTTCGAAAGTGTTTCAAAAGGTCGCAGGGTAATTGCTCGCAGGGTTCGTCGCTTCTACGTTCAATCTTGGGTGCCTTTAGCCTGCTTAGGAATTGCGTAAAGTCAGCTTCAACGTAGTTCTTCCGTAAGCAAACGTAGAAGCGAGGAACCCTGCGGGTGATTACTCTGCGGCCAGAAAAAAAAATTGAACTCTGTCTGTGTCTTGAATAAAATTGTGCATTTCTGAATGAAACTCTGTATTAGCTTGCCATTAGAGGACGCCATATAGGGTAAATTAACCTATAGTAGTGGACCTTTCCTATAATGGACCACCCGCTAGATTAACTCAATTTATGCGAGAATGCGATGGGTTTTTCAGAGAACTTCCATCAGGAAACATTCTTTTTCAGCCAGTCTACATAACCAATATCTAAAAGTTCCGATTTATGTTAAGAGACATTGAGTCAATCTGACGGGTGGTCCACTATAGGTCAATAAAGTAAAGGGGTCTATCATAGGTTAATTTACCCTAAATTCAAGCGTTATTTATCATAAGAGGCTCAATTTTAGTAGGTGAAATCTTTGAAAAATTATATCTGAAAATATCCAATCTCTACTGAAACGTTGCCTATAAACCTAAAATAAAATAAATTACTCTATTTTTTCAAGTGAAATAATTAAACTTGATTTGTATCATGTTTTTAGCGATATAACAATAACAGAAAAAACACCCAAAAAAAATTCTGAGCGAAAATGACAAAATATTCAAACGTCCATAACTTCTTTGTTTTTCATTTTACCATCACCAAATTTTGGCAGATAGTAATAAATATTGTCGTCTTCAATGTGTAAAAAAATTGATTTTTGAAAAAGGTACTTTTTAAGATATTTTAGATTTTGTGACAATTTGGAATATTTGGTCCAGAAAAATTATTTTTAACTGTATATATTTTTTTAGAATCGCAATTCATTACCTACAACTTTGCTGAAGACACCATTTCAATCAAACAAGTCATTTTTCTGATGCAAAATATTTCATTCATCAGTCACATTTTTGGATAGGCTTTTTAAAACAGCAGTCGTGCGTCTACATGAAGTACTGATAGTATAGAATGACCTCTTTATCAACTGGAAACAACTGTGCAAAGTTTCGCGAAATCGGAAATGGTCGATCATAATCGATTTGCGAAGTAGCGTGGACTTGTTCATAAGCCTTGAGTCTAAATATCTGTGGACATGTCATGTGTTCGCAAGTCGTCAATCATTCAGCCAAACTGTGAATTTATATCAGGTTAAACTCAACTGAAAAAAATGAGAAAAAGAAAAAAAATCAAAATAGTTTTTGTAAACTTAATTTAAATTTGTACTTATGCCAAATGTAAATAAGTTTACAGGAGAAACTGACAATAAGGCCGATTGCTTGTGCGCGCTTTTATCTCCACGTGATTTCTTCTTTTAAAGTGTGTTTTGCGAGAAAATAAATAGTGAAATCTACTAAAATTACTAGTGTTGGTGTTCCAATCAACAGAACCATCGGAATATGCAGTCTTTGGAGGATTTTGTGCGAGATAAATGATATTGATTTTTTAGATTTTTTTTCTGTTTCAGTTGTTTGTGTTGACATGCTATATACCAAAAACATCATATCAAGAAGACTGGGAACTCTGCCTTAGATTGAGCGACAGTTTTGGAAGCGCAGTCTTTCGAGTAAAAGTGGAACTGACGCGTGCTAGTGTGTGTGGTGGAGATGCGAATGCAAGCTGAACGCACAGGTTCGACTACCACATACGCCCACTCTGTCTTCGCAGCGATGCAAACTTTCACCTTTTGACACTTGTCATTTGTATGGGATCGATCCAGAGATGCCAGTCTTCTTGATATGATGTTTTTGTATATACTCAATCAATTGTTTTTTGACATGTAGTAGGCGCTGCATTTTTTTTGCTTTGACTACGACGTGTAGAGGTAGATTCATACAGATCTGTTTTGTATATATTTCCGGTTTAGAGTAGAGGGAAAATAAACTGATTTTTTACTAGATTGCTATATAAATAATCTGAAAATTCAACTGATAAAATACAATTTAAACTAAAAAGTCGGTAAATCACGACAGCCTCGGCTCTTATCAGCTTTTAAAATTCATACCTATAATATAATCAATTATCGAACCGCAACATCTAACAGATGTATCCCAGAGTTTCCCTTTCCTACTAAAATTTTCCATCTCATGTAACATTCATGAGAGCACGTAGAGTTCTCTGCGGTACTCTTAAGTAAATGTTGGACTAACATTCCTTTTCCGTTCAGTTGCAAGGACGTGGCCAGGGCGGTAACAGTTCTCTGGAGACATCTGACCTTTGTTTAGTAATATTTAATTAGATCCCAAATTTAATGTTATTGCTCAGGAACGAAGGTAATGTGTTCTCGTAAACAGAGTATTGTTGCTAGCACCAACTACGAAGTTGTGCAGCTGTTTATGCTATGTCCAATGTAAATAAGTTTAAAAAAAATATTTTGATTTATATGATTATTACTAAAATCAAACTGGAACTAAACTGAAATCGACCTAAACCAGTATTAGGGCGTCGTAAATAAATTACGTAACGCCTGAAGAAGAGAAAGAGGGGTTGAAATTATGTCATTTTGTGTTACATATAATTGAGGGGATGGGCTAGTTGAGCCAGTTACGTAACTGTAACATTTTTTTGGAAAAACGGAAATTTTGAGGTGAGGGGGGGGGCAGATTGTTTAGCGTTACGACTTTTTGAGAGGGGAAGTTATATAAATGTTTTTATTTTGTTACATAGGGGGGAGGAAGGGGGCTCAAATCTAGATTTTATGCGTTACGCAATTTGTGTACGATGCCTAATGTGCCCCCTCCAGATTTTAAATTCTGAGCAACCTTCATCGTTACGTAACTATCTCAACTAACCCCAGAACTCTCCCACCCTCTGCCCCCTATATAATAATAAGTAATGCGACTCAACCCCCTCCCTCCTGCGTTACGTAACTTGTGTAATACATAAATAGTTCTAGATATGTATGTGATATTTCGTCTTGATATTTGAACTACGTGTTACTCTATTAGGGTGGCAAGCAGTGTTGCAAATTTACACTGTCAGTGATAGATTCTCAGTTGAAACTGATAACTGCGAATATAACATTCGACACGAACGAGCTGACAGTGATAATTACTTTCAGCTTCAATCAGTTGACAGAAGTAATGCTGACTGGCAGCATTACTATAATTACGCACACGCTATGTTACTTTAGCGATGATTATGCGGGGGAGGATGAAGACACCTACCAACTGCATTGACTGTATGCAAAGGATTGGCCCAGATCAAATAATTTCGGTATTAATTAGGACATAACGTTGTAACTGAACTGCACTGTGAAACTGCTGTTGTATCATTTTCATTTTGCAGTGTGGGAAAGTGTAATGAAAATGTGTCCTCCTCAAATGCATGTTATGTTACTACCACTGAGCGACTGAACGTCAATGTCGAAGGGTCAAGGTTGCCCCAAAATTGTGTTATAATAGTTGACACATCATTTTAATAGTAAATTAATGAAAAATTGAGATGAAAATCAATAATTCGGGGCTTAGGTTCACAGCCCAAAATGCCCAAAATGCCCAAAATATATTCAACAGTAAAATAATGAAAAGTTGAGCTGACAACCATATTTTTCGGGTTTAGTTTTGCAGTATTCAACCAACCTCCAGCTTCTATTGCTGGGAGCAGAATGGTATAGTTTACAATTGCAAAACAGTAAAAAATAAACTAAAAATCAATTGAAAAAGAAGTGGCTAACGCATCACAAACTTGCTTTCGGTTTGCGTTTTTTTAGAATCATGTTGTAAGTGACTCCACTTGTTTTCAATTATGTCATTTCCCTAGTTTCGCAAGACGCAAAATAATTTAATTTCAAATGAAATACGAATTTACGAAAAATGAATCTCATTTCGTGTTGGCAAAGAGTGAAACTGGATCGACGGAGCTCTCAAAAATTCAACAAATTGTTTGAAATGCTACTGTTCTGGCGAATTTCCCCTTTTTACTTAAGACTAATAGCAGACTTTTATAAAACCTAAACACTTCATTTCTGGTTAGCTACACGCAAAACTTTCCCTTATTACTTTAGAAGCAATAGCGCAAAATTGCCTTTTACGTAACAAACCTATTACTTAAAAGGCAATAAAATTCTTCCCCAGTCAAGTAACAACACATACTGTCATTATTTTATTTTATATTTACTCCCGTACGACTATCTAATAATTGTCGTTTCAACCACATGCAAGATTTTTTCTGTCGAAAACTGCTCCCTTTCCATCTCAAGTCAAAAAAAAAAAAAATCACACACCGTCGCATATGTTGCACATGTTATTAGCTTCTTCAATCTCCGATTCATCCGGTGTGTGTATTAGTTCGTTTGTTGTATGCATACGGAGTAGAGAAAAAATATGATTAGAGCTGCCAAGCAGCATTATCCTCGTCATAGAGAATGCAAACGTTGATGATTTCAAAGACTTGAAATGCGTCTTGAAATGACATCACGATCTGTAAACTGCGTTAGAGAAAAACAAAAACATTCGCTTTCCTGCAAGATATCTAAAACACATACTCATTGGTTCATGGAAACTCATTTGCACCTGTTTGAAAATACAAAACTCGTGCCCATCCAGAACAATATTCGCAACTTCGGCAACTCTGTTCAGACAGTATTACATATTTCCATTTCAAGTAAACACTGGGGGACAGAACGAAAGTGTTTCTAATTAAAGATTTGAAGTTGACGGTTGAGATTCTGGTTATATTTGGATGAAGGGGACAAAAATGAACCTGATCGTTGCATCAATACAAATGTAGCGAGTGAAGTCTTGCTAACACATGCATTGCGGTGCTTGGCTGTATGTTCTCCTGCAGAAACACATACAAGCGTGTGGCCGTCATAACTTTTATTACTTTTTGGTTATTACTCTTTGTGTATAATGCGCAGGGTGATCCCAGGGTTCGTCCGAACTGCTCTGCAGAACTTTCTATCGTAGCTGATTTTCAATCGTTCCACTTCGGCGGTTGCTGTGATCAGCGCGATCCAGCGTAACAGTTTTATTGAATAGTTTCAGCACGCTGTTTACCGTTTTTTTTCGGAAATTTGAGGCATTTCGCAATTTTGTCATTAGTTTCTCGTAACCGCCACTAGATGCGCCACAGTAAATAGAAAGCTGCGACGTCCTCGAATTACCAGCATTACATTCGAATTACCTGCTAGCTCGGAGCCGTAAGAATTACTCAAGTGAGCTGCAACAGGATCATAAAATGAAGGCGGTACAGTTGGTGGAGAACTCATGCTTAAATTTCAAATTTAGTTCACTCTTGTCTTGAGAATAACGAAACGGACAGGGCATTGGTAAAAAGTTAGTGTTATATGCTTACCTCAGGACATACGTCCTCTTCATGAAAAACTTTTTACAAATCAAAATTGATTGATACATAACATACATTCAAAAAGAAGTAACTTAGAATAACGGCTATCTTTTACATATTTAGGAGATGTTTGTTTTGTAATCATTGTTGTTGCGCTATTTTTTTTTTTTCATTCACGTAAAATGCAGACAAATTGTATTTTAAACCAAAAGAAAAAGTGGTGCAAAATAATGTAAAATAAAATGTAAAACAAATTGAGATTATATTGAAGTCCTTTGGAAAAAGAACAAAACCAGAACAGACGACTCCGCCAAATAGTGTTGTGAACTTCTTGCTAGGAATTATCGCTGCCAGTTTTTCTACCGTGCTATTTGGCATTTCACCCTCGGGCGATTCCGAAGGAAGCGTTAAGCGGTGTGGTTTTAATTCCATTTCAGCTGGTTGTTGTTTTGTACGTCACTCCGCCAGTAGGGTTTAACAAACGATAGCCAATGGAGTTGCAGGGTTGGTATCTGTCTACACACAAATGACAAAAAGAATCATATTCCGAGGGTTTTCACCTTTCAAAACTAATTAAAATAATGCTTCTGTGTTCTTAAGCAGCGCTTCCTGGTGTGGGACTAGTTGAGAGAAATAATCACCTTGAGGTGCGACAAATGAGACACTTTAATCTTTAACAATAATCTTTTTTCATCTTTCTCAATGATTGGAAAACCTTTACAAACAATACGATAGAATCGTATCAATCGATTGACCAGAGAACTGACTTGACTTCTTCTGGTATTGCCAGGAGAGGGGCAATCAAAGGCTAAGCTCACTACACGTCATACATAATTTCGGGTTTGCAGAAGGGTGAAATTCCTGGTCGGCTAGCTCAACATGCAATTACCAACATTCCATGAATTTCTTCTTCGATTGAATTCCACCCATACTTGGTTTGTTGGTTTGTGTGCGTTTTGTACCGTACAATCGTGTTAGTGTATTACTTCAAGATTGATTTACAATTGAGGATAGAGCAATATTCAGAGTTTCATGTGTTCAGCTTTAAGCTAAAATTCAATCCTCGAGGCTCAATCAAGCCAAAGTTCAATTGTTAATCAAAATAACGCTTTAAAGAACAGCCGGTTTGCTTTATTATCCCCTCGCTCACTGTAAAGTTCGACCGGAAATTTGCATTTGCTGAAATGTAAACAACCGATTGTGTTATTCTTTGCTCGGACATGCCACAATAGACTGGCATTGGCCTCTGCTACCGTCCGCGTACCAAGCGTCATGCCACGATTTTTCCGTCACTTGGCCGTACGAAAAACGATGCATGTATAATATATTTATAGCCGCCATTTATTCCAAATATATTCAAAATTAGGATTTAAACTGTTGGTTTTTCCACACAACTAAATGATTCAAATTTGATTATGCTCATAATTACATATCCTTATTATTATATTCATTCGTCCAACATTTCCTTCGTACGAAAGTACGACAAACAAAAAAAAAAAAAAAACACAAGACGTAAGGTAAACAGGATAGTGGCCACGGATTTCATTCCACTAACATCGGGGGCGATAACCGGCCACTTTGCGATACGCCCCGGGTGTGATATTTGCAAAACGGACAGGATATAGGATTACATCACGAAATTCCGCCGACCTTTTGAGCTCTCTACTCCTCCTCGCCCCAGGCGGGCCAGTTGACGAATGTCCATTCGTTTACAACACACAATTTCTTGGGTCCCACAGCTGGAAAGCAACCAGGAAAGCCGATTCGACTTCCACACTGAGAAAGGATGAGGGATGTTGTTTTGGGCTCCATTATTCAAAGAGAAACGAACAATTGCCGAAAATGGGCGGAAAGGGCTGCTTGCTGATTCCGTCAGTTTGAAGCGGTCTACTGAACGGGCGTGGAAAGACTTTCATATTTTTCAAGAACATACTTTATTTTACTAGTGGCGCTCTAGCGCTGGGATCCGAAAGGGCCAACTTGTATTTGTAATGATATTCATGACACATAAATTATTTCGATGAAAATTTGAAGAATGGCTGGCAGCAGAACGCGTTGCCAAACTTTTTCCGACCGGCCGCTCCGCTCTGCTAAGGCCATCAGCGCTGTCGTAATTCGTTTGATGGTTTCTTGGCCTGTCGACGAGAGTGAGCAATGCCTCTGGTATTCATAAGGTCATTGGGCAAATGGATTTAGACATTCGGGTGATGTGTACTTCAGGAACTATGAACATGAAATGGTTAGTGTTTAACTAGACTGCTCACGGAATGATTAATCGGAACGCTTGTCTCGGGGGCGTCAGGAAGGGCTGGTTTGGGAGGTTAGGCAGCATTAGCTTAATTTGTAGTTTCATCGAGACAATTACGAAATTAATAGGTTAGGGTAACATGTTGGATTTTTACTAGAATTTACATAAATATTAACACGCTAGTGATTACAGAAGAAAAATGTTTAATGCGAGAAAATTAATTTTCATTTGAATGAATGAATGAGTGAAGTGAATTGTTGAGTGAATAAAAATATTTTTGCTTACTATTCCGTAACTTCACTTCGACTCGACTTCGAGCAATTTTGTAGAATTATCTGGTAAGAATTATATTACAATTAAGTTTCAATATAAAAATGACATAACAACCCATATGGAAAAAAGTGGATGTACCTAACACTCGGGTGTCTAGTCTAGTTTGGAATCCAGACCCAAATATGAAAGTTCTACATTTCGAACACATTGCTTATAGAAAATAGTTCCAATATCATTTAAAAAAAGGCAAGGATAATTAGTAGGCAGAATAGTTTGTAAGGCAGAAACACGACTGATATTCAATAACAACCATGAAAACAGAACACAAAAATAATTGTTTTCAATTTTTGTTAACTATGATTCGGCCGGCTCGATGTTGAAGGTTATGCTGTCCTTACTCACCACTCACTCGGACTCAGCTAAGGGGAAGCTTATACGAGTAATTCTGGTAGCTGGTTGAAAAAAGAAAAACACTATTGATGAAAATATTGAGGTCAGAAAAGATAACCCATTAAGGTAAAAAAGGCTCATGAATGGCCAGAAACGGCAACAAAAAAATCTTCAAATGTGGTTAAAAATTGTAGATAAACTTAGAGACAAGAATTCAATTGCAAGAATAAAAATAGAATTTTTTGAATCAATTCTAAAACTGGAACAGTCTGGAAAAACGAGAAAAGTGAAAAACAGCTCCAAACTGGTACTTTAAGCATCGGAAACCGTTTCAATAGGTCAAGAGGAAAATATATTTTAGATGCGCAAAAAAGTTCTTGCTATCTGTCTGTAGATGGCACCAGCAGAAAGTGCTATTCAATTCGAAACAAACCGCCCTGACAAGGTTTTGAGCTAAATTATCTATATTGTGGGACTGCGTCATTACTTTTCTCATTTCATTGAAAGAAAGTGGCGGCTGAAGCGCATCGAGAGTTAAAAAAAGTGTATGCTGTTCTCAGTGAAACAACGTGCCGTGATTAGTTTCATCGCTTTAAAGACGATTAGGATCCCTACCTAACGCAGGAACAGCTTGCTTCGGTATTATGAGTTATGCTTTGGGAATGATTCAACTCGGGTTTCTTATTATTTCAGGCGACGCTGATCGTTGTTTTTTCGCCTTTCAACAACTGCTCCAGCGGTAAAAAAGGAAAGACTTTTTTCATCACATCGTGACGGGTGATGAGAAGTGGATTCATTACTGCCATCCAAAGACAATAAAGTCAGAGGGATGGGCAGTTACGTCGGTGTTATTTATTATGAACTGTTAAACTAGGGAACGGTTTAGACTTCAAACAATACAAGCAGAGGCAAGGAAGAGTGATTATATTGTATGACAATGCTCGGTCTCATCCTGCCAAAGTCGTTAGAATTTACATTAAAACGCTCTAATGGGAAGTTCTATATAACCCGCTATATTATAAAAAAGATAAAAGACATAAAGTTAGATAAAAAGATAGATAAAAGACATAAAGTAGTAAAATGCAGATACAAATTGATGACGAAGCAAACCAAAAAAATAATCAAATCGTTGATAGACTTAATGCAAAAGGCAAGAACTAGTTCACATTTTTTTATAGCACTTTTTTCTCATGTACGAAATTACCTCTAAATAAATGCAGAAAGACTTTTCTCTGTGTGGCTTTTCTACCTTAAAAAAAGCAATTAATAAGAAGCACATATTTTGAAGCCGATAAAGGGAGAAGACCCTTTTAGTACGAAATCATTAGAATGAGCGAAGGCAATGTCGGAATTTGGTTAGTTTCCTTGGCATTTCCTGGTTTTTTTTTTCATTTTAATCATATTTTTTTTCAGAAAATCGTTCGGAATATTTCACAGTGACTTCAAATATAAAATTCGTTAACACGATGAAGTTGAATCGCTGGAAACCAGAAGTCCTGAAACAAATTATACCAAGGTTACCTTAAAACATTGAAATATGTTTGCGAAGTCTTTGAGAACAGAAGACACAACTAATCGTCATAAAAAACTCGGCATTTATAGGCCTGAAAAGGCACACTCAACGTAAGTGGAAAACGTTTTGATTTTTTTTTTGTCTTATGATCGTGCATTAAACAAAAATGGTAACAAACGAAAAGAAATAAAACTGCTACGCGTTTAACGCGTTTCTACAGGGGAACATACAACCAAGAACTGCAATGTATGTGTTAACCAAACTTCACTCGCTACATTTGTATTGATGCAACGAATTTATTCATTTCAGTTCGTCCTATTGATATACACGTAGGTTCCCGTAGCTTTCTTGCGTGAAATGTCTAATTGAAAACACCACTGTTTCGTTTCTTGGCTCAATGGTCTGTTTACTGGCAAATGAAAAGGTGTAATAGCTTGTGACCAGCGTTGCCGGAGATGCGCATATGAGTTTTCTAGATTGGCACTTTTTTGGCCTTGAATTTTTTTTTAAAGAAGTGTGTGTTTAAAGCGTGGCTTGCAAAAGGAAAAGTGTTTATGTTTCTCTTCAAAGCGGTGCTTTAGGGTAACATACTTGTTACCAGAAGGAGAATTTTCCATTGCTCCTTTCAAAGTGATGAGCAAAAATTTTGCAAGCAGTTGTAATGGCCATTATTAGATCCTGATCTAGTAGCATTGCAGTCTGCAATTTGCAGAATAGAGGGCATAGACAAAACGATTAAGTCAAGCATTTTTTTTCAATTTTAAAATGGTCATAACATTGCGAAAATTAAATCAATTTTGACATTTCCTCTTCAAGGGTAGCCACTTTGGTTTGTTTCGAAGAGTTTTAGGCGACTGAATATCTTTCTGAAAGTTGGATTATGAAAAACAAAAAAATCTGATATTACCGGTATAGGGTAATCGCTCCATTATTCATCTCAACAGCTAGCTGCACCTATATTTATCTTATTTCTCTCATTTGTCCAATTTACCGCCAAATTTCTACAAATTTTTGAAAGTAAATCTATTCGCTTCTCGATTTTGTCAAGTGGTTGAAAATTTCACGTTGAAAATATGGTAAAATTCGACGATAAGTTGATTAAAAAGGCGTGATGAGTGCTGAGATGAATATAGGAGCGATTATCCTATTTTAATTTTTGTTTCTAAAATAAATATTTTTCAGTGTAGGCTCTTGATTTAAATTTTTCTAATATTTTTAAATAAAATTTTTTTGTAACAAATTTGTTACAAAGGGAAGAACTTTCCAATTTTAGTTCTAAAGTGCGACTGAAATCGGCATGAGCATTGGGGTGCAACATTGCGATTCGGAACTCGACCTTCTGTTTATTATACAATGACTTCGCAGTCAATTGTTCTAGTGTACATGACAATTGCGGGGCTAGCGCTATGGTCCTACTGACACTAAAAATCACCCTCGGGACTCAAACATACGACTGGCTTGTTAGACCAGTATCGTACCTTAACCTTCTAGTGCCCAAATTAGGTTTAAGATAGACTTCGATCAAAAATTAGGAAAATCTCAACTACGGTCTAAAAAACGAGAAGGGTAAAAAATGTCCTCTCTAGTCCTAAAAATTATTCCACCTAGTGGTGAGACCCAGCCTTTCTCCTTCGAACTTATAATTTGTTACAATAGATTTACTCCAACACTTAAAAAATACACCTTGATTATTTCTGCTGGATTTGTTATTCATTCTAAACAACAAATTGTTGGTAGCCAACAGCACAACTATACCGAACATCTAAAATTTAACATATCATCGGCTTCGTGGAACACTGGCACAACTCAAAATTTTGTATTTTTGAAGTTTTGATGGCAAACGATGCCAAATACTGTTAAGTTTCATCACACGAAATCCCATTTCGAAAATCACAAAAATTCCAGACTTATAGGTAGAAGTGCCTTTGCTGCACAAATCGAAATTTCTCCATTAAGTTAGTAAAAATAAAGTTCTAACTTGGACAACGTGAGCACGTAATATGTGCATAATAGACCCAAAGGTGTTTAATTAGGATTGGTAATCTTAAATTTCAAAGTTTTCTTGAAAATCGAAAAATAAATTTTTGACGCAAATTTTCAAACGCGTTTTTCTCGAAACTATGTTTTTTGAGTTGTACCAGTGTTGCACGAAACCGACGATATGAATATAAATTAACACATACACATGCAAATAACATTAAATTCTTTCAACTAGATGATGTGATTTTGTTTTGATTGTGGTATAATCTATTTGTACTCATATACTGCCTATAAATATTCAGATTCTTTAAGTCAACGTTAGTCAGTAGATTTCAAATAATGTATAGCTTGTTCCTTATACATTAATTTGAATGATCTTATCAGTGAAATTGAAATTCTTTAACGCAGTTGATATTACTGATCGTTTCTGAGAGGCATCCAATGAATGGCCAAATACCAATCAATATGGGTTCTTGAAACCTGGATTATACTCAGTGGCCAAAATCCGACCTAAAACCCACTTTTCAATCCAGATGACCTTCTGGTTGCCTGATAATCATAAAATCATAAAATCCATCATAAAATTGCCGAACTGCCTAATCTGGGAATTTCTATGGCGAAGATGGCGACAGTTTCCGATCAACAGCCTAAAGTGACAAATATCATCCAATACGATTTGAAGAAGCGGTATGATACCCTGAGACCAGAAATCATCTTCAGACGCCATTTTAAATTTCTATACAGTAGCTTCCGGTTCCTACCAGTCTAAAAGGGACAAACATTACCCAATGTGAGTTTTTCAGTACCCGGGATGATGCTCAGAGACCAGAAATCAACTTCATACTTCATTTTGAAATCCTAATTTGCGACACCTGTTTATTTAAATAAGTCGTGTAACCTTTGAAAGAAGCGATTTTCAATATTTTTACAGTTTAACAGATAATGGATAAAATAAAAGTCCGATTACACTGGTCAACACAAGTGTTGCCCCGAAGGTCAAACTAAGAAAACATGAAAAATTATAGCTTTTCCTGTGAATTTTTTTTCTGTCTAGGGCAACTATTATGAGCAACATTTTTTCGATTTTGTCAACCAGTGTTATAATCAAATTGAATGGGTACCAATAAAGCAACTAAACCTTCAATTTAAAACTAAGATTGTTGAAATCAGTGATGCCATCTTTGGCAAAACGAGTGAATTTGATAAAGTTTTCTGAACACGTTTCTTTTTATAACCTTCGAACTACATGTTCAATCATCATAAAATTCGTTATTTAGGGGTTTTAGAGACAGCCCGTTCATTTGATATCTATTTTGTTCAAATAGGTTGTGTACTTTCTGAGATAATGAAGTTTCATAACTTTTACATATTGATACATAACAGACAAAGTTACAGTCCGATTATAATAAAATTCAATAGGGTTTTATCAGGCAACTAGACCTTTCTATTGCAACTTATTTTGTGAAAATCGGTTCGTCCATCTCTGAGAAAAGTGGGTGAGTTCAAACAGTCTTAGAAACATGTTTCTTGTCATAACCTAATTTCACATTATTACACATAACGGAAAAAGTTAAAGTCCAATAACAACAAAATTCAATAGGGTCTTATGGAGCAACAAGACCTTACATATGACACTAATTTTGTGAAAATCAGTCCAGCCATCTCAGAGAAAAGTGAGTGAGTTTAAACAGTGTTTGAAACACGTTTCTTTGCATAACTTTTGAACTACATGTTCAATCATTATAAAATTTCTTTTTACAAATGGTTCAAAAAACAAACCCATTCTTTTGATACCAATTTTGTTCAAATCGGTTGTGTAGTTTTTGAGATAATTAAGTTTTGTGATTTTCACATTTTGATACATAACCTCGAAACTAAGAATCCGATTACAATAAAATTCAATAGGGTCTTATGGGACAACTAGACCTTTCATTTGCAATTAGTTTCATGAAAATCGGTCCAGCCATTTCTGAGAAAATCGAGTGAGATTGGGAGACCGTTACATACATACACACACACACATACACACACACACACACACATACACACACACACATACACACACACACATACAAAAAATGCTCAGCTCGTCGAACTAAGTCGATTGATATACGAGATTCGACCCTTTGGAGCACTTTTATACCTTTGGGTTTTTTCAGTGATTGCTATACCTTTCTAGGAGAAAGCCAAAAAGGTTAGAATGGGTAAATATCAATATGAAAAAATATCATAGAAATATGGAAAAAGTTCCGTACGAGATCAGTCGCTAGTCTGCATAAGGCCGTCGTTTCTAACCGCGGGCTGGGGAGCGACTGGGATTGAAAAAAGGCCAACAAAAGATTGACAGATACAGAATCAGAATATCTGATGAATTTGAATTTCCAGTTTCTCTGAAACAAAATACAATAAATCTTCGCTTTTCACGCTAATTGACCGAGACGCGCATAAAACCACATAAAATGTATGAATTTTGAAATCCACGTTAACAAAAACCAATGTGAAGTCCGACATTTGCGTTCAAATGAACCGCGTAAATTCCAAAATCTGCGAAAGAAAAATTTGATTTTTTATGATTGTTGATAACTACTCTCGAATAAACAATTAAATAACAAGCAGAATCAGTTTCACACTCTGAACACACGATACAAAAACAGACTAAAAAAATACCGAGTGAACCATCCTTTTTGAAGAATCGACTTAAAAAAAGCGAAAATTTCGAGATCGAATCCACGTGAACAACGACTTGTAAAAAATAGTTATTACCAAATGTGATAATGACACATTCTCTGCGAAGCTACACCAACACACCAATTTTTGAAATGAATATTTCAGCAATGTAAATATTTTTCCTAGATTTTATATTGTTTGAACCTTCCAAAAACGTGAATGTAAAATTTATAGTGTTTAAGAAACTGTAGAAAACTAATTGCAAAGTTCAAGTAAAATTAACAAAAAACAAGCGTTTCTGGTACATTTTTCAAATGGTTACAAATGATCAGGAGTATGTATTTACAAGACATTTTTGATGTTATATGACTGTGAAATAAGTGATTTATTCGATGCCTAAGGGTTTTGAAGTGAAATTTCAAATATGTCGATCTTAGGCCAATATGAAAACAGGGGTAATTTAGCATTGTAACGTCACGAAAAAAGTACAGTTTTTCACTTCATGGGAACTCCTTACATTTAATATTGTAAAGTAATATTTTTTTTCTTTATACTCAAAAATACCTTTAATTTGATACTAAAAAATCGCAGCTAGGTTGAATACAACTTGAATTACAACCAGGTTTAGTTTGCGTTGTAACGTCACGAAATTTCTTTTCTCTCTTTATATAATATTCGTCTATGTTTAAAAACATACTTCATGTGTCTAAATTAGTTCACGTTACATCTGTCACATAACAGAGAATAAATTTTGTAAAATGGATTAATGTTTTTAATTATTAAACTGTGGGTCATCCATGAGTAACGTTACATTCTAAAAAATTCTAATATTATTCTATTATATTATATTACAATGCATTGCGTGACGGGAGATTGAAAATTGTCAACTCCCGCGTTACGTAACATGCGAATACTTCGTCCGCATCGCTCAAGCCAATCTTCCGAATGTGATGGTTATCGCAATTACGGGACGTGACATCACCACAATTAACGATGAGAAGAACATTTTTGAACGACCAACACCATATCGTGGAATAAGCCAGCTATTTATTTTTGGGGCAAGTCTAGATGAAAAAATCTTCAGCCGCAAAAATGCACTCGAATTTTCTTGAATGAGTAGTGTGAGTTTTAAAAAATCAAGGAAATATTACGGGAGCGAAAAAAGCAAAAAAAGCGGCATTTTTGTGTTATTATTATAATTTTTGAAAGGTTTCTTGTATTTATTGGAATTGAGGACACATTTGTAAACTTGTTTTTAATATAAATGCTGAATAAACTGCTAACGTACTCAGACATTGTGAAAAACTACAATAAAAATAAATTTAATATGTTTTACACATAACGTCATATAAAACACTTTTGAGAATATTTATGATACATAGGTCACTTATGAAAAGAATTGATTTGATCATAACTCACATTCCTTCACTGAAAATCTCCAAGTTTAAGGTGGGTTCTGCATTCCCAAACATTAAACGACAAAGTAAATTTGTTACGTAGTTTATGAATAACCCCACAAACCAAGTGCATAAAGTAGAAGTAGAAATATATAAAATCAGATATTGAACTATTCCATATGAAAATGTCTAAGAAATATGTGATAAATAATGGATATCGACTGATTCATATTTTCGTGACGTTACAACGGAGTGAGAATACCCCTTGCTGAAAAATGAGCGTTGTAACGTCACGAAATATAAAAGCTTCTCAAATATAGATGTTACCAGTTATAGGAACTCTAAACATGGCAATATGTTTGATTATTATTTGTTATCAAATTGTGGAAAAAGAAATTGTTATAAAATTCCAAACAGAGCAGAGTTTTTGACTTTTGTAAGAAAAGTCCCGACACCTCAATTTCTCGCACGTTGTAACGTCACGCTACATTTTTACTCCCCAAGGTAATATAAACAAAGTAAACAAATATCTTATACATCATTCTTATAGAAAGTTTTGTCTACTTTCCGAATCTGTAATAATATCAAAGGGTTTCAAGAAATAAATACAAGTTAGAATTAAAATGATGCCAACAGAAGAGTCGAAACGTTGTAACGTCACGGTAGAATGTGTCTAATGTCTTTTTGTATAGTTGCTCGTAGCTTACCTTATTGTCAGTGGTGTCTCATGATTTTGAATCCAAACTATGGTATAGGAAGAATCTAATTTATTTACTATGTCATAGAAAGAGTCTAATTTGTTAATGGAAACATCGCCTTCGAACACTTCATTTATCCTTAGAAATTCTTAAGCAAGCCCTACTTACGGTTGTACATTCAACCACGGCAAACCGAATCGTTTCGGAACGCTATTCGCGTTTACTATGTCATCTTTATCGAAACTATGCTCCTACGATGAAAATTGTGTGTACCGCAAAGAAGTATCCTGTGACTTTAACTTTTCATCAATTCACTGGTCGACAAAATGGAAAAAAGTGCATTTCAAAAGCTCAGACAAAAAAAAAGATTATAGCTATTCAACCATTCCTATGAATTTTGGTGCCCCCAGCCATTACCAAAACGCGTCATCTTACGTGAGTGTGTCGTATAGAAGTTGCTCGCCGGGTTTGTCGCTTTACCGTTATGTTTACGAGGAAACTCATTTATGTCTCTCACAAGAACGGTTGAATAGCTATAAGTTTTTTTTTTTTTTTGGTCTGAGCTTTTGGAGTGCACCTGTGTTGACCATTTGATAATTATCAAAGTGAAGAGTTTTTGGTGATTTTTAAAGTTTTTAAATCATAAACTATTCGTGCTCTAGTCAAAAACATGCTGATGGTTCCATCAGGTGTTTTATTATCGTCAACATTGCTGATAACACCTTAAGACCAAAATTCACCTAAAAGCTATCGAGAAACCACTAAACCGTTATATGCCTGTACTAAGAAGCACAAATTAATCAATCACAGTTTTTTATCCTTTCATAATAATCCAATAGAAATAAACCGAACATGAAAATATCATGTTTGTTTGACGAAACCACAATCGCTTTAATTGTGGCCAAATCATTTCGAACCCTGTCACAAAGCAGCATTGCACTCCACAGCGGTTAGTATGTACTCGGAACCCTAAAAATCACTTTTCCACCCCCTTCCTAACGATGTGCCCATTTTCCATTTCTCGCCGATGACGCTCTCATTACCCAAACAACGAACGGCTCTAACATTCGCATGATCGCACCAATTAAAGTGGGCACCTCGGCTCGTTTTGTTACCTGGCGTGAACAGCCCCAAAATGGGCGAAAGGTGCCAACTAGGGCAAAGAGCCATCCGTCACTCATCCATCCATCCGTCAGCCAAATGGCAGCAGCTGTGCCAGCAGCACTGGGAAGCAGTGTAAGTAGGAAAAAAGTCATCAAACTAAATTTGACATGCATCGCTTTGGGCTTGTTTACCAGCTTTTTTGCACGCCTAAATGAAGAAAGTTACGACGACGGAACGTTCCACCGCCCTCCTTCCCCTTTGCTAGCAGAAGTAAAACGGCACAGAGCGACCGTGTTGTGTGATAATGCTCGCTGATAAAGGAAAATATGTTTCCGGCTGGCCCATGGCCCACGGCTGCTCGCAGGATACAGCAATCAGTCGTAAGGCTTTCACTGGCATGCCCTCCTGCCGGTGCGCGCCCGGCCATGCCTACCTGCCACGGGAACAATTGCCGGCTGCTTGTTGTAATCTTGAATGATTGTTAGGAAATTATTTCGACTTCCTCTTCTTGTTTCCTGGCTGGGTAGATGGGACTCGGGAGGAAGGTCGATGAGCTGAAACGAGAGTGGTGGTTCAAGTATTCAATATTTGCCTACTATAGAACCGTAATTAATGTATTCCAGTGACAAGTGGAATCGTTTGTGTAGGATATTAGTTGTATGATTTGAACCTTACAATCTCGTGAGCTATTCTCCACAAATTTATTCAGCGAACGTTTCGAATCAATCTAACTGTCTAAAAAGGTTTTAAATAAAATGCTTTTTAAAGTACCGACTGACGATTGTTTGGCTAATCGAATCATACTCGTTATTTAATGCACAACACCACCGCTGGAATGGAGTCAACTCGTCTGGTTTGTGACTAAGGGGATCGAAGTTCGAGAAGAAAAAAGTAAAGCACAACTCTTTCCCTTTTATAGGTGCCGTGGGAAATTATCCTCCCACCCGGTGAAAAGCCAGAAATTGGAAGTATCTTTGGCATAACATTTATAGAGATCCAACACCCGTTCCTATTCTTCGTCGGTTGGTGTGGTGGAAAAACTTTTCCGTGATTTCCGACCCCTTTTCATCGGAACCGAAACAGGATGCGAACATACGAAACTTTATGATTATTTAATAATAGAATCCCTTCTCCCGTGGCACTTTGGTGTGTGTGTGTTTGTGTCTGTGAAAGTGTTTCGCTCACCGTTGGCTATATTTTTATCGTGTTAATGATGGGGTTTTGCGAAATGAAAAGAAAAACGGCAGCATGTTTATGTGACATTAACCAAGTTTTTCTCCCGGTGGTTCAGAGAAAAAAGAGTGAAGAAAAAAAGTGAGAAACTTCGGACCGAGGCGACAAAATTTAGATTAGTGGTAGGAAAGTTTATTTTTGTGTATTTTCAAGTTTGCGTGTTAATTTCTACCCCGTAAATGAGGGGTGGAACAACACTTGTGAAAGTTGTTATCGAGATTCGGTTTGAAAGAAAAAAAAACTGTCAACTTCAATTCGAAAGGGTTTACACCTTGATTGTTAAAATATTTTTCTCTATAGTGTTCTGAAGTGTTGAATCGTTCCGAATTCGTGGGTCACTTTCCATTGCCTTCAGCATTTGCAATAATTTCTCCCCCAGTCTTGCGAGAGTTAACTCAGCGTGTTGCCACAGACAACCACAACCCCTAGTAAAAGTGGCACGTTCTTGTAACGTGAAACGTTTCGTGGTTTAAACTTCCAACCCATTCATCGTGGTCTCGTGGCGCAACAATTACAAACTTGAACGCAAGGAGGCAAGTTTTGCTGGTGCACAGCTGCCGCTTCGCCACGGTGGTGACTTGCCAGCCAGCAGCCTCCTGGAGGAATTCCAATCCGTACAATAACAGACGCCTTCTCATCTTTAAGTGGCTGCCGCTGTGCAACCATCAACAACAATAACGGGTGCCTAGCGCTCTAGGAGCTGGAGGTGACGGAAAGGAAAGTTTTTCTCGCTTGGCACGCTGCTAGGACTTCTTAGCAGAAGCGAAATGCAACCGACAACCAATTTTCACGCTTGTTTCTTGTTCGTTTAATTTCATTCCTATCCATCGGAACAAGCGGTTGAAAAGGTGACGTGCATCCCCAGGATTTGGCGTTGGTGGTGAGCGCGGAACATCGTAATTAAGTGCATTTGTCAAGTACAAAAGTAATTTCACAGTCGAAGAGATGCATGGCATCATAATTCTGCAGCTTCCATCGGGGCGAAGTAAGGAAGCGCAAGATTTTTATCTCGAACGACGAACGACAAACTTGCTCCTGTTGTACCCTTCGGCGCACGGTATGACAGCAATATAGGGTTTTATCCTTTGCTTGCAATCTATGAAGCATGGCGGTGAACAATGATTTTGGCTTTCGAGTTTTTTTTGCTTCTGCCTGCTCTCAGCCATGCTCTGGGCTGTTGGCTCATAATTTTCACTGGCGATGAGCTGCTAACGAGTGAACGGAATGGATAGAGTAACGTTTGCCAGGGAAGGAAGACTTGAATCAACAGCTTTCGGACGAAGATTCTGTCGGTGCCGGCATGACAAAGTATCTGTGAAAATGTAATGAGTGTAATTTTATTTAATGCGCTCATAATCTTGTCAACGAGGAGCAGCTCTGCCGGAGTCAGCGCGAGATTGGGATCTTCTGCATCCGGCGTTTTATTATTTGCACGGCGGTGACTGTTGCTGCACGGTGTACGGGGTTGTAAAGAAGTTACTGTCAGACTGATTTTCGGATTGAAGACAGTCGGGATGTTGGAGGTTGACGGTGGGGTTTTCGTGGGTGCAGAATTTGAACGGGAAGGGTAAGTGTTTATTTTTAGCGTCGAAAATTTTGTTTGAAAGATCACGATTATCAGGAGGATGTAAAACTTTATTGAAAGAAATTACTTTTGTTTCCAGTTTGGAAGGACTTAGCAACCTAAAACTTCTTAGCAACAGAATTCCTGATTGCAAACTGCTGATTACGTCTTCCTTTTTAGTTATTTGTAGTTTCCTCGCAGTAATTTGCTTAACATATCACCTTTCATCATGCGTCTCCATTGAGCTCTTAGAAATAATGCATGATGGATATTTACATAAATTATCATGAATTATCAAAAAATTCTCTTCAACAAAAAAAAAACAAAAAAGCAAAAACAAACCTCCAAATAGATGCCAGAATTACTTGTGGATCATAGCTGTTAGTTTCTTTCTTCAATAATTTTGCATCCTCAAGAAATGAGGGTTCTTGAAATCAAGTCCAATTTTTTTGTGATAAAACTGAAATGTTTGGTGGCTTTAGAAACTATCACCGATCCGTGCCTCCCACAAGTCAGTCATTGGTCCAAGATAACTCCAAGATCGTTTACGTGATCGACTCTTGTTTGCTACCTTCCATCAATGGGGCACACAAAAATTATCAGTGATTGAGCCCGGTATAATGTTATCACTTCACATTTTGCTGTGCTAAGTGGCATGGCATTTTGTTTACACCACGTCGCACAGCAGTCCAGTAGCGACTGTAAACGTTAACAATCGAATCGATAAATAAATTTTCGAATCATCGGCGTAAACAAGTCTGCAGCCTGTTTCTAGGGCGCTAGCAGCTTCGTTGAAAAAAAAATATAAAAAGCCCAAAATTACTACCCTGCGGTACACCCTGCGATTTATTCGTAAAGGAAAATGATACAACAGTATAACTTGCAACGTTCTATCACACAAAAATAATTTTACTACGGGATGAAACGTTATAAAAATGGTGGTCCCCATGGCTCTGTGGTTAGCGATGTCGATCGACAACCACACGGTTGTGATATCGGATTCGATTCCTGATCGAGTCGAGGATCTTTTCGAGCTGGAAATTTTCTCGACTCAGCACTGGGGCACGGTGAATCGTTGTACTCATCCTACACATGCAAAATGTGCCAAAAACAATATCGATAACGAATTTTCTCAACTAATTTGGTTGATCGAGACCGCTATTAGCCCCAAGGCTAAGCGTGCGGTATTGTTTATATTGAAACGTTGTAAAGCTCCCATTCGAGATATTTTTTAGTAGAATACGATCAAAAAGAACTTTTAGATCAGTATAAACAACATAAACTTTCGCTTTACGTTCATCGTCAGCGATACAATTTAAAATGAAGGCTCTACCTCTTGCGCTTTTTCAGCTACTTACAAGTTGATTGGAAGTAACGGATACAATTTATCACAATCTTTGAATACTGCATTGACTGTTGGATTAACTCAATTTGATACTAGAGACATAAGCTGAGAATACTGCGAAATCAATGTTGCGGTAATTTAATTACTGCGTCGCGATTCACGAATTACAAGAACAAGCCTGATGATGAGTAGGAATAGAAATCGTTACAGGTTGATGATATCATGTTTTCAACTCGATTGCGGTAAACTAGTAGTAAACTTTGTTTTATTATCTAACTTTCTAAGCTCTTTAGGGTTTGTTGCTATTTCCCTATGCTTTTCACTCATTGCTTACTTTTCACTGCTTAAGCAGGTATTAGACGACGCAAATATTTGCTATTTTTGGTACGATTTTTATTTGCACAAAATAAAATTTGTATTGAAAAATAGCAAATATTTGCTTCGTCTAATACCTGCTTCACTCTTTGCTCCTCACTCTTAATTTTTCATTCCTCATTGCTCATTTCTCATTCCTCATTCTTCTTTCCTCTCCTCATTCTTCATTTTTATTTTCTCATTCCTCTTTCTTCATTCGTCATTCTTCATTACTTATCACTCCTTTTCCATTCCTCATTTCGCTTTCCGCATTCTTCATTCCTTATGCTCACTTATCATTCTTTATTCACATTGCTTACTTAACGTTCTGCATTCCTCATTTCGTATTCCTCATTTCTCATTTCTCATGCGTCATTCTTTATTCTCATTTCTCATTTCTCATTCCACATTCCTAATTCCTAATTTCTCATTTTGCATTCCTAATTTCTTATTCCTCATTTCGCATTCCTCAATCCTTATTCCTCATTTCGCATTCCACATTCAGCATTTCTCATTTCTTATTTGCATTTCTCACTACACATTTCACACTCCTTATTTTTTATTCTCAATTCTCATTCCACATCCTGCATTCCTAATACCTAATTCCTGATTCCTCATGCCTCATTCCTCATTCTTCGTTCCTCACTCCTCATTCCTAATACATCATTCCTAATACATCATTCCTAATACATCATTCTGCTCATTCTGCTTCATCATGTCTCATTCTTCATTCCTTCTTTCTCCTTCCTCATTCCACATTCCTCATCCGCATTCCGCAATCCTCATTCCTCATTCCGCATTCCTCATTTATCATTCATCATCATTCATTCCTAATATCTCATTTATAATTTCTCATTTATCATTCTTTATTCCCCATTTCGCATTCCCATTCCTTATTACTCATTTAGCATTCCGTATTCCTAATATCTCATTTATCATTACTTATTCTTAATTCATCAATTCATTCATCATTTCTCAATCCTCATTCATCATTTCTAATTCCTCATTCCTCATTTCTCATTTTGGGTTTCTATCATTCCTTATTCACATTTTTCACTCCACTTTCCACATTCCTCATTCCTCATTTTTATTTCTCTTTATACATTCCTAATTCATCATTCAGCATTTCTCACTTTTCATTCCTCATTCCTCATTCCTGATTCCTGATTCCTCATTCCGCATTCTTTATTCGTCGTTACTCATTCCTAATTCTTCATTCGTCATTACTCATTCCTCATTCCTCGTTCCTCATTCTTCATTCGTCATTACTCATTCCTCATTCCTTATTCGTTCTTCCTCATTCCTCATTTCGCATTCTGCAATCCTCATTTCTCATTCCTTGTTCCATATTTCTCATTCTTTATTCTCATTTCTAATTCCGCATCTTGTATTCTTAATTCCTTATGTCCATGCCTCATGCCTCACTCCTCATTCCTCATACCTCATTCCGCTTCATCATATCTTATTCCTCATTACTCATTTCTCCTTCCTCATTCCTCATTCCTTCTTCCTCATTCCTCGTTTCGTATTTCTCATTCTTTGTTCACATTTCTCATTCCGCATTCCGTATTCCTAATATCTCATGTATCATTCCTTATTCTTAATTCAATAATTCATATATCATTTCTCAATCCTCATTCATCATTCATCATTTCTAATTTCTTATTTCTCATTTCTCATTTCGCATTTCTATCATTCCTTATCCACATTTTTCACTCCACATTCCTCATTTCTTACTCTCATTTCTATTTATACATTCCTAATTTCTCATTCATCATTTCTCATTTCTCTTTTTTCATTTCTCACTATTCTTCCTTTATTTCGCATTCCTCATTCCTCATTTCTCCTTCCTCATTCCTCATTCCTTCTTCCTCATTCCTCATTCCGCATTCCGCATTCCTTCTTCCTCATTCCTCGTTCCGTATTTCTCATTCTTTATTCACATTTCTCATTCCGCATTCCGTATTCCTAATATCTCATTTATCATTCCTTATTATTAATCCAATAATTCATATATCATTTCTCAATCCTTATTCATCATTCATCATTTCTAATTTCTTATTCCTCATTTCTCATTTCGCATTTTCTATCATTCCTTATCCACATTTTTCACTCCACATTCCTCATTCCTTACTTTCATTTCTCTTTATACATTCCTAATTCCTCATTCATCATTTCTCATTTCTCTTTTTCCATTTCTCATTTCTCATTATTCTTTCTTTATTTCGCATTCCTCATTCCTAATTCTTTTCTCTTTATTCCGCATTTCTCATTCCTAACTTCGTATTACGCATTCTTCATTCCTTACTCCCCATTTCGCATTCCGCTTTCTTTATTCCTCATTCCTCATTCCCCATTGTCAATTTCTAATTCCTCATTAATCATTCCTCATTACTATTTCCTCATTCCTCATTCCCCATTCTTCATTTCTCATTCTGCCTCCTTCATTTCTCATTCCTCATTCTTCTTTTTCACTTTTCATTCCTCATTCCCTGTTCCTGATATCTCGTTTCTCATTGCACATTCCGTATACAAAACTCCTCATTCCTCTTTTCTAATTCTACATTCCTCATTGCTCATTTCGAAGTCCGCGATTCTCATTCCTTATTCCTTATTCACACCTTCCCTCCACATTCCACAATTTTTTGTCTTTATTCTCATTTCTCATTCCTAATTCCCAATTACTTTTTCCTAATTTCTCACTCAACATTTTTCATTCCTCATTCCTTATTCCACATTCTTCATTTGGTATCTCTTGGTCCTCATTCATCATTTCTCATTCCTCATATTGCATTCTTCATTCTTTGTTCCTCATTTCGCATTTCGGAAGCGGACATCGTAATTCCTCATTTCTCATTTCTCATTTCTCATTACTCATTTCATATTTTGCATTCCTCATTTATCATTCATCATTTCTCATTCCTCATTTCGTTTTTTTTAATTTTCATTCTTCATTTCTCATTCCTCATTCTCATATCTCTTTCCTCATTCCTTACTCCTCATTTTTTACTTCTCATTACTCATTCTTCATTCCTTATTCCTGATTCCTCATTTCTCACTCCTCACCTTTCTCATTGTTCTTCAATTTACATTCTTCACTTCTCGCTACACTCCTTGTTTTATATTTTTCATTTTTCACTTCTCACTTCTTACTATTCTTCAAAAAATTTATTTTTATTTTTGTTCGTTTTGCTTTTGCATTACTCTTCTGAGTTTAATCTATTCATATTTATGTTTTGTACACTTTTTCCCATTTTTATATTGCTTTTTGTGGGTGAAAATCATTTTATAGAATTTTTTGAATACTTGTGAGATACAAAAATGATTGAAAAAACAGTACCGCGGCATTTATAATATACATAACGCTCTTGATTCTTGATTCTTAATTCTTGATTCTTGATTCTTGATTCTTGATTCTTGATTCTTGATTCTTGATTCTTGATTCTTGATTCTTGATTCTTGATTCTTGATTCTTGATTCTTGATTCTTGATTCTTGATTCTTGATTCTTGACTCTTGATTCTTGATTCTTGATTCTTGATTCTTGATTCTTGATTCTTGATTCTTGATTCTTGATTCTTGATTCTTGATTCTTGATTCTTGATTCTTGATTCTTGATTCTTGATTCTTGATTCTTGATTCTTGATTCTTGATTCTTGATTCTTGATTCTTGATTCTTGATTCTTGATTCTTGATTCGTGATTCTTGATTCTTGATTCTTGATTCTTGATTCTTGATTCTTGATTCTTGATTCTTGATTCTTGATTCTTGATTCTTGATTCTTGATTCTTGATTCTTGATTCTTGATTCTTGATTCTTGATTCTTGATTCTTGATTCTTGATTCTTGAATCTTGAATCTTGAATCTGAATTCTGGATTCTGTATTCTGGATTCAGGATTCTGGATTTGGATTTTGAATTCTCGATTCTGCAGTTTGAATTCTGCACACTTAGACATTTTGGATGCTGGATTCCTCATTATGAATCCTGGACTTTAAAGTCTGAATATTAGATTCTTGATTCTGGGTTCTCGATTCGGGATTCTGTCTTTGGATTTTGGATTCTGGAATATGGATTCTTAATTCTAAATTTGGGATTATGGATTCCTGACTCTGGGCTCTGGATAATGGTTTCTGAACTCTGGATGCTGGATCTTGCATGAACAGTGATTTTTAATTTCAAACCCTTCTAGAGCCAGCAGAAAAACAAGCGAAGTTGTATGAAAAGAACTCGAAATGTACGTAAATCACAAAAAGAATATAAAATTTTGCTTCGTTTTGTTAATGATACTGATTACAAACAATTATTACTGGAGAAGAAACTGTTTTGGAGCAGAGATTGAAAACATGTTATCATTTTCCTCCGTTTTTTTGCATACCATTCTATGAATCTTGGTGGTGTATATTTCATCTATTGTGAACACAACATTAATTTTATAGTCAAAATCGCACACCTGTGCTGAGAGTATTTAACCCAAGCGTAGTTCCCACCTGGAACAATTTAACTTTATCGCGTGTTAGCATTGAAAAACTAAACAACAGCGTTCGGTTTTGTCCGCAGATTTCCTCGGGATCAATTTATAGTCTCGGCCATAATTTAGAAGAAAAAAAAGGACATTCGTTTAACCACGCAGTGACCGACCGGCCGACCGGCCAATTCACACCTCTGCTGCCCTATCGGGTCTGGGTGACCGACCCACGCGCTCTGATCACTTTTTACGTTACGGTCGTCCTTTTGGTCGCTGCAGCGGTAGAAGCAAACAGGATGCAAATAAATAATCGACCGGCTTTGGAACTGAGAGTTCGATAAATTGGCTCCTTTCATGGTTTACCCTTCGGTGTCGGCTTTGGCGGTGGCCTTTCGGTGCGTGCCTCTGCTTGCTTGACCAGGGCTGTGGAACTATAAATATTCTGGTCAGTCTGGTTCGGATAACGCGAGCCGGGCTCGGGGCACGATATGGGGAGCGACGTAGGTGGGCTTGCGGGAGTCCAGGTTTTCAGTGCCAGCTGCTAGGCGAAAGTGTGCGGACTACCACACACGCACAAGTGCGGACAGGGGCGACTAGGCGATCAATTAATCATTTTCATAATTCACTTGCTGATTACATCTATTCATTTTAATAACTCATCTCATCTCAGTGGATGTCGGTGGATGTACACGGTACTTTGAGAGAGATTGGATTTCAAAAATGTGTAAAAGTCGAACGTTTTTTTTTCTTGGAGAAAAAGTGTTGACAACATTTTGTTTTCTGAAAAACTGATAGCTGCTTGAAACTATTACATTTTTGGATTTTAACAAATTAATCCTCCACATTCTATGGAGCTACCATTTACAGGAACCATTTCGGAAATAAGTTTCCGCTGGACATAGCGACTCTGCCTAACGTTCTTCTAATGATTAATGACGCTATTTTCCAGTGGCGATACCACACTTTGTCAGCCGCAACAAAACCCTCAATAATAATTGGGAATTTGGTTGCCCCGTCGTCCAGTAGTACGGAGGAATCTACGAAGAACGTGTTAATAAAGGTTCGACCGAAGTCAATTGCTGTCGGTTGGTTACGGAACGCGGTCCAACTATCGCGACAGACCTGACCGGTTGGCATCCGGGCGGAGCGTGAGTGTGGAATTTCACGCGGTCCGGTCGCGGGCGCGAAATCAACCGCGGAAGTGAGCTGGCTTAGGTTTACGTATGGGACCGGACTGGCGAAGCCGAGAGACCTGATGATAACGGTGAACGTTCCGTTTAGCGCGCGCGAAGGTCGGTCTAGTTCCCAGGAGAACGTTTTGTTAAGGCAGCGTACGGTTTTCGATGGCTGGCGTAAGGTTTGCGATGTGGCGATCTAAATGCGTGTTATGCACCGTGCGATGAGGTTGCTTTCAGTCGAGTGTGTCGAAACTGTCGAAACTCTCGAAAAATTTAATGTCGATTCAAACCTTCCTCAGTTTACGGTTCAACCCGGTACATTAAATATCACTTCGGGTGCTTTCGTTTTAAGCGCGCGCGGGGTCAACAATAGCAACGACAAAAACAACGCAAAACAATAACAACAACGATGGGGCATAAATAATTTTCGACTTCTATAGAGACCCGCTGATGATGTTGGGAAGGTGAAGCCCAGTGAACGTTCCCTTTAATTATAATGGACTTTCAGATGATAGAATCGGTTTTATTGTTAGTGAGAGAATATTGCATTTTGGGTTATAATAAGCTTTTTCAGGAGGACCTGAAGAGCGGCCGTAGTCTTCGTTGACTGCATGCGTTCATGGATCTAAAAGCTAAAACGATGCCAGGGTTCGTTAATTTATGAAAAGGTCTAGTTTCTACAGGAACCATTTGAGGGCTGTTGTTGCGGTTCTCTAGCAATCATCACTGCCGGAGGTAGCGAATTACAAATCAAATGGTTACATAATCATAACCTTAATAACAACTTGCTTACAATCGGCGATTTAGTATACCGAATTAGGCAAAGGTAAACAGTTCATTCATTAATGGGTCCTGCGTGGCATTAGCCAACCGCTAAAGTCCTAAACGGAGGCTTTATGACAAGCTTTGGAATAGACCATAAGAAAACAATCAAAATCTAATAAACAGTGGAAATTGCCACCGAAATTAGTACATAAAGCGTTAGAACACTTCAAAGTTATGACCGTTTTTGAAGACATTTGGAGAAAGAAACGGAAATTCGGAATGGACATAAAGGGCCTCCCTCTTTCGGAAATTATCCAATTGAAATCGAGAACCTGGTAACTTTTGCTTTTTGGTTCGTTTAACTACCGTATTCCCTGTCTCCGTTGCTTTCCCTCCATGCAAAAGCGGGGCTAGAGAAGCATAAAATAAACATTACTTCTTTTTTATGTTTATTACATCAAATTAATTGTCAAGATAATTGAAAACGTCTCCAGGACCGTTTCGTTTGTTTTACCTGCGCCACGAAAAGGTGCAAACGATTACCGAAAGGCTGATTCGTTCCAAATCAAATGCGGGGCGATGCCGTCGATTTCAATATTCATGGCAATAAGAGACTAACGAGCAATAATAGAGTGTTCCGAATTTATGATTATTTTCTTCGCATTATCCGGGCACACGGGTTGAACCGGCGCGCGCGATAAAGCGGTGTGGATCGGAAAAGAACCATAAAACTGTTACCAAATCATTACCATCAATTCGTAATGGCATTTGATACCCGGTGTGTGTGTGTGTGTTTGTCTCTTTCACTCGTGGGTGGCTGCGTGGGGGAAAGTCATTTCGGAAAGGATCGTTTGGCTGTGAGTGACGGATAGAAAAGCGTTTTCATGATGACGAGTATTGGTGAGCAAATAATGCGCTTGCTAAAAAAGCGGTGAGATAGGTCTATTAATTTGCGATAAAAATCGTTTAGTCGTTGATTGAATATCCCAACTCTGGAATTCATAGACCCATTTGAATTTAATTTTATCATTGAAAAGGTCAACACTATATCAAGCATCTAATTTGTTGTTATACACAAAAATTATACAAGTTACTAGAAAAGCGCTCGATCCTTTCTGCCTTCTATGGTCATGAACTATAAATAGCCGTGATTCACGTATACACAAATAATCCTAAAGCGACAAAAAAAAAAACGGAAAATAGTCCGGAAGTCTCCCATTAAGGCAAAAACGAAAAAACTCCCAAAAAATAACAAGGTGGCAAAACGCCCTTCCGATAGTGTGGTGATCGTTTTTAATCCTATCCCGCTTCCGCTGCTGGCACCCTCTCTCAACCCGCCCCACGAGTGTTGCTAATGTAAACCACACTTTCCGGTCATCGTTTTCGGTGCTGCCTTTTCCGCTCCAAGGCGCTTCATTTGAAAGGACACCCGAAATTGCTCCGTTCCTTCACGGCACAACATCACGTGAGAGACACGTTTGCATATAGCGGTTCTCATCCGGTGGTGGCTGGTCGGTTGGCCACGGCACGAAACCAAGCGGAAGGACAGTTTAGAGCCGAATAGATTGAAGCACCCTTCGCCGGAGGTTTGCCGTGTGCCGAAAGTATACTGACAGGACTAGCAGTAGAAAAAAAACTAGATCCGGCGGAGACATGAATTACACTCTTCGCTCCAGCAGCGCTACTCGTCTTCACCAGTGCAGCTGGAGGTTTTTTTTCTTTCACTGTATTATCGACTGAATTTGCCATTGTGGATTCAATTTTTTTTTCGGCACATTTGCATATAGCTTATAAAAATACGGTCATGAAACCGCCCTCTCGGATACAACAAGTGAATAATATTAATTTTTATTCATATTAGACAGTAGGATATGCAAACAATGTACACATGAACCACATCGGGGTAAGTTTACTTTGCTAGTTGTCGGGAGGTGCTTTCAATTTTCGGAAGAGACTTTCGAGTGATATTGACTTCAAACGAAACAAAAAATGAACGAAAGATTTTTCCACATAAGTTGAATGTAACATTTGGACATGCTTTGAAGTTCATCCATCCTTGCTTTTATTATTTGTGTTTTTTTGTGCTTTGACATTTGAACCACATTTGGCAAATTTTAAGTAATAATTTTCCTATCCCTTGCTCAAGAAATTACGCCATGCCACTGTGGTCCAAAAGGGCAAAAGTGGTACTTAATTTCTTAGTACCTTTTACCTCATTCTTAGCTTAATGGTATCTTCGGAACAATTGTTTGAATGAATGCTTGCGTTAGGCCAAAGTGTCAAAATGTATTTCAAGTTCTGGGCTATATAGACAAAACGTCAGATTTTGAAACATGGAAACTTTGCTGATTTCTTATCTTTGTTGTGTATAGTGCTAATGAGTATTTTGTATGGAAATTACTCAAATTTAATTTTTTTGTACCTAGCTTTTGTCCCGTCCGGATGCGGTATATTTTTCCAAATCTGTATCATATTTCCAGTTCGCTCATTTTTCGCTTTCCCTACTGCACATATTGTCTGCTTAATGAACTTGAATGTTAACGGGTAAAAGCCGTTGTTAAAAATAAAAATTTAGTTCGAAAAATAACGTTGGATAGTTGCATTTTAAAAGTTAACATTGTTCTAAGAAGCCGGTAGGACACAAAAAACACACGCTTTTGCCAGAGACCACACATCCAACGTTACCGCATATTTTAGATATTGTTTCGGAAAATCCAAGAATGTAATCAATATTCAGTGTCACAAAATATCAAAAAATTGGTCACAGTGACGAAAATACTCAACACGGAAAAAATGTATTAAGTTAAAAAAGGTAAGTGGGGGCATGATGGCAATCGAAATTTATGTAAAGATTCGGCAAACGTTGTCCCGCCCATTTTCCTTTATTCAAATAATTTCAAACATTCTAATTTATTAAATTCAACACAAAATGAGAACATCCTCGCCTTTTGGATTGTGTTCTCCAGAAACCGGATGTCGTCATCTTCGAATTATAAATGGTGTCCTGGCCTCTGGGCGTCAATCTGGTGTCTGGCCTCTGGGCGTCAATCTGGTTTCGGAAAAATTCATATTGGATAATATTTAGTCATTTTCGGCTGTTTTCCAGAAATCAGAAGTTTCCATCTTAAATTAAAAAATGGTGCCTAGAATCGATTTAAGGCTCTTGTGCGTCATCTCGATGATTTTGGACTGTTTTCCGGAAATATTGGTTGAAATATTTGTTTAATTTGTATGGAAGACCCCCGCTTTCAGAGTGCTGTGGAATGTGAAACCATCATAGAAACATTTCTTACCCTGAAAAACCTCCGCAGGCTAAATTTGATTCCAATAGCTTGATTAGTTCCCTAGTTATACAAAAAAATATGCTTGATTTGCATTAGAGCTCCCCTTTCCAGAAGAGGAAAGGGTGTCCAACCACTATGAAAAGTTTTCTTTTTCCCAAAATCCTCAACATGCCAAATTCAGTTCCTTTTGCTTGATTATTTCTCGACCTGTACAAAAAATTGTGTTTTATTTGTTTACTACTCCCCCCTTCAGAAGAGAGAGGGGTGTCAAACCAATATGAGAATATTTTTAAATCTCTACATGTCGAATTTGGTTCCATTTGCTCGATAAGTTCTCAAGATGTGCAGACATTCGTGTTTCATTTGTATAGGACTTCTTCCTCATGGAAGAGGAAGGGGTGTAGAACCTTCATAGAAATATTTTTAGTTTTACAAAACCTTCACGTATCAAATTTGGTTACATTGCTTCTTGTGATCGACAGTTTTCGGCGGAGTAAATAAATCAAACTACATTTGCCGGTTTGTCCGTACGTTTCGAGTTACTACTGGCTTTCACTCATCATCAGCGGACTCTAAAATTAACTTTATTTAATATACATTCAGAACAAAAACACAAAATTCAAACATACAAACTTTACGACTTACTGTACACACCACAACTACTGTTTTGTTTTCGGTTATCTAATTTTCTTCCTTTTCCTCTTTTTAGTTTGCAAATTATAGGGTTGTATGCAGCTTTGAAAATTATAAAGTCTTTTTGTTTGTTAACAACGTTATCATCTCCTCTAACTTTAATATGAAATGTTTCAGCTATTAGTCTTGTATTGTGCTTAGATACCTTTTCTTTAATTTTAGTTTTGTCGAAATCAAACTTATGCCCTGTTTCTAAAGTATGTTGGGCTAAGCCTGTGCCTCCGATGTTTTTCGTCTTTTGTTCCAATCTCTTATACAAAAACTGGCTCGTTTCTCCGATATATGATTTGTTACATTGACCACAGTTAATCTCATATACCACGTTTGTGTTTTTGTCTTTTGGAATTTTGTCTTTAGTTTTTGTGAACAATATGTTTTTAATTTTGTCAAGTGGCCTATAAGCAACATCAATCCCAAATTGTTTTAGGTACCTAGCTAGTTTTTCTCCTAAGCCTGTTATGTACGGTATAGTGACAAAGCGTTCATTCTTAATTACATTTGGTTTTTCCAGACTGTTGTACATTTTATGCAATCTTTGCTTTATAACATTTTTTACAAAGAAAACAGGATAATTATTTTTATTCATTATGTTTTTGACAACTTCTAAAGCTTTCTGTCTTAGGTCAGCATCGGTTAGTTTTAGAGCTCTATCTACTACAGCTATCACTGTGTTTTTCTTGTGACAGAAAGGACTGTCCGATTTGAAGTCCAGATACCTACCGTCTGGATCTTTGGGGAACCATTCAGTCGATATCTTTCCATCGCTTTTTCGTAGGATAGTGTCTAAAAACTTCAGCTTCCCTTCTGCTTCCATTTCGATTGTGAACTGCAGCCTAGGGTGAAAACTATTGAACACTGCAAGAATTTCATCTGTGTTTTCGCGTTCAGCACCCATCAAGCAGTCATCCACGTAGCGCCTAAAGAAATCCGGTTTTATACCTCGTGCTTGCAGTTCTTCTAGAGCCGCACTTTCAATTCGCTCCAAAACGATGTTCGCTACCACAGGAGACAAAGGTGATCCCATTGGAATTTCAAACTTCTGTTTATAAAAACTGTTGTTGTATTGGAAGAAAGTGGATTCCAATACATTTTTCAACATTTCCAAAAATGAACATTTTTCGATAGAGGTATAACTTTCTATTTCATCCCAAGATCACAAGAAAAACACAGTGATAGCTGTAGTAGATAGAGCTCTAAAACTAACCGATGCTGACCTAAGACAGAAAGCTTTAGAAGTTGTCAAAAACATAATGAATAAAAATAATTATCCTGTTTTCTTTGTAAAAAATGTTATAAAGCAAAGATTGCATAAAATGTACAACAGTCTGGAAAAATCAAATGTAATTAAGAATGAACGCTTTGTCACTATACCGTACATAACAGGCTTAGGAGAAAAACTAGCTAGGTACCTAAAACAATTTAGGATTGATGTTGCTTATAGGCCACTTGACAAAATTAAAAACATATTGTTCACAAAAACTAAAGACAAAATTCCAAAAGACAAAAACACAAACGTGGTATATGAGATTAACTGTGGTCAATGTAACAAATCATATATCGGAGAAACGAGCCAGTTTTTGTATAAGATATTGGAACAACACAAATATAATATTAAGACGAAAAACATCGGAGGCACAGGCTTAGCCCAACATACTTTAGAAACAGGGCATAAGTTTGATTTCGACAAAACTAAAATTAAAGAAAAGGTATCTAAGCACAATACAAGACTAATAGCTGAAACATTTCATATTAAAGTTAGAGGAGATGATAACGTTGTTAACAAACAAAAAGACTCTATAATTTTCAAAGCTGCGTACAACCCTATAATTTGCAAACTAAAAACAGGAAAAGGAAGAAAATTAGATAACCGAAAACAAAACAGTAGTTGTGGTGTGTACAGTAAGTCGTAAAGTTTGTATGTTTGAATTTTGTGTTTTTGTTCTGAATGTATATTAAATAAAGTTAATTTTAGAGTCCGCTGATGATGAGTGAAAGCCAGTAGTAACTCGAAACGTACGGAAAAACTGGCAAATGTAGTTTGATTTATTTACCCCGCCGAAAACTGTCGATCACAAGAAGCAATCAAATAGATGCGGCGATAACCACGATAAAACACAAATTTGGTTACATTACATACGGACAACGGTGCACAGATTGATGCTGTGTACACCGACGTCAAGACTGCATTCGACACTGTGAATCATCATATACTTTTTGAAAAACTGTCTCTACCAGGAGTTTCCAATGGGATGTCAAACTGGCTTTATTCATATCTGATCCTTAATATTGGTCCAAAGAAATCAGCTCGTTTTTCGCCATGTTCTGATGAGTCTCAAGGAAGCAACTTACGACCCCTGCTGTTTACACTCTTCTTTAACGACGTTGTATTTCTTCTGCAAAATGGTGGTACACTCATCTATGTCGATGATTTAACGATGTATCTCGTGGAACGAAGTGAAGCTGCTTAATTGTTTTAAACATTGGTGCACTTAGGTGTTTTGTTTGATGACCAGCTCTCTTTTAAGTCTCACTACTCGGCAATCACTGACAAAGTTAATCGTCAGTTGGGATTCATTATAAAAATTGACAAAGATTACAACGATCCCACATGTTGCTTTGAAATACTGAAGGCTGAAATCGACAGTACTGAATTATTGAGTCGTATGCGTCTTTATGCATCCACCATGTTCTTCGTCCTAGATTACTCATTAAAGCCACAACCAGGAATACGAGATATGGTTCAAATGATCTCATCAACGCCAGAAGCAAAAGATTTCAGCAGGCATACGATTCGTTTGATTTTAACTTGTCAACTGTTGCTTTGCGTCAGCGTCTGTGTTCATGTTACATTAAGTTAGAATAAGTTTATTTCATGAAGACCCAAATGTCCAATGATTTAAATTATAAATACAAATACAAAAGAAAAATCACAGGAAGGTTGTATGCAAAGCCACGACCGCAAGGTTGAAGTAGAATACTTTTACAAGAAAGATAACCCGGCTGCTTGCGTGTCAGTCATTTTTTCTAGTAAATAAACGTTGACCGTTAATTGGCAGTATTGTAGTTTCTTTTTGTTTGATATTTTGAATGGAGTTCATTGAATATTTTAAAATTTTGTGCAAATGAGAAGTTGAAGTGCTGCCGAATTGTAATATGTACATTTAATACGACATCATTAAACAGAAACGCAACAAAGGCTACGGTTATGCAGAACGCGAATAACGGCGCGATGCGATTCGCCTTACCGTGGTGAAATGTACAGCTCTTTTTAAGGCGAAGTAGAGCTATACATTTCAACACATTTCGTCTTGCCGATTCGCATCGCGCCGTTATTTGCGTACTGCATAACCGTAGCCAAACACTAAGCGACGCAAACACGTAATAATAGTCAGAGTATGCATGTAGATGAAGATAATTAACTTTGGATTATAGCGCAAAACGAGAAAATATTAACTCTTCAAATATTTATTTGTGTTCTTCAAATTTCAGTAGTTCAATTTAATATCCGATGAAATGTCTGTTTATTATCTGATGAAGCACTTATATAGGCCAAATGATGCATTCCCAATTTACTAGGTCCATAACTCTGCCAACCGTGCTTGGTAAAGCAATCGTATAACGACCAATCAGAGATCGAAATTTGTGTTTTGACAAGGCTTAAGAATTTTCAATAGTACAATAGTTCGAATAATAGAATTGCAATTCCATGCATTTGGTAGGAATCTTAGAAGATTTTCTAATCGATTGCTGCAAAAACGAAGGAAATCCATCGAAAATTAACCGTTTATTAGCATTTGAAATTGGACATATTTCTCACTTTTTTCTGTTTTAGATTTTCATTTCACATCCCTATATAGCCGAACTTCCTGAGAGAAGTATTCTACTTCAAAACCGCGCTGCTCCTGAGACGTGGTGACCAACCACAGGGCTAGTGCTTCTGCTAAGGAAGGACGACTGCTGTTGTCGCTGTCTAGAACTATTATGAGCGGCTCCGGCTGAAACAGGCTCTTATATAGGGATGAAAATAGGAATGAATTATTTTACGTACGTGGTGGATTGATATAACTTGAAAAATATGTGTGATTTCATTCCGGCTCAGAGCGATCATTTGATAAGCTCCACCTTTTTTTTCAGTTTCTAAAGTTTTTCCTCAGTTTCGTAGCACGGATGCACAAAAATGATTTCTTGTCGAGCCGGACCGATAGCACTCTCATTGAAGCAACAACATAACATGTTTTGTGTCGTGTTGTGCAGCTTCGTTGAAGAAAATGTTCCCGTCACCGTGTCGCATATAAGCAGATTATTGCGTTCAGTAGACAGTAGATAGTGTATCCAGCGAATAAACACCGATTGTGCTCTCACACACGCAACGGTTTTAACCCGTATCTTATTGCGGTTTGTAACATCAAGCGATTTCGTTTGCTCGCTGTTGCGTGTAGCATCATGTTGCAACTTGGCAGCTGAGAGACGACGAAATTCTGTTTATGCTGCTTGATTGAATCGACTACATATTAGCTCTGCATAGTCGAACTAACTACTTTTGTGAATGCGTTCTAACAGGGCAGTTTATTATTCAATGTCGGTTATGCTGATCGCAGCGTTTGCGCTGCCCCTACAGTGGGGAGTTTACTAAATAAAGTAAAAATTAGACAACTACAACAGAATTTGGTTGCATCCCGCATAGAATGTCTGCTTGTATTGATGCCAGAAAATTATTAACCTTCAATTATTTTTTTATTTGCCTCAAAAAAGCATTTTGCTGTTCAAAATCGGTTGCTAATTACAACCTTTGAGCTGCCCTAACATGCACTGTAAATTAGACGGGTGCGACAAATTTAAATTGCTAGGATGCAACACAGAATACTTGCATGCGTTGACAAAAATTATTAACTTTCAATGACTTGTTTATTTACCTTCAAAAAGGCATTTTGATTTCCAAAATTAGATTTCCTGATGGCAATCTTCATGCTGCCCCAACACGGGGGGAATAATGGCTGTCTGGCGACACACGCTGAGAAAAACCGAGACGTGGTGACCAACCACAGGGCTAGTGCTGCTGCTAAGGAGGGACGACTGCTGTTGTCGCTGTCTAGAGCTATTATGAGCGGCTCCGGCTGAAACAGGCTCTAATATAGGCCAAATAGCATGTTTTCAATTGCAAGGTATATGATCCTGTCGACCGTGCTTGGGAAGCAAGCATATAACGAGCAATCAGAGGTCGAATTTTTCGTTTTGACAAGGTTTGACTATTTTCAATAGTACAATAGTTCGAATAATAAAATTACAATTATCTTATTTTGGGAAGAATTTTTGAAGATTTTCCAATCTATTGCTGCGAGAACGAAGGAAATCCATCGAATACCTACCGATTTATTAGCATTTGAAATTGGACATATTTTTCACTTTTTTCGGTTTTAGATTTTCATTTCACATCCCTATGTAGCCGAACTTCCTGTATTCTACTTCAAAAATCTGAACTTCGTCTTGAAAGATACATTTACATTTACATTTACATTTCATATATTTATTTGCCAACGGATAAAAATTCTTACCCTAATGACAATTACTAAACTAACATTTAAGGGGTTATATACCTTTTTAGTTTTCAAAAAACCGAAATTTTTTTTATTGAATTATCTTCAAATACAACATCCCGAGAACATTTTCACAAATTTTCATAAAGATCTGAGCAATAGGGAGAAAGTTTGAGCGATTTGCAGCGCGCCTCGCCACGGCCACATAAGCTAAACTTGAAACTTTACACGCGGTCATCTCGGAATAGTGTTTTTCGAAAAATGACTTTGCCGTGATCCTGATTGCGGAAAAACTACTGAACCGATTTCCTTCATCTTTTTTTGAAATTTTCGTTATAAAATTCGCCGGTCCTTGAACGATCGCTTTTTGAAACCTACAGTTACATTTTGCCGCAAAAAAATTTTTATTGGCATTTTTAGCGCTCAAAACGTGCATTTTTTGGGAAAAACGTTTCCGTGCTTACAACGGCTTTCATAGCTTGGTAGGTTACGCGAGTCACGCCAAGGAAACTGTCTCAAGGCAAAGTGAACAAATTTGCATTGTCCTCGCAATTCAATCCTCGCAACTGTGTCTTGGTAGAAAGGACACCATACAACAGAGGGGTATTCCAATATAGGACGAACCAGAGAGCGATAGAGCGCTTTTAGGCAGTGCACATTTTTGAAGTTTTTGGCGAAGCGAAACAGAAATCCCAATTGCGATGAAGCCTTTGAGACTAAGTAAGCTGCATGGTCCTTGAAGCTTAATTTAAAATCGAGCATAACCTCCCAGACCCCTAACTACCGTTTCGCGACTCAAAACAGTACCTTGTAAGCTGTACTCGTGAAGATACATGGTATGTTCCCGACTGACAGAGATAGTTGAGTTCTAAGGCACATTTAGTGACATCCTGTTAATTCGTCACCAACTATCGAAGGCTTCCAAATTATGTTGAAGCATCTGGGCGTCTCGAATATTTTTTATTGTGTTGTATAGTTTTAAATCGTCAGCGTAAGATAATTTCATACATTTGAAAAGCAAATTTACATCGTTCATAAACAGTAGGAAAAGGAATGGTCCGAGATGACTGCCTTGAGGAACACCATAGTTCTGCCAGTCAAGTAGAAGTGAAGCCAAATTAGGAGGTTGTCATTAATTTCTGTTTTGTCGTATTTTGCCAAAGCGATCGCGTGGTTTACGTTGTAGAATACAATACAATTCTCGACATCTTTGTTTTCACCATCAGCCAGTTCGCGAGAACCACAACCGCCTTTCTGAGGGACGTTCTAGGGCCGTTTTACCCCATTTGGCACATACATGACATGGCTTATACATGACATTAAAGCTCTTGAATTGCTTTACGAAACGCTATATTCATATATTTTTTCTAGAGATATTGAGAAGAGTAGGATGACCCTGAAAATTGACAATTTTTAAAAGAAAAATGCATTTTTTTCGTCATGCTACCTCTTTGCCATATATTGTGACCATGCGTTTTAAAGTACTCTTAGTGTAGAATAATACCACAAATTTTTAGAAAAATCCATCAAGTCTAGTAGGAGTTATTGCACTTTTTAGTATTTGGACGTTTTTGGACATAACATTTTCAAGGGCGGTTTTACCTTACTCAACCTCAATGAAAAAAATTGAAATTTGGCAAAAATTCCTACCTTGAATAGACAAACAAACGCTGAAAATTCCAGCCCAATCAGAGAACATCAAAACAACATGCGGTTGCGCCTCTCGCGAACTGGCTGCTAATGATCAGGAAGGGTGGTGTGCAAAGCTACGACCGCAAGTTTGACGTAGAACTATATAATGCTTTTTGTTACATTATATGTATTGTTGCATTCGGGAGTGATTGCAAATGGTTTATTGAAATCCGAATAAGTTTGTATCAATATGTTTATGTCAATAACCTTCATCTAATAACTCTCTCAAACCAATATGGTGGCCCTGAAAAGATTTAAAATGGCATCTTGGGACAATTTTCGATTTCAGTGCATTATACCGATTACGGATATTCCCATATTAGATGGTATACAGTCATTATCAGACCGTTTTCAGAAACCGGCATCGTCATCTTGGATTTGAATCAACATGTGGAGTCAATTTTTGGCCTTTAAAATCATTCTGGATCCGGAAATACCCATATTGGGTGGTATTCAGCCATTTTGTAACCATAAGTCGCCATCTTAGAATTCAAAATGGTCTCTAGAGTCGGTTTTTGGCTTCTGTGCATCATCGATCATTTTGAACTGTTTTTTGGTAAAATTGGTTGAAATATGTGTTTCATTTGTGTGGGACCCCATCTCGCTTCCTGAGTAGGGAGGGGAGGGGGGTGTCAAATCATTATATAAACATTACTCTGAAATCTTCACATTCCATATTTTACTCCCTTTGCCTGATTGGTTCTAAAGTTATGTAGTTCATTTCTGTTTTATTTATATGGGAGCCCTTCCTTTTTTAGAAGATAAGGGTATTAAACCTCAATAGAACATGTCTTGTCCCCCAAAACCGCCTCTTGTCCAAGCTTAGGAGAATGACTGGAGAGCGACATTATACTGACGACTTTTTTCTCTTTTCACTCTAACAGCCTCATGCATGAGCTGTTTATGAGAGCTCACATACAGCTACAGTTTAAACAAGCCAAAGAAACTGTCTTGTGTTGCGTACGAGAGTTCATTCTTGCGCATGTATTTTGTTCTTTCGGACATGGCAGCCTTGTTTGCTCAGTGTGACAGTCTGCTGATCGGCTGCGGCTGTCATTGACTCGCATTTTTTCGTTTCTCCTTTTTCACAGGCTGGTGGCATATTGAATACAAAGCAAACCGTTTCCATTGTTGATATTATTCCCCACGTGAGAAAAAACGTGCTTCGCACCATCTCTCTTTCATTCTTTCATCGGCCTTACTGTCGTGTACCATAATCACCTGACATCTCGCTCGGATTCATGCTGAAGGATGTCGGAAGACTATAGGCTGTCATTTACGACAGCTTGGAATAACCAACAGACATAAGGAGATGAAAACTAACAGCCCGTATGGAGTTGCATGTGTGCTGTCGTCAGTTGCTGTCTGACTGTTTACCGAACGTATGGGAAACAGAGAGAGCTGTGTAATACAATGAGAGCCGGATCAGTTAAAAATTTGCTGTCTTTGTCTTGTAGTCATTTTCATAACACTGCTCTTGTCAAATATGATTCGATTTGCTTGATTAGCTCTCGAAGTACGCATAAATTTGTGTTGCATTTGTATGAGACCCCTCACTTCCAGAAGAGGGAGGAGTGTCAAACCATCATAGAAATATTTATTGCTCCCAAAAACCTCAACATTCCCAGTTTGGTTCTATTTGCTTGATTAGTTCTAGAGTTTTGTAGAAATTTGTGTATCATGTGTATGGCAGCCCTCCCTTCCAGAAGAGGGAGGGGTCTTAAACCTGTATATTAACATTCCTCAGCCTCATGAACTCTCACATACCATTTTACACGTCGATACGCTGATCCGTTCTTAAGTTAAATCGTGATTTGCGAACTCCAACTTAGTTTTATTTTCAACCTACTCTGCAGACTTTCCATCGTTGCTGCTTGTCAATCGTTCTATTTCTGCGGTTGCTGTGATCAGCGCGATCCAGCGCTAGAGTTTCAATGAATAGTTTTAGTACGCTGTTTACCGTTAATTTTGGGAATTTGAGGCACTTCGCAATTTTTGCGCCTGACCACGATGAATTTTCAACGTGAGTGTGCAAAATTTTCTCGTATTCGGCAAGTTCAATGGGTCATTCCAGGTAAGATTCCGTAAAGTATTTGCGTTGGAGTATTATACTTAGATCTTTTACATGTCCAACTCTTTTATGTTTTGTATTAAAAATCATGTAATCATAGGTCAAATCATATTTTGTACGCTGGTACCTAATAACAAAGCATTTCTCAGCAGTTCCGATAACACAAGTCACTGAACAAGTTCAATAACTTTTGTAGCTCCTCACAGTCAACAAGCACTTGACGACTAAGAACATTTTTGAGCCGTCAGCAAAAAAAAAACATTTTACCTCCTGAATTGAGTATCAGTGCCGCATCATTAATAAGGATGGAAAATAACAGTGGACCAATGTTACTGCCTTGCGGTACTCCTGAACAATTCGAAAAAAAATGGTAAAATGCAAGTTTCCAATGCATACAAAAAATTTCATATGCACAGGATATGATTCTATCAATTTACAGAAGCGCACAATACAGCCCAGTTTCTCTAACTTGGACAAGAGAATGCAATGATTGACCGTATAAACGGCAGCTTTTAAATCTTTATACACTGTATCAATTTGAGTCTTAGCGTCAGTTTTCTTAATACAACACAAATTTTACGAGATTCGTTTCTACCGCACGACTGTTAATCGATTGTTGATAATTGTTTCAAACACCCTAGATTCAGCGGGCAATGAAGATTATGCTTTTAGGTGCCGCTTCCTACCGTGTATGAAATGCTATAATTTTGCTGGGATAAGTCCGGGAGATCTGTGTGTTATATAACGAATATACAATAACGTGTGTTAGTTGAGTCTTATCGGTTTCTTAGAACAACGTTTCTTTGTAAAATGTAGCTAACAAAAGTCAGGTACAAAAAATTAAATTTCAGGTTACTTCCAATCAATTAACTCTATAATTTTATGCCCAATGAAGATAGGAAATTTGTTGATTTAATTTTTTTTTGTATTTTTACATGATCAAACACTTTGCTTGTTTATGACGGTTTTATCATATTTTACATTTATGAAATATTTATGAAAATTGTGATATTTTTGATAAAAAATTTTACAATTTTTGACAAATTTGAGATTTCTGACACAGTTGAAATTTTTGACATATGAGGCAGTCCACGCCACTTCGCATGTTGAATAATCATTTCCGATTTCGCTAAAACTTTGGAAACTCCTTCTTGATAAAGAGGTCGTTTAATGATATCAGTTGCTTATGTTGACTCACCGCTGCTGTTTCCAACGGACGTATCGAACAACGTGACTGATGAATAAACTATTCTACATCAGAAAACCGGTTTGTTTGATTAAAAAAGTGTCTTCGAAAAAGTTCTAGGCAATCAAAAAGTAATTTTTTTTTTCGAGCCAAATTTAGAAAGTTGTCACAAAATATTACACATCTCAAAAAGCATCTTTTTTTGAAAACCTATTATTTACACATTGAAGATAACAATCTTTACTACAATCTGTCAAAATTTGAAGATGATAATATAAGAAACAAACCAGTTAAAATATTTAATAATAAACAATTTTTCTATTTAAGCCAACATGATTTGATTGCTTTATGTTATGTCTTCAGCAAAGTTGTAGATAGTATTTTTGTCGTTCCAAAAAAAAATATAAACCGTAAGAAAAAGAGATGAGGTTAAAATAATAATTATATTTTTGATTATCTAATCTTGAGATGAGGTTCAAAGAATAATTATCAATTAAATGTCTTCAAAGTCCAGTTGTTGAAGAACTATTTTTTTACAAAAACTGCACTATATTAGCTGAATATTGATACTTGTTTGAATGTGGTAGAATGAAAAGTAGGAAAGCAATTTATTTTTATCAAATTTTTTACAGTGTATATTCTATTTTGAAGAACATGCTTATTATCTACAATGTTGCCGAAGTCGCGCGATCAAACAAACCGTTTAGACGCTGAACGCTCGGCGCAGGAGATCATCCCAAAGCTTGATTTATGTCAGCGGAAGATACGGGACATCAAGTTATGGGATATTATTAGATATTTATTGTTTTGTAAACAGTATAATCATTTCAAGGATCATCTCTAAACACTGAAAAAACTGTAACTAATTATGATGATTATATGAAGGTGTATTTATTTTATATAATATGAAAGATTTTTATTGAAAGCGGTTTGACTACACCATTGTTTGGATCAGATAACAAATCAAAGTATTTTCTATAACATCAAATTATTAAAAACTACCGTCATCGCAGCGATATCACTCTAACCTTTCAAAGGCACTCTGTCCGAAAGTGCTACCACTTATGTGAGCATCAATCATAACTAACTCACCATCAGTAAGGTCATCCTAATCCAAGCTCCCTCTTCCCGGTCTCCTTATATCTTACCAAACCCGAACATCTTCGCCGTGCTTGCTTCCATGCAGGGGTAAGTATGGAGTTGAGGCAATACTTTAACAAAATTAAGTATCATATTTTGCCATATTAAAAATAGGCACGAAGCAGCGCGACCCCAAAAAGGGCAGCCGGAAAAAAGGCACAACCGTATGAATGGGGAGGCTCAAGTGCATTTACAGACGGAATGAATGCATGCATGGCACGAAAGACTGCTTGCACCGAAAAATTCACGAGGATGCCGAAGCCTGGCAAGGTCCGGCTGGTTACAGGGAGTGCTGCTAGCGGAAGCATAAATTCCGACCAAAACCAGCCTCACATTCACACACACAGGCACATTTACATACACCCGTAATATTCGCATACGGAGGGCTTAAGGCGCATTTACAAATCCCACCTAGTACTGGTAGAAGATACTGGAAAGGACCGAGATGATGACGTTGGAGAACCGGAAAAGACCTAGGCCTAGTCTAAAGTGAGCAACCGGAGCGGGTGGAGTGGCAGTCATACGTAGAGAAATAGAAAGAGAGTTAGTTCTTGTGCAACTATTTGTACAACATGCACTGTTTCGCACATTTCATGCCGAGGGAGTCAAGCTGAAGAACGGGAAAGGAGGGAGCGTATTTCGCGCAAGTATGCTGACTTTGGTGTCTGCTTTGGGATCGCAAAAAAAATATGCCATACTTGCGAGAAAGCTAAAGCGGCAAAAAAGTCCGGAACACAACATATGCGAAGAACGAAGCGGCCGGATTCACAGCGATGGTGAGAAAAACCTGGTCCTGGCGCGAACGACGCCGCCGACAACGACGAACGAGCAGCGCACATGTTTCCTCACCGTTGAGCTATGTCCGGGACAGGGTGGAATCGATGGAATGGATTTGGAAGCAATCCTCATCAAATGAATAAAAAACTGGTCAGTTGTTTTCCATGAGAACATCGGTACATGAACCAACGTTAATGACGATGGTTGCGACTTTCTGAAAATTTAACCAATAGAGAGGATTTCGAAAACTTAAAAAACCAACAAGCTTTTCGGGTTCACTCCTGACCGCTCGTATTTTTCGGCAGGCTTTGAGCAACTGTTTCAGCACGATGTGAAAACACCGTCGCACATATGGCGATGGTGTAGAGCGAGAATTTAGATTGGATTCGGAACGCAACGCCCGGGCGAAAGAAAAAGCGCCAACTCCCAGCCGGTTGACCAGTTGAACCAAAACGAAGACATGCCCCAGAACATTGCTCACCGGCAAACGGTATCAACCTTGGCGTGGTACTAGCAAGCAGCTTACCCTCAGTTTCGCCAGGATAACTAAATGGCTTTCATTTGTAGCACACTCGTTTTGGATGCAAGTGGGAAAACAAGTTCCCTGTGTTTGGACAGACCTAACTAATGACTTGACTCAAGAACTGAGGGAGGAAGGATTCGTTTTTTTTTCGACCAAAGAATTTACTACTTCTAATTCCCATAATCGTAAAATATACACACTTGTACGGAATAAATAATGCCGGCGCTCGGCCGAAAGCCAACCCGGTTGTCCTTCTTCCTTCGCAGCGAGAAGCGAGTGCGTGTACGTGTATGCCGTGGGATGTAGATTCGGGACGACAGTTTGTCCCACCACCACGCGCACCAGGGAGACAGCGCGGACGGACAAACCAGAGGCCTATTGAAGCTCGCGCGATTAGACTTGTAAATATAATCTCGCACTCTGGCTCCTCCGGACGACAGCGGCGGCATGTGAAAGCAGGAAAAATTCAATTAACCAAGTAGAAACCAGAAAAAAAAACTACGCCTCTGAATGGGACGGAAACGAGTTGAATTCGTGACGAGCAGCTTTTCGGGGAACTAAATATTTTTGCTGCATGTGATGGGGTTTGGTTTAGCATTGAAAATCTTGCTATGGAGATTGTTTCAGTTTTCCATCAATTCAATTCAGTTTCATCAATTTCAGTTATTTTTATTATCTTTGATTGCTCTCATTTTAGATTTATTGTTAGATATTAATTATCAAGAGCTAAAAGTAATACTACTAAGAGCAAAAACTGATAGCAAACTGAGTATTTTCCGCGGGAGGAAAAATTGTATTTTGACATACACTGCCGCTCATGGCAAGTCCGTCCCAATTGCATTTTTATCAATTTTGAGTTTATTTATGGAATCAATTCCTTTTTATATCTACTTTCGATAAAACAAATATTTTTGAATACTTCGTTCTGAGGAACTATGAAAGAAAAAGCAAGTCGGTTTGTCCCATAGCAAAAGTGATCGCAAGTAGGTCCCATTGAAAAAACCTTCGCAATTTAACCCCACAGCCAATAATGATCATGAAAATGTGATATTTACCACAACTTATGGTCTTTAGGTTTAGAATTGGATGTACCAAGTGATATTCGATAAGAGGTTCGATTGAATTTTACGCGTTCTACATCGTGTGGCTCTAGCTGATAGTACAATGTTTTCTTCGAAACAAAGTTTCCACCAGTAGCTTCCTTCAGCTGTTGTTTGTTGACAGTAAACGCTTTAGGTGTGTCACTGTATTGTTAGTTAAAGCATTCTTTAGTAAATACTACTTTTCGTATTTCATCCGTATTTTATGTAAAGACGTGGGCAAGAGTTGTTCAATTATTGTCGTGAATTTCGTTTTGAAGAATTTGTCAGTCATATCAAATACTTCGGTATGCTACTCAGCTGTTTTTTTACGGTGCAAACATTTTCCTAAGCTATAGATGTTCTTTCATATTTGCTTCCACTGCTACGTGGAAGCTGTCCGCCGTCACGAACGTGTTACCGCTCTCAGGAAAATTTAGAACAAGTTCCTACACCTAAACTGATTTCGAATTTATCAGTAGTATCAAATGTAAAAACAAAATCTATTTTTTTTTGAGCGGCGCAGTTGGTACATTGTGTTATGCTTCTCACAAAAAACTTGTTTAATGAAGCACTAGAGAAGGTCATTTATGAATTGACCAGCGATGGATTCATTCCAAACGCAAGTTATAGCACCGCCATCGATTTGCAAAAGTTTGTTTTTCATCACTGTTCGTAGCTGGCTATGGGACTGACTTGCTATCATTCTGGCTACGTACCCTAAAAGTAATCGCATGTGAGTCCCAGCTTATGATTTTCAACAAATTTTAATCAAATTTCGGTGTGTAGGGGAACTGTGGATAAAATGCCCAGTCGGGGCAAAACGCCCCACTGCAATAATAAGAAAAGTATGCATTTTTTATCAGTACTTCAGGTGCCAATCGCTCTATCTCTCATTTTCAACGCGTGTGGATCATATAAACATTCTATGTTATATAAATCCTACGGAAATTGGAAAAATTTTTCTGAGGCCTATTTCTCACAATTTTTACAATTCTTTCCGTAAGACATTACGCTCCCAGTTAACATTATTACGTACCTGTAAATTGCTCTGTTTATGAAAAAAAGTCTTGGTAACTGGTAGCCAACGCAAAGTTACTGGATCTAATTATTATTTGAATTATTTGAACGATTTTTATTAAACTAATCGAGGCGGGTCAAAATGCGCCATAAGAAGCCCCATTTTACTAAACAAAACGGTTATACTGATAGAAACTATTGCCGATCTAGTAGCCTTGGGTGCAGCAATACATTCGTGCATAGGTAACACGCGCATCACAATTGTCAAAACGTTCGCAATTAAATACGCAGTGTTAGTTTAGTTGTGCTTTGCTCTAGAAAACCCAGCTAAAATGCCACGTAATTACGTGAGGACACCGGCGGATTTGGACGGAGGCTGCACTTTCGGCAGCAATGAAGGTGGTGCGAACGGGGTTGTCGAAAAGGCAAGCTTCAAAAGCCTACAAAATTCCAAGGAGAACCCTTACGCGGTATTTGGCAACGACTGCTCTGAAAATGGACGTTTCCCAACTTTTTCACCGCTCGGAAATATTTTTCCTGTGTTTAATGCTGTTCAGGAAAACGAATTGGTTGAACACATTATGAAAATGAATCTTCACGGCCTGGGAGTGACACGAGAGGAACTGCGAAGCTTAGCATTTCAACTAGCGGAAAAAAATAAAATATCTCACCCCTTTTGCCGGAAGAAAGAACTCGCGGGGCGGCTGATCTCCTCCAGGAGGTTTATGGTAGTGATCAGTTCTCCCCGAATCGAAGATGGAACGCGGATGAGACTGGTTTCAGTACCGTGAGTATCTAGTTAATTATTTAGAATTTGTGTGGCTAGTGTTAAAACTTATTTCGTTTTCATAGGTTCCAACAAAAAATTGCAAAGTTTTGGCAAAGAAAGGTGCACGGCAAGTAGCAGGAGCAGTTTCTGCAGAGCGAGGAATAAATACTACAGCCATAATGGCCATGTCTGCGACCGGAGAGTATATTCCTCCGATGATAGTTTTTCCGCGAAAACGAATGAATGAGGCTTTGAAGGTAGGCGCACCTGAAGGATCGATATTTGCATGTAACGAGAGTGGTTAGAGCACAACACACACGTTCTCAACGTGGTTCGACCATTTTGTTGCAAAAACGAAACCTACGGAAAAATCTCCGGTTCTTTTAATACTTGACGGACATTCTAGCCATACTAAAAATGTAGAAGTGCTCGAGAAGGCGAAAAAAAACCACGTTCGGATCCTTTCCATACCGCCTCACACTTCCATAGGTTGCAGCCTCTAGACGTGGCTTTCATGGGTCCGCTTAAGTCGAGCTATAATAAAGCCCTCGAGAAGTTCCAAAAGGAAAATATAGGAAAAACGGTTATAATTTTTAACATTGCCACATTAATAATTAGTGCATACTCCGCTAGTGCGTCGATTTCAACAGCTAAAAACGGTTTCCAAGCCAACGGCATAAGTCCTTATAATCGGCACATCTTTACAGCAGAGGATTATGAAGCTTCTGATTTCCTGATTGCAAATCCCCTCAACGATGTCGTAGATAACCATCTAGGCGATTACAATGACCTGAACGTTGATGCACAAGAATTCGATGGCTCTATGAATTTAAAAGAACCAGTCGACCAATACGGTCATCTGCAGCAAATAGAATATTGAATGAAATTCTTTGCTTATTCTGCGGTATTGTATTCAGTTTGTCTAAAGATGGAGAAGGCTGGATGATGTGTGTCCAATGTAAAACGTGGTTCCACTCTGAGTGCGCCACCAACCCATCTTCAATTACTTGCGACATGTGTTTTTAAAGTTTAACCAGAAATAATTGAAAATAATTACTAAATACTTTAAGAATATGTTGTTTATTTTTATATCTGCAAATATAAATAAATTTTCGGTTCATTTGTTCTGTTTGTCACATCGTTTATATGCTTACAAAAAACTACTCAAAATAGTTAATTCAAAAAAACTACAAATTCAACCTGTTCCATAACGATTATTGAATAATATTCATAGCAAACTTTCAAAACTTTGGGACTCATCCAAGAGTTACGTAAGGGATCATTAAGCATGTGATTACTGATTTTTTTTATTTAAAACACCGACCTGCGACCCGAATAATTGATTTAGAGACTATCTCTGATATTTCGGGTCATGCTGGTTGTACGTTGCTAAGAAACAGGCAGCGCATTTTGCCCATTTGTTGTGGCGCATTTTACCCCTTGGTGTGGTGCGTTTCGTACACACATATGAGCATTTAACCCCGAACAAATCTGAAAATAAGATTTCGATAACCTTTTTGAATTTCACGATTTCAACGTGTTTTATTGATTTTTAGGCTGCAGGATGAATTGGTTTAGTAAAAAACTGTTCAAACTTTAGCCTAGTATGTTTCTCGAATCACATTTTGCCTTGACGAGTGCATAATGTGAGGTTCTTCTTAACATGGGCATTTTGCCCCCAGTTCCCCTATGCAAGTTTTATGATGCAAAAGTGTTAGATTGTCATTGCAGTACTAAATTCTGTTGATGGTCTTGATTGAAAAAGCATTTGAGTGCAAAATTTCACTTAAAGTGTTACGATTTGTTTTGCTGTTTTCTCATCAGCACCAAAACGCAAATGGGACGGACTTGCTATGAGCGGCAGTACACTCTATATAAAGTATTTGAAAACTGTTTGAGGAACTGATAAAGTACAGACCTCGCTCGATTTTGGCACGTTTCGTTTTTGGCACGGTTCAATTTTGGCAACATAAAAACTTTGGACGTATTGCCACCAGTAACTATCCGAGCGTTGAATTGAATTTTCGCTTCAGTCCGGTTGGCATCGGACAACACTGTTCGGATTGCCTATAGAATTGGCTATTGAATTTTCTTTCTAGTCTGGTAGGCATTATAAAAAAATTCAATTTGGACGTGTTGCCAAAATCGAACGAGCTCTGTATTGTATAAAAATAAACATTGAAACTTAATTCAATTTTTCTGGTGAAAAATATTGAATGGAAAAATGGTAGGTATGGAGGCAGTTTTGTTTAACGCTGCATCGCTATTTTGTTCAATCGAATTTGCAACTTCTGGTCGTAGCAAAGAAGGTAAAGCGAAGGGAAAAAAATCGTCCCGTTTATCTCGTACTGGGTTTCAATTCCCGTTATGCGCCATTTAGCAGTCAACTGCTTTTGAAGCACGTTTAACGTTTTAACTGTAGGTAAAAATGCCAGCAGAAGACTTTTAAGAAGATTAGTTTCATTGAAGTTTTCAAAAATCCAGTCCACAATATCTGAAAATTTCAGCAGTACAGATTTTGGCTGAATCTTGGACGCAAATGAAGGAACAGTTGTGTTTTTTCGGTGTTCCTCAGTTTGGCCAATCCCGGAGGTGTTTGCTTCGAGCTTTCAAACAGCACTTTTTCACTTTAATGTATCTGTCATTTCGGATGAGGAACTGCTTTGTCCTTTCCTGAAAAGATTGGGGGAAGAAAGGTTTTTTTTTCTCTTTCTAGACTTTCCGGGTTCAGCAAAAGAAGGCTCCGCAACAGAATCGTCAGAGTCAGACGTCCAAAACTCGTACAAATTTGAAGAAACCAGTTTTGTAGTTGCCTACTTGAGCTTTTCTAAGGAAGTGCGCTCTCTCAGAGACCGCTTGACTTGGTCTTGGCGCTGTTTGTACGTGGGACAGCTCTTGCGTAGTTTGCCCACAATAGAAGCGTCATCTGCATGTTGCTCTCCGCATTCGATGCAGTTCATCATCCGCGACACAAACAAGCGCACGGGTAGACGCACCTTGTCCACGAGTACACAGCTTGGCAGTGCACACCCGACGAAAGTCACCCGAAACGAGTCTGATTGGGTGTAAGTATTTACATTTTTGTCCAGCGATATTAAACGCAATTGCTTGCAATCCAGTATCTGAACCGGCTGAAGGCTAGAATCCTTAAAACGGCCGGTTCCAGCTTTCAGCAGGTCCTCGACAGTCAAACTCGAGTCGGTAACCACACCATTGCTCACCGATGCGTGAGCTGGTTTGTACACGTGGTACTCCAGTACGAAAAGATCACAAATAGCCACCTAGTTTGCTTGTTTGAGACTTGAAATTAAAACACGCAGTTTATTTGGGCGGACTTTGGCAATTTTGGTCTCGACTGAGAACCGTGCCTGATCCTTACAAATCTGCATTGTATTCAATGCCTTTACTTTGGGCCGGGAATATACAGCCGAGATTTCGTTTCGTAAAGTCAGATAACTTAGAAACGGAGCAGGCAACAACGATCCTGTCTCCTCTGAGGCTATATTCCAACCGATCTATTCGAAGTTATCTAACTTTCAAGTTTCTTCATTGAATGCTGAGAAAATTTTCTAGTAGAGTGGAGTGCTTCAAACATCAACATCAACATCCACATACGTTAAAAACAGTACTAATTTTGAACATTTTTGCTCACAAAATGTATTTCTTTTACATTTATTCAGATATGTAAAAGCTCTGGTAGAATTTTTTTCAGCTTTTAAACGAAACCAATAGAATTGCCCTAAGTGCTATACATTTGAAGTTAGAGCCACTTTATGGAAGAGTATTCGAGAAACTTGAAAGTTAAATAACTTCGAATAGACTCCGGTTAGGGCATATGCATAGAGGAGTTTTTTCATTAAATATGCTTCTCTATCAGCCCCTGAAATACTCTCAACAAGGAACCAATCACCCTGTATACCAAATTCATGGAAGATGAAATAGCTTCATACTCCTTTTCTCACCCTGAAGTTTTGATTTTCACTTTTTATCCAAAAATAATCTGCTGCAGAAATACGCCCAATCATCGTTGAAAGTTATGGTAAGTTACCACGAAAAAGCACAAACTTTGCATCGACCATTGTTGAGGGCCAAGTGTTGTATACCAATCGACTCAGTTCAACTAAACGAACACTGGCTGCATATATGTGTATGTGCGTATGTACGTGTGTAGGTGTAAATATGTTGTTTATCTGTGTGGTATATCAAAATCGAACAAAGAAAAAATCCCATCCTTCTTACAGAACGCATTATCCGGTTTTGGTGTAGACAAGTGCAAATGGAAGCTCCAAAGCTCTTTAAAAATCAAACTGAGCGAGTTTTTTTATCAGTTGCTTGAATGTTTGAATATTTAAATCAGAATGTTTAAGCATAAGATATTTTACATTTCCGATCATTTCTCTCTCTATCTTTCTTTTTTTCTATCTCCCTTTTTCTCTTTTTCTCTCGCTCTCTCTTTTTTCAACCGCCATGTATTTCTCAAGAGAAACTAAAAGTGAAAGACATCTGTGCAGTGTTTTATACTCTGTGTGTTGCCTTCTAACTGGTGTAAATTAATGAACCTTTTGTTTTAATAGCTCAAAAAAATCGTTTAAAATCTGTGCACGTGGTATGTTCTGAACTAAAATTTCTTGAGAGCAAGTTTGTAGAACTTTGCTGCAATTCGTAGGAAATATTCGATGCTAATTAATATTCTACAATCATTATGTTTTTTTTTCTCTAGATTTTGTGGTTTTTGAAAACGAAGCCATTGTGGTATTTAGGCTTGGATTATGAGGAACTATATCACTAGTATTGCAATGAACTGACAAACATATCTGCTGTTCTAGAATTAAATATGCATCGTTGTTATCTTTATTGTTTCTGGGCGTTCGATTATGTCAAAAATTCATAAATTGTTTCTATCCTAAAAAAAAGCAAAGCCTTGGTGCTACATTCCGATTCGGAACTCGACCTTCTGTTTATTATACACAGACTTCGCAGCCAACTGTTGAGGGTACAGGACAATTGCGGGGCCAGCGCTACGATCCTACTAACACTAACAGTCTCTACCGAGCCGAGACTCGAACCTACGACAACTGGCTTGTTAGGCCAGCATCGTACCTCGAGACCAGCTGGGAGGGTGTTGTTTCTACCCTAGAAAGCTTAGAAAAATGGTTTGAGGTCGAAAAAATATGACCCAGACTCGAGTAATGATATTCACAATATTTGTGAAAACAGGTTTGATTCAATAATCGTATCTGGTTAATCCTTTGGAAAAGTATCTCTTAAATTCAATTTTAAACGATGTATGGTTTACTGGCATAATAAGTTTATGTGAGTTATAGTTAGTATAACAAAGGTTTTTGCACTGCTAGGTGGATTAGTTCAGGTTTTCTTTACAATTTATAGACATATAATGTCCGAAACATACTAATAGATGATTTTTGAAGAAAATAAACCAAGGTATCCAGAGAAAATATAATTTTTAACCAGAAGCGTTGTCAGATAGATTTTTTTCGTATTTTAAAACTTAATTTGCATATATAGCAGCTATAAAATAAATTTAATTTTAATTTTAATGATTTAATCGTGTTGCTAGAAACACATATTACCTCGAGGTAATATGAACCGATCTCGAAATATACCAAGTGGTATAGACATTTCGTATGGAGCGACCCATATATACTCCACCCGTTTTATTCTCCGGACATCATTTTATCCAGAATTAATGTACAACTAGAAATGTTTCCTCTGGTGTCAAACTGACATTACGTATGATTTTAGAATTGTTACGCATAAGACTTTACTATGATATAGCTTGTACGAGTACGATTATCCGGGGTCAAATATCTAGAGTATTTTTTTTTCTTTAATTTGAGATTGTGTTGACATTTGCGATATATCAATTCTGTCTAGAAATACCCACTTCCTTTGAATATTTTGCATTATATGCCGCTAAGTTAACTGAATGTAGCATACTGACAGGTGGCACGACTGGTTCATCTCATTATGATTGGTGTTCTTATTTTCTAACAATTACTTGATCGCTTCAGATTAAATCTTGATGACCTTCTTTAATCCGTCACTTATCTAGTAGGCTTCAGTAAGACCGCAACACTGAAATCGTCACAAATACAATACAGGTGGAAAGGGTAAAGGGCAGTGTGGATAGTTTCTAAAAACTTCATGAACCTCATGAACTTCATGATGAGGTTCATGAAGATTCGGACGAAGTGCTATATCTTTTGAATAAAATCAGCTGCATTTAAATTCAAGATAAATTCATTGAAAACCGCTATTCGATTCATCATTATAGATGACAAATAACGACATACAGTAATTCCGGTAATTGTTTTTTAAATGTTTATTTCGGCTCATTTCTCGAGTACAATAATTTCTTATTAGTAAACTAACTGTTTTTGACAAGTGGAACTAGGAAAATAAAAATAGATTGACGGTTCGATTGTGAAGTGAAATATTTTTCAAAATTTGGAATAATCGAGTCCAAGCTGTAGTTAATTTAATGCGAATGTTTATTTCAATTTTTTTTTTTAAATTTTTGAAGTACACACATTTTATTTTATTTAACTACCGAATACATCATGCTGAAATGTTACTGCTTAGAAAAACGTTGAATTTATTAGGCTTATCTGGAGGCATGCTTTTTCTCGCTCATAACTGCACAGATTTTTCTCACTAGCACTCTTTTCTTGGTTCTTGGTCTTGTTCTTTTTTGCAAGACTCATCCTTTTTTCAGTAAATTCAGATAAGATTGTTTGTAAGTACGAGAGTATAGCTGCTTTGTAAATAATATGGGATTTCATATCAACTTGATGAGGATCAAAAAAATCAAAGACCATTTGAGCCTATCCACCACAAAAAAATCTAGTGCTAACTAGTGCTAGTGAATAATAGTCACTGATTGTATTAATGCCACAGAGAAAAAAAAACTCGCATGCACTCTAATTACATCATGAGTAGTTTTAGCTTTCATTTTTTTTCCGGAGAAAAAAATCATCGTTTACATAACGGTCGGGTTCTTGCATTATCAAGCAGTAACAATCAAACAGTTTTTGCTGGCAAAAAAAGCTACTATTACATTCCAAACTTATCCTTACAAGCCGAAAAACTCCTATTAACGTGAGAACGGACAGGCAAGTCCTTCCGAGGAAACGTCGAAAGCAGCTTGCATGTAATCGTAAAACTATTTCCTGCCCTTTCCATCCACCCCCTCAGGAGCCACGATTTCTTTCTTTTATCCACCGCCAAAACTTCATCAGAATCACAAACTGGCAGCAAAAAAAAAAAGAAGCACAAGTGCAACCAGCAACATCGCCTGCCACCCTCACAGCATACGTGCACGCTGCCGTTAAGTCGTCGCGGCTGTGAGCAGCGAAACGTTTTTCCCCCCAATGAAAATCGCATGCTAAAATTCTATATTATAAACAATTTTAATTTGTATACATTATCATATTTTTGCTATATTAAAACCTTTCTTCCGCGCTTCCGGCGGTCCATCACACGAACACACACACTCACACTCCCCGCCGATGTAATCAGGCCGGAAAAATCGCAATTCTTCTTCCCACGATGGACGTTTATTTTTCCGCTCGTTCACATTAAACTAATGATAATTTTCTTTCCGTTTACGTTAGAGACCACTTCGCTAGTCAGTCACCAACTCCGTTCGCTTTTTTGTCAGCGAATAGTTCGGGGCGTCTGGATTAAAGCGAATTATTCTACCGAACAGATGGGTTTATTTTTCAGTGGAAAAATAAAGGCGAGATACGCTGATGATGAAGAGATCATTGTCCGCTAATTGGCCGGGGCAGCTTTTTTTCGCCTTCGTTGTTGTTGTTGTTGTTATTTCACACACTGAAGCTGCGATTATTACGCAAATCAAATCCTTCCATTGAACCGTTTGATAAATTGATTAAAACTAATGATTTGAGTTATTTGCTGAAATAAATTATGCAATAATCACCCCTGAGCGGAGCACGTGCCGGGTTTTGTACCGCGTTTTTTTTTCGCTGCATATGTGTCGCTTAACGCCATTTAAAATCCATCAATAATTTATACATTTTGTTTTGTACAATTTTGTCCCTTCTTGAATTTTTTTTCGTTGTTGCAATGTTGCCTTTCTGCTCTTATGTTGGTCAATTTTTCTATAGAGGTGTATCACAATTTTCGATTAGTTTCTTTCTCCCTAATTACGTCAATGCTGGTAAGTCAAAAGCTTCGTTGCGATGGAACCTGGGAACAGTTTTGTTTGCGGCAATCCACGTACGTTTGTTCTATGCCAAAATAATCAAGGGTGCAATATTTATATTCGTGAGAGCGTCGCGTATTCATATTTATTTGGCTTTAATTTGAAATTATACACCATATCATTACTTTAATTATAAAATAATTAAATTGTGACTGAATTACCCTCATTATTGGAATCGTCGGATAGGGCTGGAGAGCTACCAGCGAGGAAGCAGCGGGGAACGGGTTAAATGAAAGCGCAAATCTTTTCGAGAACGTGTTTCAGTTGACGATGCAGTTGTGGGTGGAAGGGTGCTATGTGTTAAATGGAGTCGTCAACTCGAATCATTCTGGTCGGGAAAGCTACAATAGTGGAGAAGAAGGATGGCTGGCAGCCGGGAACAACTGGGTACAATTGTAAAATTTTCAGCTGGCAATTCGTGAGCGACGAAAATCCAGCAATTGCCAAGCGGCCGGTGCGGAATCCGCCGGGTATGTACGACAGCTCAGAGATAAAGGTCGCATTTTCCCGTGGCTCAGATTTCAATTTAAATTTATGAATTGTTTTATTTGGCCCGCGGCCGTGGCGTTGGTTTTGTATCAGATAAGAGCATTTCGGTGCAATTTGTGCAATGACGTAACACCTTTAAGACTTTAATCGGGGGGGCTTTATGGGATGGTTTTGCATTTTGGGTGGACTGTGCAGACATATATCTAATCTATTAATGTAATTGTTTCGACTTTTTTTTCACTTGATTAAGCAGAAGTTCATTACCAGTTAGATGAATTTTGAGTAACGCTATAGGCGCTTTGTGAAAGCTTTTTGGTCAATTTTTTATATGAATATAAGTTATATAATTTGACCAGCGCGGAAGGTTACGTCAGATGTCAAACGTTAAAAACTCCTCAATTGTAAGATCGATTGCACTCATCTATATGTCATTGGACAGATAAAATGTGTAACAACTCTATGATATGTTTGTTTCGTCAGAATTTTAATCGAAAAGCCACGTTCATTTGCTGACCGATTTATCGAAAAACTTTTCAGCAAAACTCGTTACTGTTCTAGGTCAGTTCGATTATCAGCCGCCACGCGCGGAATCGTGCACGCACCTGTCCGGAACTGGTCTATCGACAAGGCAACTCATTCTGCCGAAAAATCACCCGCCAGTGACGGCGTGTAGGTATAGACAGCTTTTAGGTCTACACAATTCCAAGAATGTATCGCATTGTGTTTATTTGTCAGAAATGTAGACCGTCAATATGCAGAGCAGCAGCTCCGTACGTACATTTTAGTCTTTTCGCGCACGCATCTGCCCCATAAATAATGTCGATCAAATTTAGACATTCAATAAAATCTAGTATTTAATACTTTTTTTCTGCTAAAACGAAAACGTCCGTACTGGCGTCGGTGCCGAGCCGACGCATCGAGCTGCGAAAATATAGTTTTGCAGAGGAATGTCATTCCGACAAACGTCAAACGCACAGCAAATCCATCAAAGCCGAACAGAAATTCGATTTCAGATACGTGGTTCCTCCTCCTCTACGGTATTTTTGCCGAGCAGTGATCTGGTCCGAATACCTTTGAGAGAGGGGTGAAATCTATTATTATACCGGCATATTTGGATGGCAGAGCAGCAGACCACCGCAATGCCTTCCGTTTTACCTTCCGCGGCACAGCCCAAAATACACATATATTTAGATAATTTTTCATTTGATGCAAATCAAATACATTCGCAGCTCAACCCTCCTTTCGCCGAGAGTCCATCACCAGCGTCTTGGCCAGGAAATCGCCTTTGAAAAAGGTGTTGATTGCAGTCCTGCTGGTCGTTCGTCATTGTTGGGAACGGAAAACCTAGCAGCACCCTGGCCAACCCTGGGTACCGCGCTAAAAAATGGCAAAATTTATGATTTATATTTATATGCCATAATTTGAAGTTCCGCTTTGTATTTTAAATCGCCGAACCGATCCGGCACGTGTGCTTTGAGCACACGGCCGGCTACCCGTCAAACGAGCGGCGAGGACAATAAAATCCCGAAAGCGGGAAGGCAAATTTGCTCAACTAGAAACCATAGGTACTAGGAGCGCTAGTCCTATTCCCCGTTGACCCCAGCGTTGATGGTATCACAATAGCCTGTGAAAAGTGTTTCGGTGATTTATATGAAATATATTCTAAACAAAATATTTTTTTTTGTGTGTGCTGCTTCTGGCCCTGGTCTGTCCTGGCTGGCTGGCTGACCGGCTCGGTAGAGCAAGAAGATTCGGGATACAATACGAGAAAGATTTTGCCACGCCATTCCTGTTCGAGAACCGATTGAGTATTTTTAGCAAAAGCTGAAAATGTGAAACGAATGGGCCCGCTCCGGTATGAGGCTTCCGTGACAGCTGAAGAAACGAACACCTTGACGCTATCAGAGGCAGATAAATTGGCCCCTGGAGATCATTTAAAATAGATTTATCATAATTCATTTTTCATAAAATGTGCACCAGGGACGACAGATGACAGAGCAGACGGTAGTGTCAAGTCATAACTAGAGATGGTATGCGAAACGGACGATTAATCTTTTGATTTGTCTGGATCTGTATAAAACAATGTTGAACAAATAATAAGGCTGCGTCATAAATCATCAGCGTCATTTAGTCATAAATATTTTGGCACTTCTCTTTGAAAATCTGTGTAAATTTGAAAATATATATGTTTTCTCCAATATTTATATCAAGTCTTAACCTAAAATTAGTGGTTAAAAAATTTGCAAAAAAAAAACAAGAATGTATTTCATCGTACATTTTTCAACGATTGAAAGCTGTTTCTTTGGTTAGGCGATTAATGTTTATGTTTTAGATTTCTTGCGCTCACAAATCACTGCCACTTCTTTCAAAATCAACTTTTGCTTGAATGTTGATGACGATTGTTGTTAACAATTTTGTAACATTCCGTAGAAAGTGAGAGAAACAGTTTGCAAATCGACATAAACTAATATATGTTGACTTTTGTATTCAAGAAAGGTAGGAGGAAGTGGCCGTTCGTGTCCCACTATCTGCCAGCATAACAATTTGTTACCGAATGCAGGCTCGGCCAGTCACCTGCTACTGCTGCCGCTACTACTGTTGCCACTAAGTTGGGACCGTCCATCCCACCATCCACTAGTAAAATGATTGGTTTGATTTTTTAAAGTTTAAATATCCTTCATTTTACTTATGGTGTTTTTTTTATACATTTGATTTTTCAATTGTGTGAGATATCCAACTTTAGCATTTTCACCTCTGATTTATGAATGTGCTAATAAGTGTTAACATTTTTTTACTTTCGTGTGTGATTCACATTACACGCAAAATTTAAATTATTAAAAAATACTAGCTATACTTATGAATACAGCCCACGAATGAGCATCGCACTAGAGTTTAGTGCATAGTTTTTAGTGTTTTCAGCGTGTGCAGCGGTTATTATTTCCTATAGATTAGAGATTCAACATTTTCTGGATTCAGTCGTTAAACAAAGAAATTAAGTAAAAAAATCAACACCTAACTGAATACACATGTATTTTTCAAAGCTTAACAAATCCAGTTTATTTTATATAAATTTTAGAGCAATGATAAATTTTACAATAAAAAGTAAAAAATAAGGCCGCGTAACAAAAATAGATTTAGTCGACGGCTCAGGGGTTCAAAATTTTAAGTTTTTCCGAAATTTGTTTTATATAAAACAATGATGACTTACAAAAGGTTTAATCGACTCTGCAAGCTCACTTGATGGAATCTCTGATTTATTCGCCAAACATTTCTCGAATGTTTTCAAGACAAATTGAATAGTCTGTCTAATATACAGTTTTCTTACAACGATGTTTTGGAAGTTATAAAAGTTAAGGACGAAAAAAAATAAAAATATCGATGCAATAGCATCAAGACTGCCGAGTTGACAGAATTTGCGTTAACGTCCTTCACGTTTGATTATTGTGAATCTAAGAAATAAATCAGTCCAGTTTGGGCCTTCAGCTCACGAACATGTAGCTTTAATTTAATTAAAAAACGTACCGAATAGACCGGGATTTTAACTTATATGGGTCATTCCAGACGAAGTGTACATGCCACTTGGACACGAACTTCAAAGATTACGCTTAAAGCTGGGGGAATTATTCATCCACTGTCTCTTTGGAAAAATTTCAATTTTAGTGCCGATTGGAATACCCCCCGCTCTGTAGGACCCCCCTATTTATTGCAATTTTTGTTAAAACCTCTTTTTCTTTTTCTTACAATTCAAACACGTAAGATGTACGAAAAATACTGATAGATGGTTTTTGAAGAGCATAAACCAAGGAATCTAGAAAAATATAACTTTTAATCGGAAGTGTTGCCAGATAAATTATTTTTGTATTTGAAAACTTAAGCTACATTTTTCGGCAAATGCCAGCCATTTTTATTTTAAATTTGATAATTTCATCGTGTTCCTTGGAAAATTTCACGTAAAAACAACTATCATCTCGAAGTCAAATTATTTACGAAATTTAAAACTATTTTCGTAAAAATGCTATATCTCGAGTTTGGATCATATTACCACGGGGTTATAAATGTTTCTTACGTAAAATTTTCCGAGAATTACGATGAAACCATCAAATTTAAGATAGAATTAGCTGAATTTGCCGAGAAATGAAAATTCAGTTTTAAAATCCGAAAATAATCTATCTGGCAACACTTCAGGTCAAAAACAATATTTTTTCTGGATTCCTTGGTTTATTTTGTTCAAAGTTCACCTATAACTATTTTTCGGGTGTCTTACGTCCATAAATTGTAGAAAAATTAATTACGAAATTTACAACTATTTTCGTAAAATTGTTATATCTCGAGATTGGCCCATATTACCTTGAGATGATAGCTGTTTTTTATGTGAAATTTTTCAAGGAACACGATGAAATTATCAAATTTAAAATAAAAATGGCTGGCATTTGCCGAAAACAAAAGTTATATTTATTCTGGATTCCTTGGTGTATGTTTTTCAAACATCATCTACCAGTATTTTTCGGACATCTTACGTCTATGAATTGTAAGAAAAAGAAAGAAGACATTTTGAACAAAAAATGCGTGACTTTGCAATGAACAGGGGGTATTCCAATCGACACCAAATTTGGGGTTTTTCCAAGGAGGCAGTAGATGAATAATTCTCCCAACTTTGAGCAAAACCTGTGATGGTCGTATCCAAGGTTGTGCTTTTTCGTGGTCAATTCGTATGGAATGACCTATATATTATCCCATGAACCAGACAATTGGCACAGTCAGAGTGCTATTTGATTAGCGAAAATTGAAAGACTTGGAGTTGTATCTCCTCATGCGGACTGGATGTAGTCTTATCTCACTGGACGATCTTTATCGGTGAAATTGAAAATTGCTGAGATACACAGTTTTGTATAAATTTATAAATTTCTGGAAGCAACCTAGGTCCATTGTTATTTTAGTTATTTTTCAACGATATTTGTTGATTAGGTTGATTTATGCAGATGATTCTAAATTTTAATCGGTAATAAGATCTGTTAGCTGACTGTTGTGAGCTACAGTGGTGCGTTGACCGTTTCTGCGACTTGTGTTACGAAAATCTTCTGACTATAAGTGTGACAAAATATTCCGTAATCTCATTCTCGCGGAAGAAAAATTCAATACAGGTCGGGCCCCGGAGTTCGATTGTTCGAAATTTTAGACTCAATTATCCGGAATATTTATTTTTTCCTGTTAGTTTTTATTATTCATCTTGAAATTCTCTGCATATTTGTTACCATTTCTGTCCTTTCCGGCATGTTTGAGGCATACCGTAGTTAAGTAAAACCAATCAGTGTTTAATTATTATTTTTTGCTTCTGGCTACGCGACTGACATTCAAGTAACACAAAGAAAGAAAAATAAGATTTGACGCTCGTTGACTGCACATTGTATGTAAAAGTATTCATTTTTGTGATCCGATGAAATCGAATCGATCGAGTGAAATTTTTTTGATAGTCTGGATAATTGAGTCCGATATGCTATTTGTAATTACACAATTGACGCTGAATCACTCAATCGTACATCTGTCGTAAAAAATCTCAATCTATTTTTAAAAATATTATATATTTTTTATTTCACTTTCTTTTTGCAATCTGGTTATTTTTTGTAATTTTCATAGAATTAAGGGTTTTAAAAAATGAGCTCTTTTAGATACAGGTCGGGATCGATTAGCCGTAGTATCGAAAAAATTTTCACTTCGGATAATCGAATTTCCCGGATAATCGAATCACAAAAAAAATCAAATTTGGGATCAACGAGCCCGAAATAAGGATATCTGTTTTGTTATTTCACTTCTTTAATGCAGTGGCATAGCCAAAAATTATTTCTGAGGAGAAAAACCGTCAAACCTTGAAAAGCAAAAAAAATAAACATCGATTATTTTTAATTATTTCAGACACGTCTCAAACATGACATGGTGACAAATATGCCAGGAGGAATAGTAAAGGTTTGGAAAAAAAATAAAAACTAACAGCAAAACAAAATATTCCGGATGATCGAGCCTAAAATTTCAGATAATCGAATCCCGGACAATTGAGTCAACACAGGTGTGGCCCTAAAGCTCAAACTAGAAAAAAAATGAAAGATTTCAAATTATTAGCCATTCCTGTGAATTTTGGTGCTCCCAGCCACTAACATTTTTTCAGAGACTTAAATGAGTTTTCTCGTAAAAATAACGTTGAAGCGACGAACCTGGCGGGCAATTACTTTGCGAACTCTCACGTTAGGTGACGCTTTTTGGTAATGGCTAGGGACACCAACGTTCACAGGAATGGTTGTAAAGCTACAATCTTTCTAGGGCAGTTTTTTCAAGCTTTAGAGCCACACTTTTTTTCGCTTTTTGACCAGTATAATCGAATCTCCGGATAATCGAGTGGACCGTTGCCGAAGACGTCAGACCAATCAAAAAAGCCGTTTTGGCTATAAAAACATTTGTAATCATCAATACCTTCCTACCTTAGCTTCTTAAAAATGAGTCGTAAAACCAATAGCACAAAATGACATCTTTCACCCAAAACTTTTAAAAGCGGACCCTTTTTTCGTGGAACTGCTCAATATTGCTTAAACCTTGAATGTAATGGTAAAGGGTTTTATGTAACCTTGTTAGCTATTGCCAAGACCTACATAATCGCATTGCGAGGTATGAATGTAACATTAGTAATTTTGGAGAACTAACATGCAACAGAAAACTGATTTCCTCCAAAAAAATGTATATCTTTTATTGATCAATTTTTACCGCAAATTTTAGCTTCAACATCGTCTGGTTTGTGTACCAAACAGACTTGGGTTTCTCCTCCGGGCGACCGAAGAGCAAGGTGTATTTTTCGCTTGCACTACACGGGAATCAAAGGATTCCGCGCGCGCGATTCATTTACGCTGCACCTGGACCTGACAAGCAACTGCTCACTCCTATGCATTCTGCACAGGAAAAACGAATCGTTTACACTTCAGCAAAAGAGAAAGCCGAAGTTTTACACCTAAAACCGAAATTTTGCTCCGCAAAGCCGAACGATGGCACGCAGCGTCCGTCATACAATTGCCATGGCTAGTGCGATTGATTTTTAAAGCCAGGGTATTTTTTCCCAGCATTCAAATAAATCTTCTAAGCATTTTTACTGCCTGACGAGCCGACAGTAGCAAAATGACTCCAGAGGTTTTCTGACCAAAGCGTATTGGACATAACATGTTGGTCGCAAATGCAACTGATGTAACGATAAATGTATATATGAAAAATGGGTACTGAACTTTAATTAGCCACTCTAGTTTTTAAGCTTTTTACAGCCTTTCGCAAACGATCGCAGCTTTTCTTTGCCAGTTCTTCACATCTTTTATTTTGTTCAAGATGTCCTTTTCTTGAATTCTCAGGTCAGTGTGACAACTTGGTGGTATGAATAAAAATATAGTGAGAGTAACGAAGGAATAAGCACGTATGGTCCACGTTGTTGGATGCTCATCCACTAAAACAATAGTGAATATTCCTAATTGCTACTTATTTCAAACAATTTTTTTTTCAATTTTTTTCTACTTATTCCAGCAGAAACCAGATAAATCCTGTTTCTAGGATGTCTTATAAAGGCTAGACGGATTAGAACTAAACCTAAAACTAAAACTAGCATGTTCTTTTTTGAATTACCGCATGGTTCGATTTGTTGTTTGATGAGCACTCCGTTGCTTTTCAAGAACCGTCAGGCGGGATCAGATTGTGAGGTTGTGACTTCTAACCCTTGACTTTTCAGCCATCTCTTCCTGGTCAGAAGACTATTTTTTCTTGGTTGAATATTGGAGGGAACTTTTTCAAAAAAGTTTGGTCTTGTGATCGCCATGAAATGGCTAACAAACAATGGGTTTGTATGGCACAATTTCACCACACTGGCACAATCTTACTCCGATTTACGGAAGCCATAAATCAGTATCGTTCATGTTCTGGGGTGGCATTGTGCAGTTCGATTCGAGCGATTTTCGATACTTTTGAGTACGTCACATACTTTCAGTTTTGCTTTAAGCTCAAAAGGAGTTATCATTGTCATTTGTCCTTCGGCTCATCTAACCCACAAAGTCGAAAAAAATACGAAAAACGAACCACAACGCCCACCAGCAATCATTTAGTTTTGTTCGAGTTGCTCGAAACGAAATGCGAAATGTCACCCCTGTTTCCTTGGTCCAGTATACCACAAACTGGAACATGGGTATCCAAAAGTAACGATCAGGTGCCTCGGAGTTCAGCACCACCAAAACGTTCATATTTTCATGATGGTTCAATCCACAAACGCATTGATTACTATCTGTGAGCCTGATTCGCAGTAGATGTGCGCCTAACCCGTATTGAAAGGACGAGGTCTGCCAGTTTGTAGGCGTACTCTGACGAGAAAATTGCAAAAGCTTATTGTAGGCAATTGTAGTTCTATCATAAATATCACCATTTGTTGCGCCCACCTAAACCAAAGTGTTCACCTTCTTATTAACCCGAATGGAACAATGAAAAGGGATCCACACTAAGGTAATCTAATAAGATTTATCGGATAAAACATTCTGATGTTCCTGTACGTGTACGGAGAGTGCTCTATTATTCTCATCGACGAAGAGCCAGAATAGAACAGAGACTGTTCGTAAAAATGAAATAATGGTCCGGGGGCATTTTTTGCGGTGTAAAATCTCTGTAATACTTCTGTTTTCTAGTCATTATGGCACGAAGATCAACTACTCAACACGTTTGACTGAACTTTTTTTTCAATATAAAGTAGACAAAGCATAGGTTATTAGTTTTCTCATTTGGTTTCATTCGTCTACACGGTGCACCCGCCGTGTACTCGAGAAATAACACACGCGCACCTCCGAACTAATGCGTGTTCACGGCGTGCGAAAAAAATTCTCTTCGCGCGAATCGAGTAGTCTGCTCCTCGTGCGAGTCGACTGGTACACCTGGTGCAGAGAAATGCCAAGTCTGGTACCAAATATACATCACATTATATACAATTGTTGCTTTGGAAATGTAACGATGATTTAAAATTTTTGATTTAGTTGTTTATATAACGACTGAAACGGTTAATTTAACGGGTTTATCGGCTTAATCAGTCCGTGTATACTAGCAAAAACGATTTGTTTTTTCTTATTCCGACATTCCGTGACCGGTCACCGAAACTGTCGGAAAAAGAAAAAACAAATCGTTTTTGCTAGTATACACGGACTGATTAAGCCGTTAAACCCGTTAAATTTTTGATTTATTGTATAAATCAAAGAAGAGTTGTGTACAGAACCAAGACCGCAAATCAACGTAGAACTAGGTAAGGCTGTTTTTTAAAGGGCGTTTTTTTTAACTTCACCATTTACTCGAGAAATAATGTGGTTGCAGTGAAAAGTTTCAGAATGGCATCTGGAGTCGTATTTTCCCTTGTGCTCTACCCAGTGAATGTGACGATAGAGGAAAAAAGACGGACGGCAGATTTTAACTGCCAGAATCCAGAATGCTCGAGTTGTTACAAAAGCAACTCAGAGTTTCTCCAGAAGAAGTGCCACCCCGGATGAACACATTCGATTCGCATAGATTCTCTAGGATTCCTCACATTGGATTCGTGAGCGTCCTTGAAAAGATTTTGAAACCGAGAGAAACAGGATACATAAAGCTGCTGAGTTGAATGGGTATGACAAAGACTTTGTAAACAAAATTCTCCGAAAACATCAACGGAAAAAACACAGGCTAAATTGCACAACACTAAAACCGGAAAAAGAAGAACAGCATAGAATCAGTCTTCCATTTTACCCAAAAATAACCAATCCCGTCCAATCCGTACTACAGAAACATGATTTCTATGCTGTTTACAAAAGTGAAAACACCTTGAAAGATCTGTTGTGCAATTCAAAAGACAAAGTACCCCCGGATGAAAAATCAGGTGTCTACCAAATCCCCTGCAAAAACTGCTCCGCGGTTTACATTGGCCAAACACGACGGAAATTCAAAGTGCGACTGCGAGAGCATAAGAATGCAGTTGACAACGATCGGGCTAATGAATCGAGCGTGGCAGCACACACCATATCCCAAAACCATGCCATCGACTGGGAAAATGCAAAATTATTAAAAAATGTACGAAAAACATCGAACCTAAACGCATGGGAATCAATGTACATCACCACCGCCGACAATCCATTAATGAATGAGGATGATCCCCCAATACTCTCTTCGCTCTTCCACCTGACGAAGCCGTAACAGTGGTGAAATTGTGATATATAGAAAACAACAACTACTATGCGCAACTAGTCGGACATCGTCCAGCTGATGGGCAAGATCGCTGCCCGAAACCGGTCGACTAAAAAGGTAAATCAAATTCCTTTTTTATGTTTTGTAAGAACAATAAGTGTTGTGTCCTGTCTCTCGTCGCGTTCCGTGAGTGTCCTTGAAAAGGATTCCTGAAAAAAGAATCCTCAGGAATGCCCTGTATATGGCTCTAGGATTCTTAAAATAAGAATCGTGAGTGGGAATCTTCCGGATCGTGTTTACGATTCCTTTCACGATTCCGTCACCGAGTTATAGGTATCCTGGATTTGGATTCTCTGCGTGTTAGTAAGGGACGGCCGTTACTGCTGCAACTGCCGCTATCTGCTGCTGCTGAATTATATCCGAAGGTCTCACCATTCGAAGGTAAAATGATTTGTTTGAGCAGAAGCAGGCCCCAAGAGATTCTAAGAGGCCTCGTCCGTTTTGGAGCTGGCTCCTCTTTTTTGGTAGGTTTTGTTTACTCCGCATTTCATTTCTAGCGCAAAACGAGAAAATGTTAAATCTTTAATCATATATTTGTCTTGTCCTCAAAAGAATTATTTGTTGTTCAATAACTCGAATTTGATGCCGATCGCATATCTGTGCTGCCCCGATAGTGGGGGTTAAGGCACTTTGACAACACAGTGGAAAACTGTTTTCAGACTGAAAATTAGATGGCCATCAGATTTCGATTGCAAGGATCCAGAATTCTCGTGTTGTTGCCTCCAGCTTCGGCGGAAGAAGTGGCTGTCCGTATCCCGATATAATGATTTGCTTAAGCTGAAAGCAGAATCGACAAGTCTGTTACCTAGTTGCTACTAGCTATTACTATATTGGGACCGTCCTTCCCACCATCCACTAGTGAAATGATTAGTTTGAGCGAAAGCGGACTAGTATATAGCCCAAAAAATTCTTCCCGGTTAACTAGGTATAATATTCGGTCCACCGTGAGGAAGAAAGCAAGCATTGAGCGACGTACCAGCGCACACTGGGAAAAAATGAACCCAAACTCCCACTATTTAGAAGCCGCTGGGCTGCCAACCTGAAATCATCATTTCTTATATAAAATTGGTCAATAAATCGATTGGTGCTATTTTCATTCTGTGCATGGCACAGGAAAGGGTCTTCATTTCCAAAAATACGCAAGAATAGAGTGAAAAGGGGCAAAATAGACCATTTCCCGTGCTCTGCACAAAATGAAACCATCACCAATCGATTTGTTGGTCAATTTTACATAAGAAATGCAATATTTCAGGTTGCCAGTCTAGCGGCGATTATATCAGTGGAAAAATCGAAACCCTCATTTTCACTAAATAATCGCCGCTGGGCTGACAACCTGAAATAAAGCATTTCTTATGTAAAATTGGTCAACAAATCGATTGGTGATGGTTTCATTTTGTGCAGAGCACGGGAAATGGTCCATTTTGCCCATTTTCACCCTATTTTTGCGTATTTTTGGAAATATAGACCCTTTTCCGTGCCCTGCACAGAATGAAAATAGCACCAATCGATTTATTGACCAATTTTACATAAGAAATGGTATTTTTCAGGTTGCCAGCCCAGCGGCTTCTAATTAGTGAGAATTTTGGTTCATTTTTTTCCCAGTGTGCAGCGGTCGAAATCTGCGCTTCAACAAGTCTTCAATAGTTCGTATAATCAAATTACAATTTTCTGCATGTGAGTGAATATGTAAATGATGTTCCAATCATGAGCAAAAGAAATTCCTTCTAAACTAACCGACTCATAACCATTTGAAATCGGACATATTTTTCTCTACGTTTTTAAATTTTCATTTCACACCCCTATGTAGCGAAACTTCCTGCGAGACGTAGTTCTACGTCAAAACAATTCGAATACTTTTGTTGCTTAAAGGCTTTCCTGAGAAGGTTTTTTTTAACAATCTTTGAATGGTAAAATTGATATCTTTCTTATAGCTGTAAATTAGTATCATTTATGTTAAGTACATCTGTCCCAGGATATCACAAGCTGAGACAAAATGTGATATGGATTTTTTTTTTTAATTCATTAAGCAGACAGTATGTGAAGTAGAGAAAATGAAAAATAAGCGAACTGGAAATATGATACAGATTGGGAAAGATATATCGCATCCCGACGGGTCTTAAACCCGCAATCTCCCTGTCTCCGGCATGGTGTTTTTTTAAATTTTCCAAGTGGCCCTTCAAGGTAGGATTCCCTTCTAATCTAATCACTACATTTTCTCGGTAACGTTTGAGTTGATGATTACATTTGAAAGATTTATTTCTTAGATTACTTTTCGCGAAGCAATTTTTTATTAGTTCAAAAGATGTGTTAAGGTCTATTTTATGGTATGTAACCTATAAGCTAAGTCTTTGATCTGAAATAAAAATTTCAGCAAATTAATGCACTCAAAAACATTTTTAAGTACAAGTAAATATATACCAATCATTCTAGCTCTTCACTAATGAACAGTTTCTTTTTCAATATTCGAAAAAACTGCTCTTTATCTTCTATACTTTTACTGTTATACCTGTTAAGTGCGTAGTTGGTAATTGAGTTCTTTCTGTTTTTTTTTTTTTTTTTTTTTTTTTTTTTAAATAGGGTCATTCCATCTCAAGTTTCTTAAGAATGCTGTAACTCGAGTTTTTCTCATAATACCTCTACGAAATAGGTGTTTCTAGAGTGAAAATTTCTCAGCAACTTGACTTGATGAATTATCTAATTTGAAATCAAAATATACCTCAGAAACCTCAGAAACACGATGAAATTGTTTAATTTAAAATCAAAATATACTCATTCGCCGAAAAATGCAATTTCATTTTTCAAATGCAAAAACAACATATCTGGCAACACTGGCGCTCAAAATTGATTTTTTTGTGGAAACCTCAACTATTTTTCTTCAACATTCATGCATGCTTTGAAGCTATGATTAAAAGAAAACAAGACTTGTCGCCGAAAAATTGCACTTCTTTTTTTCAAAAAAGGGGAGGGTCTTACGAGGCGGGGGATGAACCGATCGGCACCAAAATTGGGATTTTTGCATAATGATCTTATATTAGTCATTCCACAAAATTTGAGCCAAATCTGAGGAGGTCGGTGACACGTTTGTCTCTTTTTTTTTGCACACTTGAGATGGAATGACCCACATGCAACTCTTTTTTGAAAAAGCTCTGAAAGCCCGAAGCAAGCTGTTCCTGCGTTTAGCAGAAATCCTCATTAAGCAATTCTTCCAACTCAATTGCCAATAGGGTTTGCAATATTCCCGGGAATCGATTTCCCGGGAAACGGGAATAAAAAATCGCATTTCCCGGGAATTCCCGGGAACCGGGAACTGACAAATTTTTTAGCAAAATGAGATTTTTAATGGAGTTGATCAGTAAAAAGTAACTAAAAATTGTTTGAATTTCATTCTCAATTCGCATGAAAAACAAATGAAATACAAAACATATTCAAGTTAACACCAAAAATCCGTGATCGATTTTTGTAGCAATTTTTGCAGGAGAGGAAAATTAAAGGGTTTCATGTCGTCAAACAATCGCTTCAGATCCGCTGACAATTTTCCGTTAAGCTCCAAAACTTTATTTCCTTCTGTAAAACTTTGCTCAAGTCTGCTGAATCACCGCTGATGTTCGATTTCTAGAATACTTTGAAATCGCCGATTTCAGCTTTCGCTACACCTAATTGAAAACTGGTGTCCAATTCTTTCAGTTTGTTGAAGAGAAAACTAAGTGTTAGGCAGGCATTGGACGCGGAAAATATTTGCTATATTCGGTACGGACTTTTTTAGCAAAATGTTTTTTTTACACTACAGTAATTATTTACTGTTTACTTGAGCGGTGGCAAACCTATTCGCTATTTTTTTTTCTCATTTAAATATATTTGCTATGCTATTGTGATTTTTTAAATAAACTGCGTTTTAAATCTAGTTTCCATTGACAGGACAACATTTCAAACCCTTTTGGAGTTTATATCATTATTAATTAGAACGTAAGTTTAGGAGGAAGAATTTTGGTTAATTAGCTACGTTATTTCGTTATTTCGCCGTTCGGAGGTTTTTCTGTGACCGAGGCAAACCAGAAGGAAATGATAGAATACTAAATAATCAGTTCAATACGAGTCAAAATAAGTCAGTCTTAGAGCATTTGAAGGCTTACTAATTAACATGCAAGGATGACTTTTACGTTGAAATACAATAATGACTTTAAGTTTTATAAAATGATTTATTTCAGGCCGCACCAGTTTGACGTATTTAATTTTATTGCAATATTGCATAAGAAACTATAGTGAATCATACAAAAATTTTCGCGAAATTCGGGAATCCCGGGATCCCGGGAATCAATATTTTTGTTCCCGGGATCCGGGAATCCCGGGAAAAGCTATTTCCCGGGAAATCGTTCCCGGGATTGCAAACCCTAATTGCCAACTTCGAAATCAACTCTCGATGCGCTTCAGTCGCCGTTTTCTTTGAATGAAATAAGAAATGTAACACTTCCTGCAAATGACGATTATCACGCATATAAAAGTATATAACGTCACAATAAAATCAGCGATTCGTTTAGCATAATTAGCTTGATTAATCACGTTTAAGATATGTCAAAATAGACTGGTGAGAACTTGGTTGCACACCTTATATTTAAAAAAATTCATTTATGATTATATTTTACCTAAAGATTATTTTTGATTCAAGGCTTAGTTTTGTATAAAACCGTCCAAACTATGTTTTTGTATATATTGGAATTTTCTCGGCTACGATTGACCAGATTTGAATGTATTTTAATTACATTTGTTAATTATTTTTTGCTGAAAGCAGTTACTCTTGGCAATCAGTAATGCGTTTGAAGTATCTAATGCAACACGTTTTTCAAGAAACCTTCGCGACATTTCAGGAAGAAAATTACAACCGCGATTATTTTGTAGTTTTCCCGGATTCCCAAAGAATATTGTTGTCAACCAGGTGCAGCATATTTTGCAGAGTTCGCAATAAATCCCTCGAAATGTCCTTGATTAGATGAAATTACATCAGCATTTCTGAAAATTTTTACGAAGGAATTAACTTCTCTTTTGTTTTGACTATCCAATGTGTATTTGTTCAATATCCATTTTTTTTCAAAAATATATAATTGCTCATTTTTGTTGCCTATTTACAAATTTGTAACAAGCAACACATTATTAAATTATATTTATTGAAAAGCAACCCCGTTCAAATTAACTCAGGTGTCCCCCAAGGCCCTAATTTGAGACCACTTATTTTTATACTGTACGTAAACGACATTTCCTTTATCCTCAAAAATAAAAAAAAATAATTAAGAATAAGGAAGAAAAAATCAAAATATTCCAGAATGAAACTCATACATCAATCATCGGATTCGATGTACGAAAACGTATATCCTATTTTTAGGGACTATTGTCTGGTGGCTTCTAATTAAAATTTCTGTATGAAACAAGTAAGTTCATTTTACAGTGATATACATAATGGCATACACTAGACCTGCACTGACATTTTCTTAAAATCGAAACAATGTTTTTACCGGAAACTGTCAATGACCTTTTATGTTTTTCCGTTCCTGAATATTTTTTTATACGGAAGTTCTGAAAAGGGGCACCAGTTTTTCATTTACTTTTGAAATCGTTTCAAATAATTGCGCTATCGCTAGGTAAATTAGGTTATGACTTTAACAACTGAATATTAAAGTTTTATACGTGTTGTCAAACAACATTTTCATCGTAATCAACTGAAAATTAAACACGACTTTGGTCCTATTTGGAAAAGTTCTGAGCTTAAAATACTTCCACTCAATCATGCGAGAAAGCTTTCGCTCTTCGTAGCGAAATAAATTTATCTCCCAGCTCCAATCCAAGAGGCACAAAATCCCATTTTTATGCTTGATCAATCGCAAAAACTATCGTTTCGCGAGGAATCCCCGAGTCAACTAGCAGCTCGAATTCGAATTGCCGGTCGGGAAGCGTGCGCAGGGAGGATTGACGCTGTCTCGGAGTGTATCGCCGTAACATAACCTATCTCGTTCGTATAATTTTCTCCATCGGGAGAATAAATCGCTAATTTAAGCTAAATTATGTATATCGCCCGGCAATTTATGACATTAAGATTGTTCCCGCCCGGTAGCGTTTCGTGCTTTCCCATGCCTGCAGTCGGTCCTACGGTGAATCCAGCTCTGTCTATCGCACCGCGAACCCGCGCTCAGACGCAACTTTGGTTCTAGGCTTTTACGATCCACTTCAATTACTTTGCAGGCACTTTTTTGTGTTCGTCGGGTGGACATTTTTCTTTGGCGGGCTTTTTTTATTGCCATACGCAGCACCTCATACCGGAAAGTACAAGAAAGCCAACGAAAGGATCATCATTTCGGGGCTGCTTCTGTTCAAGGGGAATCGTTTCTAGCGGTCGTTCATCTAGTGGCAGTAGTAGTTCTCTAAAGGTCACCATTGTTGGACTTCAAGCGGATTTACGACCGAACTAGGCATAAATCATCACCAATAAATTATAATTTCTTACATTCAGAGCAGCCATCTGTAATTCAGTGAAAACCGTCGCCGAAATATAAAGGAAAGCCCACAAAGTTCGGGTCATTTTGTTGAGGTAACCGAGCAGAGGCCACATAGGGAAGCGTAACCGGGATGGGTAATCAGATAGTGGTATAATTGATTTGCTTTATTGAGTCTAATTAGTGCAAGCAATAATAAAACCTGCAACAGAGGCTCGTTTAGGAATTGAGCCATGCTTGATTTAGAAGTTTTATGTTTTGGAGATGAATATTCGTTAGACAGAAGTAAAATTAAATTTAGCGATCATCATGTGCTGTTTGCTTTCTTCGTTTTTTTTTGTGGTAAATTTTCACCATTGAACATTCATCAATGTCTGTCTCGTTGATCCGCCAAATTAGTCCTGCATATAAAGAAGTCGTAAAATTTCCACGAGCGAATTGCGGGAGGTGTGCTGGCGATGGGATCTTGTAATCGTAGCGTAACGGCAATTTCACAGGACAGGAAGGAACCGAACAGAAATGGCCGAAATTTAATGCTAGCAGTCACGATTTTCAGATTTGTTACAAATGAACGAAATAATGTCAACTTTTACCTCGCCCCGGGGTAATAAATAATTTCTGCTCCACGTGCTTGGCACCGGGATACGCCGCGTGCCCGGGAACAGTTTAGCTGGACATCGCCCACGTTTGTTTCCTCTCCGAGCCCGCGGACCGATAGTATCAAGCGTGTTGTAATTCGGGGCCGTAAAATTAGTATTAAGTCGTAAAAACACACAATCAATCGTAGTTCATCTATGAATAATTGTGGTTTATTTGCACCGTTAACAGGGCGAGTTCCGAGTTTTTCCAAGTTAAGATTTTCGCTGCCGCTGTCAGACGAGAATACAGTTTCGAAAATCGTGCGCGGGATAATAATTTGTTTCAATTTACTTAAGTAATAGCCGAAACCGCACTGAGGGTGGCCAAAATTCATCCGAAAGAGTGCAGCTCAGTTTTTCAATTCTGTAAATCAAACAAATTAATTACGCCCACTCACAAAAAATAATAATAACATATTCGAAGCAACTGCCAATTATTTCATCTTTTGGCCTGCCCTAACCAGAATCTCTGTCTCGCTCTCTCTCTCTACTTCCAGATGGTGAACCGATCAAGCTTCCGGAAAATTTAGAAAGTTTACCACGGGCTGACCATTTCCCAAACCAGCGACATCGGTGGAATACTAATGAGGTGAGTAAATGCCAAGAATTTTACGCCCGTTGTTTTTATCCGTTGGCATCGACGATCGGAACTAGGAAAGACTAGGGTTGGGTTGGAAGATTCTTCACCCCCGCCCGCACACAGTCGACAGTCAGCCATTGAAGGGGTAGTAAAGTAAGGAATCGAAAGAAGCACAGGCAAAAAATCGTTTCGACTGACTGGACTGGAACAATCTGGCTGGCGGCGGAATTCCTTTTCCTGGATCTAGAAAGAACGAGCAACACATAGAAAGAAAAGAAAAAAAAGTTCACAAAACGGAAAAGATCAAGAGTCAAGAGTTTAATATTGGGTGGAATTGTTTTATATTTTATTGGATTACCGTCTTCTGGCTGAATGAAGCCTTGTTATTCGTGCTGAATGAGTTTATATATACACGTGTGAGTTTGTACCGCTTGTATGTGGGTTGTTTCCATTTTTTTTTCTGACGATACTTGCTCACTCGGTAGTACGCCGTACGGTTCAAATTGAGCTTTCCTCAGAATGCACCAGCTCACTCTCCTTCCCCGTGGTGGAAAGTGGGATAGTTTATTCCGCCTAAAAGGTTAACTCGTTTTTGTTTTGCCTCCTCGTTACCGGCACTTGGGTTGCTTTATTTTGTAGTACGGGAACGTATGTGGAATAAATAGGACTAGGATATTATTATTGTTTTAAAAATAGCTTTCAAGAGCTATTGCTGCTTGAATTTTCTTCTTGTATGGAGTGGCTGAGTTCGTTATAGGAGGTTATAAGGTTATTGTTTTTTTTTTCTTAAACATTGTAACCTTTCCAACTCTATGAATAGTTTGTTTTATTTTTTAATGTAAAAAAATGTATCAACACTTGAAAATCTTTAGAATTTATATGATTATCATTTTTCTGTAAGTTCAGATAAACAAGCTTTCTGGTTTGTCAACTGAAGTGAAGAATAAAATAATTGAAATTATTCAATCAATTTTCGATCGCGCAACACACTTCTTTCAGTTAGGAATAAAACAAAACTAAAATGCGGTAAAGAGAGCAATCATGCAAAGTCGATATTACATTATTCAGTTCGTGAAAGTATTTTTGGAATATTTCTTTAGATTATATTGGGTTTTGTCTTTTATACCACTATTTACTATCTTTCTTCTGAAGGCACCGTCTAAAGATAAACTGGTAATGCACCACAATGTTTTTCTTGGCATGCCATCAAATCTGGTTACTGACTGTCATGAAAAATATTTCATTGAAATATGGCGAGAATAATTTCTTGAATTTTTAGGACGAAGGTTTAAAGGCAATCAACAAAAGACAAGGGTACAAAGGACAAGAAACAAAGGGCATGGGACACGGGATACTGGACACGGGACATGGGACAGGGGACATGGGACATGGGACATGGGACATGGGACATGGGACATGGAACAAGAGACATGGGACATGGGGTATGAAGCATGAGACATGAGACATGAAACATGAGACATGGGACATGGGACATGTGACATGGGGTATGAGACATGAGACATGAAACATGAGACATGAGACATGGGACATGGGACAAATACGGTGGAAATTTCAAAAGTTAATCAGAAGAAAACATTTGATCAACTTTTAAGCAAATCAGATAAAATTCAGTAAAAATAATTCATATAAGAAGTTGATTACATAAAATGTTTAACTGATCTAAAATAATTTAATAAAAAGTTTATCAGATAAAAAGTTGAGCAGATAAAAAGTTGATCACAAAAGAAGTTATTCAGAAAAAAAAGTTAATCAGACAAAAAATAAAGTTAATCAGGTATAAAATTATTCGGATAAAAAAGTTAACCAAATAGAAAGTAATTAGATAAAAATGTAAGCAGATAAAAAGTTATTCAGACAAAAAGCTATGGAGATAGAAAATTAATTGAATGAGAAGGTAATCAGATACAAATTATATCATTTAAAAACATAATCAGGTGAAAAGTTATTCTGATAACAGGTTAATCGTAGAAAACTAGTAGGATAAATAGTTAATCAAATTAACAGGTTGTCCGAGACAGAGTTAAATAGATAAAAAATTGATCAGATGAAAAGATAATTTGATGAAAAGTTGAATGACAAACAGGTTATCAGATAAAAAGTAATACAGTTAAAAAATAGAGAGTTATTCAGTCAAATAAAAAAAATGTATATATGTAAAAATAAAATGCAACAAATCTATAAAAAAACAAAGTTGAAAGGTAACAAAAATAAATAGCAACAAAGCGGGAAAGCAACAGTGATAGAGAGAAAGATCGTAAATATCAAAGATAAAATGTAATAAAGTTAAAAAACAACAAAATTGAAAAAAAAAGATACAAAAAAACAGAGATAAATAGTAACAGATACAAAAAGTACCTACGATATAACGTAACAAAGATAAAAAGTAAGAAAGATAGAGAGTATCAAAAATAAATAGTGACAGAGACAAAAAGTAACAGAGGTAGGAAGTAACAAAATTAAAATACAACAAAATTAAAAAATATCGTAGATAAAATATATTACAGCTAAAAAAGCCGAGCTCACAAGTAAATGAGATTAAAAATAACAGAGGTCAAAAGAAGTAAGGCTAAAAAAATTAAAAATAACAAATATAAAAAGTATCAAATATACAGAGTACTAGAGATAAAAAGTTACAAAGTTAAAAAATAATAAAATTAAAAGATACAAAAATGAAAAGTTGTAATGATAAATAGTAACAGAGAATTGAAGTTACAAAAATAAAAATTTACAAAGATAAAAAAATAACAAAGCCAAACAGTAAAATAAATAAAAAGCAACAAAGACCAGATGGAGCAAAGATAGAAAGTAACAGAGATATAATTGAACCTAGATAAGGAGTAACACAGTTAGAAAATAACAAAATTAAAAAAAAAACGAAGATAAAATGTAACAATGATATTTAGTAACAGAGATGAAAAATTACAGAGATGAAAAGTGACAAAGATAAAAAGAGAAAAAGATAAAAAGTACAATACTGATAGAACGGACACGTAAACGTAAACGGGACCAGACAACAACACTTATTGCTCTTACTTAATATTAGGTTAAATTCTGAAATTTACCTTTTAGCGTCGACCGGTTTCGAGCATTATCATGCTCATCTACAGGACGAGGCCCGATGTCCAAATCGTTTACGTGTCCATTCTATCAGTATTGTATTGTGAAGCTCTTACTTTAGCACTACCGCAATAATTACAAGTGTAAAGATAAAAAGTAACCAAGATAGACAGTAAAAAAGATAAATAGTGACAGAAATGAAATGTATCAAAAAAAATTAACAACGGTAAAAGTAGCAAACACAAAAAAAAACAAACTAAAAGTAACGAAGATGAAAAGTAACAAAGTTAAAAAGCAAAAAATATTGAAAGTATCAAAATAAAAAGAAACAAAATTGAAAAATATCAAAGATAAAAAGTAACAAAAACAAATGTTAACAAAGAGTAAATAAGCTTAATAGTAACGAAGGTAAAATGTAACATAGTTGAAAAATATTAAAATAAAAGGTAATAAAACTAAAATATAACAAAGTTAAAAATTTCAATAACAAAAAGCAACACAGACAAAAAGTAACAAAGATAAAAAGTACCAACAATTTGAATTAACAAAGGTAAAAAATAACAAAAAATAAAGTTACAAACATGAAAAGTAACAAAGTTAAAAATAACAGAAGAAAGCAACATAGGCAAAAAGTAACAAAGATAAAAAGTAACATGGTTAAAAGTATCAAAATTTAAAAGTAACGAAGTTAAAAGTAACAAAGATAGAACAAAGCAAAGATTTAACATAACAAAGCTATGAAGTAAGTAATCAGATGAAAAGTGAAAAAGGGTAAAAAGGGCAACAGATTTTCTACCTGATGTAAAATGGTAAATTGGTAAAAAGGAAAAAGAATAACGAAAATAACGTAAATGAACTTATAAACGTTGAAAGTGGTTACGGGCCATCCACATTCCACGTGGACAGATTTTAAACGATTTTTAAATCCCCCTCCCCCTCTCGTGGGCAACCAACATAATTGAAAAATAATAAAATAAAAAAAAATAAAAGATTAACAACGGTGAAGAGTGACACGACAAAAAGTGAAAAAGTGATAATGATATAGAGTAACCAAGAAAACACTTAACGAAGTTAAAGAATAACGAGGATAAAACATAACAAAGTTAAAAATAGCAGAGTTACGAAGTATGTAATAGAGAGGAATTTAAACACAAACAGATTAGAAGTTAAAATCAGATAAAATTAATCAAGTAGAAAATGTTAAAAAGTAAAGACGGTGAAAGCATTAAAAAGAAAAAGTCCGTAAAAAGGTAAAAGAGAGTAAATAGGCAGAAGCGGTAAAAACTATAAAAAGGGAAAGTCGGTTAAACAGTTAAAAGTATAAAAATCTAAAATGATAAAAAGATAAAGAGGTTAAGCGGTAAACAAGTTGAAATGCAGAGAGTTAAATATACTTAAATGTGAAAAAGTTAAATTGTAAAAAGTTGGAAAAACTGAATAATTGAAAAACAAAAAAGTAAAAAGGTAAAAAAGTAAAAATAGTAAAATCCGTAAAAAAGTTGAAAGTAGACATGCAAAAAAACTGAAAAGTTAAAAAAAGAAAAAGATAAAAAAGTAAAAAGGTCAACAGGTAAAAAGGTGAAATGGTAAATTGGTAAAAAAGAAAAAGGTTAAAAGTTAAAACATTCAATACATTAAAAATGTAACGGTATAAACGGTTAAATATCAAAAACGGCAAAATCGGTGGAAGGTTATAAACGGTGAAAAGGTAACAACGGTGAAAAAGTTAAACCGTAAAAAATCATTGTCATTATAAGGTAAAACGGTAAAAAGGTACGAAAGCTAACGGCAACGGTAAAAAGTAAGAATTTGAAAAAATTTAAAACGGTTAGAAAGTTAAAATATTAAACAGATAAAATGGTACACGGGTAAAAAGTTTCAAAAAGCTCAATACAATGATAAGGTAAAAACGCTAAAAAGATAAAAACTATGAAAAGGTAATGAAAGTAGGTAATAAAAATATAAATCTGATAAAAAGGTAAAAATGGTAAACAGATAAAAACGGTGAAAAGGTAATAACTGTATAAATGTAGAAAAGCTAAAAACCTTACAAAATAAAAACGTTGATAAGGTAAGAGTGGTAAAAACAGTCAAAAGGTAAAATCGTTGAAATGGTAAGAAGATGAGAAAAGATGTCAAAAGGTAAAAAACTAAAAATTGAAAGGTGAACAGGTACTAGGTGAAAAAGTAAAAAGGGTAAAAAAGTAAAATGGTAGAATGGCAAAAAGTAAAAAATTCTCAAAAAGTCAAAGATAAAAAGGTGCAAAAGTTAAAATGTAAAAAGTTTAAAGGTAAAGAAATTCAGAAGGTTAAAAGATACTAATATATATAGATAATATATGGAGGTGAACATATTAAAACGGTAGGAATGTTGAAACGCTAAAATGGTAATGGTAGAAACGGTAAAAAGGTAAAAACGGTAGAAAGGTAAAAACCGTAGAAAGAATAAAAACATCAAAAGGTAAAGACGGTAAAGAGGTAAGAAGGCCAAAATGGAAACGGTTTCTTTTTTACGAGAAAAACTTTTTTCCTTTTTTCCTATATATTAGGAACTTTTTCCTAGATATTAGGAAAGAACGTTAAAAATTCAAAAACGTAAATAAATTGAAAACGTGAATAACGTAAATAAACTTGAAAACGTTGAAAGTGGTTAGGGGCCATCAACATTTCACGTGGACAGATTTTAATCGATTTTAACCCCTCCTCCCCCTTCCCCCGTGGAACACTGACCATGTGGTATGTGGATGGCCCCTTAAACGATAAAACGGTAAGAACGTTAAACAGGTAATTACGATAAAAAGATAAAAACACTAAAAAGATAAAAGCAATAAAAAGTTAAAAAGAAATGAAAACGGGAAAAGGTAAAGACGGTAAATCGGTAAGAAGAAGAAAATGGTAAAAAGGTAAAAACGGTGAAAAACTGAAAACATTGAAAAGTATAAACGGTAAAAAGATATAAAAGGTAAGAAGAGTTGAAACGGTGTAAAGATAAAAATGGTAAAAAGGTAGAAAGGGTGAAAAGGTATAAACGGTAAAGGAATAAACCGGTAAAAGGTTAAAACGTTAAAAAGGTAGAAACTCGAAAAACTTTATAAAATTCAAGTCGTTAAAAAAAGTAAAAACGATAGAGTGGTAAAAACAGTCAAAAGGTAAAAAGAGAAAAAAAGCAAAAAGGTATAGAGAAAAAAAATTGAAAAGTGAAATACTTAAAAGTTAAAAGGTAAACAGATAAAAGGTGAAAAAGTGAAAAGGTAAAAACGAAAAATGTCAGAAAGGTAACCAAGCTTAAAAGGTTGAAAGTAAGTAGGTGAAAAAGTTAAAAGGTTGAAATGTAAGAAAATGTAAAAAATTTAAAGGCAAAGAAAATTAAAGTTCAAAAGATATAAAGGTAAAAATGTAAGAAAATTAAAACATTAAAAGTAGCATCAAAAATAATAATATGCTGGGGTAATAACATTACGAAAAAACAAAATCACAAAAAAAACACAAAAGGAAGTTGCTCAGAAAAAAGTTCAATTTTACTTTTGAAGATCCTGTTAAAGTTAAAATGCATGAAACAACAAATAAAGCTTACAAGCTCCTACCTTAAATATTTGCGTTTCCGTTTAACCGTTCTATTCAAGTACTACTAAGATCTGAAGAAAACGTTGGATGTTATACCAATTTTCTTTTATTACGCAACATAGAACAGTCAAAAATGCAACATGTGCTTTGTTATCGAGTTTATTTTTATATTTGTAGAAGCTTTTCAACCTTCGAAACAGTATTCGAGGTGCAAATAGTTAATACTTTTCTAAAAATTAATCTCTTAGAAATCATTTGTATACCGAATACAAATTTGCATTTCTACGACAACAATCCCGCTACAGCCGACTCGCACGGTCCGGCATCGTGTCGTCTCCTTCGGAGGTTTCTCCTGTGACAACGGGTGGCCCAGCCGCCCATGCTGAGCCGAAAGGACCCGATCGTAAAGTTGCAAAACTCATGGTCCAACGCCGCCCATAAACAGCTCAAGTCAAGCGTCGTCGTTCGACAAAAAGGCTGGCAAAATCTACGATATGCAAGTCGGAAGTGCAACAATATAAAGAAAGTCCACTTTCTTTCCGAGCACAGGCGGCGGCTCTATGTGCATTATAGACACGTACAACATACGTGTCACATACAAACACACACATTTGTTTCTTTTTTTTTCTGTTCGCCGAGGACAACAAAAACAATCCAAGAAAGGCTAAGAATCGTGTGCCAAACAATTCGGGCCGAGTGTGAGCGGTTGCAAATATGCCAGCCAGAAGGATGAAGCCGTGAATTGAAAATAGATAAACAAGTTCTAAATATTGATGGTTTCCTCCCTTCGCTTTTGAGGGGTTTGTTTTGGTCTGGGAAATTGGATTATGAGGCTGACGGTTTAGAAATGGGACCATTCATGTGATTAAGCCTCAGTAATTGTGTACCGGTTTTGTTCTGGGTTTTATCTTTCGTTTCGAGAAAATAATAAATCGAAAGAAATTAAATTTGTTGTACACCAATCTTAAATTTTAGGGTTCAAACGAAGAATAATACTCTATCACCTCTCGCAAGTAGCAGCAAAAAGAACTTATCTTCTACGGTGTTCACGCTCAGAAGCCATACAGTCATTTTACGAAGCATTGAGTGTGAAGCTCATTTAGGACTTTTCCCACTCCATTACGAGCACCGCTTCACCGTCCGGTAGCGACGGCGCCTAACAGGTCTAGAGGCGAGCAGAGCCGTAATAATAGCACCCGGTAAGGTGCCAACTACCACCGGTAGCGCCTCCGGTCAGCAGATGGGCAAAGGATGTTACAACCACACATCCGGTTGCTCGTGCCTGCCACCAAAATGACCCGTCGTCGTTCCTCGGTAGTCCCTTCGCTTGTTGCCCCGACCGGTCGGTAAACCGTTTTTCCGATTTTATTATTGCTCGCGTAGACACATTTTCCACTTCAGTTCGCGTAACAAGCGAACACCTCATGTGTGTGATCTGGCGGTGCTTTCCGTGCCTTGCCCCTTTCCGTAGTGGGTGTATTCTAGGCCTTACGGCTATTTACTTACTTCGCATAAACGAGCAGCGAAAGCAATTCTTCCAGACCACATAGCAGAGCGCGGCACTCGGGGATAGCAATAATGCCATTTGAGAGTAACCAATAATGCATGATGATGGTGTTGTGGTGGGTAGAAAAAGGCACTGAAGCGGTTTGTTGCATTCCGGGCGCGTTTTGTTTCGGCCGCTTTCGAGGGTGCGCATTTCACATTCACCTCTTCGTCCTCCTCTTGATTGAGCCTAAAATGAAGCGCTGGAAGTAGTAAAAACTCGGCAATCGACGAACGGAAAGCGGAATCAATTCTTTTCTGACTGGTGAAGTAAAAGTGCAAGCTGCTGTGGTTTTTCCGGTCACACATTTTAAGTGAAAATATAATAGAAATCATCGGATTGTGATTGCCTACTGTCGAAGGTGAACGATTGGCAGGTTGGGTAAGTTTTTTTTCGACTTACTTTTACCTTAGCCATTTTCCACGTAGGACGGAAAACTCGGTTATCAGTATACTGTCTTGATAAACGTGCCACTTGAGCAGTGCTAAGAATATTGTATAGGCGAACCATTTCGAACTCGCCGGTCGAGGTTTTGATTTTGCATATCTTTTTTGGGTCGTTATTGGATCTGAAATATTTTAATGAAGTCAGTCCGAGAATTATCCACTCTAAGATCCAAGAAAATGTTTTTTTATGCCGTTTTGATTATTTGTAGCTCAAAAATTTAATTCGGGGCCATTCACATTACACGAGTACATCTATGGTAGAATGAAAATGTCCACGCTTACACACATGAATCGAGGAGGGGGTCATGATAATGTCCACTTGGAGACAATATTTTCTCAAAAAAAAAAAAAAAAATGAAAACCTGCAAAAAAATAAATTGACCTTCAAAAACATTCTGCACATGTTCTGGTTTTAGAGACCTTGGTGCATATTACGGGAGTCACTTCACGGTGTAAATCAAAGTGAACCGATTTCCCGAAGATAGAAAAGGTTTAAAAATCCATTGATTTGTGATCTTATAATAATCTATATTAGATCAATTTTTCAAGAAAAAGACGATTTTTTCTGAGAAAAGATAGACTCCTTGGAACTTACAAATTCTCGTCCCTCTCATTCATCTATGGATTTGAAATCAACTTTTACTTTGCTTTTTTCTTGAAGTTTTCAAACATTGGGCTGAATTGAGCCATTTTCTTTTTGGCTTTTTTCTCTCGTTAGAATTAGTTTATTAATTTGAACTAAATATAAGGTCGTTTTCCTTTTTGTTTCTGGTTTTCACTTCAAGCATCTTGTATGCTATATTTCAACATTTTTTGAAGTAGAATACTTCTCTCAGGATTTGAAATGAAATTCTAGAACCGAAAAAAGTGAAAAATATGTCCAATTTCAAATGCTAATAAATCGGTTGGTATTCGATGGATTTTCTTCGTTCTTGCAGCAATAGATTGGAAAATCTTCTAATATTCTTCCCAGAAGAAGAGAATTGTAATTTTATTATTCACACTATTGTACTATTGAAAATAGTCAAACCTTGTCAAAACGAAAAATTCGACCTCTGATTGGTCGTTATATGATTGCTTCCCAAGCACGGTCGACAGAATCATATACCTAGCAATTTAAAACATGCTCTTTGGCCTATATAAGAGCCTGTTTCAGCCGAGGCCGCTCATAATAGTTCTAGACAGCGACAAAAGCAGTCGTCCTCCCTTAGCAGCAGCGGCCACAGCTGTGGCGTAGCAATGGATAGCGCACTAGTTGCAGCAGATTCCAGCAACGATAGCAGCTGGGCCCGCAGATGCAGGGACTGTTGTTACCAATGGCAGGGAAAGTTGATACCACAGCATTGATAGCGGCTGATGTAGTGAGGCAATTGAATGAAATGCAGTCTCTGTGCGATAGTGGGCACTAGTAAATGCATTCAATGAAAAGTTGACTCATTTTGACAACACGTGAGCCGTCTAGTTTTGAGTGTTAATTCAGCTTTTCACTGTTTATTTTATCACTGGGAGTACTTTATTCGCCCTGTCAGTGATAACGCAAAGATGTGATCGGCATCTTATCCGATACAAAAATGAACAACAAATTGTCCTTTTCAGGATGAAATAAAAACTTGATTGAAGAGTTAATATTTTCTGATCAGTTCATTCACATTTTTAAATTTGTAAAAGTTATAAATTTTACTTCATCTCCGTGACTCAAAACGTACTGAATTATCTTTTCCTTCAGTCATGAGCACGACATCCGAAAATATTTCATCTCAAAATTTAAAAACTGTCAAGCCCCAACCATGACAAGCAACTTAGGCGCCGTACACAAATTACGTAACGCAACGGGGGGGGGGGGGTTAAGTCTGCGTTACTTATTGTTACATAAGGGGAAGGGGGGGTGGGGTAGTTGAGATCGTTACGTAACTGTGATGTTTGCTCAAAATTGCAAATTTGGAGGGGGGAACAGGTTGTCCAGCGTTACGTAATTTTAGGGGGGGAGTCATATCGAACGTTACATATTGTTACAAAAGGGGGGGGGAGGGGGTCTGGAATCTAGGTTTTTAGTGTTACGTTATTTGTGTACGACGCCCTACTATATTATTGAAAATGGTCAATACTTGTTGAAGCGCAAAATTCGATTGATCTGATTAGTCAACGTTTTTTTACTAGAAAAAATGACTGATACGCAAGCAGCCGGATTATCTTTCTTGTAAAAGTATTCTACTTCAACCTTGCGGTCGTGGCTTTGCATACAACCCTCCTGTTTTTTTCTGTTTCTTCTGTTCCTCAAAGCATTTTTCAGCCCTCTTTGGCTAAATCATGATCTTATTTTATTCTGACCTATTCTGTCTGATCAAAACGTCTTATACTGATGGAAATATTGTTGGCTTTTGCTGGCCTTCAAAGACGTTAATGAACCAGTTTAAGCTGAATTCGGGATGCGAAGTGTTTTTAGATGTTTCAAGCTGCATTTACCAGATTTTTAACGCATTTCATATATTTTTTTCTTGAGTTTTTTTCTGATTTATAGTTGGTCGGCGTGCGACCAGACCGAGCCAAGCGCCATTTTCTTTAATTTTAAGTTATTAACACCAGTGGATGTGCAAACTGATTAGTAGTTCAGTGAATGTCCAGTAACTACGGCTAGTAAATGGTATATTAAAAAAATTGAATAAAATGAAAATTATCTATAAATTTTGAACCACACAAAAGAGATTATTTTACAGAACAGAGCTGTTTTGGCTCATTAATCCTTTTTTTATTCATAAATTATTCCAAGACCACTCAATCATAATACCGCTTCTAAAGGAAAGAGAAGGCCAAATGAACCATTATCATGCATATAATGCATATAATTTTCTGGGTAACTATTTAGTCAAGCTATTTATCTGGATTTTTTTGTATATCTGAGCGAAATTTAGAATTATTTTTGAAAGAATCGCAGCAAGCTGCGGCCGTAATTTTTCCACGTGTGATTTTTCGCTTACATTTTTCTAGCACTGAAGTTGGTAAAAGTTTATGTGTTCGTATATGTATTGGAGGAAAGTGGTAGAAGAATATCAATTCTTCATCAGATTTAATCAATAGATTTAATATTTGTTGGTTTAACTCGTTTCAAAAATTAAAAAAATGACAAGTTTTATTCCTTTCAGGTAAACCCCACACATTTGTGAGTGGTTTCGGTATAAAACAGATCACGATGAGGTGTGTTGGTATAAAATTGGTATAAAATAGATCCAAATCATATAATATGTATAGTATTTTGCAGTTCACAGCAGCCGTTGTCTGTTGGTTTAAATCGGTCTTAAATGAGAAAATTAAACAAATTTGTGCTCTAGTAAAATAATTAACTCACTCGTGGCCCCTACAGCATTACTAATGTCTGTTTGTTAAACCCAGCAATTAATATAAATTAACTAGGTGTGCATCTCTAATCAGCCGACTGAATGGAGAACAAACCAAAATTGTTCAATAGAGTCGGGTATAAATTATATGTTTGATCGCATCACTTATCAAAGTGAATCCTGATCCAACTTACCCTTCCCTACTAACAAAAACCTCCTTCATGTGACTTTTGTGGAGATGCAGAGGTTAACACGGTCTCCAAATAGCAAGAGTCACACTATCATCCCTTCCCTTTTCCCCCCTGATTGCAAGGACGTGGCCGGTGCCGTTACTGATCCTTCAAAATATTGAATCACTGAAACTTGTACAATGAGAATGATCGGTCACTCCTAGCCCCATTCAGTTGATTCACTGTGCAATTTTACTGATTTTGATCAATCACGGAGTGCAACCTTTGACATGTGTAGTCAGTCAAGCTAAGCAAAGCAATCTAAGCTATCTGAGTGAAATTTTGAATTGTTTTTATTATATGATTTTTAGACCCCAAAGATCTTTTTGAGAGATTTTGGAAGTTTTTTGTATCTTTTTCTGAAGGAATCGCTCACTGGCCTGTCTATGGGTCGATTACTGACCTCTCAACATCTTCCCGGTTCCAGAAATACGTATGTTGGATGGTATTGTCAATTTTGGACTGTTTCAAAATGACGTCTGGATTTGGATTTTGACCTGTGGGCATCATCTTGATTCCGGAAATACTCAGTTTAAACAATATTCGACTGCCTGAAGGCAATTTTCTGGCAGTCGAAGCTTCTGAATTCGATTTTCGGCGTATGGTAATCATTTCGATTCTCATATTAGGAGGTATTCGGCCATTTTATTGTCGAATACACCAGTGTTGATAAAAATATTTTTTAGTAGCGAAATGCTTTGGAAATAACAACCAATCTTTTTCAATTTGCACTTCCTATGAATGCTGCACTCGTTCAGATACACTAGATCAGTGGTTCCTAACCGCGACCAGTAAGGTGGCCGCGAGGCTCATCTAGGGGTGCCGCGAAGTTCTTGGTAATTTTGACAGGTAATTTTTTTTCTAGATATCTCTGTGACAGCGGATTTACCACTCCTCTGCGTATAAGGACCAAGACGTGAAACAAATTAGACTTGCAGGAGAATATGAGACCAAAAACGTATCCTCGAATTGCGAAACTTGTATCTGATTTTTTTTGCGGGGCCGCGAAGCTCCCTGTGTTTCTCAAAAGGGGCCGCGGAGTTCTTTGTGTTTAGCAAAAGGGCAGCGGAGCCAAAAAGAGAGGGAACCGCTTCACTAAATCTTCAGCGTTGTAACAAGTTGTCATTTTTACTTTTATTTTTACATTTCACGCGCGTCGTTTACGGTCACGCAATAACAGTCACTGAAAATTCGACAAGATGATCTTCACCGCACCTTTGGTAAAGCGAAAATAAAAGTCAAACATCAAACTATCAAATAAACGTCAAGATTGATCCTAGGGCGGACTTTCTGGAGCCGTTGTCTTTCGAGGTAGTCCGACTTACTTAGCTTACTTGAATGGCCATACCTCCTGAGACATGACCCACATAACCTAGTTGCGCCAATTTGCTTCAGCCATAGACCGAGACTGCCCACCTCCAATTCCGCGGGCGCCCGGTGATCTACAGATCGTGCTTTATCTGGTCCACTCATCTCGCTCTTTGGGCCCTTCGTCTTCTTGTTCCTACTGAATTTTGAGCATTCTAGTTACATGCATTGCCCATTGTATCCTTCCAGCATTTTGTACGCTTGGTGTGTAGACTCAAGTTTTGCGACCGTAGTTTTCTATGGAGCCTACAATAGCAGGCATGACTTCCTCTTATAATACGCTTTCTAAGCCAAGGTATACAAACTCGTCGACTACCTTGAACTTATCCCCGTTGAATGTTACCGTATTTCGTGATCGTGCTCAGATGCGCCTAAAAACATATACTTTGTTTAAGACGTACCAATCTTCAATCCGAACCTATCTGCTTTACCTTTCAGTCGGGTATATTGGTCTGCCACCGTCTCAAATTTTCTACCGACAATATCAATGTCATCCGCAAGGCAAATGAATTGACCTGATCTGTTGAAAATCGTGCCTCGTATGTTAAACCCAGCCCGTCTCACAACACCCTCTAGCGCGACGATGAACAATAGGCAGAAGCGACCATCATCTCGTCGGAGCCACCTTTTTTATAGCTCAGGTAGAGGGAAAATTTGCAGCCCACTAATTTGACCCACTAAAAATCCTCCAGTCTCCCCGTGTGGCGTGTCGGTGGTCAACTCTAGGAATATTTGAGAGGCGGCCCTCACACATCCACTTAACTAGGTTGTCCGGAGTAGTGTTTGGTCCGCTTACTATCCTCTTATCGTGTCGCTCAGCGCACGCGCAAAACGAGGACATATGGAGAAGACATGCTCAGCAGTATCTTCTGCATTCACGCACTCGAGGCACATGGGGGACCCCGCATGCCCGAACCTGTGAATATAATCCCTGATCTGACCATGATCCGACACGATTTGTGCTTATCTGTGCATCTGATCTGATGTTAACTTCTCCATGCCCCCTCCCGACCCATCCGGATACCACCGGAATAAGTCGGTGCGTCCATCACCCTTCGCGGAGTTGGACCATTCCTGCTGCCATCTGATCATCGATAATGATCCTTGTATGAGTATGTGTTGGTCGAAGCATTCTACGTCCTCTGTAATGGCTATGCTCATAGGCATCATGCCGGACAGGGTGCAGATTGCGTCGCATGACATTGTACGAAACGCACTCGCAATCCTCAGGCACTCGAGCATGTAGGTACTTTACAGTTTACCACGATAACTGTTAGTACTCAGCGCCTCGGACCACACCAGACCCCCAAACCTAAGTATGCACCAAACCACGCTGGCAAGAAGTTTACGATTGTTGCCATAAAACCGCTGAGCTATTCGACATAATTCAAGATAGTGCTGCAATAGCCGTTGAAGCCCTGTTGCCCTATTGACGTAACTTTTAAATGTGAACTTATCGTCAACCATAACCAGTAAGAGCTTAAAAGATCGCTTGGAGGTAATAGTGCAGTCTCCGACTCTGACCACCGCCTGTTGTTCTGATTTGCGGTTATTCACAGCCGTGACCTCCGTATTATGGTGCGCTAACTTCAGTTTCCTGCAGTGCATCCAGCACTTCACAACATCAATAGAACCAAACTGTAAACCTAACTAAAACATTGAATCTGTAGATAACAAAATCGGCAAATATTAATACCAAACACTGGAAAAAACTACAGAATCGCAGGATGGACGAACCATAAGTTTCAAAGACGGTAGAGATAGTTTGTTATTCATCTTGTATTTTCGGAAATAATTTAGTAGGAATTATTATAATGACAGCAATTTTCATTTCTGAGAAACAAGTTTGTGTAAAAAAAACTTACAAACTACTGTGGAATCGAAAATAAATTTTCAGCTTTGTAGTCTCAGTAAATTTTCTGATGTATTCTGTTGATATTGTTGAAATCCTGCGTTGAGATCTTTTTCAGAAAGATTCTGAAACAGGATTTGGTACCATTATATAATCTTGTTTTACAAATTAAAACACTTTATTGCTTACATACACTGCCACTGCAAGCATATCTGTCTAATATTCTACGCAAACCTTGTAAACGTTGGGACAGTTATGGAACGGCAGTATAGAGGTATTGTTTATTGGCGGATTATGGTCAAGGGTGGCGAAAATCTGGTAATTAGCGCTAAAATGAATTTCTAATTGAATTACTAAATATTACTGGTTGTTTTCAAATCCGATCGAATACTTAATACTGCCCAAAAATATCAGGGAAATTATTATTGTGTTTCAGGGAAAACGAAGGAATTAATATTAAATATTTTTTCGCCATTACGTAATTTCTACAATCAAATATCAACTTATGTTAATGAAAAGTCCGGAACCACCGGCCGAACCATTGTTTAGAATATTTATACAGACCACAAAGCCGGAATTCCACAGCTGACCCAAAATATCCAACAGTGGCAATAAAAAGCTTTCAACATTTTGCAATATATGGAAAAATTTTCGTTCTCTTTCTGTCTTCTGAAAATTAAAAGTTTGATCATAGTTAGATGATGATGCAAGATCTAAGTATCGTGAAGGCTAAATAATTTCAATTTATTTTAATAACTTCATTCCATTAGCGTTGAAAAACTCATCTTATTATAGCTGATTACAGGGGAGTTTACATTATTAGAGTTCCTCAAGGAAGTACCTTGGGATATTTCTCATTCACTTAAAATTAAAATCCTGCAGTACCAATTGAGTGCCGGATTAATTCAAGCTATAAGTTAATGAAATAATAGTTAGATCCTATTTTTGTTACATCCTTCGATCTTTATCATGAATACTAAAAATTGAGTGCCATTGTTTTACTTCTTTAGGAAAGGTTGAACAAACTAAAAAACCCCGGGTGAGTCTCAAGAACTAGTTGACAAAACAAGTAAAACACAACCCCTGCGTCAACTTCTAGTCGCTACAGGAAGACCAAAATATCATATGTACGAACACATTGAGGTCACCATAGCGGTAGATTCTACCGGTCCCAATGCTTTATCCGGCAACAATTGCCCTGCCTATCTGCCCCGTACCAAAGCGCCATATCTTTCGTGGCATGACCTTCAAAGAATTTGCTTCCCCAGCCGTACAGAGCGAAGCCGTTTGTTGTATGGCCCGGAAAGCGAACATTCAAAACGTTTATTTAATGTGCATTCTAAAGCTGTAAATTTCGTCTGAATGGGAGAATAATGCTCGTTTATGTGTTGCCATCTAATGTATTCCGTCGTCGTCCGCCGGCGTGTTGAATCGAAATCCGATAGGTGCGTGGGGCACGGGAAACTCTTGTAAGTGTCTCAATTTCCAACTACAACCTGCTAACCTAAAAGTTTCGCCAACCGTCTTGACGGTACGCTTCGCAGTTGCACGTTCCGATCAACAACGACTTTCGCCTCACCATGTAGGTGAGGTGAAAAGACACATAAACATTTAAAATCTTTTACAACCTTTGATATTAGTACACAGGAGCTTATAAAATTTATTTTAATGAGTTGCTATATTTATATCCGCTTTTTTCGTCGGTCGGTCGCTTCTTTCCAGTTTGAAGCAAGACGGCAGGACGGTGACAATGGCGGGACCCGGCGGATGTCAAGAAATAAGGCACCTCTCCGCCCATAAAAATGAAAGCCTATAAAAATCGTACGAACCGTTCTATGAATGGCCCATATATGGGGTGTTTCTCTGTGTGCGAGAGATGACGTGCAACACACTTGGCGAAATGGCCTTCCCAGGCCGGAATCGACGACAATCGGCGACCTTCCGGTTCGGTTGGCTCGACAAAGGCCGTTGGTGTGCGTTTTTTAAAACCTTGTCCCACCTACCGACGAAACCGACCAGGTCCAACCAACCGACCGACCGACCGATGTCTTGCTGGCCAAGTGCCGAGGCCCCGAGCGGATCGCTATAAATAAAGATTCAATTATATAGACATTTGTTGATGCTTTTTTGGCTTCCAGAAAACACAATCGGTCTCTCGGGGAGAGACAGAGATAGTAATAGAGCCTTAATAGTTTTGGAAAGTTTTTTCCTCCGATATATCACACACAGCCGTTTGGCATCCGGTGGGACACATACACGTAGTTCGGTACGGACGCGCTGTCACTTTTATGACCCTTTTCATTATCTTCAGACAATCGACTGGGTCATAAAAAGCCGTACGGATGTAATCAATGTTCATTCGCTTGGAAATGGATAATAATTTGGAAGCTTTTACAGATAAAATTTGAAATGATCGATGGTGGAAAGTTTATTACGAGCCGAATCAATCAAGTTAATAGTTGGGCTACAAAGTATCGTGCGTTGCCGCCGGAGCTCTGGGAGTTGTTATGAAAGTTTTATTATTATTTTTTTTCAGTTTTCATTCCAAATAATTAGTGTAAATGGATTACACTTTCTGCTTGCAGCCTTCGAGCTTCGAGACTTCCGTTACATTTTCCTTATTAATTTGCTATTCATCTTCTTACTGGAGCACGGTCCGAAGTGCATAAAAACAACTGCCGCGCGGTGCATGATATGGTGGGAAAATCTGATTTATTGTAATTTATTTCGCATAAACCAGTGACTTTCGCGAGCAGCCGGCCAACGGTAAAGAAAAAAAGGGAGAAAAAAGCAAAAAACAATCATAAATTTAAGTTCGCGTTCAAGTTGTTTCCACTCACTCCTCCGCGGCGGGATCTTTGAGAAGCGAAAGCCAGCCAGGCAGGCAGGCAGGAACAGGAACTGGAACCTGTCTCACCAACCGAATAAGAAATACTAGTTTCCCATCGGGAAGGACTGGGCATCCGACTGTTGTAAAACATTGCTGAGAAAAAAAAAAACAAAATCTACAGTCTGGTGGAGAGTTGCGGTCGCCGTTCGAAAGCGTGAACAGTTCTCGTTGCAACATACTTGCTTGTTATGCGAGAAATGACTGTTTCTGTTTTTTTTTTTGCTGGTGATTGCTGTGAATAGTCGCCGCTGGCGACATGCAACAGCGAGACTTGTAGTTAGTTACCACCACCAAAATGAGCTCAGGAAATGCATTCGGTTCTACTTTAAGTGGAAGTGAAAAATACATGCATGGTGATAATCAGATGGCTGCTGAGGGTTTCAACTTGATTAGGATGTTATTTGTAATTAAGCTAAAATCGCTTATTTAATTGAAATCATCAAGTAAATTGCTCGTCAACTAATTCTGGTAATAGGCTTTGTGACTCCCTGCATAAGCTGATAACTCTCATCATAACAAGTTGATCACAAGACAACATGTAAAGTTTCTATCGAGGTGCTAGGAATCAGAAATTTATGCAAAGAAAAAAAAACAATGGTCATTACTGTTTTAAGGCTCGCCGATTTCAGTTAAATTCATGTATTGGCATTTGTTCGAGTACTGCAGGGCAGTTAATAACTTCTTGAAGCACATAGAAAACAAAAAGACGTTGCGCTTTATCACGTCTGGCTGACAGCGACTCTAAACATATAGGTTGATATCTATTAGGGTAAGGGGGATGTTCGATTGGTTCGTTACAAGAGAGTGACCGTAACGTAAACCGTACAAATTCAAGACAGGAGGGGGGACTTCAGAACGCCAGTTTCAATTGATCATAATCAAATTGTCTAAGCGCATGATACAATTGTCGAGGCTTACGTCGAACAGTAAAACAAATGGCCTGTCAGGGGATCAAGCCGTGCCAGTGGCGTTGGAGGTTCAATTGAGTCCATGTGCTCTGGTAAATTTCTAAATGCGAGCTCAAGAGGATTTTCGATAAAAAAATGTACCAAGCACGATTTTGTTAGAGTTCACACATTTTTTTGATAATAGATAATTGGTATAGAAGCACACTTTTACTGTGCAAATTTTGCCAGTTGCCGTTTTCCTGCTGACCCGTACGGGTACGCACAGCCACCGTAGAAGATTTTGTTTGCGAGGGATTTTGTGTGTATTTACATTTATTTGCGGCTATCATCAAGGTGCGGAAGCCGAAATCGGTTCTGCTGCTCCACCCCCCAACAGTTATGTGTGGCAAATTTTGTTTGCTACCTTGTGTGTTTTGAGAGAGAAGAGTTAATTGGAAACTATGAATTTTATGTGACTCAGTAGCTAAAACAATTCATCATACTTTCTGTAGCCCTACGTTTAGGCTGCTTTTGTGGTCTCTTTTTTGTAGGTGCATAATGCATATTAGTAAAACTGGTAATATTATAATGCCTTTGTATGCGTGTGCATGAGTGAGCATGCGAGTAACGAATTTTTGTAACCCCATTTGTTGGTTTTGGTTTGTCCTTCATTGAGAGTCACAAGAAATCTTTCTATGGAAAAGGGGAAAATAGAACAAAATTTTTAAGCAACACTACCGGAAGGTTTCTGAGAGAGCGTATAAAATGAAAATGTTAAATCTTAACATGTAATAATTTTTGTTCAACCTCGAATGCTTATAACTCAATAAGTTTTCAACGAAGTTTCTTTGTTTTTTCAACAATCGATTGCAAAATTAGCTACACGCCCACTAAAACTCGGAAAATTGTAATTTTATGACGTTAACTATTGTACTATTGAAAAATGTCGAGTTATGCTTTCAACGCATATTGTGACAACTCAGAGCTAGAAACAAGGTCAAGTATCAATCCAATATTTTAGAAGCAGTATTTTAACCAAATTCCGGAAATCGACCACAGACGCTGGGTGAGTTCCAAGATGGTGACTTATGGTTTCTGGAAAACAGTCAAGTATTGTCGAATACCACCCAATATTAGTATTTCCGGAATCAGGATGAAGCCCGGAGACTGGAAATCAACTTCAAACTTTATTTTAAAATTTTAGTTGGTTATATTTGGTATCTGGAAAACAGCCTAAAATGACCAAATATTATTCAACTTGAGTAATTCCGAAATCGGGATGATGCTCATAGGTCAAAAATCGACCCCAGACTTTGGACAAATTACAGTTTCTGAAAAACAGCGAGAAAGGGCCACATATCACCCAATATGAACATTTCTGGAACCGGGATTATATCCAGAGGTCGTAAACTTGTTATATTTTATTACCGTAAACGCGGTAATCTTTGATAGTGCGGGTAACATTGATAAGGCCTGATGACCTGCACATAACAACCCAATGTATTTGTCTCGATATTTTTACAATAGCTGTTTCACTACTTTTTTTGTGGTTTAGGTGGTTCCCGTGGCTCTGTGGTTAGCGATGTCGATCGGCTAGCGGTTGTGATATCAGCTTCGATTCCCGAGGATCTTTTCGACCTGGAAATTTTCTCGACTAAGCACTGGAGTACGGTGTATCGTTGTACTTATCCTACACATGCAAAATGTGTCAAAAACAATATCGATAACGAATTCTCTCAATTAATAATCGAGTTTATCGAGACCGAATTTAGGTATCATTGTACGTGTTAAGCATTAATTTTGTGCTGTTGGCGTTATACAATGTTCCAGAAAATCGTTAAAAATCTGTCCACGTGGTATGTGGATGGCCCCTTACGTCTGGGGTTGAATACTGGCTTTTGAGTATCATCCCGGTTCCGATATCGTATTAGATAGTGTTTGACTGTCTTAAGCTATTTTTCTGGAACCGAAAGCCGCCAATGGAGTTAAAAATGGTGTCGATGGAGAGTCGGCTAGTCTTCATTATTTTTTTTCGTTAGGTTGCTCCAATGAATTAATTTCCATTTTTGTCATGACCCCCTTCCTTTTTTACCGCCTGAGCAGTTGTGTAGAGGAAAACAACCAGCTTCAACTCTGTGTCTTGACGTTGAATCATGAGGAACTTGAGTTTGTTGTCTTTGAATCATTTTCAAAGCATGCAAACGCTTATAAATGGCCTGGCGGGTAACTTCTGATACCGAAGTAAGCTGTTCCTGCGTAGGACATGAATCCTCACAGAGCAAGTCCTGAAATTCAGCGTTTTCGGAGATTTTTGGCCTGCGTTAACACCGAAATTACCATCTTCCAAACGACAAATTTGTGTTTTTTTTACTATCGATGCGATTGTTGCCGATTTCGTTGGATGAAATAAGAATAAGAAAAATAACACTTCCCGCAAATGACGGTAATTCGGCAAGAATTTTTCACACAGCTAAAACTATATGATGTCTCAATAAAATCATTCACAAGTTAAAGCGCTTTGTTCACCATATGTTCCAGCTTGCATCATTACGTTTTAGCTATGTCAAAACCGACCAGCACTCACTGCTGGCGCCACCTATTGTCAAATAGCGAGAACTTAGTTGCACACTCAAAACATAGATTTATTGAATACCAACAAGATTTTTTTCACGCCTTTTTGGAGAGGCTTTTAGTTTTTGGCTGGTTCACCTTTATGAAATTTTTTTATCTCAAGACATCAAGTTAAATTGCAATCGATGTGCTGGGAATCATAATTTTTTATGATATTATTCAGTGAAGAATTCTGTAGATAAAATCACTTGAAACTCTTGATTTAATCCTTGTTTACGAAGATTTCGGAATTAACGTGTTTTTTTTTTCTAATCGTTCAAGTAGAGTATCTGATGAGTTTATTCAATCCAATTACTGAATATTCACCAGTTTGGACTAAATTTTTAATATTTTTTTTTGATTTTCAGTTCGATTCACAGCTGGACATAACACTGTTATTTATTCTTTTTTAAAAGCAGCCGAAATGTCTAAAAACCTTAAGTAAATCCTGCTTTTTAGGCAGAGTACGGAATTTACACGGTTTACGTAAAATAGTAGGGGGTGGTATTCAAGTATTCTTATATTCCATTAAAACAAGTAGTAGAGGGAAACACTTCTTTTACAAAACTTCGAGGCATCAAAAGGTGCCAGTTGCCGAATCTTTTGTTTTCTGGTTAGTCTGTCCAGAATTTCAGCCATTTCAGTATTTTGCAGTAGCCATGTACTACTAACAGCCACCAGCATTACGGGTAAAACCGGCACGAGATGACCGGAACTATTTTGTCTTTTTTTATGTAATCGGTACGGTTTAGTAATGAAAATGATGGGGTGAAATGTTCGAACGGTACCTTTTATATCAAGGCTTCGTCAGGTAGTTAGAAAGAAGGAGGGGCTAAGTAGAAAATGGAATGACAATGAACGCAAATAAGCATCGGACACAGAAAGTGAGAACAACAATAACAACAAAGTCAGATCGATTGTATCCGTTAGTGTCGACTGTGCTTGGAAAGAGAGGTAGTGATTGGCTGCGCGGTATGATTTAGACAATCGCAATTAATTACCAATTTTTAATAGTGTATCTCAAACAATAGTTGGTTTTTGTTACATCAATTTAACCGCAAAAGAATTTCTGTTCAATTGATGCCAAAACCTCGAAAACCTGATTATAAATGACTGAAAAATAAGCGCTCAAAACCTAACCACTTTTCCCTGGTTTTCCCTGGTTGAATTACTAGATTTTCAAATTCAGGTGCCTAACTTCGATATAGACGTTAGTCAACGTCAAAAAGACTGTAGTGTATCTGTATATGTAGCAAACCACCATGGTACAATATTACTGCTTCGGGGTACACTGATTCTAGTCAATTCCGTTATTCGAATATGGACAGAAAATTTGTGAAAATAGAAGGAATAATGCATTTTTTTCTTCACAAAAATCCGACTATTAGGGTAGGGAACATATTCTAAACAGCTTTAGGAACCGCCTGTGTATTCAGACGAAATACTCGAAATGTGTTAGGTGAAATTAAAACAGTAGTATATCAATCTGTTCTTTATCGTTTTCTCTATCAGAACTTGTTTACAGATTGTAAAACAAAGTTGGCCATCTTTAACAATAATCAATTAAAGTTGCCAATCGAGTTATGTGAAAAATTGTGTTTCTTCCTTATGGGAGCTCTCCCTTTCAGAAGACCGAACGGTGTCGAACTATAATCGAAACATTGCTCCAAAAAACCTCTACATAGTTATGCAGAAATTTGTGTTTCATTACTATGGAAGCCCTGTCTTCTAGAAGGGAAAAGACTATTTAACCATCATTGAAATATTTCTCGTTCCCATTAACCATAGCGTGCCAAATTTAGTTCCATTTGCTCGAGTAGTTTTCGAGTTATGCCGGAATTTCTGATTCATTTGTATGGGAGCTCTCCTTTTCAGAGAAGGGAGGTGTCTCAAACCAGCCTAGAAACCTTCCTCGATCACAAAAAACGCTAGGTACAAATTTTCACGCTTATCCGCTGATCTGTTTTGAGTTATATCGTGACATACGGAAAGTGACTTGTTTTATTCATATAGGTCAGTGGTTCCCAACAGGGGGTCCGTGGCCGGCAAGGGGTCCGCGAGACTTACCTAGGGGGCCGCGAAGCTCTTGGCAAATTTGACATTTTTATGAATGTAGCAGTTAGGGCAGAACTGTTAAAAAAATTGTTTTGTCAACAGTATTCCGAATATGGATTTTTAACAAGATATTTTTGAAGAAATATGCAGTTATCATCATTATAATGAGACTTTATATTCAAAACAAATCCTCTAAAAATTTTTGACTGAAAAATTTCAACTCTCTAGGGGGTGAACTGTTAAAAACCCATGAGGTGACCCATGAGGAAATTTTTTATACGTGTCACCTTCGAACAGGCAACATCCGTGCGATTTATTATTAATTAGGTGGAGGTCGAGGTGAAACCCCCGAAAATTATATGAATTTGCCTCTAAGAGTATAGTTTTTGATAACAAGATGATTTCCGTGCTACCTGGTGGAGGTGACACCCAGGGAAACCGGGGTGACAACCAAATTTTCCGCCCCGGGTGTCACCCGGTCACGCTACGCCACTGATTAAGTGATTAATAATTAATTATTATGCACCGACGATTGATATGGAATCAGAAACTTTCAGCCGAGACTGTCTGAATGTGTTCTGAACTAGAACACTATTTTTGTAATTTTATCATGAAACATCCAAATCCTCTCCGGCTCGACAAATCCCCCCGGTCAAGGGTGCGAGTATCACAAGCAAAAATTTTCTCTCAAAAAATGAAACCAAGCAGAGCGTCACATTTCCTCGATAACGATACGATTGCTTCCTTGTTTCAATTCCCCACTCCGAAATGCTGACTGCATTCGTCTTCCTGTTCATTCGACTGTATTTTCCTGTGGGACAAAAAAGAGTTGCTAACATGTCCTATCATCGTTATTTCTGTTCAGTATGTGTATTTGTTACTTGGCACTCGAGGACTCGAGGCGGATTAAACCAACCAAAGACGAAGGGTTTCGAAATTATTGGGTGCCGGAATAACATTGTCGTTTTTTCTCTACGATATGGGGATGAAGAGCAGCAGCTAGACGCAAATGGCCTTCAACACCCGGTACGTGACGATGGATCCACTCACTAGAAACCACTTAATTTGACGACGACGACGACGAGCCACAAAAATGGCATCCCCACACGTAGAGGCATTGAATTTTTAATACGCTCGCTTGTCCCCCGACGCGGGATTTGCGGATGGAAAAGTGATGCGGAAACTTCATCTCCGAATTGCACCGAATGATTTGATTAAGACACAAATAATAGGTACTATTTGGCAATAACCCCAACAAATCGTGACGTAACGAGCATCACATGAGTTATGTTCGGGTGCCATCCAGAAAAATGCAAGCGGACAAAGTAAAACTATATTCGTGATCAGATTTTCGAACAAAAACATTAAAACAATAACACCGGTTTTATACAATCATACATTAAAGTTTATGGTGCCCCCATCCAATAGGCGATCCTGGAGTGGTGGGCTAATGTTATTCTGTGAAAACGTTCCGCAAACGAACGTTCGGTAGGCACTCGCATCATTTCCAAGATTTTCTCGTTATGAACTGTTCCCGTTCACGTTCAAAGTCGGACCATGAACAGTGAGTGGGGAACTAAGACTGCTCTGGAAATATGCCCGCTTAGATAGATGGACCATTACGTTCCCATTGGAGGAGCCAAATTGTTATTGCTTCCCGGGACTATTATTGCCGAATGAATGTAACACTCACACACACGTTTCCTGTCGGTTGGTTTTGGGTGCTGGAAAAGACACGTGTTTATCTGGATTTATATGACTTGACATCACGACTGGAGAGGGGGTAAAAAGGTGCTGTTGGAATGAATCTTGTTGTGTTTTTGAAAAGTCGGCTTTGTTTTTAGGTTATAGTCGGTGTCTTGTTTTTTTTTTTGTGTAGAATGGAACTTTAACGTCTTTCTGTATTGTGCATCATGCGATTGTTTTTTCTTGATTTTGTTGCAAGTTTTTTGGCTTTGTCCGTAATTACTATTGTCGATTTGTTACAATAGCGTAACTATTCATCAATATATGAACTAATTTTTCAAAAAGGTCCAAATGATCACCACGTTGAACTCGAGCGCCAATTTGGCGATTGATAAATAAATTACGGTTCGTAATCGAAAACCTTCGTATGCAAATTTTCAAATTCACGCAGGATAATGACCTTTGTCTTTTTTTTGGAATATGCATGACGCAACAATCACGATAACCCGTAATAAGGACAAAAAATATAGCAATAACTAACTTTTTTATTCCACTGAAGGATAATAATTAAAAAAAAATTAGGTGTGTCAAATGTATTTGAAATTTATTAACGACGTATTTTTTCGAGAACGAATTACGAGGAATAATGTAGAAGAATTTAAAATCAATTTAGTGGTACAAAACAATACCAATTCTTTTTGATAATGGAAATGGCTGAAAATATCCTTCCAAATGAGTATTTACTGGTCCAATCCCTTCCATTGTTCTATCGCGATAATATATGGAAGATTTAAAATTCCTCCGAGACACGACTTATGCTGTTAGCGTTTCTGCTACGGTACCACAAACCAGCGACTCATAAAATAAACTGACAGAGGGAAAATTGCCCTCATGAATGTCACTCCGGTCCGATGCCAACGATAGCCATCAAACCTGGCTGACCCCAAACCCTCTCACTGCTCGCTGACCGCCGATGTCATATATTTTACTACATTTTATTCGTATACCTAAAACCTCCCACCGCTATCAAATCGGAATAACTTAATTCTCCCATCTTGTTCGGGACATCCTCGCTGCAAGCCAGAGTACGGCTGACCGACTAAATCGTACCGGGCAAGACCATATCGAGGAGGACTCTCGACTGGAAGTAGCACCCATTTACATACACTTCCAATCGTAATCAAACTCACTCTCCACTCAGACGGTGCCAAGTGGCAAACCCGAGCCCCGAGGGCGACCTCCCACGAATCTGCAATTTTGTACGTAATTCGGCCACTTCATGTTGCACAATTCAAACAAAAGCTGATACCTGCCTGCCTGGACCATCGCGCGTAAACGGTACGGTTCGCAACCCCAGGTTCGTCTCATTTTATCAACTGACCAGACAGGCCGAGACCACTCCAGGAAAAAGGTGTTTTGTGTCGTACGACTACTAATTGGCTCATCGCAGTTCTCGGTCCGCTCGGTGTGGTGACGGCGAGGCGGAAAAAGTCATTAAAATCACATTCCTATTGCTCAACTGGTGTCTCATAAGTGCCTTCAAGTGCGAAATGAACTGGCGTGTCAACGATGGAGGGAAGCTCTACTCGACCACAAAGTCCTCAACGTGGTTCCGCGGAACAGGCAACGGGTAGTCCGTTTATGGCGTGTAAATTTTAATTAGAGCGAAAAGGAGTTCTTATCAATGCAGGCACTGCTGCGACGAGGTGGACAGATCGTGCCCCGAGCTGCTAATAGGCGAATAATTCCACGGGTAGATAATTTATATTCCACCTTGTAGTTAATTCGGACATTAAATGAACAGAAATTCACTTTTCCAGCTAACGCAAATGTCGGGTTGCACTTGGTATAGTAGCTAGTAATAGCCGAAGTGTTAATAATTACTTTGCCAAAACATTGAACTGTAATTTGGCACAGTCGCACGGAAAAATTTACAACGTGACGAGTGTGTGTGTAGTTCGATTCTTATCTCGAAATCCATTACTGGATGGATAATGTGCGAATGCATTGCCAGCAAATCGAGTAGCCCTTGCTAGCTGGTTTCGTTTCCTTTTTTTTTTTGTTAACTTTATTACCAACAATGCTACCAGAAAGGGTACAACATATGAGCTCAGAGGTGAGTATATCATAGCTGATTCCAAACGACGTCAGCCAAGTTAGCAACGGCCCAGAAAAAAAGCGAGCAGAAAATAACGACGGGATACCACCACTGGCAAGTGTAAAACAAATCCCCGCGGGAAGACTCTTTTTGTCATTTACTATCTCGGCCCTAGGCTTCCCGGTGCTCCAGAGGGTTCCGGGTGTCATCTTCCGCGCGAGTAGGGCGCCCGCTTTTTTTTTGTGGCTATCACAATTTATGCGACTTGATGTCGTCACAACAGTTGGTCACACACTCGCGTTCCATCGTTGCTCGGAGGTTCGTCCGTTCGTCCGTATGTGCGAATGCAGCGTGCGGGGCGGTGCTCTGGTGGCCTTCCACACAGCTAACATTTAATGTGAAACTCGCCAGCACGGCATCCGTTCAGTTGTACTTCCGTTGTGAAATGGAGGCTCCTTGTTTTATACTCTTTGCTCTGTTCTTGTTGATATTTTTTTCTGTTTCTGCCTCTGGGTGCTAAATGCTGAATATCATCGAGGCGCCTTCGTCGATTGTTGGTATCTTTTTTGTTGTTGCCTGTGGTTTTGGAGGCTTTATTCTCATGATTATTAAGCTTCACAACCGTTTGTTCAATTGTGTTTTTTTTTGTGTTAGCTTTGAGGGAGAACATAAACATCACGAGCTTGTGGTACTTACTCAGTAAAGCTAAGCAGACGTGAATGATTTCGTTGGGGTTTTTGCTATTGGAAAACGAAACCAGAGTGATCAAAACTTGCCGTGAATCTGATGGTTCACTAGCAATAATGATTTGCTTTTTTCCACTAAAACTCTACCTTAGGTTAAAACTCACATAGCTGAAAAACAAATTGATCTCTCTTTTCGATCAAATCATTATACGATGTTCTAAACTGTGATGTAAAACATTCCGCTGATGAAACGTGAACTTCCCAATTAAATATTTCCACAAACTTTGCTGTCAATTGGCAGTTGTGGGTTCGTGTCCCACCTACTGAACTATATTTTTAGAAGTTTCTACTATGCTATTTCCAGTAAATTCGGTTCACTATTGTCATCCATACATTTATTGCTTAAAATATAATGAAAAATGGCATGGCTTGCCTCAAAATAAAGTCAAAATAAAAAACAATAAAATTTTGCAGCCAACTTTTTTGGATACAGGACAATTGCGGGACTAATGCTACGATTCTACACGCAGATATCGGAGAATTGCCAATATTCAAAACCTTTTGGATCACTTGTTAACAAGAAACATTTTCTGTAAATCGGAACCTTAAAAGAAGACAGTTTTCCAAAGCTGGTACAAAATCTTCTTGTTTTTTTTTCTCAACTATTACAAGCGAACAACTAATGGCTCACAAATTACAGAAAAGATGGTCTGCTGATGACATTAGGTCCAAGGTGATTACTCTGTGGAATGAACGATAAGACATCAGATCAAAACTTGTACGAATTGGGAGAACACAATAATTGATTAAGGTGTGACCCTAAGGGCTTGCTTTCATTTGACAAAAGTGGTGTTATAGATAAAAAAATAACTTATCTAGGTTTCAAAACTAATCAGAAATTACGCTAATTCCGCGCCCAACATTTGTGTGTACTGAAACAGAGCTAGGACTGATACATAAGACTGTTTGCTAGCATCGTATCTTGAGACCAGCTAGGAGGTTCGACTGAATATTGCTACCATTGGATTATTTGACAATTTGAATCTGACTATTTACATGAAATTTTGAAGTCTTCGAACAACATCACAAGGATGCAGTGCTGATTTCGCATTTCAGATTATAATTTAGAAACATGATTCTTACTTACAATTATTTCTCTGTGTGGGCTCATCACTGCAACCAGGAACATTTAATCTATTGTGACATTGCCCAGGTATTTTCTGTACTCCGCACTTCATACTTTTGGTAGTATCACTATTGAAGTAAGTGATACGCTTATCATTCATATCCGTGTTTGTGTGTGAGGTTTTACCCTTCCGTTTAAAGCTTACTGTTTTACTTCACCGAGTCTCTCTCAAGCCTACCAATATCGCAAAATTACAATTCCCTGGAGTGAGACTTCACCTAACGTTCCTCTCTAGCCAGGTTTATCTAAGAGGGACTCATATCGAAAAGAAGGAGTCTTATCGAAACCTCGTTCCACCAGCCAATATCGCGCCATAATAACAATTCTCTGAAGAGAACCAGTTATTATACGTTGCTCAGACCAGTTTTATTATAAGAGAGATTAATATTTGTGAGGAGGAAAGTCAACAGGGGTACTGAATCAAGTTTGAAGGAAGTGTATGTGGTGGAGAGCCTGAGAATAAACCCACGTTAAAGTCCTTTGACAACCAAATGGCCTGATTGTACTAAGGTTCGAACCCAACCACGCAGCTAGGGAACTCTCTTTCTTACTTACATACTTGTTACTTCGCTGGTCGACAGACCGTTTACCGGTATAAAACCGTGCAAATTCGAAATGCCCAGCTTTTTTTAGCTTAGGCCAGTACCGTTCTCCTGTCCCCTAGTAACAATATTGGTTTTATCAAAGTTTTATAGCGCCTAACATAGCTAAAAAAGCGCTCTAAAACTTTGATAAAACCAGTTTTGTTACTTGGGGTCACTTCGTACACCAACAGATCGTGCAGATTCTTCCACTGAGTGCGAGGCCTACCACGGAGTCGACGGCATCTTCCTGGTTCTTTGCTAAATATAGTTTTGGCGGCTCTTTCATCAGGCATTCTGGCTACATGTCCAGCCACAGAAGCCTGCCTCACTTTGTCATCTGTTTGTGTTTGTACATGTTTGTTTACCTGGTACAACTCGTGATCCATGCATCTGTGCCACACTCTCTACTAACCATCAATCAGTACTTGATCGATTTGGGAGCAGGCTTCTCTGTTTGGATGCCTCCAGGCCACTCCTCTGGCCGCGGTGAAGTTTATCAGCCTGATGCCGTTTTCATTAGTTGACGAGTGGAGGCTATGTATACCAATGGCCGGACGGAAGAATTCCTCCATCCCAACATGCGCATTTGCATATCCGATGACGACTTTTACGTCGCGTTTTGGTCACTCTTCATCGGTTCGTTGCAGCTTTTCATAGAACTCATCTCTGTCCTCATTGGATTTTTTGTTTGTCGGTGCGTAGATTTTGGTTGTAGAGTTTTCCCTTAATCCCCAACACGCATATACGGTCATCTACGGGCCTCCACTGGATGTCTCTTGTTTTCTGATTTTCCAACACTACGAAACCGACGCCCCGTTCCGCTGCTTTGCCGCCACTGTAGTATATGTGGTACTTGAAAGAAGTGTGTGCAATAAGATCTACTGCGCGGAATACCCCTTTTCAGGAGTCTGGCCTCCTGAAGCGCTGCGATTTCGACTCCCTGCCGCTGTAGTTCTCGAGCAAGCAGGCCATCTCGCGCCGGTTCATTGAGAGAACGGACGTTCCAAGTACCCGATTTTCAATCGTTTACCGTTTTATGTTTCCGTGGTCGTTTTCGGTCCGTATTTCTAATTTCGTTGTTCGTGGTTAGGCTACTTTACCAGGGTCGCGATACCTACAGCCTGCTGATAGGACTGCCATCTTAGGTGTGCTGGCGAGATGCAGAATTTCATGATTCAAGCGTCATCTCCGGGTCAGACGCTGTTGTACGGCGCCCCTAATATGGGGATACAGTTACGAACGACCTCACTCAGCATAGAACTAAAGTTTCCACCGAGGGTTTGTTAACCGATCTACGCTAAGGTTACTCGTATCCCAGTCGGTATTTCGTGGAGGTTGAGATAAGAGTTACTGGACAGAGGTGAGTGCCCACGCTAGAATCTCAAGTTACACGTGTCCAGCCATTTACCAACCAACAGCCGATCAGTGTCCAAAATAATCGGCTGTGCGCTGACGTTGGCCAGCATCCAGCCGTCCCATATAAACATCCTGCGGTTCCAGAGCACCATGTCGGTGATAATATGAGAGGCCGTATCCAGGCGTGGAAAGCTCCTAGGTGTTTATCAAGAAAAACGCGAAAATCAACGCGCATACTTTAAGACTAATGTTCTGGGAAAGATTGTGGCCCGGCACTTCGGAACCTCTTTAGTAAGGATCATTACGTCATTCAACAGGACGGTGCACCGGCCTACACGGCGAATATCGTCCAAGCGTGGTGTCGGGAGAATTTAACTGATTTTCGCGATTAGACTGTATGGCATCTCAGTTTCCCGGGCCTTACTCTCCTGGACTTTTATGTATGGTCGTACATGCTGGGCCAGCAGAACTAACATAAGTGAGCACTATGGATCAATTTAAGAAGCACATTTTTTTGTGATAATCAGGCAGCACTTAAAGCCCCGAATTCCCCTTTCTGCCACTCTATACTAGTGTGGGAATGCATCCTGTCGCTCCGAAAGTTAGCTATGAAAAACCAGGTGAACTTATACTGGGTTCCTGGTCATTGTGGAATCGAAGGAAACGAGAAGGCCGACTTACTCATCTCTAACTTTGTTGGCCCAGAACCTTTCTGTGGAGTCTCCCCGAGCACTCTAGAGCTGAACTCGGTGAATGGGAAAAAGCGACCATCAAAGCAAACTGGGATGTCATAAGCGGATTACGACATTCGAAAAGATTCATAGAGCCAAAACGCGAGAAGAGCCTCGTGCTGCTCAGAATAAATAAGAAAGACTTGAGGACATTCACAGGGCACTGTCCGAGTAAGTATCATCTCAAGAAGATAGGCAAACTTGATGATGATAAATGTCGCCTGAGTGGCATCGAAAGCGAAACTTCAGAACATCTACTCTGCGAATGCCGAGTATTAATACAACGCAGATTGCGTATTTTCGGTAAAGGACACAGAACCTACCGAAATTTGGAGGGAAAGTCCTGGTGAGGTAATAAACTTCATACGAAGTGCGTTGCCCAACTGGGATAAATGTGCAATGTAGCAAGGACATCAACTCGCCAAATAGTGATGTCCCTTCTCGTACGCACATGGAGTAAGGTGAAGCATACCACAATAAACAATTAACAAGGGTCGCAGTGGTTCAGTCTTCTACAAGGGAAAAAAAGAAGCTCATTTCTAAGATTTGGGACGAGATGTCAGTGGAGTAGCTGCGTGCCGCGTGCGATTTTTTGAAAAATGTCTCAAGCTCGTCATACAGCACAATGATCTTAGCTAATATGTCGTAAAGGTTTTAGATAAACATTGCCTCAATAAAACTGACTCAGAAAAGAATATTTTGAATACATCTTTAAAGTGTATTCGAGTTTATATAACACCCTGTATAAATGCGAAGGTCTGTCTGTCTGTTACCTATAATTTCAAAAACTACTGAACCGATAACCGTAAAAATGTGTATATAAGGGTCTACGAATACGGGGAGTAACATTAATTTATTTGTTTCGTTTTATTCCGTAAGCAAAGAAAATAAGGGGGGGGGGGTCCATTTGTAATCTTTAAACTTCAGAACGTCTTCCACAATAACGATTTTGTGGCATCGATGTTGAATTTTATGTATTTATTTAACGTGGCAAGGCCCAAGTTCGTTTATTGTAAACTCCCTTACACCTAACTGTACACGTGTGTTCTGAAAAATCTGTATATGTAAATGGTGTATATCAAACTTCATAATTTGTTAACTATCATAAAACTCATCGTGAATATTTATATACAGGCGTTTCCAATATGAGGCGTGGTTTTACGACATTACTCTGTCATTTACGAGTTTCTTTTATCCCACTGGCGTAGTTGAGAGCACGGGAAAGAAGTTGATAAATGTTGTTAACCCTTAATAATGTTGAAATTATTATATAATTCGGAACATAATGGACCTATAGCAGCGTATTTATTTCAATAACTTTTAATTCTATTGAAAAGTCAGCGAGGGGGGTAGCAATAGCGAATTTGTTACTTGTACTTCTAAATCAAACAAGATCACCGTATCATTTTGCATGCATGGGTTATCAAATACTGGGTATATTTCTGGTACATTGATTTTCCTGTTTCTCAGTAGCGTTTCGCGTGTTGGACGTGTTTCTAAAATAATGGTATAGTTTAAATTAGTTTATTTGACACGGCACGATACATTTTCTGTTTTACTGAGCCAAGTACAATTCGTATTAATTCTACGTTAGCAGGGAAAAGAGGGAGGCCTTTTTTTTATTCTCGCGGCCGACTACGAGCTAGTGGGGATTTAAGGTGAGAGGAGGGGAGATACAATTTTGACTTAAAACTATTTTGGAACTTTGTTTTTCAACTGGTAAAGCAATTGTATTCTTGTTTGTTGTGGGTTCAAAATATTTGTGTAAGCATAGATGCGGGCTATTCGTTTCCGTGTCTTCAGCATAGTATATTTGTATCCTTAATCTGACAAATAGACAAAGAAAATTTTAAATTTTAATGTCAGCATTTTTCAGAAAGCAGTATAGCTGTGTCATGTACTGCAGATCACCGCTTCCCAGAATGTCTCTAACGGGAACGTTCGGTTGTTTTCCTTGGGCCCGGAGGGAATCTATAAGCTCGGACCTAACATCACAGAATTCGGCACACGACCAAACAACATGCTCGATGTCATGGTAGCCATCGCCACTAACGCAGTGATTACTGTCTACAAGCCCTATACGAAAGAGATGCGTGTTTAACGTGTAGTGATTGGACATAAGTCCGGACTTCACGCGAATGAAGTCCCGACCTACATCCAACCCCTTGAACCATGCTTTCGTCGATACCTTAGGAAAATGGAATGTAGCCACCGTCCCAGTTCATCTGAGTTCCATGATGATTGCCAACTGTTGAGTGTTCTCTGACGCAAAATGCTATAAAATTCATCATAAGCAATTGGTCTTACATAAATATCGCCATCAATAGCACCCACCTTAGCTAAAGCGTCAGCCTTTTCATTGCCCGGAATGGAACAATGAGGAGGGACCCACGCTAAGGTAACCCGGTAATTTTTATCTGTTAAAGCACTTAATAACCGCCGTATTTTCCCCAGGAAATACGGGGTGTGCTTTACAGTCTTCATCGATCGCAGTGCCTCAATGGCACTGAGACTGTCTGTGAAGATGAAGTAGTGGTCTATGGGCAGGGTTTCGATGATCCCAAGAGAGTACTGAATAGCAGCAAGTTCTGCGACGTACACGGAAGCAGGAGCATCGAGTTTGTAGGAGGCGGTAAAATTTTCGTGGAAAACACCGAAGCCAGTGGACTCATCTAGATTAGATCCGTCAGTATAAAACATTTTATCACAACTCACATGTTTAAACTTATTTGAAAAAATCTTAGGGATCTCTTGTGGGCGCCATTGATCCGGGATACCAATAATGTCTTCTTTCATGGTGGTGTCGAAGAATATAGCATTGTTAGAAGTATCTAAAAGTGCGACATTGGAGGAATCGTATGAAGAAGGATTAATATCTTGAGCCATATAGTCAAAATATAAAGTCATAAATCTGGATTGATATTGAAGGTCGACCAACCTCTTGAAATTTTCAATTACTAATGTGTTCATGACCGTACATCGAATTAGTAACCGGTAAGAGAGATTCCAAAAACGATGTTTCAACGGAAGAATACCCGCTAGCACTTCAAGACTCATCGTATGGGTCGACTGCATGCAACCCAAGGCAATACGCAAACAACGATATTGTATTCTTTCTAGTTTCAAAATATGCGTGTTCTCAGCGGAGCGAAAGCAGAAACAACCGTATTCAAGAACTGACAGTATTGTTGTATGGTATAACCTTAGAAGGTCTCTTGGGTGAGCACCCCACCAGGTTCCGTGTCAGATACCTAATATGGCAAGCCCAGGTGCAATTAGAGTCGAACCAGACCCCGAGATATTTTCGACTAAAACCTAAGTGATCGTTTTACCCGTTAGTAGGAGCTGCAGCTGAGCTGGATTATGCTTCCTAGAAAAAACGACCAGCTCAGTTTTCTCCGGAGAGAATTCGATACCCAGCTTGAGAGCCCATTCAGACAAATTGTCTAAGGTATCTTGCAATGGTCCTTGCAGATCGCTAGCCTTGCCACCAATAATGGATACAACGCTATCGTCTGCAAGTTGCCTTAGCGTGCATGAATTAGCAAGACATTCATCGATGTCATTGACGTAAAAATTATATGAGAGAGGACTTAAACATGAGCCCTGGGGAAGGCCTATGTAACTAATTCGAGAAGATGTCGAATCGCCATGTGAGAAATACATATGCTTTTCTGACAACAAATTGAGCAAAAAGTTAATCAAATTTGGTGAAAGTCCCTGCGAATGAAGTTTCGCGCTTAAAATTTCTACAGAGACAGAGTCAAAAGCCCCCTTAATATCCAAGAACGCAGAAGCCATTTGCTCTTTTCGAGCAAATGCGAGTTGAATTTCAGTAGAAAGCAACGCTAGGCAATCGTTCGTCCATTTGCCCCGGCGAAAGCCAAATTGAGTATCTGGAAGTAAACCGTTTGTTTCGACCCATTTGTCTAACCGTAAGAGGATCATTTTCTCCATTAATTTCCGGAGGCAATAGAGCATCGCAATTGGCCTATATGAATTGTGATCAGAAGCAGGTTTCCCGGGTTTCCGAATAGCAATGACTTTTACCTCCCTTCAGTCATGCGGAACAATATTTAGCTCAAGAAACTTGTTGAACAAATTCAACAAGCGTCTTTTTGCAGAGTCGGGTAGATTCTTCAATAGGTTGAATTTTTTTCTATCTTACCCTGGAGCCTTATTGTTGCACGACAGGAGAGCCATTGAAAATTCCAACATCGAAAATGGAGGCTCTTTCGTAGTTACTAAAAACGCGTCGCGAAAGGTTTTCTGTTCCGGTACAGAGTCCGGACAGACCTTTTTGGCGAAATCGAGTATCCAGCGATCTGAATACTCCTCACTCTCATTCGAAACGTCACGGTTCCGCATGCGCCTGGCGGTATCCCAAAGAGTGCTCATCGCTGTTTCCCTCGTCAACGCGTTTACGAACCGCCGCCAGTACCCGCGTTTTTTCGCCTTTACTAAGCTCTTCATCTGCCTGCTCAGTGCCTCGTACTTTCGAAGTAGGTTGACAGTGCCGTACTCCCGGTAGTCCTTATACGCCGCGGACCTTCGCGCGTACAGCTCAGAGCACTCTTTGTCCCACCATTTGTTGGGAGGGCGCTGTCTAATCGTTACCTCGGGTATCGGTTTCGTCTGAGCTCGAGTCGCGGCGTCGATTATCAAGCCAGCTAAGAACACGTATTCTTCCTCCGGAGGAAGTTCCTCGTGAGTCTCGATAGATTCCGCTATAATAGACTCAAAACGCTTCCAATCAATATTACGTGTAAGGTCGTAGGAAACATTGATTGGGTTCGGGGGAGTTGAACCATTAGCAATTGATATAACGATTGGAAGATGATCACTACCGTGGGGATCGTTGATTACTTTCCACTGGCAATCTAACGCTAGTGATGTCTAGCAGAGGGATAGGTCAAGCACGCTTTCACGTGCTGGAGGATTAGGTACACGTGTCGCTTCCCCAGTATCCAAAAGTGTCATATTGAAGTCGTCGATCAAGTTACAGATTAAAGAAGATCGGTTGTCGTCGTACAGCGACCCCCATAGCGAACAAAATCAGAAAAGGTGCGGGAAGTAATTCTTCTATATATCAAGGAGTTGCTTCTGTTCAATCCGCGCGGATGGGGGAATATATAACGAAACAAGGCAAAGGTCTTTTCCATTCATGTTCGTTTGAATGGCAACAACTTCAATATTCGAGATAGAGGGGAGGTCGATTCTGAAAAAAAAATTGCACTTTTTAATCCCTAAAAGTACCCCTCCACCTTGTGAGTCTCGATCTCGACGAATGATGTTGAAGTCGTGGAAATTGAGTTGGTCATTTGAATTGAGAAAAGTTTCACAGAGCGCGAACGCATCACAATTGTATGTGTTTATCAAATGTGAAAATAAATCGAATTTGGGGATGATACTTCTGCAGTTCCACTGTAACACAGTGACAAAATTCCTAACCTCTTTCGACGTATTAGTCATAGAAAGATACGATAGCTGAAATGAGGGGCCAAGTTGCTGTGAGTTGCTTCAAAAAGGTTTTCACTGTGGGGAGAAGGGCAAGAAGAATGTTTTGAAGGGGATCTGGTATGTTGAATGTTTTAAATATCCAGTCCACAATATCAGAGAATTTTATGAACCCTGTTTCTTTTATGTCTTCTGATCGAGAAATGGGTGCACGAGGGGTTTTTGGTGCCCCAGGAAGCGTTGGGTACTCCTGGTTTGATTTGAAATTAAAACCGGGGGGTACTTGCTTCGGTTTTTCTTCACCGCTTCCTTTTTGTGTTGTCTCATTGGTCATTCCGCTAGGGGTTATCTTACGACCTTTGCGAGAAAGATTAGGAGAGTTGAGCATTCTCCTTTTCCTAGATCCCTCTGGCAAGGCATAAGAACACCCTTCGACGGGATCGTCAGATGTACCCTCATCGGTTGGCAAAAAGGAAAAGATGTTTCCTGTCGAGGGTGGCTCAGCCCTCTTAATCATTTCTGCGAAAGAGCGCTTTGATCGTTCCTTAAGGGAACGCTTAGTTTTTTTTTCTCGCGCTGTTTGTACGCGGGACACGCCAAAAGGTCATGCCGAGTTCCCTCGCAGTAAAGACACTTTTCAGTATCCCCACTGCAAGCGTTCTCAGCATGATTGCCTCCGCACTTGCTGCAGCGTGCCTTGTTGCAGCAGTAGGTGGCTGTATGACCTAACTGCTTGCAGTTTTGGCAATGCATGACCCGCGGTACGAACAGGCGTACAGGCAGACGAACCCTGTCCAAAGAGATGTAGTTCGGCAGTGCGGATCCGGCGAATGTTACAAGGAAGGAATCCGAAGGGAGGAATTTCTTCTCGATGGATACTGATTCGGATTCGTTGGATACTGAATGCAATTGCTTGACATCCAGTATCTTTACATCTTGAATCAGGGGGTTCTTGAAGCAGCCAACCCCGTGACGCAAAATGTCATCGACCGTGAGGCTTCCTTCGGTAACCACACCGTCGATCTCCACGTCCTTGGCAGGGATGTACACGCGGTACTCCCTTGTAAAGAGCTCGTAGCTAGCAATTTCGTTTGCTTGCTTCAAGCTACTCACGACGCAGTTTGTTCGGCCTCACCTTCGTAATCTCGGTTACGGCCAAAAACTGTTTTGCCAGGTCTTTGCCTATTTGAATTATATTCAAAGGTTTTTTATGGGCCGGAAGTAAACAACGTAGGGACCGCTAGCGGCATCTGGGTAAGCTTTTACCCGTATTTCCGGTACCCATGGTACGGGGCTAGGTAGCGGGGGTGTTGCAGGGGAAGGTAAGGGAGAACTGCTGGGGGAAATTTCAATTTCTTCCCCATTTGTTTCCACATCCAGAAAAAGTTGCACCTGCACGTCGTCCATTTTGCGGGAGCGTTACGCTCTTCCGCACACAAACGATAAGTATTCGAATGTGTGGCGGTGGGGGATCAAACAGTTGATATTAAACTTTAAAAACAACATTTCAAACTACAATGGATCAAATAAAAAAAAAGACAGTAATACTAATAATAATAACAATAGAAATAATACTAATAATAATTATAATAATAATAATAATAACAATAATAATAATAATAATTATAATAATAATAATATTGATAGTCATAATATTAATAATGATAAAAATTCTAAAGTGAAAACTTCACCGAACGTCTAAGTCACGACCTCATGGCTGATAGTAGGATCAATCGAGTGTCTCCGCAGAACAAACAATGACGATCCAGCTTCGCGTTGTGACACAGTGGCCTTGTAGATGCCACTTGTAGTTGACTTCCACTCGCTCGATCGTATGATGGTCCGTGCTGCTAGCGGGGTAACAGCGGTGCGGGAGAATTATTCTTGCTGATATATCAGCTGCGTATCAGATCACTGGCGGGGTAGCCTGCCCCTACCAGTGTGCAGAAGATGTTTCTGCCGATATACTCAGGCTATTGTTATCGCACAGCACAAGAACTAATCGACAAATGTTGAGTACTCGTACCTCTATTAAAATTTCATACAATATATCGAGACATTATTATTAAATTAAATTATTCTGACCCAAAGAACTTGATTTTAGAGCCATAGTGTCTTCAGTAAAGTTGTTCCATTAATTATTTTCCATGTTATAGATGTTACAGTTTTGTGATTAATCCACTTAACAGTGAAAAGCGAATTTCACTTTTTTCATTTTTGCATATAAAAATTCATCGTGTTCGACAGAGTTGTAGCACATTTCATAAGAAACAACTTTGTCGAAGACACCATACTTCTATCTGTATATATTAATGGACTTATGTGGAGTTTTCTACAGATTTCAACTAAAAATCAGTTCTTTCAATATAACTTATAGCAGTGATTTTTTACAATTTTTCAATGTTCTATAATGTTGTTTCCTATATCAAAACAAACAATTTCTTTGATTTCGTTTGCTATAGCAAACAACATTGTAGAACATTGAAAAATTGTAGAAAATCACTACTAATAGTTATGTTGGAAAAACTGATTTTAGTGGCAATTTGTAGAAAACTCCACATAAGTCTATTTAAACAGACAGATAGAGGTATAGTGTCTTTGACAAAGTTGTTTCTTATAACACGATGAATTTTTATATGCAAAAATGAAAAAAGTGAAATTCGCTTTTCACTGTGGATTAATCACAAAACTTTAACTTCTATAATATGAAGAATAATTAATGGAACAACTTTACTGAAGGCACTGTGGTTCTAAAATCGAGTTTTGTGGGTCAAAATAATTTCGATCACGTTTTTGCAACTTCGGAAACAGTGTGCGATGGTCAAACGCTCGTTGTATCGATTTAAAACGCGAGTTACCGTAGATTGAACCATTCCCAGCTTCCTGCTGATTGCGCGATGAGAAAGATTTGAATTTTCCGACTCCATCTTCGCAACGATTGCACTAGCGCAGCTGAGTGCGATTTACATAGTGTCAACAATACACATTAAATAAGTTTCACCCAAATGTACAATAGAAAATACCCAATGAATAAAAAGTTACAGTCATTTCAAGATGATAAAATTCGATTCCGTACACCCTTTACGACCCTTCCTGTCCCATATGTAACAATAAAAAAACGCAAATTAACACCTTCCTTCCGCCCTTCAAGCTATATTCAATTCATAAATGATGCCTTACGCGTTTATAAAATTATAATTTTATGATGTAAACTATTGAAAAATGTCAAGACAAGTCTCAAACGCAGTTTTCGACTCATAAGAGTTAAAAACAAGATCGAGCCGGAATGATATCTAGAGACCGACAAACCGACCGTAGATGCCATTTTAGATTTCAATATAGCATCTTCAGGTTTCTGAGATCAGCCTAAAATGGCTGAACACAACCGAATATGATTACAGAAATTGGGATGATACCCAGAGGCCGGAAATCAACTCTAGACACCATTTTTGAATTCAACATGGTGTGATTAACGGTTGTTGGTAAATAGCCAAACATAGTCAAATACCATCAATTATCAATTATCAATATTTCCACAACGAAAATGAAACCCATGAAACTGCCCAAAATACTCAAATACCTCCCAATATAGGTTGAAATTCTCCCAGACGCCATTTTAAAATTCAAGATCGTGACTTCCGGCTCCCGGAAAATAGCTAAAAATTGCTAAATAGCATCCAATTCAGAGATGATGTTCAGAGTCCAAAAATCGGTTCCATTCTAGAAATCCAAGGTGACAACTTCCAGTTTCTGAGGGACAGCCAAAACTGGTCAAATACTACCTAATATATCGTCGGCTTCGTGCAACACTGGCACAACTCAAAATTTTGCATTTTTGTGTTTTTGATGGCAAACGATGCGAAATCTAGTTAAGTTTCATCCCACGAAAAATATTCCTAAAAAATCCAGAGTTATGAGTAGATGTGCCTTTGCTGCACAAATCGAAATTTCTCCATAAAGTTAGTAAAAATAGTATACTTATATTAACTTAGACAACGTGCTCATAATATGTGCATAATAGACCTAAAAGTGTTACATAAGGATTGGTGATCTTAAACTTCAAAGTTTTCTTGAAAATCGAAAAATAAACCTTCGACGCAAATTTTCAAACGCTTTTTCTCTAAACTATGATTTTTGAGTTGTGCCAGTGTTGCACGAAACCGACGATATGTTTTCCTAAACCAGGAATATATTCAGAGGCCGGAAATTGATCCCAGATGCCATTTTGAATCTATTCAAAGCCACCATAATATTTCCAGAGAGTTGTATTATTATTTTAGAGTATCTGTAATGAAGAATGATTAAAAATAAGAACAAGCTTCGAACTTGTGCTTTGCGATCATTTTTGAATGCAATAAACAATTATGTAAGCAATGTAACTAACAACCCAAGTAACAAAACTGATCATATCAAAGTTTTATAGCGCATTTCTGGTTGTGTTAAGTACTATAAATGGGTTTTATACCCATATTGTTACTTGGGAATATTACATACTTCTACGTCAACCTCAGCTACTGTCCATGGGTTTTCAAATCGACACAATTGTTTTTTGTTTCGTTGGGACTGTGAAGTAAATGAAAATTAGCAATTCACAAAAGGTGATTTAAAGTTCGCCATGTTTCGTTAGAAGCATTACTAAAACTAGATGAAATCACAGTTTCAAATTTTATTACAAGCATTGCAATCATTACTTTCTGTTCAATTGTTGATGGGTAAACTTTTATATCGTCCAGCATTTAGCTATCATGTTGTCAAAGGTCCATTAGTTATTCTAGATTCAAGCAACCGAAAGATTCTGAATGCTAAGATTGCAATCTTTCTAAATTTGTGGCCGCAACAAAAAAGGAGGCAAAAGTAGGCGTACATCACTCCGCCAGTCGTCGTGTAGGGTGGCGAGAAAGCGAAGAAAGTCCCCAAAGCGGTCCGGCCGTCATGTGGTTTCTTCCTCTTTTAATCTTAACGGCGAAGGCCGTGCAGAATTCCAATCAGCCACAAACTGCGGGGCTCTGTGTGGCTGCTATGCAATGCAAGTGGCGACTGGGAAAGAAATCCTTACCACCGCCGGCCGCATCTGCCAATTGGTTTCCATCCCCCCGAGGGGCCCGAATGAATCGCCGGACCCAGTTGAGCTGGCTTCGGCGTGCATTTCAATCAGCACGCTAGATGTAGGCATACACTAGGCTAGCGCTGGCTGAGCTGGAGCCAAAAATAAGATTTCGCTTCCGAGTGATGGGGATAGATTATGTATTCAGATGTGATCCTGTGCCGAACCGAAGGCTGATTGTGATTAAAATTTCATCGACTAATTGGCGTCCTCGTTCTTCTGCTAATGGTCGCCAACTTCAAAGTCTTTTGATATGTATGCCCACACTGCTTGAGTCGGCCTGGCGGGAGTCGGTGTTTGCATAGAAAATTGCCACTGCACGGTTATAAAAAGACATGTATAAACGTTAAGCTGCCCATTGAAGCCTGAAGGCGATAAATTTTACTTAGCCTTTGTTCTTTCTGCTGCCCCGTGGAAGGGCGCACGATTCGCTGGCAACAATTAAAATCCTATCGCATGGTAATAATTATCGCTAATCAAGAAACAATCAAACGAAACCGAAATTATGTAAATTCCAGCAGCACAACATGTCGTAAGTCATGCCATTCCAACATGGGAACTTGACTGCCGAAGGGGGCAGCAGCGAAAAGCGGCTGAAGTAGCTATTTGTTAATCGAATCGTGATTAAACATATTTAACTGACTTCAACCACGAAAGGGGATGTTTCGAAGCCTTCCCGGATAGCGAGAATTCCGGCGGACATCGAGGGTGCGGGTGCATTGTTCCGGAACGATAAACATTGACCGCGGTCGTAAAAATAACGCGCAATCAGTTCAAATTAAATCATTTCGAGCAAGCGATTTTTTTTTCTTCCTTCGACCCATCCTAAGCGCGCTGTTCCTTATGGTCCATAGCAGCGAAATAAAAAAGCCACTCAGGCGAAGTGAAAGCGGCTAACGAGAGTGTGATTAATTCTTGCCTCCGTACCTTTGCTTTGCGCGTTACCGGTTGGGTCAAAATGGAGAACCGCCATCAGGCTTCCATGTAGGTGGTTTTGGAACCATCAGCAAGGCCGCTGGCGAAGGCGAAGATATCTGAACCGGGAGATCTATGACTCGGCAGAACGCTTATTCGAGGGTGATTTATCGCGATTTTCTGACCCAACGCTTCCGCTGGCTAGCGCCTCCTAATGTCTTAATAAATTATCGGCCGCTGTAATCTGGGCCTCCGTCCGGGTGTGACGGTGAGTGGGTGCTGGCAGGTTGCTTATGTTTTAGGTTCTTTTTTCTAGTTTGTCTCACCTTTTTGAACAAATTGGGTTAGACGTTGTGCTTTTCCTTCACGAGGTTTGTTTCGTTTTAAGTAGATTGATGTTCAACCGTATAAAATGGTTGAAATTCCCATCAAAGTGCTTATAATGAACTAATAGGTAACATTTTTCTCGGGTTTACTCCTAATATCTACAATACATTTGATTGCATATGTATATTTGTATATTCCATATCCACCCAGTTTTCACGTACAAAAAAAAAAACTCGTAATGAAAACATCCACTTCACAACACCGCCTATCATTCCAAATCAGCCGAAATGCTAATGTGACATGAAAGCTTGAATCACCATGCATAATAAGCCATAAAGTGCCCGGAGAGCAGCATTTCTCACGAATTGCAAGCGACTACTGGTGGCAAAACCGGAGCTACTAGCTTGTTGCTGTTACTTTCCATCTGAATAGCGAGCACCCAACCCAGGAAGAAGGATCTGCTACCCTTTGGCAAGGGGCAAGTGCTGCACATCGTCCACGGCTCGATGTTTGGTTTCGTTCGGTTTTAGCCCGCCGGAAATCGCAGATAACGACTCAGAACGTACCCACTGCCATTTTTCCGGGCACCCTTCCACCACGGGCTGACTGTGTTTAACAATAGGATGCAAATGTCTTGTGTGTTGTTTGCCGAGCGTTTCTAGCGCGACAAAGAAATGCTAGCTTTTTTTTCGCTCATTTTCATTTTCAAACCACTTGAAGGATATAATAGAGTGGCGCGCTATACAGACATGTTTCGCTTATCCTCCGGATATGGCACAAATGCACTGTTGCCTTTTTGCCCTGCATATGTGTAACGCTTTTTTTTTGGTTTCCTCCGTCGCTTCATTCAATCGAGGAAATTGAAAAGTATTATAAAGCGAAAAGCACTCATTGGCGAAAACACTATATGGAGTGACTGCTAGCTAACTTACATCGCTGTCGGGCTTGTAATCTGCTTTGGAAAATCTCATCCTTTCCCGAGTACAGTGGTTGTACGACTAACAAACGTATGTGCAGTGCCAGGAAGAAAATCACACGCGAAGATACCAATTTTATTTAATAATACAAATGAACTATTTTACATTTCCTGGTTTGTTTCGCCGCCAACTGTCGAACGGAGATTTTCTTTTGTACTCGGAAGAAAGAAAACCAGAAGGAAAGAACGACGTTCCCGCCAGTTGATATATCTTTAATTTACATTTTCCGAATGAAAATCTAGACAATCGTAAAAATTTTACTGATAAACCAAAGCACATTGCTACTCGTATGCACTTCAACTTTTTCCGATGTCTTTGTTCCGCTGCCGCCACATTTTTCGAAGTGGATGCATTTTTCACCAGTAACAAAACAACTGGCGATGGGGAGAGGGAACAGAGCAACGAAATGGAATGGAATGTATGGCTCCAGCATCCACCCCTACTACCCACTTGAGCTGTGTTCTCTTCACCTCTCGTCCCCATGACCGCGCGATAACCAGTAGCATTTGCCGCAAGGGCAATAGTTTTCGATTTTATTCCAAGTCAGCAGATTTTTTTCTTGCTCCAGCCGAATCGAGCAAGGCCGAAAAAGACTAGAAATTCAGTTTTTTTTTATGTTGTTGGATTCTTAGACTGAATTCTTGCCAATTCTATCCATTACGTTTATATGCCTTCCGTGCGATTGAATGCACTCTCTGCTATTGAGGGGGGCTGCTGTCTGTTTCTCGGACAGTTTGTCTGCTTAGTTGGGTGAACTTTAAAATAGCTTAGCCACAAACGGGAACTGCGCTGGCCGGTTTTCGGTGATATGTGCCGTTATAAACCAAGCGTGGAATTGCCATAGAAAGCTGCCTAATTTAAGTGAGAGTTCCGCTTCAAAGTCGTGGTCTATCAATAAGCTATTTCTCAACAAACAAAGAGCTTCTTATTGGATCGATGTGTGATCGTGAATAGTTCTTTTAGGATCCCACAGGAGGAAAATATTCTGTAATACAATGTTGAAAACTTTTGTTTCCAACAAAACCACGGAGTTTGAAAATTTTCAATGCATATTATTCAGAAAATGATGAGATTATCTCGTCAATTTAGAAAAAGTGATTTTTTACAATGTAGCTCAAATTTTGAAAAAATCCTTCCGGAAATAAATTGTTGTATCACTAATACTAGATCCCACGAACCAAATCTTACATATCTTATCCTCTTTAAATCACAAATCGCAAATTTCGAATCTTTACTCCAGAACCGTAATTCCAAGATCATTTATTCCACATCTTAAATCCGGAATTTCAAATACCATGTCCTAAATCTCGAACTTGTGGCCCTGAGTGCTGAATATATCTAATATTAAATATGTTCCATATCTAAAATTCTGAATCCCAAACACCGAATCTAAAATCCAAAAATGTATAATGCTGAATTAAAAATCTTTAATCTAGCAAATGCTAAATCCAAAACCCCAAATCCCAAGATTTCCGCACCCCTTTTCAACGGGAGGTTTAATACTTTGCAAGTATATTTCATAAAAAATGCTGTCATACTGTTTGAAAGTAAGTAACATGTCAATTGCTCTAAAATTGTCCTTTTTTTCTTAATTTACTCATATGTAAAAGAGGTCTTGGAAAAATATTTCAAAATTTCACACATCCATTTCTAAATTCTAAGATTCGAAAAAGAAATCCCCATTTCCAAATTCCCAATTTCAGATCTCACGACCGAAACCCTATATTTCTTATCCTACATTGAGAATCTCAAACTCCAAATACAAAATCCCAAGTTTTGAATCCCAAATTTCAATTCCCGGATTCCAATTTAGAATTTTTAAATTCATATTCCTGTATCTCAAATTTGAATGCCATATCTCGCATCTGCAACATGCGAATCTTAAATCTCAAATTTCTATAACTCAACCATGAGTCCCAATCTCACAACTCTCATTTTATGTCACATATATTAATTCTCAAACTCCAAATTCCATCAAGAAAGATTTCAAATCTCAATTCCTAGTTACAAATCCCAAATCGTGAATACAAAATTCTCAATCCGAAACCTTATTTTCAAAATTATTTAATCCATATTTCGAATTTCGAATCTAAAATCCCATTCACCACATTTACCAAACATATACCACATCACGATTCTATTACCCTCAATTCAATCAACTGAAATTTAAGATCCCGAACTTTTAGTCCCAACTAAAATAAATAGTTCGAAATCCAACTAAAAAAATTTAAATTCTAGGATAAACAAAAACTAAACCCCACATTTCAAATTCTTAACTGGAGATTCCAAGTTTCAAATTTTTAATACCGAATTCCTAGTTTGAAATCCCCAAACATAAATTTTAATACGGGAGCGTCACAAACATCAAATCCCAGAAATAAATTCTAAATCCCAAAATTCCAAACCCCAGGTCCAAAATCTTAGATTGAAATCGCATATATCAAGATGGCTTGACAAAGTAATTTTTTTTAATTCTTTTATCACCAATATTTAGTGGTTAATTTATGAGTTCGAAATCCAATTTGTGGTAATTTGTGGTTAAGTGGTTTCCGAGAAATTTTCAAAAAACTGAGTCAAGCCATCTTGAAACATGATTTTTCTTTAAATGAATCGGACAACGATGATATATAGATCAATCGGAAGCTCTTAGTTTGTGGTTCACGAAAATGTAATTTTTAACGTCATAATTACTAGTGTTTGTACAGAAATTTGTGTTTTATTGTTCACGTGGTTCTACGTTTTGTTTATTTGTTGATGACGCTGCTGTCCGCTAGTGGCGTTGGCTGTTTGCGGTGTTTGTCACTGCTATACTGAGCGTGCGTTTGGGGAATATGCTAAATATCGTGATTCTTAGGAACTTAGCCAACACACTTGCATTACAGGTAGCTTAACAGGCGCAGAATGGATATGTGTAAATTTGTTTTCAAAAAGGATACCGGTAACGAAAATGTACTTTCAAAGGAAAGCAATCCAAATTCGACGGATTATTTTTCAGAACCAGTAGGAATGGCAAACAATAATTATCACTTTTTCATCACCTAGATTCGGAGAAATGTTTCAGAAATATTCAAACAAATGTTCAAATAAGCTGTCGGGATCCAACTTAATGTTGCTCTTCTGTTATTTTTTCATGCATATGTGCTAACTTATGAGCAAAGTAATAAAGAAGATTTCTGCTGTCCGCGTGTCTGTTAAGCTACTAGTGGCACCGTCGCACAGAAGAGTACCTAGAACAAAAATCTGGCCAAAATAAGAAAAAAAAATTATGTCGCTTTTTGGTGCCGCTATATTTTTTCTGCAGCTTCAATAAATGCTTCACAATATACCATCACTCGATTAACGTTAAACGGTATTATCATATGCTGCGAGCGCTGTAAACATTGACAAATTTTCAAGCATTTTTTGGGAATCGAACCAGTTGTGCCAGGCGTCAATAAAAATGACAATTGATCAATATTATGCACCAAATGAATTTTTTATGTTCAATGCTAATAAACCGGTTGATAAAAATTCCGATATTGAAAATTATAGCTACTCTTAACAAGTTTTCGAAATTAGTGATTTTTACGTATTTTCGAGCGTTTTCAATATTGAAAGAGTTATCAAATCTCGCGGAATCCGATCATATAATCATCGGGGGAATGGAAGTTCATAACATCACATCCTCGCAAATATCTCATCCGGTAACGTCCAGATTGACATTTGCGACCCGTTTGAAAAATGTTGTTCATGACATATTTTGACGAATACCTGCCTCATGCTTAAAACAGAGTTTCAGTTCAACAAAGATTAAATGAGATTAGTTAAGTGAATGAACTTCAACTAATTTAAGTAAACTTAAAATTAACTTGATGCACAGAATCAATAATCCAGGTAAATAACATTCCGTCTAAAAGCCTTTTTCCAACTTACGTAGGTTCCACGAGGCATCATATAATTGAGCAACAAATTGAAAATTCAAAATGAAGATATTTTGCTACATCATTTTTCTTGCAAATTCTTCGATTTGTTTCGCTGCCCGTTTTGCGAACACAAATTATACGAGCGTATTTCTTCATCTGTTTAATAACATTAATGAAGCCACATAGGCTATGTTAATGTAAACATCAAGTTATGTGCGTGATTATTAGAGTTACTCTTTGATACAATTCTGCGCCTGTTGGGCTACCTGTAGTAGAGCAAGTGTGTTGGCTAAGTTCCCCGAATCTCGATATTTACCATATTCCCCACACGCACGCTCAGTATAGCAATGACAAACACCGCAAACAGCCAACGCCATTAGCGGCCAGCAGCGTCATCAACAAATAAATAAAACGTAGAACTACGTGAACAATAAAACACAAATTTCTGTACAAACACTAATAATTATGACTTTAAAATTAACATTTTCGTGAACCACAAATTAAGAGCTTTCGATTGATCTATATATCATCGTTGTCCGATTCATTTAAAGAAAAATCATGTTTCAAGATGGCTTGACTCAGTTTTTTGAAAATTTCTCGAGAACCACTTAACCACAAATTACCACAAATTGGATTTCGAACTCACAAATTAACCACTAAATATTGGTGATAAAAGAATTAAAAAAAATTACGTTGTCAAGCCATCTTGATATATGCATTGAAATCTCTTGTTTTATAGCCGAAACCTTAAATCTTATATCCCAAATCGGTAATCTAAAACACCGAATCCCAAAACTCATAAAAGCAAAAATCTCAGGCTCACATCTCAAATTTTCAACACTGAATTCAAAATTCAAAATGATTAATCCTTTAAATTGTTTCGAATCTCAATTTCAAAGTCACTAAAGTATAATCCCGATTCCCGTATTTCAACTCTCAAATCCGGAGTCCCATATCATATATTTCAATTTTTCAAATTCCGAGCCTTAATATTTATTTCCGAGCCTCTAAATCTAGACTTCTTATTTCTAAATCTCCAATCTTCGATTTAAACTTCCAAATTTCATATATCTCAATTCGGTTGTTTCAAATCCAAATGCGTATTATTATGTCTCAAAACCCAAATCTGAAATTCCTATTCTCGAGTTTGAATTCCAAATGCTTTATTTTAAATCACTTAAGATTCTATCAGAATATAAAATCAACCGTTATCTTATAAATCTGAAATTTAACATGACAGTTTCAACCCGTTTCAGGAATTTAAACAGTGTTTTCTTCGATTTCGAAAAACTGTATCGAAGCAGACGCATCTGTAGACATCAGGTGTTTCTTGGCAAACTTTGAAGGTTTTTGATTACTTACTTCCTCCGGAACATCAAACTTGTGCTGGGCAGTAAAGGACAGTAGCCCCGGAAGCTGCCGGAATCCCTCCATGACGTAAGTCTCATCATCCACGATGATACAATGAGGCTTCGTCAGCATCTGGGTTTACAGTTCGCGGGCACTGATCGTCACGATTTGGTGCCTTCTCCACTTCGTACGTATTTAATCCCTTCCGGTTCCGGTTCTTATCTTTCTAAACGAAAGACTTGGACAGCTGCCACTTTTTAGCCACATCCCTGGAATTCCGCGTAAAAGCTTTCACAACACGTTTGTGATCCTAATCACCAATAAAACATCCATTTTGACCACATTTCTCCTCCCGTTCGACGCTCAAAGTTTCGTAGTAACGTTCAAGTGCGCAAAATAAATTTTTCACGTTGCTTTTCGGATAATTTTTGTTTCTAATTTCGAAAAACTAAATGAACTATAAATTCAGTGTGAACAATACATCGAAAACTACTTCTACCAGAATTTTCAAGATGAATTCCCAAATCTGAAATCGAAAATTTCAAACTTTTCCCTAATTTCAGATCTATGACCCAAAGCCTACATTTTTCATCCTGCATCACGATTATCAAACCCCAAATACCAAACGTAAAATATTAGATTTTAAATCCCAAATTCCAAATTTAATAACAAATTTCAAAATTTCAATTTGAATTTAAAATCTCAATCCTGAGACTGCAAGTTTTGAATCGCAAATCCCAAATTCCAAATTTCAAATAGCCACTCCCAAAATTCATATCTCATATCTTGCACATTCTTAATCCAAAATTCCACATCCAAATATTAATATCCTAATTCCTAAATCACGTATTCCAAATCACCAACCATCATCGATTCCAAAATCATTTGTTTAGCATCCTAAATCTTCAAATCCCATATTCCATATCTCCTTAATACCTGATCGTATACTTCAAATGATACATTCCAAAGCCAAAATTCCAATTTACAAATCTTTAATCCTGAATCCAAAATTCAAAATCTAAAAAAAATCCCTAATATTATTCTAAATATCAGATTTCGAATATCAAAACTAAAAATCTAATCCCCATCTAAAATTCCATGTCCCATACATCCCATTTCAAATTCTAAATACCGTAATGCAAATTCCAAAACCTCAATTTAAATCCCAAACATCAAGCCCCAGGTAACAAATTATTTCTTTTCATTTGAATTTCAAATCTCTAATGCCAAGCATCAGATCCCGAATTCTAGTATAACATTTCATGTCGAAATTCGAAAGCTTCAAATCATAACCCTAATTTGGAATCTAAGATCCCTAATCCTGAAAACCTAATCTCCAATCCTTAATCTGAAATGCCCGATCCTTCGTCAAAATCCGAATCCGAATTCAAAATCTAAAATTCGGAATCTCGCATCACGAATTCAAAACATATATTAGAGGTTTAATCTTGAATCTTTTATTTGGAATATCAATTCAAATTTAAGATTCGTGTTTTAAATTTCAAAGTCTTTTCCAATAATCCAAAATTTTACATTCTACTACTCCAATCTGGAGTGGATCGCGAATTTTAAATCCCGAATCCCAAACTTGTTATTCACAAATCCCAGTTCTCCACTTTCAAATTTCATAAGTCTAAACGTACATCTCGAACCATAATCTCAAATCGCTAATCATAATTGCTGACCCTTAAATCCTCGAGTTTAAATTCCAAGTCCGCATTCTCCGAATTTAAAGTCGTCTATCTTAATTCTTTAATTTTAATTTCCCAAATTTTCAACCCGAAATCTCAAATTTCACTCCAGGAATTCCAATTGCTCTATCCCAAAGTAGGGTAAGGAACGGCTTAAGCAGCAGCGCCTATTTCAATCAGTCGAAGAAAACAGGCCTGAAACTCCTGCATTTCGATCAATATCGACTATTTCAATGATGGAAACGAAAACTTTGATTGTCTAGCTGTCTTACGAATATAAGAAATACCGTTAATCACAAAGAAATCTGTGAACAAAGATCATTTGAAACAAATCGACCTATATTGCAGCCATTAAGGAGCCACTTCGGGTGCTGAAGAAAAAACGCCTGCAAAACAGATGGAAACTGCTTAAAATAGGTTCGGGGTGATTGGAATAGTGACCTTCGATTGGTGACTTTAAGTTTTTATTGTTTTAAGTTTTCCAACTTATTTTCACAATCTGAAACCGAATTCTGACAGACAAAACGATAGAGAACATATTGATATAATGCTGTTTGAATTTCACCCAACACATTTCGAGTATTTCGTCTGAATACACAGGCGGTACCTAAAGCTGCTTAGAATATGTTCCCTATCCTAATCACAATAAAAACAATGAATTACTCGAAACTAAGAAGAATTCTGAAAGCCGGTTTGGAACGGCTATTTTTAAAAGTTTTGGGAATTCAAATGGTATTTTCTTGGATTTTGGGAAAATTGCATACACATAAATTGAAAGAGCCATTAAATGTTTTATGAGTATGATTTTAAAATCGCAATCTCAATCCCAAATCTCGAATCTAAGACCCTGAGTTACAGACATTCTATAATCAGTCTAAAATTGGTTACCATAAACCGAATCTCAAATGTGGAATTCAAAATCTCAAATTATAACTCACAAATGCAAAACCCTGATTCCACATGTCTCAATAAAAATTTCGAATCTCTAATTCTTAATCCTGCATCATTAAGGGGTAATATCTACCAAATGCTCAAGAAAACAAGGCTTTTTTCATGATTTTTTCACAGGACATTTGAGATGTAAGGTTTATAAATAATATATCATTGGATTGAACAACTCTTGCAGAATAGAAAAAATATTTTTATTGCTTTTTTTGTTACAAAATGGCGGCTGTGCAGCGATTGCCGTGAACCGCTTTTTTTTAAGTTGTTCCGCGGCGAGCAGTAGAAGTCGTGCCCAACTCCACCTATAACCAAAACAATTTCTTTTCATTATCTACATAAGTGTCGCTAGTGAAGTACACATGATTATATTTTTAGAATTTTTCTTCGCAAAATGGCAACGGTTTGAAAAAAAAGTTCTGTTTCGACAAAAAAAAATCGACTTTGTTTGTTTTTAACTTTAGTTGTTGTTAATCAATCGTTAAAATCGTGTGTACTTCACTATGTAATCTAATGAAGAAGCTACAGTTAAAATTTCAAGTCAATCGGATGTAAACTTTTTCAGTTCTACTGCTCGCCGATTTTGAAAACGTGGTTTTGAGAAAAACGTGTTTAAAGTTTCAAAATGCTGTAAATCTTGAGAATCGCAATAATAAAGCGGCTAATAATTTATTTACCTTCAGTCAGCTATCCCTGCGTCGTAAAGTTGTCCTTCCTGGGTTTTATTTTCCTCTTCTTCCTTTTTGTCATCTGATGTATGGCTGCGCCTAGCCTCTTTCGCGATATCAGACATGCGATGCTCAGCGACTTTGACACAGTTGGCGCCCGATCCCACGCAAAACTCAAACTTTTCACTCATATTAAGGTACTTTTGAATATAGCTCACAGTTATAACGTATAGAAAAACTCAAACAAAGAATGTACACAACGAGAACGGCTGAAACACGATAACGATCATAGGTTACTTCTGCTATTTTACAAACCCTCGAAATAAAAAGAAAACCGAGCATCGCCAAATTAAACGAAAAATGTGATTTTGGAGTATAAAAGTTGTTCTGTAAAAATTGATTTAAACGAACTTTAAGTTTAGATCTGTACTTGGGCGATGTAGATTTTCATTCTTGGATAGTTTTAGCATGATTTAGGCCAATAAAAAAAAGGCAAAATTTTTTTTTTTGGTAGATATTACCCCTTAATTTAAAATCCATACCAATCCTCTAATCCCAAATATAATCTTTCAAATTCCTAACCTTTAATCCCGTATTTAAATCCGAAGTAACAAACAAAACTCCAACTCTAATTTCAATGTTTCAATCCCTGAATTTCGACCGGGATCACCAATTTTAGAATCTATATCCAAATTTCAATGTTTAAATTCCGAATCCGAGACTTCAAATCTAATCACAAATCCTCGGGTTCTCGTCACAAAATTGTAATCTCAAATCCCAAATCTCAAATTCCAAACTCCCAGTGCCTTAATCCAGAATCAAATGTTACAAATCACAAATTAGATAATCCGAATACAATTTCTTAAGGGGGGATCCTACTCTGGAAGGTCAAAAAATAATGAATTTTTTTCTTGTTTTCTTCACGGATGTTTAGAGTAAAGTAAGTATTCGGGTTTTTTGACTATTCATATATTGAGGTTTACGCTGTTGGCAGCTGGGAACACAGATGCTCTCTCTAAATCAGTACCTATCTAGTGGGAAATTTTTCTCAGCATCTACTGAACCGATTCGACTAAAATTTTGTTGAAAAAATGGATTAACTAACTTGTTATATAGCCGTTTTTGAATGTTCCAAGAATTGCCAAAATGGCGGCTATTTTAGTAAAAAATTATTTTTTTTCGTAAAAAATCACTATTAAGATTATAAAAAATTAAAAATTCAGATATCGAAAAACGGCTATGTAACAAGTTAGATAATCCATTTTTACACACTAAACATTTTTTATCCAATTCCAACAGCGTTAAACTCACTACACTTGCATCCACGACATACCAAATATATCTTTAAATACATCTTCAAATATACTATAATCAATAATGATGGTGGTAATCGATAACACTGGTCAACACAGAGCTCAAACCATTCCTGTAAATTTTGGTGTGCCTAGCCATTACCGTTTTTCCAGAGACTTAAATTAGTTTCCTCGCAACATAACGTTTAAACGACGAACCCGGCGAGCAATTTTTATACGACAGACTCAAGTTAGTTGACGCGGTTTGGTATTCGCTAGGGGCACCGAAATTCTTAGGAATGGTTGAATAGCACAGTGCAACAATTTTTTTGCCTTGGCTTCTATGTATGATTTTTTGATAAAGTTTGATGCGAAAATAAATTTCCCGGAGTTTGAACATATTTCAACTTAAGGGGCAACAATGGCGCCATTTTGAATTTTTGAGAAACTGCAAATTTTTGAGGTTTTTTCGTCGCCATTTTGTTTTGAGACCAAATATCCAAATTCTAAGAGTTTGTCCACATATTAGCATCTTTTTACCCATCTTTTGAAAAAAAAAAACAGATCTTAAATCGGACAAAAACTGAGCTCAAAACGGTGATTTTACGAAACCGGGTTTGGCATAGTTTTAGTATATTTCACAAAGCAAATTAATATCGATTATTTCTGAGCATTAATGGTAATTCGCTAATATCTTAAAGTGGTAGTCAAATTATATCTTATTTTAAGTAAAAAAGTCTCAGAAATCGAATGGTAGGTGTCTTATTTTTTTTTTTTTTAAGGTGGCGGGGAAATCTGCAAACAGACACCTGAGAAGAGAACTCAGGGTGTGGGGATGAGACTAGGGGAGAGATGCTGGGGTAGTTACACTCGCCCAGACACCTACTGATCCCTGTCCCGACCCACTAAAACCCCTCCAGTCTCCAGCCCTGGTCTTCCCGGAACGACGGTTAAGTATTACGTCGGGGAGTGGCTTTTGTGCGTGATGCACCCTCTTTACTCTTATAACCTCCTAGCTAACTACCTGGAGACTGGTAATTAGCTACCACTGGCGTGTTGGTGGTTGACCCGCCACACACGTTGCAGCTCCAGAACAATCTGAGAGGCGGCCGCACAGACCGCGTTCCAGATGTCCGGGTCGTCGCACATCCTCCGGACTAGATTGTCCGGAGTAGTGCCAGGCCCGCTCACATCCATCATGTTGCTCCTCGCTCTTGCGAAACGGGGGCATACGAAGAAGACATGCTCAGCAGTCTCCTCCTCCTCCACGCACTCGGGACACATGGGGGACACCGCGTGCCCGAACCTGTGCAGATATTGCCTGAAACAACCATGGCCTGACAGGATTTGTGTCAGGTGGAAGTTCACTTCACCATGTCGTCTCCCGACCCAGCCGGATATCTCCGGTATGAGTCGGTGCGTCCATGTGCCCTTTGTGGAGTTGGACCATTCCCGCTGCCAGCGGAGCATCGAGAATGACCTTCTGGTACCTCGTATGCCCCTTGTGTCACGTTGGTCGAAACACTCTCTGTCCTCCTTGATGGCGATGCTGATAGGCATCATGCCGGACAAGACACAGATTGCATCGTATGACACCGTACGATACGCACTCGCAACTCTCAGGCACATGAGCCTGTAGGTACTTTCCAGTTTACCACGGTTACTGTTAGAACCTAGCGCTCTGGACCACACTGGCCCACCATACCTAAGTATGGACGAAACCACGCTGGCAAGAAGTCTTCGCTTGCTGCCATAAACCGCTGAGCTATTGGACATCATACGAGATAGTGCTGCAATAGCCGATGAGGCCCTCTTACAGGCATAGTCGACGTGACTCCCGAACGTGAGCTTGTCGTCCACCATAACCCCCAAGAGCTTCAGGGATCGCTTCGAGGTGATGGTGCAGTCTCCGACTCTGACCACCGCCTGTTGCTCCGATTTACGGTTGTTCACAACCGTGACCTCCGTCTTATGATGCGCGAGCTCCAGTTTCCTGGAGCGCATCCAGTCCTCGACCTTGCGTATACAGTGCGCGGCCGTCAACTCGACCTCCTCGATAGACTCGCCGTAAACCTCCAGCGTTATGTCGTCTGCAAAGCCGACGATCACAACCCCTACAGGGAACTTGAGTTTCAACACTCCGTCATACATGACATTCCACAACACCGGGCCCAGGATAGAACCTTGCGGAACTCCTGCGGTAATTGGGACGCAATTCTGACCCTCCTCCGTGTCGTAAACAAGTACTCGATTCTGGAAATAGTTTTCCAGAATCTTGTACAGAGACACCGGTACATGGATGCTCCTGAGCACGAGCGCTATGGAGTCCCAACTGGCACTATTGAACGCATTCTTCACGTCGAGCGTGACGATTGCGCAGTAGCGTATTCCCCTTCTCTTGCGCTGGATTGCTACCTCCGCCGTCTTGATGACGGAAGAGATTGCGTCCAGCGTGGACCTGCCCTTCCGGAAGCCGAACTGGTTACTTGCCAGACCGTGTACACCCTCCGTGTACCTCACCAGTCTGTTGAGGATGATCCTCTCAAGCACCTTGCCCGCGGTGTCCAACAGGCAGATAGGCCTATATGCCGATGGGTCCCCTGGCGGTTTCCCAGCCTTCGGCAATAAGACCAGTCTCTGCCGCTTCCACCTGTCCGGAAAGAGACAGTTATCCAGGCACCTCTGCATGACTGCCCTGAACAGCCCGGGGGCCGTTTTTATCGCCAGCCTGATCGCCAGGCTAGGGATACCATCCGGTCCCGGTGCCTTGCTCACCTTTAGGGATTTGGCGATCACGATGAGTTCTTCGTTCGTAACCCTTGCCTCCTCCCCTGCCTCGACACGGCTGTCGTCGCTCACGGATTGGATGCTCGGCAGGTTGGCCGACCATCTCTGGTCTATGTCTGAGATACTGGAACGTCGGACGTGAGACTCGACTGCCGGAGGCCAAGGACTTGGCTCGTGGCGTGGAAAGAGTCCCTCGATGATACGCTCCAGCATCGCTGGTGATCGCTCTGCAGGCGCCAGCGCGCCTTTAGTCTTGGCCATTACGATCCTGTAGGCGTCACCCCCCGGATTTGTATTGGCACTCGCACATAGCCTATCGAAGCAGGCCCTCTTGCTGGCCTTTATCGCACTCTTTAGCATCGATCTTGCCGAACTGAATGCTGCGCGGCGCTCTGTCCTCTCTTCTTCGTTTCGCGCACGCTGCATCCTCCGTCTTGCACGGAGGCACGCACTGCGAAGCTCGGCTATCGCGTCCGTCCACCAGTAAACCGGTGGCTTTCCATTCCTAGGTTGGCGAGTCCTAGGCATGGTGGCGTCGCACGCCCGCGATAGCATAGCAACTAGTTGGTCAGCAGTCGGGCGGAGCCAACTGCCCCCCTCGCGCTCCCTTCTCATTGCCTCTTCGAATACCTCGGCATCAAACGGCGATGTCTTCCACCCGCGAACGGTCGGAGTGTTGGCTCTACCCGTCGCTTGCCGCCTCTCGTTGTTGTCTACACTATAACAGACCGCCTAATGGTCGCTATTAGTGTAGCCATCGTCTACCCTCCAGTTCTTGATCAGTCCTGGGCTGGAGAACGTCACGTCGATGATCGACTCCGCACCATTTCTGCTAAATGTACTTTTGTTCCCAACGTTGGCCAGATCTAGGTTGAGCTTTGCAAAAGCCCCCAACAGGATCTGGCCCCTCTGGTTCGTGAAGCGACTTCCCCACTCAACAGCCCAAGCGTTGAAGTCGCCCGCCACCACCAACGGCGTTAGTCCCGTTAGCTCCATGGATAGGAGGTCGACCATCTGGGTGAACCTTTCGGTAGACCAACGTGGCGGAGCATAGCAACTGCAGTAGAACACTCCGTTTACCTTAGCAACTACGTACCCTTCTTCTGAGGTTGAGACAACCTCCTGAACCGGGAACTTGCTCGTCGTACATATGGCCGCCAAACTGGACTTATCCGCAACCCAGTTACCGTTTCCGGGAGGGATGCGGTAGGGATCCGATATGACGGCGATGTCCGACAACGACTCAGTGGCTGCTTGGTGTAGCAGCTGCTGAGCCGCGAAGCAATGGTTCAGGTTCAGTTGCGTCACCCTTACGCCCGTGGTTTCGCAGCCGGCTTACCGGCTGGGCACCTGGGGCCTCCCATAAAGTGTTTGGCGTCCCGTTTCCCGGAACATACCATGCACTTGGGAGACTCCACACAGTCCTTTGCTTTATGGCCTGCACCTCCACATCGCCTGCACAGCTGGCTCCTATCGGGCCCCTTGCAGGTCCAGGACTTATGTCCGCCCTCGAAGCACCGGAAGCAAATATCTGGTTGTTGTAGTATGCCCAGAGGACATACAGACCAGCCGACCTTCAACTTGCCCTCTTTCAGGGCCAGGTTAGCGTCCGCCGACGGTAGTCGGAAGGTAGCTATCTGGGTCCCCGCCGGACCTTTGCGGAGGCGGATTGACTCCTTAGCCACCTCCACCCCGCACTTCGCTTTTAGGGCTTGTGCAATGTCGCACCCCTCAGTGATTTCGTCCAGGTTTTTAAGCTGGAGAGTCACTTCTGAGGTGAGTGCCCGCACTTGCACCTCCTTCCCTAGGACCTTTTCAGCAACCGTTTTGTAGGTAGCCCCCTTGTTCTTGGCGTCCTTCCGGAGCTCAAGTATCATCTCGCCAGTGCGAGATCGGCGGATACTCCGCACATCCGCCCCCAGATCCTTGAGCTGGGTTTCCCCCCTCATCTTCTTCAAGACTTCTGAGTACTTCGACCCATCCGTCTTGAGTATGAGGGCATCACCCCTACTCCGCGCCTTTTTGACCTTTTTTGGTCCTCTGGCCGCTCCGCCATCATGTCGCGTCGCACCTTCCCGACGCTTCCTACCCTCTACGGTAGTCCAACGGTTGCCCGTAGCCTCCACCTGTGCCTTTTCCGCGGTGGACCTTGAACCGGTTGGCGTGTGTTCCCGTGGGAGTAGCACGACCAATCGTTTCTTGGTGTTCCCGGGGGCCGTTTCCCCCGGGGACTGCCTCGTTCGCTTAGCGACCTGCCCCGTGGAGCAGACCGACGCGAACGAGGGGGCGTCTGTCTGCACCTCTTTAGATGCAGTCGCCCTCCCGGTCCTGGCCGCTTTCTCGGCCGCCTTCACCCGAGCTACGAGTTCTTCGTGCTCCTTTCTGGCTTCATCAATGGTGCTCCGAAGCAGGAGGAGGCTCTGCTTCAGGTCGCCAGCGATGTTTCGCCTGTTCGCCAAGAACTCGATTATGGCATCGAGTTGTTCAGACAGCGCCGCCACTCTTGGCCGCGTGTCCATACACCTTTCGACGGCCTTGACTAGCAAGGGACCGTCTACCGAGATGTCTGGTGTGGACACCGACGGATTCGCCGTTTTTCCACCTCCAGACTTCGCCGCATCCGTCTCCGCCTTCTTCTGCGGAGACCGCTGGATGCCACCTCGTGCGAAGGGATTTGGTAACCCCTCCGCACCCGTCTCTTTTGTTTTTGAGTTCAACATTTTTGTTTATTGGGTCCCCCTACCAGCCGCTATCCTTATCCATAATGGAGTAGTCGCCTAAATGGTCCCAAGGTAGTCTATGCCGGAGCAGTGAGGCCATGGCTAGGGGCGGCTGCCATAGCGCCTTATGGGCAACTATGACACCCCCGACCGGCGCTAGTCAGGAAAAGACATCTGATCCTACTCCTGCCAGGTTCCCACCAGGCAATGGACTCGGAACGTACTGGAAGGCCTGCCAGGTTTTACGGGACGGAGACCCCTGCACCGGTTGTAATCTCGCCGTTTCAAGCCGTTATCACACGACATTACTAAGGGAGCTCGGCGCAGGTGCCAGCCCAAAATCATGGTACGAAAACGAAATCCGACTCTTATCCTATAGTGATGCGACCAGTTGCCGTAATTGGGAACGTTACTGGCATCAGTCCCAATGGGCGGTATAGTGCATTTGGGTGGTGGGAGCGGCACTACTCGCTCCGTCGGAGCTGCTTCCGGCCAGTGTGGCTTTTGCGAGAATTCAGCGGCCCAGTGCCTGAATCTCGCCACGACCTAGGCTAGCTCCCGCTGATGGTCCGGGACTGCTTGCTAGCAGTGAGCACTTCCGTGGCCTTCGGTAATCGCCAATTACCGACCCGTGGTGGCATTCAGCTCTGCCAATGGTAGGTGTCTGATCTACGTATAATGTCAGCAAAATGTCGATTTTGCCCCAAATCACCTACAATACAAAAATTGGTTTATCTGCTGACATTCTACATAGTTCAGACACGTACCATTCGATTTCTGAGACTTTTTTACTTAAAATAAGATATAATTTGACTACCACTTTAAGATATTAGCGGATTACCATTAATGCTTATACTAAAACTATGCCAAACCCGGTTTCGTAGAATCGCCGTTTTGAGCTCAGTTTTTGTCCGATTTAAGATCTGATCTATATATGTTCAAACTCGGGGAAATTTAGTTTTGCATAAAAATACACAAAAAAATTATATATAGAAGCCAAGGCAGAAAAAAGTCAATTTTTGTTGCACTGTGTAATCCTTAATTTTTTTTCAGTTTGAGCTTTTGAAATGCATTTCTTTTTTATTTTGTCGACCAGTGAATCTTCCCAAAAGAAACATATCTTAATTGTAGTTCCGGAATCTGCAAGGTGAGTTTTCGGAATTTATTAGGGATTTGTCGCAAGGTATACATTTGGTCTGTGGTCGCTCCATCCCTCGAAAACCACTGTGGTGTTCGCCAACAAAGGGTTCCTGCAACGGCCTTAACCGATAGAACAGGATCCGAGGAGATTCTTGTGTACGGTATTAAGAAGAGTTATGCCCCGATAGTGGCCAAAAACAAACGAATTCCTGATATGTAATTCAAGACCTCAAATCATTTGTGAGTTTGAATTCCACATTTATAATCTACAATTCCGAATTTCAAATTTCTAAGAAATTTCCGTGCACCAAATCCTAATTTTTCCAAAAATCTTCAAATCCCAAATCACGAATTTCAAATTGCTAATCTTAAACTTCAATATCCCCGAAGTATGAAACCGTAATAACTTCAATATTCCATGTTCCATGTTGTAAATGTCGAATTCATGACTCGGAATCCCGAATGTCTCGTATTCAAAACGATCCATACCAAATATAAAATCCAAATTTCAAATCTGGAGTCCCAAATCCAAAATGTAAAATTTCAAATAAAAAATCTTCAACCCAACCAACTGATTTTAAATTCTAAATCTCAAATCCCAGATCCCTAATACCGTATTGTATATTCCGAATAAAATTCTGATATTTTAATTTTGAAATCGTATCTCACAATTTTCTCACAACTTCAAAATATAAAATTTTAAATTTTGTACTGTAAACCATGTAATCCATATCCTGTTCCCCATATCTGGTTCTTGATACCTAATTTCAAACTTCAAATCTCAAATTCTCGATCTTCAATTCGAAGATTCAACTATTATGAGACCAACAACGATCAAATAAACACCAAATCTCAGATCAATTAATTTATTTTTCAACTCCGAATTCCAGATCTTAAATTGAAATTCCCAGATCCTAGTTTCAAGTTTGAAATATCATGCCTAAAATTTGGCAGTCCTGAAACGTAGTGTAAATCTTGAATTTCTAGTCCCCCAATTACAAATATCTTACTCACTATCCTAAATCACAAATCCCAGTTTCTTCGCTAAGACCCGAGTCCCAAATTTAAAATTAAATATCTCGAATCAAAAATACAAAAACGTTCCACAACTCAATTCAAATTTTAACTTGGAAATCTTGTTTCACGAATTTAGAAGAGAGCCCAAAACTTCAATTTTAAAAATCTTATTTCGAACCTTAATTCCAAATCTGGTAACAAACTATAATTCCATCCCGAATCTCTAATATCAAACTCATGTTTTGAACCTCAAAATCTTCGATTTTTAAATCAAAATCTAGCTTTACCAAGCTATATGATAGGGCAGATGTTTGTTTACCTTCATTTTGCAACAATAACTTGTTCAACCTACGAAGCAACATTACACTATTCAAGTAATAGGGCATACACGGTAAAGAATTTAATTAAGCCTTTTCCATTGGGAAACATTCTGTACTTCATTATCATTACCTCTATGAATATTTTTTTGATTAAACTATTGATATGTCCTGCAGAAATACATTTCGTGTAAAGAACATGGTTATAATACTTTGAACTATACTGAACGAACCGGTTAACAGTCTCAAAAAAGCAAATCATTCGTCTGCTTGGCCTCTGGCATCAAACTCTAAAAGTTTACCAAAACAGAAGCTTTTCAAATTACGTATCAAGGTCCCGCATCTCTACCGTCTAATCGATGGAAGGTAGGAAAATTTTCTTTCTACCCGAATGAAAAATAGTTTAGCTCATTATTTTTCCATCATACCTGACCGGTTACACACATTTTACATCGACAAACTGCATGCTCTAACGTCAACGTGCGAACAACATTGCACAGGCTGTATCAGCGGCACCTCCTTCTCATTTTTCTTCTGCCAGTGCGATGCGAGAAACGAGGTCAAGAAGGCGATACCGACCAGCCTTGCCACACCACCAGTAATCAGTAAACGACCTGTTCGGGTGTGTATACCAGAACATAAATATTATAGTGAGTGGGGCAGTTGGCAGCGTAGTGTGGCGCAAAATCCAGCTAGTGTTGCTGCTGCTGCTGTTGCTTCTATTTGCCAGTCACGAATCCTCCCACGCTCGGCGGAATGAACGAATCCTTCCGAGCAGGCACGACGAGAAAAACTGGTCCAAGAAGTTGCAGCCCAGCAGCAACTGGAAAGAAACCGAATGGTTCGGGTAGCGGGTCGGAAAAATCTATCTGAAATAATTATATGCGCTAGATTTGATGCTCCAAGCTCAGTTTTAGCTCAGGGGAGCAAGTCGGGTGGAGAGTGACGATGAAAGCGAAAGATGTTTCCTGTTCCCCTTCGACTGAACGGAACCCTGCCGGCGGCCGTAGGATAAATGATGGGCGGGGGTGTCGTCATCGCGTCGTCGTCGTCGTCGTCGTCGGCGTCGTTGTGCTCGTTGAGAGAACTTTAGACCAACGGAGGTGAGATAGCAACAGTGAGATCATGAGACAGGAGAGCGGTCGTGGGAGTGACTGCGATAGCGTGGGAAAATTGTAACGTGGGGAAAACGGATAGCGAAAAATCGGGTCGCTTCTGGTGCGGGGGTTGTTTTTCATCGTCGTCCGTCGTTATCGCCGCTTACGGTGGAGGCGGAAGTGGCACCGGCAGTAGAAAATAACATCATCATCATCATCAGCAGCAGCACCGTAGTCGTCATCATCGTTTGCACACGGTTTCGATTGGGTTGGGCTCGAGGTTTTTGGCTATTCGCGCTTTTTCCACTTTGTTACTCTATCGTTAAATGTATGAATGATGGGAAATTGAATGCTGGATAGTGAAACGAACCGATAACGTGATGCAATTATTACGACGCTTATGGTATATTGTGGATATCTTTGGAGTGGTATTCATCATCAGATTGTTGTTATTTTTGAGTACCAATTGATTGTTCTGATGTTTTGTATACAATTGATTGTTTTGGTATCTATCATTCGGTAGAGCTAAAAATCTACGGAAATGAGTATTCTGTAATATTTTTTATATAACTTGTAGCAGTTTGCTAGTCTGATATATTACGATGGAATGAATTTAGTTAGTTTTTTGTGTAATTATGATATAGTTTTAAAATTATTGCCTTAGCCCCATGATGAAAAATAATTTCGCGTAAAATTATGCTTAGAAGTTTCTTTGAAGATATTATGAGCAATAATCACACTTTCATGCTTAATTCCACGTAAAATTCTTGCACATATGTGAGAAGTTTTTGATAGCAGCATGAAGCAGCAGTGTTGCTGAAAAAAAAAAACAATGTTGAGCCGACATCGAATCATTTTTTACGTTAATAACTTCTTTTACAAGCGTATTAGTGCCTTATATGCCTTGCCTCATATAAAAGCGTATGGAAACTTTTTGGGCACAAAAATCTAGTTCCACCGATCGATCTGAAAATTCAAACACTTGTTATAGGATCCATAAGGAACACGGAAAGTGCATTAGAGCAGACATTACTTTTTGTCCACCCGTGTTTCTTATATATAGCCATCTCGCAACCTATTTTTACTAAATATGGTTTTTATACTGATATTCAATGATCGAGTCACTTTCGTATTTTTTGTTTTGCGTTCCATCAGTTTGTTGAGCGATTTAGAAAGCTTCCGACATAATAAAAACTATTTAAGCACAATTATGAATAAATTTACAGATAGTTTATAATTAGTTTGTCACAGCAATGTGGGGTTTGCGTTTGTTTCCAAGGAGTTTCGCTATCTAAATTCGTAAACTAACCATTACAAATTTGAAATTTCAAAATCCTCCGATTTGAAAATACCAGAATACATTTGAAAACATACATTTTTAAATACAATCAGATCGATCATATATAAAATCTTGAAATCTATGACTCCGTGACTCTATAAAAGCATTATTCATAAAAAATGAGGTTGGTAATCTATAGAATCACACTTCCATTAACCCATGATTCGAAAAATCCATCAACTCATGAACCCCTCATACATACAAGAATCCACAAATTCTGGTATTCATATGTCTAAAATTTCATAAATTCAAAAACTGATAAATACTTGCATTCATAAATCCATAAACCTATTAATCCATGAATGTATAAATCAGTAAATCAGTAAATCCTTCAATCCTTTAATTCATAAATTCAGACATCCATATTTTATCAATTTTCTCAATGTATATGAATCCAAAAATTCATAAATAATTCATGGTTAAATTTTCAAAAACAATAAAATCCATAAAATAAAAATCCAGAAGTTTATGACTTCACAAATTCATAAATCCATTATATGCATTTATACAATGACTGTATGGAAAAAGTTTCATAATCGAATTCAAAGAACCAACCATATACATTTTGTTTGTTGGCCCAAAAAATGAACCTGTGCAGAATTCCAGCCCGATCGGACATCATTTGGAGGTGCCTCAATAATCTCAAAGTTTTAATACTTTGACTCTCGAAAATCCACCCAGTACATGGAGTACATGAAATCGGGAAAATTGATTTTTTTTCAATAGCTTAAGATGCCCAAGAAACATAGAAATAATTTAAATGTGCTATATCCCTAAGCTATGTCGATGGATTTTCGTCTAAAACTAAACCAGATTTCTTCGTTTTATGCAATTTCAAACCATTTGGTATCAAACAAAAATGCGATTTTGCCAATTTCATGTTTCCCCCTCTGGGTCAAAAATCAAAACTTGGAGCGATTTGATCTAAATCAAGGCCAGTTAAGCTGAAATTTTGCACAGGTCATTTTTTTGGGCTAGTAAATAGAATGTATATAGTCGATATTTGAAAATTTGGCATGAGCTCTTCCGCTGTCACCCTGACATATACATAGGAAAATAACACAATAAATGCAAATCAATTAATAAATCCTTGAATACATGTATCCGTGAATCCTTGATTTCATATGTTTAAAGCTCATTAATTCAAAAATTAACAATTCCTTACATTCATATATCCTCAAATCAATGAATCTATGAATTCATAAATCAATTTATCCTGGAATCCATAAATTTTCAAATTCAATCCGTGAATTTCGTGAGATTATAAAATCATAGATCTCCCAACCCATACAACCATACATTCATAAACCCATAACACCATTAATTATTCAAATCTTAAATATATGAATAGAGAAAATCATAAATAATTCATTATTCTTAAAATCCGTGTATCCTTGTGTTTACTCTCCAATTGAATAATTCATGAATATATGGTTCATTATTCTAACAATGACATAACAAGCTTGGTGTCGTATGTTTGAATCCCGGCTCTGGAGAGACTGCTTGTTTTAGTAGGATCGTAGCGTTAGTCCCGAAATTACCCTGTCCACGGAATTAAGCATCTATCAATTTTTAATCTTCGATCCCATAAATTTCCACATCCATAGGTCTTAAAAATACTAAAATCTTTGAATACATGAATCCGTAAATCGTTGAATTCATATGTCTCAAAATTAATAAACTCAAACATTAACAAATCTTCAGTCGATAGCAACCTCTCGTCGCGATCGGTAGTTGTTTTCTTAAGCTCCAAGCGTCGTATTGTAAAACAAAGGGAAGATAAATGACCTTTGTTCTATTGTTCTAAAATAATTGGTCACGAGGCATCATACTTTGGTCTTATATAGCAAATAACACCGAATTTGGTGATTCTAGACAGCTGACACTGGTTTAACTAAGTTATCGAAGAGGAATTATCGGATTTCGTGGGAGTAAGAAGAATAGTAGTGTAGTCGAGCTCGGCTCGTACCGCCATTGCTGTAATCTGAAAACACGTGGCTTGCAAGTGCATAATTATCGTAGTTTCTGTGGCTGATTTGTCATCGTTTAAGAAACAAATTATCATAGCGTGCATTCGGTCCGATACACCCGACAATGGCGTCGGGTGTGCATAACTTCCTAGACCCTGGTGGGGGTTCAGGTAACAAAATCGATGGATCTCATACGGGGAGGACAATCTCCAGTTGGATGGATCCTAGAAACGAATGTGGTCGACTCTCTTTTCTTCGCCTTGAGGCGGATGGAGGGGTCCTGCCTAAAAATCCTTTCCTGATCAGAACCTCCATTGAAAAAAGTGTTAACGGCAGAATTGAAGGTGCGTTTACAGAAAACCAGGGAAAAATGTATGCTTTGAAAGTTCGCAATGAAAAACAGGTTGAAAAGTTACTTAAACTGAATACGTTACTTGATGGAACAAAGGTAAAAATTAGTCATCACCCCAATCTTAATAAAGCCCGATTCGTTGTCAGTTGCAAAGAAGTCATTGGCATTCCCGAAGAAGAGTTAATAGACTATCTTAAACCTTATGGCATCACTGATGTTAGAAGAATCACCAAGAAAAGCGGGTTATTGCGTGAAAACACAAGTACAATCATTGCGACAATCAGCGGTACAACGATTCCTGAATACATTGAATTCGGATATGTGAGATGCAAGACAAGACCTTACTACCCAAGCCCCATGCAATGCTTTCAGTGCTGGTCATTTGGCCACACTCGAATGCGATGCCAGCAGACTCAAACAAAATGCGGGAACTGTTTGTTCTCAGATACATACTTTAGATGATGAGAACAAATGTTATCAATTAGCATTCTGCAGTAGATGTAACTCCGATTCCCACGCACTATCAAGTGAACAATGTCCCACCTATATAACGGAAAAGGAAATACAACACATTAAGGTAGACTCGGGAGTTTCATACCCGATGGCCAGAAAAATGATAGAATCTCGTAAAAACACACGCTCGTTTATTGGAGTAGCAACCGCTGGAAAAGAACAACAATTTTCCAACCTAATATCAGAGCTCGAGAAGTTGAAAATAGAAATTATTAATAAAGATCGCAGAATTAGTCAACTAGAATCGTCATCTAGTACAAATAGGATGGAACTCATACAGAAGCATGGCACTATCGAAGACCTGGTAGCTGAGAACATACAACTCAAAGCGAAGGAAAACAAGAAAGATCACGAAATCAGTGTTTTACGAAAAATTCTCTCAGAAAGTAAAAACACGCAACAAATGGAAAAACCCGAACAACAAATTCCTGAAGAAAACTTCTCGTCAACCAAACAAATTACCAAGTCATCTTCAAAACAACAGCAACCGAAACAACAAAAACCTAAGAAAAAAGCTGAGGAACGACATTCCAGCATTATCACAAACGCTATTAATGAAATGCACACTAAACGAAATATGCAGATAGAAACTAGAAACACTAAAGCCAAAATTACCCGCTTAGGAAGTAGAGAATTTCTTAGCGAGTTTCTCTCCGACACATCTGATGACTCAATCAATAAGGACAACGCCGAACATCTCGATGCTATTCCGATGGTAACATAACACACTAATCTGCACAAAGTTTTGCCTTCCTTTTTTTTTAGGGGAAGCTTTTATTATTCAGCTGTTACATCCCATGATATGACCTCGCACTCACCCAATCATCTTTTAATGGATCCTTTATGCTCTAGAAATCATAATTATGATCATGTTTCTGACGGTGCTTCCGCTAGAGCTCAGACCAGTTCTGAAAACGACAGAACTTGCAATATTCACGATTCAATTGCCTCATGTAGTAATTCTATTGAAAACATTCTAGCATTGCAATGGAACGCAAACGGGTTGTTCAACCAGTGGAACGATTTACAAATGTTAACACTAAATAAACCACGTGTCCTAGCTATACAAGAAACCCACTTTCGAAAGGATATAAACCCGTCGCAATGGATGGGTAGTCGTTACAAATGGTTGCAAAGGCACGGATCGAACAAATATCAATCAATTGCTTTAGCTGTAAGAAACGATCAACCATTCACAGAAATTGATATCGATAGTCCCCTACTTTCAATCGCTGTTCGATTACTAGGAACAATACAAATAACAATTGTCAACATCTACATTCCCACTAGGGGCATTGAGAATCTTCAGCACCATTTAACGCATCTTATTAGTAAGCTAGAAACACCGTATATCATCCTAGGTGATTTTAATGCCCACCACAGCTCATGGGGATCAAGCAGAAACGATGGAAGAGGTATTATAATCAACGATACGGTAGAAGAGACCAATTCTGTTATTTTAAACGACGGCTCTTTCACATTTTCAAGAGGAAACTGCAGTTCCGCAATTGACCTCTCAATTGCATCAGCTGATGCTTTACCTAAGATCTCCTGGAGTGTTGCTAAAGACACTCATGGAAGCGATCACTTTCCCATATTTATCAATTTAAATGACTCTACCCCTCAAACGACTCGTCGACCCAAATGGAAATTTGATCAAGCTGACTGGACAAAATTCGCATTAAAGGTTGATTGTAATATACCACCAAACACTGTACTATCCACACAACACCTTGCAAATATAATCATAAACGCTGCTGAAGAAAGTATACTACAAACATCCACTATCCCGGGAAAAAAAGCTATCCATTGGTGGAATCGTGCTGTCGCAGAAGCAGTTCGCACAAGAAGAAAGGCTTTGAGAAAACTAAGAAAAACACCTGAAGGACACCCCCTATTGTTAGAAAGACCTAATGACTTTAAAAAAGCCCGCAATGAAAGCCGACAAATCATAAAAAAGGCAAAAATTGAAAGTTGGGAAGAGTTTCTTGATGGCATAGATTCTGGGGTGTCAATTTCAGATACATGGCGACGAGTAAACTCACTCTCGGGTAAACGTAGAAAAAACGGAATAATTATAACAAAAAGTGATGGTACAACTACTGACTCACCCACCGAAATTGCCGATAACTTGGCGGAATACTTCGAGAACCTATCTTCTAACAATGGATACTCTCAAGAGTTTTTATTTAATAAAACCACCGCGGAAGCTGCAGGTATTAGTTTCGAAAATCAATCGGATAGAATCGGTTATAATGTCGATTTCACCATGATGGAATTACTTTACGCCCTGAATAGTAGCAAAGGAAATTCCACAGGCCACGATAGAGTCGGTTATCCCATGTTAAGAAACCTGTCAGTAAAAGGAAAAACAACGCTCCTCCAAACAATTAACGCTGTGTGGAATAACAAACCTTACCCCCGTGAATGGCAAAGCAGTATAATAATTCCGATACCAAAACCAGGAAAATCATCACACACTGCTTCGGATTTCAGACCGATTAGCCTTACCAGTTGCATTGCCAAAACGGCCGAAAGAATGGTTAATAGACGGTTGATCACTTATTTAGAAGAAAACGACCGCTTAGATCACAGACAATTTGCTTTCAGAAAAGGTAGAGGCACAGGAGCCTACTTTTCTGACTTTGGGTACATCGTCGATCAAGCTTTAGCTGAAGAGAAACACATTGATGTAGCGGCTTTAGACTTGTCAAAGGCATACAATAGAATATGGAAATATGGGGTGTTGATGCAAATGAAAAAAATAGGGTAACAGGTAATATGGGAAGGTTTATTGCAGGATTTCTCGGAGATAGATTCTTTCAGGTAGCGGTGGGGAACACTTTATCGGAAACGAAGATCGAAGTTAACGGGGTCCCACAAGGATCAGTACTAGCGGTAACAACGTCTTCGGCAACTTACCCCCTGGAATATATCCACTGGTATATGCCGATGATATAATATTAATTGTCACAGGTAAAAGTGTGTATAGGACGAGACAAAAACTGCAGACTAGTATAAGGCAGGTAGCCAAATGGTCGGAAAAATATGGCTTCCAACTAAGTTTGGAAAAATGCGCTATTAGTCATATTTGCCAGAAAAAACATCATCCTTGGAGACATCCAGTTACTGTGAATGAAACGGAAATTCCGTTCAAAAAAATTTTAAAAATTCTTGGTGTAACAATTGATCGGAAATTTAATTTTGGCCCCCATTTCAGAACACTAAAAATAGAAGTAAAATCAAGACTTCAACTTATGAAAACAATATGTAAACGACACAATAACGGAAATCGTAGGACTCTGATTCAAGTAGGAAATAGTATTTTAATATCAAAACTACTGTATGGGCTTGAACTTAGTGGACGAAATTATGAAACACTGATTAGCATTCTGGGTCCAATATACAATAAGACCATTCGGCTCTGTTCAGGGTTGCTACCGTCAACACCTGCAATCAGTGCCTGTTTCGAAGCGGGCGTTCTTCCTTTTAACGCCACGGTAGCGCTCGCTACCGTCCGAGGGGCTGTGGGTGCGCTGGAGAATCCTGTCAGAAACACATACTCCGTAAGCACCATAACAGATCCCATTTCTCAAAGGTTTCCAAACTGTTTGAAGGGAAAGGTAAACCCCAATGTACTATATGCGGTGTCGATCTTACCATCGAACATATTCTAATTAACTGCCCGCAATACCAGGATATTAGAAATACTTATCTAGAAGACACATCAATCCGAAATATTCTTTCGAACGATCTCAATAGGGAAACACAACTGATTCGTTTTCTCAGGGATGCCAAATTATTTGACCGAATCTAATCTTAAAGCCATGCTCGTTGACTAGGGTTGGAAATTCCTCTTTTACATTTGCAGACAACAAAACAGCTAAAAAAGGAGCGTACAAATCGTCACAGAAGCCTTCCAAAATCGAATATCAGTACCGAACGTATTATAAAATTATATTTATTATGAATTGAAAAAAATAATTATCAAAGTGATGAATGACTAACGGTTAAAGTCACTATAATTAAATAAATAAATAATAAATTAACAAATCTTCTTATTCATGAATTCACAAACCTGTGAATCCACCAATCCATGAATTTTCCAAATCCATGCAACCATGGATCATATATCCATTAACGCATAAATTCGTGAATTCATAAGTTTCATGATCCCAAATCCATAAATTCATAAATTCAGCAATTCATGAATTCATGCAATATATTTATAAATTCATATTTTTGTGTGTCAACAAATTCGTTGATATTTAAATTCACAAATTCATAAATCTATGAATTCCTGAATCAATGATTGCATGAGTCCTTAAACTTATGAATCCACAAATGCATAAATTCATGAATTCATAAATACATAAGTGTAGGAATCAATGAATTTATCACTCCGGAAATTTATAACTCCAAAAATTCAGAAATCTATTGATCCAAAAGGCCATAGTTTCTCAAATCGATAAATCCAATAATTCGAAAATAATTAATCCAATTATCCATGATCCACCCATAGATCCGAGGGATTATAAGTTTATGAATCTATAAATACAATACGCTTTAATTGTATAGGTATGTATACCCCAAACCATAAACTTTAAATTTGTAATCTATGAATCAATCAATTTATAAATCTCAAAATCACAAAACCCGTAAATCCATGAATCCATAAATTTAATCCGTAAACCCATGAATATTTAAACTAATAAATCCATTAATCTACAAACCCAAAATCATATTTCTATTGAATTTATTATACTATGCATCTAAAAATCCACATATCGATTGTACAATCTATGAATCCATAAATCCTTAAAAATAGTTTTGTAATCTGCGTAAAAATACTGCGTAAATTTCAAAGTTTGTGCTGAAAATCCACAAATCTGTAGATCAGATAATACATAGTTTTGACGTTGACTAACGTCTATATCGAAGTTAGGCACCTGAATTTGAAAATCTAGTAATTCAACCAGGGAAAACCAGGGAAAAGTGGTCAGGTTTTGAACGCTTATTTTTCAGTCATTTATAATCAGGTTTTCGAGGTTTTGGCATCAATCGATCAGAAATTCTTTTACGGTTAAATTTATGTAACAAAAACAAACTATTGTTTGAGATACACTATTGAAAAATTGTTTATTAATATCGATTGTCTACATCATACCGCGCAGCCAATCACTACCTCTCTTCCCAAGCACAGTCGACACTTACGGATACAATCGATCTGACTTTGTTCTTATCACTTTCTGTTTCCGATGTTTATTAGCGTTCCTTGTCAATCAATTTCTACTTAGCCCCTCCTTCTTTCTAACTAACTGACGAAGCCTTGGTATAAAAGGTACCGTTCGAACATTTCACCCCATCAGTTTCATTACTAAACCGTACAGGTTAAATACGGACGCTAGGTGTTAGCAGCTGAAAGGAGGAAAGACAAAATAGTACCGGTCATCTCGTGCCGGTTTCACCCGTAATGCTGGTGGCTGTTAGTAGTACATGGCTACTGCAAAATACTAAAATGGCTGAAATTTTGGACGGACTAACCAATAAACAAGAATAATCGGCAACTGTCACCTTGTGGTGCCTCGAAGTTTTGTAAAAGAAGCGTTGCAACACCCTCTACTATTTGTTTTAATGGAATATAAGAATACTGTAGTCAACGTCATGCGGTCGTGTTTTGAATACCACCCTCCTACTATTTTTAATTCATGGATCCGTAAATCAATAAATCTCAAAAATCAATAAAGTGGAAAGATCCCTAAATCCATAAGTTCGTTCATAAATTCAGAAATCCATTTATCTATATACAAATCCATTAAAAATAAATACATCAACCCTCAAATTTGTAAATCCGCAAACTAATCAATTTGTATATCCAAAAATCCATACACCCATAAGTTCAACAACTGCGAATTCCATTGATCCCTGGATCCATAGACTCATGAATCCATGAATTCATAGATTAAAAAATTCGCAAGCTTATAAATTCTTAAATTAATGAATCCCATTAAGCCATCAATCCCAAATGTAATATATCTATTGATATTCAAACCTATAAATCCAGAAATCCGTCGGTCCATAAATCCATAGATTAACATATCCATAAATCCACGTATCCATTTAAAAACCTTTGTGTAATCCTCGTAATAAAATGTCCATACTCCAAAGTCTGTGCCGAACATTCATAAATCTGTGAATCCAAAAATCCATTAATTTTTAAATCCATGCGTCCAAGGATCCATAAACCGATAAGTCCATGGATCCATAAGTTCAGTGATCCCTGAATCCATGAATTCAGAAATCTATGAACCTATAGAGAAATTCATATATACCTCAATCCCTAAATGTGTAAATCCATGAATCATTCAATATTTAAATCCAAAAACCGCGAATCATTGATCCATAAATCCATATGCCCAAAGGTTAATGAGTTTCGAATTCCTAAGGATCTAAAAGATCGTTAAATTATTAAAACCAATAATTCACAAACCCGTTAGGCAATTGTTAGAAAAAAAATATTACTATTAAATCCATATAATAATGAATCTATGAATACACGTGTCCAACAAAATCCAATATGAATCCATAAATCCTAAAAAAAAATCTCTAATCCGCGTAGAAAAACTGTCTAAACTCAAGAGTATGTGCCAAAAATCCATAAATCTATCAACTCATGGACCCAAAAATCCATAAATCCGTAAATCCATAAATTCAAAGTTCCCTAAATCCATAAATTGAAAAATCCATAAATCTATATACAAATCCATAAAAACATAAGCCCTTATATCTGTAAATCCAATCAACCAATCAATATAATAATCCAAAAATTCATAAAGACACTAATCCAAAAAACCGTGACTCATTAATCCTTGAATCCATATACCATAATGCATCAAATTTCGACACTTTAGCTATGATGTAACTTCTCGCACTAAAATATCAACAAAAACTTTCTCATCGATCTTAAAGGTTTAGCATGTTGGTTATTTTATTGTTGTTGCAACTAAGTGTCGAGCTTCGTAGCCGCAAGGTTACAGAGTCCGCTTTGACAAGCGAATGGTGATAGGTTCGAATCTTAGTAGAACCAAACCATTCGTTCGCAAAAAGGACTTTAAGTATGGGTTTATTCTCAGGCTCTTCCACACAAAATCTTCTCTCCAGATTTAATAACCTCTCATCTAAAGCTTCGATAATATCATAGACTATAGCACGTTCACGCTGTTAGAGTGATAGCTTACAGGAGGATATGATAGAATCGTTAAGGAAGAAAGTTGGTTACTAAACCTGAATAAGAAGACAAAAAGTACTATTACTTCCCTCCAGACTTGATAACTACTGGTCTAAAACTTCGATAATATCATAGACTATAGCACGTTATATGCTTTTAGAGTGATAGCCTGCAGGAGGATATGATAAGGTCGATAAGGAAGGAAGTAGGTTACTAAGTCTGAAGGAGAAGACAAAAAGCACTATAACACGGAGCAGGTTACTTCTCAATAAGTAGCACTGCAAAATGGTAAAAAAACAGAAATGCGCAAACAGCGAAAATGTCCGGACAATGCCACAATAGATCAAACAAATACTGGTCGCGGTGGGGTCCATACAAAAAAAAAAGTGCTATTTATACAGATTTAATCACATTTTGTACACGAAAACAAGGAGAATTTAAAAATCGGCTTTGATTCGAACTCCGAACACTTCAACGTAATCGCTAAGAGATAGATAGGCAAACCGTCTGAACACTGACTGTCACTTTTTTCAACGCCTGCTGATTCCCCGGAAGTGGCCCTACAGTAAAGAACCATACTTCACTGGGTGAAGGACATTCCAAGGAATTAAATGGTGTATAATAATCATGCTATTTATTAAACTAGCTCTAATAGTTCATTAAGCAGACAGTATATGAAGTAGAGAGAACGAAAATTAAGCGAACTGGAAATATGATACAGATTTGGAAAAATATACCGCATCCCGACGGGACTAGCTCTAATAATTCGATTTTTATTGTAAAGTGTTCGAAGTTTGAATCAAAACGGTACTCAAATATCAATGAATTTATAAATTCGTAAACCCAAATATCCTTAAATCAACAAATGCAATAATCCACCAAACCATTAAGTCATAAACCAAAAAATCTTATTTCTATTGAATCCATAGAATAATATATCCATTAATGCTTGTTTGAAAAAAATTTCATCATCGAATTTCAAAAACCGACCATGTACATTTTGTTCATTGGGCCAAAAAATGATCTGTGCCAAATTACAGCTCAACCGGACATGATTCAGGGGTGCCTCAAAGTGCTTAAAGTTGTGATTTTTCGACCTTCGGAAAACTACCAAGGGGGGAGTACAGGAAATTGGGAAAATCGATTTTCTTCGATGTGTTTTACTAAAAATGCATAAAACGTCGAGATCTGGTGTTATCTCGAAAATAAAAATTTTTTTTATTGAAAATCGACCTAGAAACCCGTCTTAAAATACTTCATATTAAGCCTTTATATTTGTGTTTGAAATTTCATGATATTCAAAGAAAAAGAGAATTCTAACCTCTTAATCCTCTGTTACACGCTTTGTTATGTTTTGAACCAATCAATTTATGAATCTAAAAAGCCATAAAGTCATAAATGCAAAATTCGTGAATTCCATTGATACTAAAATTTTAACCCATGATTTCGTGAATTCATAAGCCCGTAAATCCTTCAACTGATAAATCAATCAATCTAAGAACCATCCACAGCTTGGTAATCCAAAAAATCATATCATGTTCTATACTTATTTATATTTATAAACCTATAGATCCACAAATCCATAAGTCCATGAATCTATAGATGATTATAGGGTCAGAACTCGTGAAACGGGTCACTAGAAATGGCGATGACTAATTTTTTCAAATAAATATAAAAAACTTTAAGAGTTTCGCTCGGGAAGTTGATTTTCCATTTTTTACTGAATTTGAGTAAGTTTTCAAGTTGTTATTGTCATTTGAAATTTAGCAAACTTTACCTAGTTTTTGCAGGACAGTTTTGAAATTTTGTCAAAAACCCTGGATTTTTTCAGATTTTTCAGTGCCCCAGAACATGAATATATACTGTTAATATTTAAATACCTACTATTGAAAAAAAAAATATTTTCGTTCAGAAAAAATATTTCCAGAAACTACAACTTGGTTTGCATCTGCTGTGAAAACTTTATTAAAATCGATGCAGTATTCTCAAAGATATGTTTATTGAAAAAAAAAAAAAATGTTGACCTAAATTTAAAATGACAATAACAACTTGAAAACTAACTCAAATTCAGTAAAAATTGGAAAATCAACTTCCCGAGTGAAACTTTTGAAGTTTTCAATATTTATATGAAAAAATTGGACATCACGACTTTTAGTGGTACGTATCACGAATTCTGACCCTATAACCATAAATCCACGTATCCATAGAAAAAAATAAGAATCCATAAGTCCATTAAAAAATCGGCAATCTGCGTAAAAAGCTGCCTGAACTCTGGAATCCGCGCTAGAAAGATGAGTACCTACAAAAAATGCGGTAAAAGAAAACTTAAGTATGAATCCACAAGTTCTTAAATTCATAAATCCTTGAATAATTCAAAATTCATAAATTCTTTCGTTAGAACTGTGTAAATTTTCATAACCACTTCGGTACGCTGATATTCGCGATATCTGATTCTTATTTTCTGATATGCGCGTAGAAAAACACACGTAAAATGCAAGAAAAGCAACTTTAGTATGAATTCATCATTCTACGAATCCTTATATCCATGAAGGCTCACGTCCATGAGTCCTAAAATAAAGAATCACAAGAAGGTTGTATGCAAAGCCACGACCGCAAGGTTGAAGAAGAATACTTTTACAAGAAAGATAACCTGGCTGCTTGCGTGTCAGTCATTTTTTCTAGTAAATAAACGTTGACCGTTCATTGGCAGTATTGTAATTTGTTTTGTCTGATATTTTGAATGAAGTTCATTGGATATTTTTAAATTTTGCGCAAATGAGAAGTTGAAGTGCTGCCGAATTGTAATATGCACATTTAATACGACATCATTAAACGGGAACGGAACAAAGGCTACGGTTATGCAGAACGCGAATGCCGGCGCGATGCGATTCGCCTTACCGTGGTGAAATGTACAGCTCTTTTTAAGGCGCAGTAGAGCTATACATTTCAACAGATTTCGTCTTGCCGAATCGCATCGCGCCGTTATTTGCGTTCTGCATGACCGTAGCCAAACACTAAGCGACGCAAACACGTAATAATAGTCAGAGTATGCATGTAGATGAAGATAATTAACTTTGGATTATAGCGCAAAACGAGAAAATATTAACTCTTCAAATAATCATTTGTGTTCTTCAAATTTCAGTTGTTCAATTTAATATCCGATGAAACGTTTGTTTATTATCTGATGAAGCTCTTCTATAGGCCAAATGATGCATTCCCAACTTACTAGGTCCATAACTCTGCCGACCGTGCTTGGGAAACCGCGGTATAACGACCAATCAGAGGTCGAATTTTGTGTTTTGACAAGGCTTAAGAGTTTTCAATAGTACAATAGTTCGAATGATAAAATTGCAATTTCACGCATTTGGTAGGAATCTTAGAAGATTTCCTAATCAATTGCTGCAAAAACGAAGGAAATCCATCGAAAACTAACCGATTTATTAGCATTTGAAATTTTTCTCACTATTTTCAGTTTTAGATTTTCATTTTACATCCCTATGTAGCCGAACTTCCCGAGAGAAGATTCTAATTCAAAATTAAATCTTCATTAATTCATTTGCTGTCCTTATAAGGACAATTGTTCAATTTATCATTGATAGTGAGGACTAAGGCGCACGGTCAACACAATGAGAGAGGTGTTTGCATATTGAAAACTAGACACGGCTTTACTGGAGGAAGTGTTGGCAAATGCATCTACCGCTGATACCACCGCTATCATACGAAAGCGCGTCGTTTCATGTGGGGAATATCAACAACGAAAAATGAAGCGCGTCTAAGCATAACCCGAACTGTTTCGCCGTGCTGCTCCCATTTACCTTTACATCGGCCTCAGGGAAGTACCGGCTGCATCTGCATCTACCGCTGAGGCTGTCACTATACTGCTATTGGTATCAAAAGCTATTAACTCTTCAAATAAGTGTGTTATTTGTTCTCAAAAGAACAATTGTTCAATTCAAAATCGGATTTACGCAATCGCATCTCTGTAATATTACCGACAATAATATTCTTCTGAACAAACTGATACAACTTTCCCATTAGGCCTCTGTCATAATAGACGCGAAAAGCGACGCGAACCGATTCGCTCAGCTGTAGGTTAATGTACAGCCATCAGTAGAGCTGTACATCACTACTATGAGCGGCTTCGACTAAAACAGGCTCTCATATAAGGATAAAAATAGGAATGAATTATTTTACGTACGTGGTGGAATGATATAACTTGAAAAATATGTGTGACTTCATTCTGGTTCAGAGCGATCATTTGATAAGCTCCACCTCTTTTTTCAGTTTCTAAAGTTTTTCCTCAGTTTCGTAGCACGGATGCACAAAAATGATTTCTTGTGAACATTCTGTCGAGCCGGACCGATAGCACTCTCATTGAAGCAACAAAATAACATGTTTTGTGTCGTGTTGTGCAGCTTGGTTGAAGAAAATGTTCCCGTCCCCATGTCGCATGTGAGCAGATTATTGCGTTCAGTAGACAGTAGATAGTGTATCCAGCGAATAAACACCGATGGTGCTCTCACACACGCAACGGTTTTAACCGTTTTTATTGCGGTTTGTAACATCAAGCGATTTCGTTTGCTCGCTGTTGCGTGTTGCATCATGTTGCAACTTGGCAGCTGGGAGACGACGAAATTCTGTTTACGCTGATTGATTGAATCGACTTCATATTAGTTCTGCATAGTCGAACTAACTGCTTTTGTAAATGCGTACTAACAGGGCAGTTTATTATTCAATGTCGGTTAAGCTGATCGCAGCCTTTACGCTGCCCCTACAGTGGGGGGTTTACTAAATAAAGTGAAAATTAGACAACTACAACAGAATTTGATTGCATCCCGCACAGAATGTCTGCTTGTGTTGATGCCAGAAAACTATTACCCTTCAATTATTTTTTTATTTGCCTTCAAAAAAGCATGTTGCGGTTCAAAATCGGTTGCTAATTACAACCTTTGAGCTGCCCTAACATTGGGAGAATTAAGATACACGGACAACATGCACTGTGGAAGCTATTTCACATTCAAATTTAAATTGCTAGGATGCAACACAGAATACTTGCTTGCGTTGACAAAAATTATTAACTTTCAATGACTTGTTTATTTGCCTTCAAAAAGGCATTTTGATTTCCAAAATTTAATTTCCTGATGGCAATCTTCATGCTGCCCCAACACGGGGGGAATAATGGCTGTCTGGCGACGCACGCTGAGAAAAACCGCGCTGCTCCTGAGACGTGGTGACCAACCACAGAGCTAGTGCTGCTGCTAAGGAAGGACGACTGCTGTTGTCGCTGTCTAAAACTATTATGAGCGGCTCCGGCTAAAACAGGCTCTTATATAGGCCAAATAGCATGTTTTCAATTGCAAGGTATATGATCCAATCAGACCAATCAGAGGTCGAATTTTTCGTTTTGACAAGGCTTGACTATTTTCAATAGTACAATAGTGTGAATAATAAAATTACAATTATCTTATTTTGGGAAAAATCTTAGAAGATTTTCCAATCTATTGCTGCAAGAACGAAGGAAATCCATCGAATACTAACCGATTTATTAGCATTTGAAATTGGACATATTTTTCACTTTTTTCGGTTGTAGATTTTCATTTCACATCCCTATGTAGCCGAACTTCCTGAGAGAAGTATTCTACTTCAAAATACATAGTTTCCCTCAAACCCATAAATTCAAAAACAACTAATTTATAAATTCTCAAATTTGAAAGTGGTCCAGTTGGACTAATTATTGTACTTTATGACCTTTTTTCTTTTTTTGTCTTATGACTTCATTTTGAGTTTAATAATGTGAGCAACGCCTGTAGTTTCTAAGAGGATGCGAAAAATGAGCAAGGACAGATGGTGTGACTTAAATTTAGAAAAAAAGCAAATTAGTGCGTAAAGTAAACACAGCATAACGGAACTCTTCCGTTAGACGCGTTTCGGTGGAAGTTTCGTCACCAATCGAGCGTTTTGATGACTCACAGCCGTAGATATAGCGAGTCGCTATACATAGCGTATGCGAGAGAGAATTCTCCTAGTTACAAAAACAACTTCCACAAGGCAGTGCGTGTGAGTGATCGAGGCGTGATAAGAATGGGACACAATGGTAGCGGGGTTTCAATATTATTCTCAGGAGAAATTACCTTCCCAGTTTTTCAATTGACCAAAACACCATGCCGGAGACGTCGGTGAATGCGGATTCGCGTCCCGTTCGGATCGACATTTTTTTTCTAAGTCTAAGTCATATCTTTTGTCCTTGTTCATTTTTCGCATCCTCGTAAAAGTTACATACATTGGCCACTCTAATAAATATTGTAATTTTCTCTGTCAATGATTTCGTACGTGATTAACTGATGATTCGAAGCAATTCAGTTAGTTACATATTAATTACTATATTTATGTGGGGCTTCTCAGTCCATCGTTAGAAAATAGTTCTACTTTATTGAAGTTCTTCCCAATTCGTTTGCCTTATTTTGTACGGAGATTTGATTATTTTATTCATAGATATCCAAGCTACAGCTATTGGGAAGTGGCATGCTTGCTCTTGCTGTTCATCCGTGCTAATGTGTAAATGATTTTACCTTTCCTTTTACGCTTACTACTCTACTCTACCGAGCCTCGTTTCTCCTGTCAAATAGAAGTTTCGTGTGCGTTCTTTTGGCCAGTTTTATTATAAAAGGGTTTTTTTTTCTCACATAAGAAAGAAACATTCTATCAAAAACTAAAGCTACGATTTCCAAAATTTTGACAAATTATAATTGAAAAATGAATGGATTACGTTGTATAGCTTTGAACTTGCAGTAAAATAATAATTACGAATTGGCGAATGATAACACTTCAAACTAAAACTTTACTAATTATACCATTTTGCGTTTTTCTTTTCCAGGAAATTGCCGCCATACTCATCAGCTTTGATAAACATTCCGAGTGGCAGTCGAAGGAAGTAAAAACCAGGTAAGCTACAATCATTCAATCAATTACAATGTTAGAATAGCATCAGTATGTGACACAAAATCCTCGAAGGTGTTCAGCAGAAGGATTCCACACCGTTAAAACCAAACTGCGAGCTGCGAGCACATGAAAACGGTTCTCATTAGCTGTCGTGAAATGTGTTTTTTCCACACAAGGTGCCCCGATTTGGGAGCCATAAAATTATTACTCACCCCCTCTTTAGAAGAGTTCCAGCGGATTCATCTCCGACTAAACAACCGTGTGCACACACGCGGGTCATAAAATACGAAATTTCAATTTGTATATATGATCTGATGCCTTGTCAGCAACTCGGTGCTCCATTTGTTCGTGAAGAAGCGCACGGCACAGCGCTAAACTGTTGATTCTCGCGAGATGTTTCACGCGAACACATTTTTCCCGGTCCCGGCGTTTATGTGGTCGTTGTGTGTAGAAATTGTGTTGACGAACTTATTGCCGGTAATTTGCAGCGTTTTACGTGACGACTTCCCTGATGAGTCGTAAATGAGTGAAGCGATAGGGGCGAATTAGGAAGCGCTCAAGGCTGCACGGTTCTGTCGGGGTTAATGTAAATAATATTAAATAAATATTAACTAACTCAGGTTGGTGGTACTTGCTGTCGAGAGTAAGCTAAGCTTGAATTTATTACAATCTCTCATGCAACAACGATTGTAAAAAGAATATTTTGCAGATACACCTTTTCCAAAAAAAAAAAGAACCAGCGAAATTATGTGTTTCGTTCAGCTGACATCTTTATGCTCAAGGTCTGTTGTTTTCATGTGCCGTAATTTACACAAGTTGATAGTCGTTTTTGTTCAGAACCTGACATAATTCAAAAGTATTATCGGCCTACGGGGAAGCGCACCAAAAGTGAAGCCTTTTCTCGAAAACGCAAGATTTATTCCTGTAAATACATATTAATTTAACTTTATCATCCGGTGTCCATATAAAACCAAATAAACCCACGCACAGCGCCGTTACCAGCCTATACCAACCTGTCAGCCTATACCAGTCCCCCTTCCACTGGGTCGTATTTATGATTATTGTGTTGTGTTGTAATTTTAAGCATTCTCGGTTCGCACACTGTAATCTTGCGAAGCGCTATCCGCCAGCAGCTCAAAAAAGCGTATAATTCGTTTATCCCCTTCGTCGCCCGCTTGACCAGGGCTCTACCACCGATACCGTCGCCTTGGGTAAACACGACAGATGCCCTCTCTTCCCTCCTCCCCCTAGGGATATATCCTTGAACTGTAGCAAGGCTGGTAGCAGGGCCACGACACGCCAGTCGGTGTGAAATTTATTACGAGCCTACTTTAAAGCTGACACAAGGCTTATGCACACGCACACCGATAATGATCCTCCCCTACCGCGGAAAACTTCCGTGCCGTCGCGGTGGTGGCACCAGAAAAAAAAACACTTTTTATGAGGGATCATTTGGTGGAAAATCATTCGGCGAAGAATGAAAATAAATAAATACAGGAGAGATAATTTATCTGCCACTTTGGGGAGTACAAATTGAAATCGTGTGTCATCCGTTGGTCGCCATCGTTCCCGGGTACGGCGGATGCTGGCAATGGTAAGGATTAATTTGGCCCCCGGGAGGCTCCGGGGCCGCTGAGTTGGTCAGTTGAAGGAGTCATCTAATTGAGAAGAATTAATTAGGTTAAAAGACGTGTCTTTTAACTGGAGATCATGTGTCTTTGTTTAGGTGAAGGTGGAAGTAATTGTGCGATTTTGGCCTTAATGTCTAACCATGCATTTTTATGTTGAAACCATTCTCGAACATTCATTATACAACATTTGACAAAGATTAGTTTGGTAATTGAAGACAAAATTGCTACGAAATGTTTTCATTTTTTTATCATCGTAATTGAATACGTTATTTTTTATTATGGTTACATTGCATGCAGGCCTTCAATTGACATAGTGGGTAATATTTACATGTATCATAAATAATCCAATTTTACAACGTAAAAGCTGTCATTAATCACGGTTCTGAGAAAAAAAAAACTTTTGAAGCATTGAAGCACGTAATAGGAGGATGATGCATAAAATGTTAGGTTGGGTATTGATTGGGTTCGATTAATATTTAATTGATATTCTTTTTCAAACCACTAGTTTTTTATTAGACCATTGATAAACTTACAACCCGTAGTTGACTGTAACACATTTCGCTATAAGGTAAATTTTATTAAATCGTTCTAAAATATGGCTAAACCTAAGCTATAATTTCACAGAAACCTTTTTCCTGTTATTTTTAATTGTTAATATGTGGCTTAATATATTTCATTACACAGTAGTTCAACATAAGAAACTCAATAAAATTGAAATTTCATGTGAACAAAATTTAGTACTTTTTTTTAATTTGAACAGCTTTTTGAAATAAACAAGTTTCTGTGATGTAGAGGGAGGGAAGAAATCGCCGTGCCGAAGCCATCACTAATTTTTTTTTCTTCGGTTCTGACTCTTTTGTATGATTGTTAACATATTTTTACGTAAGAGCATGTTGATGGGTTCTTGACATTTCATGGATTTCTAGAACATTTGGCTCTAAAAAATAATCGATATCGAAAATTTCATGTGCTTTTATGTAGCGATCGACGAATTGGGAATTTGACGACTTCCCGGAATCCGAAGAAATTTCAGCTTTGAATAGGAATTTCTTTTAGAGTAGATGAAACTTTTGATCCCAATCTCCAATTGATATTCGAATTTTCAAATTTGAAATTTTAGTATTGAAAGTATTATTGTTATATTAATAAAATTATTATGAAAATGTTAAAAATAAGCACGTAGTTTAAATATTTTATTCTTTCCGTTTATGTCATGCCATAAACAGCAATTCGCATATTTCGAATTATCCATTGACTAAACTACCTAACAGTTGTTATTTGAACAGCACGTGCGTTTCACGGTAAGCGGTATCACTAATGATAGCACGAAAACACGTAATCTTTCATGTTGTTCTTACTGATTTACTCTCTTCAATAACACCTGCAAAATAAGGACAATTTTCGATGATACGTGTTAAAATTAAACTTTAGCAGCAAGTTTACCCCCTTTACCCCCCCCCCCCCTGAGTTTGCAACTATTTTCTTCAACATGCACGGTCGTCCACAGTTAGAAGTAAATTTCTCTTCTTAACCCAAAAAAAAAAGAGTTGAACCAAAATGGTTTGCTTTCATGTCGATTTCAACTATGCAGCTGGACCGAGATAAAACTGATAATACGCTTCATGCACAAAAACCCTTGTGAATAAATTTACATAACGATTGGAATTATAGATTTAAACTTTGCAATAGCAAACATTGACGCTCCCCCTTGACCACTTTACCAAAATAAATCAGCACTGATATCTCATAAATATGTCCGACACTCGAAAATGTTAGGATGCAATATTTTGAAGATAAACTATTCAACGGTTTTAATATAATGAAGATTAATATAACTCCCCCTCTCTTTTCTTACCCCTCTGTGATATAGATAATATACCTCGCGTTAAAGTGTCCCTGAATACGATTTTGCACGTTGATCAAGATTAGTGTTTGAAAAACTGCTTGCTACCCCTTCTCCTCGTGCTCGTGAGATCAATACCAATCGATTAGGCGGATTTGAAATCGATAAAGACTGACATCATTCATACATCCCTCCTCCACCTTTATTTCGTCACCGGAATTTCACTGAAATACCGGAAATCAATGTCATAGAATACCAGAGGTTCACATAAATCAAATCACTCTCCCCTTTCCAACCTAATAAAATAGGTTTAATTCAATGTCGTTGAAATACCGAAGCTACTCTAGATTCTACATACCGAATTTAATGATGATCGGTTTAGCAGTTTTAAAATCATTAAAAGTTGACTCATCTCATCTCATCCTCAGCCTTACTACGCAGATGAAATAATGAAAAGTTTCAAGTTTACAGAGTACAGACTGATTCTCTCTTACCCATGCTTATGTGATAAAGCAAAACTAATGCTTTAGGCCCAGAGCCTTCGATCTTTTTTTTTAATGTTAGGGGTTCTGTATTTTTTTATTTCTTGCCTATTTTGCGGCCATACGGCCGTCGTTGTTTCTCCTTCGGAAAACAGGGTGTCTAGTATTCCGGCGAAGGAATATCGGAAAAATTTAATATTCCAGACTAAGCAAAGGAAGGTTGAATAATTGAAATTATGTGACTATACGTGTTTCTGGAAAAGAGGCTACGCACGATGAAGCGGGATTTTTGCATGGGGACTTTTTTTCGAGAAACTTTTGAGACTTACGGCCAAACAAAATTCGGAAAGTCTGTTTCTAGTGGCACTTTGCTGTTTATGTTATGCGATAAACAAGTATTTGAATGTTGTTCTCGAACTGAGCAACACTTTATTAAAATAGCGCGTGCGTTGGACGGTAAGCGGTATCGTTAATGATAGCACGAAAACGCGTCATATTTACGTTGTTCTTTAAACTTACAACTTTGTTACCACTGAACGGATTACAGTCATTGATATAGCCCTGGATAGAGAACAAATTTCTCTATTTTATGAATACAATTTTCAAGACATTTTTCTATAGTAAAGAGGTTAAAGTTCATAGCCAACTTGATTATTGTTCAACGAATCGTGTGTCCGCAATGATGCAATCCAAACACCGCCCTAGCACAGCTGACACTTAAATAGAGAAACGATTTGACTTAATAAACGATTTGTTGTTTTATGTTATACAGTAGGCAATGTCTGAGATTTTTTCGAGGTGCTTATAATGAACACGAACTGAGAATGTGAAATAGACTTAGAAAAATTTTTCCTTGTCCAGATTTGTTGTTGTTGTTCTATTCGTCCGAGTGCACAATGACACGCCCACCGGAAGTATAACTGTTATTAGTCACATAGAAAATTAGCATGCAACAATTTCTTCTCCATTGTTCATTCAATTAAGTCTTTATTGTTCACTGTAGCAAGGATGATTCTTTGAAAACCGGATCGACAAGTAGCAAGCAGACTTGCCGCAGCGCAGCAGGCGATGGTTTCATGTTTGCATGGTTTTTTTTAGCGCATCAAGCGTTGTTTTTTAGCGCATCAAATTATCTATCGAAGTTATTTTTTTTTCTGTCATTTGCCAGAACGATTCTAATAGTGATGAAAACTTTTAAATCTCGTTTTTTTTTGTGTTTATTTCTTGACTGCAGGCGGCATTAGCAACGATTGTAAATGTTTCAATTTCTCCACCATTTTCTCATCTTTATCTGAATGCTGTGTTTGGGTGGCAATGCCGGCATGAAAAAAGTTTCATCATCGAATTTTGAAAACCGACCATGTTCATTTTGTTCATTGGCCCACAAAAAATTATCTGTACAAAATTTCAGCTCAATCGGGCATAATTTAGGCATGCCTCAAAGCGCACAAAGTTGTGATTTTTCGACCCTCGAAAATCTACCAAGGAGGGAGTACATGAAATTGAGAAAAATCGAAACTTTTTTTTCAATGCCAAATGTCTCAAAAATGCATAAAACGTCGAGATCTGGCGTTATCTCGGGAAAAAATTTTATGACCGAAAATCAACCTTCTGGGATTGGGCTACCGAAGGCTTAATATGGAATTTTCCAGAACTGACTTCTAAAATCACTCAAAATTAGTTCCAAACCAGATGTAAATTATTTTTATTTTTATAAGGTGTCTCAAACTTAATTGTCATTAGAATGGTTATTTTATTTTTCACTAGGGTGGTTTTTTTATCTTATTTATCAAACGATTTTTCCGAGTTGTGTATTTGCATTGATCTAGCGGTTTATTTTTATAGCACTCAATCGACTCAATCACAGCTACAAACAAAATTTCAAACTTAGTTCAAACAAGTTCGATAGTTAAAATATAATCGTATTTAGTGAAAAACAATTTTAGTGTCACTTTTCAATCGCTTGAAATAAATGTAGAACTGCATGGTTCAGCATTTGTAAGGTAAGAAAATTTAGCTTTCCTTCAAGAACGTGTTTATGACCTTGAGAACGGTCACTTGTAATTTGTGCTTGGCAGGAGGAGCGAAATTTAATAGCTTCAACTTCGAACCCAGCGCATATGTTTTAATGATTTTCAACCATTTTAGCTCTCCTGATAGCAGCAAATTTAGGGAAGTATGAACTTGGTTGCTCTGCCGCTCGTCCGTAGCCCGCTTGTATCCTTGACGATACGCTTGTGATTGAACGCTTGTGATTGAACAGTTGACGAGAAACTAATGTACTTCTCGCGCGACGTTCGTCTCTATAAAAACAATGCTCAGTGTAGTCCAACACTTTTTTACATTCTTCTTTTTATGGGTATTAAAGACAATCGCACGGGTTTATTTCATCATATTCATTTGTACTCTAACTTTCGTACGATTCGGGTGTATATTTTGAAACCGATTCCAGTTCACTTTCATTTTTCGTATTTCTCGTGATTACTTTCCAACCACGTGGGTGGTAAACGTAGAAGAAGATGCACAACCGGTACTAAGGCTGCTAACGTTACGGCCAGTACCAGTAAATTATGCGGGTTGGTACTTCTCATGATCTCATCTCATCAAATGGATGAACTCATACCTGACGGACCGAGATGTTTGCGTGATAATTGGTTTAGAAGAGACGGAATATCTCATTAATCTCTTCGGTGCAAATTGTTTCCAAAGTTGCAGAAATGTGATCGAGATTATTTTGACCCAGAAAAATTGATTATAGCGGCGTAGTTTCTTCAGCAAAGTTGGTATATTACTTTTTCTCCATTCTATAATAGCTTTAATTTTGTGATTAATCCATCTAAAATTGAGGAACGAATTTTACTTTTTTTCATTTTTGTATGAAAAAATTCACTTTGTAGCACATTCTATTAGAAACAACTTTGTAAAAGACACCATATCTATATTTGCCTATTTAAATGGATTTTTATTAAGTTTTGTTTGAATTACGATTATAAATCTTTTTTTTTTTTTCAAATTAACACTCAATAGTGATTTTCTACCTAATACTCTCCCAGCTGATCTCGAGGTACAATGCTGGCCCAACAAGCCAGTTGTCGAAGGTTCGAGTCTCGGCTCGGGAGAGACTGTTAGTGTCAGTAGGATCGTAGCACTAGCCCCGCGATTGTCCTGTACACTTAACAGTTGGCTGCGAAGTCTGTGTATAATAAACAGAAGGTCGAGTTCCGATACGGAATGCGACACCAAGGGTTTGGTGTTGCTTTTTGAGTGATTTTCTACCATTTTTCAATTTTCTAAAATGTTATTTGTTATAGCAAAACTATCCATTTCACCAAAGAAAGTTTGTTTTTATCTCTTACATTTCTTTCGATTTTCATTGAAATAATATACTTATGTACTAACAGATATCTACAAAATCTGCAAATTACTGCAGACAAAACCATTCCCATGTTGAAGAATAAATAAAACATCATCCATTACAGATATAGGTATTTGTCTCTTGCTGTCTCTAGGTGTAGATAACTGTAAGTCAATTAGTGCTTTATTATAATAAGAATGTTCAACAACGAAACAAACATAGGAGATAAGAATAAACTTTCTTCGATGAACTTGTGTGTTTTATTGTATTTAACAACATTGTAAAGCATTGAAAAATTTTAGAAAATCACTAAAAAAAGTTATGGTAAAAAGAATGATTTTTAAAGAGCATAATAAAGAAAACCACAATAGTGCATTTATATAAGCAGATAGCAGTAAACGAGCAACAACTTTGCCGAACAAATGAGATTTTAAAGTGCAAAAATGAAAAAAAATAAAATTAGTTTCTCACCGTTAGATGGATTAACCATAAAATTTCAACTTCTATGACATGGAAAATAATTGATAAAATAACTTTGCTGAAGGCATTACAGCTCCACAATCAACTTTTTTAAGTAAAAAGTAACTAGTTTAGATTAATACATTATTTAAATAAAAATCGTCAATAACCTAAGAAATATGTGAGATAAAAATAAACTTCCTTTGAAGAAATGGCTTGTTTCGTTATAGCAAACAATTATAGAAAATCACTATGAAAAGTTAAATTGACAAGAATAGATTTTTGGGGTAATCTATAGAAAACTCCACAAAAGCCCATTTGAATAGGTAGATAGAAGTATAGCGCCTTCGACTAAATTGTTTGTTTTAAAATCTGCTACAACTTTGTCGAACAAAGTGGATTTTTTAATTCCAAAGTGAGAAAAGTAAAATTCGTTTCTCACTGTTAAGTGGATTAATCACAAAATTGCAACTTCTAAAGCATGGAGAATAATTGAACGAACAACTCTACTGAAGACACTGTGGCTCTTAAATCAATTTTTGTGCGTCAAAATTAATTTGGATAACGTTTTTGCCACTTTGGAAACAGTGTGCGGTGTTTCACATGGGAGCAATTTAGGTCCCCTACTTTTCACTCTTTTTACGAACGAAGTCACCACTTTACTGCAACCTGGGTGTCGCTTACTTTACGCAGATAATGTGAAAATATCGCAGTAATCAAAGCCTTATTCGACTGTTTGGGACTACAACGTTTGATCAACGTTTAATTGGGTTCGAGGTATGGTGCACGAAGAATTTGTTAACACAAGCTGAATCCAATCATATTTAATTACATGGTACTTGATCATACATTGCAAAGGGTAGCTCACATCTGTGATCTTGGTGTAAGCCTTGGTTGCGCGCTCACCTTTCGTCCACACTTTGATGAAATGATTTTGAGGGCCAACCGTCAGCTGGTATTTTTTTAAGGTAGCTACTGAGTTCCTAGGTCTTTACTGTCCTCGATCGCTCTACTGTTTGCTGGTGCGCTCTATGATGGACACCCCGTCAAGCATACAGACGTAAGGCATACGGACGCGAGGCATAGTTCGCTAGGCATAATGGACGGCTGGCATACGGACACGAGGCATACCCTAGTAACAATGTTGGTTTTATCAAAGTTTTATAGCGCTTGATACAGCCAAAACAGCGCTATAAAACTTTGATAAAACCAGTTTTGTTACTTGGGTATGGACGCGAGGCCGCGTCCATTCGGCCTCGCGTCCGTTATGCCCTGTGGCAGTATGCTCCGTATCCATTATGCCTCACATCCATATGCCTACCGTCCATATGCCTCGTGTCCCGCCCCCGCGCTCTATCTATATTGTTTGATTGTCTAGTGCCCATCTCCAATGAAACAGAACACTAGATTCGAATCGGTCCAGAAAAAATTCTTCGATATACTTCTCCATCCAACTTGCCCTCTTATGAAGTTCAATGTAGCTTAGAGAGCCAATGAGATGTATGAAAAAAAATTGACCTCCGAATATCGTTTAGCGGTAGGGCTCAAAAGTTTCGTCATCTCGAAAATAGTAGGAGGGTGGTATTCAAGACACCACCGCATGACGTTGACTACCGTATTCTTATATTCCATTAAAACAAATAGTAGAGGGAATTGCAACGCTTCTATTACAAAACTTCGAGGCACCAAAAAGTACCAGTTGCCGATTATTCTTGTTTACTGGTTAGTCCGTCCAAAATTCCAGACATTTTAGTATTTTACAGTAGCCATGTACTACTAACAGCCACCAGCATTACGGGTGAAACCGGCACGAGATGACCGGTACTATTTTGTCTTTCCTCCTTTCAGCTGCTAACACCTAGCGTCCGTATGTAACCGGTACGGTTTAGTAATGAAACTGATGGGGTTTGATTGATTAATTTCTTTTGAAGGGACTTTAACCCCAAACGGTCATTCGTCCCTCTGCTTTGCTTGAGGAGAAACAGTCTCTTATATAGCCCAAAAACATACGCTGAATGATGGTGGCTTCTCAAATCTGGCGGTGCCGGTGGCGGTGCCACATGCGCTATACGTACCTCAAAACGGTCAAAGTTTCAACTTTTTGACCGATGAAAATAATCGAAATTGTTTTTATGCCAAATGTCTTAGAAATGCATGAAACATCAAGATCTGGTGTTACCTCGAAACAAATTTAAAAAATCGAGGCTTAGAAAATTTTTAAGCTGGGAGACTTGAAACTTTGACCGCTTTGAGGCACGTGTTCCCAATGTCCGATCGAGCTGAAATTTTGCATGCGGACTTTTTTCGAGAAGACGGTACTTTTAGTCCATACCGCTAAACGATATACGAAAAATCTATTTTCATTGGCACTCTAATGTAGCTACTGGGACTTGAAACGCTTGAGCAGCGACGAACTACAGCTCAAGCCGTTTTCGTTGCTAAAATCTTATCCGGACAAATTGCAAATGATCCTTCACGCACTTGAGAGACCGCAAGGGACTTCCTGTATCTCGAGCCGAGCAGAGTGAACTGTTTAATCTAGTCCGATTATGAACTTTTCGACTTTGGAATTTCGATTGATGCCTTCAAACGACTACTCTTTTGTAGACGATAATCAGTTTTAGGATGTTTAGTGTTATTGTGTATGTAACTTAGATTCAATATATTATTAAGACCATACCTGTGTGAGATAACTTTACAATAAATAATAGTAATAATTGTTTTAACATACTCGTCATCAACTTGACTCCCTCTTAAATGTTCTCAAAATTCTTAGATTTTTCACCATCAGGATCCAAATAATTTAAATATCGGTTAAATGTCAAATTGTTTTATTAGGAAACAGTTTCTTTGATTCCTTTTCTATCCGTTAAATTTAAATAAAATTTTAGTTCCTATTTTCCATTTTGTTTCTACAGTTTTGAAAAGCTTGCTCCTCTGATTCGAATTCTGGCTACTTCACATCCTCATTTATAAGAACATATAATCGAAGATGACGTTGCGTGTCTTGAATTTTAAATTGTCTTCGGACATCGATTTCCAATTCCTCCAGAGCCAGAGAGCCACAAAATATCCATACTCCTTAATTTCATAAAGAAAGTTCACATAAAGCACAAAAAATCCTAACTTTCAAATAAATTAGGACCTCCTGACCTTGCACAAGTTGCTCTTCCTGCCTCACGTTTATAACAATAACCTTTTTATGAGAAATACGTATGTAATTTTGAGTTTTTTATTTAAAACAAATATGGGTCATTTAATACGAAGTGACCACGAAAAAGTACAAACTTGGACACGACCATCACAGATTTTGCTTAAAATTGGGAGAATTATTTATCTACTGTCACTTTGGAAAAATTCCAAATTTGGTGTCGATTGGAATACCCCCCGCTCTGTGGGACCCCCTGTTTATTGCAAAGTCTCAAAGTTCAAAATCTCTTTTTTCTTTTTCTTACCATTCATAGACACAAGATGTCCGAAAAATACTGATAGATGATTTTTGAAGAAAATAAACCAAGGAATCCAGAAAAAATATAAGTTTTGACCTGAATTGTTGCCAGATAAATTATTTTTGTATTTGAAAACTAAATTTACATTTTTCGGCAAATGCAGCCATTTTGATTTGAAATTCGATAATTTCATCGTGTTCCTTGGAAAATTTCACATAAGAAACAACTATCATCCCGAGGTAATGTGAGCCAAACTCGAGATATAGCATTTTCACCAAAATAGTTCTGAATTTCGTAATTAATTTTTCGTAAAAATGTTATGTCTCAAGATTGGCTCATATCACCACGGGGTGGTAAGTGCTTTTAACGTAAAACTAGCTGACCCGACAAACTTCGTCCCGCCCAATTTCGTGTTCAATTTAATAATTTTAAACTTGCCAAATTAATTGATTCCTTGCGATTTGTTTATATCGTTTGAAATGATTGGTTTTATCGGAATGACAACATCCTCGACTTTTGGCTTCTGTACATCACCTCTATTCTGAAAATATCCATATTGAGTGATTTTCGATCATTTTTAGCTGTTTTTCTGATATCAATCTGACTCCGGCAATAACCGTATTGGGCGGTATTTAGTAATTTTGTTGTTTTCCAGAAACTGAAAGTGGTCTTTTTGAATTCAAAATAGTGTCCAGGGTCAATGCTTGTCTTCTATGCATCATCTCTATTACGGAAATATCCATATTAAGTAATCTACGGTCTTTTTCGGCGGTTTTTCTGAAACCGGAAGTCGCCATCTTGGGTATCAAAGTGGCATTTGAGACAATTTCTGGCCCCTGAGCGTCATTCTGGTTTAAGAAACACCCTTATTGGGTGGTATTTGGTCATTTCGGCTGTTTTCCAGAAACCAAATATCTTGCAGTTCATAATGGTGTCTGTGGTAAATTTTTAGCTTCTGATTCTGGAGATACTCATAGTGGGTGGTATTTGGTCATTTTCGGCTGTTTTCCAGAAACCGGAAGTCGCCATCTTGAATTTCAACATAGCATTTGAAGAAAATTTCTAGCCTCTGAGTGTCATTCTGGTTAAAGAAACACCCATATTGGTTCGAATTTGTCATTTTTGGCAGTTTTCCAGACACCGGAAATCGCTATCTTAGAGTTCGAAATTGTGTCTGTGATCGATTTCTAGCTTCTGTGCACCATTACGATTCCGGAAATACCCATATTAGAAACCGGAAGTTCCCAGCTTAAATTTGAAAATAATGTCTGGAGTCGAGTTTTGGCCCCTGTGCGTCGACCCGATCATTGTAGGCTGTTTTCCAGGAATCCTGGTTGAAATATCTGTTTAATTTGTATTGGAGATCTGCCTCCGCTTCCAGAGCACGAAGGAGTATCAAACCACCGTAGAAATTTATGTTTGATTTGTATAAGAGCCCTACCATCCAGAAAATGGAGGGATATTGAACCATTTTGGACATATTTGTAACATCTAAAAACATTCACATACCAAGTTTGGTTGTATTTGCTTGATTGGTTCTCGAGCTGAGCGATATTTGTGTTTCATTTGTACGGGACCCCTCCCTTATAGAAGGGGGAGGGGTGTTGAACCAATATGGACATAATTGTTACCCCTAAAGACATCAATATGCCAAATTTGGTTCCATTTGCTTGGTCAGTTTTCGGATGTCTAGAAATTTGTGTTTCATTTGTATGGAACCCCTCACTTCTAGAAAAAGGAGGGGTCTCGAACTATCTTAGTCACCTCTCTCGGCCTCTGAAATTCCTATATACCAAATTTCACGCCGATCTATTCAGTAGTTTCCAAGCCTCCATGGATCAGACAGACAGAAAAACAGAGCTGCATTTTTTATATGTTTAGACAGTTCAACCGATCACCGTGACGGTAGCCACCTATCAAGCGTACTTCTATTTGTATTAATTTTCGGTGGTAGCTTTTAAAGGATGATTTCAAAATAACTGTCGAGAGTCACCTGTTTTAAATTGCTGTCATATTATTGTTGTTCATTGCGCCTTCTGCGATCTCATTTTTTCGTTGCATGGAAATTATATTTTCGTGAATTTTACCATTTTTCTTTGAATTTTCCTAGTTTTTCCGCCGTAACATTTTGCTTTGAACAAAGACGAACACAACAAAACAAAGCCAGCTCAAATCAGACGCTCCGTTATAAAGTTATGGGCGGTCGCACATATGTAACTTTATTTTATATAGAAGATTTTCCGAGAAATACGATGAAACCATCAAATTTAAAATAAAATTAGCTACATTGGCCGAAAAATGAAAATTTAATTTTAAAATACGAAAATAATCTATCTGGCAACACTTCCGGTCAAAAACAGTTTTTTTTTCTGGATTCCTTGGTTTATTTTCTTTAAAATTCACCTATCACTATTTTTCGGGTGTCTTACGTCTACAAATTATAAAATAAAATAATTACAAAGTTTACAACTTTTTTCGTAAAAATGTTATATCTCGAGATTGGCTCATATTACTTCGGGATGATAAAGGTTTCTTATGTGAAATTTTCCAAAGTCAAATTATCAAATTTAAAATCAAAATGGAATGACCCATATTCTTTTCCGATGTCCTACATTTTTACAAAGCAATTTCGTTCTTGGACGGTTTTTCTTTTCAACGAAAAGTTTTTGACCTACAAAACGTTAAATAAAGTGTATGATAGAATTCATACACTCTTTCAGAAAGTTACTCTTAAGTGAAAAAAAAAATTTCCGTGGAAAATACACTGTTTGCTAAACCAAATTCGCATGCAAATTATTATTCAAATCGGAGCCAAGTTGAAATTGGTTAATAGGTTGTTTAGTATCGATTTCTCATGATTCTGAGAACTTTTATAATTTGAACTGTGTTCTAGGAATTTTTCAGAAATTGAATTAAAAAATAATCAATCGTGGTGAAAACTTTTATTATCGATTATATTTGGTTATCTAGCGTAATATTTCGTCGTTTTATTTTTATTTTTAACTCCAACTAAAACTTTATATACTCAACAACACACTTTTAAATTCATTAACACCAAAATTATGGCACTAATTGTTTCAACCAAAACACTGGAAACAATCCTTTTTACTCTAACAATCCCATTAATACTGCGTAATAAACTATTCCAGCCCAAGATTAACTTCCCCTTGAAATCACACCAAACAATAGCCGCTTATTGCATCCATAAATCCTCGCTAGATATCGTTTTTCGGAAGCGGCTTCTAATAATACACAAAAAACCCCGTTTCTGGCAAGAGCTACATCGCTAATCTTATCGCGTTTATAAATTTGGGCGCCTCTCTCACACGAGTACACGACAACCGCGCACTTCGCCTTGTTCTTAGCAGGGGCGTTGCTGCCGGAGTTGTTGAATAACTTTAAGGCGGAAACAAAATAATTAACTCCGGCCGCCTTCCTAACCTGCTTTGCATGCGTGTCTGCATATGTGCTGAAAGTACTCGCTGCCTTCGGGTGTGGGCATACTTTTAAAATAATAATAATAATATAGTTGTAGAGAAAACTTACTTCATCCCGATTAGGGTATGGTGCAAATTTTCCACAACCGGAAATAAATTATGATACGCGAAATGCGAAGCGTGTGTTGCTGGGTGGGCAAGGTAGTTGGAGGGGTGGCATTCCTTTGCAACTCTCTCACTCTTCCACCCTGCATGTGTAGGTACGGTGCGCTTGTATGAAAGCGGAAGCGGTTGTTCGAGGGTGGCAAAATAATCACCGTATGCTCCCGTGTGCGTATACATTCCGAGGCGACAGAATCGTCTGCACGTGAGAAATTAGCGAATAATTAATTCCCCTTTAAACTGGCCGGCTTACTGCCGGAACAAAACGGGGGGCTTTTCAGGGAAGTTTGCATTTGATATTCTAAACATTTGCATTTGTTAGCTTCTGTCCTTGAACTTAAATGGACTGGAAGGTAATTGAATAATTTCCAGTTTATTTGTACTTTTATATGTGCTTTACCTGTTGCTTATTAACCGTTGCTTTTCTGGTTTTGATTTCTTTCTCATAGACCGAAGAGTGGTTCCATGTTACTGTACTCTCGGAAGAAGGTTCGTTATCGACGCGATGGTTACTGCTGGAAGAAGCGCAAAGATGGTAAAACAACCCGTGAAGATCATATGAAATTGAAGGTGCAAGGAACTGAGGTATGAAAACTGATTTTTTCAAGTAGACGCTTTGCTAACTTTACCTTCTCTCTTCATGGTTGCAGTGCATTTACGGGTGCTACGTTCATTCGGCCATCCTGCCCACGTTCCATAGACGCTGCTACTGGTTGCTGCAGAATCCGGACATTGTTCTGGTACACTACCTTAATGTTCCATACCCGGACGACACCAAGATGGCGGTCATCACGCCGAACCTGGCCCTCTGGGGTGACAAGAAGGAGTGGACCAAGGAGGAGTTGGTCAGCCAGCTGAAGCCAATGTGTAAGTGATCGCCGTTGGGGGGTGGATGTTTTAGCATGCTTTCACTGATTGCGCAGTTTTCCCGGCAGTTTTTAGCGAGGATGAACCGGACGCGACGAACGAGATCGAAATTTCGACGGCCGAAACAGTCGAAGCGATCGTCAGCCAGCTGATGGAGAAACAACGGATGGCTCGACAGTCGGCGCTGGTAAAGCAGCTCGAGTGCGGCTGCCCGGATGCGAACTGTGTTGATGGAAAGAGCTGCTCGCACCCGATGAGGCGGATTAGTGCGGCCAAAAGTGATATGGGCAAGCGGGGTGAAAGCGGTCACCTGGGCGGAACCGCGCCGAATGTGCTGATTGGATCGAGGGTAAGTGGAAGTGAAGTGATTGGGAAGCTTTATTATAGAGATTCTTAACAACTTCACAACTTGAAGGAACAGAATAATATTTTAGTAGACAAGATTTATTGGGCAAATATTCATGCTACCTCACTTGAAAGCGTTCAATTTTAAATTAATTACTTGGCTTGAACGTTTCTTGAATTGTCAGTTTTCAACAAATGTAAATTTCTGCTGTACTACGCTTAATGCAGACAAATAAGCGAAAATTAATTAATTTATAGCTGAAAATGACGGATGTGGTTACTGTATGTACCGAAACAAAAAAAAGGATATCAATTTCAATAAATCCCATCAATAGTTCCAAATGGCAACACCTGGGATTATAGAGCATTCCTGGCTATCGTCCCGATAAATCGGACAAATAATTCAATAATCACCATCAGTCGTCCTCAATTTAGCACCCCTGAATAGCCATAAGATAAATCCTTTCGCCTCACGTTAACCACACAATCTCAATTAACTTTCCATTGCATTTACCAGATGTACCCCCGCTGGATCGACAGCCGGAAAGCCCGAGAGCAACAGCAGCAGCAGCATCAGCAAACCCATAACAGCCTCCTGGATGCGAGCCGGTCCGTCACTCCGAAGGACGCACCGATACATTTCCAAGTCATTCCTACCTCTCAGCAACCGAACCACTCCAACAATCCAAATTCAATTAGAGCAATTGCCGGCAATCATCATCACCATCAGCAGCAGCAGCAGCAGCTTCAGAACCCTTCGACTGTAGTGGTCAGCAGTAGTAGTAATTTAACTCTTACCCAGCATCTCAACTCTTTGAACACCAGTAATAGCAATAACAATAATTCACAATTAACAAGTGTCAGTAGTCATATTACAAACGGACTATCCAATGCTCATTTGGCAGCGGCTGCCGCTCAGCATCACCAACAACAGCAGCAGCAGCAGCAGCATCGAAGTCATATGATCATCACCAGCAATAATTCGTCCTCGGCCTCGTCGGCAGCTGGCAATTCGTCCGCTCCCAACGCCGGAGCCAACAATCAATTAACCGCGACTGGTCCTAATAATGGCAACAACGGTAGCAACCGTGGCAGCTCTGACCCTAGCATAAATCTTTCGACTAATGGCGAAAGCCATATATCAATGCACGGCGGTCAACATCAGCAGCAGCAATCATCGGGATCCACGCGAAGGACGATAGCGTCCGGCGGTGGTAACGGTTCAGCGGACAACGTCAATCAGAGGACGTCATCTCAACACCGGCAACAGCAGCAGCAGGATGGGTCCGCGGGCGATGGATTGATAAACAACGGAAGCAACAACAACAACAGCAGCAGTAGTAGTAGTAGCGGCAGCAGTAACAACAATAACAACAGCAATAGCAGTGGTGTTGGTGGTCGCCATCATAATCATATTACGGTTGATAATTGTGCGGTCAGTAGTGCGTCAATGGTTAATGGATCGAACAGCGGCACGGGTGCCACGCCGTCGTTGGTTTTGAGCTTGTCACAGGTGAGTTGCGTTCTGTGGGGTGACCGGGAAACAGGGAGACATGGGAGGGTGTAATAATGTAACACGCAATGATGAACATTTAGGCGATGCAATAATATTTTTTTTCTTTGACCGAATCTTGAATGCTGGGTTAAAAATTGTCCTGTAAACTAGTCTTGTTGTTGTATTTTTTGAAAGCATTTATTTCGTAGTTATAAACCACATCTTTTCTTTTTTCACGTTTCCAACTAGTTCTAAAATTTTGGTATGGGATTTCTACATGTCCTTTTATTCGATTTGGTAATCACGACCATCAATGCATTTGTTAATTATGATTGTTTTACGCAATTCGTACATATTTTTCGTATTTAAACTGTAAACTACGTATTTTTCGTGTTAAAACTCTTATTTTAAGCAACATTATTATATTTCATCGTTATTCTTTATTTTTTGTTATACTTGTGCGCATTTATCAAGATGGCTTGACAAAATATTTTTTTTTAATTCTTTTATCACCAATATTTAGTGGTTAATTTGTGAGTTCGAAATCCAATTTGTGGTAATTTGTGGTTGTGTGGTTCTCGAAAAATTTTCAAAAAACTGAATCAAGCCATCTTGAAACATGATTTTGCTTCAAATGAATCGGACAACGATGATATATACATCAATTGAAAGCTTTTAATTTGTGGTCCATGAAAATGTAATTTTAAGGTCTTAACTACTAGTGTTTGTAAAGAAATTTGTGTTTTATTATTCACGTAGTTCTACGTTTGTTTACTTGTTGTTGACGCTGCTGGCCAATAGCGGCGTTGGCTGTTTGCGGTGTTTGTCACTGCTATACTGAACGTGCGTGTGGGGAATATGGTAAATATCGAGATTTGGGGAACTAAGCCAACACACTTGTTATTTCAGGTAGCCAACCAGGCGCAAAATGAATGTGTGTAAATTTGTTGGTAAAAAGGATACCGGTAACGAAAATGTACTTTCAAAGGAAAGCAATCCAAATTCGACGGATTATTTTTCAGAACCAGCAGCAGAGCCGGATTTGCGATTGGGGGGGGTCCGGGGTCCAGTCTTGTGTGGGGGCCCCAGAATAAACTTTATCCATCTTTGAAAACCTAACAAAAGTTTGTCAGAAATTTTCAGAACATCTTTTTATAATGTGTCTTCGCTGAAAAATTATCAATTATAAAATCAACGCTCAACTCGCAAATTCACAATGCCATATTTGACAGCCTTGGTTTTTTCATACGCTAAATATTTTTAATTAGTTTCATCTTCGAAAAAAGACGGCTCCCCCAGTTGCGTTCGAAACCATTAGACTTAAATTAATACGCAATACAATTTTAGTTTAGCATGTATTTCGTAAGTTTGCTATTCAAATTTAAATTCTTCAAATGTAATTCAAAGGAAATATTCACTAGACTCTGAAACTACTTATAGAAAGCGGATTTTATTATTGGGGGTCAGACTTTCAAAATCCATTATTAATTGAGACAAGATTATTTTTTCTTGATTTGTGGTGGTCTCAAAATGTGGGACCCTTCTTAAATACGGCCCTGCGTCTGCAGGTCTGTAGAACCTGCACACGGACTCTGAAAATCTGCATTATGCAAAGCACATCTGGTATCCCTGATTCGGACAAGTAAGCAACAGCAATGCATTAAAATAAACTTGTGGGTTATTTTCTTTCTCTGCTTTACCTCCCATGCGCGCTGGTTTGATTCAATTGGTGTATTAAAATGTGTCATTCCAAGAGAATCCGAGGTGAACTCTTATGGAGGTAGTTGTGATATTGGCGCTCGCGAAAAATATCACTGAAGGAAAGTTCAAATTTTCTTACTGAAAATCGAAATTTGAATCTCATTTTCGATAGAGAAAAAACCTTTCTCGATTTGTGGGGGCCCCTAAAATGTTGGGTGACCCCCCCCCTCCCTTAAATCCGGCACTGAGTAAAGCAGTGAAAAACACCGCAAACAGCCAACGCTACAAGCGACCAGCAGCGTCAACAACAAATAAACAAACGTAGAACTATGTGAAAAATAAAACACAAATTTACGTACAAACACTAGTAATTATTACCTTAAAATTACATTTTCGTGAATCACAAATTAAGAGCTTTCGATTGAGGAATATATCATCGTTGTCCGATTCATTTGAAGCAAAATCATGTTTCAAGATGGCTTGACTCAGTATTTTGAAAATTTTTCGAGAACCACACAACCACAAATTACCACAAATTGGATTTCGAACTCACAAATTAACCACTAAATATTGGTGATAAAAAAATTAAAGAAAATTATTTTGTCAAGCCATCTTGATATATGCTACTTGTGCCATTATTTTTCATAATATTCATAATATTTTTTTTTGTTATCAATCACATTCTGTTCGATTCCGTCACTATTCATTAATTCTTGTTGCTTTTTTAAATAGCCTTTTTTTTAATCCTTTACATATCATTGTACTTTGTTTTCATTTATCATCTACGTTTATCATCTCTACTTATCACAGTGACATGTTTCGTTATACTCTGAAATGGATTGTATACATCATAGGCATTATTTTTATTTGCAAAATAAAATTAAGCTGAAATTCAACAATTTAGCAAAATTCAACTGATCACGAACCAGCCCACTGGTTTACTTTTTTATAAGAGCATGCAAAAAATCAATCTCTCTTTTTGGAAGCTAGGAGCTATGCAACACAAAAACTTGCTCTCCTTCTTGTTGCTACAACTCGAACAATCAAATTTATTTTGTGTTGGCAGACTTGAAAATTCAGATAATCAGAACGAAACTCAATGATGCAGCTGTGAAATTGACAGAAACAAGCGTGATATATGGATAACATGGTGGGTGAGGTGAGACTTTCAATTTAGGCGTTGTTGTGTAGGTTTTAACGACATTGTCAGAATAAGACCGAGCATTTTTTTTTTTCTTCACATAACATTTATTTGACACGGCACAAATACAATTTAATGTTTAACGGCGCCTATTATATCTGATGACTTAAAAACTAAAGCAAATTTTTTATCCTCGCTGCCGACTACGAGCTGAAATTAAGTCTAACTTAAAACTAGCATGGGATTTCCAATCAGTGTTTTGTTGTTCAATGGTCGTCTGATAATCGTCGAATGGCATGTATGGATTCGTTCTGCTGAGCCACGATGTCGTGAGTTGGGACAGAGGCTCGTAGTCCTTGGGTCCTGGTTCTATTGTGCGGGGTCTGGTTGCTGGTTTTGTGCTTAAGGTTCAAACGTGTTCTTGTCGTTTTGTTGGGTGTAGACGGAGGGGAACGGGACTAGACTGGGGCATGGATGGATTTCAGGAAAACGTATATAAGGGACATGTAGGATAGGTCACGGCTCGCCAAGACATCACGAACAGGAACAGCCGGCTGTCTACCCTCGGCCTGCAGGGAAGCTATCAATTTAGACCTGGCGTCACGGTGTACAGGGCATGACCAAACCACATGCTCTATGTCGTGATAACCTTCACCACAGGCACAGATACCACTTTCCCCGAGCCCAACACGACGGAGATGCGCGTCAAATCTATAGTGATTGGACATAAGCCGGGACATCACGCAAATGAAATCCCGACCTACATCCAACCCCTTGAACCACGGGTTCGTCGATACTTTGGGGATTATGGAATGTAACCACCTTCCCAATTCCCCTCTGGTCCAAGCATTTTGCCAACTGATGATCGTATTCTGACGTACAAGTGCGAAAAATTCATTAAAGGCAATTGGTCTTTCATAAAAATCACCGTTTGTTGCGCCCACCTTAGCCAAAGAGTCCGCTTTCTCATTACCCGGTATCGAGCAGTGAGAAGGGACCCACGCTAAGGTAATCTGAGTAGATTTTTCGGATAAAGCACTCAGATGTTCCCGTATTTTCCCCAGGAAATACGGAGAGTGCTTAACATCTTTCATCGATCGGAGAGCCTCAATGGAACTGAGACTGTCCGTAAAGATGAAATAATGGTCCGTGGGCATTTTTTCGATAATCCCTAGGGTGTACTGAATTGCAGCTAATTCTGCGACGTAAACAGAAGCAGGATTATCGAGCTTATGGGAGACGGTTAAATTGTTATTGAAGATACCGAAGCCAGTGGACCCATCAAGAAGTGATCCGTCAGTGTAGTACATATTGTCGCAGTTGATGTTTCGATATTTATTGGAAAAAATTTTAGGGATCTGCTGCACGCGTAAATGATCCGGGATTCCACGAGTTTCTTCTATCATGGATGTATCGAAAAACACAGTAGAATCAGAAGTATTTGATAAGTCGACACGATTTGGAATATTCGAAGAAGGGTTAATATTTTGGGACATGTGATTGAAATACAATGTCATAAAACGGGTTTGAGAATTAAGTTCGATTAACCTTTCAAAATTTTCAATCACGGGACGGTTCAAGACCTCACATTTGATTAGAATACGAGAAGACAGGCTCCAGAAGCGGTTTTTCAAAGGTAGTACTCCAGCTAAAACCTCCAAACTCATCGTATGGGTCGACTGCATGCAACCTAAGGCGATACGCAAACAACGATATTGTATTCGCTCCAGTTTGATCAAATGTGTGTTTGCTGCGGAGCGGAAGCAGAAACACCCGTATTCAATAACAGACAATATCGTTGTTTGGTAAAGCCTTATAAGGTCTCCTGGATGGGCTCCCCACCATTGTCCGGTTATTGTACGAAGAAAATTCACTCTTTGTTGACATTTTTTCATCAGATACCTCACGTGACAACCCCAGGTGCCTTTAGAGTCGAACCAGACACCAAGATATTTGTGTACCAAAACCTGAGAAATCGTTTTACCCATTAATTGTGTTTGAAGCTGAGCAGGTTCATGCTTCCTAGAAAAAACTACTATCTCAGTCTTCTCCGGAGAGAATTCGATACCTAGCTGTAAAGCCCAAGCAGACAAATTGTCCAAGGTATCTTGCAATGGTCCTTGCAAATCGGCAGCTTTGGCTCCTGTAACAGAGATTACACTGTCGTCTGCAAGTTGTCTTATCGTGCATGAATTTGCCAGACATTCGTCGATGTCATTTACATAAAAGTTGTAAAGAAGGGGGCTTAAACATGAGCCCTGGGGAAGACCCATGTAGCTAATGCGAAAAGTTGCCAAATCGCCATGCGTAAAATGCATGTGCTTTTCGGACAACAAATTGTGCAAAAAATTGTTCAAAATTGGAGAAAATCCTTGTCGGTGAAGTTTACCCGAAAGAATGTCAATAGAAACGGAATCAAAAGCCCCCTTAATGTCCAAGAACGCAGACGCCATTTGTTCTTTACGAGCATACGCCAGCTGAATATCTGTTGAAAGCAACGCAAGACAATCATTCGTCCCTTTGGCACGGCGGAAGCCAAATTGAGTTTCTGATAGTAGACCATTTGATTCGACCCAGTGGTCTAAACGACGGAGTATCATTTTTTCCATCAATTTCCGGATACAGGATAGCATTGCAATCGGCCTATAAGAGTTGTGATTAGAAGCTGGTTTCCCTGGTTTTTGGATGGCGATCACCTTCACTTGCCTCCAATCCTGCGGTACAATGTTTTGCTCCAGGAACTTATTGAACAAGTTCAACAAGCGCCTCTTGGCATTGCCGGGTAGATTCTTCAACAAGTTGAATTTGATTCTATCTAATCCAGGCGCGTTATTGTTACAGGACAGGAGGGCAACTGAAAATTCTGCCATCGTAAAAGGTGATTCTATCGCGTCGTGGCCCGGAGACGCATCGCGAACAATGTTTTGCTCAGGAACAGAGTCCGGACATACTTTCCTGGCAAAATCAAATATCCACCTACTTGAAGACTCCTCGCTTTCGTTGACCGTTACGCGATTCCGCATTCTCCGGGCTGTGTTCCAAAGAGTGCTCATCGATGTCTCCCTCGACGTCTCGTTCACGAACCGACGCCAATATCCACGTTTCTTTGCTTTAGCCAAGCTTTTAAGCTTGGTATCAAGCTCCGAATACCGTAAATAGTCGCCAGGTATACCTCCCGTCTGGTAGGCCTTAAACGCGTCGGATCTTTGCGTGTAGACATCGGAGCACTCTTGGTCCCACCACGGAGTGGGAGGCCGTTCTTTGATCGTTACGCCGGGATATTTCTTCGTTTGGGCTTGCAACGCGGCGTCGAGAATCAAGCCCGCGAGGAGGTTGTATTCTTCAAGTGGTGAATGATGTTGAATCGACTCGACCGCTTTTGAAATCATTTCCTCGTATAACTTCCAATCGACATTTCGTGTGAGGTCATACGGAATGTCAACTGGTCGCATGCGAGTTGACCCGTTAGTAATTGAAATAAGAATAGGCAGATGGTCGCTACCGTGAGGATCGAGGATTACCTTCCATGTGCAATCCAACCGTAGCGACGTCGAACATAAGGATAGATCCAAAGCGCTTGGGCGCGCTGGAGGTTTCGGGATACGTGTCATTTCACCGTTGTTTAAAATAGTCATGTCGAGGTCATCGCAAAGGTTATAGATTAAAGAGGAGCGGTTATCATTGTATGGGGAACCCCAAGCCACGCCATGAGAGTTGAAGACTCCCAAAATCAAACGTGGCGAGGGAAGAAGTTCTATTAAATCAAAGAGCAGCCGTTGCCCAACCTGTGCTCTGGGGGGAATATATATTGAGGCAATACAAAGCTCTTTACCTTGTATTGTCATTTGACATGCGACAACTTCGATGCCTGGAATCGAGGGGAGGTTAATACGATAGAAAGAATAGCACTTTTTAATCCCTAAAAGTACTCCTCCATATGGGGTGTCTCGATCAAGGCGAATAATATTAAAATCATGGAAGTTGAGATCAATATTTGAAGTAAGCCAAGTTTCACAAAGGGAAAATGCATCGCATTTGTTTTTATTTATCAAAACTTTAAACGAATCAATTTTTGGTAAAATACTTCTACAATTCCACTGTAAGACAGAGATAGAATCCTTCATATACGCAGTTGAATTAGGCATCGAAGGATACAATCGCTGCAAGGAGAGGCCATTGGGCAGTCAACTGCTTCAAAAATGATCTAAATGTTGGGAGGAATGCTGTAAGAAAAATTTTAATTGGATCGGGTACATTGAAAGTTTCAAAAATCCAGTCCACAATGTCAGAAAATTTCACTAATCCAGAGTTTGTTTCATCAACTGGGAGTGTAAGAGGAGCAACTGGGGTTTTAGATGTTCCTGGCAGTGCTGGGAACTCCTTCTGGGACTTTAAATTTGCAAGCCCAGGAGGAGTTTGCTTCGGTTTTTCCGCAGCACTGTTTGGTTTGTTTGTAACTTTCATTTCACTTTGAGAAATCTTAGGACCTTTTCTGGGAAGTTTAGGAGAGGAAATATTTTTCCTCTTTCTAGACTCCCCAGGATTGGCGTAAGACGCTCCCGCTGGTGAATCGTCAGAATCGGTTTCATCAGAGGACAACAGATCGAAGGGGTTCGAAGTAACGGGAGAAGTGGTAACGGTCTTCTTCAGCATGTCAGCGTAGGAACGCTTTGAACGCTCTTTGAGAGACCGTTTTATTTTATCCCTGCGCTGCATGTACACCGCACATGTCGAGAGCTCATGCAGATTTTCTCCGCAGTGAATACACTTTTCAGCGTTAACACTGCAAGAATCTTCCGCATGAGACTCCCCACACTTGCCACAACGTGCCTTATTGCAGCAGTAGGCGGCTGTATGGCCTAACTGCTTGCAATTCAGGCAGTTCATGACGCGGGGCACGTAGAGCCTCACAGGGAGACGAACCCGGTGGATCGAGACGTGGCTTGGTAGTGCAGACCCGGCGAACGTAACTCGAAACGAGTCTGACGGAGTGTATACTGTTTTGCAACCGATGATCGATGCTGACCGCAATTGCTTGCAGTCGAGCACCTTTACTTCGGGACACGTTTTGTTCTTAAAGCACCCTTTGGCACTTTGCAGTATACACTCGACGGACAGACTCGAATCGGTTATGACACCGTCGATCTCCACGTCTCGTGCGGGTATGTAAACGCGATACTCGCGTGTGAAGAGCTCAGAGCAAGCTATATCGTTGGCCTCTTTCAGGTTACCGACCACGACACGGAGCTTGTTAGGCCGGACCTTGGAAATTTCGGTCACGCCCTTGTACTCCTTCGTCAGGTCTTTAGAAATCTGCAAGAGGTTCAACTTTTTCGATTTCGGTCCTGCCTTTGGCCGAAAATAAACAGTATAGCTGCCCTGGGCTCCGTCTGGGTAAAGCCTGGGGCGAGGGGGGACTGAAGAATGAACAGGGGAGGGGGTAACAGAAGGGTCAGGGTCAGAGGGGTTCGGGGATGGTGGCGCGGGAGGCGAGGGATCTACATCCATTGCGCTAAGTCTAGCGCACTAGCGCTGACAAGAACACGTACCTTTTTATTTCTCCCTTCCAGTAAGGTTGGTTGTCCGATCGTTCGAAGTAGCAGCCGTTACAGCCAGCAGCACCAATACAGCGACACCAAACAGCCACCAGCAGCGAGCCAGGTGTGAGATCACTCCACACAGCGATACAACTCGCTGACACTGATGGCTTCTTCTTTTTCCTCGTTTGTGTCTCGTCCACTGCTGTAGCACAATCCAGCCAGCAGCCAAATCGGTTTGCGCACCAGCTGGCAGTCACGATGCGAAACAGTTGCACAAAGGCACGACCTTGAACCCGGATTTATTTCACTCGACCAGGCAAACAATGCCAACACTTGTTCACACGTCTTTTGTTTTATACTCTATCGGACCGATCACCAAACACGTCCAGTACTGATGCGTGTTCGGCACAGAATGAAGACCGAGCATTGTCATGCAATAGAATCACTTTTTCGTAACTCTGCTCATATTGAGACCGTTTTTCCCAGTTGTGTTCTATCATTCCTCAATGATGGATTCGTTCGGGTCCAACAGTTAGCTTATAATAAGTACCACTGCCCCCCTTGACCAGAGAGTCCTCATGACTTTCCTTCCTTTGGGTTGCTTTAATGAATCCGTTTTACGTCACCCTGCTCGATGCTGTGTAGTAAACCCTTCCTTTTTGCCGTTGTACATTGTTTCCGAAGCTGTCTTCAGCAAAAATGTTTCATCAATCATTTTCCAGTTTATATAAGTCACGGTGTTGTGATTTGTGATGAATTTTAGTGCAATAATTAAACAAACATAAGAGATAAAAATAAACCTTCTTCGATGAAATTGTGTGTTTTGTTATAGCAAACATCATTATGAAACATTAGAAAGTCGTTTTCCGATCTCTAGACATCATCCCGGTTGTGAAATTGCCTATTTTTTGTATGCCTGAAAAGCCCATATTAAAAAAATACCAATATGGTATCAAAGATGACTAGAACAAAATACCTAACTTCCAGTTTTGCCTTTCTACTAGAGAGGTATAGCAATCACTGGAAAAACCGATGGTATAAAAGTTGTCCCAATGGCCGAATGTCATATACCACTCGACTTCTTTCGACGAACTGAGCATTTTCTGTATGTATTTGTGTATGTGTGTATGTGTGTGTGTGTATGTGCAACTTTTTTTTTCACTCACTTTTCTCAGAGATGACTGGACCGATTTTCATAAAATTAATTGCAAATGAAAGGTCTAGTTGCGCCATAGGTTGCTATTGAGTTTCATTGTAATCGGATTTTTAGTTTAGAGGTTATGTATCAAAATGTAAAAATCACGAAACATCAATATCTCAGAAACCACAAAACCGATTTCAATAAAACTGGTTTCAAATGATTGGACTGTCTCCAGAACCCTTAACTTTCGAATTTCGTTATGATTGAACATATGGTTCAAAAGTTATGTAAAAAAAAGTCATCCTGAGTTTGTTTAAACTCACTCATTTTTCTCAGTGATGGCTGAACCGATTTTCACAAAATTAGTGGCAAATGATAGGTCTAGTTGCCCCATAGGTTGCTATTGAATTTCATTGCAATCGGATTGTAACTGTGTTATTACTTTTCCAGTTATGTTTAAAAATGTGAAATCCAGCTATGAAAAGAAACATATTCTGATGACTACTTGGGCTCACTCACTTTTCTCAGGGAGGGTTGACCCAATTTCCACAAAATTAGTATCAAATGAAAGGTCTAGCTGCCTCATAACACTCTCTTGAATTTTGCTGTAATCTGAATGTAACTTCGTCTGTAATGTATCGAAATGTGAAAATCACTAAACTCCATTATCTTAGAAACTACACAACAGATTTGAACAATATTGATATCGAATGAACGGGATAGTTAAGGGTTAACTGATGAATTATGATTGAACACGTGGTTTCAAAGTTTGGCTCCCCCAAACGTTCCCTTTTCTTTTGATTGTAATCAAACTTAAGCAACCGTTATGTTTTAATTTGTAAAACAACGAAAGTCTAGTATTACAAGACTTATTTGAACATATGTCATTCAAACGAGTAATCTCTCAAACTTACAAATAACAAACTTCATAAAAATTTGATATACTGTTCCAAAGTTTTGTAAAGAAAAGAATTTCAAAGGCTATTCAACACTACAGCTGCTTTGATCAATATATATGGCCTCAACATGATTTACATGTGGTATCGTACTATTTGAATGTTCCCGGTATCGCTCGTGATTAAATTGTTCGAAATTAAGAGTCATTTCTCATATTTCGCTATTTCTGAAGCACTAACATTACGTAAAATTTCATATTTTATACTTTAATTACAACATCAATATTTTAGAACCCAAAGAGTGAATATACCTTTTTGGATTTAAGCATTCATGTAAATCTATTTTTACAAATAATAAGTTTGAATGAGAAAGGCTGAGCCTGACCGCTAGGTGGATTAATTTAGGTTTTTCATACATTTTGCCCACGACACCTCTACAACGGTTAGTGCTGCCATCTGATGATTAAAATGCACATGAAACTGATTATTAGCAAAATCGATTCATCGTGCATAATCCGCCATAAATGAAAACTAGATGAAAACTAGCACCGTATAAGGATATTGAAAGTTAGATGGCAGGGGCATACAAGGATATTGAAAAAGATTACTTCGCCTTTCGCCACCTTGTCACCTTGCGGCGACAGACCGATTATCGATCCAGTGCCGAATCCAGAATACGTCGCCATGTCACGGGTTGCTATCTTCCAGTCGCTTCTAACACCTATCGAGTTTCCTTCTAAATATAGTGTTTGAAACTCGTTTATCTGGTATTCTACCTACATGCCCAGCTCAATGCAGTCTGCTGTGTTTCATCTGCTTAACTATATCTGCCGATTTGTATGCCTGGCACACTTCATGGTTCATGACCATTTTTCAATTTGCTGCCAGGGATTGACCGCAGATTCTAAGCTCAAAAACACCAAGAGCTCGCTGATCAGCTTCTTTGAGTGTTCATGCTTCAAGGCCACGAAGCACCACCAGGAGAATCGGATTTGCAGGCTGCGGAACTTCAGTTGGTTACGTAATCCGTATTCTCCTACTTATCTATCGGGTAAGCTCAGAGTTTATGCCCCATCTACCACTCTACAGTTTATGCCAATGATGTCGATATCGTTCGCAAAACCTAGGAGCATGTGAGACTTTGTGACGATAATTATTTTGTTGGAAAATCATGTTCGATTATTATTTGCCATAACTTGTTTCTCTTAACTGAGTCGTACGCTGCCCTGAAGTCTATGAGCAGATAGTTAGTCTGTCAGTTGAAATCTCGAAACTTATCGAGGATTTGTCGCAGGGTAAACATTTGACCCGTAGGGAAACGTCCCCGTTGAAAACCACCTCCAAGTTGGAATTCGATTTCAATACACTGGACAGCCGAGTGCGGATCTTGCATAACACGAGATCAACGTTTGGCCCTCTGAACGAACTTACGTCTGTAATGTTCGATCTGTGAACAGGGCATACCATATTCCTGCATCCAGATGTGCTTCAGTATATTCCAGCGTGAAAAATAAATCCTCCAGCGAAATTGATAAACTTCAGGCCATTATTGTTCGTAGTAGAGTGAAGGTCAATTACGGCGGAGAAGAAACCTTCCTGCCCGACCTACGCATTTGCATCTCTTTTCAAGAAGATCATAGAACTCCTCCTTCTCGATAACGAGTTTATCATTGGCCGGTGCGTACACTTTGATTAGGCTCTAATTGAAGAATTTTCCCTTGATTTTCAACACGCATATACCCGACTCCTCTTTCTGCTTTACCGCCACCACTGTAGTAGAAGTGTACCTAAATGAAGTGTCCGCAATAGGACTGCTACCCAGGATTCAAGTTTTCCTGTTTTCGGCCACCGCACCTCCTCGATAGCTTCGACCTCCACATTCACTTTACGTAGCTCTCTAGCCAGGTTATCTGCGCGTGACTGTTCGAATAGATTCCTTATATTCCAAGTTTTCAACAATCGTAGCCGTTTTCGGATGGCCCAGGTCCATGCCGATTATTCCGTTCCGTATTATTATCTGGATTGTTCGTAGTAATTCATATTGGGTATGCCCCCTTACTAGAGCTGTGGAATCTAATCTTGCGATGGGGCTACCGTCCTAGATATAGCTGGTGAGGCACCGCATTTCATGACTCAGCCGCTCGCTCCGGGTCACACTCTGTTGTACGCCGCCCCTCACATGGGAACACAGCCGCCTTCCCAGTCCCAGTCAGCATACGACCAAAGTTTCCAACGAAAGTTGGTTACCAGATCTCTGATAAGGTTACTCGTATCCCGGTCGGCATCTCGTGGAGGTTGGGATAAGAGTTGCTGAACAGGGGTGGAGTACCACAATAGGGTCTCAAGTAATACGTATACAGCCATTTTCCAACCGTATGTTGTCTAAAACAAAAATTATAAAAAAATGACTTCACAGAATACCCTTTTTGTCCACTTTTAAATGATACACGCAAAATTTTTCCTTATTACTTTAAAAGCAATAATGCAAAACGCTCCCTTTGGTAACAAATCTGTTACTTGAAAAGCAATAATGTTCTTCTCCAGTCAAACAACAGCCTGTCATATCCGGACTACTTCGTGATTAGGGCGAAACTAGATACGAAAACAAGCAAGGATTCGCCCTTATCACGAAGTAGTCCGGAGTTTTACACATGTTACGGCAGTACAACTATCTGATCTGCCGTAATCTCGCAGACTGACGTAAGCGAAATTTTTTCAAATGTGGGGTTCTTATGCCAATTTGTTCGTTATTCAAAGACCCATCTTTTGGCATCTTTCTTTTAGTTGTAACTAATTCGTACGTTGCATAAAATCAAGAAAACAAAATGACGTATGCACCATTTCAATACAAAAGTAACAAGTAACCCGTTCGTTTTTGGGCCGTATTGAAATACTGATCAAATGGATGTACGTCAAAATGTTATATCACGGCAGTGATTTTGGTCGTTACGATCACACGAAAAATTTTCACCTGTCGAAAAATGCTCCTTTTTTCATCTCCAGTCAACAAACAACATATACTGTCGCATGTGTTGCACATGTTACTAGTTTCTTATGTCCGCAATTCATCCGGTGTGCGTGTATAAGTTTTTTCGTTGTACGCATACGGAGTAGAGAAAAATATGACAAGAGCTGCCAAGCATCATTTTGCCCCGTCATACTGTATACAAACGTTAATGATTTTAAACTTCATATGTAGCTTAAAGTCACATCACGAACTGTAAACTGCGTTTGAGGAAAACACCAACATTTGCGTTCTTTCAATTCTGGTCACACGGTATTACATATTTCCATTTCGAGTTAACACTGGGGAACGAAACATATATATATATATATATATATATATATATATATATATATATATATATATATATATATATATATATATATATATATATATATATATATATATATATATATATATATATATATATATATATATATATATATATATATATATATATATATATATATATATTTTTTTTTTTTTTTTTTTTTCCTGTATGGACTTCCTCACTGCGACCAGAATCGTAGATCTATTGTGAGATATGCCCGGGTGTCTGCTGTATCCCGCACTTCTGTTAATTGCAATACCTCTATTGAGAAGTGGCATGCTTATTATTATTTTTATGTCAGTGCTCGTGTGTAATGTACTACCCTTCCTTTTTTACACGCTTACTGTTCTCCTATACCGAGCCTCCTTCCTCCTGCCAAATATTGCCAATTATAATTCCCTGGAGAAGTTTCGTCGTGCGTCCTTCTGGCCAGTTTTATTGATAAGAGGGACTTATTTTTTGTTAAGAGGAAGTCACGCAAACTGCCCATAATTCAAAAATTGGCTAATATGCCATTTTTACCAAAATCGAGAAAACAGTTTCTGGTGTGTACCATACCCTAAACAAGGTCCCTACGGAAGCCGATTGTCAAAAAATGCATTTGGGAAGGCAGCAAACGTGAAACAATTTTGGCTAATATCCAATATCCAATTTGAACCTGTGGCATGTTCACGAACCAGTGTATAATTACTGAACTGTGTTTCTTCTAACTTTCGAAAGTGTGTTGTAGCTTGGTGGTTACTGGCGACAGGTGAGCGATCGTAAGGCCATTGCATCAAATTTGACTTTTTCACGAAGAATATTCGATGCTACAAGAATTTATTTGTTGTACTGCGAAACCCAGTGATCAAAACATGTGACTGTTTCCTTCTGTCATGAATCTTTACATTTAAAAAAATGATATTCAGCTCTTTGATTAGGAGTAATATTGATAAAGAGAAGGTTCAGATTTCATTTTGGATTTGATGAGAAAAAATAGGAAAGGATTGTGAGATTACCATGAATAATAATATTTTCGTTATATTATTATATTGCCGCACGTAACAATTGTCTCGTCGTCCTTTTCATCCTCACTTGTGCTTCCGTGTTGTTTTATTGAAATTAAAACCATTTGCATCACCAACGAGTACGATATAATTCACATCGTATGGATATTAGCCGAATTGCACACCGTTTTGTCAACTGACCTTTCGTTTATAATTGAAAAAAACGGCTACTGTGTTAAAAATACGTGGCGGATGGATTTTTTCTACAGATTTCTCTGTTTCAACTCAACGGCAAGGTTCCAGCATATATGAAGGGTGATATACTCAATAAAAAAGTTGTCATGATCAGTCAAAATATGTTGTACCGACAAAAAACTCTCAAATGCGTTTTTCTCAATTTGATGTCTATGGCATATTAGCCAATTTTTGGACTATGGGCAGCAAAGGTATTTGTAGATTTCAGCGTAAAGGAAGGGTAACTGGTGGGGAGCCTGAGAATAAACTCATGCTTAAGTCCTTTTTGACATCGGATGGCCTGGTTCTACTAAGATTCGAACCCACGACCATCCGCTTGACAAAGCGGACTCTGTAACCTTGCGGCTACGCAGCTCCCCCATATATTTTGTTACTTTTTGGTTATTACTTTTTGTGTCTCATGCGCGGTCATAAGACACAAAAAGTAATAAAAATTTAATTAAAAGTAACCAAATCTTCCCCGTTTGTGTTGGGTGTACCGTTCAGGATAGAGGACCATACTTAAATGACGTAGCATTCAAGGGGGGAGGGGGGATATCATCGTTTTGTGACAAATTGAGCAAGAGGGGGAGGAAGGCGTTGGATTAAAACCGACGTAGCATTTATTTTAAGAGACCGAATTTTTATAGAAAAAATGTATACCAAAAATACACTAGAAAATTGCGTAAAGTTTTGCAGCGAAAGCTGTTAAAATCTTTCTATCTGTGGCATTTTGAAATCTTCTACATAAACAATCGCTTGGATTTCCAAACACACAATCTGTTTTAAAAATAAAAATCGTCGTTTCTTAACATCTTTCCTTTTCGTACCAAAACACAAACATTAACGAAACAGACATTAATCCAGAACGTTTTTTTCAGAGGGGTAAAAGTTTTGTGACCAAATGCTGCGAGGGAGGAGGAGGGGTTTGAAAATCATGAAAAAAACGCTACGTCATTTGAGTATGTTTTCTAAGAGATTTGTTGTTAAGAACTTATTCGGTAATTCGGTAATAACTGTACCGAATCCAATATTCAATGTATCGCAAGATGTTGTTATGTACAAGATTTTTAGGCTATAAAGTTAATAACATCCATTTTTCTATTAGGGGCCATCCACATACCACGTGGACAGATTTTTAACGATTTGGAAAAAAATACCGAAAATTGCCGATACGCGTAATCGTTGTATGGTGTGCGTAACAGTTGTCATAGTAATAATATCTCTTGAAGATTTTTCATCATAAAGGTAGGCGTGCATTTGTTTTATTATACACTAAAGTCGCTTTTTACGCGGGGGATACGTGCCGCGTAAAAAAAAACGCGTAAATTCCGGAATCCGCGTAAAAAAACCGCGTAAATTTCGGAATCAGCGTAAAAAAACCGCGTGAATTTCGGAATCCGCGTAAAAAATAACGGCGTAAATTCCGGAATCCGAGTAAAAAAAGCCGCGTAAAAAAGCCGCGTAAAAAAGCCGCGTAAAAAGCCGCGTAAAAAACCGCGTAAAAGCGACCTTAGTGTATTTCGAAATCTGAGAAAACAAAAAAAAAAAGAATTATGAAATATGACTGCTGTTTTATGCTGCTTTATGCTGTTTTATGTTTGTAGTTGAGAGGGTTTTCTGGCGCTTAAAAGCTTTGCTAGATATTGTCAAAATTCTTGCGCAAAGCTTCGATCTTTTGCACTGAATGTTTCACAAGGTCTTGATCATTCGCAGAAATCTGGGACGTGAAATTTCAGAATTTAAAATTTTGGTGTCGGAGTAATCCAATCATTACAGAAAGTCTCAATGGCTTCTAAATAATAGAGAGCTTCGTAGCCGCAAGGTTACAGAGTCCACTTTGATAAGCGAGGGGTCGTGGGTTCGAATTTTTGTAAAATCAGGCCATTTGATTGTCAATCGACTTTAACATGGGTTCATTCTCAGGCTCTCTACTACATACCCTTCCTTCAAGCTGAATTCTATAGTACCCTTGCTGACTTTCATCCTAACAAAAAAGTCCCTCTTATAATGAAACTGTTCTGAGTAACGTATAATAGTTCTCTTCAGGGAATTGTAATTATGACGCGGTCTTGGCTGGAGGAACGAGGTTTCGATAAGACTGCTTTCTCTTGGCATAATAAGTCCCTTCTAGAATAAACCTGGCCAGAGAGGAACGTTAGGTGTAGCCTCAGTTCAGGGAATTGTAATTTGGCGATAAAAGAGGCTCGGCGGTATAGTAGGGCAGTAAGCTTGAAATGAAAGGGTAAACTCTCACACACAAGCACGGATATAAGTAAAAAAAGCGTATCATTCACTTCAATAATGATACTGCCAATAATATGAAGTGCGGAAAACACCTGGGCAATATCACAATAGATCAAAATGTCTCTGGTCGCAGTGATGAGTCCACACAGAGGAAAAAAGATAGCTCAATAGAGCTACACCAAAGCATTAACCGACGACACGTTTAGGGCTGTCCAGTAACACGAAATATTTGTCTGCTTGTCCGCCTGCCAAAATGTCCCTTTTATCAAGCAAATTCCGGCAGTGATGTCCAGCAAAACCGAATTGGGAATGACAGGTAGCGTTGATCGCTGATGACCATGCTTTTGATTCTGTCTGATTATCGTTCGCAACAGCATCGAGGATTCGACTCATAATCCCCACTAATTGTATTCTCCTCTTCTCTCTCGAGCAGAGGAAGGAACACAGTTAAAATATTTTTTTTGCATCTTTATTGATACCTCCACTTCGAATCCAGATCTCTGCGTTTCTTTTCAACAAAACAATTGTGCACAACGGTCCCTTCTTATTATCCAAGTCTGATTTACACTCACACTCACACAATAAGGACACCGTTATGAACAGTTACTCGCCATAACATAAACCAAAACATTGATGGTTTTAAGATTTTCCAGTTTCAGTTCCAAATTTTTGAAACATTGAAATAATTTTCGAAAACGTTAGGAGTGAATGCAAGAATTAGTGACCACGTCATCAGAGCTTTTTTCTACGTTCAAACATATGTTCAAGGATCCCTGTTCACCATCTATGCCGATTTTAACTTTGTAGATTATGAGAAAGCCAGGCGAAATGTAGACAGTTGTCGAAACTGTCTACATTTCGCCTGGCTTTCTCATAATCTACAAACCCATTGCCGTTTAACAAACAACAGTTGGGTATGACTTCACTGATTCTGAAGTTTGATCTGCGTTCAATGTTATATTTTCCAAAAATCGTCTAATTGATGAATCATACCCTGGAGCGTAGACTGTAGTCCTGCCAGGGTTGCTGACTGTTTTCTTTTCAAATGCTCTTTGTTAATTGTATTGTCTAAAAGAAAGACATATTTAATTTTCTCATTCTTAATAATACACCAACATAAAGTATACAGACCAAAGTAATGCTCAGCTTTATATATGCCTTCATACGCAGAACATTTTGATGCGTTAATTGATTCTTTGTAGAAGCTGGCTAATTCACTGTTAGACGCGTTCTTTTTCCATGAACTTAGGGTAACTTAATTTGATTATTAGAAGCAGAATCTTTGTCGCGAATTGCTTGAGCAACAAATTGCTCCTGTACTTGCTTTACTTTTTTGGCTAACAGACCGTTCACCGGTCTAGGGCCGAACGAATTAGAGATGTCCAGCTTCTTCAGTCTTAGACAGCCGTTCTCCAGTCTCCCCGTACACCAGCAGATCGTGCATCTTCTTCCACCGCGCACATCCACCGCGTGCGAGGCCTACCACGGAGTCGACGGCCTCTTCCTGGTTCTCTACTGAAGATAGTTTTGGCTTGAAGATAGTTTTGGATAGTTTTAGTTGCTCCTGTACATTTCCCGAAAAAAGGTTTCGAGTTTTGGTCTGTTTTGAACAGGTATGGGCAAATATTAGATTTTTTTTTGTTTTCTTTTATCATTTTATTCAAAACGACGATTAAACAAATTTTTAACTATGAAATATTAATACTGGAGAGCTAAAACTATGATTCTTCGTGGAAACCGTTTTTAAACATAGCGTGTATGAAAGTTTCGTCAGTTCTAGTCTTTCTGCTGTCCTGTACAGATGTTTAACATTTGTGCGACTTTCATAGCGAATTGTTTATTGCCATCCCTTGTAGTGAAGAGTTAAATGAATAATTTCAAGCATACGGTCAGTGGAAATAGTTCAAACTTAGATGCTGAATTTAGCGACAATATCGAAATAGCTGAGAAGGTTACGTGATCCGACAGGTACTGAAGAAGCTGCGAAGACCAAGACATATATTTGTTGTTGATTATCGTCCTTTCAGAAATATCCTTGATGGTTTAAAATGTAAGCAACAGGTATCTTGAGGACTAATGATATCTACGAGAGTGTTCCAGGCAATTTTTTGTATTTTGCTGACCCTAACGCCGAGTTTCGAACATAAAAAGATTGAATCTAACTATCCTAAACAGCTAATCTCTGGTTTCAATTCTCCTTCCACTTCCAGTTGCAAGGATCCCCCGGCAGTCTATTAATCCTAAACGGTCAGCAGCCATCGTTCGTATGTCATCCTTCTCAGCAGCAACAATCGCAACAGCAGCAGCAGCTTCTCCAGCAGCGTAAGTCTTCAGCTGACGCTTGCAAAGATAGCAGCAGCAGTAGCAATGGCAGCCTCAGCACCAATAGCAGTATTAAAATGGAAAATTCACCGTCCGATGCTAGCCAGCATAGCTTGATCCCCAAGCAGGAAATCATGGATTCGTCTTCCTCGCCGTCATCGTTGACGCTGATGGGAGGAGTTCTTCACCATCAAGGATCTTCGCCGAATAGTGGAATGTTCGGCAACTATTCGGCTAGACGAACTCCGGCCCGGCTGGATGGCGGCAATGGTCATCATGATAATATGCCATTCTTTAACGAGACGTTAGATCTGTCCCAGGAAGATATCCAGAAGACGTTGAGCGCCAATATGCCACTTGGTCATGGTAATACAGACGCTGGTGTTGGCGGTCAGTCTGGGGTAACGCCAACTGATGACGCGATGAATGGAGAAATCAATCCAATGGATTTCATCGAAAACTGCGGCAGTCAGCAGGATGCGGTTGATGATGACGTTTTCGTTAATCTGGACGCGTTCGATATGTTGGTGGAGTTTCCCGAGTTAGAACTGGATGCTAAGAGTGGATTTTTCAATAGTAGCGATGCCGGAACGGAAACCGGAGGCGATGCGGATGATGGAGCTAGTGATTTGAGTCAGTTCAAGTTGTCCGCTGATAGTGGTATTGGGATGGGTGGTGCGGTGGGATCGCATGGTGCGAATGTTTCTACTATTACGGATTTCAGTCCGGAATGGGCCTATCCGGAGGGCGGCATTAAGGTGCTGGTTACCGGACCGTGGAGTTCCAGTTCGTCCTATACAGTATTATTCGACTCGTTCCCAGTGCCGACAACGCTGGTTCAGACGGGAGTCTTGCGGTGCTATTGTCCGGGTAGCGAAACGATCTTGTTTTTTTTTAGAATTTGAGACTAAAATATTTTTTTCACAGCACACGAAGTGGGAGTAGTTACGTTGCAGGTGGCCAGCGAGGGCTATGTGATATCGAATGCGGTTAACTTTGAGTACAAATCGCCACCCAAGTTTGAGACAAAGTGCGAGGGCAATGGGAATGACATGCTGTACAAGTTTAATCTGCTCAATCGACTGGAGTCGATCGACGAAAAGCTGCAGATTAAGGTAGAACCTGGAGAATTGGTAAACTTTGCCGGTGGTTTGAGTGTATTTTATATTTTTTCAATAATTTTTTTCCTATCAAGCCTGAAGATTCCATCCTGTTCAAGCAGGCCAACTTTGAGGACAGGCTGGTGTCGTACTGTCAGATGCTGACCGCTAAGATATGGCGTTCAGTTACACCGGGTTCGTGGATTGGAAAACACCGTGGCATGACTCTGCTGCATCTCGCATCCGCTCTTGGCTACTCAAAGCTTGTGCGTACTATGCTGACTTGGAAAGCGGAGAACTCCAATGTGATACTGGAAGCTGAGATCGATGCACTCAGCCAGGACCAGGATGGCTTTACGCCTCTGGTATGTAAATTATTCTTTCCTAAATTATGAATTTCATATTTTTATTTTCTACAGATGTGGGCGTGCTCCCGAGGCCATATTGATACCGCCATAGTTCTTTACAAGTGGAACCAGACGGCGCTGAATGTGAAGAACAACGCGCAACAATGTCCGCTTGAAGTAGCCAAAAGTAAGGGTTTCTTCGGTCTACTGGCGGAGCTTGAAAAACATGAATCGCTGCGATTGCAGAGCAAAAATTCGCATGCTCCTATCAGTTCATCCATACCGACTCTATCATCTATTACTTCGTCCTTTACTACATCTTCCACGTCCACTTCGTCTTCTGCAGCGTGCAATTCCGCGCTGGCCGCTGCCGCTTCTGGCACTTTGCCGTCTTCTTCCAGTTCTAATGCTTCCACTTCTCTAGCAAATAGTAGTAGTAGAACAACCGTGGCCGAATCCGCCCAAGAGTCCAGCAGTAGCAACGCCATAAATGACAATGATAATCAATCGGGCGCCGGAGCCGAGGCGAGTCCGGAGCATAACTTTATCAACGATCTGTTCAACTATAACGATGCGCTTAACAGTAGCAATAGCGATAGCAATAGCAACGATAACTTTGCACTTTCATCCGCCTTCAATCCGTCGCTGTCTCCGGCTGCCCTGTCACCATACGGTGATGGCAAGCACCAGGGTGGCGGATCGGCGTCACTTACCAGCAGCAATCTGCACTACGCACTCGAGAACAACAACTCCAATCCGATGCTGTCGAACGCCCTCTCGCCAAATTCCGACAGCAACCGGAGCCATGATGGGGTCTTTCTGCGTCCGGGAGCGGTGTTCTCAAGGTAGGAGTTAGGGTAAATTGGGCTTTCTATTTAGGCTATGGTAAATAAATTGAAGCTTTCGTAAAATAACATTTTAATTTGTATTTACTCTCTCAATGATTCGGCTTTTTTTTTTCTAGCGGACAAAGCCCTCCGGGAGCACGCTTGTCCAAGCGTTCATCCATCGATAGTGGCATCCACATGGAAACCAGGCCGTCTCAGAACAAGGCAGGAAAATCGTTGCGCGATATCCAGCGCATGAATAGGTAAGCGCCCGTCCGAATTCTTTGTCAAGCAATAGAGATTACAAATCCATATTCCCGCAGAGGTGATCGTAGCATGTCCCTTCCGTTGGCTTCTGGAACCGGTGCTGGTCAATCATCACCTTTCAATACAACCCATACTGGAAACACTGGTAGCAAGGGTTCTTTTGGTGGCGATTCTGAGAACTTCTCTTTATCGATTAACGACCGTACAACGGAGTCACCGTCGCAGATTTCCGGCACACTCAGTAACGCGTCCCTGCTGTCTCCGCTGCGTAAAATGGACTTCGCTCTATGTGAGTAACCAACGCTCGCTTGGACTTAGCTATTCATTCTTTTCCACAAACTCCATTCGAAAATCCGCATCAACAGAACGGCTTATTGGTTATTTCAAGTTTGACACACATAATTCTGGCACAGTTTCTTTCGGCAGTAGAAATATACTTAAAATAGCTTCAGATTGATTATACACTATACACACGAGTTGAGATTTTTCAAAAATTTTCTAGACATTTTCGCTTTTCGCGTTCCGTACAGACAAAGTGCACCCCCTATTTTTACCATCGGATAACAGAATTTGAACTTTTTACTTAAGTAGTGGCTTTTTCGCATTTTTTTTTCTGTATCTTTTCGATTGATGATGATTGAAATGAACGGTACTATTATTTCCGGAAATCGAACGACGACTCGCCTCGGTCGGGGTGTTTGCTGGGTCTCTCGTGCAGGTGAGGTATCGGCTGCCGAGACGAGTCCGATGTGCGAGGACGTCGTCGAAGCGCTGCAGGAGGATGAACGCCACCCGCAGCAATCTTCCTACGGCGGTTGTGGGTGTGGTGCGATTGGAAGTGGTAGCACCGCCGCGCATCTCCACCATCATCATCATCTTCATCAGCTGCCGGTGCAACAGCAGGACAGCGTTGAGATGAGCGTCCCGGGGGGTAGTGGGACTGTAGGTTAGTTGCTTTTTTTGTTTGTTGGTGGATTGAATTTTAGTTTTTGGTATTTTAGGTTTTTATTTTAGTTTGACTTGGGTGATCTCTTTCTTGTTTTAGTTGTTACTGATATTAATGTGTTGGTATTGCTGTGATATTCACCGTAACATTCAGTCCTTTTTTTTCATTTACCCTTTTTTTCTAGTCGAAAGCCATTGGAGACCGTTCCCCAACCACTTGTTTTTTTCTTTGTACGGTCTCATCACTGAGGCTAGAAGTATTTGATCTATTGTGATATTATAAATACCACGTGGTTTAGGAATGATCTCTTAATGATTATTGTTTTGTTGTTATATTTATTTTCGCTCCAGCCATAACTATCGTCATTAAGTTTTTTGTTTCTTATTCGAGTTTATGTATGGATGTGTTGTAAGAAACTCTTGCATTTTTGTATCTGTTCTGAAAAGACAAGCGAGGTTCGCACAATCGGGGTTTGAAGTGGGTATTATTCTGTAGATTATTCCTGCTATATTTTCTTATTATCAAATATTGTATTTGAAACTAACACTGCCAACCCGGTAAGTACACAAATGTTTGCATGAATAATTTTCTGCTCCGCTTCTGCTAGACTTTTGCATTTAAATTGATGAGAAAATGGCGCCTATGTGAAAACAAGGACTGTGTTTCAGAGACTGATAGGATGTGCTTGCATTATAACTAAAGTTTTCAACGTGTCAATAGCTCAATATATATATAATATCCACTTGAAGCACATGTTCTCATATATTATTGTCTTTTCTAGAGATGTATTTATAAAAATTTAATATAACTTGTCTAGTTTACTCAACTGCATGCTCTTTTATGTCATCGTTATAGATACTTACTCATTTTTTTAATATCTAGATGTGGTAAGACTAAACATGTTGTAGTTCGTAAAACCGATAAACCCGGAATGAAGACTCAAAACCGAACTTTTCACCTTCTTTCAGGGGAGTCGGATGTGAAAGTACTAACGCTAGCAGAGCAGATCATTGCTGCTATGCCCGAGCGGATAAAGGTAATAAACAATTAAGAAAAAAAAAGTTTGACCAACATAAAAATTTCCTCTCATTATCACCTGCAGATTGAATCCGAAGAAATCATGTCGCTGGGTAGTCCGATGCCAGAAACGCTTAGCGAGGATACATCCGGAATGAGTATTCTGACAGATTCCTTCATGGAACCACTGCTGGATTCGTTGCCCTCGTCGCAGTTCGAGGAGTTCAATTTTGAGTTCAGTGACCATAACTATCGGTGAGTTGGATTTTATTTTGAATGAAGACAAAGTTTTCATAATCGACTTGCTTAGGTATCACGATGTTGGTACACCCTGTTCGAGCCTCAGTCCAGCGTCGTCCGGGCCTCTTCAATCCCCAGCCAGCTATTCCATCCCGCAGGATCCTCCCGTGAGCTCGCCCAGTCCCCCGCCTACCACACAGGACTTTACTGAGTTTCTTCAGGCCACCAACTGCAATCCTTTCGAGAAGGACTTTTCTAATCTGAAGTTGAATGGTAATTTTTGCTCTTCCAAAATGATGATTACATTACAAGCCATCTTTTTCGACACAGAACGGGAACAGCGCGAGCTGTACGAAGCAGCCAAATGCATACAGAAGGCCTACCGTTCGTACAAGGGTCGCAAAAGTCGCATGGAGGAACAGGACAAGGAACGTTCGGCGGCAGTGGTGATTCAGAACTATTACCGCCGGTACAAGCAGTACGCTTACTATCGCCAAATGACCCAGGCGGCGGTGATTATCCAGAACGGGTACCGTTCGTACTGTGAAAACAAGCGCTTCAAGAAGTCTCAATCGTCCTCGCAGACCGGTCAAATGGGCAGGGATAGTGCGGAGGAAGCCGCCTCTTCGTCGCAGTGCATCCAAAGCTACTATAATACGTTCAAGAATGAACAGAAGCAACAGCAATCGCCTCAGCAACAGCAGCAGAACAATCAGGGCGTCCTGAAGGAACCCAGTCCATCCGGTCCGCTGAAGTAAGTTTGCCAGATTTGCGATAACCAAACCGGTTATTATTTTTTGTGTATTTTAGACGAACTTATTCGCAACGAACTCAGAATCAAGCCGCCAGGAAAATTCAGCAATTTATGAGACAATCGAAAAACAAGTGAGTACAGTTTAACTGGATTTAACTAAGTTGGAGTGAGAGTCCATTTATTAACGTAAAGCTTAAATAATATGTCTGAAATATTTGCTGTTCAAAATAATGCAGCGCAATCCATAGAATCTCGTTATTTCATTTATTAATAGAATTTGTGCTTTAACGTACTTTCTCTGCAAACTCACTCTAAACTTGAAATATTTCACTCGCATGCAATTTTCTCCGCTAAACTTCCGAGTTAACCGCAAAAAAATCCGAAAGATTTCAAACACATTGATTTTACCTTCCGAGTTGTGGATATCTAATAGGGTTAGGAAGGGCCTAATCAGTGGCACCTTTTGAGAAAACGGGCCTGAAATTTAGAAAAATTCACAGATGGAAAGACTTGCTTATTAATGTTATCAGACTTCTAAATCAGAAAGCTAGGTTTCGAATCTTGAGTTTGAAGTTTCTTCTACCGATTCTTATGTTAGGTTAGAACTTTTACTAAGTAACTTTTTTATACTTTGAATTTCGAGTCATAGGCTCCAACATTTGAATTCGGACTTCGTATTTCGGTCAAAGAATCAAACTGCGCGAATTTAATTTAGAAACTCGGATGTTTCAATTAGATATATTGAGTTCGGAATTCGGATTTTGCTTTTCAGTACTGAAGCTTAGACAATATCATATATCAAATAATTCGACTTGGGACTTGAGAATATCGCATTTGAGAAGAATTTTGGATTCCGAATTGACAATTTAAAGCTGAAAATCTGGTCTAGAAATTTCACCGATTGTCTAATTTAGGATCTCAGATTTCAAAATCTTTGAATCTTGTATTTAGAAAATTAAATTCAGACTTGAGCGTCTGTTTATGAATAATTTCTTCTTATAAAATGTTATGTTAATTATATCAGAATGAAGATTTTCATATCTTCAAGTTATGATGTGGACACATTTTTATTTCTGATTTTGGATCATGTGTGGTCGCATAGTCGTAGCTACTCTGTTTTGCGTGGGGGCAGAGAATTTTTATTTAAGAAAACGTTTTTTTTTTTCGTAGAGTAAGCAGTTTAAAGGCTATATGTGCTCGACAGAAAAAAAGTACCTTTAGTAGTGTCCCGGAAGAATTTTTGTTTTCCCGAAAATCCGGTTTTCCGGGTTCATATACAAAAAAAAACCTGCGAATTTGCGTATATTTAAAAGAAAGCAGGGATGTAAACTTTAGATTTTTTTTGCAGTGGCCAGCTAGCTTGTTGCTAAAAACCATGAAGGAAAAAAATCTGCAAATTTTGACTGACTTAAATGAGCAGGTTTACATTGTGTAATTGAGTTTTAGGTGACCAACTTTTTACGCAGGCTCAGACATTTTTACTCTAACTGAGTAAAAACTTCGTAAATTTACTTTGTACGCCAATGAGATGTATGAAAAATAAAAGACATTCGAATATCGTTTAACGGTAGGGTTCAAAAGTTTTGTTATCTCGAAGAAAGTCCCCATGCTAAATTTCAGCTCAATCGGACTTTGGGAACACGTGTGATCAATGTTTCAACTTTTTGACTAATGAAAAAAAAAGCACATCGATTTTTCTTATGCCAAACGCCTTGAAAATTCATGAAACGTCGAATGTATACGGTAGTTAATCGAAATTTTTTTTTTGGAAAAAATCAACTTTCTCGCGTTTAAAAATTTTTGAGCTGGGGCCAATGGAACAAATCGTTTAGCGGTAGAGCTGATAATTTTTTTTTTGAGAAGACGAAATTTTTGAGCCCTATCACTAAACGAAATTCGAAAAATCTATTTTTATTGGCACCCTAATACATAGCTTACGGCTGGGTATTTGTATTCGAGCTCGACGTGAAGACCGCTATTGATTAGCGAAACTGTGTATCTTCCACTTAATTCCTTCAAATGTTCAAATGTCTTGAGGGTGCGACCATGTGCGATTGAAAAACTAAGGACAGAAGAGAGTTTTTAAAAGTTCTACTCTGAAGCAACATTGAAGGAATAACAGCGTTAGAAATCCAGCTTCGAGAGTTGCCTCATTTAAAACCAATGTCAACCAACGATACTGAGATATTCTATTCACGAAAAAATACTGAGAAAATGGAGCGATTTAAGCGTCAGCTTGAATTCTAAATTTTACGTAGGCATTGTTTGATCAGTGTTTACCACCAGACCGGGTAGAGTGTGGAATGTCCGTAGTCCTGTCCGATTTTATTTCGGACCGAAACGGAACAGAGTTGTCCGGGCCAGGTAACGGACTAGGTTATGCTTCCGAGATGTGAAAAATTCCGGCCAAAATATATTGAACTGAACATGAACATGAATCACAAGAAGCAATAAAGATTTGAAAAAACTAGTATTGTGTATCTTTTTTTCCCACGATATGCCCAATCTAAGAAATCAAGAAGTGAGAAATAGATACTTCTGGGAAAACTGGTCCAATTTCACAGCCAAACTTGTTTTGCATTGTTCTAATGTAATCAAACATATAAAACTGTGATTGGTTATTTCTTAAAAATGACACTTTAAAAAACCGACATTTTCACTCCCAGACGCTGGACCAGACATCCGAAAGGGAAGTATGCGGATCGTCAGTTTCAACTTTGACGCGAATCAGGCTGGCTCACCAAAAGATTGAATAATTAATCCTCTTTGGCATATGAGCTCGACCAAGAAATTGACTGTTATCGTTAACATTTAAAAAATACTGAAGACTATTCAACAATGCTTATTGCTAATATTTCAGATTTTTCTTTTGGATTTTTTCATTTAATATCAATCACATACATGAGAAAATTGCGTGGTGGGGCAATGCAAACGCGTGAGGGGGCTAAACCCCCCCAGTAGCTACGGGCCTGGGTGGTCGAGATTTTAGATTCTAGACTTTGTTTACTTTGAATTGTAAACGTTGCATTCCGAAATGTGAATTTCTGATTACTAGCTTCGTCTGAGTTTCAGAAGCTCCGAAATTTTCATATTGAATTTTGTTCCAATAAGTTTCGCAATTATATTTTAAAATTTTATATTCAGAAACAAAATGATTCCTCGAAATTCAAAATTTTGTTTGTCAAAATTTTTACATCTTTTGCTTCGATTGCTTCGAATATTTAAATTCGATCTATTCGAAGTTTTCTTTCCCTGAATCTTATTTAGTTCCAATGGATCTAAAATGTAATCGTCTAGGTAAATATTTTTTTACAATAAGCCAAGACTGGAGGTCGATTGGTATAAGAGAAGAAATATACAACTGTCAACTGTGCCAACTTACTTACTTACTAACTTTATTTTTAAGGGCCGATTATCGATCCAATGCCGAATCCAGAATACGTCGCCATGTCACTCGGTCTTGGGCTGCTATCCTCCAATCTCCCCTAGCACCTATTTCGCAGGCATTCTCATTGACAAAACACATTAAACGAGTGCGGGGCCTACCTCGAAGTCGACAGTCTCTATCGTTATTTCTGCTAAATATAGTCTTCGCTTTTCGTTCTTCCTGCATTCTAACTACATGACTAGTCCACTGCAACCTGCCGTGTTTTATACGCTAGACTATATCCGCCGATTTGTACACCTGGTACCATGGGCGCCGACTTCATAAAACTATTGGGGGAGCAAAAAAATTTTTGAAAAAATCTGATTTATCTGATTCTAGAATAATATTGCCTTAAAGTTTTGCGTGCGATACGTCTTGACGTTAAGCAGGCCCGGATTTGAGGGGAGGGGGGGGGGTAATGCCCCGGGCCTCCCGATTGAAGGGGCTACCTAACCTTTTTTTTTGCTCGTCACCTTCCAGAACGTTACCTCTAAATGTTTCAAGAAAAGAGGAGCCTCACAAACAAATTTGCCCCGGGGCCCCCAGCTTCTAAATCCGGCCCTGACGTTAAGTAATTGGAATGGCAGTTTTGAAAGCAACTGTCGAAGAACACAGTTTTGCAAAATGGCATGAGGGTTTTTTTTCCTCATCTATATAGCATGAGGGTTGTGAAGTTTAAAAATAACAAATGAAACTCTCAGGAAAACCGAAAAAAGAGGTGCCAACTTTCTAGTATTATTTAGGGTCAAAATTATGCGTTGCCGTTCGGACAAAATATTGGGGGGGAAGGTGGGTTCAAAAAGTGTTGTACCCCCCAAAGTAGGCGCCTATGCCTGGTACACATTGGTACTCGCCAACAAAGGTCTCCGAAAACGGCCTCAGTCTGTGGAACAGAAAACGCGAGAGAATTTTGTGAACGGTGTTGAGAAGGGTTATGTCCCAATAATTACTACAGTACAGGCGAGGGTCTGTCTTGTAGATATGACATATGAGACCCTCCAACCAGTCCGAGGGTAGTTCTACATCGGACGACATACTCAGCGTGATCCCGTGTAAAGCACGATATAGCTGTTCGCTTCCGACTTTGAAGAGTTCGGCTGGAATGCCGTCCTTACCAGCTGCCTTGCAGTTCTTCAGCTCTTTCACTGCTCTCTTAACCTCGTCCATGGATGGACCATGGACTTCTCCCGCATTAGGTGCTGATAGTACTATGGATATGCCTCCACTGTTCTTTCAGGTTACCTTCAACGTGATCCTCGATCCGCTCATCTACCTTCTGCAGGTAGCCACTTTTCCAGTTGATAGCCGCTGAATGTTCAACTGTATCCTCCTTGTCGTTCTGGATATTAACACGTTGGGCAACCAAGCGCGAATCTTGGATACCAGCAACCTTCACATTCACTTCTGCAGCTCTCTAGCCAGGATACCTGCACGTCCCGGTTCGAGTAGAGTCTAAGTACCGAGTTTCCATTAATCGTTGTCCTTTTTCGTTCGCTTAGGTCAATGCCGATTATTCCATTCCGTATTTATATTTGGATTGTTCGTAGTATTTTATATTCGGTATGCTGCCTTACTGGGGCTGCGATACCTAGTCTCGCGACGAGGCTGCCGTCTTAGATATAGTTGGCGAGGCACCGCCTTTAGTGATTCTGCCGCTCGCACTGAATCAGACGCTGTTGTACGCCGTCCCTAACATGGGGAAACAGCCGCGTACGATCCCCCTTCTCAATCAGCATACGACCATAGTTTTCTGTATGCCCGAAGAGTACTGGGTTCTGAAATGTCACTGCGACATTCTTGCTGATTGTCTCTGTTTGGCTGTCCACGGGTTACGGATTGCTCATACAACACTACCTAGGACAGGAGTTGCTGGTCAGAGGTTGATGACCACAATGGGGTTCCAAGTGACACGTGGTCAGCCAGTATGTGCCAGTATGAGTGAGAGTTACGCTCAATAGGGCATTTGCACAGTGCATATGTATTAGTCATCTGTTGGGCAGGCAAAAGTGACAGCTCCATATGATTAACATGGACCGGCAAGAGCAATTTATTTCAAACAATTATTTTAGAATACTCAACACGAAAATCACGCAATGAAAACTTATTTCCACAAGCGAACATGTTTACTTATAACATAAAAAAATTCTTTTAAGTATTAAAAATCGTTATGCGGTGAAATTAGGAAATTTAGAAATTGTGTCCCAGGCTAACCGAACTGGCGCGAATATTAAACATTAAATTTACTGGAAAACATTACATTTTCCGTTGTTGCAGAATATATTACTGATAGAGACGTAAGTTGTAAATTGTATGAAGGTTTTAAAAAGTTTAGATGAATTAGTTCAGACCGGCATTTTGCCGGTTTATTGAAACGTTTTGTTCGGATTTTGTTTCGCTTTTGTTCGGATAAAACGTTGATCAATATTGATTATTTTACGTCCAACAAGTAGTAAATCCTGTTAACTTGTATTTCGCTTTCAATCTCATTAGATGATAATATCAAGAAATAAGATTAAAGACTGTTTTTCGCTGGACTCCGAAGATTCATGATTGCCAAAATATGCATACGTTCTAGAAATTTTTTTATTAAAATGAAATATAAAATGAAATATAAAAAATGAAAACTATCACTAATTGTGAATATTCGAAATTTTTTAGAGCAAAAATGATTAAAATCTGTCAAGTAATTGATGATTAAATCTTGTATCGCCACAACGGAAACAAATGGTAAACCTGCAATGTGTGCCCAACAGATGCTATGCATGTATGTGTAGCAAAAGCCCTATAAGAACTTCAACCGACATTAGGTTACTTCAAGAGTTCATCTGAGTTTTTCAAATGAATCCCCTTTTTGAGACATTTCAAAATAAAGTTAGGAAAATTTAAACTTATGAAAATATGCCGTTTTTGAAGGTTATTCCTGCTTCTTCACCAACATTTTTTCGAGTACAATCTTGCCGTGGTCTTTTGGGTTCTAAAATTCGAACTCTGCGCTTTCGACTTGGTGACTAATATTTATTTCATTCGAACTTGGCAAAGTTTTGAATTTTAGTTTTTAAAGATTTGGCTAGAAAATTTTTCGATCATGGATGATCAGATTGATTGATTATTGTCAAATACCTCATTTTGAGTTTCGGTTTCCAGATTTAGATGTTTTCCAAGTTTTATATTTCGGAATTTCAAGATTCCGATTTTGTCCTGCGTTCAATTAGATTCGATTACAGGTGATTATCGGATACGTGTATAAATACGGTCATCAAAGCATTAATGATGCAATTTATTGTTTTAGTTTTATTTCTGATGTTGAGTAACACGAGTAACTTCGGATTCCAGATTTTGTACTTTGTTGATCTTGAGTTTGGATGGCGTGTTCCGAAATGCAAACCTCTAAATGCTAACTTATGATTATGTGTGGTGTTTCGAAATTCGGAAAAAATATTTCAAATTGTATTTCGATCAAACTTCTAAATTTAGAAATTGTATTTCGGATTTCGGTCTCCCTAAGAGGTACAATTTGAAATTTTAGCTATTTGTTTTGACAGCCCATTTAGCAAACCGTTTTTCAAAATTAAATTTAGTTTTTTTAAGTTTCTTTATCGTGATTCCTAATTTTGATTATGAAAATACTACGGTGTTCTAATTGAACTTTTGAATTCCGGAATTTGAAGGTTTAGATTTTGTTATTTTTGGCATTTCTCTCAAGATCTTCGGATTCAAGATTTTAGGATTTGTTGGGGCTGGATTTTTGGATTACACAGTATTGTTTGTAGAATTTTAAAAATATTGAGAATATTGAATGATTATAGAATATTATAAATAATAAGAATTTCAGATTTATGAAATGAGACTATTAACCTGCGAATTTAGTTCTTACTATTGAACTCTCAGATCCTGTTTTGAAATCTCGAAATGTTGCCAATTACTAATATTTTTTTAGTTCTTAGCATTTTGGACTTCAAATGATTGGATTTTTGGTTTCCAGTTCTCAAACTAAAATTCTAAATTCCGGATATAAAATAATTATATTTATTTATCGAACGACTGCATAGAGACTCCAACATTTGATTAGAAATATGCAGTTCTTAACTTAGAAATTGGGCTTTTTAGTATTTTTCATTTGAATCTTCGGGTATCGGACATCAGATAAATGAGAAGTTTGTGATAGGCAAATTTACGTTGTGGGTTCTTTCAAAAACATAGTTATCATTTTATAACTATATAAAAAATTTACTGACACTAAAAAAGGAACATATACTTCTGTTTTGAAAGATCTTTTACGACCGTTTCTCTTTTTTCTTGTGAAAAGTAAGATATAAAAGTAAATACAACCTTCTAACACTGTGCTAATATTTCTCCAATGCTAACATTAAAAGTACTTGGGATGAGCAAATGACGATTGTGGTAAGAAACTTTTCAATCTCTACTGTTATATTAGGCATTTCTAGTTTTGATCTCAAAGTAGACGTCTGATTAATAGATAAAAATATAACACTGAAATAACAATCATTTTCTCTGGTCTCCCCATCACAGGCTGCAGAGAGAACGAGCCGAAAAAGAGAGGCAGGTCCACCAACGCAGGGCGGAGTACCTCCAAAACTTGCAGTATCACGTGGCAGCAGCGGCCGCACCGGCACCAGCGCCTACTAACGAACCCCGCTGAGCCGGAAGGCAACCGCCCGAGCGAGGCGCAGCACGAATGCATCTTGATAATCATCAGCAGGGGAGGTGGAAAAAGCTGGCGTTGGTGTTGCTGAGGCCCCGTTTGAAAGTGATAAAAGTGGAAACTTGCTTAATTTTGTGAATTTTTTGCTGTAGTTTTCCGTTTAGTGAAAATTGAAATTTTGTTGCATAGTACGTTGATAAACCAATCTGGTTGATTTTTTTGGTAGAAATAATTTGGGCTTAGCCCATCGTCATTTGAATGCAATGAATAATTTCATGGTTTACGGTATTCGTATGAAAACTTGCTTGCAAGTTTTAGTTGTCGAGCAAAGATGCACTTGCGTGCAATTTTTATTTATAACCTATCAAGTTATTTAGAAATACAACAAAGCAGAGTTTAAATGTGCAATATTACGAATAACGGAGAGTTGGAGTCGGAAAAAAACATAAAACGGGAAATTTGTTACGAAGGGAATGTTGATTGATAATCAGATACCTGACTCTTTACCATATACGAACGAGAAGTAAAAACTAGCTGAATGAACATAAGCAAATTGTGATTGAAGATTTTTGTTTTTCATTTTACGTAACTAAATCGTACTTCTTAGAGCTCTGATGTAAATCAAACCTTTAGATAGAGTAGAAGTTGCAACAAACCAGAGAGAGAGACAAAGTAAATTTACTGAGGCAGAATTTTGCAAATAAACAAGAAAAAAAAATATTTTTATTAATAGTTGAGAAGGTGAAATAATATTTATAGAAAGATACTTTATTATTGTAAACATAGAAGGTTTAATATCAGAGGAGAATAGAAACAAACCGAGATACTTATTTAGTCGCATCAAGTGTAGAAATGAGCATCAGTAGCGATTGCATCATCGTGGAATGATGGTCGGAAGCAAAACAAAAACAACAACAAAAAAGATGCGGGCACCGATCGAATCACGACTGTTGATAATAATAATAATAATGAAAACAAAAAAAAAGTTAAAGCTTTCCAACCGTTGCCGTAGTTTGTTGCTGTAGGCCTCGCAGCACTTATGGCGTTTTTTGTTGTTATTGATCAGCAAGGTGTGCAAAAGGCGTTAATGATTTTCTATTTCAGTTAACTTTTTAATTTATTCACAATTCAGTCCACAGCCGACAATTGGTGCTGTGTAGTGGACTTGTACATAAACAAACAGTGTAACTGGCAACAGTTGTCACTGGAAAACGGATTTTAGGGGAATGGCGGTTCATTTTTACTTTACTATTTGACTGTTACTTATGTTGTTCTTGTAAAAGTATATAAACTCTAGGTTGAAAACAAATGGAACTATTGTAAAAAAGAAGATTATACAGTAAAGACTATTTATCACTTCGTAGGTTAAACATTTATCGAGATAACGAGAAACAAAAAAAAATTGATAGCTTGGATTGTTGATTCGCTTCACGGAAGCTAAGAATCATGAAAGCATTCATACACACCTACACTTATCACACTAATTTATTTACTAGAAGACGTGCGTCCATCTTATGACTTTGAAGACTTGTAAAAGAATTAAAACTATAGGGCAAAATCATACGCAAAAGTTCATACATATTTCTATGAAGCAAAACATTTACTAAATCTATTTTACTCTAAACACTTACAAAAAACCGATTAAACTGCGCATCTGCAACTTTAGAACTTTGATAGATGAAAATGATAGGTCGAACGCATATTTGGGGAAACTTCTACTTTACTAAACCTCAACCCAAACAAAAAAAACGCATAATTTTTAAAGAAAATTTTCCAACTTAAAAGTAATGAATTTCGTATAGAGGAAGGTAAAGATAAAACTCATTTAATCCAAACATCTTCGCATTCGCATTACCTAATAGTTACGGTTAGTTAAAAAAAAGCAACAGTGATTGTAAAATCAGTAAACTAATGGCCATTTTTCGAAATAATATTTGCTATCATACAATACCAGCAAACATTGCATGAGATAATCTAGAATAGAGTGAAGAGCATGCTGCAGAAAATGCAAAAAAGTGAGAAAGCAATCGCGAACAAAAAAAAAATTTAAATCATCTTACGTTGGTCACGATTTCCCTCTTAACACTACAGACTTACTACACATACACAGTTGCATAATGATAAGCTTCTATACCGAGACTTTTTGAAAGCAATCTCCTGTAACAAAATAAAGAAGAAAAAAACGAAACAAACACACATCTAGCCTAAAAACAAATGGATATCAACTATTAAGACATTCGGTTTCATCCCTCGAAAAAAGAGAAGTGAGAATGCCGATTGCACGTTTCTAGTTTCTAGTTCTAAAAGCCAGGGAAGAAAACCGTTCGTTTTCTAGTACTAACTTTTTCACTATGGTGCACTTGATAAAAAAAAAAACGAACAAATGTTGAAATGAAACATGGTCGGAAAGGATGAAAGCTTTAATACCTAACCTAGCAAACAAAACAAAAAAAGAAAACTTAAACTCTCTCTTTCTCTCTCGTATTACGAGCCCATTTACTGAGACAAAAATAAACACAGATTTCCAACACTTTCCACTCTTAATTCCACTTACTTAAAACGGTTAAACAGATTTCCAGTTGATCCTTCCGGCCGTCGGAATAATAACAGTCATGACACCAGCCAGCCAGTTTGCCCGACTTCACTGCGTGTTTTGTGTTTTGTTTCGCAAAGAAAAAAAAAAAACAAAAGAAAATCAATCGTTGTTGCAGTTCCGGGGTTCCATGTGGCACTTGCGCCCATACTGACCCCGAAAAAAGAAAACAGATCTAATTTCTTCCACAATGTTATACCTCTACTCTAGCGATAACAGAAGTAGGGACACTTGCGGGTCTGTGCGTAATCTACTACATCTGTATAGAGGATATTCTTGGTAGGGTTAAATGCCGCGAGCGACGCGTTTCATGTAGTTTTTTTACACGCATTATAATTATTCTATACACTTGTTGTCTTCTGCCTAATTGGTTGTGCTCTTTACGTTTAGGTTGTAGAAAATATTCTTAGGTGCGCTTTCTGCACTCGATTTTCTGTTCAATTGTAATTATTGATTGATTGATCAATTGATAGGCAGAACCGATTTCTGTTATTTGTTATTGTTTATACAGTTTATCGTACGGTCGAAGATTGACCACAAATTCGTATGTAATCTATTGCTGCTGGAATAATAAAGCGCATGATTGCTGAATTTTGATTATTTTAAGAGCTGCCTTTTTCTTGTAGTTTAAGCCGCGGTTGCTAACAGGAATGATACGAGTTTTTTTAGGTTGAAGCATCGTGAAAAGATTTATCACATCCATAATTAGCTTTGAACCAAGTTAGACTACTTTCTGGTTGTTATTCGGTGTGAGTCAGCATCAACAAAACTTACAAGAATCGTAGAATTTTACCGTTCATCCTACACATTTTTGATCTATCATTAATTCTCCCTTGGTCGATGATCTTTCGGATAGAGGTTCAGTCTACCGCCTGCAAAACTTGATATTTGTGCTATATTTGGTGCCACCTAAACCAGTTCGGCAGAGCGTGGTGATATTTTAGTATCGCATCTGTTGGTAAAAGGTGTAAACCCGGATGCTTGTGTTGAGATCCATCAGTATTAGTAGAAGAAGCTGATCGCGAAATTCTAATCATTAAAATCGAAGTTCGAGCTACCTTTCACACGACACATAAGCAATTTAGTTATTTTTATTTTGTTCTTGACTATTTCTTCAACATGATAGTGTCACCCGACGAACATCACACTCAGGTTTAAGTATTCGAAATCGTCTTTCAAAATTGTATTCTTCCTTCTCTTCTTTCTATCTTGAATAGCTGCAGTTTTTCCAACTTATCTTGAGCACCTTTTTTTTTGGTTTTCGGTTACCAGACCAGTGAAGCGTAGGTAATTCTGTGTGTTACAATAGACGAATAAATCCAATAGATCATTTTCGGGTTTGTTCCATCTGCTTACCAAAAGTTTTATTACATATTCATAAAGTAATTGTAGTTAATTATTGGCTTCTTTAGATGTGTATTCTAGTTTAACTATTGGCCGCAGCAGAAGGAATATTACCCCTGCTTTTAATGCTTTTACACTTATGTAAGAGCTTCCAAAGTTTGTTGGTTTTTATCTTTTCAATAACATCTTATTAATCCATTAATAATACAATAGTCGAAACCACGTTTCTTCATTGCAGCAGTCATTGAGTCATGACGTGAATTGTAAAAGGCTCCTTCTATATCGAGAAGATCCGACAGTGAAATTTCTTTTGCTGCAAAAGATTTCACTAGTTTTGTAACTATAGTATTGAGTGCTGTTTGTTGGGGTTTGAACCACTGCGACCAATATTTTGCCCTATTGTGGTATACCCATTACGCAGTCCCAAAAAATCGATGTTAAAAAAGTACAGGTGCTCAGCCCTAAATTGAAAGATAATATTATTTATAGCATTTTTGTAGAACATTTCGACTTTCTGAAAAATCGTTTTCAGGTTGCTTATTCATTCCCCGCATAATCAATAACAATAAACGGATGATAATCCATATGATACCCCATACAGTCGGGACTATATCTCGAACTAGTTGTTAGGCACGTTTTATGGTTATTGATTATGCGGGTTACGAATACTGCTCTATGCTGTTTTTCATAATTCATCGCATCCAAGATGGCGGACTTTTCCTTTAGCCGTCTTCAAAAGGTTCTGCACAGACGCTCTTTCAACGGAAATGGCCACTTTAATCCAATCTTTTTTTTTGAATTTTTCCACTGTATCGGCTGCTCGGACACGTTTGCTGAGGGTTGCCTTCACTAATGCCCAAAATGTCTCAATTGGGCGTATTTCCGAGCAATTTGACGGATTCATGTGCTTTGGCACAAAAATGACTTCGTTGTCTTCAAACGCGTAACGTAGTCGCAGAGTCCGCTTTGTCATGCGGATGGTCGAATGGGTTCGAATCTTAGTAGAACTAGGCCATCCGATGTCAAAGAAAAAGGACTTTGAGCATGGCTTTATTCTCAGGCTCCCCACCAGTTACCCTTCCTTTACGCTGGAATCTACAATACCTTTGCGTGACTTCCTCTTAACAAAAAAATAAGTCCCTTTTATCAATAAAACTGGCCAGAAGGACGCACGACGAAACTTCTCCAGGGAATTATAATTGGAGATATTTGGCAAGAGGAATGAGTGTCGGTATAGTAGAACAGTAAGCGTGTAAGGAAGAGTATCACATTACACACAAGCACTGATGAACAATAATAATAAGTATGCCACTTCCCAATAGCGGTATTGCTATTAACAGAAGTGCGGGATACAGCAGACAACCGGGCATATCTCACAATATATCTACGATTCTGGTCGCAGTGAGAAAGTCCATACAGGAAAAAAAAAAAACACTTCTGAGTGGGTGCATAGTTACAGCATGTCAAATCAAGCCAAAACACTACTGAGCCTGTATGTTGACGTATCATGGGCAGCAATCTCTTTTGCAGGCATTCTTTATTGTATATGTCAGTATTCATAGTGGTGCTTATTACGGGAGTCACTTCACGGTGAAATATATTTCACTCTCACGCTCACTCCCCTTTTTTAGACCTATTCCCGATTCCACCTCGAGTGAGGTGACAAAAATCACCTCCGTGGAGTGAGATTGACAGTGAAGTGAAATTGAGAATAGGACAGGTGGAATGAGATTGTTTCCCAGCTCAAAAATCTCTAAGTCCCAGAAAGTCATTTTTTCCGTTTTTTTAGATAACCACAGATCTTGACGTGTTCTGCATTTCTAAAACATTCGGCATAAAAAAAAATGTTTTTTCGGTATCGAAAATTTCCTAAACTAGTATGCATTTTTTTCATCGGGCAAAAAAATGAAAATTTGACCGCTTTAAGGCACGGATCAAATTCTGATTCGTTTCGTTACTGAAGAATAAATCCAATATTTACCATTAGATCACAAATCAATCAAATTCAAGACTTATGGCATCTTCGTGGAATCATTTAACCGTTCAAAATGGTCGTGAAATAATTCACGCGAATCGTCGCTTTTTCCGTTCTCACTTCACTGATATGACACTCATAATAACCCAGATTCCGCGGCAGATGTCACTTTGCGACGTTTTTCTCAATTACGTGAGTCCCGTAATAGGGTTTTGTTCACTTCACTCTGATTTCACCGTGAAGTGATCCCCGTAATAAGGACCAGTATCAGTTGTGATGATGCGCCATTTTTTCAGTGTGCCCATACTTTCTGGTGCGGTCTATAGTGGATTGATTACAAAAGACAGCATAGGTTGCTTTAGATCTCACTATTACCGTATAAACCCAGTGCACAGTGGTTCAGGAATGCAATCTAGCGGAACAAAATGAATAACTCCGGATCGTGTTGGTTTCTTGAGATAGTGTTTTCAACAATGTTCATGAGAAGAATCAAGGAATATTTTTGTATGAAAATATTTGAACTAAACGTGAATCAAACTAGTACTAAATTTTTTTCCTACATTTTTGCAATTTAGAAGGATGGTTTACAAAATTGTTTATTAGCCAATAATATGAAAGTCTTTCAAAGTCACAACTCTTCAAGAAGCCATAGTGTATGAGATATTGATTTTTGTTGTTGTAAGTGTACTAACAAACTCTATGAGTTTCTAGTTATAAATCTTTTAAACTTTGAACTTTGCCGCAGAAATAGGGTGGCTATGTAGTTTTTGAGATATTTAAAAAACGAAAATTTTTATCGTTTTTTTGAATGTCATATCTCAATTAGCGCACTAAAGCGCAACCTGAAACTCTCACGGCGGAAAAAATATTAAACTAGGTGTATGTAGACAAAGATTCAGCTCAGAACTCCTTGGAGATTCTACTCTATGAGAAATTTGGTAAAACTCTACTAACTTAAAAAATGCTATTTTGTTTCGAATGCTATGCCGAATATCTTCGGAGATGTTCAAGAGAATTGAATATGAACTCTTTTGGTCTCAAAATATTCAGTTCAATATTTAAAATGAACTATTCAAGTCTTGTGAGATTATTTTTTTTTAATAGGGGGATTTGTTAGTAGCTTAAGTATTTATGATAAATATTAGTAAATAATGAGTATGTGTGTCCAATCACAAATGGTGACTTCTCTACACTGTTGGTAATTTGTAATTTTAATTGTTAGGATTTGTTTGCTTTAGCAATTAGGACTTATCATTCGTAGGGATTTAAACCTACTTGTCAAGAGAGGAAAGTAAACTTACAACTAACTTAAATGCTAACTTATTGGCTATAAAGAGAGCTTATCGTAGCAATTGAGGATTGCAACGATTTTTGTCGAAAATTGTTAATAATTTTATTTGACATAGCTTCTAATGGTTCAACACCAGTAAGTCTATGTAATTCGAGTGTACCAAACCAAGGAGGACGCTTCAAAATCATTTTCAGAATTTTATTCTGAATCCTTTGGAGCGTTTTTTTCCTTCTTGAACAGCAACTTGACCAGATCAGTACAGCATAAAGCATTGCTGGTCTAAAAATTTGTTTGTAAATCAAAAGATTGTTCTTCAAACAAAGTTTAGAATTCCTGTTAGTGAGAGGATATAAACATCTCGTATATTTGATGCACTTGGCTTGTATACTCTCAATGTGCTCTTTGAAAATAAGTTTTTTATCGTAAATTAGTCCCAAGTACTTAGCCTTGTCAGACCAACTTAAAATAAGATGATTTTTTTTCAAACAGGATACATTTCAACCCTCTAGTGCCCAGTGTCGCCTTTAGACACAAATAAAAAACGCATATTTTCCGATGAAAATCACTTAAAACTTTGAGTAGAATTGAGGTATTCACGATGTCAGCATTGCAAATTGTTTTTCTTAGAAAGTCCTAAAAGTTGTTCAAAGACAGTTTTAAGATGAAAATTGAAATAAAAAAGTTAGAGCGCAAAATGTTGTTTTTCAATATATCGGTTGTTTTTAAAGATAGAGAAAAACTTTTGCCCCAAAGCTATTTAAAAAAATAGAGCTATAACATTGTAAAACAAATCTTTCTTTTATCTACAAAGATAAAAAATATTTCATCGAAATTTTGAGCCACCCTAAGTTTTGATAATTTTTCAATAAGCATTTTATCACATGTAATAACATTGTAAATAAAAGTATTACTCTAAAATATAGCTATAGAGCTCTAGACCCGAATTCCCCCCTAAATTTAGTTTCTTGACCATTGTGCATTGTAACGAACATCCATTTGATCAGTTTTTCAATACGGCCCCCAAAAACGAACGGGTTACTTGTCACTTTTGTATTAAAATGGTGCTTACGTCACTGTGTTTTCTTGATTTTATGCAACGTGCGAATAAGTAACAACTAAAAGTAGGATACCAAAAGATGGGTCTTCGAATAACGAACAAATTGGCATAAACACCTCATATTCGAAAAAATGGCATTTCCGTTACTTTGTTATCTCACGGCAGACCAGATCTTGACGTTTTTTGCATTTCTAAGGAATTTGGAATAAAAAATATTAATCTTTTTCTAACGGTTAAAAGTTGAAACTTTGACCGCTTTGAGGCACGAATCGAATTTTGATTCGTATTGTTACTGAAAAATAAATCCAATATTTATCAGTAGATCACAAACCAATCAATTTGCAACACTTATCTCATGTTCGTGGAATCATTTCACTGTTCAACATGGTCTTGAAATAATTTCACGCGAAGCGTCTCTTATTCCGTTTTCACCTCAGTGATACGACACGCATAATAACCCAGATTTCACGACAGATGTCACTTAGGTGAGTCCAGTAATAGGGCTTTATCCACTTTACTCTGCTTTCACCGTGAAGTGACTCCCGTAATAAGCACCATTATCAATGTCATATCACCGAAGAGCAAACGGAAAAAGAGGCGTTTCTAGTAAAATTATTTCACGGTCATTTTGAACGTTGAAATGAAAGGTTGAAAACTCGATTGATTCGTGGTCTATTGATAATAAATATTGAATTTATCGTTTATTAACAAGATGAACCAGAAACAGAATAATTTTCTGAAAATCGATTTTTCTAATTTCGTTCAGTGGTAGCACTCGAAAGTTCGGCTTCTCGAGTCCCAATGCAAAATTTTAGCTCATTTTAGCTTTTGATAATGCACAGGTACTAGTTTATGAAATTGTCGAGATCCAATTTGTTTTTGGTTGCAAATATCGTAGAAATGCATAAAAAGTTAAGATCTGGTGTTATCCAGAAAAGATTTTTTTTGAAAAAAAAAAATTGTAAGCTGGGGCCAATGTAAAAATACCTTCGAATTTCGTTTAGTGGTAGTGCCAAAAATTTTCGTGTTCGCGAAAAAAAATCATTGGCTCAATCGGACTTAGGGAAGTGCTTAAGGGGTTATATACCTTTTTGGTCGAGAAAAATGAGGGAAGTTTGAATTTAGTTTTCAGTGCATAGCACCATTTTTATTGCATCAAAGTGATATTTTTCTGAAAGCACAATTTGTCAACAACAAAAAAATACGTTTGATTTTGAGATATACTAATTATTACTGGAGTAATGCTCGTTTCTCCGAAACGCTTTTTTTTCCCAGAGGCTTGCGGTGATACTGATAGAGACTCAGTGGGTCAACTAAATTCAAAAAAAACTCATATTATTTCATTAGTTTAGAAGTGTGTCGTGTCCTTGAACGATCGCTATAATGAGTACATATTTTGTTTTCAGTGAAAACTGGAACATTTTTCCCAAAAGAGCACGTTTTGAGCGCTAAAAATTGCATTGAACATTTTTTGTGGCCAAATGTAACTGTATGTTTCAAAAAACGATCGTGCAAGGAGCGGCGAATTTAATAACGAAAATTTAGAAAAAAAAAGATGAAGAAAATCGGTTCAGTAGTTTTCCCGCAATCAGGATCACGGAAAAGTCATTTTTCGAAAAACACTATTCCGAGATAATCGCGTTTAAAGTTTCAAGTTTAGCTTATGTGGCCGTAGCGAGGCGTGTTGCAAATCGCTCTAACTTTCTCCCTTTTGCTTACATCTTTATGAAAATTTGTAAAACTGTTCTCAAGATGTTGTAGTTCAAGATAATGCAATAAAAAAAATTTCAATTTTTCGAAATCTAAAAAGGTATATAACCCCTTAAGTGATTTCACTTTACCTAATAAATGGTTCATGCAATTGTCGCTACCAATTTTTTTTTTATGTCAAATGTCTTATATACCTAGAAATGCATAAAACGTCGAGATTTGGTGTTATCTCGAAAACAAAAATGTTCGAAAAAAATCGACCTTCTGGGACTTTTTAAGCTGAGAAAGTCATTTCACTTGTCCTATTCTCGTTTTCACCTCACTTACATAGCTTATTTTGGTCACCTCACTTTAGGTGGATTAGGGAAAAGGTTTCACAAAGTGAAGTGAGCGTGAGAGTGAAAAATATTGCACCGTGAAGTGACTCCCGTAATAAGCACCAAACTCGATTTTATGTTTGCAGGATCTCAAATTCATTTTTTTTTTTTAATATTTTTAATGAGAGGTTAGATAATTTCCTAGAATCCATTCATAGATATTTTTTTCTATCTCTCATCATTACTGAGATATATCGAATTGAAAATAAAAATCACAGGGGTTCTGTGCAGAGCCACGACCGCAAGTTTGATTTGTGGTTCTACAAAAGGTTGTTTTTACATTAGTTGTATTAAATATGTTCAAAATTTTGTGCAATGTGTAAATACGACATCTGAACAGGAATGGAACAAACACTATGCAGCGTAAACAAGTTTCAGTGCCCGCAGATTAGAATAACATTTTATTTTTAACTATAGCGCAAAATGAGAAAGTTTTGAATCTTAAATTCTTTTGTCCTAAAAAGGACAGTTTGTTGCTAAATTCACTATTTTATTGTACCTCTGTACCAGGGGGAATTACGGTGAATTAATATATGACGAAGGCTCTAAGGACTGTCCTACTCGCTGTCCAGGACTAATGTGTCTATTTTAGGCTGAACTTTTGTACAGGGCCAAATAGTATATTCCCCATTTACTAGGTCTATAATTCTCAACTATCACAGATTTCAAGATTTAAAAGTATTATCGTGAAAATGGTAATGGCTCATATTACCTCGGGGTGGTAAGTATTTCTTGCGTAAAATTTTCCGGGAAATACAATGAAATTGTCAAATTCAATATTAAAATGGCTAAACTTCAAAATATACAAAGCAAACAAACTTTTCCACGCAGTTGTAACAAAAAGTGGAAAATATTTCGAAAGTTAGGAAGAAAAAGAATGAGCTTTTGACAATGTACATAAGTTTTATGTCCATACACACCATGGTCCATGGAAGCACACAGGTTCGGAAACTGTTCAATTGAATGGATTGTTGAAACTAAACGGAAAATATTTGCGCATCTTGGAAACTCGTCGCCTAAAGTAATGGCTGTTAAATGCTGTCCTCAAGAGGGAGTTATTTCTTCACTACTATAGTCCTTAGTTGTGAACGATCTGTTGAAAACTTACATTCACTAGGGTTTGAAGTAATCGGATTTCCGGATGACGTGGTTCTTATAGTCCGGGGTAAACTCGATGACGTTATCTCAGAACGAATGCAATTATTTTTAAACTTTACTTTCTCGAGGTGTAGAAGAGATGAACTAATTACAAATCCCTTCAAGACACTTGTACGATTTACAAAAAGATGATCATAACACTAATCCTGAAATTTCTAATTTGAAACAGAGTTCTGTTGATATTTTTCATGGGAGTTAAATATCTTAAAGTAAATCTGGATTGTGAGCTGTTCTGAAATACACACGAAAGGCAGTCATTAACAAGGCTAATACTTACTCGGCTATTGTAAAACCCAGAATAACATATGTAGCTTTGATGTGGTGGCTGGAAACTAAAAAAAAAAACAACTCAATTCTAGTTCGAAAGTTGCGAAGGCTTGCTACTATTCCTAGTACAGGGGCAATCCTTCTAAAACCCTAGAAGTTCTCCTCAGTCTATTGTTCGACTGGATGTGGTTAACGTGAATCGGAACAGACCCGAGCATGGGAAGAACCGATGGCTTCTTCCTGTATACTACCACATTTCGGGAATGCTTCATAAAACATCATTAATGTTTCAACTAACCTGTAATTATTTATTTTGAATCTGCTGAACCAACTAGATAATCTAATTTTATTAGTTTGCACATTTGGTTTTTCCGTGAAATCTTTAAAATGTTTTTATCTTGCAATTTTTCACATCACTATTTTTTCTCCCTCACTGTTGTTCATATTTTCGTGCCGGTAGCGACTAGACTCACCAATGTCGGCACGTAAGAGTCGTGTAAACATTCAAACTAAGTATACTTTTCTTTCTACACTAATAAACAGCGCGATCCTAACTAATTTCTGCGAAAATTCGGCCGAAATGGACTAAAACTTGCCTCTAAAGTGTAGCGTCAACTGTGTGTGACAATTTTGCGCTCGTGATGACAGCACTGCCAGCAGCAGGCTGCGCTAGCATATAGAAATGTTGAAATTGTCATGACTCTGATGAATTTTATGGCATCAAAAATATTAAAAATTTGGTAACCATGTACGTTCAACAATGATAAAATAATAAATGCTTAGATTCCGTCCCGTTTCAAGTTTAGGCTTGAAAATAACAACTTTCGCTTCTGTTGCATCTAAAATGGAAGTGCTCATCATTCGTTGTACGGAAGCCCAGCAATTTTCACAAAACGATGCAAATTCTTCAATAAGGTACTTCTAGAACCTCAGAAATATGAGTTAGTTTTCCAAACAATGTTTTGAATATTATTCGCTGCATGTTGTCCTCATGTATGACCATATTTCATTTTGAACACTCCCCTCCATACATAGGCCAGAAGAGGAGGCGAGTGGCGAATTACTCGTCTGACCAATTTTGATATTGCAGATGGCGAGTCAGCTGGTCACTCGCGTTCCCTAATACACAGTTTGGTTTATATTCGTGTATCATTCCTGACAGCACCCAACGTAACGGGTTTTGTTTATTAAATTTCATTCTTTCAAATTTACAATCATAGAACCAAAACTCACACTAACGCGAAGTAAGCACTAGCAGAGGTTAGCACAGCTCGGGAAAAGAAACAATTAATCCGAAATAAACGTCCAAAAAACTTTTTCTATGATTAACTTAGAACTAGATATTATCATAGGAGAAAAAAAAACAAAAATCTAGTAGAGAACATAGTAGAGTAGTGGAAAACTCTAGTCGGTTAGAAGCAATTCAACAATAAGCCGCTAAAAACAACACAACTAACCCTGATGATTACGAAAAAAAACATGAACCTGTACATGCAAAGATTTCACAGTCTGCAGATAGTAGTTTAGCTAGCTAGTTTGTAGAGTTGTCACTTTGTCAGGGGCTCCGAACTTTTAGCATAATGAAAAAAACCGAAAGAGAGCTCTTCATACGGGCTCGAGTACATAAAATTTGCACACATATTTTGTCACACCAACCAGAAATGGTTGAATAATAATCTACAATCCTGCAGAGCAAAAAAATCGCATTGAAATTCTACACCTCAATCTACTTTGGCTGCAGTAAAATAGAGACTTACAGTAGATATAAGCTTTAACAGTTAAGATGTGAAATATCTTTGGGTTCAGCTGTTTATGTTAAGGTTAAGGCCATAATAAAGCTAACAAACACCAAAACAACGTGCATGTTTCTCAGTTCTAATAACAGCGTTAATACAACAGGAGAGAAATTTGAAAAGTCTGATTTTTTGTTTCATTGATTTCATCACAATGCTGAGTGACAGTTTATCGAAAGTTTAGTTTTGATTTAACGTTTAAGTTTTGGTCAATGATCCGACTACAAAAAGTGCAATAAACTTAGCTCTGCATACTTTATCGAGTGCGATGGTAGCAAAAAATCTAGGGTTAGAACTTGGAATAGATAGATTTTCTCCATTTGCAAAAACAAAAACCGAGAAAAACGCGCACTAAGCAAAAATAAGGTTGTTTAAAAGTTTAAAACAAAACATTGAATCTTTCGCATTATCGCTTTACTTGCAATCGGGTGACGATTATACTGCTTACTACATCACTCAAAACTACACAGCCAAACACCATACCAAAACGGAATATTTCACTCTGTACATAGCAAGTGCCGAATCGAGAAGGTGTCATGCAGGAAAAAATAAAAACTGAAGTACCTAAGTCCAGCTAGGATGGACATTCGATCACTAAAAAAGAAGATAAACAAACGTAGAGCATCCACTTTGCGGAAATACAAACCGAACACCTTAACTGACAGTATTCAAAATCTAATTCGAAATTTATCACTAACAAAAAAGTGAAAAAACACCAACAAAAAACCAAATGCTTAAAAACGCAAATTTATTAAATCCGACTAATAAAAAAACCCCAAGTCAATCAATACCGTTCTGGCCTCACCCGGCAACTGACTGTACTGTAAATATAAACAAACCAAACTTCTGTCGATTCGGTGAATCCACTTGAATTTTGTTCTAACCACTTGTTAACTATTGTTTAAGAATTTTTCCATCACAAACAAAATAGTACGATGATGGAGTGAAAAGTAACACACACTTTCAGACATGTTCTACGGTAATAAAAATAAAGAAGAAAAAAAACACAACAACTAAGCCGTTTTGACTTTCGCTATTCATTATTCTCTAATAATAGTGCAACACATTGTAGAGTGTAGAACGAGGCGAACAAAAAAAAAAAAAACAGTAGGCGTCGGTTTTCGACAGTATTTGTAGTTGAAGGATAGCCTATCCTATCATGGCAACGACGACGGAAACATTGGAAAAATTTTTCTTTATCTACACTACCTAATTGCGAAGGAGAAAAAAAACCTATTAATAATTCTACTACTAATACTACCAGCTCTTCAAACTCCTAAAAAACCGGCATTATTTACCAATAAATAATATTTGATGGCGAACAGAACACGAAAGCAGCAGCAATAAGAGGCAAACAGAATGCATAGCAAAGCGAGAAGAAAATTAACAAAAAAGAGGAATATTCTTATAATTAATTTACGACAAAAAAAAAGTTCTATTATATTGTAGCTATCTTTGAAAGTAAATATTATATTATATTGTACTTATAAAAAAAAAACAGTTTAACAATTTCTGAAATAAAGAGAAAATTAATTCGATTATATGTGTTTTTCACTCAACCTGGTAGACAACCGAGGATCCAGCTTTCCACGAGTAGTAATGGCAGATGGATTTGATATTCGATATAGGTTGGTAAACTACTGTTCTCGAGTCCGTGATCGAACATTTTTATAAATGTTTGCGTACGGGAACATTTTTTCCAAAAACTCAGTCCAAAAATTTGTGCCTAAGAGATATTAATCATTTCCGGCTAGTGATGCCAGATGGCATCACATGACATTTAAACTTTGATTTGAGTTTAACAATTATACTTGAAAATTTGCACGTTGGAACTATTCAGTATCGTTAGAGAACAGATTGACCTATAATATGCAATACAATCTGTGTCAATTGTGCATATGGTTGATTAGTAATATGAGTTAAAAGTCCATTTTTTTGTGGTAAAAACTGACTTCTCTTCGCCGGGAACGGGTTCACTGATATCAATAATAACGATCATTGGAACATTGATGAAGAAAATGGTTTAGCAGTGTTTCAATAATTGATAGTCATTTTTTTTTAAATTACCATTACGAGATGAACTACATGTTCATAGAATATTTGCATCAGTCGGTATCAAAAATTTTATTCATTTCTCATTGCCAGCGGTTTAGTTTCAAATAATTTTTCAAAAACATAAAACCTGATTTACAGGGGTATTAGAAGTACTGATTCGAGAGCCGCAAACTGTTTTCAAAGCTGCAAAAACGTGATCGAAATTATTTTGACCCAAAAAATTGATTTTAGAGCCGTAATGTCTTCAGCAAAGTTGTTACATTAATTATTCTCCATTATAGAAGTTGCAATTCCATGATTAACCCACTCAACAGTGAGAAACGAGTTTTACTTTTCTCATTTTGGAATATAAAAATCCACTTTGTTCAGCAAAGTTGTAGCAAATTTTAAAAGAAACAACTTTGTGGAAGACAACATACTTCTATCTATTTATTTAAATGATCTTTTGTGGAGTTTTATATAGATTGCTATTAATTTTTTTTTTTGCTATTTAACTTTTTATAGTGATTTTCTACAATTTTCGAATGTTCTACAAAACTGTTTGCTGCAACGAAACAAACAATATCGCCGAAAATAGTTTATTTTTATCTCACCTATACTTTTGGTTGTTGACGATTTTTACTAGAATTATGCGCTAATTTACACTAATTACTCTTAACTCCAAAAAATAATGATTTTTGAGTAATAGTGTCTTCAGTATAGTTGTTCTATTAATTATTCTCCATTTCGCAGAAGTTAGAATTTTGTGATTAGTCTATCTAAAAGTGAGGAATGAGTTTTATTTTTCTCATTTTTGCATATAAAAATCCACTTTGATGAGTGAAGTTTTAGCACATTTCGTAAGAAACAACTTTTTCGAAGACACTATACTTGTATCTGGTCATTTGAATGAACTGTTGTGAAGTTCTCTATAGAATGCCCCTTAAAATCATTTTTTAAAATAACTTTTTATAGTGATTTTCTAAAAAATTTGAATGTTCTACAATGTTGTTAACTATAATAATACACACAAGTTCACCGAAGAAAGTTTAATTTTATCTCGTAAGTTTATTTAGTTATTAAAGATGATTATTAAAATAATGCACTTATTTATTAACAAATATCTGCACAGGAGACAGCGAGAGACAAATGCCTATATCTGGACTAAATGACGTATTTCCAGATCATTTGAAATGATTTTGCTCATCTGTCGGATTGACGGGCTTCCTAAATCCCACTTAGTCTGGCCCACTAACCCCTGGTTGATAATGACGACGGAGCAAGACCTGTGAGAGTATTTTGGAGCAGCATATATAAGCGAGATGCCGTAGTAGCTGTGCCACTCCAGCTTGTAGCCCTTTTTGTACATGAAATAAACGGCTCCCATCCACCATTGACTTTTTTTTTAATAAAACGTTTATTTGACACGGCACAATACAGATAATGTTTAACGGAGCCAATTTAATCTTACTTCTAGAGTATCTTAAAAACTAAAGACAAATTTTTTTATCCTCGCTGCCGACTACGAGCTTTAACTAAATCTAGAACTAAAACTAGCATGGTTTTTCCAATTGATGATTAAAAACCCTGGCATTTTTAGATGGGCACTCTGATGCTTTTCAAGGAACCATAAATCAGCACCATGTATGTTATGTTCTGCTGACCCAGAATATCACGAACTGGGACATAGAGTTGTATTCCTCGGGCCCTGAGGGAGTCCAAAAGTAGGGATCTGGCGCCACAGAATTCAGCAAACACCTAAACTACGTGATCAATGTCATGATACCCCAAACCTCAAACGCAATGATTACTACTAGTGAGCCCAATACGCAGTAAGTGTGCGTCTAACTCGTAGTGGTTGGACATAATCCGAGACATCACGCGAATGAAGTCTCGTCCTACATCCAACCCCCGAAACCAAGGATTGGTAGATACCTTGGGGATGATGCTGTGTAGCCGCCTCCCCAGTTCTCTCTTATCCCACGAGGCCTGCCAGTTGATAAGTGTATTTTGACTTGAAAATTTTAAAAATTCATTGTAGGCAATTGGTCTGTTGTAAATATCACCGTTTGTTGCACCCTCCTTACCCGTGTCCGCTTTCTCATTGCCCGGAATGGAACAATGAGAAGGGATCCACACTAAGGTAATCTGAGAAGATTTGTCGGATAAAGCACTCAGATGTTCCCGTATTTTCCCCAGGAAATACGAAGAGTGCCTTACATCCTTCATCGATCGGAGAGCCTCAATAGAACTGAGACTGTCCGTAAAAATGAAGTAATGGTCCGTGGGCATTGTTTCAATAATCCCTAAGGTATACTGAATTGCAGCCAGTTCTGCAACGTAAACAGAAGCAGGATTATCGAGCTTATGTGAGACGGTTAAATTGTTATTGAAGATACCGAAGCCAGTGGACCCGTTGATAAATGATCCATCAGTATAAAACGCATTGTCGCAGTTGATGTTTTTATATTTACTAAAAAATATTTTAGGGATCTGCTGCACGCGTAAATGATCCGGGATTCCACGAGTTTCTTCTATCATGGATGTATTGGAAAAGACAGTAGAATTAGAAGTATCTATCAAGTTGACACGATTGGAAATGTGTGAGGAAGGGTTTATACTTTGAGACATGTGATTGAAATACACAGTCATGAAACGGGTTTGAGAATTAAGTTCAACAAGCCTATCGAAATTTTCAATTACCAAGGGGTTCAAAACCTCACATTTGATGAGAATACGAGTAGTCAGATCCCAGAAGCGGTCTTTTAGTGGGAGAACGCCCACCAAAACTTCCAAACTTGTAGTATGGGTCGAATGCATGCGGCTTAAAGCGATACGTAGACAACGATACTGCAATCGTTCCAGCTTGATTAAATGGTGTTTGCAGCGGCGCGGAAGCAAAAACACCCGTACTCAAGCACCGATAGTATCGTTGTTTGGTAAAGCCTGGGTGGGCTCCCCACCATGATCCAGTTATTGTCCGGAGAAAATTCTCTCTTTGTTGGCATTTTTTATCAAATACCTAATATGACAGCCCCAGGTGCCCTTCGAGTCGAACCAGACGCCGAGATATTTATATACCAAAACCTGAAAGATCGTTTCACCCGTCATCTGTAAGCGGAGCTGAGTGGGCTCGTGCTTTTTAGAAAAAACTTGCTATCTCAGTTTTCTCCGCAGAGAATTCGATACCTAGCTGTAGACAAATTGTCTAAAGTATCCTGCAGTGGTCCTGTGATAGAAACCACACTGCCATCTGCAAGTTGTGTTATCGTGCATGAATTTGCCAGACGATCATCGATGTCATTCACATAAAAATTGTAAAGATGGGGGCTTGAGCATGAGCCCTGGGGAGACCCATGTAGCTAATGCGGAAAGTTGCCAAATAGCCCATGCGTAAAATGCATGTGCTTTTCAGACAACAAATTGTGCAAAAAATTGTTCAAAATTGGGGAAAATCCTTGCCGGTGAAGTTTGCCCGAAAGGATGACAATAGAAACGGAATCAAAAGCCCCCTTAATATCCAAGAACACAGATGCCATTTGTTCTTCACTGGCATACGCCAGCTGAATTTCTGTTGAAAGCAAGGCAAGACAATCGTTCGTCCCTTTGGCTCGGCGGAAACCAAATTGAGTGTCCGATAGTAGACCATTTGATTCTATCCAATGGTCTAGGCGATGGAGGATCATTTTCTCCATCAATTTCCGGATACAGGATAGCATTGCAATCGGCCTATAAGAGTTGTGATCAGAAGCCGGTTTTCCCGGTTTTTGGATGGCGATCACCTTCACTTGCCTCCAATCCTGCGGTACAATATTTTGCTCCAGGAACTTATTGAACAAGTTCAACAAGCGCCTCTTGGCATTGCCGGGTAGATTCTTCAACAAGTTGAATTTAATTCTATCTAACCCAGGCGCGTTGTTGTTGCAAGACAGGAGGGCACCCGAAAGTACCGCCATCGAAATAAGTTATTCCATCGCGTCGTGGCCCGGAGACGCATCGCGAACAATGTTTTGCGCTGGAACTGAGTCCGAACATACTTTCCTGGCAAAATCAAATATCCACCGACTTGAAGACTCTTCGCTTTCGTTGACTATATTACGATTTCGCATTCTTCGAGCTGTGCTCCAAAGAGTGCTCATCGATGTCTCTCTCGAAGTTTCGTTCACGAACCGACGCCAATAACCGCGTTTTTTTGCTCGGACCAAGCTTTTAAACTTGTTCTCAAGCTCCAAATATCGTTTAAAATCGTCGAGTTTGCCTTCATCCCGAAAGGACTTAAACGCGTCAGATTTTTCCGCGTAGACATCCATCTTTGTCCCACCATGGGGTGGGAAGCCGTATTTTGATCTTTGTGCCGGGATATTTTTTCGTTTGGGCTTGCAACGCGGCGTCGAGAACCTAACCCGCGAAGAGGTTATATTCTTCAAGTGGTGGAATATCTTGAATCGACTCGACAGCTCGTGAGATCTTTTCCCCGAATATTTTCCAATCTATATTTCGATTGTACGTGATTTGATCCGTTGGTTATTGAGATTAAGATAGGCCAATGATCGCTACCGTGAGGATCGAGAATTACCTTCCATGTGCAATCCAACCGTAGCGATGCCGAACATATAGATAAATCTAAAGCGCTTGGTTGTGCTGGAGGTTTTGGTACACGTGTCATATCCCCATTGTTCAAAATTGTCATATCGAAGTCGTCGCAGAGATTATAGATCAAAGCTGAGCGATTATCATTAGAAGGGGAGCCCCAAGCCACACCATGGGAGTTAAAATCTCCCAAAATTAACCGTGGCGAGGGAAGGAGTTCTATAACATCAAAGAGCAACCGTTGCCCAACCTGTGCTCTGGGGGGAATATATATTGAGGCAATACCAAGTTCTTTACCTTGTATTGTCATTTGACACGCAACAACTTCGATGCCTGGAGTCGAGGGAAGGTTAATACGATAGAAAGAATAGCACTTCTTAATCCCTAGCAGTACTCCTCCGTAAGGGGTATCTCGATCAAGGTGAATAATGTTAAAATCATGGAAGTTAATGTCTATATATGAAGTGAGCCAAGTTTCACAGAGGGAAAATACATCGCATTTGTATTTATTGATCAAAACTTTGATTGAATCAGTTTTGGGGATGATACTTCTACAATTCCTCTGTAACACAGTGATAGAATCTTTCGTCTCAGCCGATGAATTAATCATCGAAGGATACGATTGCTGCAAGGAGGGGCCATTTAGCAGTCAACTGCTTCAGAAACGTTTTAATCGTAGGTAGGAATGCCAGCAGAAGACTTTTAAGGGGATCAGTTATGTTGAAATTTTCCAAAATCCAGTCCACAATATCTGAAAATTTCAGTAGTCCAGATTCTGGCTGAATCTTGGACGAAAAAGAAGGAACAGTTGGGTTTTTAGATGTTCCTGGCAGTGCTGGAAACTCCTTGCGAGAATTCAGTTTAGCCAATCCCGGAGGAGTTTGCTTCGGGTTTTCAACAGCACTTCTTTGCTTCAATGTATCTGTCATTTCAGGTGAGGATCTCCTTTGTCCTTTCCGGGGAAGCTTGGGGGAAGAGAGGTTTTTTTCTCTTCCTCGACTTCCCAGGTTCGGTAAAAGAAGTTTCCCCAACTGAATTGTCAGAATTAGACTCATCAGACGACAGCACCTCGTAGGGGTTTGGGGAAATCAGTTTGGTGGCAGCGGCCTCCTTAAGCATTTCCGCGAAAGTGCGTTTTGAGCGCTCTTTCAGAGACCGCTTGATTTTGTCTTGGCGTTGTTTGTACGCGGGGCATACGGACAGCTCATGCGGGGTCTGCCCACAATGGAGACACTTTTCAGCGTCTCTATCACAGGCGTCATCTGCATGTTGCTCTCCGCATTTGCCATATCTCTCTTTATTGCCGCAGTGGGAGGCCGTATAACCCAACTGCTTGCATTTGGTGCAATTCATCACCCGCGGTACAAACAAACGCACGGGTAGACGCACCTTGTCCACGAGTACATAGCTCTGCAGAGCAGACCCGGCGAAAGTCACCCGAAACGAGTCTGATTTTAGTTTTTACACCCTTGTCGAGCGATACTGAGTGCAATTTCTGGCAGTTGAGTATCTTTACCGGCTTAAGGCTGGAATCCTTGAAACGGCCGGTTCCAGCTTTCAGCAAGTCCTCGACGGTCAAACTCGAGTCGGTGACAACGCCGTCGATCTCCACTACGCGGGCTGGAATGTTCACGTGGTATTCCCGCGTAAAAAGCTCAAAAGCAGCAATCTCGTTTGCTTGCTTGAGGCTTGACACCGAAATACGTAGTTTATTCGGGCGGACTTTGGAAATCTCTGTCACGTCCGAAAAAAATTTAGCCAGATCCCTTGAGATTTGCATCGTGTTTGATGCTTTTACTTTGGACCGAAGAAATACAACCCATGGCCCAACGATTCTTCCGGGTACAGCTTCACGCGGTGGATCAGCTCCTGAGATGCTCCTCTAGCGACTCTCGGTGCCTTGTATCCTGCCTTGTATGCTGGACGCACAAACCAAGCACGCAGCAGTATGGTTTATATAGGGTGTGGAGGAAGTGTATGTTAGATTGTGTTGGCAAGTCGAACAATCGAAGCAACGGCAGAACGAACAGTTGTGACGTCATACCGCAAATGGTTTTACTCTCTCTTATGGAGATAATTCACAAGTTTCAATGTTTATGCTTATTTTACAAATAATTTTCATGAATTCATTTCCTGAACAGATCAGAGAAAGGCACTGTTCACGCTCTCCTAATTTTATTTGAAATTGAAACAAATAAGCAGCTTTTTGCGATGAATACTGTACTCAAAATGCAATATCATTTTTATTTTTTTCATGTTACATATTTCTTTCGAATATCTTAAATGTTCCAGAATATCTGAGAAGATGATGGCATTATAATAGTCTTATTGATTAATGAAATGGCAAATCTCTTTTGTTCGTTTTGCTTTTATCTTTGGAATTATTTTTCCATGCCACAGCATTCCAGTATCAGCTGTATCGATTCCCGTAAAAGTCGTAACCTGTCCAAAGGTCTGCAACGATCCACTGTTTATTCCACTTGAAATCGTAGAAAAATGTGACATTCAATCCGAACCAAAATTTCTTAGGTTATTTGGTATTTCACGTGTTATCTTTTTTAACGCTTTGCGTTTCACGTTGGTCGGTAAGATGGTTTTTCATGCGGAGGTATTCGAGTAGATGGGCGAGCTAAAATTATCCTGTTTTATAGAAGCGGTATTTTTGCATATATTGTTAGCACGTACCTGTTTTTTTTTCTAGCATATTCACGATAATATTTTCAAAATGATGCAACTGGGAATGTTTTGAAAACACATGAATGTACCTAATTTACATCTTTTCAATGGCGCAAAATATCTGTTATTTTTCCTTCGGGAAACAATGCAAACTGTTTTTCTTTTTGCAGCACGAGGATTTTTGCCAACCACAGCAGGAGACTGCACACCTCGGCATTCCAGAGTATCTTGATTGTCACAGCTAAATATCCGAATTTTCTTATCACTACACTACAGCGATGTAGAAAAATAAAACTGAAACATTGGTATGGCGTAGTACTTTTCCTAGCAACGGTAGTGTAAATAATATCATAGCAGTTTTACACATGTACCAATACAACTATGATACCATTGCCACACCCTATATAGACCATACTGAGCACGCAGAGCCCCAATCACCAATATAGTAGAAAAAAAACCAAGAAAAAAGCTACTTATCTTTTTAGCTGCTCTCCTCCACAACCCGTGCGCGGGCAATGCCAATCTCGGTCGCAAAGATCAGTTCTGCACACAAAAAGCCCGGTAGTTTGAAGTGATGGTGTACTTTTTCGTCTTCAATAGACAGCTTCGGTGCACACGCGGCACAATTCACTGTTAAGGTCTAAACACAATGGATACGTTGCGGCTGCGTTTGCGGTAATTTGACAATTAGCCCATACATTTTCTGTCAAATTAACGTCAACGCAGCGCAAACGTATCCATTGTGTTTGGGCCTTTATTCCAACAGCAGGCTGAAGACCGTCGCTAGCTGGGTAGCCGGCGCCCAGTGGCGCAAGCATTATACTCCGGTTGCTAGTCGGCTATTGTTTAATCACAACCGATACCGAAAGCACAAACGATACGCGTACCGTAGCAAACAAAGCGGTATTGTTTGTTCGAGCGAGCAAAATAATACGGAGCGATATTCAGTTGCCTCCTTTCTCGACGATAGTAGGTAGAAAGGCGAAAAAAATGCCCACTTGTCTGGCAGCATTTCTTCCCCTCAAATCAGGAAAAATACTTTACAATACAGCTTGCTAGGCAGTCCGTCTTGACGGAGCGACATTTTTGTTTCTCAGCTTCCGGATCTCACAACGAACTGCGTAAATATCGGGGGCTGGTTACTCCGTCATCTGTTGCTGGTAATTCTAGGTCAGTTCCTGTTCTGCTTTCTCCTGCTGTGTTTGGTGTTCATCGAAGTACTTCTTCTACCTGTCGACCCCCACACTGGAAGTTTCCCATGTGCGTCGTTTGCATATTTTTGGCTTGCGGCACGTAACATCCGCGAGACTGGTTCAGCTTCGAATTCGGCATTCGAATGGTTGACTTCGTCGCCCCCAAAAACATGTCCATATAGAGTACCTACTTGCGGTATAACCTACTTTATATTCAGGTTCACCTGGAGATCACCACAACAGACCGAATCAAAGTCGATTACGTTTACACTTTACACGATAACACTTTCCACGCAGCGGAAAGTGTTATCGGGTTTGATAAAAATTGACATAACGGCTGGTCCGACAAGGAATGTCAGTGGATTTTAGACATTGATACTGCAGCAAAGAACCCGTCAAAACGAGATGCGATACAAACAGAAACAAGCACAGCCGACTCATCTCCTTAATCTTAAATAAAAACTGGAGTGCGAGGAATTCAGATAACTGTATCGTGCCCAAGAAACGCGTTGTTTTTACGAGAAACTTGACGCGCAGGCTTTGTGCCGCGAGTCGAAATGTATTGGGATAAATCTGAAAGAATCTTTACGGATGAGCGTGTGGTGATCGACACGTGGAGGTACAACTACGATAAACACTTGAATGGCGCAGAGGTAGAAGATCAAGGCAGTAGGATGAACGACTTCGTCAGTACTGTGGATGAGGAAGACATACCGCCTTCACGATAACTGGAGTGCAGTTAAGGGTGCCAACAAACAGCTCAAGGACAATAAATCCGCTAGAGAAGATTGCATTGCAGCGGAGCTTAACAGGCTGGGCACCACCTAATAGTCAGGATCATCTTTTGTTGTCTACCGCTGCAAGCAAGAACGTTGTGGAAAGTTGTCAAATCGGTTTTGTGATCGTGCGATCGACTACGGAGCAAGTATTCTCACTGCGACAAATCCTTTAAAACTTTCGTGAATATCAATTCCCGACGGTTGAAAAATTGTAGAAAATCACTATAAAAAATAGAAAAGAAAAAATGATTTTCAGGGGTTATCTATGGAAATCTCCACAAAAGTCAATTAAAATAGATAGATATAAGTATGCCGTCTTCAACAAAGTTTTTTTTGTATTCCAAAATGAGAGAAGTAAAATTCGTTTCTATATCTATAACATGGAGAATAATTAATGGAATAACTTTGCTGAAGACGTTACGGCTCTGAAAACAATAGTTTTGGGTCAAAATAATTTCGATCACGTTTTTGCAGCTTTGGAAACAGAGTGCGGGGGTCGATTACGGATCGACCCGCTTAGTATGTTTCCTATGGGTTAAGAATTGGTTTAGACATATTTTATAAAAGGAGTGTATGCATACGTTTTATTTCATGCATTCTAGCTCAGAATTCTTTGGTTGCATGTAAAAATTGTCTGAGAACAGCTTTATCAACGAAAATCCCGGAAAAACTCGAAACGCTGCTCTGCTACTTTAAATGCTTCATGAATATTTAAGTTGAATACTCTTCCAGCGGTTCAAACAGAGAACGAGGGCCTGTAGAATCAATTTGCACTCTGCTACCGAGCAACAAAACTCTCTGAACCCGAAAGCGGTAACTGGAGAACTGCTATTGAACTCATCGGCAAATTACACAGGGGCGGACGAAGGCTGATTTGAGCTGCAGGCGAAGACTGATTTTGATTTTGACTGATTGAAGCCACACAAACGTTCTTGTATGCCTGGTACACTTCATGGTTCATGCGTCTGCGCCAAACACCATTTTCTAGTTTGCCGCCAAGGTTTGAAAAAAAAAACCCTACGCTCAAAAACACCAAGAGCTCGCCGATCAGCCTCTTTCAGCGTCCATGATTCATGGCCGTAGAGAGCCACCGGAAGAATCAGTGTCTTATAGAGTGCAAGTTTAGTTCGGATTTGCAGACTGCGGGACCTTAGCTGGTTACGTAATCCGTAAAAGGCCCTGTTTGCGGCTGCTATCCGCCTCTTTATCCCACGGGTAACCTCGTTGTCACATGTCACTAAGGTTCCCAGGTAAATAAATTCTCCTCGCATCGTGCCTGGAGAAGCAACCTTCCGCCTCCGCAAGAAGACGCTCCCAATGCTGTCGTTTCTTCCGGCGATGGAGTCTCTTTTCAGCGGCTCTAGCATCTCGATATCTACCCACGCTCTGACGAGTCACAGCCGTGGCCAACATGTGACCCCTGGCGCGGTTCTTCTCCTCCGTCACTCGCTGGCACCCAGCGTAAAACCACTCATTGGACGCAGCTGCCGCAGTTGTACCCAACACTTCTCGCGCTGTAGTGCTCATCGAACTGTGGATGTGTCTCCTGCGCTTTCATTGTATGTCTTTTCCAGGAGCTCAACGAACACCACTTGTTACACTAATGGGTAAAGTGAGTGAAATTCTCAAAGATACAAAAACATTTGAAAAAGTATCAATCAGTTGATTTTTTGTGATGTAGTTTAACGCATTCATTGGAGTCGTCTCAGCTGGCAACATAGGTGATAAAATAACAAGTTCTTGGTGCATTTCATGTCCATCGATGTCACACTCTTTCTTGTGTGCGAGGATTTTCTGTAAATACAGACAACTTTTCTCTAGCTGATCTGTACTACAACCCATTAAACTGTGAATATCATACAAGAAGCTGAAATTGTCACTGTGATTTTTCATTAACTGGAATCGATCATCGAACGATGCAATAGCTACATCCAATACAGAATAGAAGAAATTCACTTTAAAAGAGAGTTTTTTCGATGCAATTGGTTCATCTGACTGTTCGTATGCAAACTGTTTCTTTATCATTCTCGCCCGAATTCGTGTTTCTGTTTGAAACTCCGGATTTACTTCTAAAATGTCGGCACGTTCTTTAGCATCAATAATGACGCTATTCAAACCTTCATTACTCATATTTTTCAAAAAGTTTTAAACGCTGCCTATCGCTGCCTGCCTATAGTGTTTTCGAGACTGCTATTTATTTTTTGAAGGTACTTACTCACTAAATTGATTTTGAACAAAATTGAATGCCAAGCTACTAAACTGCATAAGAATTTAATTTTTTTAATTTTTTTTGCTAGGCTTTTTGCAGTATTTCTTGCAAACGCATCTTGCTTCAGATCCTCGATTGCTTCATATAGGGCATAATAAATTTCTCCTATATCAAACCTCCAGGGAGTGACAGCATCAATTCGACTTTCCCAACGCATTCCACTCAGAGGCTCTACCGTAAGAGAAGTAATGTGTTTTTTGAACGATGAGTTGAAGCAGAAAAGAAGTTGAAAATTTCTTGCACGACACTGAAAAAGTCTACTGCATCAAAACATGACTTGGCACCATCGCTAACGACAAGATTGAGAGAATGGTTGCTGCATGGAACGGATTGATTTTTACAAAAATTGATTTTTACAAAAAAAGTTTAAGATAATAAGTTTAAGAGATTATGATAGATCTCGACGTTTCATGCATTTCTAAAACCATTTTTTTCAATATCGAACATTTTACGAACTACCTGTGCATTTTTTATCGGCCGAAAAAGTGAAACTTTGACCGCTTCGAGGCACCACTTTTCGAAGTCCGACTGAGCTGAAATTTTGCAAGAAGACTGTGGCATGTGGAGTGTTAGTACAACGTTAGTACATGAAAATGTGGATGGTCGCGTCGCACGTGAATGGAAATCCTGCTAGAGAGAGAAAAAATTTCCTCGTCGCTTGAAAAATAAACACACGCATTAGCCGTCTGTTTGCCGCCCCTCGATGATTGACGAGCAGGCGACCGCCTGCTTCGCCTACGTGTTAATCCGCCCCTGAAATTACATCTACACCGCTGCATTTCCTTGAAATTCAGTCGTAACAACTATATCGAATAGCAAACCGTCGAATTGATCTCGCTCGTCTAATAGACAACCTCCACACGGAAATGACTGGCTGACTTTTCCACTAAATGCAACCCGATCGGATAAAGTGAACCGAAATGCGGAACCGTTTGCTAAGTCAATATGTGCTTACGGCTATCCGAAAACAGCATCATTTCAGAGTGAAACGCAAAATATTAATTTCCTCCAACTCCAACTGCCAATACACACGGCTTTCATTCCATCCAATAATTAATTACTCGGTTCGATTGCCCGCCTGACGGCTTTGAAAGCCTTCAGGTCAGGAACAGAACCGTGTTGTTCCGCTGCTCAATGGCGTTGGAGAACCAAACACCGAAGAAGAGGAGGCCCCCGTTCTAACCAATACCCGCCGGAATAGGCCGAGACGGAAGATTAGCAATGAACCGAGGCGAGCGTAGTCGCTTTGGCTAATTTGTATCGATTGCTGCTGCTGCTACTGGTGGTGATGGTGTTGCCATTTGTTGTTACCTTACACTACCAGCCAACAATGTCTACCGCCTCTCAGCGTTGATGGCCTCCGGCGAAGCATTTGAATCAATGGGCAGTGAGAGCGTTTTGAATTTAGCCATTTAGTAGGGGCTGCGGCAGTGGCGCGAAAAGCAAGAACCTTCGATCCGATCCGAGACCACATGGCCGCAACGACATGGTTGCGATTCAAAACGAATTCTCTTCGCTGTGAGCCGGTGTGACGATGACGACGACGGCGGCGGCGAGCAGACGATGGTTTTGTGCGCGGGATTTCCTAGCTAATTAATCGAACCTGAAAATTGAATCGTGTCCTGGCGAAGGAATGAAGTGCCCACCAACATTGAATTGATTGTTGGTTTGGTCGATCGAACCACGGCGAATAGTTTGCTGCTGTTTCGGAGGAAATCGGATCCTGATCCTGATCTTGATAAGTGATTTATATAGGAATGCAAATACAAGTTCGGGCTCCGGTCCGGTTTTTTCGGGTCGAAAATCGAAACGTATCAGAATAATGCGAAAATAATAGTTTTTCTATCGTAATAAAATCGAAAATTCACTGTAACACAAAGTTGAAGAAGGCACAACGTGATGAAAGTTCAATTTATATTACCACTAAAACTAAGTTAAATGTAGATCCGGTCTGCATCTTTACCCAATGCTGCAGGGGTTTCAACTTCTTCTGTCTAGACAAATCAAATACTAGGGAATAAGTAATTGCAAAGTGTTAAGACCATAAAAGCTTTACACATAATTTAAGAAGATTGGTAATTTATCACTTCCTGGTTAGAAGATAGTATTGAAGCAATAAATGCTTGCTGAAGTGCGTGTTAGTATAACAGTGTCATCTTGTTGATTTAGACAAGGTAGATGCTTCTATAATGTGTTTCTTAAAATTAGACTTAAAATAGACGCACAATCCAGCACGGTGACCTTACTAGCAATTAATAAGTTTGACATTGGTAGACATTGGCCGATTAGTTGGCTTCAGGAACTAAATTCGGTCTTGAACGAATAATTCAGCTTAAAATCTGTGCGCAAAATCTCTCAATAAATCAATGCTCAGAGTAAGGTTTCGCTTTCCTAGGTGCAAAGTCGGCACAATTATCCAATCGTAAAAAATAACCGTTTACTGCATGCTTTACGATTAATTTGTTCCGCAGGGGCAACCAAGAGTGGGCAGTAGATTATTTATTACTTTTAGGCTGGATGTGCGCTTTGCGCTTGTGCCAAACAACAACGGATTCGATTGTGTTCTGTGTTGCGATTTCTGTCGAGAAAGTTGCAAGCAGATCAGGCGTCTGCTGTTTGATCCTGCCGAAGGTGAAACAACCAATCTGACCATAGTCGGATTCTATTTACTTCGAATGGGCCTATAAATTGCACTTGTCTAGGTTCTGTTGAGGAAATCTACAGTTCCTAAGGGTCGAACGCATAATCAATCATAAGTATCGCATAGGTCAAGTGTTTGGGTTAAGTGATTATGCGTTTTGAAAACTGAGGTCTGTGGCTTTTTGACTGGCTTTGACGGTGTGGTTGGTCACCCGCTGTACAAGGTAACGAAAAAGCTGACTCTTCCGTGCGGAAGGCCTATTGTTGATGATGGCACTGACTGATTTAAACTAAAATAGTCATCACATAGGTTTCACGCATTAATCACAATTTGGCGTACTGTTCTATTAGAAACTGATTGAATGTGGAAGGTCTTGGCGGATTGAGTAGAGAAAAAATAAGAAGAGAACGGTTATGCCGTGGGTTTGACTAGATGGCTTCGTTTCGGTTTTCGGTTTCGTTATTTCAAACTCGTGCTGTTATTTTCTGATGCAGTCAAACGAATGACAGGCAAGGACGTGGATATTGTAAAAAAAAAACATTTTGTTTCAAACTTTAATCTGTTAATAAATTTGTAAAAAACATGTTTGAAGATCGTTGAGCGGGAAGTCGTTTATTGCACCGACCTAGAATTATTTGACCTGCTAAGGTAAATGAGCTTTGCCAAAACAATGCTGAACCAGGCGTGAATGCGGTAGTCAGACTATGTTTTGAATGACTTAATTATAACTTGGTTCCGGTTTCAGTAAAATTAATCAATGAAAATGCTTGGCTCGTTGAACTTGAACCGACAGCATGTACCCTCAATTCGATTTTTTTTATAATTACATTGTTATTGAAAACTTTCATGTTGAATTTCAACGGATCATTATGGTTTTTATTACGACTGTTGGCATTACACGGAGTGTTATTCTCAATATTATCGAACACTACCCAAGTAACAATATCAGTTTTACGATGCACTTGAAGAAGTTTTGATTGCTTGTCCTTTCAAACAGGTCATAAATCTTATTATTTTCACAAACTGCTACAAATCAGCCGTAAAGTCCTCACAAAATCGAAGAGGCCCATGCTAGAGAAGGTGCTCGAGAATAGTTCCTAAAGTTCCCTTAAAACTCTATATTTTTATCGATATTTACTCATAAAAGCATTTAGGAGTTACTCACAATCATGAAAAAACTATAACAAATTTCGAGAGTTTTATAAATTAGGTTTGCGATCCTTCTTTTTAGCTTATTTTGCTTGGAACAGAATTTATTTATTATTAACATAGAGCAATTTATGAAACAAACCCCATCGATCTACTTCTTCTCCAAAATGAATGTCATCGTAGTTGTTAAATAAAATAGTAAATCTTCACGTATTTTCAAGTTCATATATGAGAATTTTTAATTGCCACGTTCAGTTTACATGTGTTATGTGGCACAAAAGTTTGTAATTTTCAACGCGCTATGATATTACTGCCAAATAAATAATTTATTTAGAAAATGAGAAAAATATCTGAATTTTCGTTAAGTTCAGGTTTGCTGGACTATGGAAAGTTTTACTAAACTTTGTGTTCATCATGATCAACATTCACTACTAAACTGCCAGAAATATTAGTAACATTGAGAATTACGGTCTTTTATTACTATTTAATTACAAATGGCTATTATTTTGACGGAGCTATTCGCATTCTGTTCGCCATATTTGTCGATGGTTTTATATTCATCTTTCATAAGACAGCTTCTAACTAAAACTTCTTGGGCAAGACTAATGAGATATTTTTAGTATCTCGATAAGTTGGCATTCACTTATTGAATTCTCGGAAAAGAATAGTTGCGCTTGAATAAAAGTTGTTTGAACTTCTCAAGACAAACAAATTTCATCAAGGATAGCTCCCTCTCCCATTTGACAGCTGTTTGTTTATAGTCAAGCATCGAGCTGATTATGAGCTCGAACGGATGGAGATATGGCCTGATACTGAAGTTAAAGACAATCCAGTGCCACCTCCAAAGAAACGCAAGCTACAAAAGCTCACAAGCAATAATAATGTAGTGAAGTATTTCAACAACGTTTACAAGCAAATGGTGGTGACACCGGAAGAATTACTCATAGGCATGAAAGCTGTATCCAAGCCCATGGTTAATTGCTTAAACTTCTTGTTCCTTTTGTATATTTTTAATTTCTAAAATCGGTTATAGGCTAGGGCCTTAAAACATGAATGAGCCAAATGAAGAAATGCAACATGATGCATGAAGCAGGAGAATGAATACCATTTTTTGATGCTTATTCACAACGAAAGTATACACGCTTAAATGATTTGATTAATTATGATGTAGGTTGACTTGACTTGACTTGACATAAGGAGTTAGTTGTTTGAATGAGCTGAAAAATGTTTGTTTATTTTAGATTCTTTTCATTCACGAATGGTTTCTCTTTCATGAGACAAAATGATTTTAAGAACAATTTTTGGGCACATTGTCAAGATAGATTCATTTTAAAGATAAGTACCATAAAACTCTCATGAAGTTTTATGGAAGTTTCTCAAAGGTATTTTTGACGTTGACTAACGTCTATATCGAAGTTAGGCCCCTGAATTTGAAAATCTAGTAATTCAACCAGGGAAAACCAGAGAAAAGTGGTCAGGTTTTGAGCGCTTATTTTGCAGTCATCTATAATCAGGTTTTCGAGGTTTTGGCATCAATCGATCAGAAATTCTTTTACGGTTAAATTTATGTAACAAAAACAAACTTTTGTTTGAGATACACTATTGAAAAGTTGGTAATTAATATCGATTGTCTAAATCATACCGCGCAGCCAATCACTACCTCTCTTCCCAAGCACAGTCGACACTAACGGATACAATCGATCTGACTTTGTTGTTATTGTTGTTGTCACTTTCTGTTTCCGATGTTTATGCTGCTGCTAGCGGAAAAAACCTTGCAAATATGCATCTTTTTGTTGGTGTTAATATTACGACAGCGGCCGGCGCCCCATAATTCTGATTCCAAAACCGCACCAGTGACATGCGGACGCTAGGTGATAGCAGCCGAAAGGAGGAAATACAAAATAGTACCGGTCATCTCGTGCCGGTTTCACCCGTTATGCTGGTGGCTTTAGTAGTAAATGGCTACTGCAAAACACTTAAATGGCTGGAATTCTGGACGGACTAACCAAAAACAAAAATATATTCGGCACCTGGCACCTTTTGTTGCCTCGAAATTTTGGTACAGAAGCGGCTAACTGAATTTTTTGTTTTACCAAATGCTGCTGCTAGCGGAAAAAACCTCGCAAAAATGCATGTTTGTGTTGGTGTTAATATTACGACAGCGGCCGGCGCAGCTTTCAAGAAACATTTGTCTCTACCATTCCATCATCTATGTAGCCCCACCTTCTTTTTATTTATCTGACGAAGCCTTGGTATAAAACGTATCGTTCGAACATTTCACCCCAACAGTTTCACTACTAAACCGTACCGGATACATACGGACGCTCGGTGTTAGCAGCTAAAAGGAGGAAAAACAAAATAGTAACGGTCATCTCGTGCCGGTTCGACCCGTGATGCTGGTGGCTACTGCAAAATACTAAAATGGCTGGAATTCTGGACGGAAACCAGTAAACAAGAAATCGGCAACTGGCACCTTTTGGTGCCTCGCAGTTTTATAATAGAAGCGGTTAGTTGAATTTCATGTTTTACAATTGCTTCTGTTAGCGAAAAAAAACCTTGCTAAAATGCATGTTTATGTGGATGTTAATTTCACGACAGCGCTAGGTGTTAGCAGCTGAAAGGAGGAAAGACAAAATAGTACCGGTCATCTCGTGCCGGTTTCACCCGTTATGCTGGTGGTTTTAGTAGTAAATGGCTACTGAAAAACACTTAAATGGCTGGAATTCTGGACGGACTAACCAGGAAACTATAATCGGCAACTGACACCTTTTGGTGCCTTGAAATTTTGTTACAGAAGCGGCTAATTGAATTTTCTGTTTTACCAAATGCTGCTGCAAGCGGAAAAAACCTTGCATAAATGCATGTTTGTGTTGGTGTTAATATTACGACAGCGGCCGGCGCAGCTTTCAAGAAAAATTTTTCCTTACCATTCCATCACCTATGTAGCCCCACCTTCCTTTTATTTATCTGACGAAGCCTTGGTATAAAACGTACCGTTCGAACATTTCACCCCATCAGTTCCATTACTAAACCGTACCGGCTACATACGGACGCTATCTTGAAAGAATTCTGGACGGACTGACCAAAAACATGGATATATTCGGCACCTGGCCCCTTTTGGTGCCTCGAAATTTTGTTACAGAAGCGGCTAATTGAATTTTCTGTTTTATTACAAAATGCTGCTGCTAGCGGATAAAACCTTGCAAATATGCATCTTTTTGTTGGTGTTAATTTTACGACAGCGGCCGGCGCCCCATCATTTTGATTCCAAAACTGCACCAGCGACATGCGGACGCTAGGTGATAGCAGCTGAAAGGAGGAAAGACAAGAGTACCGGTCATCTCGTGCCGGTTTTACTCGTTATGCTGTTTTTATAAGAAAACGGTAGTCAACGTCATGCGGTCGTGTCTTGAATACCACCCTCCTACTTTTTAATGGGATATTAAGTGGGTCTAAAAACCGCTCCTCAGGGTAATTAGACTTATTGATGAAGAAGTATTACGGAGGACTCTTCAAGTGTTCCTTAATCACTCTTGGAAACTGCTGATAAATAAAAACCACAAGTTCTTAAAAAATCTTGTGATAAAACTCCGTATATTAAGTAATGTTTTAATAAAACTACCATAAAATTTAAATAAAACTAAATCGCATTAGGATTGTTACTTGGGTAGTATGATATTTTTTGAGATTTTAAATATATTCTTTCAAAACATTGAACTTTGAGGATACATTCTATTCAAAAATTTAGAAGTACAAAATTAGCTTTTAGAAAATAACTAAATGAAAGCAGAAAAGTGCAATACAAAGAAACCAAATAAATCTAGATATTGTTGTTAGAATAAATTGGAATACACCTGGAGAACCTGTATTGTCCTGTTTTTTGCTGGCCTTCCGTTGTCATCAACTTAAAATTTATTTGTAGGGTAAGATTCGGAACGAAACTCACCAAGATTTTTTATTTATTCATAGGATTCCGAGAATTTATTCCGAGATCAAAAATGTGAACAAAAATGTCGAAAAATTATGAAAAGGGGTCAATCTATCTCAAGACTTTTGAATGAAGAATAAAAATCACTCAAAATCGCTTTAATGACAGTTGGTACGTGGGCAAACTGTCATTAAAGTGATTTCGAGCAGTTTTAATTCGTGATTCAAAAACCGAAGGACAACGATATACAATTTTTGAAAATCACGTTTTGCTTAGAAAATGCAGCTCCTTCAGATGAGTTAAAATAGGGTAACAGCTTAACAACCCAATTTTCCATATAAGGTCACTTTACAAATATCTTAACTTTGGTGCCAATTGGATCACTCCTCGCTTTATTGAGAAGTAAAAAATTTAAAAAAATTGACGTTGAATCACGTCTTACGGCAGCATAGGGGTGAAAATTGAAAAACCGAAAACAACGAGAGCTTCACGAAATTTGTTCACATTCATTCAAAACTCAACCAGTTTCCAACGGATTTTTTTTTCATATTCAACGCAATCGATTGGAAAATTAACTGGGCATCCAAATAAACTAAAATGCGGAAGGTTGTGACGCTAACTATTGTATAACTGATGAATAGATGCATATTTCGACCAAACAGAATTGAAAGCAAGGCCAAATATCTAGTCTCAGTCTAATTCAAACACTACAATCAATCGATACTTTTTTTTATTTCATCTTTCCAGCCAACAATGAAGTATAAGAACGATTTGACATTCCAATGAGATTGACACGCCCACCGGAAGTATAACTCTCAGTATTCACGTATAAAAGCTAGCATACACAAATTTAGTCAAGCAAGAAAAAGATTTACTGCAAAGTGGATAGGTAGCGGTTTCCAATATAATATGTTCGTATAGTTTTTGATGCAACATCCGCTCATTTGATTGTAGCGAACGGACCAGCAGAGTAACCCAGCGAACCGCATAGGAGCTTGGTGATTACCTTTCACAGTGCTAAATTTCGAATCTTTCGTCTGTGTGGGAAGCACCGTCATACAGGCATGTCATTAGGACTACTCAACTTGTCCGGACATGTTAAGGTGAAACCTCATTGAATCCAAAAATGGCCGATTTCGAGTCGCCACTTCCAATTTCCGAAAGCACAATACTCGGAAGTAGTTAATGCGTTCTCTGTGAAAATGCTATTTTATGAGGTGAAGCAAACATAAAAAAGAATTTTCATAGGGAACGCAATGAGTATTTCCGAGTCTTGTGCTTTTGAAAATTCGAAGTGGTGACTCGAAGTCGGCCATTTTTGGATTCAATGAGTTTTCACCTTGAAGATTCTGTCCGGATCCAGCACGTTCACTTTCAGTCGATTGGGCATTACTAATAGTTACTTTTATAATGTGTTGTTTGCTTGTTTTTTTGTTGTTGTAAGATTTAGACCACTGCGACCATTGCTTTGACTTTTTGTGCTATGATGGCTCGCTTACAATGTGTGAAAAAAAAAAGAAAACAATCGAAGAACTGGAACTAGAATCAACCCGTGTGATCGGTAAATGACAATCCGCAATGATGATAAATTTACAAACCTGCCGGTGTAACTATTGTGACGCGCCAATGGCACTTTTTAACACCTTAAAATTATTCAAATAAAGTAGTTATTAGGCGTCGAACAAACATCACAGTTACGTAACTGTCTTAACTACCCCCCCTCTCCACCCCTACGAAACAACAAGTAACGCAGACTCAAACCCCATTTCCCCCCCTTCATGCGTTACGTAATTTGTGTACGACGTCTTATTTGTCTGCCACTGGCTAAAACGTTGCTAATAGTGAATAAAGGCATTATTTTTGAAACAGTTTCGTTTTTCAAAGTAGAATTCAAATTCGCGCTTGCAACCTCACTTATAACTTCAAATAAATGGTTTCGAGGCGCTAAGAAGTGCCGTTGGTGATGTCACAACATTGGCACCCAGTAAGTCTGTTGATTTGCTGGTTATTGCGAATTACCATTTGCATATGACGCGGAGTGATTCCAGTTTTCTTGTTGTTTCTGAAAGCATTTCGACTAAGAATTGTACAAGGTTTTGTCCGGCGTCTCTATTGACCAGGAAAGTGTTCTGCCAAATATTCCAAGCAGGATTGTAAACGCGTTTAACCCTCTAGTACCCAAATTAATTTTTAGACGGACTTCGAAAAAATCACTATTAAGCCTCATAAACATTTTTTAAGTTCTTATTAAAGCTTTTTAGAGGTTCGACTGAGGACCGCCTAGAGGCGGCACTGGGCACTAGAGGGTTAAACGGTCAGCATATGAATCATTCCATACCAAGTGACAACGAAAAAGCACAAACTTCGACACGACCATCACAGATTTTGCTCAAAGTTGAGAGAATTATTCATCTACTGTCAGTTTGGAAAAATCCCAAATTTGGTGTCAATTGTAATACCCCCCGCTCTGTGGGACCCCCCTGTTTATTACGAAGTCACGAATTTTTTGTTCAAAATGTCTGTTTTTTTTTGTCCGTTAAATACTGATAGACTGCCCCAGTCTAGTCCCGTTCCCCTCCGTCTACACCCAACAAAACGACAAGAACACGTTTGAACCTTAAGCACAAAACCAGCAACCAGACCCCGCACAATAGAACCAGGACCCAAGGACTACGAGCCTCTGTCCCAACTCACGACATCGTGGCTCAGCAGAACGAATCCATACATGCCATTCGACGATTATCAGACGACCATTGAACAACAAAACACTGATTGGAAATCCCATGCTAGTTTTAAGTTAGACTTAATTTCAGCTCGTAGTCGGCAGCGAGGATAAAAAATTTGCTTTAGTTTTTAAGTCATCAGATATAATTGGCGCCGTTAAACATTAGATTGTATTTGTGCCGTGTCAAATAAATGTTATGTGAAGAAAAAAAAAAAAAAAAATACTGATAGATGATTTTTGAAGAAAATGAACCAAGGAATCCAGAAAAAATATAAATTTTGACCGGAAGTGTTGCCAGATAAATTATTTTTGTATTTAAAAACTAAATTTACATTTTTCGGCAAATGCAGCCATTTTTATTTTAAATTTGATAATTTCATCGTGTTCCTTGGAAATGTCACATAAGAAACATTTATCATCCCGTGGTAATATGAGCCAATCTCGAGATATAACATTTTTACGAAAAAAGTTGTAAACTTCGTAATTAATTTTTTTCTAAAATTTGTAAACGTAGGACACCCGGAAAATAGTGATAGGTGAATTTTGAAGGAAATAAACCAAGTAATCCAGAAAAAATATTATTTTTGACCGGAAGTGTTACAAGATAGATTGTTTCTGTATTTTCAGACTAAATTTGCATTTTTCGGCAAATGCAGCTAATTTTATCCTAAATTTGATGGTTTCGTGGTATTTCTCGGAAAATTTTACGTAAGAAACACTTATCACCCCGTGGCAATATGAGCCAATCTCGATATATAGCATTTTTACGATAATAGTCAGAGCCGGATTTATGGGGGGGCCCAGGGGGCCCGGGCCCCGGGCCCCCACATTTTTGGGGCCCCCACAAATTGAGAAAAAGATTTTTTCTCTTTAAAAAATGAGATTTAATCAAAAGTTCGAATTACAGTAAGAAAATTTGATCAGACCATTTCAATCTGACACTTTCTTTCAGTGTTATTTTTTCGCTAGCGCCAATATCACAACTACATCCATGGAGCTCCCCTTGGATCAGGGTTGCCACATTTATTTCTGTATTTTTGCTCGAAAATGTCTGTATTATCTGTTTCATGGGCTAAAAAATCTATATAAAAAATCTGTATCCAGCAAACTAAAAATGTTGCATGAAAATCTTCTTCCTTAAAGAATATATTGAAGCAAATCACCATTTTTTGCTTTGGCCTAATTTTTTATTGGTTCCAAACTTATAATTAGGCGAGCTAATCAAATGTAGTAACTGAACACGATATTGCTTATTTTTCTTTACGTGATGTTCATGCATGTTTTTGTTAATTTAATTCTAGTAGCTCCTGCTTGGTTAGCAACGTAGCTTTTAGCTTTTAAAATTGAGCTCATAAGCTTAGGGGCCATGAGATTTCTGGCTTTAGACTTGCTGCAATTATATATTGAAAATATGCGTTCTACAAAAGCCGAAGAATGTGGAATTATTGAAAAAATTCGCACAAATGATCTCAGTAACGGAAACATAAATTTACCATTGGCATTGTGGCGTCCAACTACTCAGACCAAGTTAAGTCATCTGTTTCATCGAATCTTCCGGTCAAAAAGTTTGTTCTTAGCGAGTAAAACTCGTTATTCATGTCTTGTCGATCAGTTACTGTTACGAATTTTGGAAATCAAATCATTTAAATTTTCCAGTTTCACGAATGTTTAGAATTGAATAAAGCTACCGTTTTTACAACAGAATCGATAAAATCGAACAGCTTTGCAATTTGTTTCACAAATTTTAAATAGAAATCCCGTCAAATATTTCGAAACGTTATTTTCCGCCTTCGTCCAAGCCTCATCCCTCTTCTTCTGCAACGATACTAACATAAACAGCATCAGGTTTTTTCACAAAAGTTTGAAGGTCGTTGAGTTGAATTTAACCTTCCAAAAAATTGATTTCATTTCGAATAGCAAAAGATTCTGTAAAATCTGTATTTTTGACAATATTCTGTAATTCTGTAATACAGATTCTGTATTGCTTTTTTAATTCACAAATCTGTATAATACAGAAAAATCTGTATATGTGGCATCCCTGCCTTGGATTCTCTTGGAATGACACACATTAACACACCATTTGAATCGAACCAGCGCGCATGGGAGATAAAGCAGAGAAAGAAAATAACCCACAAGTTTTTTTAATGCATTGCTTTTGCTAACTTGTCCGAATCAGGAACACCAGATGTGCTTTGCAAAATGCAGATTTTCTGATTTCGTGTGCAGATTCAATTGACCTGCAGATGTGTGTAGTTTTTTCCTAGTTTCTGTAGATTATTGTCAGAGTCGTCTTATATTTGCGCAGTCTTTCTCAAATTGTGTGCAAATTTTTGCGTGTGAATCGCAATTTTTTCAAATTAGGTTTTTTTTCAGGTGTCAAGAAAAAAAAATCGAAGATGAAACTAATTAAAAATAGGTTGCGTACGACTGTGGAGAATGAAAGGCAGTCTTAGCATTATTAAGTTTCGAGTACGAGTATACTGAAGGAGTTGAATGTTGATTATTTAATTAATAATTTTTCTGCAAAACAATACGAAAGAAAAAATTTAACAAATTTTTGATAACTTTTCAATAGCAAATAAATGTTTTTAACTCGTACGATAAAAAAAAGGTTTTGTTTCTTACGTAAAATTTACCAAGGAACACGATGAAATTATCAAATTAAAAATAAAAATGGCTGCATTTGCCAAAATATGTAAATTTAGTTTTCAAATACAAAAATAATTTATCTGACAACACTTCTGGTCAAAAGTTATATTTTTTTCTGGATTCCTTGGTTTATTTTCGTCAAAAAGCGTCTAGCAGTATTTTTCCGACATCTCACGTCTATGACTTGTAAGAAAAAAAAGAGATTTTTGACAAAAATTGCGTGACTTTGCAATAAAGAGGGGGTCCCACAGAGCAGGGGTTATTCCAATCGACACCTAAAGTGGGATTTTTCCTAAGAGACAGGAGATGATTAATTCTCCCAACTTTGAGTAAAATCTGTGATGGTCGTATCCAAGTGGCATGTACACTTCGTATGTAATGACCCATATTCATTTGACCTCGCCTCCGTAGCGTGCTTCACAGTAGGGTTTCGCACGTAAATGTAAAACTAGTCAGCCTATACTGTCGTTCCAATCATGGTAGGCTCATGTTCTACACAAACTAGTGAACCTGTATATTAGAGAAATGACAAAGCGCTTTTTACGCGGGGGATACGTGCCGCGTAAAAGAAACCGCGTAAAAAACCGCGCAAATTCCGGAATCCGCGTAAAAACCGCGTAAATTCCGGAATCCGCTTAAAAACCGCGTAAATTTCGGAATCTGCGTGAAAAAGCCGCGTAAAAAAACCCGTGTGAAAAACCAGCGTAAAAAGCGACCTTAGTGTATTACATAACTTCATGAAGGCAAGCCAGCTTAATGGAATGAAGTGGCAAAATATATCTTTAGTACTATTACGGCAATGCGCAAATCTGTTACTATGACAACAGTTAACCAGCGCATGCGTAATTGTGTTTTTATGCACAGTGCAACCAGACCGACAATCTTTTTTATGAATGGCAGTTTTAAATAGTTATAAATCGATGATAAAAAAATTCAACCGTTCAAAATGAGTTGTTTCTTTCACTTGAATATTTAAATAGTTTCAACTTTATCTAGACATAACATCTAACAAAACTAGAAAACGTGGTTGGATATACGATAACGAATATAGTGATATTGGTTACACTGCAAGCATTTTGTTTATCTTTGCATGGCGCATTTTGGCCCGCCTCGAATAAATACAGAAATCGTTTAAATAATTAAAATTTAGATCAAATAATTTTACGTTGGTTGCTGAGACCTCTGTCCACGGGAAAAAGCACTTTATAGGTACGTAGTATTGTTATGTTACTGATAGGGAGCCTATACACCAGAGAGACGCAGGGACACTCACCGTTAAGGCAACTGTCAACATCAAAACGGATAACGGCAATGCCAAAGTTATACAACTCGCCCTGTTCATAAATTATGACGTTTTTGTGTTACAGTTATTACAAAATAAAAAAAAAGCAGCCAACTAAAAAGTGTATCCAACTGCATGAAAGATTTGTTGTTTGTGATAAACATAACTACAAAATCAACGATTTTCCTAAGGGGGGCGTATTATACCTGTTTACCCTACGGATTCCCAATAGTCTTATATCGTATTTTTTGCACGTTTCCAAATAAATGGAGTGGAGCGTTATACACCAGGGGTCGTTTTATGCATGCTTATCCTACAAACATGTGTCGCAATCAAAGCAAATTCAGTTGTTTCAACAGGGTAAGCCTTCCGATACGAAAAGGGGCACTCAAATGTGTGTATCACTTTCACGATGACGCCCTGTAAGAGTTTGCAGGATTTCTGGAAACCTTGAAGTTTAACAAAATTGATCGATATTATTAGGGTTTGCAATCCCGGGAGCGATTTGCCGGGAATTATCTTTTCCCTGGATTCCCGGATCCCGGGAACAGAAATATTGATTCCCGGGATTCCCGAGTCCCTCGAAAAATTTCGCAATATTTAATATAGTTTCCCACACAATAGTGCAATAAAACTAAATATCGTATCGTAAAGCGAAACTTATGTTGTCAATGAATATGGCAGAGCAATTCTCGCTGAAACCGTCCCACTAGTGACATGAGGTCTTTCAAAAAGGTTATTTTTATGTCTAAATGATTGAAAGTAGCGGAAAAGTGAGAAAATCACTTTGGTTAGTTCATATTGAGCGACCCCTCGGGCACAAATCGGTTGAACGGTTTTTACAAAAATTGATTTTTGAGCAATTCTTGACCTTTTTATGTTCGATCTTATGAACGCCATGTTGCAGGCAAAATCAATGTTTGAAGCCATTCAAATAGGCACAAATTTTACTATTAAAATTGTTTCTAATTTAAAATTTAGCAATGATTTTAAATAAAACAATTAAAATATTAAATTGGAATGCTCGCTCATTGAAGGCCAATGAGAATGATCTTTTTAATTTTTTAACAGTAAATAATGTGCATATTGCAATTATTACTGAAACATTTTTGAAACCTAACATAAAATTAAAATATGATCCCAATTACGTGGTTCATAGATATGATAGGATTCAGGGTTCCCGCGGTGGTGTTGCAATTGTTATTCATCGCCGAATTAAACATCGTGCTCTTCCCCATCTTGAGTCGAAAGTTATTGAAACTTTGGGAATTGAAGTTCAAACTGAACTTGGGATTTTATTTATTGCCGCAGAATATTTACCATTTCAATGCACACGCGAGCACAAAAATTATTTTAAAGGTGATTTACAAAAACTCACCAGAAATCGTTCGAAATTTTTTATAATCGGCGATTTTAACGCTAAACATCGAGCATGGAATAATTCTCAAAGTAATTCCAATGGCAAAATTTTATTCAATGATTGTTCTTCAGAATACTATTCTATTTTGTCTCTGAATAGTCCTACATGCTTTTCTTCTGTAAGAAACCCTTCAACAATTGATTTAGTGCTAACAGATCAAAGTCATGTATGTAGTGATTTGATCACACATGCTGACTTTGATTCTGACCATCTTCCAATAACTTTTTCTCTATCACATGAATCAGTTTTAAACCCTATGAGCTCTGTTTTTAATTACAACAAGGCTAATTGGGAAAGATACAAAACTCATATTGAGAGAAATTTCAATAATGAGCTTGATTTGCAAAACGAAGTGAATATTATTGATTCCGCTTTGGAAGCATTGAAATGTGCAATTGTTGATGCCAGGAATTATTCTGTTCCAAAGGCTCAAATGAAATTTGATTCACCAATAATTGACGAAAATCTTTAACTTCTAATTCGTTTGAAAAATGTCCGCAGACGTCAATATCAACGTTCTCGTGACCCTGTGTTTGGAAGCTGTCGAAGATTCTTAAGAAACCTTCAAAGCCTATTCCAGTTTTAAAAGATGGTGAACGTTTTCTTGTATCCAATGAACAAAAGGCTCAAAGACTTGCTCAGCAGTTTGAGAGTGTCCATAACTCAAATTTGAATTTTGTGAGTCCAATTGAAAATGAAGTCACACGTCAATTTGATTTAATTTCTTCCCAGAATTGTTTACCTGCAGAAATAATTGAAACTAACTTGAATGAGATTAAATCAATTATTAAAAATTTTTAAAATATGAAAGCACCTGGTGACGATGGAATCTTTAATACACTAATCAAACATCTCCCTGAGAGCACAATGGAATTTTTAGTGAAAATTTTCAATTGCTGCTTCAAAATTGCATATTTTCCCAAATTATGGAAAAATGCAAAAATTACTAATAATTTTAAATCCGGGTAAGAACCCAGCTGAAGTTTCAAGTTATCGACCAATCAGTTTGCTTTCTTCAATAAGTAAACTGTTTGAGAGAATTATTCTTAACAGAATGATGCCACACATCAACGAAAATTCAATTTTTGCAAATGAACAGTTTGGATTTCGCCATGGGCATTCCACAACTCATCAATTGCTCAGAGTTACTAATATGATACGAGCTAACAAATCTGAAGGTTATTCCACTGGAGCTGCTCTTTTAGACATAGAAAAAGCATTCGACAGTGTTTGGCATAAAGGTTTGATTGCGAAATTGCAAACTTTTAATTTTCCAATTTTCCTAATCAAAATTTTTAAAAATTATCTTACTGATCGAACTCTGCAGGTTGTCTATCAGAATTCAAAATCTGATAGATTTCCTGTCAGAGCAGGTGTACCTCAAGGTTCAGTCTTGGGTCCAGTCCTGTACAACATATTCACTTCAGATCTTCCTGATTTGCCTCCAGGATGCACAAAGTCATTGTTCTGCGATGACAGAAACATTTCCGCAAAAGGAAAAAGTCTTCGTGTCATATGCAGTCGATTGCAGAAAAGTTTAGATATTTTTTCTTCCTACTTGCAGAAGTGGAAAATCTCTCCCAATGCTTCTAAAACTCAAATGATAATTTTTCCGCATAAGCCTAGGGCTTTTCTTTCCTCAAGCCAAACAATAATCACGTTGTCAAGATGAATGGGGTTAATTTAAGATGGTCTGACAAGGTTAAGTACTTGGGGCTAATTTATGATAAAAAACTTATTTTCAAAGAGCACATTGAGAGTATACAAGCCAAGTGCATCAAATATACGAGATGTTTATATCCTCTCATTAACAGGAATTCTAAACTTTGTTTAAAGAACAAACTTTTGATTTACAAACAAATTTTTAGACCAGCAATGCTTTATGCTGTACCGATCTGGTCAAGTTGCTGTTCAACAAGGAAGAAAACGCTTCATAGGATTCAGAATAAAATTCTGAAAATGATTTTGAAGCGTCCTCATTGGTTTGGTACACTCGAATTACATAGACTTACTGGTGTTGAACCATTAGAAGCTATGTCAAATAAAATTATTAACAATTATTAACAAAAATCGTTGCAATCCTCAATTGCTCGATAAGCTCTCTTTATAGCCCATAAGTTAGCAATTAAGTTAGTTGTAAGTTTACTTCCCCTTTTCTGACAAGTAGGTTTAAATCCCTTCGAATGATAAGTCGCAATTGCGAAAGCAAACAAATCCTAACAATTAAAATTACAAATTTCTAACAGTGTTGAGAAGTCACCATTTGTGATTGGACACACATACTCATTATTTACTAATATTTATCATAAATACTTAAGCAACTAACAAATCCCCCCCTTAAAAAAAAAAGTATATCCCGAGTAATCTGGAGAAGATTTGTGTATGCTAGCGTAAATAAAGCAAGAGTAGAATCATCACTTTTTTTATCCCTAGCAAATTCTTATCGACGAAAAGGGTACGAAAAAAGGGTAGCGAAATTCAGCCAATTGATTAAAGGCTGTTCAAAAATCACGGTGCGTGGGTGCACTTACTACCTGTGAACTAGTAATACTGACTGTCCGCATCATACGCACACCACAGCCTCAGTATATTGCGTTGATTTGATATTGGCCGCGAGTCATGCGTTGAACTGTTTGAAGCTCGATTTTGAAAAGACAAGATAACCTCAATGCTCACCTAATATTTTGAATGTATCTTGAAGCATTTTTTCTCAGCTTTTCAATGGTGATGTCAAATTCAAAATCGGTGGTTGCAAACTTGCTCAAAAACACGTTTTTCTGCTGAAATCCAAGATGGCGGCGAGATCCAAGATGGCGGCCAATTTTTTTCTACTTCAAATGAAAGCTCTATCATTCCTCTTGAAAACAATGTGTGGGTTGCAGGGGGTTAAATGACAAATTTAAGAGAAATAAATCAATAAAAAGGTCAAAAATCAATTTTTGTAAAAACCGTTTAACCGATTTGTGCCCGAAGGGGTCACTCAATATGAACTAACCAAAGTGGTTTTCTCATTTTTTCGCTACTTTTTCATTTAGACATAAAAATATCCTTTCCGAAAGACCTCATGTCACCAGTGGGACGGTTTCAGCGAGAATTGCTCAGCAGCTTTAAAATGGGCACTTTACGAAGCAAATATTTGCTTGAAATGACGGACAATATTTGCTGGCGTGTACTAATAAATTATTTGCTTCAATTATTCGACAAAAATATTTGTTGTTTTGTACAGTGAACGAAAAATTGTCAATTTCAGTAAACGAAAAACGTCCAATGTCGTTCTTTGCCAGTAAGTTCACTACTGAGCGAATGGTTGCTCGATTTTTCCTTCATTGATACAAATTTTCAAAACCTGTAGGTTGATAGAAAAATTTAAAATCCGTGAATCAATGCGACCAGAAATAAATAATTTAATAAAATTCAGTCAGTGTAACTTGGGTCGTGGCCGCAATTTCACATCAAAAATCATCTTCGCAGGTTGTTTACGTAGGCATTCCAATGCTCTAGAACTGACTTATTTAGGGTCGTATTGAAGTGATTATTTAGTATTCTATAATTGCCTTTCGGTCTTTTAAAAAAAAACCGCCAAGTGGCCAAATAACATTCTAGTTAAACAATCAAAATTCTTATACGGAATCCTGCTCTCTAATCAATGGTGATACCAATTCCAAAAGGGTTTGAGGTATTTTTCTGTCAACAAAAACTAGATTTGCGGCAGTTTTTTTTGACGTAGGACTACGTCTAACCGCACTATATCGAGATACATTCCGCGAAAACTAAAACCAAGATGTAACGCCGGAATGAAAGATTTCAAACGGTTATACTGATGTAACCACATGATGGATCACAATAATCAATATGTCGTTGGATTGATGAAATGATGGACAATTTTGTGATTCTTCAATTTTCATTATCACTTCATTGTTAAACAGTGAAAATTGAATAAAAGTTTCAAGGTCAAATTTTCACCAACAATGTACCAATCATATGCGAGCACGCCTAGCACAGACTTCATGAATAGACACCAACTGCATGCTGTGATATCCTGTATAGCAGTGGCAAAAAAAAATTTGACAGAATCTCCCCGTCCCAATAGGTCAACTAATGTTAGTTTCCATGAGCCTAGACTATTTTGATGTCTTGAAGGTGAAGCTTTCTCGGAAAGTTCGTAACCCCCTCCACTGTCAGACAGTATTACGTTCTGCTGTTAATGAATATGTTAATGTTAATAAAACTGATGTCTTGAAGGAAAACATGCTGGCACAGGCAACAGTACTGCACCGAGCATAGTATGAATAGAGCGCTGGTCATTCGTCGTCTATCAGTACAGAAAAACTTGATATTCATTCGTGTGCAGCCAAGCCAAGTGAAAACTACATTGCCGCTGTTGACGCACGGTGGGGCGTGGAACACAATCGAATTGCCGTTTGAATTGTCTTCTTCTTCTTCTTGTTTCGTATAGCAGCAAATATCAGAATTCAATTTGATTTTTCGGGTACCGCAGAATACGCTGCGCCGCCGGGGACCACAAAATGCGTTGTTTATTTTTGAACTCTACATTCTGCTTTTTTTCAGATTTATTTAAATAACTGAATATGGTATTTGAAAGACAATAGAAAACAAAAATGCTCCGTACATATCTTTGAATAGTTAGTTAAACGAGCTGTACTGATGATTATATTTTATTAGCTAAATGAATTTAGTCCAATATGACAATATTAGTTGCATCCTGCGGTGGCGGTATAGAGGAAAACCAAATTCATTTCATCTTGATATTAGAGTTCCGACATTAGTATTTGTGTTTTTCAATTAAATTTTTTTTTTGAATTTGCATTTACAAGATTTACTTTCCATAACCTTACTTGTAATTGAACAACGCTATGCAAATATTAATTGCCGTGGCTAATGTTGTGCATCACTCTTGCCCAGTTTATTTTCGAAAATAACAGACATATAACCTTCAAATATGATATCTTCGTTGTTCTTTGGTATCTTGAAACTAATCAAATTTTTTCTGATTGATTCTGTATACTGATAAAATGTTTAAATTGACCTGAATTGAATGTTAACATGTTCATAAAATTCTATGTCAATTTCAAATTTTCTGTGAATATACATTTTCTACTAAAACTGTCATTCATTATCAATATTTTTTCCACGAGCTTGTAACTGCAGGAAAAAAATTGATGGGACATCTTTGCCGCTTTGTGATCGGTGAGTGAGCCAACTTTAACAAGACAAATAGATATAGAAGGAAGAAGTTTAATTTCTACTAAATCGTACTCAATTAAATATTTTATAGAAAGTTGCCTTTTCGCGTATTAAAGAAAATTCGCTGTATTAGAATGAAAGGTATTCATCAATAGTCTGGAAGCCAAATTAAGGGGGAAATTTGGGTCTAGAGCTCTATAGCAATATTTTAGAGTAAAACTTTCTTCAACAAAGTTGTTACATATGATAAAGTGCTTATTGAAAAAGTATCAAAAATTGTGGTGACCAAAATTTTCAATGCTATCAAGTATCTAACTTTTTTATTTTTGTAGATAGAAAACCTTGTTCTACAATTTTATAGCTCCAATAATTTTAAGTAACTTTGTAAAAAAAAAGATTTTCTCTAAAACATTGCTTTAAAGCTCTAGACCCAAATTTTCCCCTAAATTTGGTTCCTGGACCATTGTGAATGTTGAAGAGAATATTTTTTCTTCTAAGGTAGAGTGGTACAAAGAAATAATCAAAATACAGACCCCGTTCGATTTTGGCAACACGACAGAATATTTTCTGTTGCCAAAATCGAACCATGCCAAAATTGAACGGTTCTTTTTTCATGACTTTTATGACTTTTTAAGTGGTCCAAGACGACCTTAACAGTAGAAATGGCCACCAATGAACTAGTTTTAGTTCCAAGTCGTTTAAGGTGTCGCTTGATGAATTCGGGCTGACGACCTAGATACTTGATATTACCACCCGAACCAAAATACCTTCCTTTTGGAAGATGTTGAGTTTAAATTGGTTAAAATAAATCAAGCAAACTACAAAAGTAAAACGAGCTCAAATCAAACATAGCTTTAAAAAAAAATATAAAATTATTGTAGTCCTACGTCAACTATGCGGTCGTGTCTTGGATACCACCCTCCTACTATTTAAATAATTCGCATCGTGTGATGGGATAGCAAATATAATTGATAAAAAATGATCGAAAAGGCTATGCTACCGTTTAAGCAAACAAAGTTTTAAGCAAATATTCATTATAGTGTAATAGTATAGCATACACTACCCCGAAGAAATATTTTGGTTAAAAAAAATCAGTATCAAATAGCAAATATTTGCCTGGTTTAAGGCCTACCTAACAATCAGTTAACTCTCCAACAAACTGAAAGTATTGGACAATGGACACTCCAGATTCTATTGAAATGTAGCAAGAGCTGGAATCGGTGATTTAGAAGTATTATAGAAATCGAACTCTAGCAGTGATTCAGCGGACCTAAGTAGAGTTTTACAGAAGGAAAACACATTATTCAGGGTTTAAGGAAATTTTTAGCGGATCTGAAGCGATTGTTTGACGACTTGAAAACCCTGAAAGCCACTCTTCTGCAAATATTTGCAACAGAAATCGATGCGAATTTGAATAAGTTTTATTTTTTAATTGATAATTGATAATGAAGTTGTGAACGATTTTTGAATACCTTTTTTTAATAATATTTATTTGAAATTTAATTTCTGCTATGAAATTATTTCTCCATTCCCGGTTCCCGGGAATTCCCGGGAAATGAGATATAAGATATTTCCGGTAAATCTAGCGAAACTTCGGATTCGAGAAAATAATGGAGTTTAGTATTTTTTGTTGTATAGCAATGAAATCTAACGAAAAATATTAAAATTTATCATTTCACCAAGTCCACCGTTTTGTTGGGTTCACGGGAGGATGTTTTTTTGACCGTGATAAGCAAAATTCCATTGTAGTATTGAGTTAGATTAACCTCTATAATTTGTTTTAGTATTTACAAAATATTTTTTCTGTCATGTTTGGATGTGTCCATAATTAGTTTTTGAGTTATATTGAGGTAATACTTGAATTTGGCATCTAGTCGTAATCGTTCTTGCTATTTCGATCGTATTTATCATTTCACTTATGGTGTGGATCCAGTTTTCATGGTTCTGAGAACATGCTGCTGAAATTGGTATATTTTCAAGGGATATACTCTGAAACTCACTTGGATTCCGTTTAAAACCAATTGGTTTAATGAAAAAAATATCGATCTTTGCATTTACATTAAACAAGTCCACTGCAGCTTTCCCCTTTAAATGATAAAAAGTTCAATTAATAAATTTATAAAGAACTAATGTCGTGTATTAAAAACAAAGATGTTTTGAAAGTTTTGTTTTTTTTTTAATTAGGACAAATAAACTGCGAGCCGAATTTTTGTTTGTATATCATACGAAACGAAGTATAATTTCATTTAAAAGGAGATTAAAGTCTAGTGATATGATATAGTGTTAAAAAAGAGATAAAAGGTAAACATGAAAAAGGTCTGAATACTTCTTGTCTGATAATTTGTGTGATGATAATATTTTCTTTCGATCAGTATTACAAATCTATCAAATCAGATTAGAGAGTTTGCTGAATAAATTGCAAAAATAAAAAATTGTTTTCTATCTTGCTTCTAAACCGCCCGCTAATAACATTCATATAATAATAAAATGTTGTAAGTAAACCAAAACATTTGCGCTTTTTGAAATCAGAACTGCATTCGAGACGGGGCCAACTTTTTGATCGCTAGCTCAAATATTTCCTCCGAATCGCACAAGCAACAAACGCTCTTCAGTGAAAGCCTTCAAAGCCATTCTAGCGCTGCTGAGACGACACTATCGTGTCAACCGTTCGAAGCCAATGACTGCTCCACAATTGGTTCATAGCGAAATATTATTGCTAATTTTGCTCGCGTTAGCAAGTACTTACGAGGCGCGAGTCAATACGATTACAGTGCCGGATACAGTGCACCTAGAACGCTTCAGTGCATTCCAGTGGAAACCAAAAGCCGCCACTGGCGGCGCGGAACGTTACATCGTTTACCGCGGGTCGCGATCTCACCCTAAACTCTGACAGAGAACGGCGCGAACTTGCGGCGCGTCGTGTGTCACCACAAGCCTTTTTACGCTGGTCATCGTAGCACAGGCTGTCATCACCACCACCGCCACGCGCGATGATCAATAAAGCTGTCACGAGATGAATGAAGCGAAGCTCCTTTGAGTGAGTGACGACGGGGGTACTAAGTTCATCTGTGCTGTTAGCTTGGTGTATACCACCTTCAAGGATCTCTAGGCGAGCTGCCGTCTCTTTATTCCATCAGTCGCACTTTTTTCCGCATGCTGTCGGCGGATTGTGTTGATCATCATCGTCAGCATCAGTATCGTCATCAGTTGAACTTGACGGTGCTGCTGCTGCTGCTGTCGTCGTCGTTGGTGCCGCCGCCGTCATCGTCATCGTGCTAAGATCGATCGATCAAGAAAGGCTATTGTTTGGTGGGCTGCCGCAGGTGTCTGTCAGTTGTCGTTTCACTTTCGTTCGGTTCGGTGTGACGCGTTTTTCGTTCAACTCTGCTGTGTCACGAGTGTGCGCGGGAGCCCTTATTGCTGCAAGCGTGTGACAGCTCTATCTTTCGGAGTGATTCCAACCTGAGTGACTTAAATGCGCGTGCTGTTCTTGTGCAATTGCAACAACCGCTTTTTGCGCGATTTTGGCAAATTCCAGCAGAGCGAACATTTGGACTGGGGAGGAATTGGGACGAGTTAAGAATGCATTCGCCGCTAGAGTGCTGAGTCGTCGTACTTCTAGCACTGCGAGGCATTCGACCGAAGGGCTGATAAGCCGTTGTAGTTTGAACCAGCAGTGTGAATGTGGATAGGCGGAAAATCGTTACAACACTCACACGCCGAATCAATCAATCAAACTGGGCTGAGGCTGGGCCAAATTTCGACGAAATTTGCTGCTGTGGTAGGAGGCTTGCAGGGTGCGGCAAGTTTGCGACAGCAAGTTGACTTATAAAATCTAGGCTAAGCTTGCGCTTACATCGGTCATATTTTACCGAACGTAGGAAAACAAACGGTCACAAAGCAAACATCGAGAAAAGAAGTAGTATATTTTAGCAACAACCGGCGGAGGCCCTACCGAAAAAAAATACGTTCAGGATGAGTGTCGCAGGCAATTTCAGTGATTTCGGCTCGGGATCGCGATTCGTGTTTCAGATGGCTATCGACGAGTATCACGCGGGCCGGAACTGGTCCGGTTTGGTCGATCGATACTGGTTGATCGTGGAAGAACTGATTGCAGGTGAGTGTCGGTCGGAGTTCGGTGCAGGGTAGCGTAATACTTGCGCTCGAGCATGAAGATCGCATGACCGCCAAATTTTGCCAGCCACTAGTTAATTCATTCGCACAGAGATTTCGATATGGACTTGGGCAGCTTGTGGTGGGGTTTGTGATGTGTGAAGTGTATTCGTTACTCGGACGCTAGGGGTAGCTAACAGGTAAACGCAACGAACTGAATGCTCTATTTTTCAGTTGAGGGGTTTCGATGTGGCTTTTAATAGTTTGCTTTAATATTGGCTAAGTTTTGAAACGCCGCGATTTCGGTTGCGATTTTTGATTGAACGCCGCAGCGTGTGGCAGCAGCTGAGAAGAACGATTAATCACTCATTTAGGATGTATTGTCTAAGACAATACAGGAACTAACAAAGCCCAGACAGTTACCGTTCACCAGGAAAATCCTTGATATGTTCTGGTTTCCATTATTGCGTGTTGAGTTTTTCCTTTTTGATGTCAGTGGAATTAATTTAAATTTATTTTTGATTAAGAAACGAAAACGAAAATATAGGAGAGACGTTGGAAGTGCGTGAAGTCATTGAGAAGGTCTTATTTTATATGCAATCATGACTTTTAAACTGTGATCAAGGTGAAAATATTAAATGGGTTGTTGTTATTATTTTCAAATGCGATACCATGTTCAGTTATCGAATTAGTTTTGTAAGAAGATATTATTATTTTCAGGAAGCATAGCGTTTTCAAAATCTATTTACCATAATTATAACTGATTTGTCTCAAAAAATAACAACTCATGAACCATATTGCCCACATTGAAATAATTTCTTGTTCAGGAAATTGCTAGTATTTTTCTAAAACATTTTAAGAAAACTTTTATATTGTTTTGTTCTATTAACCGAAAAAATGTTCATCGGAAAAGGGGGATGTTTAAAGATTAGTTAAATTAGAGTGTGATATGTCGGAATTTTCAAAATACTGATAATCAAAAGTTCTTGTTAAAATGATGTGAAAAAAAAAACTAAATACGGGTCGGACTCGATTATTCAGCGACTTGATAATCCGGAATTTTTGACTCTATTATCCTGAATAATTTTTTTCTGTTTGTTTCTGTTTTTTCTGATTATTATTTAGAAATTCACATTTTTTATCATTTTCGGGATGTTTCTTACCATTTCTGTCTCTTGCGGTATTTTCGGGACGTGTTCGAAAAAAATGATATGAATTAATTTCCTCTTTTTCCCATGAAAATAATTTCTGGCTACGCTTCTACATCATACAAGTAAAATATCAAAAAAAAAAAAAAAAAACAACTGTTTTAGGGTCGTTGATTGTAAATTTTAATCATTTTTTGTGATTTGATTATCCGAAAAATACGATTATCCGGAGTGCAAATTTTTACGATACTCAGCATAATCGATTCAGATCTAGGGTAGGGTAACGGGGGTATTTTGGCCCACATGCATATTTTGGCCCACCCGGTAACATTTTACGCATTTTATCTGATAAACTCAATTAATATTAGAAAATTATGCATGCAACATTGAATAACACACCTAAGAATCATACTACACTATAATTTTTGGCGAAAAACTGGCTCTAGGTAGTGTTATTTTGGAATTAGTTCATACATATTCGAAGTCATGGCTGAGTCAACCCAAAGACAAGAGGAAGTGGTAATATACAAGTCAACGTCCGGAAGCTATTGCAACAAATATGTATGCTTTTGAAACAATTCGTTGTTTTAGTAACATCAATAAAATGTCATAGAAACAGTTTGTATACTCTAACATGTTAGAAAAAGTTGAAAAAGTGGTTATACGCATGGCCGAAATATTTTTGCCTCTTTCTGCAGCGAACATATTTTGGCCATGCCAAGTTTTGACATCTTTTTGTTTACCGTTCGGCCGTTTCACGTGAACAAAGAAGCAGCTTGTGACAATTTACAAGTAATTACTTCTAATTTATCACATTGAACGATAAGAAATTGGATGAGAATGTCTGTTAAACCGCTATAAGCCAAATCATTTCATTTTTAGATGCCTAAAATTTACAAAAAATCACAGCAGAAGGATGTTCTCCTCAAACCCACTATTTTTGCTCTAAAAATACCGATGATGATCTTAAATATAATTAGTCGGAACTATTTCCATACACGTCTGTGGATATACAGGTGGGCCAAAGTAAAAATTTGGTGGACCAAAATATGTTTTTAGTACTTCGTATTAATTTTGATATTTCTAGGATATTTTTCAATATATTGCATTGTTGAACGGTGTATATTAAAATAGACACTAAGCTTTTAACAATGGTATAATAGAGTAGGTATTTATGTTGAAAAATTGTGTTTGTTTTTAATTAACTGTGCGAACACTTCCCCGTTACCCTATTCTGTGTCTGGAAAATTTGAATGTTTCTTTAGGGTGTTGAGTTAATTTGAACAATGCTTAAAAAATTGCTGAGGTAGAACTTTGACATATTTGGGGGCATAATAAATAAAAAGACAGCTATCAGCAGTCGAGAAATATGAAAAAAGCAGTAATTACAGAATTTTTTTAAACAATAGTCCTAAATTTACTAACAATCAATGCATTGAATACGAAAAGTCTTAAGGTTTTAGCAAAAAGATAATATGTGTAATATATGACCAGAAAGATTCCAATAAAATTAACTAATGATTAAAATCAATACTCCAAATTAAATTTGCTGAGCCGAATGCGTATTAGAAAAAAAAAATGAGCCATCGGTATCGGTTGATCGGTACACTGAGAATAAAAAAAATTATAAAGCACTTAATTCTAAGAGCTTCACCTGTTCTAGTTTTTTAATTCTTCCAAGTGTATATTTTTTTCTGAAAAAAAAAAAACTATCTACAACTTTGCCAAAGACAATCAATCAATGCTCCAATTTGTTTTCTTAGAAAAATTAAACTTTTATATTCTATTATTTCTCTATAATCATCTCTCTCTATCAAAATTTAGCTAACATTTTGAAGCTATGATTAAAAACAAGATTTAAGAAGATGTCCGTGGTATTCGTTTCAAATGTTTTGTTTCGATATTTCCGCAAAATAAAATTACAGTGTATGTTTTTCCGGTAAGACAAAACTTTTATTTTCAACATTGCCTCATTTTTTCTCTTGTAGAAAAAAAAACAAATCAGCATGGTTAAATATTCACGTCTCATGAGTTTTTGATATTCAATAATTGTATTGTATTGTACAAGTCTCCGCAAAATTACTAGTGTTTTCATGTATGTAGACTGGAACACGGTTATATGGAAAAAGGAGATAGTTTTATTTTTTTTTCGATCCCATGAACTTTTCGTGTTTCTTGCGGGTCCTATAACAACTGTGTAAATTTTCAGATCGATCGGTAGAACTAAATTTTATGTGTAGGAAATTTTCCTGGGTGAAACTCCTGGGACCGTAAGGCGCTACGATGTTTGTAGAAAAAGTTATTTTCCTCAAACTGAATAAATATCTAACGAACGGCTCAACATTGAATTTTTCTAGCAATACTGCTGTCGCATGCTTCAACCACGTGATAAGAAATAATATCGCGTAGCATTAAGCTTGCAAGCTTTTTCGAAGATACTATGAGGTAAAATCACACTTTCATGCTCAATTCCACGTCAAATCATTTCTCATTCGTAAGCAAGTTGGCAACAGCAGCCTGCTGCAGCAGTGTTGTTGGGAAAATTTAATGTTGAGCCGCTCTTCAGACATACAATCAGTTTGGGGTGAATAACTTTTTTTACAAACATCGTAGCATTTCACGGTCTCCAGAAGACAAAAAGGAAAATTCCCTACAAACTGGCCATCTCTGGAGAATAAGTTTTGAAGAAGGGGATTTTCCCATCTAAAATCGTATGGAAATATAGTTCCACCGATCGACCTGAAAATTTACCCAGCTGTGTAAGGAACACGAAAAGTGCATGGGAGCAAACATTCATTTTTTGTCTCACGCTAATATTGTACACAGCATAAATGGTAAATGTAAAAAAAGTAAACAATTGAAGATTTCCTAGATAAACAAACTATTTTGAAAACATTTGGAGGGTTACAATTTTACCGAAATAAGTAATGTTTTGGTACGAAGACCGCGATATATTTTAAATTAAAAATTGTTATTGCACTGTGGTCTTTTTCACGCGGGCTATTAATGCGTTTTTTCAAACGCGACTTTTTACTATAACGCGGATTATTTTTAAGCGATTTGAAAGATTATTTGTACGTGGTATCAAATAAGTTTAATCTAATCTAATCTTTGGAACGCGGTGCAATCAGCCGCGTAAAACAAGAACCCAGTGTAACCTTATTTTTCCTTATTTTTGCTGCAAAATCCAGGTGCATAATTGAGGTTAGAATTGTATTTTTCAAGTAATGGGTTTTCAACAATTCCATAAAAATTGCTCCAATTTCAATATGTTTTTTAAATTGTGATTTATGATTTGGCTGAGTCTTTGCACAGCCGCTCTTAGCGGCTTAAAACATCATTTTGTGCTACTGGTATTGTTTTTTGAATCACGACTAGTTTGTGGAAAGGGCTTATGTAAATAAGTATTGATGATTCTAAATATTTCTATAGCCAGGATAGTTTGTTTGATCAGTGTGACGTCTTCAGATAATTATTTGTTCCTAAAAAAAAATAAAAATTAAAAAATAAACGCAGCAAAAATATTTGAATTTTTTTTAACCTTCCAACATTCAGACCCTTCGTTCAGTTAGTCTTTAGGATTTACACATCATTTATTAATTTTGCTTCATATCAGGATTCTATTACTCTACACAGTAAAAAAATTTTAATATTACACGTCACGCAAAATCTTTCTCACTTAAATTTCAGTTGCTTTTGACGAATACCACCATATTGTTTGAAAATTATGTGCATCATTTGAATGTGTGTGGCATATTATGGAATTATCTATCATAAGCGATGGAGGCAATTCTTTATATGCGATTCGACATAAAGTTTTCTCACTGTGTAGTAGCCACGTTCTCATCGTCCGCTAAGCATTCATTAAAATTACCTGGCCGGCCCACCTTTCGTCTTATTCGTTCTAGTTCAGGACAATTTGCGGAAACATACTTCACTGTTATGGCGTCCTTGCAATGTCTGCATAGTGGCTGATTTCTCTTGTTTGCGGGCGTCCAAAAGTGTGTCCAATTCGCGGTCGGTCGAGCATGATGCCTTTTTTCCTAGCTTTCCCGATCGCTATAAGGCATTACAAAAATTTACGCTTCTCGCAGCTTATTATGTAATATTTTTAAATTGATTTTTTTTTATTTGAAACTCAACATTCATGTCCAATATCAAATATTTTCAAAAAGTTCCGGGCCAAAAACCCAATAAATCAAACTGGTCATTTACGCAATGCATTTCAACAAATTTTCGAATTAATTTTAGCTGAGAAACGGTTTGGATACAGAGAATTATATTTCCAAAATTGATACAAAAAAGTACGAGCGTAGTATCCGAGGTAAGACCGCTTGGTTGACGTAGGACTGTAATATTTGGTTTTAAGACTTAACTCAAATACGTTTTAATCGTATTCATGATAAAACTTCACTTGGCATTGACGAATACGGTCGTATTTTCTTCCATACTCGAAAAATTACCCTTTTGTACACATTTTAATTGAGCACAGTTTGGTAGAAATTCGATGAGTTGTGCTACTTTATACTCGAGCAATATTTACACTTCATTCTGTATTTGAGAGAGATGGTTCATTAGCCGACTCCAATTCAGCATTGAGATACTAATCGATAACATAAAGGTATCATTGTTCAAAACTGATTTGTTCCTATTTCTCTTCATTTCTCCATTCATTCAAAAAAAACTTCAAAATCAAAACATTAGTTTTTAAACACAAGCTTTATTTCTAAACTTAATGTTCCATCTACTGTATTCTATACTGTTATTCCGTGCCTCTTGAACTTCTTCCGACATCATACCAATAGGTAGAATACATTGCCGTATGAAAGATGGACCGTAAATTGATAGTCTGTGAATTGTCGGTGAAAACGGGTAAAAGGAATACAACTCAATTATGCGTTATTGATTAGCATCTTAAAAAGTATCTTATTTGAAAAAAAAAGCATTTCATAAGACTTAAATAGTTCATTGTAAATATTGAACTAAATATTTTCAGACCAAAAGAGTTCATATTTAATTATCTTTAACATCTCCGTAACATTTGGCATAATATTGAATAAAAAAAATAGCACGTTTTGCCTTTCTCCTAGAGAGGTATAGCAATCACTGAAAAAACCAAAGGTATAAAAATGCTCCAAAGGGTTGAATCTCTAATATCAATCGACTTAGTTCGACGAGCTGAGCATTTTCTGTATGTGTGTGTGTGTGTGTGTGTGTGTGTGTGTGTGTGTGTGTGTGTGTGTGTGTATGTGTGTATGTATGTATGTAACGGTCTCCCAAACTCACTCAATTTTCTCAGAGATGGCTGGACCGATTTCAATGAAACTAATTGCAAATGAAAGGTCTAGCTGCCCCAAAAGACCCTATTGAATTTTAATGCAATCGGATTTTTAGTTTCGAGGTTATGTATAAAAATGTGAAAATCACAAAACTTCAATATCTCAGAAACTACGCAACCGATTTGAACAAAATTGGTATCAAAAGAACGAACTTGTTTTTTAAACCAATTGTAAAATAATTTTATGAGGATCGAACGTGTGGTTCAAAAGTTATATAAAGAACCGTGTTTCAAAGACTGTTTAAACTCACTCACTTTTCTCAGAGATGGCTGGACCGATTTTCACAAAACTAGTGTCATATGGAAGGTCTTATTGCCCCTTGAGACCCTATTGAATGTTATTGTTATTGGACTTTAACTTTGTCCGTTATGTATAATAATGGGAAATCAGGCTATGACAAGAAACAGGTTTCTAAGACTGCTTGAACTCACCCACTTTTTTCAAAGATGGATGGACCGATTTTCACAAAATAAATTGCAATAAAAAGGTTTAGTTGCCTGATAAGACGCTATTGAATTTTATTATAATTGGACTGTAACTTTGTCTGTTATGTATCAAAATGTAAAAGTTATGAAACTCCATTATCTCAGAAACTACACAACCGATTTGGACAAAATAGGTATCAATTGAACGAACTGTCTTCAAAACCCCTGAATAACGAATTTCATGGTGATTGAACATGTAGTTTGAAGTTTATGAAAAGAAACGTGTTCAGAAAACTTTTTTAAATTCACTCGTTTTGCCAAAGATGGCATGACTGATTTCTACAATCTTAGTTTTAAATTGAAGGTTCAGTTTCTGTATTGGTACTCATTACATTTGATTATATTACTGGATAACAAAATCGAAAAAAATGCTGCTCTAAAGCTTACAATAGTTGCCCTAGAAAGAAAAAGATTCACAGGAAAAGCTATAATTTGTCATTTTTTGCCTTTCTCCTAGTTTTAGTTTGGTGACCAGTGTAATCGGACTTTTATTTTAAACATTATGTGTTAAATTGTAAAAATAATGAAAGTCTATTCTCTCGAAGATTTCACGACTTATTTTGAGAAAGCATGTGTCAAACGAACAGGTTGTTCCTCAAACTTACAAAAAAACAAAACCCAAAGGCTGTTTAAAACTGCTGCTTTGATCAAAGCTCGAAACTTGGAGTCATTATGATAGAAAAATTATTTAATTAGTACAAATATTACGTCAAATTTCAAATACTATGCTCCAAATATTCCTTCAAATACAACATCAATATTTTAAAATCCAAAGAGTGGATATACCTTTATTGGATTATATTTGGCAATTGAAGGATGTTTTCCAGAAACCGGAAGTCACAAATTCGGATTTCAAAATGAAGTATTGGGTTGATTCGTGGCCTCTGAGCATCATTCCGGGTTTTGAAAAACTCACATTGTGTAATGTTTGTCACTTTTAGACTGGTTTCCAGAAACCGGAAGCTACTGTCTAGTAATTTAAAATGGCGTCTGAAGATGATTTCTGGCCTCCGGGTATCATACCGCTACCCCAATCGTATTGGTCATCTGGATTGAAAATGGGGTTTGAGGTCGGATTCTGGCCACTGGGTATAATCCAGGTTTCAAGAACCCATATTGATTGGTATTTGCTCATTCATTGGATGCCCCTCAGAAACTATTAGTAATATCAACTGCGTTGAAGAATTCAAATTGATGTATAAGAAACAACATTTAATTATAAATTATTTGAAATCTACTAACCAAAGTTGACATGAACAATCTGAATATTTATACGCAGTATATGAGTACAAATCAATTATACCTCGATCAAAAAAAAAAAAATCGCATCATATATTTGAAAGGATTTAATATTATTTGCATGTATATGTGATGTATGTTCATATGTGTGTGAATGTTATATTTTAAATGTTCGGTATAGTTGTGTGAACAAAAACAAGAGAATAACAAATCCAGCAGAAATTATCAAAGGGTATTTTTTAAGTGTTGGTGTAGATCTATTTTAACAAATAATAAGTTCGAATGAGAAAGGCTGGGTCTCACCGCTAGGTGGTTTAATTCAAGTTTTTATCCTAATTTTGCAGAATTTTACAAAAATACTCACAGAATAAAAGCTCCAAGGAGTTCCGGGCTGAAATTTTGTCTAGACACACCTAGTTGAATATTCTTTCAGCCCTGCGAGTGTCAGGTTGCGCTTTTGTGCGCTTACAGAGATATGACATTTAAAAAAAATCATCGAAGTTTTCGTTTTTTTTTTAAATATTTTAAAAACTACAGGTCATAGCCATCCTATTTCCTTGGCAAAGTTCAAAATTTAAAAGATTTATAATTAAAAACTCATACAGTTCGTTGGTATACTTTAAAAAATAAAAAAAAAAAATTAATGTTTTTTGTCCATTTTGTGCAAAAAAATTAATATCTCGAGAATTTCATTTTATTGACTAATAAACAACTTTGTAAAAGAAACCATCCTTCTAAATTGAGAACATGAAGAAAAAAAAATTAGTACTAGTTTAGTACACGTTTAGTACAAATATTTTCATACAAAAATATTCCTTGATGATTCTCGTGAACATTGCCGAAAACACTATCTCATAAAACCAACACGATCGGGAGTTATAATTTTGTCCCGCTAGATTGCATTCCTGGACCACTGTGCAATGATGCATACATAGTTTAATAATATTCATAAAATTTATCAGATAAAATGCGTGATAAAATGTCAAGCGAATGATAGTAGGTTCGAGTCGCAGTAAAATCGGGCCGTTCGATGTCAAAAAGGACTAAACATGGGCTCGTTCTCAGGCTTTCTCACCATTTGCCCTTTCTTCACGCTGAATTTTATAATACCTTTGTGTGACTTCCTCTTAACAAAATAGATCCCTCTTATAGAATAGAACTGACCAGAAGGACGTACGACGAATCTTTTCCAGGGAATTATAATTGGTGATGTTCGGCATGAGGAGCGAGGCTTGGTATAGTAGAGCAGTAAGCGTGTAAAAGGAAGGGTAACACACAAGCACGGGGAAATAATGAGCATACCACGGCTCAATAGCGGTATTGCTTATATTTAAAGTGCGGGATATAGCAGACATCTGGGCATCGTCAAGTATCAACTCATTTTCATCCATCCATCTGCGCTCGTCCGGAGGATTTGAGGAATCAGATTTTTTGCAGATGTTTCGTAAAAATCGTTTTCTGTTCTTTGTTGTTTTTGGTTTATTCTAATGAGTTTTGAGTAATCAACTCAATTAAATAATTTTTCAATTTGGCAGAACGTTTTTTAATCATTTTTGATATATCTTCTTCATATGACAGCTTTTATCTCCATATCCCACTCCCCCCTTCTTCACAAATCGTTTCGATCTTTTAAACCCCCCTCCCCCTATATGCGTGACGAATTTCATGGATGCTCTCTTAGGTTATGTAAGGTTGCGTTCATATGTTTGCTTCACAGGATTATTTGTCAGTAGAATAAAAATACAGTAATTACACTAGTGTAGCGAGCATTTCAAATTCTGTTTTATGTTTTTAATGAATTAGAACGTGAATGTGATGGTGAAAAAACTTTTATCGTGATATTTTCATCACTCAAGTCACTAAATCAAACCAGTTCTGCAAGAACTGTAAAACAAACAAATAATCTGCTCAGAATGATTCCCCTCATAGTTCGATTGTATTTTTTTTCTTCTTCTTCTTGTATTTTATAGATAAACATAAAATTCCGTAGCTCAGTTGATTTTATTGAATTTATTCTCTTCGTTTCTGAGGTACAATACCATTCAACGAGATTTTTTGGTTGGTAAACGGCTGGGCAGAGCGTACCTGCAGTACAACCCGTACTGGTATAAAATAGACCCCATTGTGGTCCAGAGCATCCTGCCCGTAGTACCAGCCGGGATACGAGTAACCAATCGAAGATCATGATAACCAACCCGTGTTGGGACCTTGGTCGTTTCTTTCTATAATTCCTACAGTCGTATGCTGACAGGGAAGGGGTAGGTGGGCTGACCTTCTCAAAGGAAAGCTCAGCCTTTCTGAGCGTCTGTTTCCCAGGTTAGGGGCGGCTCATAACAGCGTCTGACTCGGAGCGGGCGGCTGAATAAAGAAACGTGCTGTCTTGAACGATATACCCAAGATGGCTGCTCGATCACGAGACTCGGTAGCGTAGCCCTAGTAAGGTAACATACCTCAACAATTACACTACGAACATTCAAGAATATATAACTCGGAACATTCGGCATGGAGGCAACGAAAAACGGACCACGAGTGGAAACTCGGTACCTGGAACTGCAAGTCGCTAAATTTCGTGGGCGGAGAAAGGGTGCTGCTCGAGCAGCTAGAACCCCGCAAGTTCGGCATCGTGGCTCTGCAGGAGATCTGTCGCAAATGTGAGAAAGTGTGGGGAGTCCGTGAAGGCGATGCCCAGTTCTACCAGAGCGGTGGAGTAACCAACGAGCTGGGAACGGGTTTTTGTGTTATGGGCAGAATGCAGGATCGCGTTATCAATTGGAAGGCGATCAACGAGGGGATGTGTCTGTTGAGGATAAAAGGTCGTTTCTTCAACTACAGCATCATCAACGTGAACTGCCCGTGTGAAGGTAGACCTGACGACGAGAAGGAATCGTTCTACGCGCAGTTGGAGGCAACATACGACGGCTGCTCGTTACGGGACATCAAGATCGTCATTGGGAATATAAACGCCCAGGTTGGTAAGAAAGCGATGTATAGACCGGTGATAGGGCCTCACAGCCTACACACCGACACGAACAACAACGGCCAACGATGCATCAACTTTGTAGCTTCCCGAGGCCTAGTGATAAAAAGCACCTTCTTTCCACGCAAAGATATCCGCGAAGCCACCTGGAGATCACCTGAACACCGAACAACAAATCAAATTGACCACGTTCTCATTAATGGCCGATGTTTCTCAAACATTGCAAACATACGCTCGCTCCGGGGTGCGGATATCGACTCAGACCACCACCTAGTAGCAGTACATTTGCGCTCAAAACCATCCACGGTATTTAATACACGTCAGAACCGTCCTCCACGGCCAAACATCCGGCAGTTGACCAACCCGCAGGCTGACGAAAACTACGCGCGCTTACTCGATGAGGCACTACCTTCCACGAAAGGGTTATGTGCTTCGACTCTCGACGATGTATGGGGGAAGTCACGCTCGGCTATTGGAGAGGCCGCATCCGCGGCACTAGGTGTACTAACGTCGAGCCGACAAAACTGACTGGTTTGATGGGGAATGCCAGCAAGCGATGGAGAGGAAGAGAAGAGCTTGGAAAAATTATCTAAGCATCGCCACAAGACGACGTACGACGTACGCCACAAGATATACGACAGTAGTGTCCCAGTTCCCGATATCCTGGAGATCGAACGGGAAATTAGGTTACTTAAGAACAACAGAGCCGCCGGCAAGGACAGGCTCCCAGCAGAGCTCTATAAACACGGAAAAGAGGCACTAGCAACGGCCCTCCACTGGGTAATCTCTAGGATTTGGGAGGAAGAGAGACTACTGGAGGAATGGATGGAAGGAGTTGTATGCCTCATCTATAAGAGAGGTGATCGGCTACAATGCAGCAACTACCGCGGCATAACGCTGATCAACGCTGCCTACAGTTCTCTCCCAGATCCTTCTCCGCCGTCTATCTCCTTTAGCGAAAGAACTCGTAGGGCAGTATCAAGTGGGCTTCACACAAGCACGCGCAATTCCGTGTAAATTTTCACTCTCCGGCAGATCCTTCAGAAATGCCGGGAGTACAATGTGCCCAAACATCATGTTTTCGTGGACTTCAAGGCAGCGTATGATACAGTCAACCGAGACCAGCTATGGCAAATATTGCACGTCTACGGTTTTCCGGATAAACTTACACGACTTATCAAAGCTACCTTAGATCGAGTGATGTGTTACGTGTGCGTGTTGGGGACACTCCCGAATTCCTTCGAAGCGCGCAGAGGGTTTAGACAAGGAGATGGATTATCCTGCACATTGTTCAACATTGCTCTTGAGGGTGTTATCCGACGGGCGGGCATCGAAACGAGAGGCACGATTTTCAGCAAAGGTAGTCAACTCATAGGCTTCGCAGACGACCTAGACATTATTACAAGAAAATCAGCGACGGCGGAGGCAATCTACGTCAGACTATAAGTGGAGGCTAGAAGAGTTGGACTAGAAATAAATGCGTCGAAAACCAGGTATAAGAAAGGAGGAGGCTCGAAAGAAACTAACACTCGCCTCCCACGGACGGTGGTCATGGACGGTGACGAACTCGAAGTGATAGAGGAGTTCGAATATTTGGGATCTCTGGTAACCGCCGACAATAAAACAAGTAAGGAGGTCCAACGACGTATTCAAGCTGGAAATCGAGCCTACTTTGCCCTTTGCAGGACGCTTCGATCCAGGAGCATACGCCGCCGCACGAAACTGACGATGTACAAAACCCTAATTATACCCGTAGTTCTCTATGGACTCGAAACCGTGACGCTGCTCACAGAGGACATACGCGCACTGGCCGTATTTGAACGGAAACTGTTGCGGACAATATTTGGTAAAGTACAAACTGAAAACGGAGAGTGGCGTAGGCGTATGAACCACGAGCTGCAGACACTACTTGGAGAGATTCCCATTGCACACCTGGCGAAGGTCGGGAGGCTGCGATGGACCGGGCATGTCGCGAGGATGCCGGACGACAGTGCGGTAAAATCGGTTCTCTTCAAGGACCCCACCGGCACCAGGGATAGAGGGGTCCAATGTGCTAGATGGCTTGACCAGGTTGAAGCGGATCTGAGAGTATCAAGACGTCTATGAATTGGCGACGAGTAGTCCAGGACCGAGTAGAATCGAGGAAAATTCTTGATACGGCACGAGCCACCACGGCTCTAGGCTGCTGAAGTAAGTAGTATGATTTTTTCATCAACCGGGGTGATATCAAGAGGACGAAATCTGACCTTAAACGCCTTTTGAATTTCAAGACGGCAGTTCCCTTAAAAAGACCAACTGTTATTTCCGGAATTATTTATATTGTTTTGTAGGACATTTCGACTTTCTAAAAAAATTATTACAGGTTGCCCAAACGTGATTTATAAAAAATGATTTTTTCAAGATTTAAAAGTCGCTTTTTGTATTTTTTTTTGCAATCCGGTTCCATTCCAATTATTTTCCTTATATTTTTTTATTTTTGAATATGTTGCATGGTTAAGTGCAGTATTGCATTCAGTCATTTGACTTAAGAGGTTATATACCTTTTTGGTCGAGAAAATGAGGGAAGATGAAATTTATGTTTAAGTGCATGACACCATTTTTTTCGCATCAAAGTGGTATTTTTTTGAAAGTACAGTTTATCAAAAACAAAAAATAAGTTTGATTTTGAGATATACCAATTATTACTGGAGTAATTACCATTTCCCCGAAACGCTATTTTTTGCAGAGGCTTGCGGTGATCCTGATAGAGACTCAGCGGGTCAACTGAAATGAAAAAAACTTATATTATTTCATTAGTTTATTATTAGTAATGGGAACGTTTTTCCCAAAAATGGACGTTTTAAGCGCTAAAAATTGCAATAAACATTTTTTGCGGCAAAATGTAACTGTATGTTCCAAAATTTCGTTCAAGAACCGGCGAATTTAATAACGAAAATTTGAAAATAAAGATGAAGGAAATCGGTTCAGTAGTTTTCTCGCAATCAGGATCACGGCAGTCATTTTTTGAGAAACACCATTCCGAGATAAACGCGTATAAAGTTTTAAATTGAGCTTGTGCTACCGTGGCGAGGCACGTTGCAAATCGTTCTAGCTTTCTCCATTTTGGACAGATCTTCATAAAAATTTATGAAAATGTTCGCAACATTTGTACTTCAAGATAATGCAATAAAAAAGTTTTCGATTTTTTGGCAACTAAAAAGGTATATAACCTCTTATACATCTAAATAAGTGAATTTTTCCATGAATTTTAGATAAAACCCTTCAAACACATATAAAAAATTTCGGTCGAGAACTAAAATTTTTATTGTAAAGTGGGATTTATTACGAAAATTTACATGAAAAAGATCCTTGATATTTTATCAGAGGGCAGAGATATTGGCATTTTCATATGTGTTGGAAAACTAAGCCTTTTAACAGATATGTCAAATAACTTTTTTTTGGGAGGTAAAAAATAACAATGTTTAGAAAACAAACGCTTTTTTTGGATGGATAATGACTTAGTAGGAGGTTTAGGAATTTTTCAGGAGAAGCAATTATCGAAAAACCTTTAAATAAAATTCTGTTCAACTGATTCTTTCAAATAAAATGTTCTTATATAAAGGTTATGAAGTGGTTTAACATGGGAATACATTAAATTAACAGTTTCTTTGCGAAATAAAAGATTTTATCTTACCAAAGTACATAGACCTTTTTGACTTCATATATATTTCACTGGAATCCTCGAATCGTCTGGAACAAAGTGGTCTATGTACACAAGACTAGTAAAAGACAAAGAAAATGACGGTAACTCGTATAAAATTGCTAGTGTCACATGTTGCATGAAAGACATAAGACAGAAGACAGAATGATGGTCAAAGGCCACAAATCGTGCCTAAAAAAACAATTTTCAATATCCAAGATGGCCAAATGAGCAGTGGAATATGAGAAATGACTAATAATTTTGGAACTTTTTATCTCGAGAAACGTCGGGAACGTTTAGCTTGTAGGGAATAAATTGACACACTCAAAATATTCTCCACGTTATAGTTACCGGAGAAGGTACGTGAATATTTTCCACTAGTGTTTTCAAGTAGATCCTGCTCAGCGAAAAAAATTTTAATTTCACACGTCACGTAAAATACTTTCTCATTTAAATTTCAGTTGCTTCTGGCGTATACCACGTTTTCATTTGATAATTAAGTGAGCAGATTCAAGCCAAATGATCTGCAAATACGCGAAAATTTAACCGATCATTTTTGATTTGAATGAAACTTTGCACACGTATTTGGCTTGACAAACTGAGCATTTTTCACAGAAGGAGAGACACTGTAGACATTTTTTTTCTGACCAAAAAAAAAATTAAAAATCTTCTATTAAATAAAAATAAGTTGGTGTCTGTATAACGGCGTTTCACTCGAAGTAGAATCAACGGATTTGAATGATTCTTTTTGTGTTTGTTTTGTCTTCATCTTCGACGAGTTAATAGGCCATAAAAATAACAATAATCAACTGATAAAGTTAAAAAAAAAATTGAAATATATTTTCGGTTTTTCCCGCCTTTTACTCCAAGAACAACGTCATTAGATTACTATGATTGTAGGCTATGACCGGTAGACAAGTTGTTGTAGCGTCGTTATTAAGGCGTTGTAGTTGAGTAAACAAGCACCTGTTATTGATTCACGTGTTAGGTGATATTCGTTTTCGCTGCCTACTACACCATTTCTATGCAAAAGCGCTATAGCGTGGTAGCAGCAAACTCGACATGCATGTGAATACTCTCAACGTGGCTTTGATTTTATTCAAGGGCATATACTTGATAATGTCAATTGAATTTCTGGCTTATTTGAGCAAAGTTGCATAAAATCGTTTTATTTATCTGATAAATGAAAAGAAAGAACAAGAATAACACTACATGTGCGATGATTTAATTTACCATTGTTCGGATCTAATCAATCTGTTCAATTTTCTCTAAAACGCACACTGACTTAGATCATTGACATTTGCTCATGCTGCAATGATTCTGTTAGCTGGTAAAATGAACGTGTAGTTTTTGCTTCTCAAAAAACATTGATTTCTGTTCATGTTTCGTTAAATAGGCACTATTGCATTCCTACAAATCTCTGGATGTAGTTGAATGTTGAATTGAAAACTATAATGTAGCGAAGTGTCAATTGCACTGTGCTTAGGCAGCAGATCTGCCTCAAAAAGCAGATGAAATATTAATGTCATTGAAGCGAAAATTTCGAAGCTCCGTGTACCTACCAATTTACCATTTAATTTCCAACGTCTGTATGTACCTTCGCGCTCCGCAGTTGGGTGATGTTCGATAATGCCCAAAGCCCTGATAACTGGAGGCATTAAACCTAGAACATGCATATTCTCGTATAAACAGCTTTATGTCATGTATGTTTGAAAAAAAAAAAAAAAAAGATATCCGAAAAATGGTTGGCCACTAGGTTTTGCGAAAATTTTTGTTCAGTACAAAACCATATTGTCACTATGCCATGGCAATAACGAAAATCAACTGGAAAAGTTATAAAACGTTAAAAACCAACCCCTGATATTTCCCGCCCTTCTGAGATTCTGAGAGGATTCCTGGTGAGTTTTAGTGAGTAACGATTTGTTGTTGCCTTTGAAGAAGACACTGTCGGTACGTAATAAACATAATAGATTAAAAATAATAATGTGTTTTTTGCAAGAATTTTGAGGAGTATTCATACTGGTTTCAGTTGATTTCGATTAATTTTCTTCCACATGTAGTGGGAATGCTTCCTAACGAAGATGCCGCTAAGGGTATTTTATAAAAGAAATGTTCCTTAATCTACATGATCAAACTGATTCTTGCATATCTTCCAGTTGACTTTGACAAATTTCTGCTGTGGTCGAAGTGTTTTTTGTTCAGATGAAGTTGTTGTAAGTGGAATGTTCAAATACTTAACATGCCGTTGAATTAAAATTAAATTCGTTGTTTTTGTTACAGTTTGAAAGACACGTTAAGACACGAGTAGTAGCAGGTCAATAAAAGTGTCAAGCTCCGCAACACTGAAGATAGAATATTGAAAAGTCAGGAAATATACGAGCCCCGAAGGGAAGTTGATCGGTTAAGAACAAGACGAGTTCGAAATGCACGACGTTCGACACCCCATATATCTCAAAATCGTCAGTAATACACTTAGTTTCCATAGTCTTTAAACGAGTCTTGAACAAAAGAAAAATAAAGTATAATAACTTAAACACTCAATTGAGAGAAAAATGCCAATTAAATATTTTCAAATACTACTACTTTATAGATTCAAGGTCAAATTTACCACCGAACAGATGCATTGTTGCCACTATCCGATGGCAAATGTCCTTGAAGCGACAATTCTGACAGGGAACTACAAAGGAGAAGTCGTAATAATCCCACGTATCTCGATTACTCCTACCGATTTGCCGTTAAATTTTAAACGCCTGCAATTTCCCGTGCGTCGCGCATTCGCGATGACTATTGATAAAACCCAAGGACAGTCACTGAAAATTTGTGGCATAAACTCCGAGTATTCACGCTTCTCACATGGACAGCTCTATGTCGCATATTCACACGACCCTGACCCCGACATTGTGGAATATATAGAATCTGGGGGCTAGGACCGCCTTGACCACTTTCACATGTTTCGTATATTCCGAATTTTAAGCTTGATTTATTTAGAATTCTGAAGTTTTTTATAAAATCTGTTCCAGTGAGATTGGCCAGGCAGAAGGGTATTACTATATTTGCATTAAGCCTAGCTTTTGAATAATTGAAAAAAAAAATGTAATAATTCCCTTCAAAATATTTAAAAGAATGACTGTTTATTTTCAGAAATGTAAAAAAAACTAAAAACAAATCAGAGCCGAAACATATCGTAGGTATGTTTTTTAGCAGCAGTTAGATATTTCAGTTTTTGCAATACAACAGTCAATAAAACTCAAGGCGGCGGTACGAAGTTTGCCGGGTCAGCTAGTAAACATTAAATTTCAATTTAAAAAAATTAGTTGAATGTCATTCCATTTTTTTTAAGAAACTTGAAGTTAATACCCAACTTATATAAAAAAAATCCAGGATGAAGAAATTAAAAATATTTTTTTTATGGCAGATTAATTTTTTTATAAAAATTCTAATTCATATATTTTTCAAAATATTTTTATTCTGATGATTTTATTTTTTTCATTTTGAATCAAAAATCTCTTGGTAGTTAACATTCTAAAGGCATCGGTTTTCGAGTTATTTTGAGTTATTTAACCTCGAAAAATTATTAATATTTAGGAAAATGCACGTTTTTCTTAATTTGTTCGTGGTTGTCCAGCAAAAACCCTACGTTCATTGGAATGCCAGCAAAATAAGCAATTTAATTAGGTTTTCAAATCTATGCCCATGCACTAAGTGCAAAAGACACAAATGAAAGTTAGGTTTTAAGTACCTTTAATATTCTTGATTCAGAATTATTCTAAAGAAGCGTGATAAAATCGAATTAAAAAGCTTGATAAAATTTGTTAATAAAATCGAAACAGCACTGTACAACCATTCGTAGAGCACTGTTATTACATTTGTTTTAGCTAAAATTCGTGTGGCCAAAAACTCACCAAATAAATAATTTATTTCACGTTAGCCATACAATATTGTGTTATAAACTCTTCATTATAAACCGCTCAACATAACCTACTCTGCAAAGTATACCACAGGTCACTGTTGCGCGCCTGCGGCAGCCGCCCGGTCTGGTCACGGACCACAAACTATAACGTTAATGATGGTTGTGTGACAAACAGCGTGTTATATCGTGCGATAAAAGCAGATAATCGTCGGCAACAGGCTTAGATGAAAACAAACAAAAACCGAACACGGACCGTGCAGGTTGGTCGAACCGATCGATCGAAGGGCCCAACTGCGTGGGTTAGGTTGAATGTTGCACGGACCTTAAAAAAAGCGTTACTCGTTGCGTGAAATGTGCACCACAGCCACGGCGTCGTAACAAATGATGACCGGGACGGCCGAGACCGCGATTCGATCGCCGTGCTTTTGTTCCATGTCTGACCTGTTGACACTCAAAGCTAAGAGCGTGCGCAGCTCTGTTTTACGGCCTTTGCTGACCACCACCGACCGCAGCGTGGTACTTGCACTTGTACCACCGGCTGACAGCGAAGGTGCGATTTTTCAGATGGCTATAAAGGGGTAATTGTTTCTCTGACCGTGCAGATCATAAAACAAGCTGGAATTAGAATTGGCGCGAGAAGTTAACACTCCACATCAGCGATATGTTGACAAATCGTTAGTTGTTATGAACTTATTTCATGGGTCGTAAAAAGTTATATAGATGAAGCATTATTTTAAATTATACACTGATTATTACTCGAACTAAACCTTCAAATTGTTTTCTAAAGAATGTCGCTTGGTTGTAATTTGAGATTGTTTGATTGCAGCTAAACGATCAAGGTTAGCAGTAAATCTATTTCGAGGTTCTGGGCTAAGATAACTGGAAGAGTTACTAGTCGCAGTTTGTTAATTATGACAGTAAATCATCTTCGCTTCAAACTGTCAATCGAAAACATAAACTTTCAGTCTGATCTCTTTCACGGCTTTGGCTACCGTAAAACCTGTCTACCATATTAGGGTTCAAGCTTTCTAAAACATTTCTGTGTGCACATGATTACACTGACCCAAACAAAGTCAAGAGTTGCAAGTTTGATCACACCTGGCGCTTGCTGATAGTGGGGATCGCTCGTTTACTGTTATATACACCTCTAATAGACGGAGAGTTTCGTCACCCCACAGCCGGGGGCAATTCCAGTCTGATACAATCAGCAACAGTTGAGCTTTTCAAAACTGCACATGCCAGCAATTCTCGGGTCGGGTTGACTATCGTGTTTCATTGTCATTAGCTAGTGCTTGTTTTGGAGTTTTGTCACCCGTATGATATGTCGTATGATTGCGGATATAAATCGAGTCTTGGATCAGTGCCTTGTGTAGGGCGTTTATGTCCTTTTCCAGGCCGAATGCTTTCGCACTAAGGCATTAAATCCTCGTCATCGACGGGGCTTACCAGCAGAGGCGACAGGGTTCTAATTTGGCTAAGCAATTTTATTATGCTCGTAAAGCTCGCAACAAAACGGCAACAAAGAGGTTATGCGTGCTCATGCGAGGCTTGATTCTGCAGACGACCGACCTGATGGAAGCTGCCGAATACGGTGCGGAAAGACTAGGAATTTATGTGGGTGCCTTGTTGTTTGATGTTGTTTACTGTCGGAATTGATCCGTGCTAGAGAGGTGAAGAGTCAGCATTGAACCTGACAGTTCAATGTCATATTTTTCCGCTGGATTACTTGCTCCTGGGGCAGCATCCTGCAGGCCGTATCAGTTTCTGTATTTAACAGCGAGCGAACGAGCAGCAGATGTGGACCGAATGTTTTGATGGCTTAATTTGTAGTCTCCATTCTGGTTCTTTATTCTATTGATAATTTCTTTGATACGTAAACTTTTACAACCTAATAAAAGCCATTTTATAACCCATATTCGAGTAACAGTAACAACTTTTCCAATCCGTTTCCGGATATACATTTGATGATGGTTATCATTCTTTTTAGAAATGAATCGTATAAATGCACACATGACTTCGTTCTTTTCGGTGAAAAATACTGACTTGTTATTTTTCCGTTGTATTCCAATACACAATACACCCTAGTTAGGCTTCACAGAAGCAACTGGCTCGTTAACCAAACACTAATATAACCGATTACATCCAGCAATCTATAATTACGATCTTTGATCACCTCTGTTGGGAATTCCTCTGCGCAAGCAAACACAATGACTTCTCCAAAACAAACAGTTCACGAAGCGCCGCTTCCGCCGCCACCGTCGTCGCCGTCAACGTCTTCCTAACTATTTTGCCTTCACGATGACGGTGTTGGTTTTTGCTTTTGCTTCCAATTTCAAGATTCCGGTCTAAATTGCACCAACACCTCTCGACGGAAAGAGATTCTTCTCGGTTGGTTAGTGTTTGACTAGCCATCCGCCTTGATGTCACTACGTTTCTGGTCGGTTCGTTCAATGGGTGAACCGTGAAACGTCGAATAAGCTTTTTTTGGCGAACTTTAACTGCTTAACTCATTAAATGCGCGAATCTCGGTGTTATGTGTTCTTATACTTTCTTGGGGGATAGTTTGACAGTCGGACAAATTAATGGATTGCGATATCCGATTGGTTGGAAGAAGATCCAGCTTGTAATTAATTATCCACCGGGATTCATGAATTTTTTTCTTACTCTTTTTGGTACACAATGATGCTGAATTTTGTGCGGAAATTCAGTAAGGTTCACCCGGATACGCACGTCATTTGTTTGAGCAAAGGTGGCGTGAGAGTTTGTGGTCTCATATTATCGTAGTTCATCACTCCTCCGTTAGATAGTACATGTTGAATTTTCAATTAGATGATTTGTTAACCAATCGTATTTTGTGAACACTGTCTCAAACATTCATTTTGATACAAAGTTCAGTTTCAGTCATTTTTATTGAGTTAATATATTTTTCGTAATTAGCTTGACTGTTGATTGTTGACTGATGATTTGACCTATGACGCATGTCTTCTAAACGCGGTTAAGAGTGTTGTCTAGTGCTCTAATTGGCCAGCTGCTGCGTCCTAGGATGTTTGCTTTGCTGTAAAGCATTGAACTTCAATGGCGGATTCTTGCCATGAGTGCCTTGCCATTAATCCAAGGGCTCTGTACACGAACTCTATACAGCTGCATGTGCGCGCTCATATGAGTTACTACACAAAGCCCGCTGTTGCCTACCTTTCATGATCATCGTTAAATCCAAGCGTTAGTAGCTAGGCTGAGCCGGTAATTACAGTTATCCATCGGATCGGATATGCCGTCAGCAAAGGTGAAGTTTTACCGCCTGTACAGATTCCACGTATGTGTGTTTTTATTTATTGTTTATTACGCGGTACTTGCTCTCGGTGCGAATCCGGACAAACAGCGTAAAAAACACGCATACCGATATACGGACGCGGTTAGCCATAAGTAGTAATTTTGGCCTATCACAACGTTGACCTCTCGCGTCTGAGCCGTCAGACACATCAAACGATGAGACGACCGTGAATGTCGGAACTGGATTGGGAGGTTGGTTTTTTTGTTTTGCATTTATTGAATAATCTTCACGATTCCATACAACACGCTGCGACCATGAGTGTTGGTATGTGTGTGAAGTGAAGAGTATCTATCGATAGGGTTTGCTTCTTCGGAAGCGCGCGGACTGCGTTTGAAACTTTTGTGCTTATAAAGTTGGTTCGCGCTTGCTCGACTATCGTTTGTGCTTCACAATGTTGCCTTCGTTTAGAAAGGGATTCTAATAAGGAGTAATTGGCACTTTTGACGCAAACTCCCTTTTAACGGTAGCAAACCGCACCCCCTCGACTAAACCTGTGTTTTTGGAAAAACTCAAGATGATTTTCATTCTGGGCGGCGGCTAAACTTTTTTTTGCTTCAAATAAATACTCCACTTCTGGCACCAATCAACCTATACTATTCGAACACTTCGATTTAGTTAAACCAATTCGCAGTTAAAAAGTTCTTTTTTTTCTTGCAGAAATGCGAACGAAAACAAACAAACAAATCGTGATAAGATTCAAAAAAAAGCTCCAACTTTTAAAACAACGTTTTCCTGCAAGACATCAGTTTTAAGTTGATTCTTACAGCGATTCAATAAATTCTTTGAGTGACGAGATTGTTGCAAACTTTCCTAATAAGATTTTCATTCAGGAATCAAATTGGTTTAGGCTGTCATATGGAAGCAAACTTTATTTAATCTGTTAGGGCATCTTCAGCGGTGGTCCAAATCGTTGTTTTGTTCTATTTTTGGGAACAAACTCAAACTCACTGCTGCACTGGTGTTGTAAATTTTGTTTTATACCAGATCTAAACTGAAAAATTTTGAAACTGGTATACGTTTTGGTCTATTTTTGTCACTTTTTGGAACAAGAAATAGATCGTTCTAAAACACGTTGCACGCTAAAATGTCATATTTTAATTGAATACCTGATTTTTAGGTATTTCCATATAAGCTTTGCGGGCGCTGTGGGATAAACGAAATAAAGATTTTTCACATCGATTTTACAATTCATTTTTGTGGCTTTTCCGAAGAGGAAAATGAGCAGTTTTGTCGTTCGAGACACAGACAGCAAGAAACAGACTAGCAAAAGGGAGAATTCTGATAAGCCGTAAAGGATCACGCCCAGGTTCAACTATTTTGTTTGCAACCAACAACCATCAGGAAGGCAAATACGTTGGCTATCTAACCTTCGTTAACTGTCTTAATCATAGTGGTACTACCAACATCGATCAGTTTCAAGAAGCAGAAAAATGTTCCCCGAAGACACTGAACTGAAAACTTTCAAATGCAGACTTGTTACAATATCCTCAGAAACGAGCCCAAGTAAAAAGAACGGCAAGATTTTAGGATTTAAGAAATTGGTGGAACGAAAACGGAAAACGAATATCTCCGCGATCAAATGTTTTTCGCTATCCTCCTACTAGCCCTACTTGCAGCAGTAATTTTTCGATCATTGGTACCAATCCTTCCTGAAAAATGTCGCTGACGCTAAACTCAAACCGTAAAATCCATAGTCTTGTGGATATAAATTGTCTTGCCGAAGTAATCGTTTAATGTGCGTAAAAATAATCGAATTCCCGTTTGTTGAATATTGAGCGCTCCGCGGAGCGCTCTTTATTATAACGAGTCTTATGGAAAACTGATAGCATGGGGTATTAATTGTTGACGGGTGACAGATGTCAGCGGTTTAAAACATCAAGATATGCATCACCGGTGCGAGAAACACGAAGTTGGTCTATATTACACGCACAACTTTTCCTTATTACTTTAGAAGCAATAGCGCAAAATTGCCTTTTGGGTAACAAACCTATTACTTGAAAGGCAATAAAATTCTTCCCCATTCAAGTAACAACACATACTGCCATATATTTAGCACGTGTTACGGAAGTACGACTATCTAATAATGGTCGTTTCAACCACATGCAAGATTTTTTCTGTCGAAAACTGCTTCCTTTCCATCTCAAGCAAAAAAAAAATCACACACCGTCGCATATGTTGCACATGTTACAAGTTTCTTCAATCTCCAATTCATCCGGTGTGCGTGTATTAGTTCGCATACGGAGTAGCAAAAAAAATTCAGCAGCATTTTCTCCGTCATAGAGTATGCAAACGTTGATGATTTTAAAAACTTGAAATGCGCCTTAAAACGACATCACGATCTGGAAACTGCGTTAGAGAAAAACAAAAACATTCGCTTTCTTGCATGCTATCTACAGCACATAATCATTGGTTCATGGAAACTCATTTGGACCTGTTTGAAAATACAAAACTTGTGCCTATCCAGACAATATTCGCAACTTCGGCAACTCTGGTCAGACAGTATTGCATATTTCCATTTCAAGTAAACACTGGGGGACGAAACGAAAGTGTTTCTAATTAGACATTTTAGGTTGACGGTTGAGATTCTGATTATGTGTGGATGAAGGGGACAAAAATGAACCTGATCGTTGCATCAATACAAATGCAGCGATTGAAGTCTTGCTAACACATGCATTGCGGTGCTAGGCTGTATGTTCTCCTCCAGAAACACATACAAGCGTGTGGCCGTCATAATATTTATTACTTTTTGTTTGTTACTCTTTGTGTATAATGCGCAGTCATAAGACACAATAAGTAATAAAAAATTGCCCTAAAGTAATAAAATGTTCCCCGTATGCGTTGGGTGTAGTTAGTTCTATTCAGGTTTTACTGGTGTAAATCTAGTATAAAATTATTCCAAAAATAGACCACTGCTGAAGATGCCCTTAGGGGAGGAGTTGTGTCGACTTTTTTCCTGACACACAGTTATCACAGTAGGAGGTGGATGGGCCCTGGGGGAAAGTTGCTGAAAAGTAACAAAATCTTCCTGGAGAAGATTTTATTGTTTTTGCCCGCCATTATTTAGATTATGATTCGTTTGAATAAAAGTTTTTACCGCACTATTATCGCAAAATAAGTCATTAGATGTATACACTATGGACTTAAACTAGTATTTAAATTCAGATTACTTGCTACTACAACTATGATGTAGAACTACTTCAAATAAAAAAGTCCTCTGAAAAATTTCTATCGCTTTTGTATCAAAATAGAAAGGGTTGTGATAAACTCTCTATAAACAAGAAAAGCTTAATAATAATCTAATCGATTTATTGTTTACCTGTTAGTTGAAAATTATCCGTGAAAACAAAAACCAAACTATTGGATACCGTCATGTCCTCGTCAATTAATTGTTTACCACCTGCGAACGTGTTCTTGAAATGGCGAATGAAAAAAAAACTACGATCTTCAAAGCTTGTATGATTTAGATAGATTTGTTTGAAGTCAACAGATATGTGCATGAGAAAGTAAATACAGAAAAGATACTTGTTGCTAGATCATTGATATTACCAATTCATGCACATCTGCTTAAGGGTTAAAACGTCCCATTCCAAACGTCGAAGAGGGCAGCTCGCATTGCATAGCTCATAGTTTCTGTCTTTTCATTAAAAACAATTGTATTCAATTTCATTTTGGCAGCTGCGGATAGAAATAAATGTATGCATTGTATAAAAAACAATTAGAAAATTTACTGGTCTGACTTCATACAGATTACACTCAACACGTTCCAATCCATGAAACTTAGGAAATTCGCGAGCCGCTCTATCTGCCATAACCGTTGCGGTGATCTATCAATTGCAATGCAATAATGCTAGTTATATTTTTCAAGTTTTATCAAGATAATTTTATAACGCGTTTCGAATTTCGAGTCTCTGCTTCGCGAAACATCTAAATCCAATGCCAATAGATTGAAGCATTTATCCCGTAGTAGTAGTAAGTAGATATTTCAGTACAATTGTACGCCGATCATTGTTTTTTTTCTAGGCCTATGAAAGGACGCCATCTCTCCAAAATCAAATATTCAAAATGCAAACGGGAAAAAAGATATCACATACAAACTTATTGCAATAGTTGAAGTCCTAGAGCAAGGGAAAATATGTACAAGCGATGACAGTTTTTTTATGACATTCGAGAGAATTTCTCTATGACAGTAGTGGTATTGGCAAAACTAGGACACCCGACGGAAACAATGTTTTGTGGCTATAACGTTGCATGGCACTTAAGATTATTTATTTATTTGTCATTCCGTCATAATGATATGACCTGATTCACAAAGCTTCTCGGACGAACACATACGATTCGCATAGATTCCCTAGGATTCCTTGCATTGGAATTGTGAGCGTCCGTTAAAAGGAAACCTGAAAAAAGAATCCTTAGGAATTCCCTGTCTATGGGACTAGGATTCTTGAATAAGAATCGTGTAGTGAGAATCCATCGGATTCTGCAGGATTCCACATTGGAATCCGAAGACTTCTCATAACACTTCTCAAGAATCCTAGTCCCATATACAGGACATTCCTGAGGATTCTTTTTTCAGGATTCCTTTTCACGGACGATCACGTTTCCAATGCGAAGAATCCTAGGGAATCTATGCAAATCGTATGTGTTCGAACAGATGTATATGAATTGATTCTACCCGGGACGTCAACCGGACGAACGCACAGGTTTTGCATAGATTCTCTGGGATTCCTCACATTGGAATCGTGGCCGTCCGTGAAAAGTAATCCTGAATGAAGAATCCTCAGGAATGCCCTGTCTATGGGACTAGGATTCTTGAATAAGAATCGTGTTATGATAATCCATCAGATACAAAATCTTTTACTTTACTCATTAGTGCTCGACGGGGTACCAGGGTACCCACAAATTAAAATTCTTGCATCTTTTGCAATTATCATCCGATTTCGATAGTTTTAACGCCAAAAGATTAAGTAAATAATCTACTTGCAAATGAGCGTTAGCGGTGCCCCTTAGGAATTCTCCTCTCTCGGGAATTCGGTTTTCTGGGGATATGTTCCAAAACTGAGGAATTTTATAAGTATTTGAAAAGAATCTCACAATGATTTGGTTCAAATTTTCTAAAATTACTTCCACAGGACATTTCTATGGTTTTGAGTATTTCAGTGATATGCCCTCGAAATGGTCCTTCCGGCACAGATTCCACTGGGGCTTCTGGTGAAAACAATTAAATAATAAGATCAAATACCACAAATACCACATAATATAGGTATTTTCGGAACCGGGATGACGTTCAAAGACCGAAAAACGATCTCTGACGTCGATTTGAATTCCAAGATGGCCACTTCCGGTTTGTATAAATAACCTAAAATGACCGAATACCACGCAATGTGAAAATTTTTGGAATCGGGCTGATAAGAAATTTGGAATAATTTTTTGTGCCCTCTTTTTGTTTTTAAAAAGGTTTTTTTGATATGTTGAAAATCTTCAAAAGTTTTGAATAAAATAAGATATAATATTTATTTTTATTCTTGTTGTCGGATGTACTATAAGTTTCTAGGGTTTTAACTCTTTGAGACACTTCCAACTAAGCTGTGTTTTGTGTTGCCGAAAACGAACTTTTTTTCATGAATTATTTTCACTTTTCAAGTAACCTATGCAACCTAGGCACTACATAATGCCACCAATGGACTACCTTTTGGATTCATCGGTGTTAAAGGTGTCGCTTGATGGATGTTGGTTCAATAATCTGGGAGTGTCCGGAGTTCAACCGGGACAGGTCAGTGTTTGGCCTATAGCGATCTAGACACTTGATGATGACTAGGTACTCGAATAATTATTGTAACGGCACGGTTCTAAGCACTGCTTTGATCATGACCGTTATATTTCCGGAGCATGTCACGGTCATACACCAATTGACCGATTCCGGCCATCCGCATTGGTAACATTAAGGAATTTAATACCATCCTTTTGGCGGCTGTTGAGCTAAAGTTAGTTAGCGGAAGACGAGGAAACTACGGAATAATATTAAACATAACCGTTCGTTTTTGGCACATGTGTCCAAATAAGAATGTTTTACATGTATTTAGACGAATTTTTATGTTCTTCTGTTTTGACTTGGGACTACGTCATTGTTTTCTATACTGGTATGCATTCTGTAAAATTGGAAATGAAACTGGCAAATGTTGCGTCAGATTTCAAACGGTGATAACAGCATAACCACGTGATGAATAACTATAACCAATATGTTGCTGGATAGATAAAATGTTGAACAATTTTGTAATACGCTAGTTATCATTATTTTTCCATTGCAAAGTTGTAAAAATCGATAAAAAGTGTCAAGGACAAATTCACGCGAACAATGAACTAATCACATGCGAGCATTCCTAGCACAGACGACATGAATAGACACCAACCATTCCCTGTGATATTCTCTGTATCAATATTCAAAAAAAATTTGACAGAGTCTCCCCGTCCCAATAGGTCAATTTATGTTTGCTTCCATGAACCTAAACTAATTTGATGTCTCGAAAGTAAACAGTACAGTAGTAGAATAGTTTATGTGGAGCAGAGCGCCGCTAGTTTCTCGTCGTTTCCCAATCAGAAAGACAAAACAAAAATGTAACAGAAGCTGTTAGTTTGTTATGTGAAAAACCTATCAGGTTGTGTTTACAATTTGATTTCGTTAGGTGTTAAAATAACAGAAATTATAACAAATATGATTCTACTAGTATCAAATCCATATCAAATTTTGCTACCAACGTATCTGCTTCCTAACAAATTAAGAAAGCATACAGAACAATATAATAACAAGTATTGATAGTAACAACTGCTTTTGATAGAAACGAAAAATTTGATAGACTTGCTTGAAAACAACTTCATTTCAGGATTTGTTATTATACCTTATTCTGATCCAACTTTGCTATCGGAAGCATGTGGGAAAATACAAAGTTGTATCAAAATATGTTATTTGTATCTCCTGTTGATAGAATTTTGAAGCTTTTTTGATATGCTCTTCTGGTCGGGTTATCATTACAGCAGGCATCACTTCTATTCGCGTGCAATCAAAACTGTAATGCTGCTACTGATGGTGATTGAAAGTTTATCTCATGAATATAATTTCCCCAAAACTATAAATTACTCAACAAGAATTGGACATTTTTGCTACGTTTATATTTTTTTAATTAATTTTTATTTTCGATATCCACGAAATAATCGTGACCGACATAATATCGACCGAGTAAGTTTCTAAAAATATTCATAATTAAAATATTAATTTATAGAAAAGTAAGAGCCGGCGATTGCTTATGATATTTTTTGTCCATTTACTAAGATCCTTTCGGAATCTTTTTTTTAACATTTCAACATTGTTACATATTTTTTTAACTTAACAAAAAAATAATAAACTTATATTAGCTGTCTTCGTAATATAGTGAATGTAATTGTTGACAAATTAAACAAACTTGTGAAACAAAAAAAAAAAAACAAAAATGAATCTTCTATCTATAATTGAAAAATTTTGTTTGCACAAAAAAAACCACAGGCACAACATCACCAAGTGTAAATGAATTTTTTTCGAGTGTAATTGAAGATATTTCTGAAAAAATGAAGGTGAGGCTGAGAATTAAAATACGTAAATCACTGAACAAATCACTGTCTGTAATTACAGTGTTTAGTCCCACGTCACTATTCCATACAACCCTAGGGCTGTATACCTTGTAGTATTAGTTTTGGATACAGCCTTTTTATGGTAAATAAATTAAAATAAGTACAAAAAATTTTGTTGTAGCTTGAGCATGATTGACCACCGGTTGCCACTTCGTTACTAATCAGAGTCGATCGAAATTGTACATCGAATTTATTATTTATTTCTTGGGATTAGCTATTCGATGTGCATCTTCAATGACCTCTGCATACTAATCAGTACCGAACGTATATCAATAAAAGTAAGGAAATTGATTGTGTTATTAGTTTTTTAAAAATGTTTCTATACCAACATTTGTCCAAAAGCCAGCAAAATCATAACTTGAGTGCGCTTGACTCGAACAAAATGTCCATAATTTAGAACGTTGCATTTTTACGCATTTTGTTGAGAATGCACAATGGTCGAGAAACCAAATTTGGGGGGAAACTTGGGTCTAGAGCTCTATAGCAATGTTTTAGAGAAAAACTTTTTTCTACAGAGTTTTTTTTTTCTTCATCTATGACTTTCTACAGAGTTGTTACATATGATTAAGCGCTTATTGAAAAATTATCGAAAAATAGGGTGACCAACATTTTCGATGCAATCAAGTATTTAACTGTTTCATCTTTGTAGATGGAAGAATTACTTGTTCTACAATGTTATAGCTCCATTAATTTCAAGTAACATCGTTAAAAATTTTTTCTCCATCTTTGAAAACAACTGATTTATATTGGGCGGGGGCCTAGCGTGGCTGGTAACGTCTTCGCCAACCACGCTCGACGCCTGGGTTCGAATCCCAACGCCGACATAGGTGTCGATGGTTGTGGGCTGGCGTGATCCACTCACAACCAACCCAACTGGTCTAGATTCAATCCTAGCCGACACCGGGAGATTTTCTGAGGCGAAAAATCTCTGGGATCACGCCTTCCAACGCATGAAGAAGTAAAGCCGTTGGTGCCGGTCCGTTAATTAACGGGTCGTGAGTTAGGGTCCTTGGTGGAGTTGCCTCCCTGGGCGTCGGTGATTGGCACAACAACAGTGGCGGAACTAGACCGACGGAAAATAAGCGAGAATGAAAAAAAAAGATTTATATTGAAAAAACCCATTTTGCGCTCGAACTTGCTCTAACTTTTTTATTTCAAGTTTTATCTCAAAGCTGTCTTTGAACGACTTGTAGAGCTTTTTATTTAAGAGAAACAATTTGCAACGCTGATATCGTAAATATCTCAATTATACTCAAAGTTATTAATATTTTTCATCAAAAAATATGCGTTTTTCATTTGTATGTCATTCTTTTTGGGGCAAACATAAAAAAAATCTTTTGGTCTCATTTTGAAGAGCATACCTGACTCTTTTAAAATTTAATTTTTAACTATAGGTTTTTTTTTTAATTTAAGTAAATTCAATTTAAAAACAAGACGAAAATTTCAAAAATTTTATACATTATGCATATCAAAGCACCAAGTCTTATTTTTTGATATTTTTTCTTATAACTAGAAGTATTTACTTTTAATCAGACTCAAAAAGATCGAAACTCGATCAACTGGTTCAATAGTTATGATTTTTTTTTAATTAAATACATCGGACACAGTCGTTTTCGTAGTCACCCTATTATAGTCCAATTTGAACAGATTGTCAAGGTTTTGTCATCAGCTCATTAGAAAGTTTTTGCAACAAAAATAACCAATTGATTGAGATACACTTTTGAAAAATTGATCAATAAAGTGGATTTCCAAATCATATCGACACGGTGCCCCGCTGGATATAAAAAAAAATTGTCCATCAAATCCAAGTAAGAGGGTCAATTCTTGAGGTCATTTTACACCTCTGGTTAAAATTTTAAAAAAATCTACCGACCGGATCTCGAGAAATCTCGATTTCAGGGTGTTATTGAATGAATTTCAAAATAATCCGTATTCGATTCATGCAATATCACCGAAATTCATCCAAAAACTTGCCCAAATCATTTTATGCCAAATTATACTTGTTGGTGTTGCTACAATTATGATAACTCACCACTGACTTAACCCTCCAAATTGACTTAAGTGTGTTATTTGTATGGCTTAGTGGCTCTAGTTTAATTTAAATGTTATGTTCTGTGAATTGAACGGGAAAAAAATAATTTAAACTTGTTGTGTTTCATACAAACCCACACACAAACACGCACTCACATACCCACACAAATATTCACACACGTATACATATATATTGCCCACAAATTTAGAAAATTATGCATTATATTATCCTATTTAGAAAAAGTGATTTAAAATAATATATATACAATAGGAGAATTCAGCCTCCTTTTCCTAGTTTGTATATCGAATAATTCGATTTTTTTAAACAATTGCATTTCGCACGGAGTAAAACCAATTGGTAGCTATGCATTTTTAATATTTCTCGAAGGTTCAGAGCAAAAAACGTTTCTTTTAGTGTATATTATTGTATTTATTTTAGAACAAGAAAATAGAATCAACAAAAAAGTACATTTTGGACATATTGGCTTTTACGTAAACCATGCAAAAAAGGCAGTATAGGCTAACACATGTGATAACTGTTATACTCAATCAAGGCACTTAAGAAGCGATCGTTGTAAATCTGGAGTTTTGTTCAGTTGCCAAATCACGTTGAAATGAACAGGCTCGGAAGCTTGCAGAACTCTGGTACAGGGTACTTACTTAGCCCTGGAAAGATAATCTTATTTTGACGTGAAATTGATGCATAAATATCAAATCATTTAAAATGCAAGTTTTCATTTAGCAGTGCTTGTCTTTCTAACAGAGAAAATATAATACATAATTTTCAAAGTTTGTGTGTTTATGTGTATACATGTGTGAATATTTATGTGTGTTTGTGAGCGTTGTGTGTGGATTTGTAATAAAACGCAATGATTCATTTTTCCACATTCACTTCACAGAGAGTAACATTTAAATTAATTTAGAGCTACTAAGCCACACAAATAACATACTTAAGTCAATTTGGAGAGTTAAGTTATCATAATTGAAGCTACACCAACAAGTATATTTTGGCATAAAATGATTTGGGCAAGTTTTTGGATGAATTTCGATGAGATCCGGTCGGTAGATTTTTTTAAAATTTCAACCAGAGGTGTAAAATGACCTCAAGAATTGACCTTATACTTGGATTTGATGGACAATTTTTTTTTTTAATAATGGTCCAGCGGGGCACCGTGATCGATTAACCAACCACTACCTTTTTGCCTTTCTCCTAGAAAGGTATAGCAATTACTGGAAAAACCAAAGGTATAAAAGTGCTCCAAAGGGTCGAATCTTTTATATCAATCGACTTAGTTTGACGAGCTGAGCATTTTCTGTATGTGTGTGTATGTGTGTGTATGTGTGTGTATGTAACGCTCTCCCAATCTCACTCGATTTTCTCAGAGATGGCTGGACCGATCTTCATGGAATTAATTGCAAATGAAAGGTCTAGTTGCCCCATAAGACCCTATCGAATTTCATTGCAATCGGATTTTTAGTTCAGAGGTTATGTTCAAAAACGTGAAAATCACGAAACATCATTATCTCAGAAACTACTCAACCGATTTTAACAGAATTGGTTTTAAATGAACAAGCTACTTAAAAAACCCTTAACTTTTGAGTTTCATGAAGATTGAACGTGTGGTTCAGAAGTTGTTTAAAGAAGCGTGTTCAGGAGGGTGTTTAATCTCACTCATGTTTCTCAGAGATGGCTGAACCGATTTCCACAAAATCAGTGTCATCAAGGTCCAATTACCCCATAAGACCCTATTGATTTTTTTTGTAATCGGACTATTACTTTGCCTGTTATGTTTGAAAATGTGAAATCCAGCTATGAAAAGGAACATATTCCGAAGACTACTTAAACTCACTCACTTTTCTCAGAAATGGCTGGACCGATTTCCACGAAATTAGTGTCAAATGAAAGGTCTAGCTGCCTCATAACACCCTATTGAATTTCAATGTAATCGGTCTGTTACTTTGTCTGTAATGTATCAAAATATGAAAATCACGAAACTTCATTATCTCAGATAGTACACAACCGATTTGAACAATATTGGTATCATATGAACGGGCTAGTTAAAGGTTAATTGATGAATTTTATAGTGATTGAACACGTGGTTCAAAAATTGTGGAAAGAAACATGTTCCGATGACTTTTCAAATTCACTCGTTTGCCCAAAAATGGCTGGATTAATTCAACAATCTTAGTGTCAAATGAAAAATTTGGCTTTTCTATAAGTTCCCATTTTATTTGACTATAATCGTATTTTTATTCCAACCGTTATGTATTAAATTATAAAAACAACGAAAGTCTATTATCTCAAAGTTCACACGACTTATTTGAACATATCTAGTGTCATTTGAACGGGTTGTCTCTCAAACTCACAAGTAAGAAATTTTAAAGCAATTTGATATATGGTTCAAAAGTTATGAAAAGAAACGAAATTCAAAGACTATTTAAAACTGTAACTGCTTTGATCAAAACATATGGCCTCAACAAAATTTAAATTTGGTATTGTGCTATACGTACGTTCCCGGTATTGCTCGTGATTGAAGTGTACGAAATTTAAAGTCATTTCTTTTATTTCGCTATTTCTTCAGCACGAATATTTTACTCTTAATTAATATTTTTTTTAACTTTTTGCTTTTCTCCTAGAAAAGTATAGAAATCACTTGCAAAACCGAAGATATGAAAGTGCTCCAAAGGGCCGAATGGTATATAGCACTCGACTCAGTTCGACGAACTGAGCATTTTTTGTATGTTTGTGTGTATGTATGTGTGTGTGTGTCTGTGTGTGTGTGTCTGTGTGTGTGTGTGTGTGTGTGTGTGTGTGTGTGTGTGTGTGTGTGTGTGTGTGTGTGTGTGTGTGTGTGTTGGTGTGTGTGTTGGTGTGTGTGTGTTGGTGTGTGTGTGTGTTGGTGTGTGTGTTGGTATGTGTGTAGGTGTGTGTGGGTGTGTGGCTATCTTAAAAACCCTTGACTTTTGAATTTCATATAGATTGAACTTGTGGTTCAAAAGTTATGGAAAGAAATTGTGCAAATCACGAAACTTCATTATCTCAGGAAGTACACAACCGATTTGATCAATAGTATTATCAGATGAACGGGCTAGTTAAGAGTTAACTGATGAGTTATGATTTAACACGTGGTTTCGTTATGTTTAATAAAACAACGAAAGTCTATTATCTCAAAGATTACACGACTTATTTGAACATAACTAGTGTCATACGAACGAGTCATCTCTCAAACTTACAAATAACAAACTTCATAACAATTTGATATGTGGTTCAAAAGTTAGGGAAAGAAAAGTAATTCAAAGGCTATTTGAAACTATACCTGCTTTGATCAATATATGTGGCCTCAATATAATTTAAATGTGGTATCGTACCATTTGAATGTTCCCGGTATCGCTCGTGATTGAATTGTTCGAAAGTAAGAGTCATTTCTTTTATTTCTTGAGCATTTACATTACGTTTAGTTTCATATTTTATACTTCAATTACAACATCATTATTGTAGAACCCAAAAAGTGAATACACGTTTATTGGATTGAAGCGTTCATGTAAATCTATTTTTACAAATAATAAGTTTGAATGAGAAAGGCTGGGTCTGACCGCTAGGTGGATTAATTTAGGTTTTTTAGCACAGCCGACACTGAAATATACAGTCGATCTGACTTTGTAAACGATCTGTTGTTGTTATTGTTGTTATTTTTCTCACTATAGTGCACATGCAAAAAATTTACTCTTAGTAGTCACGTATAAAGACTCCAGCTTGCAGAAATTTTGTATTGATTGTATAACCGGTTACTGCAGCGAGAGGACGGTTGACTCTTATTGGAAACTGGTTCGATCCGCTGCCAGCAGAGCAACAGTAGTTCATTTTAGCACAACAAGGCTGAGCACGAGACTCGTTCGCTCGCAGCGTTCCACAGCAGACGGACCAATCGGTGGACTGCTCAGAATTGCTAAACATGTCCGAACATGTTAGTAATTTTGTACGGATCAATCGCAGTCGCGGCTGCTTTCAGCCATTTGGCCACTGCGAATAGCTACACGCAAAAGTTGGAGTGTGCGTAACCAGATCATTTATGAGCGATATTAGCGCGTTCACTGCTTAAATTTGGAACCAGTATAACGCATGTGCGTTGGGATGAACGCATTTGATGCTCTAGCATATTTTGAATGTATTACGCAGCTCTAAACCACTACACTTATAAAGCATCAACCAATGTTCAAAAGGCTGGCATCGTTAAAACAGCGCAACTAGCAACCAGTACTGATAAGCTGAGTACTTACAAAACAAAGCAATTATTGTTTGATCGATTCACTTTCATGAATCAGGTCATTTGAAAACATCATTCAATCATTAACAATAAACAAAAACATAAGATTTGTCCAACACATTTTGCATTTAACTATGGCTCTGGTTTTATTCTCATGCATATGGTTTCGCATTACTCGCACCAGCGTACTTCTAACTTCTTTGGCAACAAGGTTCGCTATTGGCTGTTTCGGTTGTTGACGATTTTTAGGGATACACGAGCCGTTAATACGCACTGGCTCGCGAAAGCAGAGAGCGATTTTTTGAGCGCCTCGAACCTGATCGTTCGCCCCAAACCGAAGTTTACCGAAACAATACGATTTTCGTGCATATGATACATATTCTGATTTTGATCTCTGTCAATGTATTCCTTGTACAACTTTTGTGTTATGTAGGGGTGGGCGAAACGGCTCTTTTGCAAGAGCGGCTCTGAACCGCTCACTCACCGTTCTGAACTGACTCATATGAACGGCTTATGATTCACAATGATTTACGAGCGTTGACAGTTCGTGTTGTCTCGGTAAACTTCGGGTTCGTGCAAACTATAGGTTATGGTGCGCTAAAAGAACCGTGGTTCTTTTTCGTGAGCCGTTCGTTTTTTCGCTCTTTTCCAAGAACCGATTCATATGAACGGCTCGTGAGCCGCTCGCCCATCTCTAATGTTATGCGTTTTATGCATTCGTTGTGCAAAGTCAGAGAGAATTCTGTGCGAAATTAAGAACACATTGGATGATTAAAGCTTGAACTTTTGCGTGTATGAGCTGATAGCTACTGTCCGAAAAATTGGAAAAACTGTTTGAAATTAAATAGCAAACAAAATATAACTATAATTACACACGCTACCGGTACACTCACAGCTATTAGTAGTGGCCGGAAAGGCCGAAAGTATACGAGACACGACAAATCCAGAAAAAACTACAAACATGTGCGGACATGTTCAGCAATGCTGTACAGTGCTGTGATCCGTCGGTTGGTCCGCGTGGCACGCTGCGATCGCATAAATCGATTGCTCAGCCTTACTGCGCTAAATCAGCTGCTGCTTTGCCGGTTCAACAAAGCTCTACATTTTTCAATAGTACAAAAATTAGCATCACAAAATCACAATTTTCCGCATTTCGGTAGATCTAATTCATGCTGTAAGAATGACTAAAATCCGTTGGAAACTAACTGAGTTTCAAGCAATCGAAAATGGATAATTTTCGTGACGCTTTTGATTTTTTCGAACTTATACCAGATCTTGACGTTTCATGCATTTTTAAGACATTTGGCAGCTAAAAAAAATTTTGATAACGACAACCTGTGCATTATTTTAATCGGACAAAAAGTTGAAACTTTGACCGCTTCGAGGCATGTGTTCCTGATGTCCGATCGAGCTAAAATTTGGCATAGGAACTCTATTCGAGAAGACGAAACTTTTGAGCCCTACAGCTAAGCGAAATTCGATGATTTTTTAGATTTTTTTTTCGAGTTAACACCAAATCTCGAAGTTTCATGCATTTCTAAGACATATGGCATCAAAAAAAATTGCGATGTATTACTACCTGTGCTTATTTCTCATCGATATTTTCCTAAAACTTTGACCGCTTTGAGGCACGTCTTCCCGATGTCCGATCGAGCTAAAACTTTGCATGGAGACTTTTTTCGAGAAGACAACACTTTTGGGCCCCTCGCTACACGATATTCGAGAGTCAATTTTTTCCATACATCTCATTGGCACTCTACTATATAAGTAAGACGTAATTCTACGTCAAAAAAATCTACTCGCGATTCGAAAAAAATATGTTTGCATAGACAAAAGACTACGAAAATCTGCACATGTATAAGAAGACTCAGACGAAAATTTGCAGAAACTCTGGAAAAACTACATATATTTTGAAATTGATTAAAATCTGTGTCTTGCAGACAAAACTGTATCCTACATGTGGTATCCTTGACTTAGAATGAGTCAGTAGCGTGTGTTAATGACCGATATGTCTTGCTTGATTGCATATGCGGGGTGTGCGGAGAACAAAAAGAGAACTTAAATTATCTTGTGTCAATGGTGAATGGCAATCTAAAAATGATGCTGAACAAAACAAATATGTCAGTATTGTAAGAAAACTCGAAGCATTTTTGAGTGGTCCAAATCAGCCGTACAATCGAATCAAAATTGTGCCTTGTCTGTGTTCTAAGCGTGGAAATAATCGTAAATATTCTTAAAAATTTGGAATTTTCTCACTAATAACTAGCGATCAGATCCTAACTAATGCATATAACACCGAGATTTTTATTGTGAATTCTTTCGGAACCAGCTGTAAATTTCCACTTAATTTATTTCTTTTTTCGACCAAGCCCCCGTAGGTAGAAGGTGCCTAAAACAAAATCCTCTTAGAATGTCAATTCCAGTGTTTTATCGCTCACTAGTGTTAACATCGCAGCTGCTACGAAAAATGAAAAATCGGAGCAAACAATTGTTTTCACATAGGAATCGCTTTCATTAAGTTTTGTAATACATTATTTTTTGCCTACATAATCGAGTGGGTTTGGTCGGGAATGGATAAGTACTTGAAATATTATTTGAAATATTATTATATTATATTATAAAAAAATTCAATATTCAACACTTAGGTCGAAATCCGAGCGCAAAACCTTCAAGCGCTTTTCAATTTCTTACCTTTATGCAATAATAATCATCAACCCTTTTTGTGTGGTCTTTCGTGGTCTCTCGCGTCTTTCATCATGATCACGTGGTTTGGGAACGACTCCCCGACGTCTGTCTATTACATGGTGTGCTCGTATGTGATTAGTTCCGACCTCGAATCTTTTCTTTCTTCTTCATTGCTAACCGGTGAAACAACAATGATAAACAACGTAATCACGAAGTAGTTTCACATTTTATCTATCTAACGATATATTGATTATTGTTATCCAATGTGAATTGAAACTGTTATTGCCGTTTGAAATTATTAAATTATTAAATTTGATATCACCTCTACGGTCATATTAAGATATCTCAATAATTTAGATTTGCTTCAGGTTTTAGGGCCTAGTTGAAACTTTCTTTGAATAAAATAAGGCATTGCTAAAAAAAACGTTTTATGATAGCTAATATAGATTTTCATTTTTACAAAAACCAGGGTAAAACATAGAAATACAACACTTTGAATAGTTACCGCACCTTCTGAAGAAATATAATGGAAAATGTAACCTTGAGTCTGATACTCAACATCATACAATCCAAAAGTAATTAATACAACAACGGTATTTAAAAAAAGTCATGCCGCTCTCTCTTCGATAAGTTCAATAATAGACCAGCAGACAGTAACTGTACAGTAGCGACAGTAGGTCATTCGAGGACATTCGGATTGGTATTTTCGACGGCAACAAACGAAAACAAAAAAAAAACATTTATCCGATTGATTGCCGTGAGCATAGTACTGTACAGTAGGCACGAGCCTCCGAATGCAGCAGCAATGGTTAGACCACAAGAGGAAAACAGAATGTTCATTAACTTCACTGTCATAGCCAAGGTGAAGTCCAAGTACAAATGTATCATTCAGAAACCAGTCAGTGCTGCATACAATTAGCGGTACAGAGAGGAGGAGGAGCGGGCAAGCGTTACGCACGGATGGGGCCGTACAGACATCGTTCAACTCCACTCAAGCATTCACGGGTGTTCGTACGGAATGGCGATGGTACTCATAACTGGCCGGTGGTGCACGGACGCCAGCGTGGACCTTTATGTACGACTAAGGTTGCCGATGAACACTAGATGACCGCGTCGTATCGCGCCGTGCTGTTCTTGCTGCGACCTTACCGACTTCACCGCGTGATTCATTAATTGTCTGTAAGTCGAACCTTACAAGCTGCCTAACGAGCCGAAGCAGCTTTCCTCGACCAATAAAAATAATCGAATGAGCAGAACATCTCGAATGGCTCTGTAGTGAATCATCGATTATCAGAAGTAAAACATGTTGTGCCTTTTTTAAAAACCCACATTACGGACTAATCGAATCGATATTGAATGAAACTTCCGTCCGGCATTTGCAACGAACACGCATCATTCGCACATCAAAAGGAATAGTTCCTATGCTCAGCCGTCAAAACCATAAACCACAATTCTCATTTGACGAGTTGAACCACAACGAACAGCCTTCGACAGCAAAAAGACACGTACAAGACCAACCACATCAGAGAGTAAACAAATTTTTAGAAGAGTCTATGCCACCGGAGCCGAACCTTCAAAGCCAACCGGACTGACCGCAGCCATAATAGTAGGATGGTTGTTACTTTCCTCTACTCCGAACCATTACATTGTCTATCCGTCAACAAGAAGTGTACCGTAAACTGGGGTGACTTTGATCACTTTTTTGATTGTATCAAACATTTTCAGAATATACTAAAAAAAATATTGTAAATATATTTTTAAAATAAGTACTGGCATGCATTGAGAAAAATTCAGTCACTACTTCAAAAGTTTAGCAGCAATTTTCAATCACTTGATCACTTCATTATTTTGATGAATTTGGAGTAACACTTTGCTACTTTCACTAAATTAAACAGCCTAAAACGACATTAACGAGTTTATAAATATGAAAAGTAATTTGGGGGCCATTCACATTCTACGTGAACAGTTTATGTTGGCGAATGTCCACGATTCATACAAAATTTTTAGAATATATATGAATGATTATCCACTGAGAGGGAAGTTGGTCTAAAATCATCAAAAACTAGTCCACGTGGAATATGACGTATGCAATTGTCCAAATTTGCATGTTACTTTACGTCTTGGGTTTTTGTTAAGAAGAAATATGTAGAACGCTGTGGAGATTATTAGGACTCAAGATTGCCTTCGAGGAAAAACTTGCAAAAATAACAATGAAACGCATTGTTATAATATTTGTTCATCTTAAGAACTAATCTGGGAACAAAATAAAAAAACTTTAAGTATTGCATCTTGTTGTTTTGCATATGCTTGAACCGATTGTTTGTATGCAGCAAAAATCGCCAAAAATACACTTTATTTTCAATTAATATTTTAGCATGAAAAACACTATTCAAATAGCAGGAAATGCATGAATAGTAGCAATGCAGACATATATCCACACAATCAGTGAAGAGTGCGACAAATCCCAAGCACTACGAGCGCTTTTTTACCACATTTTCAAACAAGAGGTACAGTGATCAAAGTCACCCCGGTGATCAAAGTCACCCCAGTTTACGGTACTTAACTTAGCAGCAATTTTTACCTCGGTCCATCGACGCAGAATATTTCAAGTTCATCACCACTATCTTTACCCGCGTGAACCGGCAACGGCGCTGGCATACGTGGAGGCTGTGGTACAGTGTCAGCACCGCGTCGCGGAAAGTGTACAATTTGAACTCACGCAAGGCCCCCTGCGTTGTTATTACCATGATTACTTTTATTATTTCCCATCTTGTCAAAGCTTTGTTAAAAGCCGCACTCCACCACCATTACCACTGTCGAGCTTTTCCACTCGAAAAGCATGCGGGTCTGCTAGCGCTGGTATGCACCGAGTATGAACCGATCCGATGCGATATGATACGTAGGTACCTAGTACGTACCTAACCGATCGATCGCCAGTGTGCATTCCGTCCAGCGAACGCACGCACCGGATGGACGAGTTGCGGGATTGCGCAATCCTGCACCGAAGGTCGCCTAGTGGAAAAAGAAGAGTAAAACGGCTGCCAACGGTGAGGCCTGGTTTCTTTTTTTTCTGTTCCGGTGCTTGTCTCTGCTCGGGCTATTGGTTCGGTCGCCCTGCCTTAAGCTGTGTGTGTGGGTGGGTGGAAGCACCTTGACTGAATTCAATCGTACAAAGTGGATCAAGCGAAGGTGCGTGAACGAAAGTGGAAAAGTTCTGACTGCATTCCTGGGCGGAGGTGGGTGGTACTCGACTTAGTTGGGCGGTTTTCTATAATTGGTTCAGGGATTCGGATGCGCGAAGTGAAAAGGTCGAATCAGAATATTCTGAAAATAGTTGAAATTGTATTCGAATATTTTTGTTAAGCTTGGTAAGCTGAATAAATTTTTGGTATGCTGCATACAGTTTATTCAAAGCAACTCTTGGTTGTATAAGAAAACTGTGTGTGAAATCAAAATTAATGGACTATCAAATTCGACTAGTAGCAGCGTTACCTTTTTATGATTTGTATCGATTACACTGCAGTGAAGTGAAATCTGTAATATTGAGTTGGCTATCGAGACTCAATTACCTACTTGCACTCTTCTCATCATATTCCCAAGAAATCACTCTAAAAGAGAATTCTGAAGTGGGGCTTGAAACTGAAAATCGGTTTTTGATTGGTGTAAAGTTGAACACGCTCAAATATTAGTACACGCTTTGTAGCTAAAGTGACACCTAGAGACTGGAAAATTATTTCCTAGAATTTGATACGATTTACAAATTTTTATTTGAAGTAGATAAGTCGACTTTTGTCGGTATTCTGCATGCAAAGTTAAACACCGTTGTTTCTAAGAATGACAATTTTTTGGGAATATCTGAAGCTGGTAATCTTGCTATTAGCAGCTATATATAGTCATTCATGCAAAAGTTTCTACACATCGGCTTTGATGGATCATTTACTTTCAGCCACCTAAAGTCGTGTATGTTCTACGACATGTTCTTTGCATATTTTGAAACGTTAGGGGATGTTGTTGAAGCTGAGCCATTAATAAAATGAAAAGATTTGATCAAAGAAATCGGTCAAAGCAGATAGGATTTAGTGGAATCCATCCAAATGAAAGTGAACGTATGTTTTTAGGTAAACTCCGGTATCAAAAGTAAAAAGAGATCCACAAGGAAGCTAACCCTTGTTAAGAGAAAGGTTTCAACAAGATGCTTGCTCAAGGGTTGATTTATCTAAGAGATTGTACATTCTTGCTTCTAGTGGTAACATGTGAAATTCGACATTCGAGGCGAACTTAGGAGAAGTATACTGATAAAAAGAAATGAATAAATATCAGTATAAAATATATAACTGCCGAAAAAGAAAAGTAGGATTATACACCATAATTAGTATGTTCTTTATCCAAAAGTATCCGAATGGGGATTATTAAATTTACTTACATATAGTGTTTATACAAATAGTTTATTGTAGAACTTAAATAATCTGTATTTTGAGAAAATCAGTATTGTATGATAAAGATTTTTTCTTATTTATTGATGATTTATGTTGACGCAGAGTTTGAAACAGATGTAGTGAGGATTTGGAGAGCAGCAAAGCGGGACAGATTTCACTTCAATAGTACACTTCCACGGAGAACCATTTTCTGTTATTTCCATTTTTCAATTACAATTTTGGGATCGAACATTTTAGTTCAAAATACATTACAAATACCTTATTCAATACTGCTTTTCCTTTCATTAGTATGCCGTAGCGTTAGTCGATTCTGCACGCTGATGTTTCCTTATCCACTATAGCAACGGTTAATTGCCTGTACACCTTGCGCTTTCAAATAACATAAAACTTGATTAAAAGTGACTTTACTACTCTGACCAATATCATGTTTGAAACCGCAGCCGGTGTAATAAACAGTCCCTGAGCGCTGTGCAGAAAAATCATACCTGCACTGAACTACACTCTCATTCTCTTCTCGCTCAACCAGACAAGGTCAAAACACATATCGGTCAAAGATGAAAAGGTCGCGAAATGTACTACTCGATCCTCCAAATTCATGTTCAAGTACACGCTAGCTGCTCTAACTTTCCATACAATTTGTTTTTTTTTTGCTTTTTTGCACGCTGGTTCGTACTGACACCAACCTTGCCACTGACTCAAATCACTCGGCTTGGTTAAAGCGCAGCGAAAAGCAGCGTGTAACAAATCGCGATCAAGCAAAGAGCCGCTCGTGGTTACATGCGGCCTCGAGTGAGCCACCAGATGTTTTAAGGGCCAATTTTGATTTAGTGAATAGTGTTTGAAAAGAGAGGAAAAAAAGTAACGAAGTGAAATGTAATAAACTGGTTTCTCAGTCGAACGACCGCCAGACCGGTGGCACGACCTTGGCCGAATTGTTGGGACCGGGTTTGATATCTAATTAAAAAATTTTTTTTCTCGTGTGATATGTAACCACGATCGTGAAAGATTACACCGCTTTAGGATACATCAAGAGGGTTTTCTAGTTTGCCGTTGCTTTTACGATTTGGCTTGTTGCATACTGTGAGTTTTTTGCTTTGGAAAGTCTTATTACATAAGGTTATGAACAGAGCTCATGTAGTGGCTAAATATGATTCGTTGGTGCCTAATTGATCGTCATTTGATTCTTAGTTGAGTTGTTGAGAAATGTGTTAAATGAACAAAAAGGCAATGTAAGATAATCTCGAATTCGTTCTAAAATAATAAATGCAATCTGCTCAATGTTGAAATATTTCCTAAAAAATTCTAAAAAACAGCAAAAAAGTTATGAGGACCCAGAAAACCATTTAAAAAAGAAGTTCGGACATAGGTTTTGACTCAATCAATACTTTGTCTTCAATTGTTAGAACTAAAATCAATTTCGATTGAAAATCGGCGAGAAACGAATGCATTCTAAAAATGTTCAAAATTTTGTTGAGGTCAGATCCGGGTTGGAAAATAGCTCTAAATCACGAAACATGCTATACGAGACAATGGTTTGGAAGGAAAGTATAAATACAGTTTTGGGCCGTCGAGAAATAGTCTCTAATGTTAGGAAAGACCAGTAAACTGATGTGGAATTCAGCCGGGAATTGAAAATAATCATCAATTTGGTCTAACCCTGTAGTGCCCAAATTAATTTTTAGACGGACTTCTAAAAAATCACTATGAAGCTTTATAAACATTTTTCAAGTTCTTTTTGAAGCTTTTTAGAGGTTCAACTGAAGACCGTCTAAAGGCGGCACTGGGCACTAGAGGGTTAAGTTATACTTGCCTTACAAGTTCTGAAAGAAGAATACTGAAAAAATTTCAATCTAATTTCTTTTAATCCTTTACCGTTATGTTTTCGACAATTTAAGTAAGTGTTTGGCAGGGAATCCGGAAACACACCAAAATGAAGAACTTCCCAGGCAATTTGACATGCGGACTCTAAAAGGATTCCTGGAGTAATTTCATGAATTGAGGTTTATGTCCAATTATGATGGTGGCCAAAAAGAACCCCACGGTCATATCTTAATTTAAATATAAAATACCATTACACATGCCTTTTTTAATCATGGACAAGTATTTTAATGTTGGCAGCGGGGGCCTAGTGTGGTTGGTAACGTCTCCGCCAACCACGCTCGACGCCTGGGTTCGAATCCCACCGCCGACATAGGTGTCGATGGTTGTGAGATGGCGTGATCCACTCACAACCAACCCAACTGGTCTAGATTCAATCCTAGCCGACACCGGGAGATTTTCTGAGGCGAAAAATCTCTGAGATCACGCCTTCCATCGCATGAGGAAGTAAAGCCGTTGGCGCCGGTCCGTTAATAAACGGGTCGTGAGTTAGGGTCCTGGGTGTGGAGTCGCCTCCCTGGGCGTCGGTGATTGGCCACAACTGTGGCGGAACTAGACCGACGGAAAATAAGCGAGAATAAAAAAAAAAAAGTATTTTAATGTAGAAAAAAAAACATATAACCGTTTCAGATTATGAGTTGGAGGCATTCTGAGGCTAAAAAGTCATAGCTTTGCATGTTTTGCGTACTTTTTAGAAAAATATTTCGGATTTCAGCAAGCAGATACCTTCTGTTTCTCCTCAAAAAAAAAAAAAAAAAAAAAAAACACATGTTAGCGTTTTAAATTTTTGAGTTACAGACGAATGAACAGCAATGGTCATGTCTGTTTGTAAATGATGTAATAATTTTTAGTATTAAAAAAACTTAAATTTTTCAATTCGACATCTACGAAGTTTTTTATGTGAAAAACCTATATGGCACTACTGTATTTATTTAGAACACTTCAAAAACGGAGGAAATAATATCAATAAAGTTAATTACGGAATGCCGTTTTATACAATAGACAGAAAACTTAGGCGTCGTACACAAATTACGTAACGTTAAAAATCTCGATTTAAGACACCCTCCCCCCTATGTAACGATAGGTAACACTCGACATGACTCCCCCCTAAAATTACATAACGCTGATCAGCCTGACCCCCTCCGAGATTTTCAATTTCGAACAAATATCACAGTTACGTAACTGTCTCTACTACCCCCCCCCCCTCCCCCCTACCTATCAATAAGTAACGCAGACTCAACCCCCCTCCCCCCTTCATGCGTTACGTAATTTGTGTACGACGCCTAAGAGAAGATTGTTTATTCCCACTAGTAAAGAGCGTTCTGTGAGTTTAAGCTGGTTGAGTTGAGGTTAACCTCGTGTTTTTAGAGGAAGAAAGTCTGAAAAAGTAGAGACAGTGAGAGTGTGTGTGAGAGAGAGAAAGAGATAGAGAGAGAGAGAAAAGAAAGGAATAGAGAGATAAATAGAGAGAGAGGGTGAAAGTGATAGAAATAGAGAGAGAGGGTGAAAGAGATAGAGATAGAGAGAGAGAAAGAGAAAGAGAGAGAAATAGAGAGAGAAAGTTAAAAAGAGAGTGAAAGAGAGAGAGAGAGTGAAAGAGAGCGAGAGAGTGGAAGAGAGTGAGAGTGAAAAGGAAGAGAGAGGAGGGAGAAAGAGAAAAAGAGAATGAAACAGAGAGAGAGAGAGAGAGAGAGAAAAGGTTTTGTTTAAGTTCATCGACACGATTGGGTGGGCTCGGGTCGTAAGGGTTAGAGACGAGAAATATCGCAAAATTATTCTTAATTCTGCTGGCCAACACTAGAAGAAACAATATGAAAATGATAGCAGTTTTAGCTTTAAAATGCTAAGTTCTAATACCTGTAGGTCAGGAAAAGACAAGAAAGATTCAAATTGCACCCGAATATGTCTTAAAACGCTTCCAAATAGGGGTCGGACTCGATTATCTTAAGTTAATTTGTTTTGCTGGTTGTTTTTTATATTTATTTAGAAATTTTACTTTACTGTCACTTTGGGCATGTATCAACACATGTCCGACTTAAGTAAAATCAATCAGTTTTTAATGTTTTTTATGCTTCTCACGAAATTACGATTGAAAATTAATATAATTTTCTGTGACTTTCGAAATTTTCGATGATATTCAAGTCCAACCTGTATCACAAAACACCAATTGTTTATTGAGCACTTTCAAACTGAAATAAATAAGAACGTCTTCAGGTTAGAAATGCGGATAACGAAAAACATTCAAAACTAGAATAGTAGGAATGCATCCAATAACTAGTTTATAGTAGAAAGAATATGATTCCTATATTTACCCTGAGTTTATTAAATAAATTTTCTGAAGCCCAGATATGCGGAAAAAAGGGACTCAAATCCAAAATCTGCTAAAAATGGAATGCCACTTAATTCACAAAATGTGCATTGATAAACTATGCCTATTGTTTGTCAAGAAGTAAGCATAAAATTTTGATTCCCAATTGACAATTCACGCTCCATAATACTAAGCAAAATTATTCTGACTTTCTCGAAAATCTTCGAAAAATGTAACTACAATGCAGACAAGAAAAAATAGTCCAAATTTTAACCCTACACAGTGTGAAAACTTTATGTTGAATCGCATATAAAGTACATATTGTCTCCATCGCTTATAATAGAAAATTCCAGAATATTCCACGCAAATTTAAATAACACTGCACATAATTTTCAAAACAAATCGTGATTTACGTCAGCAGCAACTAAAATTTAAATGAGAAAATATTCTAGGCGACGTGTCATATTCAGAATCTTTACTGTCTATGTTGAATTTTCTACAGGGTAAAAATGTTGTTACGAGAAAACGTTTTGAGTTTCGTCTTAAAAATTGTCCAAAAGTGCTTCCATCAAATAAAAACTTTGTAGTTATAAAGACATTTGAAACTGTTTAATTTCATTGTTTAAAATAGCATTAGCATTTAGCATAACATTGAATGTTTTTGGTAGCACAGACAAAGACTTATGTTTTATATATTTTAGGCCCGTTATTCTGAAAAGAATTCAAAATGTTCTTTTCTTTTTCCAGATGTTTAGAAAGAATGGTTGAAAAATTTTAAAAAAATATTATTTAGATTATAAAGGGTGATATTTTCGCTATTTGGTTTTTCGTGTATTCAAATTTGACAGTTCACGCGGGAATTCTGACAGCTGTCAAAGTCTACTGTACTCAGTTTGGTTTGCCATTTCATCATGAACAGATTTACGCCTGAACAACGCTTACAAATAATCGAATTTTATTACCAAAATTCGTCCTCTGTGAAAAATGTTTTTCGCGCATTACGACGAAGCTCATTTCAGGTTAAATGGGTATGTTAATAAGGAAAATTGCCGCATTTGGATCGAAGAGCAACCAGAGGTAATACAAGAATAGCCAATGCACCCAGAAAAATGCACGGTTTGGTGCGTTTTACACGCTGGAGGCATCATTGGTCCGTACTTCTTCAAAGATGATCAAAATCGCAACGTCATGGTCAATGGCGCTCACTATCGCGCGATGATATCTGATTTTTTTTGCCGAAAATGGAAGAGCTGGGTCTTGTTGACATGTGGTTTCAGCAAGACGGAGCAACGTGCCACACATCGCGCGAAGCAATGGACATATAGCGGAATGAGTTCGGTGAGCAATTCATCTCACGAAATGGACCGGTGAATTGGCCGCCTAGATCATGCGATTTAACACCGCTAAATTATTTTTTGTGGGGCTACGTTAAGTCTCTCGTCTATGCGGATAAGCCAACAACAATTCCAGCCTTGGAAGACAACATTACACGCTTTATTCGCTAGATACCAACCGAAATGCTCGAAAAAGTGATCCAAAATTGGACTTTTCGTATGGACCATTTAAAACGTAGCCGTGTCCAACATTTGAATGAAACTATCTTCAAAAAGTAAATGGCATAAACCAATTTATGGGCTCAAATAAAGATTTCATACAGTTTCGTAATTTTCATGCGTTTCTTTTAAAAGAAAAACCAAATTCTTAAAAAATCACCCTTTATTAGGGTAAGGGACCCATAATTCGCCCACCCACTAATCAACAAATTGTTTACGGGGTTTGTTATTGAATTATGCCAAATAATAATTTATTTTCAATCTCAGCTGTTTCTTTTCTATGTTTAAACACGGTTCTGAGAGTTGACACTATATTGCGAACAATAAAAAAAATAGGTGGGCGAATTTTGGGTACTCGGATAAAGTGGGCGAATTATGGGCTCGTTACCCTATACCATTCTGAGCTCTTTTGGGGTCATTTCTTTCACAGCCATTTCTAACATTTAGAAGTGTTGTTTCGCCGTTTGAGCTTAATTGACAATCTTTTTTTTTGCCATTTAGCCTGATACAAGGGTCCATAGAAATTTTTTAGAATTTATATGAGCAGTTTTCCGCGGGTGGGGGGTGGCGGTGGGTTTAAATTGGTTTAAAATCAGTCCACGTGGTATGTGGATGGCTCCTAATCTCTTCATGCGTTGTTTGCCATTCTAAACCTAATTTTAAATATTTCTGTTTCTTTTTTCTTTCTTTCCCTGGTTCCTAGAAAGGTCTTTTAAATTTCTCTTTTGGCCATATAGTTTTTAAATCATTTTGCTTTTGAAACGTTTTTTCTCTATTCTGTGCTTACTTTGCGATTCGTTTATTTTCACTTCAGGTCTTCAGAAGTGTTTTATTTTTCACAACGTTCGGCTATTTATTGAATATTTTATTATCATTTTTGGTCTTTCGTCCCTTTAAAAGTGTTTGTTCGTCATTCTATATTCGAATTGGGATATTTTTACCCGTTTCTGGCCTTTAGAAACTATTCGTCACATTGTGTTGATTTGGAATTTTTTTGTTGGGTCTTTTCCTTCTATAGCCGTTTCTGGCCATGAAGCGTTTTGAACTTATTTTGTGATACTTTTTTTCTTCAGACATTTTTTCGTCATTTTGAGTCTAATTTGCGTTAATTTCCTTTTTCTTCATTTCTAATTTTTGGGATCATTTTTTCGCCATTCTGAACCTAATTTTCAACTATTTATTTTTTCTGGCCATATTTAGTCTCCAGGAACCTTTGTTAGATATTTTGAATTTAATTTGGTATATTTTACTAACCATTTTTATCTTCAATTTTTCTTCCTATTGTGGGCTTAATGTGTCTTTTTGTGAAGATTTTTTTTTATTTCTGGGAGCGTTTTTTGCTATTTTGAGCATAATAAGTTGGGTTATTTTTTTTTATTTTGCTTCTTTGGAGCGTTCTTTTACTATTCTGATCACTTTTGTTTGATAGTTACTGTCTTTTGAAAAGGTTTTTTCGCCAATCTGTACTTGATTGGCGAATATTTTTGTTTTTGGTGATTTTTGTCCTTTAGTAGCACTTTTTTCCTGATCTTTGGAAGTGGTTTATCATCATTCTGAGCTCAATTGAGAATTATAGCGGTAAACATAGGCAGGCTTGTCGTTTCTGTCAGAGAATCACTAGCGTGTAGAAGAATATTTTTCAATGCGGACACAACTGCTCTCATACTGGTGTGCACATCGACGCAGTTGCTTGAAGTGAGCAGCGAATCGTGTGTATTTGAGAAACTTGCAAAAATCACCGAGATTTTGATATATCTTTCCAGAGAGATAATATACAGAGGTGAGTTTTCTCACCTCAAGTTTCTTGAGCACATATAAAATGAGGGAAGCATCTGAGTAGAAAAGTAGATTGCGTTTTTTGTCGAGTTTGCTTTGCACCTCCAAACTGAAAAAAAAATCCAGGTACCACTTCGCATAACATTCTTCTAAACGAAAACTCAAGTCGTATCTCTTGCATAATCTCAACAGTGCGCAGTACTTCTATGTGTTCTCATAAAAGTGACTCATCACTATTGTTTCACTCGGCTGTGGTATAAGTAGCAAGTGAGTTATTTTTTTTGCGGGTGAAACCCATGTTTTTAGCATTAATTGAATGATAATTACCCAATTTTATTGATAAGCAAAAAAATCAGTAACAATTATGAGGTTTGCAAAAATCAACTTTATTACTTTTTCACTAAATTCCATAATATTCTGAATAATATGAAAATATACGTACAGTTCATGATGTCACGAGTAAGCTTGACCAAATACACGAAGGATTTGGCAGGCAGCAGCAAAATGCACACTGCTGAATGTTTCGGCTGCCAGCATATCGGGCTATTTTTGCGATGTCTTTTTATTGTTATTTCCCAGTCCCTGAAAAAGTGTTAGGTTTCTGTCCAGTAGTTTTTCTTCCGACCATATTTTTATATGACAAACATGTCACAGAAAATCTGATTGTTTTTGGGTGATAATCGTTAATTTCAGACTAAAATTAAAAAAAAAATATTTGTAATTTATTATTCATTAATCTGGCAACTTTGTATTCATGAAAATTTGGACAATAGCTTTATAGCGTAACGAAGTTGGTGTGTGCAAAAAATGTTTCTCTCATGATTTTCTCCGCAAAATATTTTGTTTTGCATCGCTTTTCGCCGGAAATATTTTAACTTTTGCGATGCGAAACGTTGGAATGAATGGAAAAACAGGTGCTTTTTGTTGTGGGAATTTTTGATCGGCATTTTGAAGATGCCAAAAAAGTACATAAAAGCTGTTGACCTACACATAGACCATCACTGTTAACTCTAAATACTGACGGTGCCTTATCCCTTAATACGTCATATCTGATCTGTAGAAGCGGTTTTTCTCGCCATTTTGAACTCAATGTGTGATTTTTTTTCCTCATCCATTTCTGTCCTTTAGAAGCCTTATTGTCTTTCCATCGTAGTAAAATCTAAGCTGGCTATCTAAAATTATGCTAAGGTCTCTAACTAGAGAGCATGCCTAGAAACGTTACATTGAATGCTGATTGGTTGTTGCTTTCTACCAAAGGTAATGACGTTGCATTTGTCTACGTGCAGGGTATGGAGATTCCGGTAGCTTCAATCACCGAACGCATCCTCAAGTAACAAAATTGGTTATATCAAAGTTCGTACAATACATACATTATGACGGTTGGCATAAGATGGCTGAGGCTATCAAATAAAACCCAAACATAAACAAAGCCTTCAATGTAAGTTAACATACAACTAAAATAAAACAATCCTAAGTCTTTTAAGCATTTTGATTGTTACTTGGGTCAAGTAAGTTTAGAGATCCACGGAAGTCACAAAGACAGTTTATAGTCATGATAGTTTTTAAATCGTTCGCAAAATAGAGCCGTGTACTTAACAGAAATATAGCACCGAGAACATAAGCGGGCCACGATTGCTTCTTTACGTCACTTCAGAAGTAGAAGGCTCTGAATGTGATGGCCCAACACGAACACATACATCTGCCAGTATGGTATGATCGAATCCATCTGACAAGAACGACAGAGAGTTCCAGTTTATCCAGCTTTTGTACATGGATGGAATGATTCATAAGATTAAATGCTGTCTTAAAACTCTAAAGGAAAAACTTTCAACCGTGTTTATCTGCGTCAAACCATGGAGACAAAATGCATCGTGCAGAGCACTCCCAGCTGCGGTCAAACGTAATTTGCTAATATCAACGACAATTACACTCTCTTCCAATGGTATCCAATGCAGTTCTCGACAGTTGTAGTCCCTAAATCAGGCCGGTCCAACCTTTATGAGGCGAGGGCCAAATTTCACAATTTACAACAGCTGTCGAGCCAAAATTTTGAAAACTTTCAAGTTTCAGCTAATTTTTAGATTATGTGCAAATATATGTTAAAATACCGTGCTGGTTAACTTTGATTTTGATATAAAAGCAGTCCGTTTTAGATTAATAAGCCGAGGGTGATACCAGAGTTCGAAATCGTTTATAGTCTGTCCACGTGGTATGTGGATGGCCTCTTTTCAAAACAAACGTTATCAGAAATCGATTCGATCAAGACCCGTTGAGGCGAATTCTTCTTATGTAGCATTGAGTTTGGTTGCTTTATTGGCGTAAATTACATTGTGTTAGATAAAAGAGTCCGTTTCCTGTTCGATGTGCTTTTAATATTTTTAAAAATATGGTAATAGGTCACCTTTTCTTCCTATTCGAATTCGAAACATCTTAAACTATCTTATGATGACGTCGAGTGTAGAACGAGAATCGCATAACCCTAAGCCAAACGTTTACACACAAATAATTATTTCGAATTTAATTTTAATTTTGAGTTCATGTCGAAATAGTACTTGAGTCTGTCGAGTTTTTTAATTGGAATTGTTGGCTAAAACCTAAGAGTCGATCAACGCTGCGACGTACACATGTAAGCAAATATCCAATACATCTATCAAAATCAACAACGCAAGTAGATTGCTTCAAGAACGTTTCTGTTTCAACCAGGCGTACCCATCATGATTGAACATTACCCAATCGTTAAAAAAAACCTATTCATGATTCCAACTGTAAAGTTTCGCTAGTACATAAAACTGTTTTACTAGCTTCGGCAAAGAGAGTTTCTGTTCAACACACCCATACATTGATATCGTGCGATCTCTCAGCACGACGCATTATTCTTGTGTTGGATTTTCACACCCTACCCCGCCATCGTCGTCATAAAGGTACACAAAAAAAAAACGAAACAATTACTTTGCACAGGAGGGATTCTACTTGTGCGGCAACAGGATCACGCCTACATCGATGTGTGTTGCCTTCAGAACGCCGGCCGGTCCTGCATTGATGTGCGTCGAGGCGGTCGATTTAAATCGCGTGCTGCCTTCCAGAAGTGGCTTTGCCACTGCGCTGTTGTTGTTTACACGTGTATGAATTTTTTTGTTCTGAGCCCCGCGCGCCGTCGTTCTTCATGGCTTCAGAAGCTTTTCGATGCGTTGACGAATTAAACTAATGCATGTATCACGGCGCCGATGGCTTCGTACCGCGGTCCGCTGGCAGGTGTCGGTCTACCGGTAGTGGAAATTCTGCATATAGGTTCTTGGATATTGGTCAATTAGCGTTAGTTCGGGGCTCGACATCGAACGGGGAAGTTTAGTGCTGGTTTTTCGCGCTCGCGTTGTTTTCAGTGCTGACGGTGGCAGAATCGGAAGTTTTTGCAGTGAAATCATAATGGTGAATTGTTTTTGCTCGATCGGGAAATTGTTACACGCGGTCGACCTGTGATCGAATTTCGCCGTTTATCGAATTTGTGCCGAGCTCGGCGGAGTGAGTGACAAACAGTAGCTCGAGCAGAGTGTCAACACAAACAACAACCGCCGCAGGAGGGGTCAGAAAAAAATAATTAAATATGGAGCATGATTTTCCTACGAGTATCAGCGATTTTGCGTTGGAACAGAAGCCGGCAGTGATTTTGACCGTCGAAGATGGATACCAGGCAAAGAGCTTCGGATCGCTGCTCGCCCGGTACTTTCGGGCCCTGGAGGGATTAACGGCTGGTAAATTGGAATGGGTGGGCTCATGACGGTTCTGTGCGTGTGTGTGGGTCTGTCGAAAAACCAATGCTGATAAAACAGAAGTTGTGCTTTGGTGAAAACTTGTGCTCCAACTGTGACAATTGTTGACCTCGATTCGGTCTGTGTTTGATGTATCTATTTTGCAAAACAGAAAATAAACACGGTTAAGTGACACATTGACACCGAATGGAATTTTGGAGTAATAGTCACACATCCAAGAAGACATTTAAGTTCTTATTATATGTCCATAACTAAATACTTATAATTGCTTATGTTGCAAAATCAGTGACGAATAGTCTAGATTCGTGATACTAACAATTTCGTGTTTACAGAATTGTAAAGTGCAGTTGTGGATTTGTGGAACGGAAACGGAAAATGAAATCTAAAGTGCTTGTTAATCAGACATTATCAGTATATAAGTATAATTGAACTGACATTCAATATATGATATGATAAAAAAATCCGAGTACAAGAGATTTATTATGAAATCTGGGTCATCGAAAAAAGAGCTTTCGAATTTTTGGCTGAAAAATCAAATGGTGCTTTGTTGTTTGAAAACTTTTTTGTTGCTTTGAACCTACTAAACAGTTGTAAGAGGATATGATTCAAATATGCGGGATCGAAAATATGCCGTGGATTGAAGTAAATAATTACTCTCCTGAGTGATTTGCGTTCGAATTCAACATGCTAACTTCATAACGAAAAACTATACTTTTTTATCAAAAACTTGTCGAATTGATTTGAAGCATTTATACGATTAGTTTTAAGTGATTTGAAACCGAAAAGTTTAGAGTTTTCTATTTTTTATCTTTTAATTGTGAATAGTAACCTAGTTACCTGAATATTGCGAGAAGCCTTATTAAAAAAAACAAGATTTGTTCCACTACTGTGTGTTTGAACTGTGGAAAATGCCCATGATTTAAGCAAGGATGGTACACAAGAGTGACCCCAATTCAGAAGTTAGTTGAACAATTCAAGTGATATATTTGTGTATTATGTATTCCTAAGGAGCTACAAAACCGAGAATGTTGATTGCAGTGATTTTAGTTTTGAACATTGTTTACGTTTTTAATTGATTAGTTTATTCCATAACCCAAAAAATCCAAAGTTTTTTACTAATTGTATAGCGCTTAAGCATTTGAGAGTGCACCTTTTTTGTGAATTTCCATAAAAGCACTTCTGTTTTTCAATATATATCTCACGAACTAAAGCAGGTGAAAGCGTCTTGGGATATTGATTTTATTGAATTCGAAATTTGCAATTAAATGGCATTTGTTATAATTGATTCTTTCAACACCTAACTCTAAACATTTCCCCACAGATTTTGTGATTTCTATAGCCTAGTTAATCACTTATGACCTGAACTACTAACATGCAGTCTCAGAAAATAGCATGCTTCAGGACTGTAGAAAATTGTAATTGTTATTCTCCGCAGATATCTGAGAAGATCTCCGTTTTTCAAATTTATGAGGGACCCTTTTTAATATTTAGGTATTTGCATGTGAGTGCTAAACATAAAAATGTTTCCTGGTGTTAAGCCACTACAAACAAAACAATTATTCATCAGCATTGTGAAACGATCTTCAAAAACTTTTGAGAGTGCTTATTTGTAGTATTAAGGTTTTTTGCTGTCGCAAACGCCTCAACATTTTATAAAATTTTGTTCAAGTAGGACTTGTGGCATACAAATAAAAAGTTATACAGGACTGAAAATCGAAGCATAGCGTTTTTATCGCTAGGAATATACAAATTATTTTGTTTGTTATTTTCGTCATTATTGATGAACAAGTGAAATAGTTTCCTCGTCATTTCTGTGCAGGTTTTCTTTTCCATAGAATATTTTTGTTGAATGGTCTCCATATTTTTTTCTCAATTGCAGCGATTATTTCACAGCAAATCAGTACACTAATCTAGATTCTACAAAGCACGGTGTATAAGCTGTTAAGTTTTGTTACATTTTTTACTATTTATTTTCTACAGTTGATGACCGGTAAATTTTTCAATTCTTAGCGCCCTGTTTTTGTATTTTAATATTTTTAAACTTTTGATTCCCTTGAAATCAGTTTATTTGGAAGCATCTAATTGTTTTATTAATTTTAAAACATTTACCGTTTCATTATGTTTAGTATACAACGCTAAAAGTTGTTATAAATTGATATTTTCCATAAATTTATTTGTTTTATTTTTTATGTTTACCGTCACTCATATGATTTTTCAATGGTTTATATTTTCATGGTATAATTTGGTAAAGTTTTTGGGCTCGTTTATTTTTTTAATGTTGCACTTTAGTTTTGTTTTTGTTATACGGTCTTTGTTTTTGATCACATTAAAAAATCATATAAAAACAATAACTGTCTCTTTGTCAAGCGGCCGCGAAATATGGAATCAACTTCCTTAGCTATCATCAGAACCCAATCCAGCAGACAACCAAGCTATTAGCCTAAAACTTGAGAAAAGTCTGTTTCATGCGGTCTCGATCAACTAGGTTAGTTGAGAGAATTCGTTATCGATATTGTTTTCGGCACATTTAGCATGTTGTAGGATAAGTACAACGATACACCGTGCCCCAGTGCTGAGTCGAGAAAATTTCCAGCACGAAAAGATCCTCTCGACCTGATCGGGAATCGAACCCGATATCACAACCGTGTGGGAGAGCTAGCCGACCGACATCGCTAACCACAGAACCACGGGGACCACACGCATTTCCGCTATTTAAATATTTTTCAACGTTTTTTTTGCATCCCATATCAATGAAGTTGATGCGATTGTTCTTTTTTCTCCAAAATAAATTTCGAATCTCTCATTGGAACAAGAAAAACGCAGTCGACTGATGAGTTTTTCTACTCGCCCCATTGCATGAAAACGGAATTTTAAATGGGCTTCAGTCACTCCGAAGGAAATAGAATCTTTTTTCCCGATTTATTCGAAAATCACCTGCTTCATAAATACATACAATACAAGAGCTCTTAAGCATGATCAGTTAAAAAGTCGATCCGGAAGATTTTATTCTCAGCAGTTGGAACCGTCCCACACTGGGAAAAAGTGGACCCAAATTCCCACTAATTAGAAGCCGCTGGGCTGGCAACCTGAAATATAGCATTTCTTATGTAAAATTGATGAATAAATCGATTGGTGAAATATAAATATAGCACTTCTTATGTAAAATTGGTCAACAAATCGATTGGCGATGGTTTCATTTTGGGCAGGGCCCGAGAAGTGGTCTATTTTGCTTATTTTCACCCTATTTTTGCGTATTTTTGGAAATATAGACCCGTTCCCGTGCCCTGCACAGAATGAAAATATCACCAATCGATTTATTGACTAATTGTACATAAGAAATGTTATATTTCAGGTTGCCAGCCCAGCGGCTTCTAATTAGTGGGAATTTGGGTTCATTTTTTCCCAGTGTGCGTCCCCAGACTTTTTTATTGAATTGCTGCGATATTAAATTATGCACTAGCCAACTCTGTGAAGGTGATGTGAAGATTTAAAGGTAGACGGTGTCCGAATAAATCGTAAAAGTTTGAACAGATGTTTCCATGGAAATGGTGCTAGGTGTTTTTATGTTATCGAGACAGTAAAATTTCTAAATTTTTAGTGCTAGCGACCTGTGATTTCTGGAGTTTGGAAACTGTTAGTGCCCTGTTATTGAATTTTGATATTCTTGAGTTATTCAATCCCATCTAACATCAGGTTTATCAGAATTTTATTATTTACGGTTGTTTATTATATCTAACTTAGAGCAAGTTTTGTAAAAATTTCTTTTCATGGTTTTCTACTTTTAATTCCACAATTTAATAATTTTATTTCACATTTCGAAGAAGATTTTACATTCAAACGGAAGGAACACCTATGGGATACCCACTTTCACTTATTCTTTAAGAGATTTAGAGCTTGAGCTTGACCGCACATTTCGTAGTTGCTCCTCCGTGATGGATCTAAGCCAGTGAAGTTGCACAAAGAACAACATGAGATCAACATATCATGTTCAATGTACAATAATTTAGCAGCAGATAATTTAGTAGTAGGTCGATAACGGCGTCGGTCATATTTTCACGGTTGGTTAGCGAGTGAGAAAGTAAATATAACAATCGTTGTTGCCAGAGACCGGATTAACCTTTGCATCTCTAGCGACTATGACGAAAAAAAGGGTTACTGTTTCCACCGAAATAAGTGACAAATCTTTATACTTTTACCCTTCTCTCTACTTTTTACGCTACTACTCTTTTTTACCGAGCCTCGTGAAATACTTCTATCAAGTATTAGCAACTATAATTACCTAGACTTTGTGTCGGTCTGATTTTTTTATTGTTTTCTCTGCTGAACACTGGAGAGTTATATAACTTATGCTCTATTTTTCCAAATTAACAGCAAAAGCAAATTAACAATGGCAAATTTGACAGCCTGTCAATTATCATAGTCGTACGATTTTTTTTTATCAGTTTCCTCCTCAAAATTAGGCGAATTGCATGTTATCGTAAATTACACTAGCTGATCCGGCCAACTTCGCTCCGCCCATTGTTCTAAATAATTTTAAACATTTTTAATATATTCCACATACATCTAAAGATTGGCTATGCGATCTGTTTACAGTCTTCAAATGCATAACAAATCGGATATTGGATACGTTCCAACTCAAAAGACAAAAAGTTTGAAATAGTTGGTTTAATTGGAATAAGTCATTTGTTTGGTCCAGGAGAGGAAGGGGTGTCGAACCACCATGTGAAAATTTATTACCCTTAAGACATTCACATTTTTGATTTGGTTCTAGTTGCTTGATTCATTCTCGAATTATGCAGTAAACCGGGAGGGGTCCAGACGAGGAAAGGGTGTCAAATTACCACCAAAATATTTTTTGCTCCCAAAAACCTCTACATGTCGAATTTGGTTTCACTTATTTGATTAATTCTTGAGTTATGTAGTAATTTGTGTTTTATTTTTATGGAATCTCTCTATTGCAGAGGAGGGAAGGGTCTCAACCATCATAAGAACCCGGCGAGCAATTACTATGCGACACTTAAGTGAACGTTGACGCTTTTTGCCGTCTTTTTTGTCGATCAGTATAATACTTTGTTTCATTTTCGAGCACTCGAAAACGAAAGAAAATATTTTCAAATGAAAGTTAAGGTTCACAGCGTCACTCTCAACTGACGATTTTAAATTTAAAATGACTTTTTCAGGCACTGGTCATAACTACATTCGTTTAGATTTATCTAACCTTGGTCTGAAACAATGAACGATGACGGGGACAGGTGGCATCCATACAATACGTGACGCATATAGACAGGGGATGAAGTTAGACAAATCGTGACGATATGTGACGTAGGAGGAAGAGGGTGTTTGATATTGAGTGACGTCACATTCCGTCATTTCGTTAATTTAAACAGCCATCAGCTTCACTTGCAGTAAACCGGTGAACACCAGACGGGAAAGAAACTCGTAATCAAACTCGTTCAACGGCAAAAATGCCGAAGAAAATGATATAAAAATCAAGCTGTTCGTATCAGGAGAAAATATCATTATAATGTTACAACCAGATATTGGAAATAAACCTCATTTTGATCTTAAAATGGTTTACATAGTTGGTAAAATAACAAAAAATATACCAAAATATTATTCCTCTATGACCAAATGAATAACAAAGCTTGATATTTCAATGACAATCCTGTAATTTGCATTAAAAATCACAAAAATGACCGATTCAGATATTTTCAACTTATTGAACACCGAATGCATAACTGAATATTTTATAAATAATCAATAACAACCAATATTCACTTAAAAACTTACTTTCAATTAGATATTTTTAAATCAACTTACATATCGGGGCATAGCGAGATATGATATCAAAATTTCATAATATTTTCATATGCATGTTTAAAACGTGAATATCTTTCGAATAACACGATAAGTCCTCATAGCTAAATATGTTTTTGATGAGTTATGATTTTGTAATGCTCTCCTGCCCGGGAACAACTGCGTGAAATGTTGAGCCCTGGTTGTGATGTTGGCACTTTAATATTTTCAGATTGAAACGGTCTATTCTATTCATAATGTTTTTTATTGGGAAAAGTTTATTATTCTCAATTGGTCGATTGAAGGCTCCTAACACAGATTTTTTTTTGGAAATTTTGAATGGTATTTAAAAAATATCTGCTTTACTTTAGAAATAAAATAAGTTAGAGAATCTAATTAAGGGGTAATATCTACCAAAAACAAATTTTTTTTTGTCATTTTTTTATTGGCTTAAATCATGCTAAAAGAATCCTAGAATCAAAATATACATCGCTCAAATACTGATCTAAACTCAAAATACGTTAAAATCAATTTTTACCGAACAACTTTTATGCTCCAAAATAACATTTTTCGTTTATTTTGGCCATTCTTGTTTTTGTTTTTAATTTCGAGACTTTGTAAACTAGTAGAAGTTACCTATGATCGATATCGTTTTTCAAATGTGAAGTATAGAGGTCGCGGCATCAAGTTTCGACCGTTACAGCGTCTCTACAGCACGTGTTTACTCACAATTTCCATTTGTTTAGTCGATCAGCCGTTCTCGTGGTGTACGTTCTTTGTCTGAGTTTTTTGATACTTTACTGTGAGTTATCCTCAAAAGTACTTAAATATGAGTGACAAGTTTGAGTTTTGCGTGGGATCGGGCGGCAACCGTGTCAAAGTCACTGAGCGTCGCATGTCTGATACCGCGAAAGAGGGTAGGCGCAGCCTTAGATTAGATAAAAAAAAGAAAGAAGAGGAAGATAAAGCCCAGGATGGACAACTTTATTGAAGGTTAGCTGACTGAAGGTTAAAAAATTATTAGGGGTTTTATTATTGCGATTCTTAAGATTTACAGTATTTTGATACTTTAAACGCGTTTTTCTCAAAATTTTGTTTTTATAATCGGCGAGCTGTTGAACTGAAAAAGTTTACATCCTATTGACTTGAAATTTTAACTATAGTTTCTTCATTAGATTACCTAGTGAAGTACACACGATTTTGGTGATTGATTTACAACAACAAAAGTTATAAACAATTAAAGTTGATTTTTTTTTGTCAAAAAAAGAACTTTTGACCGTTGCCATTTTGCGAAGAAGAATTCTAAAAATATAATCATGTGTACTTCACTAGCGACACTTATGTAGATAATGAGAAAATTTTTGTTTGGTGATAGGTGGAGTTGGGCACGACTTCTACTGCTCGCCGCGGAACAACTTTAAATAAAAGCGGTTCACGGCAATTGCTGCACAGCCGCCATTTTGTAAAAAAAGCAGCAATAATTTTTTTTCCTATTCTTCAAGAGTTGCTTAATCCGATATATTATTTATATATCTTACATCTCAAATGTCTTTTAGAAAAATTCATGGAAAAAGCCTTGTTTTTTGAGCATTTGGTTGATATAACCCCTTAACTTGAATTTGAAATCGATAGGCAACCAAAGAATAACAAATGTAATATGTAGTACTTTTAACCATTTGAAGTTTTGGTTATGAGCGTTCTAATTAATTCTAGAATTTTTCAATTGATAACGATTAGAGACAGTGGAAAAACGCAATTTCGCGGAAGCCACGAATTCCGAGAAATTCAAATTTCTAAAAGATCTAACACTGGGTTTTTATGTGAATTTAGAACTTCACTCTTGGTTTTTTTTTGTGAATTTCCCAGGATATTTATGTTTCTTTTCTAATTTTTGTTTTGTTTTGGTGTTTGAGATAAGCTTTTATTATCAAAGTCCTTAAAAGTGTTGTTTTTCTCACCAGATTTTCATCGTTATTCGCAGGTGAAAATGACTCTACTCTGAAGTCTTTTTCGAAATTATTCAGCAGGCATCATTCAACATTTTTCACACTCTTAGGTTACATATCCCCTGAGTAGAAAGGCGACTTGAATGATTGCACGTTACATATATAACTACAGGTGTTCGGTTCTTCAACAGAATCTCAATTTATAACACGCGTTAACGTTTCGAACGCTACGGAACGTCTGGTCACTTAACTATATTGGTTGTGAAAAAAAACTTGATTCCGAAAGCACGGTCTATACTTTTAAATTATGAACTGCAGCTTTAAAAATTTTGTGGAGTGTTTTTTTTATGGGATCACTTATTTTTTACAACGAAATTGCACACACAATTATTAAAATTCTCGTTAGTAATCATTAATATTTATTCATTTATTCATTGCATTGAAGTGCTTCAACGCAAGAACTTGCATGCAAGCATTTCCAGCTGTGCATCAATCAAAGATTTCTCTTGCATGCTCGTTTCTCTTTCATAGGTACAGTAAAGTTCCCTGTAACTTGCATGAGCAGCGTGAAATATTGCACGGTTTGAAATTTTGCAACAGTTGTGAAGTTTGGGGAACGTTATATTTCAAATTCACACCATAAAAGAAAGAACAAAATTAAATTGAGCAACATATTCCCACGCTCCATTCCAGACCCTCGCGCCAAACACCTCCCCTTTATGGACAATCCACTACCGACGGTTTACCTGATCATCTGCTACCTGCTGTGGGTCCTGCTGCTTGGTCCGATGTACATGCGAGATCGCAAACCCATGGACCTGCGGCGGTTCATCATTTTCTATAATCTGTTCCAGGTGCTGCTGAGCGGGTACATGTTTTATGAGGTAAGCAAACAACGACATTGATGTATCTCTGCTAGTCGTTTGACTACAGACGGAATGATTGTATAGCATACACAGACACATTCATAACACGGCGGTCCGTGACCGTGAAAATCGGTACATTTTTGTGACAAGGGATTGTGAGGTCCCCCTACCTGTTGATCGCCCCGGCTAACAGAAAATGTCTTTATTCTTGTCGTCCCACAGCATCTGATGGCGGGTTGGCTACAAGGGTACAGCCTGACATGCCAAACAGTAGATTATAACGATGGACCACTTTCGCGGAGGGTAAGTAAGCACAAGCGTCTATTTTCATAGCCGACCCATGTTTTGGTGGGTATCAACCCAAACCATGTTTGCCTGTTTCTTTTTGTCCTGTTTAACACTTTTATTTCTCCCGTCGCAGATGTTTAATCTTTGCTACGTGTACTACCTGTCGAAATTGACCGAGTTCGCTGACACGATATTTTTCGTCCTACGGAAGAAGCAATCCCAGATCACGGATTTGCACGTGTATCACCATTCGCTTACGCCCATGGAGGCGTGGATTCTGACCAAGTTTATTGCAGGTGAGCCACAACCATAATGCCCCCGACCACTCATTTTTTTTTCTGCGTCGCCGTTCTCTTTTTTTTTGCGTGACCTTTTCACCCGAGGTGTGCTCAGCCGGAACGCAGTCGATAGGCATCTCCATTGAAATATGTATTTCAAACCCATCGTCCCGGTTTGACCGATTTACGCGCTGATGCTTTTTTCCATAGGTAGCCTCGAAATAATTTGCAACTCAGCCCATTCATTACTCCCTCGCTGTAAACTGTGGGAAACTGTGATGCCATGCGAGCTGTATTTATTTACTTAACGTCGCTAGGTTGGAGTTTATTGACAATTTTGCTGATACCTGTGTAATCATAACGTTATGATAATAATGATGAAGTTTTTTTTTTAAATTTTTATTTTGTTGTGCATGGTGCTATACTTTTTAACCCTTTTTGTGACCTATTTTTGATAAGTTAAGCAAGATAATTGGTGGTACTTAAATACTGTACTGAATATTTATGGTGAGTTGATTTTTATCTCACTTTAGAGTACAACAACTGTCAATATCAGAAGAACTAGGGTTTCTGTTTCTGATGCGGTGCTGAGTGAAATTTTATTTTAATTTATGTTTAAAAAATGGAAAGCAATTGCAAAGTTTATTTGGCTTTAATTTTGGTTCCATGTTTTCTTTTGATTTTGCTTTTATTTACCTTACTCTTCTATTTCTTTCCTTATTCTTAGAAATTCTCGTTTGTTTTTGGTTCTTGGTGAAAAATCGAATAATTAAGCCAATTAAGCCCTAATTACATTACCTAATTTTAGTTGCAGAATGCGTTATTAGCTTGGCTCCGAAAATTTGCCTTGAATACTTTGCTTTGCCTCTAAGCACCGAGTCGATGAACACAAACTTTTATGCGTAAATAAAATTGGGTTTCAATCAGAATGATTTGGAAATATGTAAAAATTTTATCGAACATTTTTGATTGGAATGTTACTTTGCACACGTCTTTAGATTAGGAAACAGAGTATTTTTCGCGAGTGGAACTCTTGTTGAGATTGAAGAATTGTTCCCTGAAAGATTGTATTTATTTTGGCAAGAATTTTGTATGAAAAAAATTTTGGCATGAACTTTGTTTGAAAAGCTCAGAAACCCAAAAAATAATTTTGTTGTTTGCAAGCTTATTAGGCTGTTATTCAGCCGAGATCCGCCTAATAGCAGCTTTACAAGCTGAAAATCAACAAAATTATTTGTTGGAGAACTTCCGATCATAAATCTAAATTTCAATTTCATTTTTATTGAGTTATTACAAAAAATCTGGTAAAAAATCGAAGATAGAGAAAGGTAAGACAACAAACAGAAAAGGATCAACGCATACAACAGTTAAAACAGAAATTGCCCGTCAACAACCGTCTGGAAACAGTACAGAAAAATGATCCAAAGGAGAAAAAAATTAAAAAGCTAAAACTACTTAATTTTGAGTTGTGTCAGTTTTTAACTTAACTAACGCGACGACATGATCGAACGAATAAACAAAATGTAAATATAAGTAAGGAAAAAGAAATTACTAAACTCAAAACCGTTATACGGAACTACTACCTTCTTGTCACTTATCCACAGTCTACTTCCGGCTAACCACAAAATTAAAGTGAAAAAAAAACAGCTTCCGCAAAATTTTGTTATGTAATTCGAAAAAGTAGGAGGGTGGTATTCAAGACACGACCGCATGACGTTGACTACCGTATTTTCTTATATTCCATCAAAACAAATAGTAGAGGGAATTGCAACTCCAGTATTTGTTGCAATTTTATCTAACAGTGCATTTCTGAATGCTGAATACTAGAAGAATGGATCTCTATTATTTAATCGCTGTCATTTCATACATACCGCATGACGTAGGACTCTATATTTTTCATCTAACAGTGCTTTCTTATTTGCTGACATTAGAGCGCTTTGAACAATAATTAATAAATAAAACAGAAAATTCAATTAGCCGCTTCTGTACCAAAATTTCGAGGCACCAAAAGGTGCCAGTTGCCGATTATAGTTTCCTGGTTAGTCCGTCCAGAATTCCAGCCATTTAAGTGTTTTGCAGTAGCCATTTACTACTAAAGCCACCAGCATTACGGGTGAAACCGGCACGAGATGACCGGTACTATTTTGTATATCCTCCTTTCAGCTGCTATCACCTAGCGTCCGCATGTCACTGGTGCGGTTTTGGAATCAGAATGATGGGGCGCCGGCCGCTGTCGTAAAATTAACACCAACAAAAAGATGCATATTTGCAAGGTTTTTTCCGCTAGCAGCAGCATAAACATCGGAAACAGAAAGTGACAACAACAATAACAACAAAGTCAGATCGATTGTATCCGTTAGTGTCGACTGTGCTTGGGAAGAGAGGTAGTGATTGGCTGCGCGGTATGATTTAGACAATCGATATTAATTACCAATTTTTCAATAGTGTATCTCAAACAATAGTTTGTTTTTGTTACATAAATTTAACCGTAAAAGAATTTCTGATCGATTGATGCCAAAACCTCGAAAACCTGATTATAGATGACTGCAAAATAAGCGCTCAAAACCTGACCACTTTTCTCTGGTTTTCCCTGGTTGAATTACTAGATTTTTAAATTCAGGGGCCTAACTTCGATATAGACGTTAGTCAACGTCAAAAAAGGCCTCACATAACCCATCATCAGCTCAGCATGAGAATTCTACAACGCACCCCAATCCCTTGCAGAATGCATTTCCAATCAACCTTATCCGGGAGAGCTGAGGCCCCTTCGAATCGGAAGCTTTTTGTGAAACGGAATCGGTGAACAAGCCGTAACCTCCCGGGGACGACACACACAAGGATGAACGAAGAAGAGAAAAGAAAATCGGATGCTTAATCAGAACCGGAAAGAATCGGATGACTAATAGTCAAGTAGAACGGCGGATTTGAGTCGGCAAAGAGACTGGTCCCGTCTTAATAAATGCCGTACAATGAACGGAAGAGATCGTGGAAACACCCTTCAGTAATCTCCGGCTTAAAACCTGCCAGGTCACTACTCTTGTATAGTCCCTGGTGAACGGCCTGTGGATCTGTATAGATCACCACGATGTCCCAGAGTGTCGAAAACCTACAGTAAACGATGCCATTCAGGCACATCCTAGGCAAAACTTGAACCTCCACGCAGCTGTATTCCATCCAGGAACAGCTCATTATTATTACATTCTCAAGAGCTATCCATAGAGATGCAGCGTAATATCAACGGTTTTCTCCATGATGTGGCCGAACTCGCAATCCAGCACCGGTCCTTGCGGTACAAAAAATTCACTTTTACGGATAGACAGTATATACTTGCATGTCAAAGGATTTCAAGAATCAAAAGAAACCTATGAAAGGTAATCTGTCAAATTCCTAAGCCTCGTCCTCTCTTGAAGACATCAACAGCCATCATCAAAAATGAGGTAGCAAAAAGGAGAACAAACGCGGATCTGTCATCGCGGGTGTATTAGAGGATGCAAACCTTACAATTTTGAGCGATGGCCATGAAACAGTGTCGAGCACAGCGAACCAAATGTCGGCAAGTAGTTCGGGAAGCGAAGCGTGCTTCATGGGAAGGACTTTAAGACAATATCAGTGAAGAATATACCTCCACCAAGGTTTGGGGTGGGATCAACTCCATGAACGGTATGCGAGCTAGAGGTATAATCCTTAAGGTGCAGGATACATCCAGGATCTAGACTTCGCAGATTCGTCAGCGATCGATGAATACCTAATCGAATTGATTTAGAAAAATGACTTCTCCACCAAGACAGTCTAAAACTCTTCTATGCCCGACACTTATTAAACTCGATTTCTGCCTATCCACGATCACAGGACGATTCTTAAGGGTCCATTCTTGCAGAGACAATATTGCTCATTATCAAGAACACTGAGTTTCTCAGAAAACATTTATATTATTGGAAAAACAATGGCAGCTCTTATTTCGGAAAACAAAAGCTGCGGTCAGAGCCGTAGGAAAGTGGCAGTTGTAACTGAGTTTTGATTGAAAAAATTGGTATTGGTGGTATTCAAGACACGACCGCATGACGTTGGACTACGGTATTCTTATTTTCCATTAAAACAAATAATAGAGAGAATTGCAACTCTAGTATTTGCTGCAATTTTATTTAGTGCATTTCTGAATGCTGAGACGTTAAAACGTTATAAATAATAATATATAGGGTAGGGAACGGCTTAAGCAGTAGCACCTATTTTAATCAGTCGAAGAAAACAGGCCTCAAACTCCTGCATTTCGACCACTATCGACAATTTCAATGATGGAAACGAAAACTTTGATTGTCTAGCTGTCTTACGAACATAAGAAATACCGTTAATCACAAAGAAATCTGTGAACAATTGCAATTGAAACAAATCGACCTATATTGCAGCCATTCAGGAGCCACTTCAGGTGCTGAAAAAAAAAAACGCCTGCAAAACAGATGGAAACTGCTTAAAATAGGTTCGGGGTGATTGGAATAGTGTCCCTCGATTGGTAACTTTGATTGATGATTGTCAAAGTTTGCTAACTTAGTTTTACAATCCAAAAACAAGTTCTGACAGAGGAAACGATAGAGAGCAGATTGATATACTACTGTTTGAGTTTCACCCAGCACATTTCGAGTATTTCGTCTGAATACACAGGCGGTTCCTAAAGCTGCTTAGAATATGTTTCCTGCCCTACTAAAAGAATGGATATCTTTTATTCAATCGCTGTCATTTCATACATATTCGAATCAAACCTTTGTTCGTAGCTGCACCAGCAAGACAATCATTTAATTGAGCGAATTGGTAAAATTTTCCTATCTAAGCAAAAAGCAAACTTAACGAAACTATTTGAAATTGGAGCCCAGAACGATTAAAACGAAAATTTTAAATTTAAAAATTGTTTGACATTAAATTGATAAAACTCATGCTCGGTTAGCTCCAGCCCAGCATATAACTTCATGTATTTAAACAAAAAATACGTTTATTTCAATAACTTAATACAGCAAGAGCTCAATTACACGTTTTTCGGTAGTTGTTATCAAGGTTTTGGCGAGTGACAGGAAAATATCTTAACTTCTTCAATTGTGATTTAGAGCATTTCTAATTGTTTTGTTATTTTTCACGATAGCGACAAGTTTGTTTCTTTCTCTGTGTGCGAGAAACAAAATCAAAACCGCGGACCGAGAAACAAAAACTGAAAATTTAATGAATGCTTTTTGAGAAAACTTGCAACTCTTTTTACCAATAATTTATGACACTCAAAAGAACCTGTTTTGATCTAAATGAAATTTTTAGTAAATAAGTGTTGATCATTCATAGGCAGTAATTTTTTCTCGATGACTAAAGACTGGCTGAAGAAGTTAAAATCGCTGCTGTAAAATCAAATTCACAACTGTGTTCGTTAAGACGTTTTAATATTTTTAATGACAATAATAATCTTCGATAAACACCCGCTATAGTTATCCACACACATGCTATAACTATCTATACACACGTTAAAACTATTCATACACACGCTGTAGCTATAGTTTTTTATACAAACATGCTAAAGTTATCCATACACACGCTATTCCTATCCATACATCCAATACAAATATCTATAAACACGCATAAGCTATCCAACCATGTGCTATTACTATCCATACATACGCCATAAGTAATCATTACACACGCAGCAGCTATCCACACACACGCTATAACTATCCGTACACACGCTGAAGATATACACGCTATAGCCATAATATGCTACACATGCTATATCTTACACACGCTATAGCTAGCCATACACACGCAACAGCTCTAGCTATAGAACAGAATGAAGAAATGCAGCTGCCCACTACCTCCGCCGCTGCTGCCTGATACCACCGCTCTGGTTCTGCCGCAGCTCAGTTTCGCCACTGGAATCAGCCACCGCTGCTGATTATTCAAGACCGTTCTAGTGGCCTTCCACTTGTTGACTGATGACTACTATGAGACGACGCAGGTTATTATATAGCCCAAAGCAAAAATCCATTCGCGAGCAAAGGGGAAGCGAGCTTGTGATTGGTTGAATGTGCACGACTTTTAACACAACTTTTAGCTAGTTTGGTATCGAAAACATATTTAAATTAGTATATGACAATCTTGCGCAATATTTCCCCTATCAATCAAGCCATTCCTGTTTAGAATCTGTTCAGTGGTAATGATAAAAGAAGCATTTTAAAATGGTGTTGAAACACCTGTTGCAGCTACCGAAAGCGAGCTCGTTATTGGTTGAAAGCTGCGAGACTGTTTGCAAAGTCAGATCGGTTGTATCCGTTAGTGTCGACTGTGCTTGTGAAGAGAGGTGGTGATTGGTTGCTCGGTATGATTTAGACAATCGATGTGATTTATCAATTTTTCAATAGTGTATCTCGAACAATAGGTTATTTTTGTTACATAAATTCAACCGTAAAAGAATTTCTGATCGGTTGATGCCAAAACCTCGAAATTCTGAAAAGAAATGACTGATATATAAGCGCTCAAAACCTGACCACTTTTTCCTGGTTTTCCCTGGTTGAATTACTAGATTTTCAAATTCAGGTGCCTAACTTCGATATAGACGTTAGTCCAACGTCAAAACATCACTGTGGGTCACATGTAAGCCGCATTTCGCCCAGAATGAAGAACGTTGCAAAACCACCAGCCATACGGATGCCATACGAGTAGTAGTCGAGGAACCAGACTCCAAGTTGCCGAAGCCTTATTGGTTTCCAGGCTTCTTTACAGACTGGAAATAACATGCAGTGCTTCCATGGAATGCTATAACAATATTCGCACCATACACACAGATTCACAGACAACACCAAAGTCAGAACGAGGATGCTGATATGCTTGCCACATTTGGTCGAAGAGATTCTATGTTTGTACACGGATAGAATCCCGTGCTTACTTACCTTAGTAATCAGATGACAGCCATAGTGGGTTGTGCTGTGTCAAGAAGTTGTCGTCATGTTACTCGGTTCAGTGCTCTGTTTCACCAGTTTTCAAGGGGTCTCATCACCCGAAAGTCTCCTTCGGTTGAGTCGAGTCATCGTTCACGTTGCGCCACTCTATTTCTGGTGTCGGTGGGGTTACTGAAGAGAAGCAATTTTACATGGTTGTCGCCAAACATCCTCGAGACGTGACCAGCCCATCGCAGCCTAATGATTATCACCAGGTGTGCAACGGAGTTCTTCCCAAGCAGCGCGTACAGCTCATGGCTCAGGCGCCTTCACCATTCTTCATCGTTCGTCTGTGTTCCACCGCAAACAGTCCACAGCTCCATCAGTATCAGTTCGAAAGCTTCAAGGGCATTCATATCCCCCGCGAGAAGCGGTATTGTATCAATTTTGTAAAGAACTATCGGTCTTATCATTGTTTTGTATAGCGTCAACTTCGTGCGTCGTCGCACTCGATTCGATCGAAGTGTCATCCGGAGTGAAAAGTAGGCATGATTTCCAGCCTTAATGAGTCTTTTGATCTCTTTGCTGATGTTAATGTCAGCGGTCAGCAATGACCCCAAATACACGAAGTCGTCGACCACCTCAAGCTCATCGCCGTCTACAGAGACTTGAGTTGGTGGGAGGCTGACCTTGTTCTTCTTTTGATTCGTCTGACTTCGGCTTTCAGTCCAGCAAAGGTTTCCTCTGCCTCTGAAAAGTTACCTGTGGTGATGTCGAAGACGTCCGCGAACTATTTTCGTGAGAATCTTGTCCCTAGTATTAATGCCCGCCCTTCGGATCACTTCTCAGGGGCGTTGTTGAACAGCAAACATTTCATCATCTTGTCTCAACCATCTGTCTGATTCAAAGGGGCTTGAGGCTTTTCCCGAAACACACACGTAGCACATACTTGGCGCTATGGTGGCCTTGATCAATCGCGCCAGTTTATTCGGGAATCCCTTGTCGTGCATGATCTGCCATCTGCTTTCATGTTCTATTTGCAGCATTTCTGTAAGATCTTTCTGGTCCATTATGAGGCGTGCTCTCATAAAGCCTGCTTGGCACTGACCCACGAATCTTCTGATTAAAGGTGATTGACGATGCAACAGGAGAATATTTTGTAGGTGGCATTGACTCCAGCTCGTTCCCTTTTTTGTAGCTGGAGCAGACGAGCCCCTTCATCTGCTCGTCTAGCAACATTTCTTTCTCTCAAATCCTGGAAATAGCCAATTACAGCGCCACGCTACCATACCTGAAGAGTTTACTTGGTAGTCCGCGTTGGCCCACGGCTTCTTGTTCTTCAGTTTCCCGATCTTACAACGAACGTCATAAACATCGATGAACCGAATACCAGCCATCAGTCATTGCTCCTGGTGCTCATAGCCATTCAAGTGTCCAACGAAGAATTCCTTCTACTTACGGCGCAAAGCGCGAGACTGGCTTCTCATGTAACTTTCGAGTATTGTTTGCACGGGACAGTTGTTTGAGCTCTTCGTGTTTACGATCCTCTTGTTTCTTTCGTCTGAGAATCGTGGTCATAAAGTGCCGTGAAGGTCTGTATTAGCCTTTGTTATCCCTCGTTGAATTGCCTAGGTATATATCCCAGGTCCGGTTATATCCATTCACCCATGTCCTGTATGGATGCTCCGGAGCTTGGTGATGCGGAGCCGCGGGGTTTACACGTTCGACAGTTTGATCGCAAGAATACCGCAACTAGACAGTGCTACGAATCACTATCCGCACCGCTAATGATGCATACGCTGGCTGGTTATCCCTGAGAAGAACCGGTCGTCGATGAGAACATGGTCAATTTGGTTTGCTGTACGTTGGTCTGGTAACTTGGACCACCAGTCTTCAGGAAGCCACACATTTTTTTCTGCTAAAGTTTTTGATTTCAATTTCATCACTACTTTATTTTCATTAGATCTTATTGCAACGACTTATCCACTTAATCAAAAAAAAGTCGTTCGATAATTTTTTTTACAATAATCCATCGGTAAAATGTAATAATACCGGTATTCCTGCAAAAAAGCATCAAATTAACGATTCTGTAAGATCTGTAAGTTTTGCCATAATTTTGTTAATTTTCACCGAAATATTTGCTTAATTTTACATTCACCGAAATCTGTATAACTTTTCACCGAACAATCTAAAAAATGCTAAATTGTGAATGTTTTGGCATTTTTCTTATACGTGTAACCATGCAAGACGCGAATGTTTTCTACTGGTGCTACTGATTTATTTTAATTGTTGTTGTGTGTAAACATAGGATATTTATAATTTGGAAAGTATTTATGGTGAATTACTGAAACAGGATGTACGAGTCGCTAACATTTTTCATGGTGGCGCTGAAAAGGGCCGGTAAATTTTTGATGTGACTTCGAAAAAAGACCATTTAAGTTTTCCATGCAGGAATATAATTTAGTAATTAATTTAGGTTTGAGTTTAGAAATTACAAACCGAACATCGGTAGTTTCTGTCACGTCATTCTTACTTATACTGCAAAGCTCACCTACCCATTCATGTGAATGGCTCAACACTTCACGCGTAGTACCGTCTACTTTCTGCGACGGACCAGCAACAGTTTCAGCCGAAATGCCTTCTTTTCTACAAGCTGACACTTTTTATTAGTTTCTTCCACTTGTTCACGGACGCGCTGCAGTAATTTCGCAAATATAACGCCTGTAATCACTGCGACTAGGGTTTGCAATCCCGGGAACGATTTCCCGGGATTCCCGGATCCCGGGAACAGAAATATTGATTCCCGGATACCCGGGATTCCCGAGTTCCGCGAAAAATTTTGAATGATTCACTATAGTTTCTTATGCAATTTTGCAATAAAATTAAATACGTCAAACTGAAATAAATCATTTTATAAAACTTGAAGTCAGTATAGTATTTCAACGTAGGAATCATCTTTGCATGTTAATTAGTAAGCCTTCAAATGCTCTAAGACTGACTTATTTTGACTCGTATTAAACTGATTATTTAGTATTCTATCGTTTCCTTCCGGTTTGTCTCGGTCACAGAAAACCACCGAACGGCGAAATAATGAAATAACGTAGTTAATTAACCAAAATTCTTCCTCCTAAACTTACGTTCTAATCAATAATGATATAAACTCCAAAAGGGTTTGAAATGTTGTCCTGTCAATTAAAACTAGATTTAAAACGCAGTTTATTTAAAAAATCACAGTAGCATAGCAAATATATTTAAATGAGAAAAAAAAATAGCGAATAGGTTTGCCACCGCTCAAGTAAACAGTAAATAACTACTGTAGTGTAAAAAAAAAATTGCTAAAATAGTCCGTACCGAATAAAGCAAATATTTTCCGCGTCCAATGCCTGCCTAACACTTAGTTTCCTCTTCAACAAACTGAAAGAATTGGACACCAGTTTTCAATTAAGTGTAGCAAAAGCTGTAATCGGTGATTTGAAAGTATTCTAGAAATCGAACATCAGCGGTGATTCAGCAGACTTGAGCAAAGTTTTACAGAAGGAAATAAAATTTTTGAGCTTAACGTAAAATTGTCAGCGGATCTGAAGCGATTGTTTGACGACATGAAGCCCTTTAATTTTCCTCTTCTGCAAAAATATGCTACAAAAATCGATCACGATTTTTTTATGTTAACTTTAATATGTTTTGTATTTAATTTGTTTTTCATGCGAATTGAGAATGAAATTCAAACATTTCTTTGTTACCTTTTACTGATCAACTTCATTAAGAATCTAATTTTACTAAAAAAATTGTCTGTTCCCGGTTCCCGGGAATTCCCGGGAAATGCGATTTTTTATTCCCGTTTCTCAGGAAATCGATTCCCGGGAATATTGCAAACCCTACTCACCGCCATAGGAATCGTTAGGCATAACCGGTATTACTCCTAAAACGATTAATCTGTGCGCGTAAAAAAGCAGAATCATGCGAACGGCAAAAAGAAAACATTATCACATTCTAACGAGAACGGATACAATCAAATTGCCTGTCATCTTTCTTATACAACAGCAGTTCACATAATCTGCTCAAAAACATCTGTACCAAATTCTGATGACAAAATGTGAAAATTGTTCACCATTGCAGACAGCAACCGTTGCGACATCAGAATTACGAACACTTCTTCGGTTCCTACAAATAATGGAATAAATCATATCAACTCCTGCCAATACTCATACTTTGATGCCACGTTTCCACACGTTCACTAAGTGTGAAAGAGAGGGAAACAATTTAGTCGAGAATATAGCAGTGGGACAGTTAACCGTTTCCAATTGGAAAACGGTAGTACTTTTTTTTCTACTTCACTCGTGCATCAATGATCGGAAACTATGTAATGGGATCTGAAACCTGTTCCTGATCCTTTTAACTATGAAATACAAAATTACTCTACAAGCAACCTGTTGTTCAAGCAAATTTCTACTTATCTTTTATTGCTATGCTTTGGCGATGTGGAGAGCAATATGCTCTCAAGTTGACACACACGAGTCTTCTTCATCTCCTTCACACGAACACGAAACTCATACACACAACAGAACGGCCTCTATTGATTCAGCCATTACTTTATCACAAATCACAAATCTTCTAAGTAAATTTTCACCCTATATCTAACTTTTACCGAATATATTTCACTACTGTCACACGCGATAGTACAAAAAGGAAAAAAATTGCTAACTTTCATGGACACATCTTGTTGAATGACATAGAAAAAAAGAAAATAATCGGAGCGAGTGAAAACGCGGGTTTGTTCTATTACACAGCCAAGCTCTCTGTTATAAATGTCAAAACAGTTATATAGACTATCTCACCGAATCTTCTTAACCTCACTTTTCAGCATTTTCCGGTGGAGCAATCATGTGCCAAGTGAAAATGCTGCTTAATTTATAATTGTTTTTAGTGTACTGGCACCTGACGGCGCACAACAGTTAAAGGGCATTTTAGTCATAAATGAAATGATCTGCTATAATTGAAAACGAAACTGCAAAATTTCGAACATTCAAAATCTTAAATAAACAAAGGTCTTTTCTGTGCGGAGGATACATTTTAAATTTGTATGGACGCTTAGAAAAGACTTTTTTGAGTTGAAAACATAACGAAGGAAACCGTCTAAAAATGTTTGAGACTCGTTTAGGTCGTGTGAAAACGCCGTATGTGTGTGTGTGTGTGTGTGTATGTGTGAGTGTGTGTGTATGTGTATGTGTATGTGTGTGTGTGTGTGTGTATGTGCAGATTTTTATTCTCACTCACTTTTCTCAGAGATGGCTAACCCGATTTCCACAAAATTAGTGTTAAATGAAAAGTCTAGCTGCCTGATAACACCGTATTGAATTTTTCTGTAATCGACCTGTAACTTCGTCTGTAATGTACCGAAATGTGAAAATCACGAAACTTCATTATATCAGAAATTACACAACCGATTAGATCAATATTATTATCAGATGAGCGGGCTAGTTGAGAGTTAACTGATGAGTTTTGATTGAACACGTGGTTTCAAAGTTTAGCTGCCCTATACGTTCCCATTTCTTTTGATTATAATCGAACATAAGCAACCATTATGTATTAAATTGTTAATGAAACAACGAAAGTCTCTTATCTCAAAGATTACACAACTGATTTGAACATAACTAGTGTCATACGAACCAGTCATCTCTCAAACTTACAAATAACAAACTTTATAACAGTTAGATATGTGGCTCAAAAGTTATGGAAAGAAAAGAAATTCAAAGACTGTTCAAAACTATACCTGCTTTAATCGATATATGTGGCCTCAACATAATTTAACTGTGGTATCGTACTATTTGAACGTTCCCGGTATCGCTCGTGATTACATTGTTTGAAATTAAGAGTCATTTTTTTATGTCGCTATTTCTTAAGCACTAACATTACGTCAAATTTCGTATTTTATACTTCAATTACAACATCAATATTTTAGAACCCAAAAAAGTGAATATACATTTATTGGATTGAAACGTTCATGTAAACATATTTTTACAAATAAAAGTTTGAATGAGAAAGGCTGGGTCTGACCGCTAGGTGGATTAATTTAGTCGGATTAATTTAGACGCATCAATCGCGTAAAAAGAGAATCCAGTGTATATCAAAAATATTAGAAATGAAAAAGTCCAATGTTTTTTACATACTTTAATGGTTTTGATCGAAATAAAACCTACCACACACGCTATTAAATTAAAATTCAGGTAAAACTGTGCAAGATATTATAGAGTGTTATATGTAAATGTGAACGAATGTGAATGGAAATTAACGGAATAAATTAATCGATTTATTCAAAAAAATAATAACAACACTGGTCAACACAGGTTTTGCCTAAGAACTGAAATTGGAAAAAATTTAAAAAAAATCTTTTTTAACGGTTCTTGCGTCGCTTCTCTAGTTGCCCACGGGAATACTTTATTCAGGTTTCAAGAGAATTGAAAAGTTAAGGCAATGAAGACTATCCTTGGATAAACGGAGAAACGACCTAGTTCTTTGCTTTTTTTCGACCAGGGTAATAAATTAAAATAATTTTTATTATCTTAGACATGCTTCAACTTTGCCTAATTCAAAATTCTGATAAATTTTTTTTTTATATTTCGGTAGTTTTTGTTTAATAAGTAGTATTAAGAAGCAGCGACTTAAAAATAAATAAACTGACAATGAGTCACAAAGTTCATTAGCCTTTTCTGACTGGATATCAGAAAACTAAATTGAGCAAAATCATTTCAAATCGCCTGGAAATACGCGAAAATTTATCGACCATTTTTGATTTGAATGAAACTTTGCACACGTATTTGGCTTAGCAAACTGAGCATTTTTTCACAGGTCGAGAGATTTTTTACGCCCATGAGTTACATTCTAAAAGGGCGTATGCCTTTTGGCATAGGTTTTATTCGAAGCATTGTAGCCCAGAAACCGTTGGTTGAATAGAAAAACTGTCTGAGAATGAGTTGTAGTGAATCGAAAATGCATCATAAAAAAAATATACACTGTACAAAAAAAAAAAATTTTTTTTACCAAAAAAGTTAAAAATAAACATTAAATTTCAATTTAAAAAAAAAGAGTTAAATTTTATTTTTATTTTTTTTAAAGAAACTTGACGTTAATACGCAACTTTTAAAAATGTCCAGGATGGAGAAATGAAAAATAATTTTTTTATGGTAGATTAATTTTTTTTATGAAAATTCTAATTCAAACATTTTTTAAAGTATTTGTATTCTGATGATTTTAAAAGATGCAGAGAGTCATTTTGAATCAAAAAGCTCTTGGTAGTAAACATTCTAAAGGCATTGGTTTTCGAGTAATTTCTAATTTAAACTCAAAAAATTATAATTATTTAGGAAAATACAAGTTTTTCTTAATTTGTCCAGCGAAAACCATACGTTCATTGGAATGCTTGATCAAAAATACACAATTCATTCTTTGATAACAAAACGATTGGGCGAACGGTTCTCAAGAAAAGAGTTAAATGTTCTAAGTGATATAAATATATATAAGAATCAAATATTTATTTTCGAGTTTTATTATCTTAAGAACATATTTTTTTATGACATAGATACTTTACAGAACTAGTTTCACCTTATATTTTATATAAATCATAAGTAAATGATTCGTCATCTTTTGAAAACAGTTTCGTTTAATAGTAAGTAATACTTTTGTGTGGCAGCTATTATTATAGATTTTTTGAAAATATTGCTCCATTCTGTTACTCCTTGTTCATATTCTTCATATGTTACCCAACTGAATGACATTTTTGATGAATTTTTATTACTTTTCTGATTAGACCAATCATACAATTCTTTTGCCCTTGTAATGGGATGTTCATGTTCTTTAGCTAAACTTGCATTTCCTGCCATTCGTTTTAATATGCCACCAATTGCATCGCATGGACTTTTAACATGAGAAGTCGCAAAAAAATGCCACTCTGCATCGACGTTATATTTTGTTTTGAACTTGCAAAGACTTGCAAAGTTATTTCTATTTTTATATTGTGAGGCAGCTCTTTACTTACTTACCTTTATGGCGACAGATCATTAAGATCCTATGCCGAATCCAAATTACGTCTCCACAGAACTCGGTCTTGGGCTGCTACTCTCCAGTCTCCCCCTACACCCGCTGCTCTGGCATCCTCGTCGACAGCACACATCCAGCGCGTGCGCGGTCTGCCTCGAAGTCGTCGGTCTCTATCCGGTTCTCTACTAAATATTATCTTTGCCGGTCGCTCATCCGCCATCCGTGCTACATGGCCAGCCCACTGTAACCTGCCGTGTTTCATCAGCTTGACAATATCAGCGTGTTTGTATACTTCGTACAGCTCGTGATTCATGCGCCTGCGCCACAACCCGTTCTCTAGTTTGCCTCCGAGTATTGATCGCAGGATTCTACGCTCGAAGACCCCAAGCGCTCGTCGATCGGCCTCCTTCCACGTCCACGATTCATGTCCGTAGAGCACCACCGGGAGGATCAGAGTCCTATAGAGCGCAAATTTCGTGCGGATCTGTAGGCTACGGGACCTAAGCTGGCTACGCAATCCATAATAAGCCCTATTCGCCGCCGCAATCCGCCTCTTCACCTCGCGGCTCACCTCGTTGTCACATGTCACGAGAGTATCAAGATAAATAAATTCGTCGACCACTTCGAAAGTATCCCCATCCATCTCCACCGCAGCACCAACACCCGTAGAACTACCACGCTCTCTACCAGCCACCATGTACTTCGTTTTGGCAGTGTTTATGGTGAGTCCAATTCTCGCAGCTTCCTTTTTGAGAGCCGTAAAGGCCTCCTCAACTGCTCTACGGTTAACACCAATTATACAATGTCGTCCGCAAAGCCCAGAAGCATGTGAGACTTAGTGATGATGGTGCCGCTCCTCTGCACACCTGCCCTTCGTATCGCACCTTCCATAGCCATGTTGAACAGCAAGTTCGAGAGCCCGTCACCTTGCTTCAGACCATCTAACGTCACAAACGCGTCCGAAAATTCGCCCGCTCTCCTAACGCATGATGTGAAACCGTCGAGCGTCGCACGTATCAGTTTAATCAGTTTAGTTGGGAAACCATGTTCTAGCATTATTTGCCACAGCTCGTTGCGTTTCACTGTATCGCACGCCGCTCGAAAGTCTATAAACAGATGATGTGTCTGCAGGTTGTGTTCTCGAAACTTGTCGAGGATCTGTCTCAAGGTGAACATCTGGTCCGTTGTAGATCGCCCCACTCGAAAACCGCATTGGTATTCTCCAACAAAGGCTTCCTGCAACGGCCTCAGTCGCTGGAACAGGATACGGGAGAGAATTTTGTAAGCGGAATTGAGGAGGGTTATGCCTCGATAATTACTGCACTCGAGTCTATGTCCCTTCTTGTAGATAGGGCATATGAGTCCTTCCAACCAGTCCGTAGGTAGTTGTGAGGCAGCTCCATCAGACATTAATATCGCTTTTTTTCAACTCTATTGTTGTTTTCAAAAAACTCATTATTTTGGCAATGAACACCTGAACCGCAACAGTATCATGATGGAGTACTTCCGATATTATGATGAAGCTGATATTCTTAACCCTTTCCCGCTCATGGTGACTCTAGAGCACCAAAAATTATAATCATTATATCATGACATAAAATAGTTTGTTGTGCTTACGATTGTTCCATAAACATTTGTGTTCCAGATTCTGAATAGTAAACAACGAAGGGATGAATGGTGGCTTGACTATCATTCCAATAACTACACGAATCACAAATTGATAAAGACGTATTAAAATGAGCTTGACTGTTCAATATTTTTAATTTTACAATACCGTTTTCGTTTAATTTGCGTAAGCTTGATGAGCACCGATGATCAGGAAAGGGTTTACAGCATTTGGTCTTGGTGTATTCCATTTTCACTTTATTCATCTTCACAAAATGCAAACTGTTACTAACACTTCTGGAGAAATGCAATCGTATTTGTTAACGAAAACAGATATTATAGGTAACCCAGTAGTTATTGGTTGCGTACTTTACAAACAGTTATAATTAGTAAACAAGTAGGTAGTGTTGCACGACAAACGTATTTTTTTATAAAACATTCGGCAAGGGGGAACGTGTAGGTAGGATAAGGTACAGCGTTTGAGTTATTTATCCAATCGTTTTGTTCTCAAGAATGAATTGTATATTTTTGATCAAGCATTCCAATGAACGTATGGTTTTTGCTGGAGAACCACGGACAAATTAGGAAAAACGTGTATTTTCCTAAATGTTAATAATTTTTCGAGCTTAAAAACCGATGCCTTTAGAATGTTTACTACCAAGAGCTTTTTGATTCAAAATAACTCTCTGCATCTTTTAAAATCATCAGAAAACAAATATTTTGAAAAATGTTTAAATTAGAATTTTTATAAAAAAATTAATCTACCATAAAAAATATATTTTTCATTTCTCCATCCTGGACTTTTTTTAAAAGTTGCGTATTAACGTCAAGTTTCTTTAAAAAAAAATAAAAAAAAATTCAACTCTTTTTTTTTAAATTGAAATTTAATAATTATTTTTAATTTTTTTTGGCCAAAAAAATTTTTTTTGTACAGTGTATATTTTTTTATGGTGCATTTTTAATTCCCTACAATTCATTCTCAGATAGTTTTTCTATACAACCAACAGTTTCTGGGCTACAATGCTTCGAATAAAACCTATACCAAAAGGCATACGCCCTTTTAGAATGTAACTCATGGGTGTAAAAAATCTCTCCATCTGTGAAAAATGCTCAGTTTGCTAAGCCAAATACGTGTGCAAAGTTTCATTCAAATCAAAAATGGTCGATATTCGACCATAGGTCATTGGGCGCGATCTTGCTCAATTAGATTTTTAATTTTTCTTCCGATACATTGCAATTCACTATGCCTTCACTGTTCTAAAAATCATTGATTGTTTCTTCTGAAAGCAATTCAAACTGTGTAGTCAATCTTGCGAATATTTGATTATGATGCTTGATTAGAAAACAAATGTCCAGTTAACACAATAAATAATATTATTTGTTATTTCTAGAATAAGAATGACTTGGGCCTATAATTTTGAAAAATAACGTTTAAATGGCAACTCAGTTCGGGCGGCTGGCTAGTCCAATTATCATTATCAAGAATCAACCGCAGCTCAAACCAATCAACGCCACAACAACAGCGAACACCGACGGTAACGACATTATGGTTCCTCATATTGTGTCTCTCTCTCCTGGTCGTTTCTGTATTTTTTTTTTCTCTTGTCATTCCAATCCACCCGCGTACACTTTGACTGATAGTCCCAGTGTGTAAAGTTAAAAATAAAATTTAACTCATCGTATCGTTTATTCCCCGCAGGTGGCAACGCAACCTTTCCCAATATTATCAACAATTTCGTGCACGTGCTGATGTATTTCTACTATATGCTGTCCGCGATGGGACCTCGCTATCAGAAGTATCTCTGGTGGAAAAAGTACATGACCGAGGTTCAAATTGTGAGTATCAAACCGTAAGCTGCCCGGAGGCGCAGCGCCTCAGTTGGTGTATATTTCAGTCTGGCGAAGATTTCGTACCATAAGATCGGGCGCACCGTGCGACGTGATTTCGCATAGTCAAAAACAACCAACAACCAGGGACCGACGACGGTACAAAATGGAAAAACCGGAGATTTATAGGCCCGTGTGAAAGGGACACAGATTTTTTTTCCTTGCTGTTGTTGTCATGAATATACATGGGTAGGATCACATCTACGCACGACTGATAACGATGATGAGCAGCTGGAAGCTCACGCCAATCAGGATGGTTGATTATGTAAATTTCCAGAAATCGATTGAAAATTGGCATATCACCGATGATGGCTTAATTCGAGGAAAATTGAAGAGGCGAGACAATTATGAGTTTCCCTTTAATCACACTGAACGTGCGCTCTCGAGTGGGAAGCAACGAATGATAAATGCCACAGTGTGCGCCAACGTCGGCCGTTGTCGTCGTCAGTGACAATTTAATTCCCTCCATGTGTCCCTTCGGTTGGGACCAGTGCGGCGTAAAGAGTTGAAATAAATTGATGAAAAATTGAATTGAAAATTATGATTTCGTCCTTCTGCCAGGACGATTGGATTGAACATATCTCTCAGAACTTAATTTTTATTTCTAACATTTAATAACTCGATATAAATTATCCCTTTTTTCAGGTTCAGTTTATCCTTTGCATTGGCCACTGCATCAACGCCCTAGTGTCGGGCTGTCCGTTTCCACGCTTCATCTCCACACTGCTTCTCATCAACGCATCAATATTCCTGATACTGTTCATGAACTTTTACATCCAAAGCTACAAACGGAGGCCGTCGGCACAGCCGGCGCTTGTAGCAGCCCAAGTCAGTGACAAGGACGCACCATCGATGGTGGAAGATCTGCAGTGCAACGAAGAGTCTACGGTGAAGGAGGTTAACAATAACAGTATCCTGCTGAAGCAAGTCTCGGTGGAAGGGCCAGACGATGAGGTTCCTCCTACCGCTAACGGTGACATCGTTAGCAAAGTGGAAGTGGACGTGAACAGCCCCGGGGAGGATTCCGAACCCGCCAGCGGTATTGAACTGTCAAAGGATGTGATAGCCACAGTTGATGGACTTCGACAGCGGATAATGGGTACCGAAGAATTGCTTTCCGCTCGGGTGGAAAAAGCTGTCGCAGAAAAGTGTGACCATTAGATTTAGTTTTAAAAAGTGTAGAGTATGGCGTGCGATAGGTTCTTAGTTCGATCATGACAATTCGAGACCAGAATAAGGTCTCCGGGTGGTTTAGAGGCCGCAGTCGGGTTTATCCTCAGGTTCGCTCACTGACGAAAATAACAAGCAGCATACGCTGAGAAACGCCTACAGCTGGCTGTAAATAGCCTTTAAATAGTTTAGTAACTTTAGTACTAGAAAAACTCGCTAAACAAACAGGCACATTTCGATTTATGTGTACTATTCCCGTGCAAGATACGGGGCATTTTGCTATATCTGTGGTATCAAAGTTAAGCGGAATATCTTACACGATTAGGCAATTATGTGTTCAATGACAAGTTTGATTGAGGATCAAAGTTAAATGATTGAAACGAAAAACATATTGACGCAAAAAATCGACCTTAAAAATTATCTGTTAGACGAGTAAACGTGTGTCTAATTATAATGTCTAGTCTAGAACAATTTTCAACTTCAGTTAGTGTTTTTTAAAGCCTTTCGTACCGTTAAACACTCAGGAGGATAGTGAGAGAGGAAAAAAATAACGTTTGCTCAAACCATTAGATAGTCGATTTCAACACAACCCCATACCCCCAATAGACGCTATAGATAACAGTACAGAAAGTATTTCCCCGTTCGCGTTGCATTATCGTTTAGATTTTTAGTGTGCGCAAGTGTGCACTGAACGACGACTGAACAACGGTGCAAGTTCCGGATTCCTGTCGGGAGCGCGGAAAATTAGTTTCATTGACGGCGACGAATGCCGAACAGAAAAAGTTCAACCATTAGCGAGTAAGCAAACTGTCCCATCGGAAATGTGACGGAGTTAGTTAGGGGAGATAGAACTTCGGACAGCGATTGTCAGATTGATGGTGACACGATCAGAACAAAAAAAAAACACACACACACACAAAAACTAATGCGTTTTCATGAAGGAAAATGGAGAAAAGTTCCAATATTTCACTATGTGTTAATTTTCTGTCGATCAATGGCTTGTATCACTATTTTAATAGAATAACTTCCAGCGTTACCGTAGAGTCCATTTTTCTCCAAGTCAGTTTATCTCGTCGGATAATGGGATCGTGAGTAACTTTCGGTAATTAGACTGGATGTTTGCCACTGGTGTGCGATTATTGTTTCTTCCTCACATTCAGAGTTTTATGTTACGCAACTTTTGTATCATTAATGGTTTTCTTTTTTTTTAGTAGTTTGTTAGTAGCTTAAGTATTTATGATAAATATTAGTAAGTAATGAGTATGTGTGTCCAATCACAAATGGTGACTTCTCAACACTGTAGTTATCATTAATTAATTGTGATTTAATTTAATGCTCCGGTAACGGTTCACATTCGTCTTTAGCAAAACATGTGATAAGTGCTGGAATTACAAGAACTTATTCAGTTGCAGATTTTTTATGCGTACGTTATACAGGGTGTGTAAATGATTTTTTTTAAATGTAAATGCGACTTTTACCAACCATCCGTCGGAAAAGTACAGGGAAATCATTTCAGTTCCAAATATTGGAGGCAGTGTCGTTTTCACAGGAATTTAAACTTTAGCTTGGTAAATATAGAAGGCTTTTTTTGCAAATGGAAGACCGTTTTATTACCAATTTGTTAACGGCTCAATATTTCTTCTGCAGTTGTCAAAATAGGTTCTCAGTCGCACTAAATGATTGATTGACTAATTTCGAGTTGTTCCGATTTGAATAAAACATTGAACACGGGGTGTCAATTAGCACAATTGTGCTGCTGCGAGGTAAACCACCGAAGGAAATACGCGCTATCTATTTAGTTGACTGTTTGTTCAATCCTCAACATATTCTCGTCCCTACACCAGTGTTTCATTCAAAGGGTAATAAGTACAACTTTGCAAGCAATCGTCCATTCGGTCCTGGGTGAACTCTAACTACACGTCTTTTAATCCATGTAGACGATGGTAGGTTATCGTTTTTTAATAAGGCACAATTGACTGATTAGCAGATCGGGTTCATTTTTTTGGAGCGTTGTTGCAAATTGTTCAGATACTCAAGACTCCATCGTAAATTTTTCTGTACATGTTTATAGCTCGTCAACCGCTTTGAGTTGTACCGGAAGTGGTCCAAAATGTCCAGATGTCGAGGAGTTTGGGACGCGGGGATCTGATGTTATGGGTGAAAATGCTCTAGAATTGAAACCTTATTTAAGGTCAACAATTCCTCATATATGTGGGTAATGTAGATTCAAGTACCCTACGCAAATGATGCTTAACTCCTTTGACTCCTGCGTCCTATAATGCGTCTAACGCGGGTATTCGCGGAGGTATAAATTTCCACTCGACTCTCTTTCCATTGCAAAACTCCTGGATGTCTGCAACGACCTTGTAATTGAAATTCTCATTCAACGACTTGATTTCGTTCGAAATTTGTAGCGTTGTCGCAACAGATCGTTTTACTCCAGCCCCGTTGATCAGCAAATCTTTTTGGGGCTGCTGAGTAATCAGCTGTTGATAGCAACATTGCCACATTTTAATCTGTACTCGAATGGCGAAAATATTTTTCATCTGTACTTTTTATTGCAAAAATCTGTTCCAAAATTTGTGCCTGGAAAAATTGTGTTGCATGGAAAGATCACTTTTTTGACGTTGACTAACGCCTATATCGAAGTTAGGCGCCTGGATTTGAAAATCTAGTAATTCAACCAGGGAAAACCAGGGAAAAGTGGTCAGGTTTTGAGCGCCTATATATCAGTCATTTCTTTTCAGAATTTCGAGGTTTTGGCATCAATCGATCAGAAATTCTTTTACAGTTAAATTTATGTAACAAAAACTACCTATTGTTTGATATACACTATTGAAAAATTGGTAAATAACATCGATTGTCTAAATCATACCGCGCAGCCAATCACTACCTCTCTTCCCAAGCACAGTCGACACTAACGGATACAATCGATCTGACTTTGTTGTTATTGTTGTTGTCACTGTCTGTTTCCGATGCTTATTTACGTTCCTAACCATTCCATATTCTTCTTAACTCCTTCTTTCTAACTAACTGACGAAGTCTTGATATAAAAGGTACCATTTCACCCCATCATCAGTTTCATTACTAAACCGTACCGGTGACATACGGACGCTAGGCTTATAAAAATCTACACTTTTTGACGAAAATTTGTAATTTGTACCGTACAGAATCTATACCAGAAAAAAACCAAAAAAAATTTACATTTTCAGATAATTCTGTACCTGTGGCCATGCTTGTCATTCTTCTCAGAAGGTGAGAAGTGCGGAAAAAAAATTCACCGCGCACTTCCCTTTCAGTATGTGCCTGCGTGTAGCTAATGCTTTCTCCACACTGCTTCTTTCTCCACTGTCAACGCAGTCTATTTTTTTTCTCCCACTCTCTTTTCCTCTTCTGCCATGCTCAAGAAACAAACTGTGAAACGCACCGCAGATAGCTCTGCTGTGTAATTATTGTGCGCGATGTCCATACGTGTGAGAAAGTACACCATAGTTCATTGTCTCGCAAGAGAGAGATTTCAGATTTCACCGCGGTGCCCTCAGGTAAATCAGCAGATAAAAATCGTCTGTCGCTCTCTTCTAGCATGTGCGTTGATTAGCTCTTTAGTGTGGGAGCAGTTGTTTTCACAGTGCAAGATATTCTCCTGCACTCTAGAGGTTTTCTGAGGAGAAGAGACAAGCATGCCTGTGGCAACACTGGTTGATTGCCCAGTTACTAGTTCTGAATAAAGTGCTCTTGTTCTCAGACAAATCAATAGTGCAAAGTATACTTCGTGAGTTTTTTGAGTTCTCACGAATTCTTCTTTGGCGGTGACTAGAACTTGCGGTCATGGTTATCGTTGCTTGTACCACCAAGTTTCTCGCGATGAAGCGTCGTGTAGTGTCTTCTGTCATACTTTAAATACCCTAGGCTTTTGCAGAGTTCGACTGGTTAGTTTTCGCTTCAGGCAGTTGAAACACCGCTTAATCAACTCAAGTTTCTCGTCGATCGGTTTCGAATTGAATTTGTTGCAACACATAATGGAAGATTCTTTCCACAAGCTACACATCCTTGTAAATCTCCATTTTAGACGTTTTACTGCCGGCAGCCCTATACCTTGTCGGTCTTTTGAAGGCATAACGTCCAGAACTTGGTATTTGTCATTTACAAACTTTTCCAACTGTTCGTAAGTGGGTGGTTTTGTTCCGGAGCTGCTGATTACCATTCCCTTCTGGTCCCTGAGTCCAATTTATTCGCCATTAGATTACAAACATGGCGTCCCAGGCATCCACAGGTTGGTGCCTGGATGACTGTCTCTTTCCGGGTAGGTTGAAGCGGCAGAGACTGGTCTTACTGCCGAAAGCTGGGAAACCGCCAGGGGACCCATCGGCATATAGGCCCATCTGCCTGCTGGACACCGCGGGCAAGGTGCTTGAGAGGATTATCCTCAACAGACTGGTGAGGTACACAAAGGGTATACACGGTCTGGCAAGTAACCAGTTCGGCTTCCGGAAAGGCAGGTGTTTATCACGCTGGATGCCATCTCCTCCGTCACCAAGACGGCGGAGGTAGCACTCCAGCGCAAGAGAAGGGGAATACGCTATTGCACAATCGTCTCGCGCTTAGGAGCATCCATGTACCGGTGTTGCTGTACAGGATTTTGGAAAATTACTTCCAGAATCGAGTACTTGTCTACAACACGGAGGAGAGTCAGAAGTGCGTTCCGATTACCGCAGGAGTTCCGCAAGGTTCTATTCTGAGTCCGGTGTTGTGGAATGTCATGTACGATGGGGTGTTGAGACTCAAGTTGTCTGTAGGGGTTGTGATCGTCGGCTTTGCAGACGACATAACGCTGGAGGTTTACGGTGAGTCAATCAAGGAGGTCGAGCTGACGGCTGCGCACTGTATAAGCAAGGTCGAGGACTCGATGCGCTCTAGGAAACTAGAGCTAGCGCATCATAAGATGGAGGTTACGGTTGTGAACAACCGGAAATCGGAGCAACAGGCGGTGGTCAGAGTCGGAGACTGCACCATCACCTGAAAGCGATCTCTGAAGCTCTTGGGGGTTATGGTTGACGATAAGCTCACGTTCGGGAGTCACGTCGGCTATGCCTGTAAGAGGGCCTCATCGGATATTGCAGCACTATCTTGTATGATGTCAAATAGCTCAGCGGTTTATGGGCAAGCGAAGACTTCTTGCCAGTGTGGTTTCGTTCATACTTCCATATGGTGGACCAGTGTGGTCCAAAGCGCTAGGTACTAACAGTTACCGCGGTAAACTGGAAAGTACCTACAGGCTCATGTGCCTGAGAGTCGCGAGTGCGTATCGTATGGTGTCATATGATGCAATCTGTGTCTTGTCCGGCATGATGCCTGTCAGCATCGCCATCAAGGAGGACAGAGAGTGTTTCGACCAACGTGACACAAGGGGCGTACGAGGTACCAGAAGGTCATTCTCGATGCTCCGCTGGCAGCGGGAATGGTCAAACTCCACAAAGGGCAGATGGACGCTCCGACTTATTCCGGAGATATTCGGTTGGGTCGAAAGGCGCCATGGTGACGCCAATCTAATCCAGAGGATGTGCGACGACCCGGACATCTCGAGCGCGGCCAGTGCGGCCGCCTCCCAGATTGTCCTGAAGCTGCAACGTGTGTGGCGGGTCAACCACCAACACGCCAGTGGTAGCTAACTACCAGTTTCCAGATAGTTAGCTAGGAGGTTATAAGAGTAAAGAGGGTGCATCACGCACAAAAGCCACTCCCCGACGTAACACTTAACCGTCGTTCCGAGAAGAGCAGGGCTGGAGATTGGAGGGGTTTAAGTGGGTCGGGACAGGGACCAGTAGGTGTTTGGGGGAGTGTAACTACCCTAGCATCTCTCCCCTAGTCTCATCGCTACACCCTGAGTCCTCTTCTCAGGTGTCTGTTCGCAGATTTCCCCGCCACCTTAAAGTTAAAGTCGTACCGTAGCTTAGTTTTAAGTTTTTACACAGCAACGAATTGCATTGAAACAAATTAAAATCAGAACGTCTTGGAAAAGTTTTCAAATGCCTCCTAAAATTCATGTTGCGTTATTCACTGTTTTTAAATCGGGATATGAAACTTATTCTTACAACTACATTGAAACTTATGTTAAATATTTCTTTTTGTCTTAAGATTGTATCGAGAGACTATCAAGTTTTTAAGAAAATTGCTGGCTTTCGTTAGTTCATTTATAAAATCGCAGATATTTTACAATCGAGCGGAAAAAAATTAGAATAAGTCGTAATTTCAAACGGAAAAATAAGAGAAATTATCCTAAATTCCAACGAATTAATTCTTCATGCAGTTATAACTTTTCCTTCTAACGGTTGGCGCAGACTCCTCTTCTGGTGATAACTTTGCTGCGAGTTGTTTTTCGGCCAATCAATGTACCGTTCACTTCCCACTTACTGGAAACAACCCTCGGGCGAGCTTTTAAGTTTTCGATGGCACAATATTGTACGGCATCTCAAAATTATTTATTAAAACATTGAAAATACCTAACAGCTTTACACTCTTTACTGAAAACCTTCAATGATCTCACTTAGAAAAGACAATCAGAACTTCAATTGCAGATGAACGAATTCGTTTTTTGACAGTATGACAAAGGTATAAAATGCATTTGACCTAGTGCTGTGCTACCAAAAAAAATATTAGTTTTTCAAAAAACATAAAACGCAGATTAAGTTGTATCAAAGATTCAATTGATACAATTTATATTTGCATTGTTTGTCTGTGTTCGTGATTACCTACAAACGCAAGAAATACTTTCCCAGGGTTAAAGAACAATGGCAGGAAAATCCATCGATTCATGCGTCGTCTCAATTGTATCAAATGCATGTGTTTGTTCCTTCCGCATGCAGGAATCACTGATCTTTATTACTTTATTACTTTATTTTCTTTTTCAAATAACAACTTTTATTAACTATTACAATTATTTCACTATTTACAGCAGGAAATTTTTTTTCTATTTCAAATATTGCTTTTTTAATCAATATATTTAAATAATGACTTATCTGAAGCTGAAATGTCGTACAGAAATGTTCAAAAAATACGTAAAGTTTCAAGAGAAGGGGGAGGGCTATCTGGCAAAATTTTGCCACCCATGCGAAAAATTTTAAGTGTATGTACAAAAGAAGAAGGTTTCGAAAACATTAATCTCTGTTCTGCATAATCAATGGACGTTCCCTGATAGATTCATGAAATAATAAAAAAGGTAACATACCGGATAAGAATTACTGCGAACAAACCAGATAATCATAGGACTTCGTTTTCTTGTTCTAAAGACAGATACGAATTCTATTCTGGAGATAAAAGAACAGTTGCATCAACTTTATTGATAAGGGATGCAAAAACAGTTAAAAAGTATTTAAATAGCGGAAATGTTCGGTTAATTACTTCATGTATGTCATTTAAATGTATGGATATGTCAGAGTTACGAACATAATGGGTTCAGGGTTGGGTCAAGTATTGCTACTGATTCAGGATCATCTTGTACTTCGTATGTACTTGCTTGTACTTGCTGGTAGAACTGGAATCTTGGTTCGTTTCTCTCGGGTTGTTGATGTCTTTGTCAATTCATGTCAAGTATCACACAGCAAATAAATCAGACTTTTTACAAGTTTTTGGCTTACAGCTTGATTATCTGCTGGATTGGGTTCTGATGGTAATTGGTAACTGAGGAAGTTGATTCCATATTTCGCTGCCGCCTGACAGAGAGATAGTTACTCCTACACAGTAAAAAAATCTGAATATCACACGTCACGTGAAATATTTTCACATTTGAATTTCTGTTCCTTCCGACGAAAACCACGATTTTAAATGAAAATTATATGCAATGTTATTTGAATTTCAGTTGTTTCTGACGTAAATCATGGTTTTGTTTGAAAATTACACGCAATATCATTCAAATTTACGTGGAATGTTATGGAATTTTCTATCATAAGCGATGGAGGCAATTCTTTACATGCGATTCGACATAAAGTTTTCTTACTGTGTATATAACATTCTTACAGCTTGCATCATGCAGAGAAGGTTCCATTTTTTTATACGGTTTTGAACCTTTTTGTTTGTAAGTCCTGACCAAGATGGGCTGAGAATGTACAAAACAAGTTTCAGGCATCAGGCGCCTACTTGTTTTTGTGTAAAAATGTTCACTATGGCGTTGTTTCTATTCGCAACGTAAATTTTCAAACCAGTAGTTTTTCGTGAAACATAAGTAAAAGGTTGATAAATACCTCACGGCAATCCACAAATTCACTGTAAAAACTTGAAATGCTTCATTACCGACCCAGTATGACACACGACTAAGCTCGAAGTGGAACAAAATAGCTTCCATACGCAAAGTCTTTTAGCACTCGGGAACGCTCTGAACTTGAGCCTCCATTTTGTATTTTTTTTTTCAACAAAATGACAGTAGTGCTTCTAACCCATAAATGAGTTTGGAGGACTTGTTTACTAGCGAACTACCCGAGAAAATTTTACGTTAGATTGAGTTAGGTTATATCGAGATTGCCTTATATAGAGGTTGCCTTATATCGAGATATGACTGTATTGGGATGTAAGGATCAAGGTGAATGTGGATGTTGCAGTTATCTAGAAGATACGGTGGCCAAAAACGTGAGAACGTCAATTTCGGGCAGTAAGTCCTATTACGGGCTTACTTTTACGGCGACAGACCGATTATCGATCCAATGCCGAATCCAGAATACGTCGCCATGTCACCTGGTCTTGGGCTACCATCATCGAATCTCCCCTAACATCTATTTCGTGGGCAACCTTGTCTACAGCAAACGTCCAACGAGTGCGAAGCCTACCCCGAAGTCGACGGCCTCTATCGGGATTTCTGCTGAATATAGTCTACGCTGAACGTTCTTCCGGCAATCTAGCTACATGCCCAGCCCACTGCAACCTGCCGTGTTTTATCCGCTTACACGTCATAGTTAGTGCGTCTGCGCCAAACACCATTTTCTAGTTTGCCGCAAAGGATTGAACGCAAAACCCTAAGCTTAACAACACTAAGAGCTCGTTGATCGGCCTCTTTCAACGTCCATGCTTCATGGTCGTAGAGGGCCACGGGAAGAATTAGTGTTTTGTTGAGTATCCTGTTTACAGCTGCTATCCGCCTTTTTATCTCACGGTCAACCTCGTTGTCACATGTCACTAATGTACCCAGGTAAATAAATTCATCGGCTACTTCAAAAGTTTCCTCATCTAACACCGCCTCATCACCAACATTCGTCGGACTACCACGCTCTCTACCAGCCACCATGTATTTCGTTTTGGCAGAGTTAATGATGAGCCCTACTCTCGCAGCTTCTATTCTAAAAGGTCCGAAGGCCTCTTCCACTGCTTTACGATTGATACCAATGATGTCGACATCGTCCGCAAAAACTAGAAGCATTTGAGACTTCATAATGATGGTGCCGCTTCTTTGCACGCCTGCCCTCCGTATAGCACCCTCCAATGCGATGTTAAACAATATGTTTGACAGCTCGTCTCTCTGTTTCAAAGCATCTAACGTCACGAAGGAGTCCGATATCTCACCAGCTATCCTGACGCATGCTGTAGTGTCTGCAAGGGTGGCACGTTTTAGCCTAATCAGTTTTGTTGGGAAACCATGTTCGAGCATAATTTGCCATAACTCATTTCTTTTTACTGTATCGTACGCTGTCCTGAAGTCAATGAACAGATGGTGCGTCTGCAGGTTGAATTCTCGAAATTTATCGAGGATCTGTCGCAGGGTGAATATTTGGTCCGTAGTGGAGCGTCCCCCTCGAAAACCACATTGGTAATCGCCAACAAAAGTTTCCGACAACGGTATCAGTCTATGGAACAGAATACGGGAGAGAATTTTGTAAACGGCGTTGAGAAGCGTTATGCCCCGTCCAGACGGTGGCCTTTCTTGTAGATTGGACATATGAGACCCTTTAACCAGTCCTAGGGTAATTCTACATCGGACTACACTCTCAGCATGATCCGGTGTAAAGCACGATACAGCTGTTCGCTCCCGACTTTAAAAAGTTCGGCTGGAATGCCGTCCTTACCAGCTGCCTTGCAGTTCCTCAGCTCTTTCACTGCTTTCCTAACCTCGTCCATGAATGGTCGGTCCACAGCTTTGCCATCATCCTTAATCAACATCCTGCTCCTTTCGACTATGATGTTTTCTTCACCATTCAACAGCCCACTAAAGTGTTCCTTCCAACGCCTGGCCACCTTCGTTCTATCGGTAATTAGGTTCCCCTCTCTATCGTTGCGCATGACAGGAGCAGAAAGTTGATGAGTGGATTGATGAAAGTTGATGAGTGCATCGATGAGCAAGTTGGAGGGTACCAGAATGAACAGTGGAGACGTATCAACAGTACAATCAGAACCACAGCACGAGGAGTGTTGGATACAACTGCGACAACCATGTCCAATGAGTGGTTTGACGCTGAGTGTCAGCGAGCTAGGGATTAGAAAAACAGTAATAATATGAGTCTAACTAAGCTTGAAACTTAAAAAATGTATCTGATGGACAAAAAAAGCAAACAAATAAATTATTTAAATTGAGTCAAAGGAAATTTTCAGAGGATGGAAGAGGTAAAAAGCTCCAAATTTGAGCCTAAAATCAGTAGGAATACTTCCAAAGGTCAGTAAAAAAAAAATCTCAAAATAGAATTCAAATCACCAGGAAGCAATTGTCAGGAAAAGGTATTCGGCTTAGACCATCTTTTAAATTTGATTGATTGTCTGAAATGATTACTAACCCTCTAGTGCGCAAGTTGTTTTTCAGACGGAACTCGGTGAAATCACTATGAATCTTTATCAACATTTTTCAAGTATAGATTGAAGCTTTTAAGAGATTTAACTGAAGCGTGTCTAAAGGCAGCACTGGGCACTAGAGGGTTAATGTGCTTCATAAGGTACTTCCTACTGTACACCAACTCCGATAATTATAGGTCAGTTAATGTTTCTCTAGCAAAGAAATGACCAAAACGTACCCAATCTGCCAGCTGCATTTCAATCAATTTAAGAAAGTAATATTCCTCTGATATTTCTGTAAGCTTCCTATCTGTTGTTAAAGTCCAAACGGAGGCACCAATTTAGCTCGGGGTTTAACTGTGGCAACGCGTCGGTATTGTGTTTCTGATTTACTATTTTGAATTTCGTCTCTTCCCCCCAGGGGGATATCCAGTTTCAATGGCGCCATCGACAGCGCAGTTCCATTTGCCTGTCGTCCCTAGTCCGCATCTGACGTAGGTACCTAGGTTGGCTTCCGTGCAAGTTTGTTCAAAGTTCTAAATTGGAGCCGGGTGAGTTTCCCGCAGGGAACAACCCCGAGGAAAGCCACAAAGTATGTGTCGATATTTAATTATTGCGTTTGGGTATTTTTTATTCTCGTTTTAACATGTTTGCTTGTAAACTCTGTTTTCACTTGTGTGATAAGTTTAGAATGTCTTTAGTCGACACTTTGCTGACAAACGTAGAAAAGTGAGAGTATCATATGTGCTTGCATAATCAATTGCGCTGACCAGTTCCGATAGGAAATGGATAACTTTTTAATCAAAGTGTTTGCGATCGTTATGCGTCTGGGGAAAATCTTCATCAAAAAGTTTTTCTCCCCTTCCCAGAAATCTGCACAGAACTTTATCCAAGCTGTTTAGTCAGTCAGTAAGCTTTTCCGCAAGTCATACCGAAACGTACAGTTCTTTGTTCAGATCGAGAAGAATACAAATGGTCCCAAACGGATGGCGATTGGTGCTAGAGAGGTTCAATTGTGCTATTTCGATTATCGCTATGAGATTCCTGATGGAGAGCGTGAAGTACGTATCAAATGACGCTTCGTTATCGTGATGATTGGTGATTTCCACTATCTTCCAAACTTTATTCCAATAATTTTAGATACTCTAGAATGATGAATTTTAGACACTCTAGAACGTGTACTGTGATTAGGTAAAGGCATTGATTTTCATGAACATCACTAGACTATACCTCAGCAGAAAGGTTACAGCCTCAGGGGAAACGAATGGTTTTCTAGAGTGGTTTCTTTTTCCAAGCTTTAGTTATGGTTGTCCTTGTCACACTGAATTTAAAAAACAGCTTGTCCACAACTGAGGCGTTGCTGGTATCGAGCATCTTTTCTGTGTCAAGTCACATAAGAGGCAAACTCTTAAAAATTCGTTTACTTAGTTTATCTGCAATCTCAGAGACGTTTGTGTTGCTTTTACTATTGCATTCGTCATTCTCGTTCAGAAGTAGCATTTCGATAGTGCATGTTGTTATATCATTATGTTCGGGCAGTTACATGTAGTACTTTATAAGATTTTTATCAAATTTATACATTTTACAAATCAAAATTTTTAATATTTAATCTTAACATTTTGAACATTCATAATTTTGAACACACAAAAAGAGGAAACGCAGTATATATAACTCCATGAATTTAAAAATGAAAAAATAATGAAAAGTTTTTTTAACCGATCCCTTTGCACACACAGGATTATACTTTTGCAGCGATTAAATTGTATTGAAACTTACCTTTTATGTTTGTCCAGAAAGATCAATAAACAGGTTTAATAATAAAATGCCATTCGAAGCATAATATCCACATTCGACTGGTTCAATGGACAATAATGTCACTAAAAAAAGACATCAAAAGTCACTCGCACGCCAAGAGCACGCATGAAAATCATTGAAAAATCACAGCCATCAATCGCGTTACATGATACATAAGCGAAATCCGTTTTGTTGGCATAATATGTCACCCATAGCCAGAGTAAGCTTAAAAGATGGGATAATGGAGATGGATTTATTAAAAAAACGAAAAATGTATGAGATCCGAAAGCATAATAGAAATATATCGATTTTTACCAACGACGGAGTCGCATATAAAAATATGATAATGATGGTGTTGGAAAATCGTATCGTAATATAAAAGCAGACAGAACGCCGTACGCGTCAGCGTTCTCCAAAAAAAAAAAAAAAAATGCAAACATGTTCCCGCGAACGATCCTTTTTCTCGTCAGCGGAACCCTATATCTCCATTAGAACCCCCATCAAACGGCAATTTCGCCGGATACGTGCATCACGCGAGTTCGAAAACCACCGCCGAATGATGTGCTAACCAAGTCTGCCAAAAGGTGAGCTTATTATCAAACCCATATCCACCACCGTGATAGGTTATTCACGCATTGAAGAGAAGCGTGTCGAAAAGTGACAGTCGAAATCGAATTTGCGTGCATCGCCGTCCACACGGGAGCCTTACGTTGTTGGGAGGCGAAACACGTCCGAAGCATAAAAAAAAACTGGGAAAGTGGATTGTTCGTGCGTTCGTTTGCGCGGTAATAGATTGACTGATGCCTTCAATCATATGTCTCAGAATGAGTTTCATATTTCATTTTTTTTCGTCTTCCCGTAATTGGGAACTCTCGACAGGAGAATTGGGCTGTCATTTTTTGTTTCATTTCCCTCGGTAAATGTCGAAATGTTAGATGGAAAAGTCATATTACTAAGCACGATTTTCCTCAAGTATAATTTGTTCGGATACAGAAGGATATAATAAGCTCAATAAGGACAAACCATCTGGCTGACGAATTATAATCATTTTTTTTAAGAAAAATATCTTTTGAGCGGTTTCAAGCTGAAAAATCGGAGAAAACTTTTATATAGGAAAGTCACATCTCAATGGAAGAGCATCGCAAAATTGAAAATCCAATAGTGTTAAGTGCAGCAGAAAAATCCTCCCTTCGGGTATGAAGAAGCAGCAAACCGTGCCGATATTGTGTTTTGCAATTCAATAGAATCCTTCCGTTCCAACTCTAACCGGTGGGGAATGGGTGCAGAACGCACCATCGTTTCAACTCTTGTTTTTAAGGTTTAGTTTCATTACTAAACGAAGAAAGATGAATCTGTATCATAAACTAATGAAAACTTAAACTTCGTTACCCATTCTTTGTAACACCTGACAGTACCCGGACAAACTCTCCAACACAGTTCCAGCAGATCTGTGGTGAAATGCAAACAGATGACCTGCTACGTAATCAAATGCATATACATTGAAGACACGGCGGCAAATTGAATTGAACCGGCATCCTTCGGTACCTTTCGCATTGTGTCATCCACAAGCAGCGGGCGTACGTTGCGCCACCATCCCTGCTGGCCTTCATCTGGCAATCTTCAGCATCGTCGTCGTCGGTCACTGAGAATGCAAAAAATATATCCAGCGAAAAGTTTTTCGCTCGAAGATCACACTCGATTCACGGAAATCTCATTACAATTTTAATTAATTTTGATCGAACATTGCGCCGTCTGCTGCCACCGCGCTTCCAAACGCCTATGAGGACAGTTTCATCCAATTTATTTTTTTCTTCTGGAAAGATTACTAGGTATAATTCTCTGCGCTTTTCGTTCACTCTAGTATTAAGACGAAGGACAATTGAGTCGTAGATACATTTACACAAAATGCATGATTCTAAGAATCAGACAATGCGCTCATGGATTTGACAAGCAATGTGGGAGGTATGGACTATGATGAAATGATTAGAAATGATTTGCTTTTCGGTAAACTGAGCGATTATGGAAACATTTAAAACGTAGAAAAAAAAAAGAATTGAATTCCTTGTAATCACACATTTAATTCAAGCATAATTCTATTTACATATTATAATATCCCACGGCGTTGCGGTGACAACTCAATCGCAATTCGGATTTCAATTTCAATCCCAATTCCAACTTAAATTCCATTTTTAATTTCCAATTCCAATCCTAATCCCAATCTAATTACCATAATTACTCCCACACCCACTCCCACTCCCACGCTCATTCTCACTTCAACTTCTAATCCCACTCCCAATCCCACTACAACTTCTAATCCCAATCCCACTCCCATTCCCACTCCAACTTCTAATCCCACTACAACTTCTAATCCCAATTCCAATCCCAATCCCAATCCCAATCCCAATCTCAATCTTAATCTCAATCTCAATCTCAATCTCAATCCCAATCCAAATCCCAATCCCAATCCCAATCCCAATCCCAATCCCAATCCCAATCCCGATCCCAATCCTAATCCCAATCCCAATCCCAGTCCCAATCCCAATCCCGATCCCAATCCCAATCCCACTCCCACTCCCAATCTTAATCTACAATTTTATATCCAACTCACGTGGGGTTATTAGTTAAGCGCATTAAAATCGACTTCTGAACCACAGTCGAGTGCTCACTTTGATTTGTTCAGTGGAGCTTTATTCAGTTTGACTGTTTATTTAATAAAGTTATTTTGTGAAAAATATGAGACGACCAATTTTGAGCAAATAATTTTTTAATTTTTTAAAAAAGTTTTTTTTTTCAGTGTAGGATATTAAACTTAAGAGCCAGTTCGCGAGAACCGCAACCACCTTTACAAGGGAGGTTGTATCGAGGATCTCCGATCGGACTGAAACTTTCGTGGTTTGTTTGTCTATATAATAGAACAATGTTTTGCATAATGTCAGAATTTTTTCAAAAGGGGTAAGTGGGGTAAAAAAGCACGTCAAAAATTGATGTCCAAAAGTTGCTAAAAACGTAAAACTGTTATAACTTTGTGTAAACTGAATCGATTGTCATGAAAATTGGCATGTTTATTCTACTCTATAAAGGCAACAAAATGAGGGTTATTGTAAGTTGCTATCAAGAATACATGATAAGATATTCGCATTTTTCTGAAAAAATAAGGTGATTTTCACAGCAGTTTTTCTCTTGCCAACAGATCTAGGATTAAAATCCAAATAATACGTTTTGTAGTGCAACTCAAGAGCTTTCATTTGATATATTCAAAAAATGCGCCGTTATAAAGATGCCTGAGAAAATCCATCCATTTTTTCTATAACATGTTATTGATCATCAATTCGAACCCATTGTGCGAGAAGCGAAACTCCGTTTTGTGTCATCGTTCTTCCATTGAGCTATAATTTTCAGGTTATGTTTGTTTATGCACTAATGCAAAAGTGTGCAAAATTTGAAAGGAGAAGGGGTTTGTGGGGTAAACAGGCTCTTCAAAATCTTATATTTAGAAACTGCTCAAATCGTAAAATAATTACTCTCGGCTTACATTCAAAGTTACACGATGGAATGAGAGGTTATTTTTGGAGCCAACAAGAGAATGAACGAATGTCAACAAAGCCACGTGATACTTTTTGTTGAGCCTTTTTTAATGTGCCCTTTAAAGAATTAAATTACCATTAGAAAAAATTTCACCGGAAGATGCATGATTTTAAAAGTACACCCTTCTGCAGGAATTAGGCAATTCAAACCGGAAATGTATTCATCGGTAGAACAAATAAAATCGTTTCTCGCCCACTTTTCTACGTTATATAGGCAAAATAAGCTCGAGCTAATACAGACAGTCTGTAAATAATAAACAGAAGGTTGAGTTCCGGATCGGAATGTAGCATCAAGGCTTTGCTTTTTTTAAGCTTGAGCTAATACAAGTTAGTGAAGATAAAGCATAAATGAATATACGAGAACGTCATGAATATTGGTTGGTAATAATGAATCAATCAATTCTCAAACATTGATTTTCATAAGGTTTGCTGCTGATACCAGAGCCAAAAAAAATGCATTCTTTGAAAATGCATTGAGTGCAATTACTAATATGCTCTACTGCTGCTTAGATGATGATCATACAGATTTAAAATAAGGATAATGAAATATAGATTTTATTTGGTTTTTTACTACATTCGACCCCTTGGTTATTGAATTATTCAAAGACCATATTAAAAAAGTTTAACAAGACGTATCGCAAGGCTGTGTTGGCATTCATTCTACCTCTGCTAGCTCCAAAAACAACCTCTCATTTCATCGTGTATCTTCGGGTAATAAGCCAACTTTACGCAGTTTCTGAATACAAGATTTTGAAAAGCCGGTTTACCCCACTAACCCCTTTTCCGAAAACCTTAATTTCTGCAAACTTTTGCATAAGTGCATTAGTGCATAAAGAACAAGGACACAAAACCTTTCGCTTTTCGCACAATGGGTTCGATATGATGGTCAATAACATGTTATAGAAAAAATGGATGGATTTTCTCAGGCATCTTTATAACGGCGCATTTTTTGAATATATCTAATGAAAGCTCTTGAGTTGCACTACAAAACGTATTATTTAGATTTTAATCCTAGATCTTTTGGCAAGAGAAAAACTGCTGTGAAAATCATTTTATTTTTTAGAAAAATGCGAATATCTCATCATGTATTCTTGATAGCAACTTACAATAACCATCATTTTGTTGCCTTTATAGAGTAGAACATGCCAATTTTCATGACAATCGATTCAGTTTACACAAAGTTATAACAATTTTACGTTTTTAGCAATTTTTGGACATCAATTTTTGACATACTTTTTTACCTCACTTACCCCTTTTTAAAAAGTCTGACATTATGCAAAACATTATTCTATTATATAGATAAACAAACCCTGGTAGTTTCAGTCCAATCGGAGAACCTCGAAACAAGACCTAGTTGCGGTCTCCGCGAACTGGCTCTTAATTATTTCAGTACATATTTCAAAATAAAATTTTTAGATAATTCCCTAGAAGTTTAATTCCGCTTCAAAGGATCGCTTTAGTGATCGTATGAAAGGACTTGAACTATTGAGAAACATAGCAGAGGTCCACTGTACCTCTGTCCTTACTGCGTTGAGAGGGGCTCAGACGCGGTGGACCTACATTTCCCTAGCTTCTCGTGGGATTCACATGGACGATTCAAACAACATAAACATAAACAACTTCAACAAAAATACTCAACAGGAGACAAAGCAAGTGGTCGAACAGACACTTCTTGATCAAGAGATGGAGGCAGGGTTTAACCGTGATGATGATTCACTACAAGGCTGTCCATGATCCTTGATTTCCCTAAGGAGAGAGTGAAGCGTCTCTCTAACGCACATAAGCGCAGGTACACGGCATTCCTGAACGAAGGATGAAGTCGGAATGCTCGCCTTTCGATCCTCCAGGTGGCTAGACCTACCAAGTTAGGCTGCTGTTAAGCAGCAACGATCGGATGACGTCCCGATCGTCTGGCGAACAAAAAAGTCTTGGGTCCGCAATGGGGAGACACTCGGTGGGAGTTACCTACAGGAAAATGGTTGAGGCTATTAATATCGCCAGTTAGCAGTTTTTTTTTTTGAACAGCGTAGACAGACGACGGTATCTTTACACTGGATCGACGTGTAAGGAATCACCGAGCAGCACTTCCTACTAAACTACATGTTTAATAAAGCTGGCATGCGTCGGGTGGTCAGATCGATGACCAATATAGAAAAGATGACCAATATAAGTAAGGTACATCCTTCTCGTCGCAACGGAACGGTCAGTCCAGTCACCACCACCTACTCAACGTAATCTCGCAAAGAACAAGAAGGTACATACGGAACGTCCAAAATCGTCATCTCCTCCTGCTCAATGCAACCCTGTAATGGAAGGTGGTCCAGCAGATGGCAATAACCAGCTTGATGCCTCAACCTCTCACCATTTTCAAACCCGCCTTTCCGCAGAAAATTCCAAGAAGCCTCAACTACCTTCAGCTTGCAAACCTAGGTCCCAGAAACCATCTTCCGACGGTGGTCATGTGTCTTTTGGCCATCACTCACAGCAGACAAAACTAACCGGTGTCGGAGCAAAGGCAATCCAAACCAGCAGCTCTGCTGTGCTGATAGCAACCGTCTGATAGCTACTGGAGCCTCCAATCTAATCACAGGTGGACACGCAATTAGCAGCTTTCACTACATACAGGTGATTCTTCGTCACGCAAAGGGGCCTTCCAGCGTTCTTAGCAGAAGATCCATTAAAGAGCGACTAATTGGAATCACTGTCAAGAACACAAAGGTTCTTGGCCTCACGGACACAAAAGGTAGGTTAATCCACAGTCACAAAATGGTTTTTCTCTAACGAACCAAGCTTGTCAGTTCACCAACACATTATTTTGAAATCCAAGCTAATCCTCCAAGGAGCGATAAAGTCAGGAACCCGAAGGAGACTAACTGGTCCTCATTTTGGGAACACTTAGTCAACTCCCGGTCTCCCTGCTCAATCGATATACGCACATCCGACAAACTGAACATTGCTTCACGTGATCTTGAATGCAGGGTCACTGCATTGGCCTACATGGCCAGCTGTTCCCTGAAGGAGGGGTTTTTGTGTAGTAACGTGTCTTGATGGAACGAAACGGTCAAATCTTCGCCATGAAGCCAGGTGCTTTTTCAACAGGGCCAAACGTGCATACAACTGGGAAAATTACAGAGCTTCACTTACCAAAGTAGCTACACAAGGCTAAAAGAAACAAACAATGCCCGAAGCCACGTGGCTCCAGAAAGCGATGTTTATAGACCACACCAACGGTATAAGGCAGTTAAAAAAAGAGAACGGCTGTCACTGCAGGTTCTTATGAACATGCACATCGCTGGGTCTAAATGTATAATCGAACAACTAACGTCGGAGCAGCAGACTCCGAGGACAAGGCGTACAGCGTCCAACGACTCTATTCGGCTCACTCGAAGATTGTTCACAGAAGCTTCAATCAATTGGACATTAAGATCCTTTGAACCTATCAAGTCTCCAGGACCACATGACATTCTACCCATCTTTATATAAGAATCAGATGAAATCAAAATACCAGATAGCTGTCGGAAAGTCGAGGTGATTTTCGTACCGAAGGAAGGAAGAAATGACGAAACTCTACCTAAGACTTTCAGGCCCAAACGCCTCAAATCTACATTCCAGAAGTTAATGGAGAAAATTGCAGATAACTATACTGCCCATAATCGCATATTTGTAACATTTACAAAATTGGTTGTTCGAGCAAATCGCACTTTTATATTTTGACCTTAAATTCATTGTTCCCAATATATTCTTGCAAATAGACACTTTAACTAAATTTAGTACGTTGGGCGCCAATTGTAACAGGGGGTCACCCTGTACACACCTAAATTTGCCTGGCGAAACCCTTACAGGGCGGCCAGATACCTCTAACGGACTTTCGGATCTTTGCTAGAACACTGAGAAAGAAAAAAAAAACAAAATAAATAAACAAAAACTTATCGGTTTATTCCGTCCTTTTCCTCTTCCTGTTTTGTGGTGGGAAGGAGAGGCTGCGGCGACGCTGCTGCTCGTTGTTGAAATGGCGGTTACCAACAGCTCCTGCAGCAAACTTCGGCGGGGTGGTTTCCTTCGCTCCTTGTCACTTAGCCGGGGTAGCGAACAATGCTTACCACCGGCGAGCCAACACAAGTCGTAGCACACGAATCCCGGGCCAGCGGAACAACCTTCGCTGGTCTTACACGTATCCGCGGAACAACCTTCGCGAGACACACAGGACACAGACTGCAAAAAAAACAGCAGTTAAAACGCGCACAAAAATAAACACAAAACGCGACGTGTGTCCTGTACCGAGATCGAGGCTAAACTACTCATCCCGCGATGGCTGCCTATGTTGCCGACCACAACAAACCCGCCGTGACGTCTTAGTCAGCACTCAGCACACCACTTTTCCGCAGCTAGAGGGAAATTTCGGCCTATCTAACCCTAAACATTAATTCACAAATATAAAATAAAAATTATCGGCCCTACTAAACGCGACAATATCGTTCACAAACGAAAAAACGAACGAATTTAAACGAATTTACGTGAACGATATTCAGCGCAAGTGGTGAGAACTGTCATAACAAGTACACGCTGCTGCGGGAGTGCCCAAATGCGGGTAATTTTCACTTTACACTCTCTCGCAGCGGCACCCAAAATTAGGGTTATTTTTACGTTAGCGTTACACATAATTAAGTAAATTTCCCACTCGATGCTAAAATTGTAACCGCACAGGTTACATATTATGTGATTACAGGCAGTATATCCGCAATGAGTTTCTTAAGAACTCGCCACTACACAAATAACAGAACGATTACCAACCTGGTAAATCGAAGTAAACTGATCTTCATGGCATAGTGACTCTTATCAATATGTTGCTGAGGAATCAAGAGACGGTGCTATGTGCTGTTCTTGATATTGAAGGCGCTTTTGACAATACATCCTATGCCTCGATCAGTACAGCTCACCCGAATAGGAGAGTTGATATCACTACGATGAGTTAGTTCCAGAATATGCTCTCGAGCAGAGAAATTACAGCTACATTGGGAGATACTTCAATCACGGTCTCAGCGACAAAGGTTGTCGATACTTTATTAAGCAAGCTAACCCATCTTGGCTATGGAATTGTAAGACCTCATAATTCGCGGAAAAAGTGACGCAACAATGTCGAACCGCCTTCAGACGGCACTAGACATTATCCTGAGTTGGTGCACTCAGGAGGAGCTGAGCATACATTCTGCTAAAGCAGTTTTTGTACCCTTCCTCAAACGGAGAAAACACGCACTATCTCCTCCTTCACTGTTTACTGATTCTCTGTAAAGAAGCTGAATACCTGAGTATTATCCTGGATAGTAAGCTGAATTTGACGGCCCAAATTGACTATGCAGTCGAGAAACTACTTTGGGCTTGCAGTAAACTATTTGGCAAAACTTTGGGATTGGAACCACAATTGGCTATCTGGTTCTACATAACCATCGCACAGCCAAGAATTTCCTGCGCCACCCTCGTGTGGTAACCATAGATAAATTACATGAGAACCCAAGCAAAGCTTCGAACAGTTCAAAGACTGGTCTGTCTTTCCGTTACAAGCACCATGCGCACCACACAAATGACTTTTATATCAGCCATTTTGTTTGAAGACCAAATATCAAAATTCTATGCCTACTGCCACTATATCTACTTGTAAAGAAATAGGCAGAGGCTTAAAAAAAAATAAAAAAAAAATAAAAGGGCGATCAGGTTAGTCATCTTCGCATTTTAAGGTAGTTTGAATTCACACCCTTAGTCACCATAGTACCATGAAACTAGTCGCCATATGTGGAGCAGGAAAGGTACTTCCATCAGGCATCAGCTGCTTTTATGCAGATGGATCCTACACTGGCTCCGGAGTTCACGGTTGCGGTGTTAAGTAAACTATTTCAATAGGTGTATGGCTCACCGTTTTTCAAGCAGAAGTGTATACTATACTAGTCTGGGCCAAGATATGTCTTAAACGTAACTGAAGATATGCGGGAATCGCCTAAAGAACATCGGGATTGTCTCATGCGATAACTGCCGCTTCTGCAACCTTGCAATTGAAACTTCAGCTCACTTGCTTTGTCAGTGTGAAGCCCTTGCGTTTACTAGGAATTACTTCTTCGGACGTTACCTTCTAACTCCATAACAGCTATGGAATTCCAATCCCAAAAAGCTCGTTCATCTCTTGGATTATACGATACTAAATTGGGGCACAGCATTACTACCAACCAACCCTACTCCGTCGAAGAGTACGGGTACTTGGAAATCTGTGAACAGTAATCGGGGCCGCCACAAAGGATAATCAACAAGTCGGTCGCAGTGATTCTCTTGGTCTCAATACCCTTCAGCCATACAAAAAAGAAGTAATGTATAGACAAATTTCCTGTATCTTTTGTTCAGGAATATAGATTTATGGAAACACTTCAGCTTTTTGCAAATGTTAGTCCAGATAAATTTATGTGAAAATGTATGCAAAGTTTTTGTTCTGTCTTCTGTAACTTTTAAAAAGGCTTTTTCAGTATTTTTTTTGTATGGACCTCACTGCGGCCAGTATAGTTTTTTGATCTTTTCATGTCATGTCCTCCTGCAAGTTATAACTCTAACAGCGTATAACGTGCTATAGTGCCTATCATATAATCGAAGCTTTAGATTAGTGGTTATTAAGTCTGAAGAGAAGATTTTTTGTGGAAGAGCCTAAGAATAAACCTATACTTGAAGTTCTTTTTGCCAACGAATGGCTTGGTTCTGCTAAGATTCGAACGTTTGACCATTCGCTTGTCAAAGCAGACTCTGTAACCTTGCAGCTACAAAGCTCTACAGTCTTAGGGGTGTATCGAAACGCTATTAGGTCTTATGTTCCACGTTTCGGCCTTTGAACTTGGCCTTCTTCAGGGGATCTACAAATTTATTAAAAACATTTTATAAAAATAATACATTTTTTTCTCTTCAAAAACTCTGACATTGTTTTTTCTCAAAAAACTTACATAAAGTTGTACCGTTTTTTGTTCAGCGTACAAAGCTTTACGAAAGGTTGTCATAGCTATCTATAGGTTCTCTTTCAAAATTCAATCAATCGAATCATTTTGAAATAATTTTTTTTGTCTTTTTAGCCTGAAAAGCGTTTTCGGAAAATTTTGGCTTATTTTGCTTCTGGTTTTCCGACGTAGACCTACGTTTCTCGGAAAGAAATAAATATCTAAAACGGAGAAGGGGACGAAACTTGTCCCTTTTCAAAATGCCTTTAAGCCACTCTGTATTTAACGGATTTCCTTTGTTCTTGCAGCAATCGACTAAAAAACTATTCTCGCATTCGCCCAAAAAAGAGCAATTTGTAATTTGATTAGTCGTACTATTGTAAATTGTCAAGCCTTGTTGAAACGCAAATTTCAACCATTGATTGGTCGCCTAATACTTGCTTACCCCAGCACGGTCAACACAATTATATACCTAGTAAACCGGGAATGCACATTTCGGGCTGTATAAGATCCTGCTTCTGCTTGAACCAATCAGTTCATTAGTGAATGGCCACTAGGATGGTCTTAACTAAGATGCAACCACGGTGCTCCCAAAGACCGTTATTTTAAAACAAAATGCACCAAAGGATCTAAGTATACCATTCGATTCGTTATGACGTTCTGAATCTCTGATAAAAATTTCAAAATCATCGTACAGTAAATTTTAGAGTAATACCCTTTGGAAGGTCGTAAAGTATGGATAGGTTATATAAAAACGACGAAATACTTATTGAAAAGCACATTTTCCAACCACCATTTCATGGGATATTTTCCAAAATAATTTCTACACATTCCAAGTATCATATTTCATGGCATTTACAATTGGTGGAAAGATTTTATTTTTTGAAAATCCCACAGAGTGCAGTACACTAAACTCGAAATATCGTGATCGTTTTAGATTTAACTGTGAAAAATTAATTTTATGTACTCAATGTCTTCAGCAAAATTGTTTCACAGAATAAGGCCGGCGATTTCGGGTTTTCGGTCAATCCACCCAACAGTTAGTTAAAAAAAATATTTTTTCTTATTTCTAATATACTTCAGCAAAGTTGTGGATAAATTCAGAAAAAAAAAACTAAATACTGCGATGTCCTATCTACATGATGAACAGGACGGAATAGAGTTTTAATGGTACAACTCTTTTCAAAATCGGATTTTCGTCTATTACTTTCTCTCTGACCATCAGTTTTTAAAAACTTCCAAATAATATACTTTATAACTTTGTATCTAATGAAGATAGGATTTTTGTTTGGTCAGAAAAGTTTCATATTTTTATATCTTCTACGACTTTGCCCGATATTATTCCTTGAATGAAGAACTAAAACAGAGTTGTTTTTTTTAATCTTGTAAACATTTAATTACTTTTAACATCTTGATATTATGCGGGTTATAGCATAGCATAGCCTAGCATAGCATAAACAGCTGGACAACTTCGTAGGTGGTATCAGCGACAATACTCTGTTTACGAGAACAAACTACCCTCATTTGTGAGCAGCAACATGAAACTTGGGATCTAATCAAATGTTGCTAAACAAAGGTCAGATGTCTCCAGAGAATTGTTACCGCCCTGGCCACGTCCTTGCAACTGTTGGGGAACGGAAAAAGAATGTTAGTCCAACATTTACTTGAGAGAACCGCAGAGAACTCTACGTGCCCTCATAAATGTTACGTGAGATGGGAAATTTTAGTAGGAAAGGGAGACCCTAGGATACATCTGTTAGATGTTGCGGGTCGATAATTGATTATATTATAGGTATGAATTTTGAGAGCTATGAAGAGCTGAAGCTATTGTGATTTACCGACTTTTTAGTTTAATTTGTATTCTATTAGATCATTTTTTAAATTTACATAGCAATTTTACTGTTTTATGTTTTGTGGTTGTGGGTGAATGAATACGTAGAGTTTAGACTCTTAATTATTTAGTTACACGCTTATTTTTATCCACCGGTTTGATGTAACTTTCATTAGTAGCAAATCAATCTTTAGTCAGCCAGCCTAAAGGGGCTTCACCTCTTAGTTGAACATTGTCAAATAAGACCTACTCGAACAAAGTCCAATGTTCTCCGAAACATAAACCCGAAACTCTAAAAACATGTGCTAAGTGACGTATTGGTATGAACAAGACAATCTCTGTTTATTTACAAACATTTTAGTAAATAATTAGTTTATTTTTCCTCTACCCTCAATCAAAAATAAATACGAAACAGATCTGTATGAATCTACCTCTACACGTCGATGATCAAAGCAAAAAATACAACGCCGCCTACATGTCAAAAAGCAATTGCAGTTGAGCATATAGTATGCCAACGCAAACAACTCGAACAGAAAAAAATCTTAATAAATAATATCACTTATCTCGCAAGAAATCCTCCTTAGGCTGCATATTCCGATAGTTCTATTATTTGGAACACCAACACTAGTAAATTTAGTTGATTTCACCATTTATTTTCGCGCAAAACACATTGTAATGAAGAAATTACGTGGAGATAAAAACGCGCACAAACAATCGGCCTTGTTGCCAGTTTCCTCCCTTTCAACATTTTGATATTATGCAGGTTATTCATACAAACAATTATTCCGAAGATTATTTTTAAGTGATGCCGTAACTTTATGTGCAAATTAAAAGTCGGAAGTACTTTAACACTTCATATTTAGCTGGTAGCTTTAAGCCATCGTCGTGGATGTAGCTCAGGTAGTAGAGCAGCAGTAACTGAGAAGTGCGTCGAAGAAACCAAGAACCAGTAAGAAGCGTCTTTGGTCCTTGCGGGCCAAAATAATAGCAGCAGAGGTGAAGCGTCCCAACCAGTGGCGAAAGGCTTTTTACTCGAGGTAAGGGAAATCGAAGCTTTTTTCATACTTTTTTTCTTATATCTGTCAAGTTTGCCTTGCACAATTATTAAAATAAAAAGATTGTTTACTGCTGCTTCGTGTAGATACTGCTTAGTTTTATTTATTTTGTCATGCAAGTTTTTTATCCGCCAACCCTCACTTTAGTACAATTAGCAGTAAACTTTTTGTACCTATTTATCTAGGCAGAAATTTACGCTTTGTGTTGCGAAATGGCTCCCCTGATAGTTCGCTACAGACCATTAAGAATTACACATATTCGCAAAGCTCATTCATTTATCCACCGTGATGCCGCGCAACTCGTGTGGAGAGGAAAACCGGCTAGATAAATTAAAGGATGTTTTCTGAGACAAACTTCTCGACTTGATAATTGCTCCCCAACGGGTGCACTAGGAAAATGGGGTGTATCTTTAAATTAGCACGAACAAAACATTATTACGATTGGCGCTGATGGCCAGTACACATTTCACACATTTTTCAATATGCTGTGGTATGTCGTACCACAAACTATTACGCTGCAATTCCCGAAACTACATAATAAGATTTACGTCAACAACTTAAATTGCCATCCAGGCACTTGCGAACGAATGAGGGACACCTTCCCCTGCTCGGGCTGGTGGAAATTTTGCTAAGAAAACCAGATATATCATCCAACAGACGAAAATTAATGAAAACCAGCAAATTGAATTAGTGGAGCGACGATGAAAGATTGCTCGGCCTCCGAGCCCTGCTTGGGTCCTAGTGCAAGAGCATGGTTGTTAGAAGCAGTATGTGTAGAGAGAGAGAGTTGAGTAGAAAAAGTTACATTCTACTGAGTCTGTGACAACAGTGCCTCGCCGGCGTGTGGAGCAGGAGTTATGTCTATCCTCGGGGGAAAAATGTGATACCAACAACAGCATGGGCGGCAAAGTGGTAATAGCAGTGACAGCGACACGATGCGACATCTCGAAATGTGCTTAATGAAATTAAACGAAAATGACAATCAATCATTGCTGGGCTGTTTTTTGCGTCTGTGCGAGTTGCTGCATCAAGAGGAAGGGGATCACAAAATAATGATTATCGAAATATGATAGGCGTTTTTTAAAGAAAAACAATTTGAAATCTCCAAACTCTAATAATTCATATTCTATTTCGGTTCCTTTCATCCCTCTGCCGAACAACGTTTCCAAAACAATTTAATCAAAGCGTAGTAATTCCAGCTTGGTATGCTTTATTTTTTTTCAATTCCAACGGACATGCACTTCCGACCATTCACATAAGGCAATAATTCATTAGAAAATTCCATTGCAATCTTTCCATCAGCGCTGACCTTCTTTCGTACCCCAGACGCAGAGATTGTAATCCAATTTCTCTTTGAGACAAAACATACAAAAGGCACCTTCTAAATAAAAAGGATCTCCTAACTGATAATTAAATTTTTAATATCTCCCCCGGAGATTGTTCCTCGTCAGCAACGGTTTCGAACGGATTCGTCCCCTTCTCCCGTCCCGTCCCACACTTTTTCGGCTATGTTGAGCATTCATCCATCTCAACAAAGTGCAGGAAACTGACTGGACGTTCGCCACAATAAAAATCGTGATCCTGGCCGAACCGGTGGGGAGTATCCGGAACAGTTCTCGCAGTCTGCCACTGCGGCTTCCGCAGGGGTCTGCCTGTGTTCGTGGAGCAAATTGCCAGTGTAATTTATCCCGCTGCCATTAATTTCATTTCCTCCCCACCAAAGTGAGCGTCGTAGGCAAGCAAACCTGGCTTCCGAGAGAGTTGAAGTTGTATTAACTTGGCGACATCGTGTGCGTGTGGATGGAAGTAAAGCAGCGCTGGGTTGCATTTGAGCTGTGATTAGTAACAATTAAATGGGTATGAAGTTGTTCAGAATGAAGATTTTCAACTTATGCTTGACAATTTTTATTGTACCCTTCTGGAAGCTTTTTGACGCAAAAATTAAGTTACCGCTCAAATGTAATTACTTTTCACTTCACTGCCAAAAGCGAAACACAGCAGATTAGATGGTATGATTGCACTACCAGATTGAAAATTGTTACTTATTCGTTCCAATGTACTCAAGTGGATCACAACATGTGTGATTAGAAATTGTTGCCGTGTTGGCGAACTTGGAAACAAGACCATGGTATTCTTCCTCCGTTTGTGCATGTTGATGATTTTGGTAAGTTTTGGTTTGTCCCGATAGCGTGTACACAAACTAGCACCGCTCGGCATAATCCTTGTTTAGTTTATCCATCCAGGCGGTGACGTTTCCCTTTCAAATTTTGCAAATATCGTACCGCATGTTATGAGCTTGAGCCGTATAGGAAGCCACGAAGGGCTTTGTTGTGACTTGCGTAAATAAATTTTCCCTGTTCGCATTCGCACACTGACGGGACGAGTGGTTTAAATTTCATCCTACACGCACAGAAAACCACACGAAATGGGATTTGATATTTCATTCCTAACCGAAACCACGTGCAATAAACTATGGGAGCTTACATGGGCCTCATGTGTACTATCGGACCGGTTTGACCGGTTTGTTGTTCCATTGTGGAAAGGTTCATCGATATATTTGCATGCGGTTTTTGATTTGTGTTTTGTTTGAAGTTCAAATTTCTCCTCATTTGTACGACGAGGTTGTATCCCTACCAATGTACGATTTAGCAATCGGGTATTGATGGGGTTCGTATATGAAGGGGCTTGGACCGTTTTAACGAACCCCGCCCGAGTCGGTTTCCTTTCCTAAAAGGGTATAATCAACAATCGTTGCTGATTGATTCACACCGTTGTTGTTTTGTAGCGGAAATTGCTGCTCATTTTAGAATTGACACCATCCACATTGATTTATTGAGACTTTGTGGATATGAAAATAACAATGTTAATTGTTCACACATTTGGTTGTATTTCTCCGGGAATCAATCAAATGGATTGATGTTTGAGCATAAGAACATGTTTCTGGCATGTTATTATGCCAATAACTTATTTGGAATCGGTGTCGGATTTTTTTTGCAAATATGATTAAAAAAAGTTTTTAGTATTGCGTTCGTTGCAGTGCGAGCTTTGGTCGTCTTCAAGTTTAATTTTATTTTTATTGACTATGTAAAATCTATTAAATACTACAAAATGTTTATCCAGATTCCTATTCCTGTTTCAATACCAATTCCCATTTCAATCTAACCCCACATCTCAATTTTAATCCAATACCTAATCGAGATCATAACCTTTATTTATATTGATTGAGTTTGAAAATAAAACTTTCGATTTATTTTTAATCCTATACTAATATTATTCCTAATCTCAATTCCTATTCGTTTATTTAATTGATTCTGTATACTGGTCTCCACTACAATCTCAATCTTTGTCTAAATTGGAATATTGACATTTATTTCACACTCGAAGAAATTTAAATCCCAATCAATCCTTATTCTAATAATTATTCAATCCGAATGGGAATCAAATTCAATTCAATCCCAAGACCATATGTCGGACTTGATTGAAAACCCAATCCTATTAAAACAAGCTAAAATTTGAATATTTATTTATATTTACATATTTAAATCTAAACCCCAACTTAAAGATCAATTCCAATTTAAATTCCCAATTTCAAATCCAATCTCAATCTTAATCTCAATCCTAATATTCATCTCAATGTCAATCTAAACCGAAATATTAACCCAGATTCAACATCAGGCCCACATATGAATACAAATAAAATATAAAACTCATTGCACGCCAAAATTCGAACATCTCACAATCACACAATCGCACAATCTCAATCCCAATCACCATCAAAATTCCAATTTTGATTCGAATCTTAATTTCCGTTCCAATTTTAATCAATCCTAATACTCACCCCAATTTCCATCCTAATCAAAATCAAACTCCAAACCTTGATTTAATAAGGCCAATCCAATTCTTCAATCCCAATCAACATCCAGATCCAATCCAAATCCAAATCTCAACTTCAAACTCGTTCTCAATTCCTAATAAAATTTGAATTTCAATCTCAATCCAAATATAATTCCAAATCCCAACCTCAAATTTAATACCAATTTTTATTCCAATTATGCCAATTGTAACAGGTGTAAGCTTAAATTGCACACCAAGAGCTAGCTACCTGAAGAAGGCAGTAGCTATTCTTCTAGTTGATCTATTTGCCCAGTTACTCACAAGCATCCGACGTTGCGTCTGAGCTTCTCCAGCAGCAAACTTCGGTGGGGCTGAGATGTATTTTTCACTGGGGGTTACCAATAGCGCACCTCAGACTATATGGCAAGCAAACACCACAACTCACGTAATAATCTTCGTTGGAATTGCAAACAAGTGGAATAATACGCCTTTTCACAACACGAGACACAAACTGCAAAATCAAACAGTTAGAACGTGCACTGAACGAAACAAAACGAGTTTAGCCTCAATTACGGTGTGTCCTACCGCAATAGAGGATGAATCGAAAATACCGCGATGGCTGCCTCCGCTGTTGACCGAAAAAAAAAACCGAAACGTTGGTTTTAACACCACTTTTCAATAGTTAGAGGAAAATCGTGGCCCATCTTACCCTAAACATCCATTCAAAAACATGACAAAAAATTATTGCGCATATCTAACGTTACCGAATCGTCCACAAACGAAGAAAAAATTAACTCGAATAATATTCAGTGCACAGTGGAGAAAGGTGGTTATGTTGTATATACGCTAGTCAAGCGGTACCCAAAATTGGAGTAATTTCCAGTCGTATTTTTAATCACAAATCGGAAATCATTCTTAATTCAAATTCCGACCTCATTAAACATTTTAATCCCAGTCTGAGTTCCAATCATAATCGTAATCCTCGTCTTAAAACAAATCAAATCCCATTTTTAATCCCAATCCTGCTCCCAGCGTCTGTCTAAATCCCATGACCAATTACAGTCAACCTCAACCTCAAACCGAATTCTATTCTCAATCCAAATTCTAATCAAACTGCAAATCCAAATTTTTATTAACTTCAAAACCAATAATAAACCTAAGTCCAATTCGTAACCCAATCTCAATACCAATACAATCAAAATCCTAATCCAAATACAACTCCAAGCATTAATCTAATTTTGAACAACTCAACCTAACTTAAAATTCAAATCCTAGTCTCTGAACCCAATGCTAATCCCAATCCCTATTCCAATCCCAATCCCAATTCACATCCCAATCCCAATTCCACTCCCACTCCCACTCCTGCTCCCACTCCCACTCCTATTCCCACTCCAACTTTTATTCCTAATCCCAATCCCAATCCCAATCCCAATCCCAATCCCAATCCCAATCCCAATCCCAATCCCATTTCTGCTCCCACTCCCGCTTCCACTCCTAATCTCACCCAGTCCGCACAAATGACATGTTGGTGACCTTTAAAAGAAGATTCTTTTTCGTATGGAGAATATGTTCTGTAAATGGTTAGGAATGCTGAAAAAGCTTCGAAAAGGCGGGGCTTAGAGCTTTATTCAAACTTTTGGCAATTGTCACAAAGTGGTGTGTTAGAAATATTCTACATTTAAATATTTTCAACTTGGTGATATTTGTAGGAGAAACCAGAAACGTTTTTATTTTTCTAAATTAGCACAGCGAGTGGTTTTTCGTCATCAATACATCCATCAATATTTTCCGTGACAAAGTTCCAAAATAAAATAATTTATTTGTGACTAACTCCAGAACATTGCACTTGTATATTTTTTTGTTTCACCGATGAAATAATCAACTGTGTAGGACTGTAGGTACATATAAACAATAACATAAAACAAGTTGAAATTGCGATAAATACCAAGAGCTATTTTCACATGCAATCCCATTTTCGTTGTGAAAGTGAATCGCCTATCCCTTAAAATTATCATGCGCCCACAGAAAAATAAGGTTTTAGATAGCATTCGTAAAGTTTTGAATATATTAAAAACACGAAAAATTAAATTTGTTGCTCTTTTTGCGCAAATGTCAGTTCATATGTGAGTCTTGCTATAATCTAGTTACGAAACATATGGACATTTTCGATGAAAACGTCCAAATCATATTATGGTTTAATTTTGTAATATATACTTTTACCGATTTTAGCAATCATTGTTTCCATTTCAGTGAGCCATTGAATTCTAGGTGTTCGTCAGTTAGGTCAATTATTCTTGGTGACTTCCGAAAAAAAACATGCATTCTTCCTGATGACGATTATAGATCCTATCTGCATTCGTCAAGAAATCAATTAATTTGAAATTTTGAAAAAGATATATTATATAGTATATTTCCTTAAAAATTCACGGTGACTAAATTGTAACATTTAAGCCAAAAAGACGACTACCAAAATCACTGTGATCATGTTAATAACTCATAATTTTTTCAAAAGGTCGCATATTCTTTTGAACAAAACTTCTGACATATGTTTTCTTATGAGAGTCACAGTGACTAATTAAGGAAACTATTGCTATGAAAAGTCACCATGAATTTACCAAAAAATTTACCCGTACCTCTTAATAACTTGGCGACTATTCTAAGACAAAATGCCACTCGTACTTTAAATTATCACCGTGACTAATCAGTGGGGAGAACACTTTTGTTTCTGAAGAAAAATAATTTCGTCTGTGACTCTTCAGAGAAAAATAAATATATTGAAGTTCAATTCTACAAGAGACCAAAAAAATGAATTTTTGTTTTTAAATTATTGCATTCGTGTCTTTCGTGAGAAAATTAACACAATATTTTTCTAGAAAAAGTAATAGTTACTCGATTACAGAAACTGTTTCCATATTATTTTTAAAACATTAAAGTGACAATTGTAACAAAAAAGCACTTTTTCATTTGTGATTCTCGTGCGGATTGGGCACTTCCACTCCCGCTCCCATTCCCACACCAACTTTCAATCCCAATCCCAATACCATCCCAATCCCAATCCCAATCCCATTTCCACTCCTACTCCCACTTCCACTCTCACTCCTGCTTCCACTCCCACTCTTATTCCCACTCCAACTTTTATTCCTAATCCCAACCCCAATCCCAATCTCAATCCTAATCCTAATCCCAATCCCAATCTCAATCCCAATCCAAATACCAATCCCAATGTCAATCCCAATCCCAATGTCAATCCCAATCCCAATCCCAATCCCAATCCCAATCCCAATCCCAATCCCATTCCCAATCCAAATCCCAATCCCAATCCCAATCCCAATCCATATCCCAATCCATATCCCAATCCCAATCCCAATCTTAATCCCAATCTTAATCCCAATCCCAATCCCAATCCCAATCCCAATCCCAATCCCAATCCCAATCCCAATCCCAATCCCAATCCCAATCCCAATCCCAATCCCAATCTCAATCCTAAGCCTAATCCCAATCCCAATCCCAATCTCATTCCCAATCCAAATCCCAATTCCAATCCAAATCTCAATCCCAATCCCAATCCCAATCTCAATCCTAATCCTAATCCCAATCCCAATCTCATTCCCAATCCAAATCCCAATCCCAATCCCAATCCCAATCTCAATCCTAATCCTAATCCCAATCCCAATCTCATTCCCAATCCCAATCCCAATCCCAATCCCAATCCCAATCCCAATCCCAATCCCAATCCCAATCCCAATCTCAATCCTAAGCCTAATCCCAATCCCAATCCCAATCTCATTCCCAATCCAAATCCCAATCCCAATCCCAATCTCAATCCCAATCCCAATCCCAATCCCAATCTTAATCCCAATCATAATCCCAATCCCAATCCCAATCCCAATCCCAATCCCAATCCCAATCCCCATCTCCATCCTAATCCTATTCCCAATCCCAATCCCAATCTCATTCACAATCCAAATCCCAATCCCAATCCCAGTCCCAATCCAAATCCCAATCTCAATCCCAATCCCAATCCCAATTCTAAGCCTAATCCGAATCCCAATCCCAATCTCATTCCCAATCCAAATCCCAATTCCAAACCAAATCTCAATCCCAATCCCAATCCCAATCTCAATCCTAATCCTAATCCCAATCCCAATCTCATTCCCAATCCAAATCCCAATCCCAATCCCAATCCCAATCTCAATCCCAATCTCAATCCTAATCCTAATCCCAATCCCAATCCCAATCCCAATCCCAATCCCAATCCCAATCCCAATCCCAATCCCAATCCCAATCCCAATCCCAATCCCAATCCCAATCCCAATCCCAATCCCAATCCCAATCCCAATCCCAATCCCAATCCCAATCCCAATCCCAATCCCAATCCCAATCCCAATCCCAATCCCAATCCCAATCCCAATCCCAATCCCAATCCCAATCCCAATCCCAATCCCAATCCCAATCCCAATCCCAATCCCAATCCCAATCCCAATCCCAATCCCAATCCCAATCCCAATCCCAATCCCAATCCCAATCCCAATCCCAATCCCAATCCCAATCCCAATCCCAATCCCAATCCCAATCCCAATCCCAATCCCAATCCCAATCTCAATCCCAATCACAATCCCAATCCCAATCCGAATCCTAATCCCAATCCCAATCCCAATCCCATTCCCAATCCAAATCCCAATCCCAATCCCAATCCCAATCCCAATCCATATCCCAATCCCAATCCCAATCTTAATCCCAATCTTAATCCCAATCCCAATCCCAATCCCAATCCCAATCCCAATCCCAATCCCAATCCCAATCCCAATCCCAATCCCAATCCCAATCCCAATCTCAATCCTAAGCCTAATCCGAATCCCAATCCCAATCTCATTCCCAATCCAAATCCCAATTCCAAACCAAATCTCAATCCCAATCCCAATCCCAATCTCAATCCTAATCCTAATCCCAATCCCAATCTCATTCCCAATCCAAATCCCAATCCCAATCCCAATCCCAATCTCAATCCCAATCTCAATCCTAATCCTAATCCCAATCCCAATCCCAATCCCAATCCCAATCCCAATCCCAATCCCAATCCCAATCCCAATCCCAATCCCAATCCCAATCCCAATCCCAATCCCAATCCCAATCCCAATCCCAATCCCAATCCCAATCCCAATCCCAATCCCAATCCCAATCCCAATCCCAATCCCAATCCCAATCCCAATCCCAATCCCAATCCCAATCCCAATCCCAATCCCAATCCCAATCCCAATCCCAATCCCAATCCCAATCCCAATCCCAATCCCAATCCCAATCCCAATCCCAATCCCAATCTCAATCCCAATCACAATCCCAATCCCAATCCGAATCCTAATCCCAATCCCAATCTCAATCCCGATCGCAATCTCAATCCCGATCTTAATCTTAATTCCAATACTAATCTTTGTTCAAGTGGTAATTCTTATCCTTATACTTGTTCCAATCTTATTGATTTTTTTTATTGAACGGCACTTTATTCACTGACTGAAGGTTTTTAACTACGATAATATTTGGTTACCAATTTTTTTTTTTTTAAATAAGGAATTGAGTGTTAATTAATTAAATCGATATAGTGGCTCGACGCTTTTTTTCAGTTATGCTCGTTGATTAAATAAGGTGTATATGGGTCATTTCATACGAAGTGATCACGAAAAAATAAATTTCGACCGTCACAGATTTTTACTCAAGTTTGGGAGATTTACTTCGAAAAAAAATCTCTTTTGGTGTCGAATGGAATACCCCCCATCTTATGGACACATTTTCATCAATGGAAAATAATGCACTTATTGTTCGAAACTGCTCTTACTTTTTTTGCCATTATTAGATGTAACAAGTCGGGAATAACCTAAAAATGATTTATAGTGTTCTTTCTGGGTATTAAGGAACTCCGTTGTGTTGCCATATTTTTTTCTCCAGATTAATTTTTTTCTGAAAACTTATTTTTCAATTAAAAGTTATGGGTTCATTGTTTTATTCTACTATAATACTAAACTGCATTTTCAAGGAAATAGAAAATAGTATTGTTTTATTTTTTTTTATAATAGTGGAACGAAAAGCTATAGCAAAAAAAACAAAATGAAAAACAAAGTAAAAAATACAAAATAGCAATTTGCTTATTTCAAAGACAGTTGGATTCTGTGTGATAATATTAGTTTAATTGTAGAGCCCATTGTTGAACTCATAAAGACGGAATTGATACTAGAAGGAATTGCAGTATGCATAGATCGAATTCGAGTGAACGATGGAGCTTTGTCAAAACGACTTTTGGTAATACTTTTCTTCTTGCTGCACTCTGTAGTATAAAATATTTATTGGGTGTATGTAATCGATGTATTCGATTTCCGTCAAAAATGCTGATAATATATTAGCTTTTTTTTAGCAGAAAAAAATAATTCGTTATTTTTCCTTCCTATTTTGGCAGAGCTGTGTTTGAATTTCGATAGTAAATGATGGTTGTCTTGGAACGTGATATTCAGAGCAGTAAATACGCGCAGTTTTAAGCTGTTCAAACATTAATTAACTCAAAAATCTTCATTTTACTACTTTTCTACAGTTTTAGGTAAATTCTCCAGTATAACAATGATATAAGTTAACTTCGCATTCGGCATTTCTGTTTTCACTAGTACTTCCAATTGTGTAATTTTGTTCAAACTATTCAAAACATTATTCTAATAGAAATATATGGTCAAGAAAGACAACAGTTATTCGTTGCAATTGGCTAAGTAACCGCTAAAATGTCCGCTTGTTAATGTAGCACAAAAAAATTATAGACGCAACAGGTCCTGAGAGCAATTTTTCTGTTTTCTCAAAAAATAATTAATTAATTTTGTTGGTATCGGATGCGGACATTAAATTTGCCATTTATTTATTCACTTGATCTAGCAGCAACGCAGTGTGTTTACCGGCACGTGACTGTGGTTTGTTCTGGAAATACGAAAATTATTGGTTATTAGTGCGACTGAACATTGAGATGAAATATTACCTTTCACTAGCCGCCAGCTAGAACACCTGCACCCGATGGTTTTCCCGGTCGCACACCAGGATGTTGCCGTTCGACATGATGGCCACTCCTTCCAGACCCTTGAACTCGGCGTCACCGGAACCCCAGGAGCCGAACGCACGCAAAAAGCTGCCATCTGGATGGAAAATTTGAATTCGGTTATTGCCCGAATCGGCGACGCAAATGTAGCCCTGATCGTCGACCGCGACGCCTCTGCAAAAGGGTGGTTAGAGAGAGAGAGAGAGAGGAAGCGTTATAATCATAACCAAATGGAATCGAGACGGAGATTATGTTTCCATCGAACTGAGCAAACCTCATTTGCCGAATTGAACGGGCAAAGTTCAGTGAACAAAAAACTAATAAGCATTGTTCAATTTCAGGAGTGCCAGAATGGATAAAGCTATCATATGCCATGGAAATCATTTCCAAACAAGAGGAACTGCAATTTGAATCGGCGATAGCCGGATACGATATAGGTACCATCGGTTGTAATAATATTAAATTTCGTGAAGTTTATAGATATACATTTTCGTTGCTCGTCGTCGACTGACGTTAGACAAGGATAGTGATGGAATGTATAAAGAAATTTTTTTTTTTTTAAGTTCTCAAGAAGAACCGATGATTGGAATTTTTTGTAATGAAGAAAAAAATCGGATACTAAGTTAAGATGATTAAATATCTGCTCGGGCATAGCTCGAGAGGGCGGTATAATCAAGTCCTTCTAAAAGTTGACGATGATATCGACGGAATGTTGGTCGCAATAAGACCGGATCAATTTATTCAAATTAAAATTCCATTAACAAATTTTTCGTTCGAAGTGCACTCACAAAATTATTGAGTAGTATGTACGAAGGAAATGTTTCGAAGGAAACTTGGTTAGAATTTAAAAGTTCCACTCGACACTTTGGAAAGGTGAAGTTTTGTAGGAACCCAACAATTCGAGGCATTTGTCAGATTGAACAAAACCCCTTTATTGCGTTGCGTATGAATAAAAATGAAACTTATTGTAAAACTTTCGGAAGCTTTCAGCAGCAGGAATCGAATAGGGAGAATTTCATCCCTCCAAACCGAACCTCCAACAAAATAATTTTGCTTCATTTTCAGCATCATCTGTTTTTCTTTTTACACACATAGTTGTTGGGAAAAACTTTTTCATTTTGTTATTTTAACCGAGCGAAAAACCGAGGAACGACGATTTGTAAACTTCGTTCTTGTAGAAGAAACCAGAAAAAAAAGGATTAAATAACCCAACGCGGAACGCGGTCCCATGTTCAGAAACGCAAAAGTTTCCTTTTTTTGTGTGTGTATATTTGTATATACAATTGACAATCGTGTGTGTGTATATACAATTGACAATCGCGCATCGGTTCATTTTCCGTATTCCGCGTTGCAATTATCGTTGCAATGCGGCGCAGTTATGACAATCGAGCTTTTGTGGCATGCAACGATGGCTGAAAACCGCAGGCACAAAGGCTTTGAACTGTTTCGATGATGCGTGTGACACAGATTTCTTTGTTTTGTGACGGAAATGTTGACATGAATTTTAATTTAACATGACGAGACATTATTGCAGGCTGTGTTTTACTATCTCGCACATACCACCAGCCGGTATCTAATATTCACGACCATGACTGAAGCTATGCATCGTTAGCTTCCGATCCGTTCGAGCCACCTAGAAGGTGACCCCTTTACTACTATCTCATTCTCGTTCAATCGAAACTGATGGAAGCGAAATTGTTTTTCCCGTTTCCTGGGATTCTAAGGAAATGCCTTTTCAACACAGCAGGATGCATGGTCCAGGTTGGTGCGATACATTATATGTACTCGTCGCATACGAGGGATTTCACGCGAACTCGTTTGCGGGGTTGGCGTCATCTTCTCGGATTACGGTAAAACTTTGTCCGTTTGTTGACATCAATAAAATGAGCAAATTTTCGTACTTGAAATCTTAACAATAAATAAAGACGTTTTGTTTTGAAAATGGTTAAAGTTTGATTTTGATGTAGGACTACGTCTTACTTTTGTAAGGTAACATAATACTGAAGGGTTAGAAAGAGCGGTCATAAATCATTTTTAATCAGTATTGTTCTCAAAAATTATTGAAATCAAAAGAAATTAGTGTTGGTGGCAGAAAAAGCCCTTTTGGAGCTACCGTTAATATGGATATTCATGTCAAGCTCGTATACAAATACCCAGCCGTAAATATACTCACCCCCACTGACGAGTAATGAAAGAAACACGGTTTACGGATGGATATTTGTATACGAGCTCGACATAGAGAACCCTATTGATTTTCTTACAGTTCTTCAACGTTGCGTTGTTTTCTTTCCAATATACATTTTTTAAACATTTCAAATAATTATCATCAAAATTACTCAGCAGGTCCATGACAGCGCAAGAGATTTGGAAACTAAGCAAAAATATCGCTATGAACGACTCCTAGTGGCGATCATGCGTTTTGTTATGACAAACGGTAACATAAAGTGCGAGCCGCCGAAAACAATCATTATGTTCCTGACGAAGCGAAAGCTGAGTGAGCTTCAAAAATCGAGTGACAAAGTTAAAGACCAATATCATATTTCACAGGATTTTGTAATTTTGATCACGTTATTTGATCAAAAACTTCTGTTTTCAACACGTTTCGTGACTTGAAATCTTGCCTGGAAAATGGACTTCTTAACCATTGTAAATGGTTTTGTAGATTCCCCTTCATCCCTTGTTGTTAGATGAATATATCTCATTCGCAACATAATATAAAGATTATATAAATTTTAGTAATATTTGATATCTGAAATTACGTTCGCATTTCCCAACAGGGCAGCCAAACTTTGAAACCACGTGTTCAATCGTAATTCATCAGTTAACCCTTAACTAGCCTGCTCATCTGATAATTATATTGATCAAATCGGTTTTGTAGTTTCTGAGATAATTAATTTTCGTGATTTTCACAATTTGGTACTTAACAGATGAAGTTACAGTCCGATTACAGAAAATACAATAGGGTGTTACGAGGCAGCTAGACTTATTAGTTGACACTAGTTTTGTGGAAATCGGGTCAGCCATCTCTGAGAAAAGTGAGTGAGTTCAAGTAGTCTTAGGAATATGTTCCTTTTCATAGCTGGATTTCACATTTTTAAACTTAACAGGCAAAGTAATAGTCTGATTGCAAAACAAATCAATAGGGTCTTATGGGGCAACTAGACCTTCCATTTGACACTAATTTTATGAAAATCGGTCCAGCCATCTCTTAGAAAATGAGTGAGATTAAATAGTCTCCAGAACACGTTTCATTCCATTTTAGGTAGCCCGTTCATTTGAAATCAATTTTGTTTAAATCGGTTGTGTAGTTTCTGAGATATTGATGTTTCATGATTTTTACATTTTGATACATAACCTATAAACTAGAAATCATATTACAATAAAATTCAATAGGGTCTTAAAGGGCAACTAGACCTTTGATTTGCAATTGATTTCATTAAAATCGGTTCAGCCATCTCTGAGAAAATCGAGTAAGATTGGGAGAGCGTTACACACACAGATATACACACACACATATACAGAAAATGCTCAGCTCGTCGAACTGAGTCGAGTGATATACGACGTTCGGCCCTTTTGAGCACTTTTATACCTTTAGTTTTTGCAGTGATTGCTATACCTTTTTAGGAGAAAGGCAATAGGAGAAAGAAAAAATGGAATGATAGAAATGACTTTTAATTTCAACTTCAATCCCGAGCAAGGCCGCAAACATTGAAATAGTATAAAATCAAATTTAAATGATGTTGAGGCCACATATTTTGATTGTAGCTATAGTTTTAAACAGTCTGCGGGTTCCGTTTCTTTCTATAACTTTCAAACCACATGTTTGAACATGATGTAATGCATTTTTTAGGGGTTTAAAAGCCCATTAATTTGAATTCAACTATGTTTGTAGCTTATAAGATATAAGAGCGATTTTCACATTTTGACGCAGCGCCAAAACTAAAAGTTTGATTGCAATGAAATTCAATAGCAACCTAAACGGCAAATAGACCCTTCATTTGACACCAAGATAGAAAGAATCGGTCAGACCATCTCTGAGAAAAGTGAGTGTGAAAAAAAGGTGCACATACACACGTACACACCCACACACAAACATATACACCAATACATGCACACATGCAGAAAATGCTCGTTTCGTCGGAATGAGTCGAGTAGTATATGACATTCGACCATTTGGATCACTTTTCTACCTTTTAATTAGCCAGTGATCGTTAGAAGAAAGTCAATATGTTTACTTTCATTATGTGATTTCACATTTTTATGAACAACGGACAAAGTTACAATCCGATTGCAATAAAATTCAATAGCAACCTATGGGGCAACTAGACCTTTCATTCGACACTAATTTTGTGAAAATCGGTTCAGCCATCTCTGAGAAAAATGAGTGAGTTTAAACAACCTCAGAATAACTTTTCTTTACATAACTTTTGAACCATAAGTTCAATCATAACGAAATTTAAAAGTTAAGGGTTCTGGACAGAGCCCGATCATTTGAAACCAATTTTGTTAAAATCGGTTGTGTGGTTTCTGAGATATTGATGTTTCGTGATTTTTACATTTTGATACATAACCTCTAAACTGAAAATCCGATTACAATGAAATTCAATAGCAACCTATGGCGCAACTAGACCTTTCATTGGCAATTAAATTCATGAAAATCGGTCCAACCATCTCTAAGAAAAGTGAGTGAGAAAAAAAAGTTGCACATACATACACACACACACACACATACACACATACGCACATACATACATACATACAGAAAATGCTCAGTTCGTCGAAAGTGGTATATGACATTCGGCCATTGGGACCACTTTTATACCTTTGGTTTTTCCAGTGATTGCTATACCTTTCTAGAAGGAAGGCAAAAAGCAAAGCCTTGGTGCTACATTCCGATTCGGAACTTGACCTTCTGTTTATTTATACACAGACTTCGCAGCCGACTGTTTAGTGTACAGGACAATTGCGGGGCTAGCGCTACGATCCTACTGACACTAACAGTCTCTCCCGAGCCGACACTCGAACCTATGATGGCTGGCTTGTTAGGCCAGCATCGTACCTCGAGACCATCTGGGAGACCGTTAGTATTTTACTTTATTTGAAAAAAAGTAGTTTAAAAATTCAGTTTATAAATCATAATCCATTTTTCTTGAGAAAATAAGTATTCTTATGTTTAGCAATTTTTCATTAGTCTAAATAGTCCAATATAATAATACATAATTCAGGATGGTCTCTTCCACATGCAAAAAGTTTTCCTAACAACTTTGTAACCTAATGTCATATTTTGCATATCTTGTAATTTATATGCGACTTTTAGAATATGCTAAGAACTAAAATAAATATATATTTTTGAAAAAAAAAACGCATTTCAATTTTTGTCTTATTCAGCTTAAAAGTTGTTACGTTTTTGAGAATATATAACATTTTTTTGCCCATTTTGCAATTTAGGAACAATTTTTAGGATAACATTTTGATTATCTAGGAAAAAGTCCATTGTAGAAACCTTTGTTGGGGAATACCATTGCGGTTTCAAGCGGGAAAATCTGAAACGGACCTGATGTTCACTTTGAGGCCGACCTCGACAAGTTTCGAGAACACATCTATTTATAGACTTTAAAGCGGCGTACGATTTAATGGAACGCAACGAGTTGTAGCAGATTTTGCTCGAACATGAGTCATACATGCGACTCTTGACGGTTTCACATTACGTGTCAGGGCAGACGTGGATGTGCAGAGTAGCGGCACCATCACCACGAAGTCTCAAATACTTCTCAGTTACGCGGACGGCGTCGACATCTTCCGTGTTAATCGTAGAGCTGTGAAGGAGGCCGGTTTTTAGAAGGGAAGCTGTTAGAATTGGACTAATCACAAACAGTGTCAAAAGGCGGCTGACAGACAGGCTTCGTTTTGCTCATCTTCATCTTCATCATCTTTCATCTTTTAACAACTATGAGCTTACATTCAATGTTCATCACAGCATCTGCTGTAAAAGAGCGCTGAGTAATAGTTTCACTGGCGAAAAAAACGCTCCTAATTTGACAGAGCAGAAGCCCAATAAAACTTTTGTAAATAATTCATCCTTGCACGCAAGAAAAGTGAAATAGAATGCTCGGCGAACAACTGAGAATTGCGATACCGTTCTCATAGCTCTGGGGTGCGGCAAAAACTGTATAAAATCGAACGTTCTGCAGAATACGCACCCATGGTGAGCTGTGAATCCTACTATAATACTAAATTAAAAAACGTTTGGGATGTGGTCAATGTGAACTTAAATGTTTTGTTCTTTGGCCAACTTCTCTTGTAGTAACGGAGAACCCAACGAAAACTGCTTTCTCTTAAACTGAGAGAGAAAACATTTGGTTGCCCCTCGCACGCGATGATTAAGAGTGAAAATGAACTATGCGACTGAAATACTCTACGCCTAAAAGTGGATAGTTAGTCACTCTGTGTGAAAGAAAGTTCAGTTCTCCAATGCGTCAAGGGGTAATATCCACCAAACACTCAAAAAAGAATGCTTTTTTCATGAATTTTTTTGAAGGTTTTTTTTTCTAATTTTTTTATTTTTTTTTTTTTTTGTATTTTCCAAGAGTTGTTTAATTCAACGATATATTATTTATAAACCTTGTAAATATTATATCGTTGGATTAAGCAACTCTTGGAGAATAGTAAAAGAATATTGCTGTTTTTTACAAAATGGCGACTGTGCAGTGATTGCCGTGAACCGCTTTTTTTTAAGTTCTTCCGCGGCGGGCATTAGAAGTCATGCCCAACTCCACCTATAACCAAAACAATTTTTTTTCCTTATCTACACAAGTATCGCTAGTGAAGTACACATGATTATATTTTTGAATTTTTTTTTCGCAAAATGGCAACGGTTTGGGAAAAAAATTGCTTTTCGACAAAAAAAATGGTATTGGTGGTATTCAAGACACGACCGCATGACGTTGGACTACGGTGTTCTTATTTTCCATTAAAACAAATAATAGAGAGAATTGCAACTCTAGTATTTGCTGCAATTTTATTTAGTGCATTTCTGAATGCTGAGACGTTAAAACGCTATAAATAATAATATATAGGGTAGGGAACGGCTTTAGCAGTAGCACCTATTTTAATCAGTCGAAGAAAACAGGCCTCAAACTCCTGCATTTCGACCACTATCGATAATTTCAATGATGGAAACGAAAACTTTGATTGTCTAGCTGTCTTACGAACATAAGAAATACCGTTAATCACAAAGAAATCTGTGAACAATTGCAATTGAAACAAATCGACCTATATTGCAGCCATTCAGGAGCCACTTCAGGTGCTGAAAAAAAAACGCCTGCAAAACAGATGGAAACTGCTTAAAATAGGTTCGGGGTGATTGGAATAGTGTCCCTCGATTGGTAACTTTGATTGATGATTGTCAAAGTTTGCTAACTTAGTTTTACAATCCAAAAACAAGTTCTGACAGAGGAAACGATAGAGAGCAGATTGATATACTACTGTTTGAGTTTCACCCAGCACATTTCGAGTATTTCGTCTGAATACACAGGCGGTTCCTAAAGCTGCTTAGAATATGTTTCCTGCCCTACTAAAAGAATGGATATCTTTTATTCAATCGCTGTCATTTCATACATATTCGAATCAAACCTTTGTTCGTAGCTGCACCAGCAAGACAATCATTTAATTGAGCGAATTGGTAAAATTTTCCTATCTAAGCAAAAAGCAAACTTAACGAAACTATTTGAAATTGGAGCCCAGAACGATTAAAACGAAAATTTTAAATTTAAAAATTGTTTGACATTAAATTGATAAAACTCATGCTCGGTTAGCTCCAGCCCAGCATATAACTTCATGTATTTAAACAAAAAATACGTTTATTTCAATAACTTAATACAGCAAGAGCTCAATTACACGTTTTTCGGTAGTTGTTATCAAGGTTTTGGCGAGTGACAGGAAAATATCTTAACTTCTTCAATTGTGATTTAGAGCATTTCTAATTGTTTTGTTATTTTTCACGATAGCGACAAGTTTGTTTCTTTCTCTGTGTGCGAGAAACAAAATCAAAACCGCGGACCGAGAAACAAAAACTGAAAATTTAATGAATGCTTTTTGAGAAAACTTGCAACTCTTTTTACCAATAATTTATGACACTCAAAAGAACCTGTTTTGATCTAAATGAAATTTTTAGTAAATAAGTGTTGATCATTCATAGGCAGTAATTTTTTCTCGATGACTAAAGACTGGCTGAAGAAGTTAAAATCGCTGCTGTAAAATCAAATTCACAACTGTGTTCGTTAAGACGTTTTAATATTTTTAATGACAATAATAATCTTCGATAAACACCCGCTATAGTTATCCACACACATGCTATAACTATCTATACACACGTTAAAACTATTCATACACACGCTGTAGCTATAGTTTTTTATACAAACTTGCTAAAGTTATCCATACACACGCTATTCCTATCCATACATCCGATACAACTATCTATAAACACGCATAAGCTATCCAACCATGTGCTATTACTATCCATACATACGCCATAAGTAATCATTACACACGCAGCAGCTATCCACACACACGCTATAACTATCCGTACACACGCTGAAGATATACACGCTATAGCCATAATATGCTACACATGCTATATCTTACACACGCTATAGCTAGCCATACACACGCAACAGCTCTAGCTATAGAACAGAATGAAGAAATGCAGCTGCCCACTACCTCCGCCGCTGCTGCCTGATACCACCGCTCTGGTTCTGCCGCAGCTCAGTTTCGCCACTGGAATCAGCCACCGCTGCTGATTATTCAAGACCGTTCTAGTGGCCTTCCACTTGTTGACTGATGACTACTATGAGACGACGCAGGTTATTATATAGCCCAAAGCAAAAATCCATTCGCGAGCAAAGGGGAAGCGAGCTTGTGATTGGTTGAATGTGCACGACTTTTAACACAACTTTTAACTAGTTTAGTATCGAAAACATATTTAAATTAGTATATGACAATCTTGCGCAATATTTCCCCTATCAATCAAGCCATTCCTGTTTAGAATCTGTTCAGTGGTTCGATATATTACTGCGACGCGACTGTAATTGTGAGATACGTGTTATGATAATGGTTTTACGGATCAGAAGAGATTGGATGTTTTTGACGAGCATAATCAGCGAAAAATTTACAGAAGCTTTTTGGTTTCTTTTCATTAGGTGGAAAAGAAGTGTTCAATTAAATTGAATAATCCTATTATTCATATCGCGGGCAATGAACATGCAAAAAACAACAATATGGGTATTACTTCTAATGAGCCTGATATCGAACAGCGATACTTTGCAGTATCGATACTTTTTTCGCGATAATATCGGAGTTTCAGCACTCGCTTTCGATACCAGTATCGGTTCCAAGTATCGATGCCTAACGATATCGCAACGTCCCTACTTTTAGGTGGTCTAACGCTTGCAGCTTATTCCCTCTCTGAATTTTTGGTTTGCGGTTCAAATTTCACGATTATCGGGACACTCTCACTCACAAGTTGATTCAAACCAGAGATTTTCGTACCACGGCTCGATCGGATCGGGAGACGATAATGAATTACCGATTAGAGCAAATGAGACAATCGGAATATCGTATTAACGAGCGATGATAATCTCGCATACAGTTAACAGGGTAGAAAGTTCACGGAGTGTTCTTTCGGCAATTTATTTGTCACATAGGTTTTCTTCTCGTGTGACGATACAAAATATCGCGTATTATGCGTGATCATAATCCAATAGGATTCTCTCATGATAATTCTTTGATACGATTTTGACCATCCTTGGTTAGATATATCAAAAATTTTCCGATTTTTTTTCTAAAAAAAGCCAAAAGCCTAAACAAAGCAATTTGTGGTAGAATATCTTTAAGTGCAGACGACTTTTTGGATATTGTATAAATTAGTGACGTAGGGGGTAAGGGAATATTGGTGGTATAAAATTCATTTTTTTAAAATCCGAGCATCAAGTTCGAATTACGATTGCAAAATAATTTTACGTGCGGAGAAAATAATGACCGGCTGTATTCATATCTATTAATTGATTGATTTTATTAAACAAATTCTACTTAAATTTAACTTTCTGAAACTTCGGAAAGAAACAATTCTCTTTTAGGATTTTTTCCACATCCTTTTCCAACTATTTAGTTCTTGGCTTTGAAAACTTTACCGTCACTTGTTTTTAGTTGCCTATTCATTTCGTTGCCATGCGGTCGTCATTTTTTCCCCCACGAGAAACAAGGTGTCTAGTATCAGCACTTTATTTTGGTGTAGGAATGACGGCAAAATGTACTATTTTAGACTATGCAATAGAAGGTTGCATGGAATTTATCTGTCTGTGGAAATGGGATTTTATTTTATATTTTATGGGTCTGTATCTGGTTCTAGAGAGGCTGTTGCAAAATTTTTGAATCCCACCCTACCTGCAATATGATATGCGATGTGTCATGTGCATTTTCATAGTTTTTGAGTTAAGTATTAGATTCACTCTATTTCTTGCTTTATTATCGATTAAGAATACAAAAAAAGTTGTTTCTTTTCAAAAAATGAGTTGAAAAATGTTTTATTTAGGTTGTTTAAGTATTTTTATTGGTAAAAAACTGATCCATTTTGTTTGCAAGCAGTGACAATAGGATCAAATATACAAGGGTTGCAGTATATTTTTCCGTAAAATGCTTCTATAATATTCAAATTTCATGTAGAAACACTTGTGTACTTGCTTTAAAGCTGGAATTACTGGTAAAATGCGAAGGCCTATACAGTCAAACCTGTTTTTGTGCGACTCTTTTCTGTGCGATTATTTTTTTTTCATTGGACTGTTTTTATGCGATTTATTTTTGTGCGGTATTTGAAAAAGGACTACTTCCAACATTTTCAGCCATTTAATTTTTCCGATTCTTGGAATGAATTCCAACGCATTAAAAAGGTGTTGTGTCCAAAAATTACTATTTGAGCCAGTTTTACGTAGGAAAAGTCACGAATTGCTTGCCTACGAAGGAAAGCGGTTGAAAGGATTAGTATGTTTAAAAAAGTTTCGTTTATCAATCCGATGTTTTAAAATTGTTCTCATAAATATCCAAATCAGAATCAACAACTTTCGGGTTATTTTTAACTGAGAATTTTTTTATGCGGTCCCTATCCACCGCATATAAAAAGTTTTTTTCAATAATGCTGTGGAAATATTGTTTGGTAGCTGCACGTGAAGTTTCAAATGATTTTTTTATGCGATTTATTTTGTGCGGTTCCTATCCCTCGCAAAAAACAAGTTTGACTGTATTGAATCATGATCGGAACAGCGTACTTCTGAGACTTCACCGCTTCACTTTGCTACCGTTCCAAGCAAAATTGTCCCAGCGTACATAAGATATGTGTAGAATATGGGACAACTATGCTCTGATTGCCAGATTGCCTGTACTTGATATAATGATGAATTTCACGTTGGTACAATTCATGGAAAAGTTATTGTAAAATTTTTTTTCCTTGAGTGTGCGCAATTTTTCAATGTAAGGAACATTTTAAGGCAATTGTATTGTCTACCTAAAAATACTTTACTTCAAATGGATCTGAAATAAAATGGATGGTCCTATTGAGATAATTTTATGTTCGGATGATGATTCACCCTGTTCCAATCAATATACAAGTTCTATAATCAAATAGCACGATACATATGACTAAATTAACGAAGGATTTACTATTATTATTGTTTCTGCGAACTAGACAGATAGATTGCTTCAATGAACGCAATTTGTTTATGATATCATGCTATGTTAATGGTGAAAATGTGACTTCAAAATCTATGTACCATTAAAATAGTCTAAACTGTTCCGACATTACCTTACTAAAAACCAGTGCTTTGTAAAGGATCGCAAGTTGACTGTAAAAACACGAATGCGATCGCTTTCCGCAGTCAACTCGTCTGCTCGGCATAGTACAGCGATCGCCCGGAGAAAGAGCAGTCAAAGTGGAATTGAACATTTTTTTAGTTCCTAGGTGGCGGTCATTCGCTATAGCAGCGCTCGTTTATTTCGTTCAATCTTTCATTATGTATACGTTCAAGGCACAAAGTGAATAGGGCAGTTGGTACCATTTCTACAGCTTCGCTGAGTTGCGGGCCAGCGAAGACGCACCGAAGGCGGGAAGTTGAGAATGAAATAAGTTTCGGTCGCTTGCGCGGCAGTTAACACATGTGATTTGCTATTTCCTAAAATTGTGTGCTTTGCATTTGAGGTGGATGGCCTTTAGATTTTTTTTTTTGTGACTCGACTGTGGTTGTAGCGTATCCTGCGTTGCGAAAGCGGCTCGCCCTACCGCAGTTTAATGTACAGGTATACTTAAGGCTGTACATTGACCAACGGTAAGGCGAACCGCCTACGCAGCGCCGGCCGCGCCAGTATGTTTTTAGCCTCACAATCTTTCGTGAAGGTGTAAAAGAAATCATATTTTATAATCAATATTTTGTACCGTAAAACGGGGTTTCATTGATCAGCGGGGTAACATTGATCAGTTTTACCCTTCTCATGAATAGTTGAAATAAAACTGCCCCGTGATTACTTTTGCTAAATTTGAGTAAAACATCTTAGTCTTGTGTCATTCGAGATCTGAACAATATTGCATTGTTTGATATTTTTTATTGTTTTGATAACCAAATTTAAAAATCAATTTGATCGTTGTATTTCTTACTATCAGTAAGTGCCAAAAAAGCACTTTATACTAGTCGAATATAAAACATTTCGTATTCATTGACATGTTTTCCAAATCCGTTATCTAATTTTCTCAATCAACTAGAAAAAAATTTATGGAAATTTATTATATTTATAATTAATTAATTTATATATGTTGAGAAAGTCCAGTTTTATGCTCTAACCAGACATCATCCTGGTCTACGCAAGGATGTTGTCTTGGCTAGAGCATAGAACGTAAGAGGCTAGAGCTGGCCTATTGATACTTCCGTTGTTGGAAAGGCCTTGCATATATGATCAACATACGTTTTCTGAACACAAACATTTTACAACGATTGCTAACTTACAAAATACTTCTGGCACATTTCGCAACGTTTACGTTTTTCATCATCGAAAGGTGAAATTACATATGGCATAAAAATGACTCGCAGTAGGCCGCGGCTAGGTGCAAGGACAGGACTATCCTCCGTAATGGGAGCAGTCAAGGAGAGCGTGATGTCAATCCGGAAAGCGTCTCTAAACATGTTATCAAAGCAATATCTAACATTTTTAGTTCAAAAAAGTTTCAAAACAATTCAAAATTGACACCGATCAAAGTTACCCCAAATAAGGAAACAACGACGAAAAACAAATGTTTTAATGTTCAAGATTTTCGAAGGGCTTTAAAAACTAACTTCTCAAGTTCTAAGGATGCCAATACTGGTACTAAAAATATGAAAACTATAATTTCAGTTGTAAAATATATAAATACACAAGGGTCTTTTTTTTACGCGGTTGGTTGTACCGCGTTGAAAAAATCCGCGTATAAAAAACCGCGATATTAAAAAAATGCTTAAAAAACTCCATTCAATAATATGATCCGATTAAAAATAATGGCACGTAAGTAAATCTAAACTTGAAAAATGATATAAAAATGGTAACGAAACATACAAAACAAGTTTTTAGTGCTTCTAAAATGAAAATTCATTGAAGAACATGACAATAACTTTTTTATAATAATTTTGCTACATGTTTAGTTTTTGTTTCTTAAACGGAAGTAAATCGCTACGACCCTGACTCGTATCGTTGTTAAAATATTACTGTATTTTTGTTTCTTCTTCCCGAATCAACGAAAATTGCCTATTTTTTGATAATAACAGCAAATATATTTATATATATATATATATATATATATATATATATATATATATATATATATATATATATATATATATATATATATATATATATATATATATATATATATATATATATATATATATATATATATATATATATATATATATATATATATATATATATATATATATATATATATATATATATATATATATATATATATATATATATATATATATATATATATATATATATATATATATATATATATATATATATATTAATATATATATATATATATATATATATATATATATATATATATATATATATATATATATATATATATATATATATATATATATATATATATATATATATATATATATATAATTATTTAGATTAATAAAACAGAATATCTTATTGTCATGAACCATACGATTGATTTTTACTCTATTGGATTTACTTATACTGAACTTATTTATTGTGCTACAGCGATTTAGAACTTCTGAAGTGACCTAGTGTAGGTTGTAGGTCTTGTTGAGTATAACATTCGCTTATACTAGAAATTTTACAAACACCCTTAAAATCTGAAGTTAGGGTCAAAATACGCTTTTTTGGACCTCAGCGCATATAATATTTTTTAACTCAGTCATTTATCAACTGATTTTTAATATTTAAGCAGTTTTAGAAAGGGGATAAATAGAGCTTTCAAAATATATACAGGTTTTTACTGATATCAATGAAACATGTTGAGTTATTTGAGTTTAAATATAGGTTTTTAGCCATAAATTTTGATGAGTTTTCGACGTTTCACTGACCAGTGACGAAAAGTCGGATAGTATAAAATAAGTCGTTCTAAATTTTTGTGACTGCTCAGCCGAAAGTATAACATAAGTAAATAGGTTTTTAGTTTTTTCACGCAGTTTTTCGACTTAATATTTTAAGAAACATACCACAAATATACTATAATTTTGAAAGTATATTCAATTCCGAATCAAATGAAAGTATTTTGGTGAAAATCGGTTGATATTTGGCTAAGTTATTTATATATTTTTTTAGAAAACCAGTATTTTTGGCTTCTATCGCACAATTATTTCACGGAGCTACAAATGATAAAAAAATGCAAAAACTTTTGATGTGACTTAGTGTGGGTTGTATTAGATCAATGATCTAATTAATCAGCCAATATAGGCTTTTACTTAGTATAAGTCGGGTCTTTTTCAATCAGTTATTGAAAACTATCTTTAGATTTAATCTTCTTAATTGTCTCCGTACGTACTCGTTCACGGCTCAAATCAGGAAGCTCTTATATTCGGTCTTTTCATGCTATCATTTTTCGAAAGCGAGAAGTCTCTCGCATCGATTGGTTTTAGTACAATTTGTTATTTTTACATGCTTAATTTAAATAACTAAACTATCAGTATATAACAGGTTATAGTTTAAGTCATGTGTTACTTGCGCGTTTACTTTAAGTTTTTCAAAAAACCCCAAAAAATATAAGTTAAGGTCAAAACCCTGCTTTTTACCATAGCTTACATTTTTATGTTTAATTCGGTTATTTTCCAACCAATTTTTTATATTTTGGTTGTTTTGGATAGGCGAAAAATAGAAACTTTGAAAAAAATAAATATGTTTAAAGAGTTTACCTATATGTGATGAATAGTTTTAAAAAAAATTAGATGATTCATACATAATAAAATAAGATGATTTATATTTTTTTTTAAATTTTACCTATATGTGATAAATAGTATGTTACACTCAACAAGACCTATAACCTACACTAGGTCACTTCAGAAGTTCTTGCATTTTTTTTTTCATTTGTAGCACATTGTAATCCGCGTTATGTCAAAAAACCGCGTAAAAATAATCCGCGTTATTGTAAAAATCGCGTATAAAAAAACCACATAAAAAACCCGCGTAAAAAAAGACCCCAGCGTACTCACGAAAAAGTGAAAAAACTGATCAATGTTACCCCGTTTTACGGTATATACCTACCTATTTGTGTAGTTGCGAGCACGAGTGGTTGATTTTTCTTTAAATGCTGTTAATCAATTTACTTTGATTATTGAATTTCATAGATTCAACTGCACTAATGCAGTGCAGAGCATGCAACAAAACGAGACGATCAAAAGAATTGGAATTTTGTATTAAAACGTAATTGAATTCGGATACGACAGCCATGTAGCATGTACCTCTTTCACTCTATGAAAAAACAACGGATACAAACGTTGCGAGCTATTTATTTAAAATATATATATTTAAAACTTGGCAAATGGCAAATGGCTGGACACGTGTAACTTGAGACCCTAATGTGGCCATTCACCTCTGTCCAGCAACTCCTATCCCAACCTCCACGTGGTGCCGACTGGAATACGAGTAACCTTAGCGGAGATCGGGTAACCAACCCCGGTGGAAACTATGGTCGTATGCTGACTGGGAAGGGGGTCGTACGCGGCTGTATCCCCATAGGGGCGGCGTACAACAGCGTCTGACCCGGAGCGGGCGGCTGAATTATGGAATGCTGTATCCCGCCAGCTACACCTAAGATGGCAGCCCCATCAGCAGGATGTAGGTATCGCGACCCTGGTAAGGTAGCATACCGAAACCTTTCATCAACCACGAACAACGATTTTAGAAATACGGAACGGATCAATCGGCAAAGACCTAGGCTACGAACACGGAAAAAGATTAAGGTTAACGATTGGAAATTGGGTACTTGGAACGTCCGATCTCTCAATGAACCGGCGCGGGCTGGCTTGCTTGCTCGAGAACTACAGCGGCAGGGAGTCGAAATCGCAGCGATTCAGGAGGTTCGGTGGCCGAATTCCGGAGAAAGGGAACTCCGTGCAGTAGACCCTATTGCATGCACTTCTTTCAAGTACCACATCTACTACAGTGGCGGCAAAGCAGCGGAACGGGGCGTCGGTTTCGTAGTGCTGGAAAATCAGAAAACAAGAACCATCCGGTGGAGGCCCGTAGATGACCGTATATGCGTGTTGAGGATTAAGGGCAAATTCTTCAACTACAGTTTAATCAACACCTACGCACTGACAAACGACAAATCCGATGAAGTCAAAGATGAGCTCTATGACAAGCTTGAGCGAATCTATGACGAGTGCCCAAAACACGACGTAAAAGTCGTCATCGGAGACGCAAACGCACAGGTTGGGAGGGAGGAATTCTTCCGTCCGGTCATTGGTAGGCATAGCCTCCACTCGTCAACCATTGAAAACGGCCTGAGGCTGATAAACTTTGCCGCGGCCAGAGGAATGGCCATATGTAGCTCCTATTTTAGTCTTTTCGGGGACCAAACATTGACTCTGACCATTATCTCGTCGTTTGTAAGATCCGCGCACGGTTGTCGAACGTGCTGAAATCTCGCACAGAGAGGACGACGCGTTTAAAAAAGCTGATGGCGTGGCAGCAGAATACGCCAGAGAGCTGGATCAACGGATCGCAGAACAGCAGGAGGAAGGAGTGGAAGACATAAATGGGCTGTGGAGCAGTATTCACGGCGCCATCGAAACGACTGCGAGAGAGGTGGTAGGTACGACGCGTGGAAGGCAGCCTAACGGCTGGTTCGATGTCGAGTGCCAGAGAGCGACAGATGAGAAGAACCGTGCCAGGAGCCGCATGCTCACGGCGGCTACGCGTCAGAACAGAGAGAGGTACAGGGTGGCAAGAGCTGCTGAAAATATAACCCACCGTCGGAAGAAGCGCGAGTACGAGGAGCAGGTGCTCGCCAGCGCAGAGCACAGCTATGCTCGAAACGACGTGCGGAGATTCTATAGAACTGTCAACAGAGTCAGAAGCAGGAATTTCCAGGTGCCGGTCATGTGTAATGACAAGGACGGCTTACTGATAAACCGACGGTTGCAGCCAGGTGGAAGGAGCATTTTTAGGCGCTATTGAACGGTGAGGAGCCGGATGAGCAGAGCAGGAACAGGATGACGATTATGAGTGACGAACAAGCTGTGGAGCCACCAACACAGGAGGAGGTGAAAAAGGCGATTAGTGAGCTGAAAAACGGCAAGGCCGCTGGGAAGAACGGTATCCCGGCCGAACTTCTAAAAGCGGGAAGCGAGCGGCTGTACTATGCGGTCCACCAGATAATACTAAGAATCTGGGCGGACGAACAAATGCCGAACGACTGGTTGGAAGGCCTCATATGCCCTATCTATAAGAAGGGCCATCGATTGGATTGTGGCAACTATCGAGAGATAACGTTGTTCAACTCCGCATATAAAGTGCTCTCCCGTATCCTGTTCTTCAGATTGAGACCGTTAACGGAATCCTTTGTTGGCGAATACCAGGCTGGTTTTCGACAAGGGCGCTCCACAACGGATCAAATTTTCACCCTGCGACAGATCCTCGATAAGTTCCGGGAGTACAACTTATCGACTCACCATCTTTTTGTGGACTTCAGGGTGGCATACGACTCAGTGAAAAGAAACGAGCTGTGGCAGATCATGCTGGAACACGGTTTCCCTGCAAAACTAATAAAGCTGAGTCGTATGAGGAGGGATCAAAATCGTGCGTGCGGATAGCTGGCGAGACATCAGCCGCGTTCGTAACGTTGGATGGACTGAAGCAGGGGGATGCGCTCTCCAACCTACTGTTTAACATCGCTCTTGAGGGTGCAGTACGAAGAGCAAACGTCGAAAGAAACGGTACGATCATCACAAAATCTCACATGCTTCTTGGCTTTGCGAACGACGTCGATATCATCGGTATCAACCGTAAGGCCGTGGAGGAGGCCTTCGTACCTTTTAAGAGAGAAGCAGCGAGATTGGGAGATTGGGACATTAACTCTGCCAAAACGAAGTACATGGTAGCTGGCAGAGAGCGTGGGAGTCCCCGTGGTGTTGGTGCTGAGGTGGAGATAGATGGGGAACGATTAGAAGTGGTTGACGAATTCGTTTATCTTGGTACGCTTGTGACATGTGACAACGATATGAGCCGTGAAATGAAACAACGAGTTGCAGCTGCGAACAGGGCTTTCTACGGACTGCGTAATCAGCTAAGGTCCCGTAGTTAGCAAACTCGCACAAAACTAGCGCTGTATAGAACGCTGATACCCCCGGTGGCCCTTTACGGACATGTAGCATGGACGCTGAAGGAAGCTGATCGACGAGTGCTCGGAGTTTTTGAGCGTAAAGTTCTGCGATCGATACTTGGCGGTAAACTGGAAGACGGAGTGTGGCGCAGACGCATGAATCACGAGCTGTACCAGGTATACAAACATGCTGATATAGTGAAGGTAATACAGCGGGGCAGGCTGCAGTGGGCTGGACATCTAGCCAGGATGCCTGACGAGAGAGCCGCCAAAACTATCTTCAGTAGAGAACCAGGAACAGGCCGTCGACTCCGTGGTAGGCCTCGCACGCGGTGGATGTGCGCGGTGGAAGAAGATGCACGATCTGCTGGTGTACGGGGAGACTGGAGAACGGCTGCTCAAGACAGAAGAAGATGGACATCTCTAATTCGTTCGGCCCTGGACCGGTGAACGGTCCGTTAGCCAAAAAAGTAAGTAAAGTAAGTAATTTAAAACTTATTCCAACCTCAAATCGTAATTTTGACAATTATGCGAATGTTAAGCATCATTTCGGAATTCTCTCGCTACGCCTCAAACGTAAGAATGCTTCAGACTGATTGACTGTTTTTTCGGTCGATCATGAACATAAACGAAAAACGGAATGGTAATGCAGACAGAACATTGTACGAAGTTTCCCGAACGGCCTTGAATACCGAGGCCGTGCTCCTTTTGCGGAATCAACATTGCACGCTGCCCGTTGCTGATTGACTATTTTTTCGGTCGATCATGAACGCAAACGAAAAGTGGTATGTGAATGCCGGCAGACGATTTTATGACGGACATGAAAGACAAAGCGGCGGTCCTTTTGCGGAAGCAAACGTTGCCCGCAGCTCGTTCCACATTCGCTCTGCTTTAAACCGTTCTTTGAAATTGAACATGCTGCAGATACAGGTTGAAAATGAGTGAAGGATCGCACAAAAAGGAAAGCATGTAACTGAACGAGAAAACGTTCAAGCGTCTTTTTAGAATGGGATTTTTCAAAGCTCTGCTAAAAACACAGAATTATCAACACTTTCATTGGATTTCGCTTCGACTGTCGGTTCTAGTACAAAGAACAGATGGTCAATTGACATTCGCACATCGAAAAGATGCACACTGCCATTCGTTTGGGGATGTTATTTCGTTTTATTTATGTTTACTCAATCTTATTTTGTTGAGAAGTGAGTTGTCCTCTCAACTAGACAATTTTTCTGTTGGTTCTGATAGGCGAGCGGCAGAACCGGTGAACTAATTTCGAAAAATCGATTTCCATTTACACTTTACTGTTTATGTCATGTGATGAACAACGATTCGTATGTTGTTCTCGAATTGACCTACTGAACTACGCACGTACCAAGCGCGGTAAGCGAAATCGCTAATGATAGCAGGAAAACGTTACGTTACGTTTCTTTACTCTTCTAAATATTCTTCCGCACTCATACCTCTACCACAACGCAAGCCGTATTGAGAGTGAGAGACCTTAGCGTGCCAAACCGATGTTTTTCTAATTTCGGTTTGTTACATAATAGTTATTCATTTAGGTTATTTTTTCTCAACATGCTTTTCGCTTTGATATATTCTCAAAGTTCACTTTTTTAGCGTACACCGCCACCCCTCCAGAGGGAATTTCTGGTTACGTCATTGGCACGGCGTGCATCGGAAATTCCAGAAAAAAATGTCTTTTTTTTTCAAGAAAGTTGAATTCAACACGAATTGAGATTTATGTTTCGTACATTCGTGTTACATACGGAATAAAACCTCTTTGCGTATTGCGGAACTGGGGGAATGACAGAACGTAAAAAAAGCCGAGTCAATTACAACATCGGTTTACACTAAACATCACGAAGTTAAAATTCCCCTAGAACACAAACCAGACAACACTATGGATGATATTATATCAAACCTCGTTAACCGGTTATTTTCAAGCTTTTTACACATATTCTGAAAACGTGAGTGGATGATTTTTATCAAATTGCAACTTCTCCACAACTCGATAATACCGTGTAAAAACTAATCCGGTTTCAATCAAATGTTCGGCGTGTTCTGCTGAGTTACGAAGAAAAGTAAGATGAAAAAACGTTGATCCTTTTTAAGAGATGTCTAGTGTTTTTTAAATTTTCTGAGTACAGATTGTCCATGTTACCGATGTAACCAAGCTCACAAAGATTCTATTATAGCTTTGAGAATTCCGCCGGGTGAATTGACGTGAAACTTCTCATACACATTCTGAAATACTTCTAGCGTCTTCTCAAGAGCGAAGAAAAATCGACAATGATCCTCAGATCACAGCAGACATTCCTGTCCGGCCGGGAGCGGATGACGGTAGACGCAAGTTTCAAAATTGCTCGAGCAAAGCGGGTTGTCTGTGCACTATCGCCACTTCATCCCCGGTAACCGGCCAACCGATCGGAGGAATAAAACAGCGGTGGGGGACGCAGGCTATCAAGTTTAGGAGAGATAAAAAAAATAACCTTCGAAAATCATCCGACGGATTACGGCTATGACGACGACTATGATGATGATGATGATGAGGATGCTGGCGAGAGGAAGATAAATACGAGTAGCACACACTGACGAGTGGCAGCCAGCCAGTCCGTCCGTTCCGTCGTAAGATCCAAAATCAGATAGGTCAGACGACGAACTAAAGCACAATCAGCCACCGACCGGAGGCACATTCGCTACATCGTCTGATCCGGCACGTGTTGGCGCAGCAGAAGCGGACGCTTTTCACGGCAGTGAATTGCCTGCCGCCGGAAGGGGGGAGGTTCACAGCTTGATTTCGCTATGGAACAAACGATTGATGAATTGATTGATTGAAATACTCGGCTTATACAAGCGGGTCTTGATTTTGTCAATTTTCTATCGAACTACTCAACACCACACCGAGTATCAATTGAACGGAGGTGTAGCCATCGAATCGTGTCCAAATCGCTGCCAAAGTCAGCGGATCAACATTTGCTAACCAATACCGGTAGTTAGCATAGTTCGGTGCGTGTCCAGTCAGAGTAACTGGAACAGTGGTTTAATAATCGGAAAATTGTTTGTGGGATATTGTTACAAGGAAACTTCGATGTAAGGTGCATTTTGTTTTACAAAAGCTTACGTGATTCTAAGCGAAATCGTCGAACATTTTTGATTCGTATGAAACTTGACACGCATTAAACGAGCATATTTTGTAGTAACTTGTTTATGTTTGAATTAAATTAAATCAAAAACAGTCTGCTTTAATACTCGATGTACGCAACATTGTCCTGACAAATAATTTTTCATACCTCAGGATACATTATATCCAATGATACAACACGAAACTGTGTGTACTGGATTGTGTCAAATGATTGGCATAACAACGATCGCAAAAAATATATCGCAATTTGAGCACAACATGTATGAAATGAATGTGAGCAAATAAAATAAAAGTATTTTTCATAGATTGGCTAATAGAAAACGAATAGATAAATAAAAGCGCACGTTGGGGATGGGACAAATAGCTGCGTTTACAGTCGAATTGGCTTTACCCGTGGTGATGTAAGTTTTAATTAAAACTAGAATAGGCAACGCAGATACGCGACCAGCGGCCATTTTTTTTTCGATTCGTCGGGATATATATTGACGACTATTGGTTTCCATTTTATATATGTGAAATGGTTGCGCTTACCTCGGGAATTTAAACTGACCCTCGTCGGAGCCCTCGCCACCGAAGGTGGTCACTACGCGACCATTAACATCAAAAATCTGTAATTGGAAAATACAGGATATTAGTTTCAGTTTGAGGTTTTACGTTCGAAAGTTGGTCAGGATGGATAAATCAATATAATGAACGTAAGTCGACTGAAAAATCTGTGGTTGAAATCATAACAAATAGTTTACGTTTGTTGTATAGAAACAATTGAAATTGACACTCCGTTCAAGCGAACGAACTAATTATTTTTCCCCTAAGCAATTCATCACTCACCGAGGAACGATATACACCAGCATTATTTATTTATACCGCAGAATAAAACTACAATCCTTCCGCTAAACATAAATTGAAATTATCACCCCCCGTTTTTTCATAATTGCTCAGGGGTGTTTTCCCGTATAGAAGAAAACTCGAAGCAACTGTGCAAAGTCGCCGTTTGTTATAAGCTCCCCCTTCAATGAGTCGTTTTCCCACCTATAGATTTCAATAAATTGAAGTAAACGTAGGCTTAACCACAATTCAGCCGAGATAGAAACGCCTGCCCGAGCTTGAAAAGAGCGACTCCACACATTCGAGTGCCGGTTGCGTGTCGACTAGGAGCTTTCATGCATTGAACAGCTTCTCCACCCAGTGGGTGCGCGTGAGATTTCTTTTGCACGACTTCAGTTCAGTAGCAACGCGCCCCCATTGAGCGAAAACGTTACTTGATAAGGCTCCTTCTGAATTGGAACCAGGATGTTTTTTTCCGATGAACGTCCACCGTCGAACCGGATGGCAGAACAACTTTCATGTTGGTGGGTGAGGCCTGAGCTTACACGTAAGGGTAGGTGAGTTTTCGGGCGGAAACCAGGCAGCGAGCCCGTATTGTACTGAGCAGATTTGATTTTTTGGTTCGGACGAACGATGGGAAAAGCGGATGGAAGGTCTCAGTCCCAGATTGGTACCGCTGTTGGCTTTGTTGGTGGGGTGCGATGGACCAAAAAGTGTTTTTTTGCTACTGTGAACAATCCTTGATAGGTTATCAGATTGTCCTCTTATTGAAATTCCATCTTGATAGTACTTTGATTGGAGGATTCTGTTTTTTTCATACGGTGCTACTAAAAGCTGTTTTGAGGATGCGTGTGTGATAAAAGTAGGCGACCGATAGGTGGTGGAATCATTTGACGTTCTTTTTTTTCGTTTCAGGTTTAAATTGAGGTTTTCAAAGTTATCAGTTTCTTAGTTCCACACGCAATGCGCAACAGTGTTCGAAGGATAGGCCCTATCATTGTACTGGAGTTTCATTATATTTTGATAGCAGTCCAATGTTTATGTTTATTGTATTTCATTGTCTGACAATCGTTCGATTCGATTTGCTTTTGTGCGAGGAATAGATTAATTGCAAACAAAGCGAAGAAACCCTGTGCACAGGTGGAAGCCGATCCTACCTTATATCGAGTATTAAAATAACATGTTCGGGAGTTCAAAGGTGAACGAAACCAGAAGAGTGGATGAGAATCTGTGTTCAGTGTTTGTGGATCAGCTTCTGGATAAAATATTCCACGGTCCCGAAGGAGGCGGCAATATAGACGATACAGCAGTTTGAAAAAGAGTAGATGTGGCATGCTCACTTATTAGAAGCAGCCGAATTTTAATAGCATCCCTCTAGTGTGTGACTTTAGCAAAACAGTCTTGAGTACTTCTGTTTTGTAACTGGTTTTTCGAAAATATTTCAATTTTTACACAGTAGTTTAAATCCATAATGACAATTACTAACAAATCGAAATTAAACAGACATCGAGTTTAAATAAAAACAAACAATTAACCCTGGATTGAGCTACGTCGAAGAAAACAAAACGACTTGATTGCAGCAATTATCTCGGAACATTTTGATTCTTTGTATAAAATTTTCTTCCAAAGTTTGTCTCATAGATTAAGGCCATTGCAAGAAACCTCTTGTTGGAGAGTACCAGTGAAATTTCCGGGAAGGATGATTCACAACGGACTAGATATTCACCTCGCGTCAAATCCCTGTCAAACTCAGGAAAGTCTGTTTACAACCTTGAAGGTGGCGTACGATTCAATTAAGCAAAACGAGTTTCATAGCATGTCCGCACAGAAGTCACGATGCAGAACCTCCAAATGTGTAGAATATATTATTGTAATTTGTTGACAAATCCTAACCCAAAATAGTTTTTGATTCAAAAATTCGATAGAAAATTTTTAAGTAAAATTTAAAGAGGACATTATTTTTATTTGTATTTGTTTCACCAGATCACCAGTTTTTGTTACTAAATTATGTTAATACAGACTCGTATTCATAACAGCATCTTATCTTGAGTGTACAGCTGAGCTGTCTCGCCAGCCATATTCAAGGCGAGAACTAGGCGAGACTAGGCAGCGCGGCGCTATTAAGGTAGTATGCCGAAAGTATCCTTTGAATAATCCAGAAACAGGTTCGAATCGGAACAATCAGTATAGACCCAGGTGAACGGAAGTTCTCATCAAAAAACAACTAACCCGACGACGTAAAGAAGGGGTTTTATGAGCTCCTCAACAAAGCATAAGGAGAGTAATATAAAGATTGGTTCAATACCAGTAAGGACACAATTATAGTGAATGGCAGCAGAATTGGATATTGAATAGGGGCCATCCACATTTGACGTGGACAGGAAAATTATCTTTTTTTTTAATACTACAAGGTATACAGCCCTAGGTGTTGTATGAAATGGTGACGTAGGACAAATGTAAATATTGATTTTAACTATTGTTTAACATATTTCACTACGCCTGTTATACACCGTGTATCTAACACATTTCAACTCTCCCAGCTGGTCTCGAGGTACGATGCTGGCTTAACGAGCCAGTCGTCGTATGTTCGAGTCTCGGCTCGGGAGAAACTGTTAGTGTCAGTAGGATCGTAGCGCTAGCCCCGCAATTGTTCTGTACACTCAACAGTTGGCTGCAAAGTCTGTGTATAATAAACAGAAGGTCGAGTTCCGATACAGAATGTAGCACCAAGGCTTTGCTTTGCTTATCTAACACAGGTATAAGGGCTCCACTTGCTATCGTGTTAAGAACAAGAATGAAGTTGAATTTTCTACACTCAGTCTTTTGTATCGAGTTGAACGTAGATTTTTGCAATTAAGGCGGAGCGACGCAGATTTGAGAAAGAGAAACGAAACAAAACATCCTCAATACTGCTGAATTATTGTTATGAGCACCGGAAGAAAATTTGTACTTTTCTGATGCTTCTGAAAATTACCCTGGTTTTAGATTATCTAATCTGCGTTATCGATATTGGACCGATAACGATGGTCGACTGGGTACAAAGGAATAATTGAACTGGAAAATCAGCGAAATTTCTTAAAATTAGGGTTATATTTTGCGGCGATAAACTGTTTATAGGCAACACTACCGTTTATCTTTGATGCCCTTGTTGTTATTGTAAAAATGATTGTTGAGAAATATTTGAAAATTTCACACTAGTAGTAGTTACGAAAATAGAACGCAGATGATCGCACCACCGGTAGCATAGAATATTTTGCTTGTCCGCACATAATAAATTTGCTCCCCGCTCTGTCCTCCGGTAGATGTGCCAGCATAATATCATGCAGCAAACAATGGCACCAGTTGCTGTCATATGCAGTGTCGCAGTGCCTGAAAGTTGACTCGTACGCAGCTCTCGTTTCCTAATGTTACGAACAAGAATGAAGCTGAATTTTTTCACACGCAGTCTTTTGTATCGAGTTGAGCGTTGATTCTTGCGTTGAAGGCATGACCACGCAGTCTCGAGAAAGGGAAACGAAACAAAATACAGAATATGTAGGCAGTGGAATTTATTCCGACCATATTATTGTTATCCGTTATCCGTTATCAGGAAGCAAGGAAAATGTGTGGGAAAGCTTGACCTTGGAACACTTCACCTATTTTCACCATTAAGCAGTAAAGCAACAATGTTAAAAATTATATCAAACAATTATCACATATTTTTTCATCCACCGACACATAAATGAATACTGCATTAAGTCGTTCTCTTGCTCTTATCGTTTGAAATCTGACGGAATGTTCGAGTCCCGGATCGGGAGAGACTGGTGGTGTCAGTAGGATCGTAGCGTTAGCCTCGCAATTGTCCTGTACACTTAACAGTCGGCTGCGAAGTCTGTGTATAGTAAACAGAAGGTCGAGTTCCGATACGGAATGTAGCACCAAGGCTTTATATTTTAATCTAGCATAGAAAACAAAAATGTAGTCCTACGTAAAAAAAAAATATCTTATTTTACCTAATATTTTTGAAAATTTCTCAACATGTCTGAAAACCTTTCAAAAAAAAAAACGAAAAGGTCAAAAATAAAAAGATTCCTATCCCATTTCAAATATAGTTGACAACTTTTAAATCAGAAACGCGCTGACTATACGCTCGATGCGATCATGGAGCTCTTGGCGAATAGGAATAACATTACTGGAGGCCTGAAGTAGAACCGCCTCCGACTTCGGGCCTGCATAAGCCGGAAATGAGGTAAGGATCAAGGAAGTGACTGCATCTAGGCAAGTGCAGAAGGAAGCCCTTTCTTTAGCAGTCTACAGGTCGCTAAGCGAAAGAAGAAAATTACAAAGCGAATGGTTGTGCTAAGCCAACATACCAAAGAGCTCAAGCCCCGCTGAGAAACCGGCCAGAGTTATTAAAAGACGTGGAGTAAATGGGACGCCCTAATATTCATGATAGATGGACCTGAGGTCTTGAGAGAAACTGAAAGGCGAAGCCTAGTTCAAGGATGTGGGTGGTGATGTGCAGAGTAACTGTAGATTTCGCACTGGAGCTTCCATAGGAAGATAAGAGTAAGGGCGCTAGCTACAAAATGGTAGCCGAGAAGGGTCTTGGGCAAGGATGTGCAGATTTGGTCACTTAACTCAGAGGTGATGGTAAGAGGTAAGTAGCAACGTAGGGTGATAGTGGCCACAGATAAGCGATTCGTCTCCTTTACCCTTTACCCTGAAGGTAACAGAAATCTAAGGTTGACTGGTCGATATGCTCCTTGAACATGTTAGAGAAGCCAGGTGCCAGTTGCATCAGGTGCTTTGAGAGGGGACAATAATCCTGGAACTGGCGCCCTAATGGACGACCAGCTGGGGCGGAAGCCCCAGGAGGTTGTGTACACCTCAAAAGAGCGACTTGTTTGCCAGGGTGAACGAAATGTTCTACTGCTGTTATTATGCACCGCAACGATGGTCTATCGAAAGGTTCACCTAGATGATCGACTTAATAACTATGGAGCTGATGGCCGTAGCACTGTTTCAACGCTTGGGCTGTTGAGTGGGGAAGTTGCTGTATAAACCCGAGGGCAGATCTTATAGGCAGAGCCACGTGTACCCGGAAGCATCTCTGGCGGAGCGAGTAGTGCCGCTCCCATCAACCAATATGCGCTAACTCGCCCATTGGAGCCGATGCCAGTTAAGTCCTAATTATGGCAACTGGTAGCATAGGAAACGGACTTTAGTCGGGCCTCGTTATAGTACCACGTCTTTGCGCTGGCACCTTCAACGAGCTTCTTAGTAAAGTTGTATAATAGCGGCTTGAAACGATGAAGTGATACCCGGTGCAGGGGTCTTCGTCCCGTAAAAGCTGGCAGGCCTTCTAGTACGTTCCGCGTTCATTGGTGGGAATCAGGCTAGACAAGGATCAGGTAGTGGGAATCAGTCTTAGGAGTAGATTTCCTTTCCTGACTAATGACGGTCGGTGGCGTCATAGTTGCTCATAAGGTGCTATGGCGATCTACTTTAGCCATGACCTCACTGCTTCAGCATAGGGGTCATTCCATACGAAGTGTACATGCCACTTGGACACGACCATCACAGATTTTGTTCAAAGTTGGGGGAATTATTCATCTACTGTCTCTTTGGAAAAATCCCAATTTTGGTATCGATTTGAATACCCCACGCTCTCTAGAACCCCCCTCTTTTTTGCAAAGTCACGCAATTTTTGTCGAAAATCTCTTGTTTCTTTTTCTTACAATTTATAGACGTAAGATGTCCGAAAAATACTGATAGATGATTTTTGAAGAAAATAAACCAAGGAATCCAGAAAAAATATAAGTTTTGACCGTAAGTGTTGCCAGATTAATTATTTTTGTATTTGAAATCTAAATTTACATTTTTCAGCAAATGCAGCCATTTTTATTTTAAATTTGATAATTTTATCGTGTTTCTTGGAAAATTTCACAAAAGGAATAACTATCATCCCGAGGTAATATGAGTCAATCTCGAGATATAACATTTTTACGAAAAAAGCTGTAAACTTCGTAATTATTTTGTTTTATAATTTATAGACCTAAGACACCTGAAAAATAGTGATAGTTGAGTTTTGAAGAAAATGAACCAAGGAATCCAGATAGAATATTGTTTTTGACCGGAAGTGTTGCCAGATAGATTATTTTTGTATTTTAAAATTAAATTTGCATCGGTGAGATGATTCTAGAGCTTCGAAAGGATTCGAAGAATAAAAGCGCTACCTACGAGACAGTAGCCGAGCAGGTCCCAGGGAGAGAGGTGCAAGTTCAAGCACTTACCTAAGAGCCAACGCTCCAGCTTAAAAACCTGTACGAAATTACCGACGGGTGCGACGTTGCACAAGCCATTTACGCGAGGTGCGAAGTGAAGGTGGCCACTGAGTCAATCCGTCTCCAAAAGAGTCCAGTGGGAACCGAGATGACCACCTGTCTACTAGCGTTAGTGGTTGCGAACTTGGCACTAAAGGAAGGCAAGCTTCAGATCGGCTGGTCAGTATGCCCTCTGGGTATGCTGTAACAACCGGACGTTCACCTCAAGTGCTTTGAGAGGAGACATAAGTTCTGGACCTGTGAGGGGCCCGATAAGAGCCAGTTTTGCAGGCGTTGCAGTGGTGCTGGCCATAAAGCGAAGGATTGCGTGGAGTCTTCCAAGTGCATGGTGTGTTCCGGAAAACAGGACACCAACCACTTGATGGAAGGGCTCACGTGCCCAGCGAAATCACGGGCGTAAGGATGACGTAACGAATGCGAATAAGTCAAGTATGGTGGCCATATGGACGACTAACAGGTTTCTGGTTCAGGCGGTTTTTTCAACCTCAAACGAGGTATACACTGTTGCCAAGATTAACGGAGTGTTCTCCTGCAGTTGTTACGCTCCGCCAGGTTAATCTATCGAAAAGTTTACCCAGATAGTCGACCCGGTAACTATGGAGCTGACAGGGTTAGTACCGTTGTTGGTGTTCGCGGGTTATTCAACGCCTGGGCTGTTGAATGAGAAAGTTACTGTACAAACCAGAGTAACCTCTTTCAAAGTTTAACCTAGGCCTGGTCAACGTTGGGAGCAAAAGTACATTCAGTAGAAATGATGCAGAGTCGGTAAACGACGTGACGTTCTTCAGTCTAGAAATGATCACAAACTGGCGAGTAGACGATGGCTACAATACAATAGCGTCCACGGCAAGCGACGTGTAGAGACAACACTCCAACCCACGGATGGAAGGCATCGCATTTAAATGCCGAGGTATTCGTGGAGCCTATGAGAAGAGCTGCTGACATCACCACGTCTGGGACTCGCCAGCCTAGGAATTCCATTCTGGTGGACTGGGGGACTGGTGTAAACCGAAGAACATCGGGTAGAACGCCGCCTAGTATTCTACAATCTCAGCGATTAAGAGTGCAATTAAGGCGAACAAGAAGACTTGTTTTGAGAGGCATTGTCAATACGAACTCATTACAAGATTCTTATGCTGACGCCTACAGGATTGTAGTGACCAAGACCAATAGCGTTCTAGCGATTGCGGAGCGATAACCAGCGGTGCTGGAGCGTATCATCGAAGACATAAGCCGAGTCTCACGTTCGATGCTACAGCATTTCTGACACAGACCAGGGATGCTCGGCCAAGCTGCCGGACACCCAATCTGTGAGCGATGGGAGTCGTGCCAAGATTAAGGTGAAGCTACGAACGAATGAGAGACTCGCCGGGATCGCCAACACCTTAAAGGTGTGCAAGACTCTGGGACTGGATGCAATCCCTAACTTGGCTATCAAAACGGCTATAAAAGTGGCCACAGGCAGTCATGCAGAAGTTCCTGGATGGCTGTTTATTTTCGCAGAGGTGGGCAAACTGGTGTTATTGCCGAGACTGTAAAACCGCCAAGGGAGCCATCGGCCTATCTACCAGCTGGACACTGTCGGTAAGGTGCTTGAAGGATTATCTTTAACAGCACAGAGGGTGTAAATGATCTGGCAAGAGCCCAGCTCGGCTTCCGGAAAGTAGGTCTAGCGCTGGATGGTATTCTCTCCGTCACCAAAACGGCGGAGGTAATACTCCATCGCAAGAGAAGGAGCATTCACGTATCAGTATTACTGTACAAGATTTTGAAAATTACTTCCAGGATTGAGTACTAGTTTAAAACACAGAGGAGGGTCAGAAGTACGTAATAATCACCGTAGGAGCACCGCAAGGTTCCATCCTGGGTCTGGTGTTGTGGGATGTCATGTACGACGGAGTGTTGAAGCTGAATTTCCATGCAGTGGCTGAGATCATCGGCTTTGTGGAAGAGATAACGCTGGATAATTCCCTAAATTTTTTATGCAAAAACTGCAGATTTTTTTTTCTTTTTGTATTTCTCGTGGGATCCGATTTCGACACTGCAGCAGTAGCTGCAGGTAGTCTACAAAAAAAAAATACCGAATATCTGCTCAAATGTTCTCATTTTTTTCATTCCTGGGAAATATACCCTAGCAGCATCGCCATTAAACAGGATGTAGAGTGCTTCGATCAACATGACGGCATACGAGGTACCACCAGATCATTCTCGATGATTAGATGGCAGCCGGCAGGCTCCAATCCTGCGAACTGAATGCGAAATTGGAATGGATGCACCGGTTTATTCCAGTAGTATACGGATGGATCGACAGGGACCATGGAGAAGTGAACCTCCGCTTGACACCGATCCTGTAACATCACGGTTCCTTCAGACAATAAATACACAGGTTCGGGCATGAGGGGGTGGTTTATACAGCCGACTCTTAGATTGTCCTGGAATTACAATACGTATAGCGGATCAACCTCCAACACGCCAGTGGTGACTAACTGCCATTCTAGAAAGTATGAGAGTGTAGAGAGTACATCATGTACGACGTTAGACTTAATCGTCGCTCCGGAAAGATAAGAGCGTGTTTTTTAGCCACCTTGGAAAAAAAACGTCCTTCTGACGAACTATTTGACGACTGAACACATTTAGCGGTTGTCAGCTGACGGAGTTGCTGCTGAATACAAATGAAAGTTTGATAAGTGTATTAGAGATCCGGCTGGAAGATGACTGAAGTGAGATACTCCGTACTCGCAGGATGGTGGCACCAAATCGACCAGGTGAGGGAGAAATACCGAGAGTCTTGAGCGGCCAAAAAGGACATCCATCGAACACTGTGTTTGATTCCCTGCGGATGTGGATATATATTTCTATAGACAGGTTCAAAGTAATCAGTATCAGACCGTGCCAATCTTTGGCATGTGCATCGACATAGGAGGGAACCTGATTACCGATGAGACGCTGCGTTGGAAACCACATTGTGTTGGAACCAACATTTCGGTTTTGTTGATCAGTGAAGAGGATAAAGCTGTCGAAAGAAACGGGAGTACAAATGAGGAGATTAACAAGCTGTGGATTCGCCGAGCTTACATAAGCTCATCTAATAAGTTTGGACCAAAGACAAACGAACTCGACAAACGGACGAACTCATTTGCCTATTCTATAGAAAGCCAATTCCAGCAATTACAACTCTCAATACTGCATACAAAAATCCCACCGGCATCCTGTTTCAAAAACTGAAGCCGTAGCAAAATGCCTTTCTTGGAGAGTACCAATGTGATTGGGCGATCCTGAACGGAAAAAAGATTTACCTCGCGTCAAATCATTACCAAGTTCAGTGAAGTAAACATACACGCTTATCGTTTGTTTGTAGACTTGAGGACAACATGCGATTTAGCTAAGCGCAACGAGTTATGGCAGATAGAGATGCCAGATGTTTTTAAAACACGTCTGCAATTACTCGAAACACCGGAAAATCTGCTTGAAATCTGAAAAACAACTTTCCGCGGTACAAAATAATTGTGATCGCACAGGTACAAATCTGCACACGTTTAGAGAAATCTACATAAACTATGGTAAAACTGCAAATATCTGCGAATCAATATAAGTCTGCACACGGACTCTAAAAATCTGCGTTTGCGGACAAATTTGCTTGACAAACCTGATCAGACTTTTTCGTGCCACCATTCGGGCCCATTGGTGACAGTGGATTGTCTGAAGCAGAGTGACGGGCGCTCGAACCTGTTGTTTAACATTGCCCTGGAGGGTGAAGTACGGAGAGCTGGCGAAAAAAGAAGTCTCATACTCGTCGTACAGTTTTTAGCTTGTTCACAACAGGACCCACAAGAAACCATTTGGATGACCCGGCCAATAATGAGAAAGTAATTCAAATAAACCTACCTGAATACGATGATTGTTGGAGTCGGACACGATAACACGATTCGTATTCGAAACGGCAATGTAATGCGGATGCTCAAGCTGACCTTCTTCTTTTCCACACGAACCGAACTTGCCGATGAATGTGCCATCCGATTGGAATACCTGCGGATATTAATTTAATGTGACCAACTCTGACCTATTTTTACAAGGAACGCTCAGCCACAGCGTACCTGAATACGGTGATTCTCCTTATCACACACATAGATGAAACCTAGCACATCCGTGGTGATACCCCACGGATAGTTGAACTTCCCATCCGCCGTACCCTGGGTACCGAAAGAACGAAGGAATCGTCCGGCCGGATCCAGTACTTGAATACGGTGATTGTATCTGTAAGGGCGAAATAAAAGTTAGCGAAACGAACTCCATTCGTGCTCATCTAAATCAACCTATCGGCTATGATGTACTGGCCGATTCGGTTGACGGCAACCCCTGCCAAGCAGTCGAATTCTCCGTCTCCGTTGCCGTACTGGCCGAACTCCTTGACGAAGATGCCGTTCGAGTCGAACACCTGGACGCGATGGTTGGAAGAGTCCGCCACTACGATACTATTGTCCGGGCCGACGGCGATGCCGCGCGGCCACGTGAAGGAACCTGGTTCGCTCCCCCGACCTCCTATCTGGAACAGTTGTCGGCGCTTCTGCAGGTACTGTGTCCTAGGGGACATACCTGCTGCCCCTGGTATACCGACTACTGCCGCCGTAGGAGAGGTAGGGGAGCCTACCCCGTTTTTTGAATCATCATCGGAGCTGAGGATGTCTGTTTGGCGCAGGGGAAGTCCCAGGCTCAGCCGTCGCGCGGCGGCCGACGAAGATGACGAAGCCGACGTCGAGGGTGTTGCTAGTGATGACGAAGTGGCTGACAGCGACGAGGAGGGTGTATCCTTGCTGTCCTTGGTACTGCGGTTACCGTACTTGTTTTTGAGGTAGCGAGCCCAGGAACTGAGGGCAGCACCATCTTTGTCGGTACCGGTACTGCGATCCGGCGAAGGCTCCCGCGATTTAAGGGCGTGCGTCGAGCGGCTACGCGACAAATCGGCTGGTTGAGAAGCGAGCGATGATGATGCGCCGTATCTGCGTAGGTAAACAGTAGCAAAATTAAAACAGTGGTATTATGATTTTGAAAGCAAGTAACTAGCCTAGAAGCAAGATAAGCCGACGGAGACGACGTTGTCGGTGACACCGGTTCATCATCTTCGTCCTCGTTGCCAAAGTTGTGCGACGAACGGCTGCGAGCTAGTCGATTGCGGCGATCCTGCAGGGCAGTGAAACGGCTTCGGTTGCTGCCGAGACGGCTGTCGGAGTCATCGCCGGTGGCGTCGTCTTCCGGGGCTACAACAGCCGTACTCTTGCTCTTGTTCAAAAACCGGCTCGTATATCTGAAAGGAAGGAATGTGTCCTACAAATGGTACCGAGAACGAAAGAAAGAAAGAAAAAAAAACAAGCGGCTAGTGGATGCGGTTTAAGCGAAACATTACCCGGAGCTGCCGTATTTGTTCTCCTCCGGTTCGACGTGGGCAGTGGTTCGTGAGCGAAGTGCAGAACTCGATGCTGAGGATGTTCCGTATTTCGGGCTTTCGTCGCGTTCATAGTTGCTCCGATAGCTGGTTGGGCTGGAGTAACCGCTGGGACGAGTTTCCTCGCGAGAGTTACGCTTCGAGTCCATAGCGGCCGCTTCGCGTGCTTGGATTCTGCTAAACAATGGCGAGTTTTGCTGCTCGCGACGAATAGGTGGAGTAGTGACCGTTGCAGTTGGTCTCACAGGTGCCGGCTTCTCCTCCTCCTCTTCTTCCTCTTCTTCTGATTCCTCCTCGGAGGACGTTTCTTCCTCGCTACTGCTCTCGGATTCGTCTTTCTTTTCGGTTTTCTGCTGCGTCGTCGTCGTTGTTGTTGTCGTTGCTGGTGTTGGAGTTTGTGACAGGAAACGGCTCTGGAAAGGTTTACGCTCCGTCGATGAGTTGGAGGTTGGCGAAGCGATATTGCGAGCAGGTTCAGCATTTTTCAAAATCGAAGCTTTTGGTCTGGGTTCTTCGGTGCGAGCCGGCGAGCTCGGCACGGGTGAAGCACTGGAGGACTCGCTCGAAGAGTTCGAGTCACTACTGGCAGAGCGTACGGGAGTTTTCTTCGACTGTGGTGCGGGTGTTCCCGCTTTAGCGGCCGAGGACTGACGGGAGCGGCTCGAGCGTTCCACTTCATCCTGATCGCTATCGGGCTGCTGGTCGTCGATTGGTGAAGACAGAGATGGTATGAAATAAACAAAGACGGGAAGAGGGTTCATTTTTGGTGAGACAGGGCTAGGGAGAAGCGCAGATGTAGACAGATGTCTATAGTTCGGGTGGTAACTTTAACGTGTGTTTGTGTGATTTGTTGGTAGAATTACTCGATGTGGGTTGCGACGACTAACGTGATAACATTCGAGTTTTGGTATTCGTTCGACATGCTGGCTGAGTCACATGCACCGGGAGATTAGTACTGCTAGAAACAAATTTACTGAATAAATAATTCGCTTTTGGAGCTTACGATTTTTAATGCTTTACTTTGAGTCTATGATGGTGTTGCTTTCCGATGTGCAAATTTCCATTCCCTTTTGAACATAAAATATTGAATAAGGACGTTAGATTTGTTAACTACGCGACACAACGACGTCACGCGGAACTATAGAATTTCCCAGCGAGGTGAGACGAACATGCCCCCGGTCGGGTATTGTTGAGTTATTAATCACAAACGGTATGTCCATTCGAGGTGGGTTTGGTTAACAAAATTATCGATAAACAGAGAGTAGCGCGCGATAGATTAAGAAACAGGTATGTGTTACGTATAATACTTAGCGAAGAGAATCCGAGCCATGTCTTTCGTTGTATTTGTAGTGTATTCAGTTCTTCTAGGTGTATTCGTTGTAACTAAAGAGCTAATTGTATCAAGGTAAAAAGTGCTAGAATTCCTCATCGGATCTCACCTCGACATGCGGAGATGAACGTCGGGCGGGTGAGCTCGGGGTGCTGTCGCTGTCGTCACTGTTGGCCGCTGCTTGGGCGGAATTAACACGAGCCTTTAGGGCAGATACGCGTTCAGCAGCAGGACGCTCCGGTTCCGTCGCTACCGGTGAGGATGGGGTGGTTGTCGTTGTTGAGGTACTTGTCGACGCACCCTTATTTTGTCGCTTGATTTTCGCAATCTCATCATCTTCGGATAGCTGTCTGGCCGTGGTAACTTTCAGTTTCGGCATCGTCAACGGATTTGGTTTGGGTGCGGTCGGAGTTGCCGCCGGGGAGGCCTTCTTCACTTTACCTTTTTCCGTATCCTGAAGTCGTTTCATCACACGGGGCGAATCCATTAGACGGAAGATTCCACTGAGCGGTCCTTTGGCGACATCCTCGGTGCTGGCCACCTTATTGGCCTTCTCCTCCTTTTCGTTGAAACGTACCTGCTTGGATTCGTTATCCGAGTCGTCGTCCCGCTGATGACTGCGTGCAAATCTAGACCGGAAACGGCCCTTGGTTGACCTGCTAGCGGGTTCATCGTCATAGTCATAATCGTTTCCACGACCATACCGAGATTCATTTCCGTACTTCTCTTTCTCCGGTGCGGCTTTAATCGGCCGTTCCCCAAAGCGACGTCCACCGAGCAATGGCTCGTCATCTGCATTCCAACCTTGCGCCTCCTGCTGCCGGAACTGAGCGGCCAATCGGTGATCACTTTTCGAACGCATCAATCCCGGTCCAGGGGGCGGTTGCAGCAGCATGCTCTGACTTTGACTAGTTCCAACCACGTCCGATGGCAGTTTCAGATCCCCATATGAAGACACCTCCATGATCAGCTTGTTCGGGTCGATGTTCATGATGAAACGCACCTTCCTGCTGTAGTCCATCGTTTCGCAATCAAAGTTCCTGATGAAATCAACCGTTCGCAGAAAAATCTCCTTCGTGTCCATTAACTCGCAATCATCCCACTCAACCGAGCCCTCGTTCATGTACTTCTCAGCTAAGTCGGAGTTGCTCTGGATGTTGGCGATCTCCAGCTCCAGGTTTTCCTTCATCGTCAGCACGTTCTTCAGCTCCGTTGACAGATATTTATCCATATCACCACGCAGATGATCGGTCCGGTCCTTGAGTGCCTTCTGCAGCCGGCGGTAGATTTCATCGATTTCCTCCGATACGCTTCCGCAGTTGTTCTGCAGGTTCTGTGCATTCTTCTCCACTACAGCCAGAACCTCCTTCAAACGGTGAAGACCACGTCGGATCTGAGCAGATAGAAGGAGATATCTTAATCATTTCAAAGACGGTATTAAAAAACTATTAAAACCTGATTATTGATACGATTAATTTCACGCCGCAGTATGTCCATGTGGGCACTCTTGCAATCCGCGCAGATCTTTTTCTCGCAGTGAACGCACTGAGTGCAGTACGCTTTCTCCGAGCAAACGTTGCACCGTTCCATCACCTGACCTGTTGAACAATTTGAAATTAGTTGGTACTGTATTTAATTTGATAGTTTGAAAGCAATACTCACCAGATGTTGGGTCCGGCAGTTCGCCAGTGATCTCGATGTGCAGCTCCAGGAACCGTTGCAGTGTCACGTTGGTCGGAAAACCTTGCACACCCTGGTAGGGGATGCGATGTTCTGCGCGGCATTCCGGACATTTTACCTGGGACCGGTGAGAATGGGTAATTAATAAACGTTTGCATGGGTAATTAATAAACGCTCTTTCGACTGGACAAAACCCAAATAGGATGGAGTGAAATGGATTGTGATAAATGATGGCAGTGACAGTATGGATATGCAGGAATATGATTGAAAAGGTGATTCAATTGGATTTTATTGTGGTGTTGTGAAATATGATCAAGCATGACAAAGTGTGCATGGGAGCATTATTAAAATGTGATGAGGTATAATGAAATATGGTATAAAGAATGATTCGATTTGACAAAGTGTATACTTTATACATATGAAAATATGTTTTCCAACTCCACTTAAACACTGATGATGGTTATAAGTCATAATCGAAATACGTATCTGTGGACGTTTGAAAGCAGTATTCGAATTTTTATGGTAGAATCAAATGGAAATCGAGCTTGTTTTTAAGCTTTTTTTCCTGAAAATATTGCGTAATATGCATACTCCTGATAATTTAAATAATTTATGAGCAAATAAATATTTCTTCAAATAATTCTTCAAACATCTATAACATACTTTTCGTTTTAAGTATGGTTTTGGTTATCTTGAAAAAAAAAGAATGTTCGAGTTAATTTAATATTTCAGTTGCTTCACAGAGATTGTGAGCCACAGGCTGATTCGCCACCATTTAAAAACACGTTTTATTATGTGCCATTTATTAACACAGTTTTTTATCATAAGTGCCAAGACAATCCTAGATTCTGTCAAACTTATAAACCACGCAATAGAGAGCATATTGAATTTGATATTTTATTCAAGAAAAGTTCCATTAGTAATTGTTTCTTTCACATGCAGTTGATATTTCAATAAAACCAGCAGCATTTTTCATTTTTGAACTACCTGCACATACCGGCAAGTTTGCGTATTCAATTTTAGGGTGCTTTTTCGCTCCCTTCCTAAGTTTTTAAGAAGTCGCATAAATTTGCCGATTAGTACAATGCTCTACCGCTCATGCCTGAAGTGTGAGAGCCCATATTCGGTGTGTATTCAGCCAACATTCGCAGTGAATATTATGATATTATATATAACACTAGATAACCCAGCAAACTTCGTCCCGCTCATGCTTTTTTATTTGAATAATTTGAAACATTTTTAAATTATTCCACATACATCCAAAGATTTGCTTCGCGATTTGTTTATATGTATTCTGCGAATGCATGACAAATCGGATATTGGATACGTTCAAACTGAAAAGACAAATCATTTGATAAGATTGTTTTTACCGGAACTGAACATCCTCGCCTTTTGGATGTACTTCATCACTTCGATTCTGATTATACTCATACTGGGTGGAATCCAGTCGTTGTTTTCCAGAAACAGTAAGTTATCATCTTGGATATTAAAACGCCATGAGGATTTTCTGACCTCTGAGCATCAATGTGATTTCGGAAACAACCGTGTTGGTTGCTATGGGTGATTAAAATGACTGTATGACTGACAGCTGGCGTTGCAGTAAAAATGATGATGATGATTTGTTAACCTATCGAGATTTTATTTGCAGTGAGTTATCACAAGTTTTTAACTCCGCCTGTTACGGCTCTCCTTGGTTCAGTTTAGCGTTTACGAATAGACTTGAATTATTGAGAACTGGAGCAGAGGGTCCAGAACCCCTGTAAAGGAGGATGGTTGCAACAGCTCTTAACCATGGCTGTTGCGTAAGATCCAATGGTTAAAACCCCTAAGCTAAGGTGTTATGCGACCCGTGTCGATTGATGAGGTGGGGGAGGAGGGCGGGGTTAACAAATACCCAGCCTCTAACGGAGCCTGTGGAGCACCAGGGCACCCTTCACAGTAATTAGCCCTTACTGCATCACGCGGGTAACTGATGCAGCGGACTCTTCTTTACCCAGCGACTCGTGAGAATTTTATGGATGACATCAATTCACAGAATTCGGCCACCGGCAGCCTTTCTTTGCCGGTACCCATGGATTTATCAGAGCGCAGTTCCATAAAAACAAACGCACCGGGCGGAACGGAGGAGATGAAGCATGAGGACGACTTCAACCTCGACAGCGAATCGTTGGACGGAAGACCCTCTACTTCATCCTTAATCCTACGTTCTCCACAAGGGAATGACGAAAGTCAAATGGACTTACTTCCCGGTCCAGAGACAAGGCCCAATGACGAAGGGAAACCCGAATCATCGGCACCCCTTGTCAAGCGACTTTCAAATGCGCAAAGGCGGCGACTGAGCAAAAATCTTCGCTCCGGTCTCTCGTACGAAGAAGCCAGGGAGCTGGCCCTCCTTCCGACAGAGCAGCTTGCTCAAACAAACCAAGTCGCCGTCAAGCGTCAGCGGTTGGACGACTCGGTGTCCCCAAACACCAGTACCAAGTGTCTACAGCATAAAAAACTGCGGAACGGCACTGGTTTGGGGTCATCGGGTCCGAAGCCGCTCCCGACGGCCACATTTAGGGACCTGGCGGGAGCTATAAGCCTTGCGGTTACTTCTGCTACCCACCCCTGCTCCCTACTCTCAACGGACCAGTTTTAGACTGTCCGGACCACCATCCTCGATCACATTGCTGACCAGGAAAATCCAACCACCAAACCCAAGCTTAACGGTTGCCATCTAAAAAATGGCTACCTGCAACTTGCCTGTGCCGACACCGACACAGTGCAGTGGTTGGAAAGGGAGGTACTTTCTCTCGTACCGTGGGAGGGAGCACAGCTTCGTGTATACCACATGAAGGATCTGCCAAAGGCCAGACGCTATGTCGGTTACTTCGCGGACAGTGCAAACTCTCCGGACGAGAATATCCTTCGTTCACTCCAGAATCAGAATGACCATATCTCTCCCAAAATGTGGCGAGTCTGTAACCGCAGATTGGTAAAGACCTTAGTCGAGCTAGTTCTGGATATCGACGAAGAATCGACCAAACTCATCGAAAATGGAAACCATGAACTGCACTACGGTTTCGGTAAAGCACGCATCCGAAAGGTAAGCGGAAGGCCGAACGTCACAGGCAGGAAAGACTCCGTCGCAATGTCAGGGAAGGTACGTGCGGGTAACTCCTCCGGGAGTACCCTGCCACCACCCAGGCAAAGCGATCATGCGAATAAGCTTAAGGTTCGCGTGGGCAACTCATCCGGGAGTGCCCCACAACCACCCAAACGCAACCCTGCGGCTGGGGAGGTACGCGCAGGATGCTCCCTCGGGAGCGCCCTGTCACCACTCAAACAACGCAACCCCGCGGCTGCTCGGACGGTTCCGCTGAAGACTCGCAAGAGTGTGAAGCATCAAACACCGAACAGTCGCACCCCCCGGAGTCAAAAACCGCCACAGAGTGCGGGACGACCTTCTGTTACCAATCGACTGCTGCAACCGAAGCCGAACAGTGAGAAAGAGCAACTTCCATCAACCAGCCAAACCGCTGCTGGCAGCCGTCAGCCAATACCCGGATTATCTTCCGATCCGGACAAAGACGGCAACTGCACTGCAAAGTGGGCAGCCTTCGCTGCGTGCAAGCGAATCTCATCACGCAAAAGGCGCCTCGGGTGTTCTTTGCAGAAGATTCGCCATAGAGTAGCTAGCGGCTGCATTCATCCAGGAGCCGTGGATCAACGAATCCAAAGTTCTCGAGCTTAACGCTCCTAACGGTACGTTAAACTACTGCGACACGCAGTCCAAAACAAGGACTACAATTCTGCTAAATAGAGAACTAAATTTTTTACCTATTACAGAATTTATCCAACGCGATGTCGTTGCCGTCACGGTTGAAGTACCGACAACCAGAGGAAAGCAGGAGATGGTTGTCGCGTCGACCTATTTCTCGGGCGACCAAGGAGACATACCGCCACCTGAAGTTGCTGCGCTCGTGCGGTACTGCAAGGCCATCAACAAGCCGCTTCTAATCGGCTGCAATGCCAACGCCCAACACATGATCTGGGGCAGCTCGGATACCAACACTAGGGATGAGTAAGGAGGTCCTTGATCTCACTCTATGTAGCGCCTCTATTTCTGAAAGGATTAAAAATTGGCATGTCCCCGATGAACCTAGTTTGTCGGACCACAGACACATTGTTTCCAATATAGAGGCTAACCCTCTGAAAAGAGAGCTGTTCAGAAATCCTAAGAATACAGATTGGAAATCCTTTAAGGAACTTTCGAACTTTCAGTTACAGCAACATTCGAAATTCAGTTGACCTGAACTCGGCAGCAAATGATCTACAAGAGATAATCATGGGTGCTTTCAATGCAAACTGTCCACTAACACAGCGGTCAGTATGCCGCGACGTACCCTGGTGGAATGATCAACTCAGTGACCTTCGTCGGGAAACTAGGCGATTGTTCAACAGGGCAAAAGTCACATCTAACTGGGACGACTACAGAGCAATGCAAAACGGAAATCCAGAGTTAGTCTCTGTGAAAGAATCCAAACTCTGCCGGAAGCTACGCGGCTCCAAAAGGCGATGTCCAAAGACCATACAAATGGTTTGGGACAAGTAAGGAAAGAGGATGGAAGCCTCACTGTCACAACCAAGGAAACATTGGAGGTTCTCATGAACACCCACTTTCCCGGATCGACAGAGACTGAAGAACTGAATAGTGATGGGTCGCGGCGGGACAACTCGAGACATATGGCGTCTCGGGAGTCCATCCTGCTGGCCCGCCGACTGTTCACGTAGGCTTCAATAGGTTGGGCTCTAAGCTCACTCGGCCCTATGAAGTCCCCAGGTCCAGACGGCATACTACCCATCTTTCTACAAAAATCGGCCGCAGCTATCATGTCCAAGCATGGAAAAGTTCACTCACTAGCAATATTTCATGCAAATGTGTTCTTTGATTAATCAGTTATCGTTCAACTATTTCCACTCGCGTACAAGTTTTCCATAGAAACGCTGCTGATTGTTTTTCGCTTCTAAGAGTTCCGAATACCATAGAAGGAGACTGAATGATTCAAACACGATAGTATTTATTGTATCCAAGTTCACTTGCGTTCAACACTATCACGAGAAGCTTTGAGATATTATCGCCAGTGATACAAAATTATGAATCCAAATGAACGTTAGATTGCGTTCAATTGTTTGCTTGCCGGAGCAAATAGGTATCATCAATGCTTACGGAAATTGTAGCATGGTGCATTAGCATCTAATACTTGAAATCACCAAGAATCATCGTGGTATATCACGGTGAAAGCACGACGTGGAGTAGCCGAATTACGCCTACAAGCAACCAACATTTGAAAGAATCATTGCGATCGCTTGAGTGCAATCGTTTACGATTCTTTCGTGAAACACTCGCTATATGTTGCTCGCTCCGCCTAAAGCAGGCAATACTTAAACAAAATCATCAAAGAAAGCTACCATATATTTCTTCGCTCTAAGTTGTCTCTTGCGAGCTTGAGAATGTGTAACTTTTAATAGCGATGGTTTGCTAGGATTGAAAGCTTATAAATAGCACGTTCAGAAATGATACCCGAATGATTGTTATGCGATACGAGTTTTTCCATCCTTGATCATGTCCGAGCTCATAAACCTCTTCAGAGCCAGCTTTATCCTGGGCCATATTCCGGATAACTGGCTGAAGGTGAAGGTAGTGTTTATCCCCAAAGTTGGAAGAAGAGACAAAACCCTACCTAAAACTTTCAGACCCAGAAGTCTGACTTCATCACTTCTCAAGTTGATGGAGAAAATAATGGATAAATATATCCGTGATGAGTTTCTCAAAGACTTCCCGCTGAATAGGAACCAACATGCCTATCAAAGCGGCAAGTCAACAGAAACTGCTCTTCACAGCTTAGTGACGTTGATTGAAAAGTCCCTGAGTTATCAGGAGACGGCGCTATGTGCCTTTCTTGATATAAAAGAGGCCTTCGATAACACGTCCTTTGCATCAATTAATACGCCTCTCCCCAATAAGGGAGCTGGATACACGCAATGCTCTCTAGCAGAGTGATCACAGCAACCTTGGGAGATTCGTCTGTAACAATGTCAGTGATCAAGCGATGCCCCCAAGGACGAGTTCTCTTGCTCTTGGTATGGTCACTAGTTGTCGACGTCATTGGATACGCTAATGACATCGTCCTCATCGTCAGAGGTAAAGATGACGCAACTCTGTCGAGCCGAATGCAAGCGGCTCTGGATGCCACCACGTTATGGTGTCTACAGGAGGGCCTAAACATGAAACCCTTAAAAACAGTCCCAATTCCATTCAGTAGACGAAGGAAGATCTCCAACACTGAATGGAGTTAGACTGGGCTTCAGCAATGAAGTCAAATACCTCGGAATTATTCTGGATAAGAAACTGAACTGGTCTGCACAACTGCATCATGCCGCTAGGAAAGCGATCTCGGCGATCTGGGCCTGCAGAACTCTGTTCGGTTAGACCTGGGGACTGAAACCAGACTTGACACTCTGGTCTCACAAGACCATTGCCCGACCAAGAATCACCTATGCTGCCCTAGTGTGGTGGCCTAAGGTGAACTGCGCAAGCCAAACTCGAAAAAGTTAAAAGACTTGCATGTCTTTCGGTTACCAGCGCTATGCGAACGACTTCAACTGCAGCCATGGAAGCAATGCTCTGCCTACTGCCTCTACATCTTCATGTGAAAAAGGAAGCAGAGCTTGGCGCTCTAAGGTTGCAAAGGAGGAAAACTATACTCGAAGGGGACCAAATTGGCCACCTTCGCATACTTAGGGAGTTCAAACTAACTCCGCTATTAACTACAGTCTCCGACTGGATTGACGTTAGGACCAACATGGATATTCTGTATAGAGTGATGGAAACAAACCGCTCTATGTGAAACAATGGAGGGCCTAATCTACCACCTGGCCTCGTCAGATTTTGTACGGATGGATCGAAAATAAGATCCCTAACAGGATCCGGTATATACGAACCCGGTATCAGGGAAACATTTTCCCTGGGCAAATGGCCCATCGTTTTTCAAGCAGAGGTATATGCAATATATATCTGCGCAAGAATATGTCTGAAAGGCAACTACAGACAAGCGAAAATCGGTATATTCTCGAACAGTCAAGCAGCACTACTAGCACTTAAGTCCGTCAAATGCGCTTCCAAACTTGTTTGAGCATGCATTGAAACTCTACGGGAACTCTCCCGGCAGAACTCAGTTTTTCTGTTTTGGATGCCCGGTCATTGCGCAGTCGAGGGTTATGAACAAGCTGACTACCTAGCAAGACAGGGATCAGCTCAGCGGTTTATTGGCCCCGAGCCGTGTTTGGGTACGTCCAATTCCGCTATCAAAAGCGAACTACTAACTTGGGAAAGGCTAGAAATAGTATCCCAATGGCAACAGGCACAGGGTTGTAGACAAGCTAAACAGTTTATCTATCCGACCCCTGGAACCGCCAGAAAGCTACTTAGTCTAAATCGTAGTGAACTACGGATAATCACGGGACTCCTTACCGGACACTGTCCCGCTTTTTACCGCGAATCGGTATAGTGTTGAACGACACCTGCCGATTCTGCAAATCTGAACCAGAGAGCTCAGAGCATTTGCTTTGCTCTTGCGGAGCTCTTGCTTCCTCTAAGTACAACTTCTTAGGAAGCTACCTTTTACCTCCATACCAAGTGTGGAGCTCTAATCCCAAACAGGTAATATATTTCATCAACTATGTTGTACCTAATTGGGGTACAGGTTTACAACAAAACAGTTCTACTCCATCAATGAGAACGAGCAATCCGTAACCTGTGCACAGCAATCGGGGCCAGCCACAAAAGACAATCAGCAAAAGACTGTCGCAGTGGCATTTCAGTACCCAGTGCCCTTCAAGCATTCAGGAAAAAAATCCAGTATTTCAGCGATTAAAATTTTCCAAAAGAAATGATGAGGTTTCATTATTTTTTTAAATTTATTTTTTTTTTCTGTTTAACGATTGATTTGCATTTTTAGTGCCTATTCTAGAGAAGTGCTAGTAATTTTGACACTAATCTTATGAACAATTTTGCTGAAGACCGAAACGTTCTAGGATAACTTCGTGCGATGAGTAATGGTCAAACTAAGATAAAATGCTTGCGTACTAGCGCCATGTAGCGGTGAAATTTCGTACTTAACTATTCACCATCCAGTAGCCATTGACCTTCTGAACAATTTTGCTGGAGACCACAATTTTCCAGGTCGTCGGAAACTCGAGATATGTACCTATTAAAGGTTATGCAGAATTTTTTGAGCCGTTCCGCAATACTCAGTGAAGCGATTCCAAACTTACTAACTAACAAACTTAAGTGGGTAGTTATTGGGAATAAATTGTTCAAATTAAAACACTTGTGCTGAAGTTGGGAAAGTATTTTTTTCTTTCGGTTAGCTTTAAGTAAAGCCAGGTTTTTTTTCTTCAAAACAGTACTAAACTATCTTCATAACTAGATCAAAATTTATTCAGATGTTAAAAAATCATTTTGGTTGAGCTTTACTATTCCATATTGCTGTATAAAGAGGAAAAAGTGTTGCTATATAATTCCTTTGAGGGTATGTTTGTATTATAAGTAAAATTATCTCTCGAAAAATACCTTGCTCTACTGCTAATTGAGCTAATATTAGTGTTATTGATCTGAATAAATGACAGAATCTGCATAGTTACTGTTTAGTTTAATCATCTGCAGAAGAGGAAGTAAAACGAATGTTATGTATTTATAATAAAAATTTTGATAGTAGTATCCATGTTACATTTTTGAAAAATCTATACTTAGCGTCTTAGCAGAGTGATTTAAGAAATCAGAAGAAATAATTATAAGTATTCCGTTGCCTGTGACATACAGTCATCATCAGTGCTTATGTGGACCGTATATTATGACCAGTCTTCATAAGCACTGATGATGACTGTATGTCACAGTCGAAATACGTATTTGCGCGGACGAAATTTCAATTTTTTTCCCCAAATTTCTAGCAGAGTCTAACGGAATACTTACAATTATTCCTTTTGATTTATGTTACGTTTGTTCAATTTTGTAATCGATGATTGTCCGATTTTCATTGTCGAACACTATACTGAAAATTTGATCAGTTCGTAAATTCTTTGAAATTTATTCGAACGACAAGCTTCGTCCTTATGTGGTGATCGAAATCTCTCTGTGACCTTTTGACTTGTCACCACTAAAAGTTACATCAAGAGCAACTTTCCGCTAATTGTTTGTAAGTGATATAAAAAGTGAAATTCTGAGCAAAAAGTTAAAGCTGAAAAAGTAATGACACCAGAATGGCTTTCGAGGAAGACACCAAGAAGAGCGTCTTGATCAAATGCTTTAACCATCTAGCGGTTTTCTTCATTTTTACTCCGCGCTTTTTACTTTTTTCACCATCAAATGCACCGTTTGTTTTTTGTTGTTGTCGGAGAAGAATTTCATTCTTCTCTTTGCAATGTGTAAGGCAGTGCATCCTCCTACTGCTAGTGAATAACTCACCTGTCGCTTGACGTAATCGATGAGACCGTCCATGCACGGTTCCATGCAGAACGAGTGCTGACATGGTAGCAGCTTCGGATTGCGGTATCTGTCCAGACACACGCAACACGTTAAAAGCTGTTCAAATTGCTCCATTTTTCACTGCAACGAAAAGAAAAAGAACAGACAGAAAGAGTGCGTAAATAAATAAGCGTATTAATAAAAATGCCTGCAAGGAGATAAAATGTTACAGAACATTAATTGATGCTATAGAATGTCGGGCTGTGCGTGGGTCTTCAATACCTAGATGAGACGATGCTGGCCGATGGTGTAGGGAGGCGTGAGAGTTTATTGCTTCGCTCCATTATGTTCACTGGATAGAAGACGAGCATAGAAAATTTCCCCGCATAGTTTAGCTGACTGAAAGTGGCAGGAAAATATCAGTGCACAAAAAAGAAAACACCCTCCAGCATCGAATGAAATGGATGTGCATTAAAACGAAGAAGCTTCTCCTCGCGGACTCTGTGGCGATGGTCTGTGTACAAAAGCTCTCAAACGGAGATGTGTATTCATTGCGTGCTACTTAGAATGGCAGTGCTGACACACTTTCAGCCGTGAAAATCTCACCGCCATTCAACAACTAACAAGCCGTGAAAAACGAATGCCTCAACAAGAGTACTAGAGAAAAAATGGCATAATGTTAATGGGAGCGGTTTCACAAAAAAAGCAAAAAAAAACAACTTCGGTTGATCTTTAACATCTCGAATAAACACGGCCACATACCGAAACTTGGCAGAGCTGCATGCCACCACGGGTCGGCGCGTGGCGACCGCCGAGGTCACGTTATATGAGGGCGACCGCTGACAGTACCTAACAGCCCTGGACCAGCAGCGGGAGATTGCTTAGGGGTGGTGAGGGTCGGACACTGGGCCGTCGACTCCTCGTAAATGCCACAATTACCCGGAAGCACCTCTGACGGAGCGAGTAGTGCCGCTCCCATCAACCAAATGCACTCCCCCGTCCATTGGGGCCGACACCAGTAAGGTCCCAATTATGGCAACTGGCAGCGAACGAAACGGATTCGAGTCGGATACGCTAAGGAACCACGACCAAGGGCTGGCACCTGCATCGAGCTCCCTTAGTAAAGTCGCGTGACAGCGGCTTGAAACGGCGAGATGGTACCCGGTGCAGGGGTCTCCGTCCCGTAAAACCTGGCAGGCCTTCCAGTACGTTCCGCGTCCATTGCCTGGTGGGAATCAGGCAGAGAAGGATCAGATGGGGGGGAACTAGTCCTAGGACAAGATGCCCCTTTCCTGACTTACGCGGGCGGGGGCGTCATAGTGCTCATAAGGTACTATGGCGACCCCCCTTACCCATGGCCTCACTGCTTCGGCATAGATTACCATGGGACCATACAAGCGACTTCTCATCTATGGACAAGGATAGCGGCTGGAAGGGGGACCCAATTAACAAAAATGAGCTCGAAGAACCAAAAAGAGACGGGTGCGGAGGGGTTACCAAATCCCTTCGCACGAGGTGGCATCCAGCGGTCTCCGCAGAAGAAGGCGGAGACGGATGCGGCGAAGTCTGGAGGTGGAAAAACGGCGAATCCGTCGGTGTCCACACCAGACATCTCGGTGGACGGTCCCTTGCTAGTCAAGGCCGTCGAAAGGTGCATGGACACGCGGCCAAGAGTGGCGGCGCTGTCTGAACAACTCGATGCCATAATCGAGTTCTCGGCGAACAGGCGAAACATCGCTGGCGACCTGAAGCAGAGCCTCCTCCTGCTTCGGAGCACCATTGATGAAGCCAGAAAGGAGCACGAAGAACTCGTAGCTCGGGTGAAGGCGGCCGAGAAAGCGGCCAGGACCGGGAGGGCGACTGCATCTAAAGAGGTGCAGACAGACGCCCCCTCGTTCGCGTCGGTCTGCTCCACGGGGCAGGTCGCTAAGCGAACGAGGCAGTCCCCGGGGGAAACGGCCCCCGGGAACACCAAGAAACGATTGGTCGTGCTACTCCCACGGGAACACACGCCAACCGGTTCAAGGTCCACCGCGGAAAAGGCACAGGTGGAGGCTACGGGCAATCCTTGGACTACCGTAGAGGGTAGGAAGCGTCGGGAAGGTGCGACGCGTCATGATGGCGGAGCAGCCAGAGGACCAAAAAAGGTCAAAAAGGCGCGGAGTAGGGGTGATGCCCTCATACTCAAGACGGATGGGTCGAAGTACTCAGAAGTCTTGAAGAAGATGAGGGGGGAAACCCAGCTCAAGGATCTGGGGGCGGATGTGCGGAGTATCCGCCGATCTCGCACTGGCGAGATGATACTTGAGCTCCGGAAGGACGCCAAGAACAAGGGGGCTACCTACAAAACGGTAGCCGAAAAGGTCCTAGGGAACGAGGTGCAAGTGCGGGCACTCACCTCAGAAGTGACTCTCCAGCTTAAAAACCTGGACGAAATCACTGAGGGGTGCGACATTGCACAAGCCCTTAAAGCGAAGTGGAGGTGGCTAAGGAGTCAATCCGCCTCCGCAAAGGTCCGGCGGGGACCCAGGTAGCTACCTTCCGACTACCGTCGGCGGACGCTAACCTGGCCCTGAAAGAGGGCAAGTTGAAGGTCGGCTGGTCGGTATGTCCTCTGGGCATACTACAGCAACCAGACATTTGCTTCCGGTGCTTCGAGGGCGGACATAAGTCCTGGACCTGCAAGGGGCCCGATAGGAGCCAGCTGTGCAGGCGATGTGGAGGTGCAGGCCATAAAGCAAAGGACTGTGGGGAGTCTCCCAAGTGCATGGTATGTTCCGGGAAACGGGACGCCAAACACTTTATGGGAGGCCTCAGGTGCCCAGCCGGTAAGCCGGCTGCGAAACCACGGGCGTAAGGGTGACGCAACTGAACCTGAACCATTGCTTCGCGGCTCAGCAGCTGCTACACCAAGCAGCCACTGAGTCGTTGTCGGACATCGCCGTCATATCGGACCCCTACCGCATCCCTCCCGGAAACGGTAACTGGGTTGCGGATAAGTCCAGATTGGCGGCCATATGTACGACGAGCAAGTTCCCGGTTCAGGAGGTTGTCTCAACCTCAGAAGAAGGGTACGTAGTTGCTAAGGTGAACGGAGTGTTCTACTGCAGTTGCTATGCTCCGCCACGTTGGTCTACCGAAAGGTTCATCCAGATGGTCGACCTCCTATCCATGGAGCTAACGGGCCTAACGCCGTTGGTGGTGGCGGGCGACTTCAACGCTTGGGCTGTTGAGTGGGGAAGTTGCTTCACGAACCAGAGGGGCCAGATCCTGTTGGAGGCTTTTGCAAAGCTCAACCTAGATCTGGCCAACGTTGGGAACAAAAGTACATTTCGCAGAAATGGTGCGGAGTCGATCATCGACGTGACGTTCTCCAGCCCAGGACTGATCAAGAACTGGAGGGTAGACGATGGCTACACTAATAGCGACCACCAGGCGGTCTGTTTTAGTGTAGACAACAACGAGAGGGGGCAAGCGACGGGTAGAGCCAACACTCCGACCGTTCGCGGGTGGAAGACATCGCACTTTGATGCCGAGGTATTCGAAGAGGCAATGAGAAGGGAGCGCGAGGGGTGCAGTTGGCTTCGCCCGACTGCTGACCAACTAGTTGCTATGCTATCGCGGGCGTGCGACGCCACCATGCCTAGGACTCGCCAACCTAGGAATGGAAAGCCACCGGTTTACTGGTGGACGGACGCGATAGCCGACCTTCGCAGTGCGTGCCTCCGTGCAAGACGGAGGATGCAGCGTGCGCGAAACGAAGAAGAGAGGACAGAGCGCCGCGCAGCATTCAGTTCGGCAAGATCGATGCTAAAGAGTGCGATAAAGGCCAGCAAGAGGGCCTGCTTCGATAGGCTATGTGCGAGTGCCAATACAAATCCGTGGGGTGACGCCTACAGGATCGTAATGGCCAAGACTAAAGGCGCGCTGGCGCCTGCAGAGCGATCACCAGCGATGCTGGAGCGTATCATCGAGGGACTCTTTCCACGCCACGAGCCAAGTCCTTAGCCTCCGGCGGTCGAGTCTCACGTCCGACGTTCCAGTATCTCAGACATAGACCAGAGATGGTCGGCCAACCTGCCGAGCATCCAATCCGTGAGCGACGACAGCCGTGTCGAGGCAGGGGAGGAGGCAAGGGTTACGAATGAGGAACTCATCGTGATCGCCAAATCCCTAAAGGTGAGCAAGGCACCGGGACCGGATGGTATCCCTAACCTGGCGATCAGGCTGGCGATAAAAACGGCCCCCGGGCTGTTCAGGGCAGTCATGCAGAGGTGCCTGGATGACTGTCTCTTTCCGGACAGGTGGAAGCGGCAGAGACTGGTCTAATTGCCGAAGGCTGGGAAACCGCCAGGGGACCCATCGGCATATAGGCCTATCTGCCTGCTGGACACCGCGGGCAAGGTGCTTGAGAGGATCATCCTCAACAGACTGGTGAGGTACACGGAGGGTGTACACGGTCTGGCAAGTAACCAGTTCGGCTTCCGGAAGGGCAGGTCCACGCTGGACGCAATCTCTTCCGTCATCAAGACGGCGGAGGTAGCAATCCAGCGCAAGAGAAGGGGAATACGCTACTGCGCAATCGTCACGCTCGACGTGAAGAATGCGTTCAATAGTGCCAGTTGGGACTCCATAGCGCTCGCGCTCAGGAGCATCCATGTACCGGTGTCGCTGTACAAGATTCTGGAAAATTATTTCCAGAATCGAGTACTTGTTTACGACACAGAGGAGGGTCAGAAGTGCGTCCCAATTACCGCAGGAGTTCCGCAAGGTTCTATCCTGGGCCCGGTGTTGTGGAATGTCATGTATGACGGAGTGTTAAAACTCAAGTTCCCTGTAGGGGTTGTGATCGTCGGCTTTGCAGACGACATAACGCTGGAGGTTTACGGCGAGTCTATCGAGGAGGTCGAGTTGACGGCCGCGCACTGTATACGCAAGGTCGAGGACTGGATGCGCTCCAGGAAACTGGAGCTCGCGCATCATAAGACGGAGGTCATGGTTGTGAACAACCGTAAATCGGAGCAACAGGCGGTGGTCAGAGTCGGAGACTGCACCATCACCTCGAAGCGATCCCTGAAGCTCTTGGGGGTTATGGTGGACGACAAGCTCACGTTCGGGAGTCACGTCGACTATGCCTGTAAGAGGGCCTCATCGGCTATTGCAGCACTATCTCGTATGATGTCCAATAGCTCAGCGGTTTATGGCAGCAAGCGAAGACTTCTTGCCAGCGTGGTTTCGTCCATACTTAGGTATGGTGGGCCAGTGTGGTCCAGAGCGCTAGGTACTAACAGTTACCGCGGTAAACTGGAAAGTACCTACAGGCTCATGTGCCTGAGAGTTGCGAGTGCGTATCGTACGGTGTCATACGATGCAATATGTGTCTTGTCCGGCATGATGCCTATCAGCATCGCCATCAAGGAGGACAGAGAGTGTTTCGACCAACGTGACACAAGGGGCATACGAGGTACCAGAAGGTCATTCTCGATGCTCCGTTGGCAGAGGGAATGGTCTAATTCCACAAAGGGCAGATGGACGCACCGACTCATACCGGAGATATCCGGCTGGGTCGGGAGACGACATGGCGAAGTGAACTTCCACCTGACACAAATCCTGTCAGGCCATGGTTGTTTCAGGCAATATCTGCACAGGTTCGGACACGCGGTGTCCCCCATGTGTCCCGAGTGCGTGGAGGAGGAGGAGACTGCTGAGCACGTCTTCTTCGTATGCCCCCGTTTCGTAAGAGCGAGGAGCAACATGATGGCTGTGAGCGGGCCTGGCACTACTCCGGACAATCTAGTCCGGAGGATGTGCGACGACCCGGACATCTGGAACGCGGTCTGTGCGGCCGCCTCTCAGATTGTTCTGGAGCTGCAACGTGTGTGGCGGGTCAACCACCAACACGCCAGTGGTAGCTAATTACCAGTCTCCAGGTAGTTAGCTAGGAGGTTATAAGAGTAAAGAGGGTGCATCACGCACAAAAGCCACTTCCCGACGTAATACTTAACCGTCGTTCCGGGAAGACCAGGGCTGGAGACTGGAGGGGTTTTAGTGGGTCGGGACAGGGATAAGTAGGTGTCTGGGGGAGTGTAACTACCCCAGCATCTCTCCCCTAGTCTCATCCCCACACCCTGAGTTCTCTTCTCAGGTGTCTGTTTGCAGATTTCCCCGCCACCTTTAAAAAAAAAAAAAAAAAAAAAAAAAAAAAAAAAAAAACATACCGAAACTGCCGAGGCATTTTTCACCACGGCAGCAAAGAATTTTCCGCCCTTACAGTCTGTTTGCGGGACACGACTCCGCAGTGGTACATTAATTCTCCTAAAAGGATTTTCGCCAAGCGTTGATGATATTCTCGTTCCGGGCTCATGTTCTCAGCTGAGTGACACACGTTGGCAACCGTCTGCCCGAAATTAAAGTCAGCGCTCACACGGTGCAAGCCAGGTATGGAAAATATTTACAATCCTCCCACGTAGCGTGGAGGGCGGCCGCGAGCCCAGCCACAGCCGAAAGTCGGGTTGATGGGTAGTTTGTCCTGTCAGCGGAACGTTCTTCCGCTTCCGTACTCAATCCGTTCCATTCGGCGGTGGCGCCGGCGGCGGCGGAAACGAGTATTCATCACTTTTCACACCGCAAACGCGGGCCAGCGGTCACCGGTAACGGTTTTATCACGCAATCACAAAAGGATCACGGAATGCTAACCTTCTTGTCAAAGCGGGGCGGAGAGAGGGCGGATGGAGTCGCGGGTGGTGCCGGTGGTAAAATCCAATCCTAAATCAGACTGCTGCCCGGCAATGCGAAACCCGGGGAAAATGAAACCGCGGTCGGCGACAGCAAACAGACGGTTTACATGTGTGTTCAGCGGAAAAGGGTGCTACCGTTTGTTTGTTCTGTGTATTGGATGGATTTAGCTCGAGATGCGGTACGATAACAATGGTTTTGTAGCCTAATGTAGAGGGGGTGGAAAAAAACGGTGAAAGGGGAATGCTTGTTATACGGTTATTTTTATTCCATAAAGGTGCAGTACATTTTGGCGATCGGCAATTTTGGGCTGCTGATGGTTTTGCGAGCATTTTATGCTCGGAAAATCTAATTTGAATTGAACGAAACTCGATTAAAAGTTCTAGTTATTGAATATGGTTCTGTTTTTTTCTCTGATGCGAGTTCATTACTAAAAGTGCACCATAGCTTTTTTAGTACTTACTTTTTTAGTACCTAACGGAGCAGCATGTTTTTCTGTTTTGCCTTGTCGGGTTTGTACGTATTTTCCTTGTTTACTTTTATTTATTAGTGAACAGTCTTTTGAACCAAGGGCCGATTTTTGCTTGCTTCTGTTATTTTAGTGTTAATATAATAACACAGTGCAAGAATTTTTTAGCCTTGGCTTCTATGCACGATTTTCTGATGAAGTTTTAGTTTGAACATATTCCAACTTGAGGGGCAACAATGGCACCATTTTAAATTTTTGAGAAACCCGAAATTTTCGATGTTTTTTCGACGCCATTTTGTTTTAAGACCAAATATTAAAATTTTAAGAGTTTGTCCACATATCAGCATCTTCTTACCCATCTTTAAAAACAAACAGATCCTAAATCGAATAAAAACTGTGCTCAAAACGGTGATTTTACGTAACCGATTTTGGCATGGTTTTAGTATCTTTTACAAAGCAAAATAATATCGAGTATGTCTGAGCATTAATGGTAATGCGCTAATATATAAAAGTGGTTGTCAAATTATATCTTATATTGAGTAAAAAGTCTCAGAAATCGATTGGTAGGTGTCTGATCTACCTGAAATGTCAGCAACATGTCGATTTTGCCCCAATTCCTCTACAATACAGGTTTACCTTGACGTTAAATTAACTTATTTGAAATCTGTTGAATGTAATATCAAGATTGTAAATGATACTTAAAGATACAATAACAATATGTCTTCACATAATCCTCCCCTTTTTGCGGGGAGGGGGTCGCATTGAACTTTATCGAAGACATGATGATTCTGTCTCATAGCTGAAGCGAGATTTTTATGTTTTGATCGGTCCTGGCCAAAAATGCAACCCCTTCCCCGCGAAAGGGGGAGGGTCATAAAAAGACAAATTGTTATTGTATCGTTGAGTATCTCATACACTCTTACACATCAAACAATTTTCAAATAAGCTAATCTAAAGTCGAGATAAACTTATTTTAGTATTGTAGTGGTATTGGGGCAAAGTTAACATGTTGCTGACATTTTACGTCGATTAGACACCAACCAATCGATTCCTGAGACTTTTTTACTCGATATAAGACATAGATTGACTACCACTTTTAAATATAAGCGCATTACCATTAATGCTCATACATACTCGATATTATTTCACTTTGTGGAATATACTAAAACCACAGATTAACAGACATAACACTTTCAAATTTCAAATGCAATCATCGTTTGGATGATATCAGTACTTTACGATAGTAACACTAGCACCATCTGCTGCCGTGTTCGCGCTTCGTCTCGTATTTCGACATCAGCGCTAGTGTTCCGAAAATTTCCGATTTCTCAAAAATTTCAAAATTGCGCCATTGTTGCTCCTTAAGTTGAAATATGTTCGAACTTGGGGAAATTTGGTTTTGCATCAAAATATACAAAAATATATAGGGTAGGGAACATATTCTAAGCAGCTTTAGGAACCACCTGTGTATTCAGACGAAATACTCGAAATGTGGTGGGTGAAACTCAAACAGTAGTATATCAATCTGTTCGCTATCGTTTTCTCTGTCAGAACTTGTTTTCAGATTGTAAAACTAAGTTAGCAAACTTTAACAATCATCAATCAAAGTTACCAATCGAGGGACACTATTTCAATCACCCCGAACCTATTTTTAGCAGTTTCCATCTGTTTTGCAGGCGTTTTTGAAGTAGTATACTTCTCTCAGGAAGTTCGGCTACATAGGGATGTGAAATGAAAATCTAAAACCGAAAAAAGTGAAAATTATGTCCAATTTCAAATGCTAATAAATCGGTTAGTATTTGATGGATTTCCTTCGTTCTTGCAGCAATAGATTGGAAAATCTTCTAAGATTCTTCCCAAAATAAGATAATTGTAATTTTATTATTCACACTATTGTACTATTGAAAATAGTCAAGCCTTGTCAAAACGAAAAATTCGACCTCTGATTGGTCGTTATATGCCTGCTTCCCAAGCACGGTCGACAGGATCATATACCTTGCAATTGAAAACATGCTATTTGGCCTATATAAGAGCCTGTTTCAGCCGGAGCCGCTCATAATAGTTCTAGACAGCGACAACAGCAGTCGTCCTTCCTTAGTAGCAGCACTAGCCCTGTGGTTGGTCACCACGTCTCAGGAGCAGCGCGGTTTTCCTCAGCATGTGTCTCCAGACAGCCATTATCCCCCCCGTGTTGGGGCAGCATGATGATTGCCGTCAGGAAATCCAATTCCGGAAATCAAAATGCCTTTTTTAAGGCAAATTAACGAGTCATTGAAAATTAATTATTTTTGTCAACGCAAGCAAGCATTCTGTGTTGCATCCTAGCAATTCAAATTTGTCGCACCCGTCTAATTTACTGAATGTGAAATAGCTTCCACAGTGCATGTTGTCCGTGTATCTTAATTCCCCTAATGTTAGGACAGCTCAAAGGTTGTAATTAGCAACCGATTTTGAACCGCAACATGCTTTTTTCAAGGCAAATATAAAAATAATTGAAGGTTAACAATTTTCTGGCATCAACACAAGCAGACATTCTGTGCGGGATGCAATTTTAATTCTGTTGTAGTTGTCTAATTTTCACTTTATTTAGTAAACCCCCCAACTGTAGGGGCAGCGCAAAGGCTGCGATCAGCATAACCGACATTGAATAATTAACTGCCCTGTTAGTACGCATTCACAAAAGCAGTTAGTTCGACTATGCAGAGCTAATATGAAGTCGATTCAATCAATCAGCATAAACAGAATTTCGTCGTCTCCCAGCTGCCAAGTTGCAACATGATGCAACACGCAACAGCGAGCAAACGAAATCGCTTGATGTTACAAACAGCAATAAGATACGCAGAGTTGCCGTTTTGAAATCTGGGATTTGACGACAAAAATCTGTGAAAATCTGTGACCTAGAGAAAAAAATCTGTGATCATATCTGGGGAATGATTATTTGTTCAAAAACAAAACGAGATTGATTGAAATGCTTTATATTAACATTAAATTTTCCTCCACTCGATTGAATTAACTATTTAGCTTTTTAAATTGCATTGGAACAGTCAACTTGTTCCTCAACGAAGTGTTTTTCAGGTTGGCATTGAGACCAGATAAGCTACGTATCAGAGAAAGTGACCATGATTTAGTTAGAAGAAACTCTTCCATACGTTGGAAACGGTGAACGTCAAAATATCGTAAATTCAATCATAATGAGGTGATTCAATCAGGTCACCTCTCTGCACACTTCATTGAGTCAACTAAGCAGCATATATCGCGAAAAACTAGCATTCCTAGATGGAATCGATAAAAAGGCAAATGTCGGAAGTGTAAACGAATTCGAAACTTGCGAAAAGAATGACTCCGGATAGTCGAACTATTTTCTACAGATGGTTATTCGAGCTTCCGGAAAATCCTTCGAAATAATGAGTTTGACCTGTAGAAAAAATGTAGGTAATTTGTTATTTCCGGCATTTATGGGAAAAATCTGTGAAAATCTATGATTTTCCAAAAATATCTGTCATCTGTGATCACAGATTCTGTGATTTGAAAAAGAGAAAAATCTGTGATTTCACAGAAAAATCTGTGAAAATGGCAACTCTGGATACGGGTTAAAACCGTTGCGTGTGTGAGAGCACCATCGGTGTTTATTCGCTGGATACACTATCTACTGTCTACTGAACGCAATAATCTGCTTACATGCGACACGGGGACGGGAACATTTTCTTCAACCAAGCTGCACAACACGACACAAAACATGTTATTTTGTTGCTTCAATGAGAGTGCTATCGGTCCGGCTCGACAAGAAATCATTTTTGTGCATCCGTGCTGCGAAACTGAGGAAAAACTTTAGAAACTGAAAAAAGAGGTGGAGCTTATCAAATGATCGCTCTGAGCCGGAATGAAGTCACACATATTTTTCAAGTTACATCAATCCACCCCGTACGAAAAATAATTCATTCCTATTTTCATCCCTATATAAGAGCCTGTTTTAGTCGAAGCCGCTCATAATAGTTCTGAACAGCGACGACAGCAGTCCTCCCTTAGCAGCAGCGGGAGCGAGCTGTGGGTACCATCGATAGCGGATAGCGGCCACAACTGTGGCATGGCTGCGGATAAGCGTTGCAGTTTCAGCGGATCTCACCATCGATAGTTGCAGGGCCAGCAGATGCAGGTACAGCGGATACCAATGGCGGCCACAACTGTGGCATGGCTACGGATAGCGTTGCAGTTGCTCAGCAGTTGGGCCAGCGTAAAGCGGCCACAACTGTGGCATGGCTATGCATAGCGTAGCTCTTGCAGCGGGTATATCAGCATCGATAGTAGCCGGGTCAGCTGATGCAACGACACTCCCTTCACTAAAATGCTGTTTTAGTGTGGTAGCGGGAAGCATCAGCAGCAGGCTTGCATGAAGTGAATACATCAGCCAGCAACTTTCTGTAAGGCCTCTGCCATAGTAGACGCGAAAAGCGGCGCGAACCGATTCGCTCGGCCGTAGGTTGATGTACAGCTCTACTGATGGCTGTACATTAACCTACAGCCGAGCGAATCGGTTCGCGTCGCTTTTCGCGTCTATTATGGCAGAGGCCTAATGGGAAAGTTGTATCATTTTGTAAGAAGAATATTATTGTCGGTAATATTACAGAGATGCGATTGCGTAAATCCGATTTTTAATTGAACAATTGTTCTTTTGAGAACAAATAAAACACTTATTTGAAGAGTTAATAGCTTTTGGTAACAATAGCAGTATAGTGACAGACTCAACGATAGACGCAGCCGGTACTTCCCTGGGGCCGATGTGGAAGTAAATGAAGGAGCACGGCGAAACAGTTCGGGTTATACTTAGACGCGCGTCATTTTTCGTTGTTGATATTCCCCACATGAAACGACGCGCTTTCGTATGATAGCGGCGGTATTAGCGGTAGATGCATTTGCCAACACTTCCTCCAGTAAAGCCGTGTCTATTTATCAATGTGAAAACACCTTCCTTATTGTGTTTGACCGTGCGCCTTAGTCCTCACTGTCAAGGTACCACAGAGATGTGAAATAAACACTACATCCTATGATAAATTGAAAAATTGTTCTTATAAGGACAACAAATGAATTAATGAAGATTTAATTTTGAAGTAGAATACTTCTCTCAGGAAGTTCGGCTATGTGAAATTAAAATCTAAAACTGAAAAAAGTGAGAAAAATTTCAAATGCTAATAAATCGGTTAGTTTTCGATGGATTTCCTTCGTTTTTTACAGCAATCGATTAGAAAATCTTTTAAGATTTCTACCAAATGCATGAAATTGCAATTTTATCATTCGAACTATTGTACTATTGAAAATTCTTAAGCCTTGTCAAAACACAAAATTCGACCTCTGATTGGTCGTTATACCGCGCTTTCCCAAGCATGGTCGGCAGAGTTATGGACCTAGTAAATTGGGAATGCATCATTTGGCCTATATAAGAGCTTCATCAGATAATTAACAGACATTTCATCGGATATTAAATTGAACAACTGAAATTTGAAGAACACAAATGAAGAGTTAATATTTTCTCGTTTTGCGCTATAATCCAAAGTTAATTATCTTCATCTACATGCATACTCTGACTATTATTACGTGTTTGCGTCGCTTAGTGTTTGGCTACGGTCATGCAGAACGCAAATAACGGCGCGATGTGATTCGGCAAGACGAAACCTGTTGAAATGTATAGCTCTACTTCGCCTTAAAAAGAGCTGTACATTTCACCACGGTAAGGCGAATCGCATCGCGCCGGCATTCGCGTTCTGCATAACCGTAGCCTTTGTTCCGTTCCCGTTTAATGATGTCGTATTAAATGTGCATATTACAATTCGGCAACACTTCAACGTCTCACAAAAATTTAGAAATATTCAATGAACTTCATTCAAAATATCAGACAAAAAGAAATTACAATACTGCCAATGAACGGTCAACGTTTATTTACTAGAAAAAATGACTGACACGCAAGCAGCCGGGTTATCTTTCTTGTAAAAGTATTGAAATTGTCGATATTGATCAAAATGCAGGAGTTTGAGGCTTGTTTTCTTCGACTGATTAAAATAGGCGCTACTGCTTAAGCCGTTCCTCACCCTATATAGAAGCCAAGGCAGAAAAAAAGTCATTTTTTGTTGCACTGTGTTATTATTTGAAAGTGAATTTTGTGTGATTTTCCATTACCTAAATTCGAATAATGGCTTTGCATGCTCTATCTCATATTGCGTAACTGGTTTAATCTAATTTCATGTAAATTTATAATTTTTATTAGCATCTTTTCAAATGGGTTGTTTTCCATACGGCAGTTTACAGTCACCAGTTTTTTTTATTTTCTATTTGTTTTTATTCTTTGCCATTTTTGGAGTACAGCCAGTTTTTTACGGGGGGAGGATACCTCATAAAAAAGCGCGTTCGAAAATACGCGCAAAAAACACATGTTTGAAAATCCGCGTGGAAAAACCGTGGTAATCCAAAATCCGCATAAAGTAAACCACCAAGAAAGGCTATAGAAAAGAAATGAGACGCTTTACAACCAGTATGTAAAATTGTACTTTTTGATTTCGGATCATTTCAGATTATTTCGGATCTTTCGAAGGGCGGGGGTCTTTTTTGACTTAGTCTCTTACTCAATAAACACTGAGACGTTTCCGATTCCCAACCCGCGTTAATTCCGAAATCCGCGAAAAAAACGCGTTATTTCAAAAATCCGTGTAAAAAAACTTGACTGTACTTAACATTTTAACATTGTCTCTGGTATTTCCTTTGTGCATTACATTTTGCTCCATAAATATTTTCAATTTTTTTTCCATTAGGGTAGTACTTTCTGTCATTGAGTTGCGCAAACATAGATTTTTTCCCAAGTTTTCAATTTTCAAAAATTTTTCATCCCCAACTGTACTTTAAATAACAATTACTATGCAAAAATGATTATACAAACCAGTTTAGCTCTTTCAAAAGGTTCAAGATCCAAGATACATTATATTTTGGATTACTTATAAAATCTTGCATAAAATATATATTTTTTTACAGAAATAGTTTTTCATTTGAAACTATTATTTATAGCGATAGAATTTTTCCACCATAACAACCATGCACTTTCATTGAAAAAAAAAAGCTACTGTTGATGCAAAAATATCAAACTTGTCAGCATCATGATACTGCATTACAGTAGCTTTTTCGATGGAGACGCATGGTGATTGAAGACATTAAAGATTAAAAAAATTCATCGCCAAAATAAAAATAGCTTAGTGAAAATTTGACATTTTATGTAAAACTTTTTAATGAATCCAAGAAATATCAAACAACAGGGTTTTCTGGGTCTAGAGCCCATCATCACACCGAACTACGGTTTGTATCTGGATTTTCGCATAGTTATTGTTATTTAAAGTACAGTTTTATATTTTTTCTCTTCTTCGATTTTCTTCGAGTTGATGCCAGAGGATTCAAATCAGTCGAGCTCAAAAGCTAAGCTAATCGATTTTCGGGGCACCGTATTCTAGGGAATGTTACCCTACGAGCTAACAAATATACGTGTCTACAAGTTTTCAACCAAGACCAACTATAGCAATTTTAAGCGTGATCGAAGCAAGTTCTAAATAATATTTTTTGTGTTTGAGGATAATTTTGACAAACTTAATTCCAGTATTTGTTTTAGTGCTATCCTTATTTTTGCTTCATTCACAATTCTCAATTGTTTATGTTTGAGGGGAGATTTTATTCAATCGTTGCCTATTTTAATCCAAGCGTGTTTTTTGTCACTGAAGGCCAGTTTTTGCTTCGTTTTTGTTATTTTGTGTGAATAAGTTAATCTCCTGATCTCCTTGGAGAGCAGCTTGCCTAAGCGTCTGTTCCACAGGTTAGAAGCGGCTCAAACAGCGACTGATCCGGAGCGAACGGTTGAACTATGAAATGCGGTGTCTCGCCAGTTACACCCATGACGGCAGCCCTGTCGCGAGACTAGGCATCGCAGCTCTAGTAAGGCAGCATGCTGAAATAAACATACTGCGAGCAATCTAGAGAATGATACGAATCGGAACAATTGGTATAGACCAAGGCAAACGAAAAAGGACAACGATTGGAAACTTGGTACTTGGAATGTTAGGACTCTGTTCGAACCGGCACGCGTGGGCATCTTGGCCAGAGAGCTACGGAAGGCAAAAGTGGAGGTAGCAGCCATACAAGAGGTGCGTGGGCCTAAAACCGGGGAACGTGAATACCGGGCGGTCAATCCGACCGCGGGCACTTCTTTCAAGTATCACATCTACTACAGTGGCGGCGATAGAGCGGAACGGGGCGTCGGTTTCGTACTTCTTGGAAACCAAATGAAGCGTGTTATTAGGTGGATGCCTATTAAAGACCGTCTATGCGTATTGGGGATTAAGGGCAGATTCTTCAATTACAGCCTTATCAACGGGTACGCGTCGACAAACGATAAAACCGATGACGTAAAGGAGGAGTTCTATGAGCGCTTTGAAAAAACGTATGGAGAGTGCCCACAGCACGACATAAAGATCGTCATCGAAGATACGAACGCACAAGTCGGACGAGAGGAGTTCACTCCTCTTCACTCAGGGCCGGCGGTTGATGTGGGTAGTATTGGCAGTAGTATCCAGTCGGAAAATATCTCTGTGGGTACTTGCCCACACGAAATTATCGGACAAAACCAAAAAAATTGTAATGTTTTAATGGTTGTTAATGGTACTGTAAGAGAAGCCTTACCAGAAGTCCGATCAAGTATAAATTTTGGATGTAGACTTGTTGACAAATCTGTTGAGCCTTAATGTTTGCATTAAAAAAATGCGCAAAAATTGTCGATTTTGCCCTTACACGCACTAACGAAAAACCCCAATCATAATAACCCATGAGTCAGCAGAAAAAATTTAACTCGAAGTCTAACCGTGATAGCGAAAACAGTACAACTACTTCATTCAAAGGCGTGCGCGTTCAATGAACGGTATCCCGCCACGTTAAAAACGGACATCGTGGACGTCGGGGATACGCCCGTATCGGCATCCACAATATCTTGGCACTATTGAACAACAATCAAAGCATCGAAAAAAAGCCCGACAACCCTGAGGGATTAGAAGCTTCAATTTTTGTCAAACTATAATGAAAGGTAATCAAATTGGTCACAAATCTTTCGGCTTTAGTATTTATACAATTCTTCTTTCTATCCAGTATCTCCGAGCAGAACGATATTGAAGTCGACATTGCACGACGACGAATGCAAAACAGTGCACCTCGCAGCCTGGAAGAATACAAATTTGATCACTCACAAAGAGAAATGTGCCAGATCGCTGGCAAGTGATGATATCTGCAGGTGAAAAACAAAAACATCATGTTTTTGCAAAAACTAAAGAAATCGCCACTAGCAATCTTTATAATATTCAAAACAATATCAGGACTATTCCACGAACGATTATCAGAATATAAATCAATATAAATATACCATTCATGAAATGGTACCTGAACAATTGGAAGCCATGCTTTCACCATTTCTAATAAAATATTCGTAAACTAAAAAATATTATAAACTTAATGTTCTTGACATGGTAATTCAACAATAGCAGTACTGATACTGATAAATTACGTAAACTATTAGGAACTATTTAAATACCATTATTCCTATCGACCGGATGCGTATCTTGTTTCAGCAAAATAACATATTTATACTATTTGAAGAATAGGTTTAGTACAAAATTTTTGATTATTAGTTTACCATATCGTGTATAATATCGAAAAAAATATGTTCGGGAAAATCGATGTTTTTGAATGGTAACCATACCTAACGCCTAGTTCACCGAATGGTTATTTCTCAGTTTACTATAAAGGAGATGGTCAAAACTGGGGCTGATATGGTATGTAAATGTGTATGTATGTGACTTTTTTATAAATGGTTAAGATACTATACGGGAAACAATTCGTGTATGGTAGTTGTTTATGCGGGTAGTAATTTATTTCAAAACATTAGTTTTAGAAGATTTCTTCGTTACGGGTGTTTTGAGTGTTTGACATTTAGTGTTTAACCAAGCACAAACTAGTCATGTATTTTCTTCTAATTGGTACAGAGCGGAGGATTGCGGGCACGAATCTCAGTACAACCAGTTCATTCGTTGTTAAGGACAAGCATATTATATGGAAGATTCAACTAGAGACATTGTTGGTGTAACCTTACACTAGCGCGTCGTCGCAGGTTTCTCCTTTTATCATTTCTAGTCCGGAATCACGGACGCAATCTGCAATAAGTAACTTTTCCATATGATTTGTCATTTTTTTCTGTGAAAGTATGAAATTGAGTCAACTAAGTCTAAAATTGAATATTTTCAGTTTCGCGTGTAAAAATATCGGTCACATGCTCACAGAAATGCAACAACAATGCACAGAAGTACAGTAAGGCAATTTAGGTGGACATGAGGTTTTCGATGCGATTTTTTGATTTTAGAGTCACAGTTTCTTCTAAAAAGTTGTTTCTTATAGCTAGTCCTTTATATATGTGCAAATGAAAGTTTTGGTGGTCCTAAAATCGGCGAAATAAAAATAAACTTTTTTATTTCCAGAAGTAACTGCATACATTCTTCGGCACAGTTGATTAACTAATTTTGAGCAACAAAAAAACTCTTTTGTAGCTATTAAATTGACCGAAATAGAGCAATTTTACGTGACTGGCATAGAGTGGGTATCGAAAAAAACAGTTTTTTGGTTTTGTTTTTACAGTTCAAATTTAATAACAGAGTATTCTTCGGATGACCTAAATAGTTTAAAAATATTATTGCTTGGATTTTCGGCTCATCAGTCTTTGAGCTGAACTAAACGAAGTACTGCCTCTTTTCCTTCAACGTTCCGACAATATATTTTGTCTTTATCAAGAAGTCTACAAAAAACAAAGCAGAGATGTGTTTTCCCTATTTTAAAACCTTTTGCGAATGTCTGGTACTTACTAAAGCTTTTCGTTTTGTTTTCATTTGTAACTTATATAATACATAATTAACTGTGGTCTGTTTGCGTTTATCACATAAAATGGAACTATTTTAAATAATTTTTGTCATTGAATAATCTAGAAAAACTTGTACTCGGAAAAACATTATTTATGGTCACAATTGTTAATCTTCTACTAGTGTGTTGTCGAAATTTTATCTAGATCAGATTGTCTGAGTGCGCATGATTGTCAGTTTCATGACGTCTATGAATTTTATGTTGTTTATTATTGTTTTTTACTGTGTTAAACACACCTGCATAAATAGAACTTAACCCGTCTGTATCACTTTTCTTGTTAACTGTATTGTTGTTCGTTGCTATGTGGCATATTTCCAAAATCGGTAGTGCTGTTGTGTTTTCTGTGTTGGTTGAGTATTTTAACATTGTTAAGATCAAATGTGTGTTGGGTTCTAATACAGTGGTGCAAGAGTGCTGTCTTTTCACTTAGTGTTGCGGATTGTGGATCTTCTATGTCGGTGCCGTTGTCAACAAGTTTCTGCAGCGCATTCAAGTTCGATCTGTGTCCGCTAATTCGTGTTTTTAACTTATTTGTAGTCATGCCAATATATTGTGAACTGCAGTCGTTGTATGAAATACTATAAATAACATTGGTGTGGTCGTCTTTTGCTATTTTATCTTTTGTTTGTGTATAATATTGTTTGGCCATGTTTGTCTTTCGTGTGGCTAACTCAACTGTTTTGTAATCGTTTTTCAGGAACTTACTGATCTTATCGGTGAGATACGGAATGTATGCTATTGACCGGTAAGTGTATTCCAGGTGTTCACTCGGCGATTGGTTGGAACTATGTTGCTCGGTACTCCTACAGTTTCTCTGGTTGATCAGGCGATGTCGCAGTGTCTTAGGGTAGTCGTTCAGCTTCAAATGTTGGTCCATTATGTTGACTTTTGCAGACTCCGATAAGCCGGTGGACAACCTGTTCACTCTACTAATAAAATTGATGGCCATGTTTATTTTTTGGTGAGGTGGATGCGCCGAAAAATAGTTTAGAAAACGGCCACTTGCAATCGGTTTTTGGTACCATTCCGTCGATATATGTTGATCATCGTGTCTGACAAGTAGCATGTCAAGGAAAGGTAACCGGTTGTTTTTCTCTGTTTCACAGGTAAACTGGATGTTAGGGTTGAAGCTATTAAAAATCTTGAGCACGTAGTCAAGCTGATCGAGTGGAATGGCAGTGACTAAATCGTCGACATATTTTTTGATGAACGGCACTTTGATTTTAAGCTGTTTGAGTACGCAATCAAGCAATACCTTTGTGACAAGCTCCGCTACAATTGGCGATAAAGGGTTGCCCATAGCTGTTCCGAAGACCTGTTGGTGGTACCGTCCATCAAATTTTAAGAAACTAGCGTCGATGCAAAATTCAACCAGCTCCAGAAACAGGTCCAAGCAAATGTTCTTAGCGTTTGGTCTTATTTTGTCCCAGTAACAAATTACGTCATGGCATACTAGTTCCTTTGGAATGCATGTGAACAATGAAACCACATCCAATGAAATCAACGAATATCCAACAGGTAACGTGACAGTGTTGATGAAATCGCAAAACTCGAAGGAATCTTTTATGTTGTATGCACTATCCATGGAATTTTGAATAATTCTTCCTACGAACTTTGAAAGTTCATAGGACGGCGCCGTCATATTAGGTACTACAGGTCTCAAAGGTAAACCAGGTTTGTGCGCTTTAGGTAACCCGTAAATTCTTGGGCATAGTGCGTTCTGCGATTTCAGGTTGGAAGCTGTTTTTTTGTCGATTAGTTTCAGATTATGTAACCGCTCCACCAAAGAATTGTTTTTGCGTTGAAAAGACGGTACCACCAACAGGTCTTCGGAACAGCTATGGGCAACCCTTTATCGCCAATTGTAGCGGAGCTTGTCACAGAGGTATTGCTTGATTGCGTACTCAAACAGCTTAAAATCAAAGTGCCGTTCATCAAAAAATATGTCGACGATTTAGTCACTGCCATTCCACTCGATCAGCTTAACTACGTGCTCAAGATTTTTAATAGTTACAACCCTAACATCCAGTTTACCTGTGAAACAGAGGAAAACAACCGGTTGCCTTTCCTTGACATGCTACTTGTCAGACACGATGATCAACATATATCGACGGAATGGTACCAAAAACCGATTGCAAGTGGCCGTTTTCTAAACTATTTTTCGGCGCATCCACCTCACCAAAAAATAAACATGGCCATCAATTTTATTAGTAGAGTGAACAGGTTGTCCACCGGCTTATCGGAGTCTGCAAAAGTCAACATAATGGACCAACATTTGAAGCTGAACGACTACCCTAAGACACTGCGACATCGCCTGATCAACCAGAGAAACTGTAGGAGTACCGAGCAACATAGTTCCAACCAATCGCCGAGTGAACACCTGGAATACACTTACCGGTCAATAGCATACATTCCGTATCTCACCGATAAGATCAGTAAGTTCCTGAAAAACGATTACAAAACAGTTGAGTTAGCCACACGAAAGACAAACATGGCCAAACAATATTATACACAAACAAAAGATAAAATAGCAAAAGACGACCACACCAATGTTATTTATAGTATTTCATACAACGACTGCAGTTCACAATATATTGGCATGACTACAAATAAGTTAAAAACACGAATTAGCGGACACAGATCGAACTTGAATGCACTGCAGAAACTTGTTGACACAGGCACCGACATAGAAGATCCACAATTCGCAACACTAAGTGAAAAGACAGCACTCTTGCACCACTGTATTAGAACCCAACACACATTTGATCTTAACAATGTTAAAATACTCGACCAACACAGAAACACAACAGCACTACCGATTCTGGAAATATGCCACATAGCAACGAACAACAATACAGTTAACAAGAAAAGTGATACAGACGGGTTAAGTTCTATTTATGCAGGTGTGTTTAACACAGTAAAAAACAATAATAAACAACATAAAATTCATAGACGTCATGAAACTGAAAATCATGCGCACTCAGACAATCTGATCTAGATAAAATTTCGACAACACACTAGTAGAAGATTAACAATTGTGACCATAAATAATGTTTTTCCGAGTACAAGTTTTTCTAGATTATTTAATGACAAAAATTATTTAAAATAGTTCCATTTTATGTGATAAACGCAAATAGACCACAGTTAATTATGTATTATATAAGTTACAAATGAAAACAAAACGAAAAGCTTTAGTAAGTACCAGACATTCGGAAAAGGTTTTAAAATAGGGAAAACACATCTCTGCTTTGTTTTTTGTAGACTTCTTGATAAAGACAAAATATATTGTCGAAACGTTGAAGGAAAAGAGGCAGTACTTCGTTTAGTTCAGCTTAAAGACTGATGAGCCGAATCCAAGCAATAATAGATACACGTCACAGTTGATAGCATTCACATTAGTTTAAAAATATATTTTTATTGTACGTTTTATTGAAAAAATAGAAAATCTTCACCTGTACAACATATCGACAATGTTTTTTCGTCAAAAGTTGCGTATTTTTGTGTTCTTAAGGTTAACCGAAGAAAACTTTGTTATTACATTTGAACTGAAAAAATAAAGCAAATAATCGGTAAATTTATTAGCTACAAAATATATTAACGAAGTTGCTTAAAATTAGTTGATTTACAATTTTGCCGAAGAATGTATACAATTATTTCTGCAAATAAAACAGTAGTTTATTTTGTTTCGTTGATTGTAGAGCCAACCTAATTTTCATTTGCACATAAATAAAGGACTAAGTATAAGAAACAAATTCTTGCTTTAAAACCACAAAATTACATCGAAAAGCTCATGTCCGCCAAAATTGCGTTACTGTACCACTGTGCAATGAGTTTTGTTGCCTTTTTCAACACAAGAGGGGGTGTTCCCACTGCGTCTTTTCGAAATTATATGGGAAATTCGGGAGTGAATAATATTGGTATTATAAGATATTTGAAAGAGCTGAAGAACCACAAAATCGGGAGCGAGCGGCTGTGTAGTGTAATTCGCCAGATTATCTTAAGGGAGATGGTCTGAGGAACAACTACCTACGGACTGGTTGGAAAAACTCATATGCCTTATCTACAAGAAGGAACATATACTCGACTGTAGTAATTATCGAGGTATAACCCTCCTCAATTCCGCTTATAAAATTCTCTCCCGTATCAGGTCCAGCGACTGAGGCATGAAAAATAACAATGCGGTTTCGAGCGGACGATCTACAACGGACCAGATGTTCACCTTGAGACAGATCCTCGATAAGTTTCAAGAACGCAAACACCGTCTATTTATAGACTTTAAGGCGGCGTACGATACAGTGAAACGTAACGGGCTGTGACAAATCATGCTTGAACATGCACGCAAATGTTGGATGGTGCGGAACCACATCAATATTGTGTAATGTTGGAGCATCTCTAGTGCTATTTTGGAACCAGTACACCAGAGGTTTGTTATTCATAACGCATTTGGTGCTCTAACGAATGTTCAATGTATTGGATGGCTCAAAATCCCTACATGTATGAAATATTAACCAGTGCTAGTAACGGCGTGATGATTTGTACTGGTATTGGTAATATTTTACAGAATGCTGCTCTCGCTAAAGCAGTGCAACCAGTAATTAATACTGATGATTTTTGTACTGACTAAGCTAATATAAACTGATTGATTCACTATCATGAATCTGGTCATTCGAAAACATCTGCGAATTAATAACAATTGAATAGACATTGGATTTGTTCAAAACATTTTGCGTTTAACGACGACTCTGGTTCAATTCATATGCATTCGGTTTCTTGTTACTGGCACCAGCGTCAGCAAATTTTGTTGCAACAAGGCACGCTATTGGCTATTTCAGTTGCTGACGGTGATTAGAGGTGCACGAGTCGTTGATACGCACCCACTCGCGAAAGTAACCAGTGGTTTTTTGAGCGCCCAAAAACTGATCGTGTATTTGGTGTATTTTAGATATTATTTATCAGTTTTTAGCTTGAAAGAATCTAATCAAAGGATCTAATATTTTATAATTTCTTTTAATTACCCCTATGCCTTTTTTCGAATATAATAAATAGCATTAGGTGCCGCTTGTAGTTTGCACTGTTTCGGTTACAAATTTAAAACTCTTCATTTTTCATCAGTTAATGCTGAGAATTATTAGTTAGTTGAAAATGAAAGAAAATACCACAGAAAAAAACTTTAGAGGACACAAGTTACCCCTGCGGGGTATAAACAATGTTAGCAAAAGATTAATAGTTGCGAATTTGGAAAACAAATGCAATTGAAACAGTTTTTCAGAAATTGATGAATGACATGTAAGGGCTAATACGAAATCATTATGGCTACAGTTTTAGCTCAAAACAAGTTTTTATGTGTCTAGCCCAACAAAGTTCTACTTCAGCAATCTCTCCAGCATCACAGATAAATCATTTCTCGTGTCACTTATTTCCAAACGTTCACGCAACATGACATGTGTGGAACGCAAGCGGTTGAAGTTTGTCCCTGTACTCTTCGAATTATCGTGATGTCTGGGATGCTTCCTTCGCAACCGAGCGTGACACAAACAACTCAATCAAAACGGTTTCAAGCAAACATCATATTATTATTTTGTCTTCGTGGGCGCGCGTGTGTGTGTGCATGAGTGAGGATGTGGATGCCGATGACGAAACGACGTCGCTTCACCACGCGCGACATAAGAAGTTTCCACTCGTCAAAGCCACATGCAATCCGTGTGTCACTCGAGAATGATTTGGTTTCGCTTTTGGCACCGTGTCGGTACCAGAAATTTATCATTTTTTACCGGTTTTCATTCTGTGTCTCTTTGTCGCGTGCGGTGACCCAGAATGTCATAAAAGCAAATCTCGGCGGCGTTGATGGCAATGGCGACGATAACAACGCGACAGTCACTAACGAAATTACTTCCGAGATGTGGTGACAATTTACGTTCTAGGAATCAGTTGGAGTCGAGAAGAGAAAAAAACACAATCAAACGAGTTTCGAAGGAAATCCACCCTCACCCAATCAAAAAGTTGGAAGGATGGGATTAGGGGGGAAAAGCAGATTGAACGACTTCAACAAGCAGAAGCGACAGATCAACGAAACCACTTTTTTTAATTCGTTCCGTAATATATTTTGTTTCAGTGCCATTTCGCACTTGAGGGGTTTTTCGGGAGTGCTCTTGATTGATTGCACACATGCGAAAAAATCCGCGCTGATGTCGTAATGCAAACTGTGATACCGTCGAGGCATCAATAAAAATGCTGTTTTATAATGCTCGCAAAAAGTTACGGCTGCAACCGGACCGGGTACAAACAAGCTGGTGTTAAAATGATAAATCCTTTCGAGCATCTGTAAACAAGTCGATTAAGTGGAAATGGATGCAGTTCTGTTTTTTTTTTTTTAGTTGTACGACAAGTTGTTTGGATTTCCGGTTGTTGATTATGTGTCAAAAATGGAGTCAACACAAATAGTGGGGTATTTTACAGCTGATAAAATATGACTGTTTACATTTGAAATCAACAAGCACACCACTCTTTACACAAATTCCTTCCGGTCAAGATGAATACTTGTGGGTCGACGATTGGGATTATTTGCATTGATTGATTATTTGCGTCCTTCAGAGGAAATAACAGTTACATTTTTTTTTCTGAGTTGAATTAATTAGCAAATTTTTGACGAGGCGAAATAGAAAAAAAAAATTATTTTGTGTTGGATGAAAACATTTGTTTTACTCTGTCTTTTTAGTCTTCCTAAATTTATAATTCATCTCTTTCAACATTTTAAATTTGATTGAGAACATATTTCATCAACTTGCTTGACTTCAAAAGTGTTTCTAGGAAAAGTAATTTGTCTCGAACTAGATCTGAATCAACTCAATGATTTCATACTCATTTTAGTAGTTAAATTTTGGGTTTGATGATTCTTATGAACTTTTAGAGTGAGATTCTAGTAATTGTGAGAAAATAATTAACGGGCGCTATTGTGATTGTGTCCAGTATGACTGTTCAAATACAGTAGGTTCAACGTTCAATAAGCACGTGATGTAGTTCTGAGATGTTCAAATACGGCTTTTCCTAAGGGACTTCATCTTCGTAATTTTATTTCAACCGTGTGTAAGTTAAAGAAAATTGTGAAAATCCAAAAACCTCGCAAGTTTCATTAAATCGATTCCGGTAGTTATCCACAAGCCTGCTTAGTCAAAATATTGGATCTCTGTTTTTGCTGGCATTATCTGTGTACCGTTTAAGTTAATCCTCAGAAAAGAACTTGCCAAAACGAATATTACAATCGTTTTTAAGCCCCAGCACAACCGTGAACAAGAAAAGTGCGGAAGCCCTGCTTTAAGTATGAGCCACACTTAGTAGACATTTGAGAGACTCCGTTAGATAAGAACATCACTCTGTCGTTTTCTTTGATTAGATGGCGTTAGTCCCGGTTTATGAGCTTCAGAAAACAAATCCCCCGGCAAATGGTTTTTTTTGGTAGAAGCGACAAACGTGGCTACGAGAATTGATAATAATAAAAAAAATCTCCTCAGATAATCAAATTAAATTTCCACAGCCGATGCTAACACTAGTACTCGAGTCAATTTATTTCACTACCGTAAAGCGACGCGTACTGGCACCAGTTTATGGACCGAACGAAAAACAATCAATTTCCCACCACTATCAACTCTCATGAATACTATTATATTCGAAAAGTTTTCCAACTCAAACAATGATGCCGCGCTGCAGAATAAATGTTGCCACCTCCACAAACGGAGACGCATGGTAATCGGTTTAATCAACATCCACCCAAACACCCTGTAGACAAAGGCACAGAGAAGCGAACCAGAGCGGGATTGCACTATACCACCGCGGCTGCCGCAGTGAATCGAATCGCAACAAGGCGAGACGCGACTCTGCGACACCAGGGAACACGGGCAAAACCAACAGAGCTTATACACGCGAGGGACTTTATGTTTGCGTATCGCCAGCACCGTTGAGTGCCACCGGCGTCGCGACGCACTGATAACCATCACCATCATGAGCCAAACGTTCACGGGCGGGCGTTAGCCGGGAAGCTTTTGGGAAACTGGTTAGAGCACAGTTTAGTGCAGCCGTTTTGTGTCGATGGGCTTGCGGTCGTTGAATACACAGTGGTGGATATACTTCCCCCCTACCCGGCTGTGGACATCTGTAGCCACAAAGCACGGGAAAATCGTAATAAGAACGCGCTCGTCTCGTACTGGCGTAGGCGTACGTAACTGACAGTGTGTTTGATGAAATTTACATCCGATTATCCCCGCACCTGATTGAGTTGGGAACTTACGTATTCCGAGTGCGTTCCTGTATTTGTCACTGATTCCGTCGGTTTGCTTTGGAATCGGAAGAAGTCGATTTAATGGCGTTTGTTGTTTCGCGCTTTGAATCTGTAATGTAAGCCCCTTGGGCAACCAGAAACAGCCGCATTCAAAACAACGGAAAAATTTCACTAATTATGCAAATATCATTACTCACGGTTGATAGGTAGCGCCCTCGCAGGGATTTGCCGGATTCACAGTCCACATTTATAGCTTTCCACATCTTTTCGATTTTTCGTTCATCCGGACGTCATTGCTTGCAAAACCTACGCAGATTACCGCGCGCAAGCTAACCGAGTTCGAAGAAGTCAGAAGCAGGAGCAACATTTCCCAACTCAATTTTAATTCAGCGCCCATAATTCACTCCAGCTGGCTGACATTGAAAAGTTCGATTTTCGCCAAATCTGCTATCGGAACGTGCGCCAGTCGTCAGTTGCAGTTGTGGTACGATCGCGGAAAATACATACAAAACTGACAGTAAAACCCACACCAGCTCCCGTCGCCGTGGCCAGTTTGCAAATGAAATAAACTATTTTTGGATGAAAAAAAATCGTCATACAAGACGATTGGTTTCTCAATTTTAGATGCCAAGTGATTCAGCGCACCCATCCCAGACGCAATAGGAAAATGCGAAGTGCAGTCACACTGTGTCGCGAAGGGTAACAACAAGAAGATTGAATAAAGTGATTTCATAGACATTCGTGTTTATTCGTTACCAAGTCACAAAGTCCAAATCGTTGATGTGTGTTTCTTTGGCGTGCGAAAGGAATTTGTCTTTGTCTCGATTTGATTTATCATCGGATGTTTTCGTGGTGCTGCTCACTTCACTGAAAATTAGGCTGCTGGTTGTGGTGCAATGGCGTCTTTCTATACGCAGCCAGCTGTAGTAACTAGTGGATGGATACGAATTTAAGGGAAGTTGGGATCTAGGAACAAAAAATGCGCATTACTCTCTCTCTAATCTGATTGCTTGGAGAACGCAGCTCCTGGGTTGTTTTTTTTTTTGTTTACGAAAAACTCAAGCAGTTTAATTCATGTAAGATTTTTTATTCAAAAGCATTCGATGAATGCAATGCTTTTTTCACTAAAATATACCATCATAATTTCATGCATAAAGACTTCATGAGTGAGATATTCACTTTTAAAATAGATTGATTAAGTTTAAAATTGAATAAAAAATAAAAATAAAACATGAGAGCAAAATCCATATTATGTTCAGATAAGAACTAGTGTCATCTTAAGTTATATCTATTATGCAGTTTTGAAGTTCCATCAGATTTTAATATTTTGCACCTAATTTTTCTTTTCTTCGCTCAAGAATCGTTAAGCGATGCCAGAATAACCAGTTACAAAAGTATTATTCCGAATATGATTGAAAACGCGTGGAAGAACTAAAAAGATTTATGTATGCCTTGAAATTAAGGGACTCCCCTAAAAGAAGAAATAAAGATGAACTTATTTTTCATTGAGCGTTTATAGTACAATTTCATTGACTAAGAATGAAAGAAATAGTTTTAATTTCGATACAAAATCACAGAAAAAATATTAAAACTGACAAAAAAAGGCAGGAATTTAGAAGCAACATATTTTCCAATCAAACCCAAAGACACGTAAAACTGATGAAAGAGCGTAAAAAAAACAAGAAGTTCCAAGTCAAAATTATAACGTTTTCCAATCGTTTGATAAAGATTCATCAAATCGTCAGAGAGAACGAAAAATAAAAAAAATTGGCTCCAAGTTAAATCTCAAAACAGCTCTTATGTCAGATAAAGAAAAAATATCAATGACAACGATTTATTTTGAGCCCAGAATTGCTAGAAGAATCCATGAAGAAATATCCTAGAATAAGACTCTAACGCATTTCGTATCCAACGACAAAAAAAAAACATTAAATAATAACCATAATTGTACAGTAAATTTTCAAAAAACCAATTGAAAACCAGAAGAGATTAATGAAATGTTTTTAAATTTCTTCCAAATTTTTTTTAAACATTTTGCGGTTTGTTAGAAATCCAAAACTTTTGAAGAATATCATGGAAATATTGCAGCAGTTTCAGTCAAATTTTGGATCCCTGGTAGACTTCCTGGAAGTAGAGAGAAGCGAAAAAAAATCACAGGAGGGTTGTGTGCAAAGCCACGACCGCAAGGTTGAAGTAGAATACTTCTACAAGACAGATAACCCGGCTGCTTGCGTGTCAGTAATTTTGAAATCGGATTTGTTTCGTACATACCGCTTGTTAAGCACAGTATCAACGAATCGTAATGAACATCCACTGCTGTGCATTTGCAACAGCATCAAGCCTCAGTTGCAGTTTATCAATAACCATTCATTATGCTCTTCCAAATACATTTAGTAGCCTTGAAAAAGACCGATTGCTGCAATTGCAATTTTCATTCAATTATTGCATAAATGCTTCATGGTCAGATAGCGTGCGATATCCGCTTTGACACAATAAATTTTTCGAACGTTGTGGAATGGTATAACTAGAAAAAGATGTTACTACTCAGCCTGAAGGGCTTTTGCCAAAGCCCCTAGTCCCTGGTCGTTCCTCTGGGGACTGTTTGGGGTTGGGTTCCCAAGACCTCTTTTCTTTACTCCTTGTCGGCCGGGAGAGACTCAAAGGTCCTCAGGGTCGGCTCCGGGTCTACTTCGGAACCAAGAATTCAACTAATTTATATTTTTACTAGTTTTTATTTTAAACCACTCACTCTGCTTGTCCGAATGTGGGGGAGGCACGTGGCCTGCGCTGGTTGCTCTAGCTGTACCGCTGCTGCTCTGCACGGTGCTCGTCGCGATGGTCGCCGCAATACTCGTCGCGATGCTCGTCGCGGTGCCGTTGGTGGAGGGGACAACAGCCCGTCGTGGTTCCTGTCCAGGATGACTACGACCTCACAAGCTGCCTCAAACCGGGGGTCCGGTCGGTGGCTTTTCCGCCTGGATTCAGCCAGACTATATTAACAGGTCCTGACTTATTTTTGTTAACCGGCTCACTAATTTTTTGGTGCTAAATTTCACTTCAATGGCCTTCCTTCGTATAGAATTGGTTCTCGTTTGTGGGGTCTTCACCCAGTAATTACGTCTTTACTCGTCGCCGGTCAGGTCAAGAAGACAGTATCCGGCTCCCAAGCTTCTCTACCACCTATCAGCATTCCCATCTGCCACTCTCTCCGTGCATGGTGCAGCAGATTTCGAGCGGTGCATCAGCAGGGTTGTATTTTTATATTTTTAGTACAAATATTTTTTAATTATTTATGACGTTATTGTCTACTGGAGTTTTAACATTAATTTTAATCCCTACATTTAATTATTAACATTCTGACTTTATTAATATTAGTATTTTAACAAACATAAATATAATTACAATTGAACGCATGCCCAACCTAAACATAAACAAAAATACATCAAGATCGTATCTACTACACTACACTACTTATTCCCTTGCTTGCACTTTCCTACATGGGCATTGTAGGGCAAGAGTTGCGCAACGGTAACAAAGAGGTGTGACTTAATTATTTCCAGTTATACCATTCTACAATATTAGAAAAATATTATTTCGTATGTCGTAATAATGATATTGCCGATGGTAGACATGAGTATGAAGGTCGAAATTCTGCTGTGATTTCAAACTATAACCGTCTTCTTCAAGACGTTACATCCTTGTTAATGAAGTGTTGTGAATTTTCTAAAACAGACTCTGCATCGTGAGCAGAACGTGCCAAACTTTTCTGTTCGAAATCGGATTTGTTTCGTATATACCGCTTGTTAAGCACAGTATCAACAAATCGTAATAAACATTACACTGCTGTGCATTTGCAGCAGCATCAAACCTCAGTTGCAGTTTATTAATAACCATTCATTATGCTCTTCCAAATACATTTAGTAGCCTTGAAAGAGGCCGATTGCTGCAATTGTTATGTTGTTATGTAATGTTATGTTATATTTAAAAATTCCATCTGACAATTTTTGTCTTAGTGAATAAAATCAACAATTTGAGACGATTGACAATAAATTATTAGCGAATCCGCCGGCGACGTAAAAAAGTGTTGATGGGTTCGTTGAAGTCGAACAGTTCTGCAACCTCGTTGAACCTCGTAGACATAAACCTAATCGCATCATATTGGCCGTACCGATTATACCTTGCCTCCAAGTTCGAAAGCTGACGTCTCCGCAGATTCCTTTCTGGAGCGTAGAGATTCAATTCTGCGAGAATAGCGGGTGAATCAATTTCATTTTCCACGATCTTCGCAACAAAGATAATTTGTGCGTTAAATCTTCTTCTCTCCAACGTCTCAATCCCCAATAACATGCAGCGGTGCAATTGCAATTTTCATTCAACTATTGCATAAATGCTTCATGGTCAGATATACTCGCTGCAACTGCTACGCTATCCGTAGCCATGCCACAGTTGTGGCCGCTTTACGCTGCCATTGGTAATGCTGCCCCTGCATCAGCTGGCTCAGCTGCAACTAGTGCGCTATCCATTGCTATGCCTGAGCTGTGGCCGCTATCCGGTATCGCTGGTATCCACTGCACTACTACTGCTGCTGCTAAGGGATGACTGCTGTTGTCGCTGTCTAGAACTATTATGAGCGGCTTCGGCTGAAACAGGCTCTTATATAGTCCAAATAGCATATTTTCAATTGCAAGGCATTTGATTCTGTCGACCGTGCTTGGGAAGCAATCATATAACGACCAATCAGAGGTTGAATTTTTCGTTTTGATAAGGCTTGACTATTTCCAATAGTACAATAGTTTGAATAATAAAGTTACAATTATCTTCTTTTGGGAAGAATCTTAGAAGATTTTCAAATCTATTGCTGCAAGAATGAAGGTAATCCATCGAAAACTAACAGATTTATTAGCATTTGAAATTGGACATATTTTTCACTTTTTTCGGTTTTAGAATTTCATTTCACATCCCTATGTAGCTGAACTTCCTGAGAGAAGTATTCTACTTCAAAAAATCAAATGATTCCCGGTTGTTACTTAAATGTTTTAAAACCAGTCCAAAAGAATTAAAAATGCCTTCGAAGCCATCAGCGGCAGACAGAGATGTGAACATGTTGCCAACTTTCCCTTAAAGCTGCCATTTTTAAGGGCAGAGAAGAGAAAATTAATTTACAATTTGGTCTAAGCTCGCTTCAAACTTTTCCAAAACTTAACAAAACTGTACGAAGAGGCATGAATTTAAAAGGAAACATTTTTATTTCATTCAACTTCGAGGACACATAGAACCGCCGGTAAGAGTGAAAATCCTACTCTAGTTCTAAATCCTACTCCTAAATCCTACTCTAGTTTGATTGGTGGTTTGCTCTACATAGCGATAAACACGAGGCCAGATGTAGCAATTAGCGTCACGTTACTTGGACGAAAGGTCAGTGCTCCGAGTGTCGCAGACTGGACAGAAGCAAAGAGAATTATGCGGTACCTTCTGGCGACGAAGCATCTCCGCCTAAATTTGGGCAACAATAATGCTGATCTAAAGGTTTTCGTGGATGCAGATTAGGCGGGCGATCAACGAGACCGAAAATCCAACAGTGGTTACATAATCTTTTATCATCTACCGAAGCCGAGTTCATCGCTGCAGCAGAAGCGTGTCAAGAACTACTTTGGATCCAGAAGCTAATGAAAGACGTAAACGAGCCAGAAAACCAAATTGTGCTCTACGAGGACAACCAGAGTACCATCCGGCAACTGGAAACCGAGCAACTACAGCGACGATCCAAACACGTAGACACTAAGATTCAGTTTACCAAGGACCTCGTTCAACAAGGTGTGTTAACCATAATTTACTGTCCATCGGAGCTTATGGTTGCGGACATGCTCACTAAACCATTAAGCAAAGTAAAGCTCTACAAGCATAGGACCGCAGCTGGAATGCTTCCAGTCAAGTTTGAGAAGGAGTGTTGATAAAGCAAACTTAACAAAGCAATCAGCTGAAAGTATTTGGATCACAGCAATCATATAAATGTTATAATAAAGTTATTTTCTCATTCCACTGTTACCATTCAACAAGATCAGTTTGTTATTTTACACGCTCTGCTAATATTAGTTGTATTAGTACAAACCTGTATACATTTTAAAAATCTTTCTAAAACTGCTCAAATATTAAAAATCGGTTAATAAATGACTGAAGTGAGTTAAAAAAAATTGTATGCGCTGAGGTCCAAAAAACCGTGTTTTGACCATAATTTCAGATTTTAGGGTTGTTTGGAAAATTTCAAGTATGAGCGAATGTTACACTCAACAAGACCTACAACCTACACTAGGTCACATTAGAAGTTCTGTATCGCTGTAGCACAGTGTAACATATCTAGTGAACACTTTTTTAGTAAAATATTTTGAGTGAAATATTTGTTTTGTATCATGATTGGAACAGCTTACTTCTGAGACTTCAACGCTTCACTTTGCATGTGCTTGATATAGTGATGGATTTCACGTAGGGATAATTAATGGGTAAGTTTTCATAACAAAAACTTTTTTCCCTTCAGAGTGCCCATTTTGAAATGTTAAAAAAATAAAATGGTTGATCCGATGATGATACAAATTCTTAGATTTGATTGTTCAATTGAGCATGATATTAGCAACTCGCTATTGCAAGCGGTATTCCCTGACTGCTGGAGAAGACTGTTATGTTCCCGGTTAATAAAAAAGGCAACAATCACGATGTAACTACCTTTAGAGGAATAACCTCACTAATAACCTCACTATCCAAATTATTTGTAATTCTCGTCGGCAACGTTTTCTTCGTGAGTTCTAGACATATATCTCGATAGACCAACACGGCTTTTACCCAGGTAGAGCGACAACAACTAACTAGTTTCAGTTTACATCTAATTGTATTACAATTGTAAACATGGAGAACTGCATAAACATAAAAAGAGACATTTTTCAATCAAATTTAAAGACTCATGATACCAATTGAAACGTTTTTGACGCACATAAACGTAGATAAAGATGTGAATGAGCTCCTAAGTATTCGTCAAAATCACCAAATCACCAAGGCCAGAGAAGCCAGAAAAGAACTGGTTCAAAATTCTTCCAAACCACATCGATCTAAATTGCAGCTCAAATACGTTGGAGCTATCCTATTTGTCAGATAAGGGAGAAATACTTTCGACAATATAAGAATATTTTTTTTAAGTCCAGAATCCTTGAAAGACCCAAATAAATTAATATCTCAAAAAAAAAAGTAGGAGGGTGGTATTCAAGACACGACCGCATGACGTTGGACTACGGTATTCTTATATTTCATTAAAACAAATAAAAGAGAGAATTGCAACTCTAGTATTTGCTGCAATTTTATCTAACAGTGCATTTCTGGATGCTGAGACGTTAAAACGTTATAAATAATAATATATACTAAAAGGATGGATATTTTTTATTTAATCGCTGTCATTTCATACATATTCGAATCAACCCTTTGTTTGCTGCACTACCAAGACAATAATTTAATTAAGCGAATTGGTAAAATTTTCCTATCTAAGCAAAAAGCAAACTTTACGAAACTATCTGAAATTGGAGCCCAGAACGATTCAACCTAAAATTTTAAATTTGAAAATTGTTTGACATTTAATCGATAAAACTCATGCTAGGTTAGTTCCAGCCCAGCATATAACTTCATGTATTTGAAAAAAAAAACGTTTGGTTCAATAACTCAATATAGCAAGAGCTCAATCACACGTTTTTCGGTAGTTGTTATCAAGGTTTGGGCGAGTGACAGGAAAATATCTTAACTTCTTCAGTTGTGATTTAGAGCATTTCTAATTGTTTTGTTATTTTTCACGATAGCGACAAGTTTGTTTCTTTCTCTGTGTGCGAGAAACAAAATCAAAACCGCGCACCGAGAAACAAAAACGAAAATTTAATGAATGCTCATTGAGAAAACTTGCAACTCTTTTACCAATAACTTATGATACTCAAAAAAGCCCGTTTTGATCTAAATCAAATTTCTAGTAAATAAGTTTTGATCATTCATAGGTAGTAATTTTTCCTCGATGAATAAAGACTGGCTGAAGAAGTTAAAATCGCTGCTGTAAAATCAAATTCACAACTGTGTTCGTTAAGACGTTTTAATATTTTCAATGACAATAATAATCTTCGATAAACACCCGCTATAGTTATTCACACACACGCTATAACTATCTAAACACGCGTTAAAACTATTCATACACACGCTGTAGCTATAGCTATCCATACACACGCTATTCCTTTCCATACATCCGATACAACTATCTATACACACGCATAAGCTATCCAACCATGTGCTATTACTATCCATACATACGCTATAACTAATCATTACACACGCAGCAGCTATCCACACACAAGCTATAACTATCCGTACACACGCTGAAGATATACACGCAATAGCCATAATATGCTACACATGCTAGTGTCTTACACACGCTATAGCTAGCCATACACACGCAACAGCGCCATCCCTATCATCGCAAATGTCATAGCAATACAGATGCACATACGCTATATGTGCACACTGCACACAAACCCAACGTTTTCACCCAACGATATCTGAATTAGATTACCGCTGGTGGGGTCCAACTCAGATCGAAGGAGCACCGAACTGAATGAAGAAATGCAGCTTCCCACTACCTCCGCCGCTGCTGCCTGATACCACCGCTCTGGTTCTGCTGCAGCTCAGTTTGGCCGCTGGAATCAGCCACCGCTGCTGATTATACAAGACCGGCCTGGTGGCCTTTCACTTGTTAACTGATGACTGCTATGAGACGACACAGGCTATTATATAGCCCAAAGCAAAAATCCATCCGCGAGCAAACAAGAAGCGAGCTTGTGATTGGTTGAATGTGCACGACTTTTGACACAACTTTTAACTAGTTTAGTATCGAAAACATATTTAAATTATTATATGACAATCTTGCGCAATATTTCCCCCATCAATCAAGCCATTGGTGTTTAGAATCTGTTCAGTGGTAATGATAAAAGAAGCATTTTAAAACGGTGTTGAAACACCTGTTGCAGCTACCGAAAGCGAGCTCGTTATTGGTTGAAAGCTGTGAGACTGTTTACGAAGTCAGATCGGTTGTATCCGTTAGTGTCGACTGTGCTTGTGAAGAGAGGTGGTGATTGGTTGCTCGGTATGATTTAGACAATCGATGTGATTTATCAATTTTTCAATAGTGTATCTCGAACAATAGGTTATTTTTGTTACATAAATTCAACCGTAAAAGAATTTCTGATCGGTTGATGCCAAAACCTCGAAATTCTGAAAAGAAATGACTGATATATAAGCGCTCAAAACCTGACCACTTTTCCCTGGTTTTCCCCGGTTGAATTACTAGATTTTCAAATTCAGGTGCCTAACTTCGATATAGACGTTAGTCCAACGTCAAAAAAACTAACTACGAGGCAAACCGCTTCGAACAGCATGAAGAGCTAGCAATAAATTCTGGCAATGTTCATAACTAAACTGTCGGGAGCGAGGGCTGTATAATGCAATTCACCAGATTACCTACTCAACTGTAGTAACTATCGGGGCATAAGCTTTCTCAATTTCGCGTATGAAATTTCCGCTCGTGTCTTGTTTCATTGACTGGACCACTGCTGGAAGCCCACGCTGATAAAAACTAGTGCGGGCGGGACGATCTGCAACGGAATAGACCCAGAGACAAATCCTCAATAAGTTTCAAGAAAACAACTTGCAGACGCATCATCTGTTCATAGAGTTCAAGGTGGCGTACGATTCAGTGAAACGATTATGATTGAACAAAACAAAACTGCCAGTGGGTAAAATTCAGAAGCATTTGTGACGTTGTCGATAGTCTCTAACTTACTGTTCAGCATAGCCTCATTACGCTTCTATGTATGCTTCGCGGACGACATTGATATCATGAGTGTTAATTGTAGAGCTGTGGGGGAGGCCTTTACAGCTCTCAGAAGGGAAGCTGCATGAATTGGACTTAGATTTTTTTTTTTTTTCAAACAAAGTTCATCGTGACCACTATCTCTGTGGTTGTCCTAAAATTTGCTGCTTTTGGAATCTGGAAATATTGTCAGTTGTAGAGCGGCGGAAGAAGGTAATGTGGACAACCAAGGTAAACTATCCGAAGGATTCGTCTACGAGGCAACTACCATTTTTACGTGCCTGTAAGCCATCCAACAGGACGCTTTAGCAAAACTTAGTACCTAAGCAAGCACTCGAACGTAGTGCGAGAAGTTTCTGGCGAAGTAGAAATGATGCTTGTTTATGGATGACGAAACATCCTTGAAGATGAATTTAAGACAGCTTTCCAGAACAAAATTTTATGTCACCACAGCACGAAGCGATGTCCCCACCGAGTTCAAGTTTGTTTTCGCTAAAACGGAAACTAATGATCTATTAAGGAACTTGGAGCTGTGGACGGAAACTCATGGTTTTTATCAAGAACAAGACGCTGGACAAGCAAAAGTACATCGAAAAGCGAGTTCTATCGTTTATTTTGGCATACAGAGGTCTTGTTAAGCTTCTGTCTGGATTTGACAAGCTGCAACTACAGCCGAGAAGTAGTTAAGTGGTACCGAGACAACAAGGTGGATTTCATCTCAACGTGTATCAAACCACCCAACTGTCTTCAATTCGGCCAAATCGAAAAGTACTGGGCAATAACCAAGAGGAAAATGAAGAAGACTAAAAAGGTGATGCGAGATGCGGCGCAGATTGGAAAAAATAGCTGCAAAGGTAACCCTGGTTTGTGAGCAGAAAATAATTTCAAAGTAAGTTCGAATTTCAAAAAAAGTTCTCGATTGGATCCAACGACTGATGAAATAATTTTCTTCTATTTTTTAATAATGCCCAAAATATCCTTTCTTAGACCACTCAAGATGTTTCCTAAATCAAACCAACTTTGAGATAGTGCTAAATAATTTGTTCCGAATTCTAATAGCGAAATTATTTATTCCACTGCGTCAGGTCAGGTCTTCCAAGGCATTAAGGGAACCGACATCGCGAATGTCGACGCAAGTAAGAAAGAGATGCCAGATAATTGTTTACGAACTTAGCACGTGCGGTGGTGGGTTGAAACTAACAAATTTTACGGTGCGCTTCGGGCAGCACGTAAGGTCATTACTGGGTCAAAATCGTGCGAATAAAGAAGGGTTTTGATAGCAGTTAGGTTGGATCCAGGTCAAAACGAGCTGAGATGGTGGAATAAAAAAATTCGCTATAAATGAAGTGGATGACGATTTTGTTTATCTTGGTCAGGCTTGTTATTCTTTCAATATGTGGAAAGAGCACAGTGAATAATCACCGATTACTTCTTGCCCAGCATGAGCGCAGCGTGTAGAAATTTTTTGCATCACACTTCTTTTTTTTCCAGTTTGTGCTGTGTTTCTGCCGCTCGCAGAAAGGTTAATAAACTGGTTGCTTTCAATTCAGCTGAGCAACACATGAATGGGAATCACTCTAGTGAGAGTACACAGAAGACCCTTGCTTATTTTGAATTGTATAGCCAAATTAGGTCCGCATGAAATTTGCGATCTACAGGACGCTGATCCACCCGGTGATGGTCTATGGATATGAACCGTGGTGTACACGGTGGCAAACTAAAAAATGGGGTGGTGGCGCAGGCGCAGCTGTATGAAGCATACCAACACGCTGATACTCACTGATGACAGATCACATGAGTATGGTGGATGATCAAACAACAATGATAATATTTATTCTGCAGAAACCCAATTAGAGGCCGACGACTTGGAGTCAGACCCCGCACGCGTTGGCTGTGTGCTACTAACAAGGTTGCACGAGCAACCCAAAATTTGTGGAGGTATATTCTGCATTTGGCATAGGATCTCTACGATCTGTTGCCACAAAAGTAAGTAAGCATAACAGATACGTACATTTGTGAGAGACCAATTTAGCGATCAGAAGAGGTAGCTTAAATAACTCGAAACTTATTTTAAAATTTCCATAAATGTTTTTTTCTGGATGTTTCAAAGCAAAGATGCTTAAAAAGTAAAATAAAAGTATTTTAATAAAATGATGAACAAGCAAAGACAAGCAAAACTTTTTTTAGATCAAACAGAAATAGAAAATGAATCAGGATTCAATGTCACAGAGTCCGCTTTGGCAAGTGGGTGGTCGTGAGTTCGATTCTTAGTAGAATCAGGCAGTTCGGAGCCAGAGGGACATTCAAGCATGGGTTTATTCTCAAGCTTCCTCTCAAATCTCAATTCTCTCATGCTGAATATGTCAACACGGCACACATTTGAATAAATTCTGCTCCAGGGAATTATAATTGCCCATACTAGTACAGGTCGGACTCGATTATCCGGAGACTCGATCATCCGGAAACTCGATTATCCGGAATTTTAGACTCGATTATCCGGAATTTTATTTTTTTGGTGTCCGTTTTCAATTTTTATTCCGAAATTTTGTCTTCACCATCCCTTCTGGCATATTTGTTACCATTTAAGTCGATTCCGGCATGTTTGGGACATTTTCGAATTAAGTGAAAATAATCAATGTCCAATTTATTTTTTTGCTTCTCAAGATTTTACCCGTTTTTGCCTCAGAAATAACTGCTGGTTACGCCACTGCATCATACAAGTAAATAAAGAAAAGAAATATTTATTTTATGTTCGTTAATCGCAAAATTTCGGTCTATTTTGTGTAATTCGATTATCCGGAAAACTCGATTATCCGGAACGAAAAATTTTTTGATGTTCCGGATAATCGAGTCTGACCTGCATCTTGAGTGGCTCGCAGTAGTAAGCGAAGAGGGAAGAGCAAAAGTGTAAAAATCCGTCACATTCTACGGTGACAAATATGTACCTCTTTCTTTCCGTCACAGCCGTTGGAGAAGCAGAGATAAACTAGATCTTCGGCAACAACGATTGTTATGCTTCCTTCGTTGCCTTCCCGAAGTGACCGTTAGGTTGTATGATGAAGTTGGTAAATTAATCCCAAATAATGATGAATCTTTGGGCAACTTTACCAATCACGGAAGAGCAATTAAGCTCAAACAAAAATATAAAATAAAAGCTGACAGACCGTTTTAGGAACCACAAAAAGATTTTCGTGATGTCGTGACCAGTTGGGAGGTGAAGAAAGCCAATTTACTGGTTTTAAGAATGCCTTGTTCTAAAACTGGAATATTTTGTTTGCAAAGCGCATTGAAAGTATTTTGACTAGCGGAAGGATTTTGAAACATCATTGCTGAAAAACGGTAGTTGAATATATTTCAATTAGGCCCAAAAAATCTTAGGAGCCATTTTCAGAACCAGGAAACACAGAAACATATTTTTGTATTTGGTCCAAAATTACTGATTCTACCGGAACGGGTTGTAAACTTTGCTTTGCTGTCAACTAAAATTGTTCAAAATGTCTCTTACAGACAGGTAGACGTAAGTATTAAAAACAATCTTGAAATATTACTATGAACATAAAAAGAGGGTTTATTGAAATGAATTGAAGTAGAATATTGCTACAATTATCACTCCTGCAAACTTCTCTAAAATTGTCCAACTTTCACGCATTCATGGAATGTTACCGAAACTAATTTCGATGCACCTCGAAAATATCCAAAACTGGCACATGATACATAACCACTCCGTTTCTGATAGAATTGGATGACGCACACTGGGAGCATTCCTTCTTCTTGTTTGTAACCGAACCACAGGCAAACCTTGGCAGCGCTACTGCTAATATGAGTTAGCACGCAATTTTTCTGCGTCACAAATAGTGTTGTTTTTGTATTGCTTGTGCTGGTCAAACGGTAGATATTTATAAGCAGCAGAAGCTGTCGGGTTTACAGTGTTCAGCTTGTTTTGGATGTAATATGAAACGTGACAAAAAGTTTGCTAAATTTGGCCAAAAATCATCGGTGTATTTTGTCTCCAAGCTTGCGGACGGGTATGTTTATATTAACCCTATCGTCATTGATGTCGTAGCAGAATGTTCTGTCGCAGCTGTGGACTGGTGGTGAAATATGACGGGTGATTCATTTTTATTTTTATCACTAAAACAATTTTAATATAGAAAGGATGAAGTTCAAGGAATGAGTTTAACCATTTACCATAAAATTCTATACCTATTAGTTTTTAAAATATTACATAATGCATCTGAAACTACCACCGTTGCACTCCGTGTGTGGCGAAATGCAGTCCCTATAAACACCCTATAAAACAAAACTCATCAATTTTTTTTTGCTGTTTGAACTTCTACGTGGCGTTTATGCTTTACCCTTCTTCCAGGCCAAAGCAACAAAAACCCGACCATGGCTTCATAACATAATTTATCATCCAATGAGAAACAGCTAATTGCTTCGTAACCGACCGTTTACATTCCTGTGCTGCGGGGTGCTGCCATCCGGGAACAATTGGACTATATAAGTTCTGTTAATTATCAGTAAACGTTGGTAAAGTTCCACTGAATGGCATTTAAGTTTCTGATGTATTATTTTTTTTTTTGCTTCTCTCATCGTCGAAGCCGACCCGCAGCTGCACCCCGATCTCGAGCATCGTTCTGCAAAAATTCGCTCATTTATACCTACGTACTTTCTTTCTGTCTGATTCACCGCCTGTGTATAGCTTCTTTTTCCTATCCGTTTGCTGCGAAAAATTGCACTTCGCTTTTTCGGCGAAAAACTTGATCTGGTGCCTCTTCGAGCCCTTTTCTTCGGTCTTCTGTATATATTTCAAGCTGCGCAACTGGAATCTAGTGACACTCTGGAACTGTCTGTAAACGCCGGTACGTGCTCGAAAAGTCGTCAATTAAAAAAGGAAATTTGAAATAAATTGCACAGAAAATGCTAGACAAGGGAGGAAGATTCACTAATTCACCGAACCGCATGCATCAGTTTGCAATTTCGTTTCGTTTTCGATCCGTTTCACTGTTTCCGTTCGGCAATGCGCTCTGCTGGAAAACTTCTTTCGCCGGGGTGTGGAGGATAAAAGATTTACGCATACGCGTTGCAAAATTGAATTGTAAAGGTTTTCTGCCAACGCAACGGACTTGGAGGAATACAATCTACGAACGGGGCTTATACACGGTCGAGCGAGCGGAAGAGTACTGCAGCCGTTGAATGAATTTCCACTTGACCAGCGGTACAAAGTGCCCGCACTAGAACGAGGAAAAGTGCAAAAACCGTGCCCTGTGTGGTAGTAAACAGCAGCATCAGCACACACACACACTGCACGGCACTGTAAATCAGGAGGAAAATTTCGCAGGAAAATGGAGCAGTAGGTTTTTTTTTGCACAACCGAAGGTAACGAAGGAAACGATCACCAGTGGGATAAACAGCGGTACGAGCTCTCGGTTGGAGAACACGATCACTGCGCTGCTTGCACGCGTCGCTGGTGGTGTTGGTGAGATCGCGTGTAAGTTAAAAATATTTGTAAACCCACGCTCGATCACGTCATATGGTTTTTCCGGAAACATTCTACTTCGCAAAATGAGCCAGGCGAAAGAGAGCGAGGGAGAGAGTGTGTGCGTCAGAGTTACGGTTTTTATTTTTCTTTTTAGCCAACAACAACACTTAAGTGCAGACGGGATTGCACCTGTTGCGACGGCGCGATGGGTGACCGGTGGCGGTGGTCGTAGTGTTAGCGTTGGATGAGCTCATAGTAGTAGATACGGGGGAGTTTTGGAGGTTTGAACTTCTTCAGAAGCGCAAAAATGATGCGAAAGTTGACAATTGTTAATCTTGTGATCAATAATGGATTAAGTAAGGACCACAAAATTCGGCTTAAAATCCAGTCTGAAGACCAATGAAAAATTCTCAAAATGCCATGTCATTCCTGACCGGACTGAAACGGGTAATGCCTCCGGGGTCCAGTTCAATTTCGATAGCAAAATTGAAAATCGTAAAAAAAATAAAAATAATAGACAAAAAAATGTCTGCAAAGGTTCCATTAAATTGCCTTTGTATATATTTTATCAAAATGCGACTTGTTGACTTTCATGGTGTTATCTGTATGTTTCGTAAAAAAATAAAATTATGACTGTTAAAAATCAACTGAAAATGGGAACTCGAATCTTTCTGTAAGAAATCTGAATCTTTTTTCAAAGATATATTTCATGTTAGAATATTGCAGTTATTGTTTTTAATTACTTATTTTCAAGACATAGAGTTTTTTGCGACCTACCCCAAAATGCAAACTTATCGATCTTTTTCAATTAAAATGTGTGTTTCTTTCCATTTTCAAAAATACTTGAGGAGAAACGGTGTTGAAGCCACAAATGGCCGACCTCGAGCCACCACTTAAAATTTTTAAGCGCGTAAGACTTGGTAACAGTTAATGCGTCACCTGTGAAAACACTATTTTATGTTGGCTGTGGTGAAGCAAACACGAAAGCTACTTTTATTATTAATTTTTTGCTGAATTTTTATGTAACTTCACCACTGTGCACCACGAGTGTAGGCAGTGGCGTAGCTATGGTTTGATGGGCCTGGTGCGGTAACAAAAATGTGGGCCTCCAATGAAAATGACTGGGTAGTTTTTTATTTTATAAAAGGAATTAAGACAAACAAAAAATTTAGGTTTTTCTACTTATTTATTTCGTTTTCCGCAAAATTGAAATAAGGGTAAATTAGATACCTACTATCCGTGCTTTTTGATTGGCAAAATCAGAAATTACAGATTCAAAATCAATGGAATCAGCAGTGGTGGGCATCATTCCGCTAATTCGTTAATTGCTAATTAACGGCGCTAATATTCAGTTAGCGATTTAGCGTTTTTTGCTAATTTTTGAGCTGAATAGCGGACTGTTAGCGTCGCTAAAATTTTGGCCTTCGAATCGCTAATTCGCTAATTTAGTAGAGAAGGGACAGAAAAAACTATTTTCAAGAACTGTGAGTCGCTGATGGCGCACGTAAATTGCTTCAAATGATGAACATACCTTACTGCAAAAGTTGCTTTTGGAACAAATGTTTCATACGAACGAATTGAATTGTGATAATTGTCTACACACTTAAAATTTATTGCCGGGTCTCGGTAATTTTTGCCGAGAACTGCACCATTGAATGCTCCCTTGACAAATAATGGCAGCAGCTTTTTCGTAAATCTCGGTTCACCTAACTGAAATTTCGGCACAAAATATCCGTAATCTCGGTAGTGATAGTTCGGTATTATTTTGTGCCGAAATTTTGGGTAGGTTGAGCCGAGATTTACGAAAAAATACGACAGCTGTCATTAATTTTTCAACCAAGCACTCAGTGGTGTCGTTCTCGGCAAGAATTACCGAGACCCAGCAATAAATTTTAAGCGTGTAGAATTCCTTTCTTTACGACACAAGTGCAAGTCAGTTTTTTTACTCTATTGTTCGAGCTATCGTAAAAGCTACAGGAGCATTCTGGAGAACAAGCTCAAAGTGATCTAGATTAAATTTTGGAATGCCAAAAAATTCTGCATATTGCCATGCGCAACTTCGGTTCTCCTTTTCCAATCAAATAATATTTGAGATTTTAAAAACATTTGTATTACATACAAGCAGAATCACTTTTGTTGTATGCACAAAATTCTCAAGTATGACTGATTTATGAATTTTGAACCTCTTTTTGTAAATAACACTCAAAATTAATTTTTTTTTTGTTTTTATAAGCAATAAACATATCCATATGACAACCTATGTATTAATAAGATAGCGATTAGCGATTAGCGAAAGTTCCGCTAGTATGAATTTAGCGTTTAGCGTTTAGTGATTATCGAGCTAAATCTTCCAGTTAATGAATTAGGGATTAGCGTCGCTAAATTTTCAGTTAGCGGTGCCCACCACTGGGAATCAGTGATTTCAGTTTGTTTGATAAAATGGCAAGGTTTGTTAATCTCAAGTTACTCATCGTTGACCTCAAATAGTTCTTGATCAATTTGAGAAACTTCTTTCGCAAGCTGCAATACTAATTCCCATCGTTAAAAAAAATCTGGGAGCGATTTCTATGCTTGGTACCGAATCGATCAATTTATACCTATGAATAAAATTCAAAGCTCTATTGCTCCACCTAGATGAATATTGTTGAATTCTGTTGAAACCGAAACGTAGTCTTGGAGCCGTTTTCGTTCATCAATGAATTCGTCTCTATCGATTTCTCCTGAAGCCTTCTCTAGATCCAGCTCTGCAACAGGATCCAAAAGAATGTCGAGTGTTAAAAAAATCACAGGAGAGTTGTGTGCAAAGCCACGACCGCAAGGTTGAAGTAGAATACTTTTGCACAGCTCTACTTACGCTGTACATTAACCTACGGCCGGGCGAATCGGTTCGCGCCGCTTTTCGCGTTCAGCCTGGCAGAGGCCTTATGCGCACGGCCAACACAATAGAGAGGTGTTTTTCATATTGAAAATTAGACACGGCTTTACTGGAGTAAGCGTTGGCAAATGCATCAACCGCTAATACCGCCGCTATCGTGCGAAAGTCAGCCTGGTAGAGGCCTGAGACGTGGTGACCAACCACAGGGCAAGTGATTTGTTTAATTTGAAGGCAGCCACAGGCGCAACCCGCTGCTATCCTCTGTTACTGCTGAGTGCTGATATCTGCTGTCAACGTTGTGGACAGTCCATCCAGCTCACCTTCCGACTAATGAATGTAGCTAGTTTTCCCAGAAACACTCTTTTATAGTCGAAGGGTGCTACGAAATAGGCCACGCCTTTCTGTTCAGTTTTACCATTTTGTAATGTTCTTCAGACGAATTATACCACAATTCGCATTTGATTTTTGTATCCAGCGAATAAACACCGATGGTGCTCTCACACACGCAACGATTTATCCCTAACCGTATTGCGGCTTGTAACATCAAGCGAATACGTTTGCTCGCTGTTGCGTATTGCATCATGTTGCAACTTGGCAGCTGGGTGACGACAAAATTCTGTTCACGCTGAATGATTGAATCGACTTCATAATAACTCTGCATAGTCGAACTAACTGCTTTTGTGAATGCGTTCTAACAGGGCAGTTTGTTATTCAAAATCGGTTATGCTGATCACAGCCTTTGCGCTGCCCCAACAGTGAGGGGTTAACTCAATAACGTAAAAATTTGACAACTACAATAGAATTTGCATCCCGCACAGAATGTCTGCTTGTGTTGATGCCAGAAAATTATTAACCTTCAATTATTTTTCTATTTGCCTTGAAAAAAAGCATTTTGCGGTTCAAAATCGGTTGCTAATTACAACCTTTGAGCTGTCCTAACATTGGGGGAATTAAGATACACGGACAACATGCACTGTGGAAGCTATTTCACATTCAGTAAATTAGACGGGTGCGACAGATTTAAATTGCTAGGATGCAACACAGAATGCTTGCTTGCGATGACAAAAATTATTAACTTTCAATGACTTGTTTATTTGCCTTGAAAAAGGCATTTTGATTTCCGAAATTGGATTTCCTGATGGCAATCTTCATGCTGCCCCAACACGGGGGGAATAATGGCTGTCTGGCGACACACGCTGAGAAAAACCGCGCTGCTCCTGAGACGTGGTGACCAACCACAGGGCTAGTGCTGCTGCTAAGGAAGGACGACTGCTGCTGTCGCTGTCTAGAACTATTTTGAGCGGCTCCGGCTGAAGCAGGCTCTTATATAGGCCAAATAGCATGTTTTCAGTTGCAAGGTATATGATCCTGTCGACCGTGCTTGGGAAGCAAGCATATAACGACCAATCAGAGGTCGAATTTTTCGTTTTGACAAGGCTTGACTATTTTCAATAGTGCAATAGTGTGAATAATAAAATTACAATTATCTTATTTTGAGAAGAATCTTAGAAGATTTTCCAATCTGTTGCTGCAAGAACGAAGGAAATCCATCGAATACTAACCGATTTATTAGCATTTGAAATTGGACCTATTTTTCACTTTTTTCGGTTTTAGATTTTCATTTCACATCCCTATGTAGTAGAGATGGTCGGGTATGGGAAATTTGTTACCCGTACCCGACCCGTACCCGACTCAACGAAAATTTTCAAACCCGTACCCGACCCGAACCCGAAGTCTGGTTTGTTTAAAATACCCGTACCCGACCCGAACCCGAAAAATATCTATTCCAACTACCCGTACCCGACCCGTAACCGATAGGAAAAAACGCCGAAATTGCCGGTACCCGACCCGTACCCGACCCGTCCTAGATTTTTTTCTAAATTTTTTATTTCAAAATGCCTGGGTACCTCGCACATTTTATGCACTGATTGTCATATGTGGTCTCTCGAGATGATGGCCGGAGTTAGGCTAGAACCGAGTGTGCGTGTGAACGAATGATAGTGAACCCAGAGTTTCAGGCGGGTGGTCCACTATAAGGAATCGGTCCACTATGAAAAGTGCATGTCTGGTAAAGTTTAAAATAAACGACGAGTTTTATAAACACATTAAAGGGTCAAACGAATTTTGAAAGGTTAAAATTAATATAGTTTATAACTTGAGAAAAATTTTATAATTCACTGCATTTGCCAAAAACCTGTAATTTTGAGTATTGATTCGGTGTCATCGATAATTGAATTACCCGTACCCGACCCGTACCCGACCAATTGAGAATTTTTCAAACCCGTACTCGACCCGAACCCGAAGCCTTGGTTTTTAATTACCCGTACCCGACCCGAACCCGTAAAATATTTTTTGGCGTTACCCGAAACCCGACCCGAACCCGTCGGGTACGGGTCGGGTACGGGTTTCGGGTAAAAATACCCGTACCCGATCATCTCTACTATGTAGCCGAACTTCCTGAGAGAAGTATTCTACTTCTAAAGCGTATTCCTCTGCGAGTTCATTTATCCGTTGAGATCTTGTGGCAATTTTCTGGATAATCCTGTCAACTGATGATATCATTTCTCGTCTTAATTCCTTCTTATAGCTTAATCCAGCGTCTGCGCTTCTTCACCTGGCATTCTCTTCTTTCGACGAACACGATTTTGTGGGTCTGGATCAATTTCTAGTACAGTACACTTTTTTCTGCATACTTTAGAGCTCATTCCACAATTTTTTCTCGCTCTCGGTCAAAAACTTATGTAATGCCATCAACTTGTTAGCACACTCCTGTATATTCAGATTTTTTGCTGCAAGTCTCCCAGCTGGCTTCGAGGTACAATGCTGGCCTAACAAGCCAGTCGTCGTATGTTCGAGTCCCGGCTCGGGAGAGACTGTTAGTGTCAGTAGGATCGTAGTGCTAGCCGACTTAACAGTCAGCTGCGAAGTCTATGTATAGTAGAACAAAAGATCAAATTCCGATACAGAATGTAGAATCAAGGCTTTGCTTTGCTTGCTGCAAGTATTTCTGGGTATCGTTGATTTCAATTAGAATTGAAGCCCAAAAACCAAAAAGATGGACATGTTGACCGGTTCGGTGTTCGCAAGATTTTGGGGCCCCTTTGGGTGGTGGGCCTGGTGCGGACCGCACCAACCGCACCCCCGTAGCTACGCTACTGAGTGTAGGTAGCTCAACTGCGCGGTCACAATTACTAACAAAGATGGCTGACCGGCTGACCGATGGTAGTTGCAGATGTTCGCCAAAATGTATGCCCGCCGCTCGAGCGCCGCACGCAGCCATTGAATGGCCATGGCCGAGAACGAACAATAATATTTTGAGCACACTGAAAAATAAAAAACACAACCGGAACAGCACCTTGGAAATATCCCCCGTTGATGGGTTTATTGTTTCTGCGGGGATTTTTGACCGGGTCGAGGTCGTCAAAGCGTTCAAGGGATTTTTTTGGCAGTTTCGGAAAAGAAGATACATAATTAGGTACAAGGATTGGACAAAATTAGGGAGTTAATCGTTTTTGCAAGGATAGTGGTTAAAATGAAACGATATTGAAGCCACAAACGGCCGACTTCAAGCCACCACTTCGAATTTTCGGAAGCACAAGGCTTGGAGATAGATAATGTGTTCTTTGTGAAAACGCTATTTTATGTTTGATTTACCACAACAAACATAAAATAGCGTATTTACACGTGACGCATTTACTGTTACCGAGTCTTGTGCTTCTGAAAATTCGAAGTGGTAGCTCGAAGTCAGCCATTTGTGGATTCAATATCGTTCGGCCTCAAACTTTCAAATATCTTTTTGTTTATTAATCTACAGAAGATAAGTAACTTAAATCGGAATTCCAATTTTCAATTCCGAACGAAAAAGTTACAAAACTAAAGCTTCACCGTTGATCATGATATTGTTTGAAAATTGAAAATAATATTAGTTCGACTGTTTGAGTATAGAAACTCAGTTCTCATGCCGGATTCATTTTAAAAAACGTGACCAATATTTTCTGACGCATTTAAGCCTATTTCAGTCACATCGGTTAGGCCTTCGCCAACCAATCCAATCTACGTGTGTATCCGGAGGGCATCTGATGCCACCACAAAACCGATGGTGCAGCACGTCCTCACAGCATCCACGGAAGTCGTCGCACCTCTGCGTTCGTCGCCAGTGGCTTGAGCTGAAGCCGTGTTATTATTTATGACGATAAAAAATTTATGACTTTGTTTTCCCTTTGTTGTGCGCTGATTGAATTCCTATATTTGTGCGAGGTTGAGTGAACTCTAACCTAATTCCGGACCGGTGTGAGATGGGGCGGAACAACGTGACCCCGGCTAGTTTCGCACAGAATTTATTTCCCGCCACTTGGCAGCTCGACTAGAATGTGTTAAATATGATGTGTTCGCTCTGCTGTGCTAGTGTAGGTATAAGCTCAAAATATGTATCACTTTACGACTTTTTGTTGTCCTGTCATGCCGTCTTCATATGGTTGTTAGTCAAGGTTTTATTTTTTAAGAAATCGACTGCTGCTATTTGCAGTGATAGGTGTGGGATGTTTTTCCGGTGAAGATGCCACCTTGTCTCATTTATCCTCTCCTACCTAACGCGTGTGTGTGTGGAAGCAACGGTGGCGAAATGATATGTTCGTTGTTACGGACGGTGTTAATCAACGTGGGAGCACTTAGTGGGAGATAAATTGAAGTGTTACGTAAGGGCAGGATTGAAGTCGTAACATATCGCGTTGAATTGCGTAACCATTGGAAACAAAGTTCTCATAAATTGCATCAATTAACTTCAATCATAATTGTAGTTCTTCATCATTTGTAAGATAAAATGAAAATGTGATTGAATTAAGATAATTAAGATTGTATCATCCACAAACGACAAATTTACTCTATTCTGTATTCCCTGACGGTAGAAATGTTTTTTTCTTTTATGTTGGCGTTCCACTGAGCAACGTTTTTTGGTGTCAGCACTCTGAAAGAAGCACGAATTTATGATCGTTAGCGCAGCGTTTAAACGAAAGCTGAAGTGGATGGAGACATAAAAATCCAATTTTTATGGAAGCTTTTTTTTGTAAATTTTTTTCACGACACTTTTTAAAATATCTGTATTCTAATGATTTTGAAAGATTCGGACAGTCATTTTGAATTAAAAAGCTCTTGGTAGTTAACATTTTAAATGCATCGGTTTTCGATTTGTTTCGAATTGAGGTTCAAAACTTTTCAATTATTTGGAAAATAAAAGTTCTTCTCAATTTATCCGTGGTTCTCTAGAAAACGCCATAAGTTCATTATGAGCAATGTTATACAATCCATTCTTTGACAACAAGATGATTGGGTGTATTGTTCTCAAGAAAAGGGGTAAAATGTTTCAAATGATTTATTCATATATTATTTAAATATCCATTTTCGGATTTTATTACCTTAAGTATATTGAATTGAATTGAATTGAGTTCAAAGTAACATTCTTTCCAAAATGATTCCAAATTTTTATTTTGAACAACTATTATGCAGCTAAGCTACACGATTCAAGAATTGTTATCTTCACAAATGTGAATATTGCCCAAACCGTTCAAATTTTGAAAACAGTTTTCCAAAGTTTCTTTCAAATCAGAAATGGTCGATGAATTTCTTGCGTATTTCCAGGTTACTCTTGAATCGACGTTTAGACGATTTTACTCTTGAATCGAGACATCGAATGATAAATATTCGAATTTTTCAAAAATAAAAAAATGACAAAAATGACGGATTATGCGCCCCAACTTCTTGACCGGCTGTTGGCAGAACCCTCTCAGAATTCATTGAAACTTCGAGGGTGAGAGTAAGGATTTTTTTTCTATGGACCTCACTGCGACTAGTATAGTTTTGGATCTTTTGTGGCATTGTCCGGACGTTTTTGCTGGTCGCACATTTTGTTTTTATTTTTTACCCTTTTGCAGTGTTACTGATTGAGAAGTAACCTGCTCCGTGTTATAGTGCTTTTTTATCTTGTGCTGACGATTGAAAAATGATTACTAACTGGGGAAATAGTTAATTAGAAATTTACGAAAAATATAGTCCAGCATGTGGGACTCGAACCCATAACTTCTAATCTCCGGTCAGATGCGTTTCCGATTACACCACCGCAAGACGTATAAATCGGCCTCGCTAAATAGATATTTTGTATCGCTTGCACACTTTATCGCACGTCATCATTTACTCAGTAGAGAGCCAGCCACCGGCTTTTGTTTCGTAACCCTCACGTCACAGTGGGGTTTACTGCATCAGTAAGAGATCGAAAATCGTCAGCTCCACATTTACTGCTTGAAATAGAAATAAAATGGGCTTGACCTGCATTATAGTCATTAAAAATAAGAAATATAAATATTTCATGACGGACCAACACGTCAAGATGTTGCCGTTGGTAGAGACGGCAACATACTGGCGTGTATGCGTTTCTATCTGACCGGAGATTACAAGTTGTGGGTTCGAGTCCCACCTGCTGGACTATATTTTTCGTAAATTTCTAATTAACTATTTCCTCAGTTAGTACATTTTTCAATCGTCAACTCCACATTTACTGCTTGAAATAGAAATATGTCATTGATGTTATGAAGTTGGCATCCATAATTTACGTAACGTTCATAGGGGGTTCTCTTGAGCGTTGCGAATTGTCACGTAGGAGAGGGGGAGGAGTTTCGATCAGCTTTACATAACAAAAGATATCTTGCTTGTTCCTCCGGGAGGCCGTAATTTCACTCCATAACAAGCATTTTTGTTAAGCAACGCAGGTCAGAGGCGAACGTATCAAAAGACTCACTTTTGAAAACTTAGTAAATGCACACATACATTTACAAGCCATGCCATATGTTCAGCAACATTATTCAATTTCAACAAACTGGCCGCAATTTATTATTTATTATTCAATTTTAATTTTTATAGGGGGTGGTAGTTATATTTTTGTATTTTTATAGGGGGTGGTTTATAGGAGGTGGTAGTGGAAACTAATTATTTGTAAAAATAGTCTGATCCATATAGGCTCGAAAACTACAGAACCGATCGAAAGAAAATTTGTATGTAGAGGTTTTTGGTGCCGTTAAAGGTTCCTATGATAGTTTGAGACCCCTCCCTCTTCTGGAAGGGAGGGATGCCATACAAATGAAACACAAATTTCTGCACATCTCGAGAACTAACCAACTAAATGGAACCAAGTTTGGCAGGTGAATGTTTTTAGAGGTAACAAATATGCGCATAATGGTTTGACGCCCCTCCCTCTTCTATAAGGAAAGGGGCCCATACAAAAGAAACACAAATTTCGCACAGCTCAAGAACCAATCAAGAAAATACAACCAAATTTGGTATGTGAATGTTTTTAGAGGTAACAATGTCCATAATATGGTTCGACGCCCCTCCCTCTTCTGGAAGCACACGTTTCTGCACAAATTTTTGCACATCTCACGAACTAATCAACTAAATTGAACCATATTTGGCAGGTGAATGTTTTAGTGGTAACAAATGTGTTCCAGAATCGACCTCAGGCAACATTTTGGATTGTAAGATGGCAACATTCGGTGCTGGAAAACTGCCAAAAATGGCCGATTTCCACCCAATGTAATAATATCCGGATCTAGAATGATACACAGGAGCTCAAATCGACCACAGATACCATTTTGAATTCCAAGATGGCGAACGTATAGGGCGGCCAAACTTTGAAACCACGTATTCAATCATAATTCATCAGTTAACCCTTAACTAGCCCGCTCATCTGATAATAATATTGATCAATTTGGTTGTGTAGTTTCGGAGATAATGAAGTTTCGTGATTTTCACATTTCGGTACATTACAGATGAAGTTACAGTTCGATTACAGTAAAATTCAATAGGGTGTTATGAGGCAGCTGGACTTATTAATTGACACTGATTGTGGAAATCGGGTCAGCCGTCTCTGAGAAAAGTGAGTGAGTTCAAGTAGTCTTCGGAATATTTTCCTTCTCATAGCTGGATTTCACATTTTTAAACATAACAGGCAAAGTAATAGTTCGATTGCAAAACAAATCAATAAGGTCTTATGCGGCAACTAGACCTTCCATTTGACACTGATTTATGAAAATTGGTCCAGCCATCTCTGAGAAACATGAGTGAGATTAAACAGTCTTGAGAACACGTTTTTTTTCATTACTTTTGAACTACAAGTTCAATCGTTATAAAATTCACAAGTTAAGAGTATTTCAGGTAGCCCGTTCATTTGAAACCAATTGTGTTCAAATCGGTTGTGTAGTTTTTGAGATAATGATGTTTCATGATTTTTAAATTTTGATACATAACCTCTAAACTAAAAATCCGATTACAATAAAATTGAATAGGGTCTTATGGGACAACAAGACCTTTCATTTGCAATTGATTTCATAAAAATCGGTCCAGCCAGCTCTGAGAAAAGTGAGTGAGAAAAAAAAGTTGCACATACACACACACACTTACAAAAAATGCTCAGCTCGTCGAGCTGAGTCGAGTGATATATGCCATGCGGCCCTCTGGAGCACTTTTATATCTTCGGTTTTGTGAGTGATTGCTATACCTTTCTAGGAGAAAGGCAAAAATGTCCTCAATGTCATATATGTCATAAATATCATAAATGTCATATATGTCATAAATATAATAAGTGTCATAAATGTCATAAATGTCATGAATGTAATAAATGTAATAAATGCCATAAATGTCATATGTGTCATAAATGTCATGAATTTCATATATGTCAAATGTTAATAATGTCAAATATCAATGTCATAAAAGTCAAATATCATAAATGTCCCAAATTTGATAAATCATACATGTCATTTAGATGTCATTTAGATCATAAATTCTCATTTATCTCATAAATGTCACAAATGTTGTGAGTGTCATATATGTCATAAATGTAATAAATGTAATAAATGTCATGATTGTCATAAATGTCATAAATGTCATGTCATATATATCATAAATGTCACGATACTCTCAAGGCCCGATGGAAACAACCCAATACGCCAGTCCGTAATATCTTGGCCCAGCAGCGGAACAAATTTAATATGCTGCTTACCTATGGCAATGAAAATCATCAAACAGCAAACCTGTGCTTTTAATGCAAAATATTCTAGCTTTAAGTTAGATTTAGTTTCAGCTCGTAGTCGGCAGCGAGGATAAAAAATTTGCTTTTAGTTATTAAGATACTTTAGAAAGTAAGCTACCAGATATAATTGGCGCCGTTAAACATTGAATTGTATTTGTGCCGTGTCAAATAAACTATAGATGAAGAAAAAAAAATCATAAATGTCATATATGTCATAATTGTCATAAATGCCATGTCATAAATATCATAAATGTCATAATTGTCATAAATATCATAAATGTCATAAATGTCATAAATGTCATAAATGTCGTATGTGTCACAAATATCATTAAATTCATATATGTCAAACGTCATAAATGTCAAATGTTATAAATGTCAAATATCATAAATGTCAAATGTCATAAATGCCATAAATGTCATAAATGTCATAAATGTAATAAATGTCATAAATGTCATAAACGTCATAAATGTCATAAATGTCATTAATGTCATTAATGTCATTAATGTCATAAATGTCATAAATGTCATAAATGTCATAAATATCATAAATGTCATAAATGTCATAAATGTCATATATGTCATAAATGTCATAAATGTCATAAATGTCATAAATGTCATAAATGTCATAAATGTCATAAACGTCATAAATATCATTAATGTTATAAATGTCATAAATGTCATAAATGTCATAAGCGTCATAAATATCATTAATGTTATAAATGTCATAAATGTCATAAATGTCATAAATGTCATAAATATCATAAATGTCATAAATGTCATAAATGTCATATATGTCATAAATGTCATAAATGTCATAAATGTCATAAATGTCATAAATGTCATAAATGTCATAAACGTCATAAATATCATTAATGTTATAAATGTCATAAATGTCATAAATGTCATAAGCGTCATAAATATCATTAATGTTATAAATGTCATAAATGTCATAAATGTCATAAAAGTCATAAATGTCATTAATGTCATTAATGTCATTAATGTCGTTAATGTCATTAATGTCATAAATGTCATAAATGTCATAAATGACATAAATGTCATAAATTTCATAAATGTCATAAATGTCATAAATGTCATAAATGTCATAAATGTCATAAATGTCATAAATGTCATAAATGTCATAAATGTCATAAATGTCATAAATGTCATAAATGTCATAAATGTCATAAATGTCATAAATGTCATAAATGTCATAAATGTCATAAATGTCATAAATGTCATATATGTCATAAATGTCATAAATGTCATAAATGTCATAAATGTCATAAATGTCATAAATGTCATAAATGTCATAAATGTCATAAATGTCATAAATGTCATAAATGTCATAAATGTCATATATGTCATAAATGTCATAATTGTCATAAATGTCATAAATGTCATAAATGTCATAAATGTCATAAATGTCATAAATGTCATAAATGTCATAAATGTCATATATGTCATAAATGTCATAAATGTCATGAATGTCATAAATGTCATAAATGTCATAAATGTCATAAATGTCATAAATGTCATAAATGTTATAAATATCATATATGTCAGAAATGTCATAAATGTCATAAATGTTATATATGTCATAAATGTCATATACGTCAAAAATAACAAAAATGTATAAAATGTCAAATATCAAAACTCAAAAATTTCAGAAATGTCAAAAATATAAAAAATGCCAAAAATATCATAAATGTTAGATATGTCAAGAATGTTAAATATGTCAAAAAATGTCAAAAATGTCCAAAATGTCAAAAATTTAAAATATGTCAAAAATGTAAAAATGTCAGATATGTCAAATGTATCTAAAAATGTCAAAAGTATCCAAAAATGTCAAAAATACTAAAAATGTCAAAAATAAAAAAAAGTCTTAAGTGTGAAATATCAAAACTCAAAAATGTCAAAAATGTCAAAAATATCAAAATTGTCGTTAAAACAAAAATGCCAAAAATATCAAAAATGTCAAAAATGTCAGAAATGTCAAAAATTTCAGAAATGTCAAATTAACAAAAAATATCAAATATGTCAAAAAGGTCAATTATGTCAAGTATGTTAAAAATGTAAAAAAAGTCTAAAATGTCAAATATCAAAAATTTCAAAAATGTCAAAAATTTTATATATGTCAGATATGTCAAAAGCGTCAAAAAGGTAGGTTTGGAGATTGAAGACAGACTTCTACGATCAGGGTTGGAATTATGTTGGGATTAAGTATATCTTCTCTGGATTTTGGGGATGAATTTAAAGTTTGGAAGTGGGACCAGGGTTTTGTGATTATGATTACTATAAGGAATAGGATCGAGATTGAGATTAGGTTTAGGATTGGAATTAAGGGGTTCGCCACAGAAGGCAGAATCACAAAAGGCAGAAGCACGAAAGGCAAAATCATGAAAGGCAGAACTCTATGACCGTACACACAAGGCAGAATAATCCAAAAGGCAGAATTTCGAAGGGCACGAAAGGCAGAACCACCGGTAGCAAAACCTGACTCACGATAGCCAAGTGCGAATTCTGGTCACAGTATCAAAGCTGTACATTTATTCTTTAATAATATTTGGTAACCAGACATAATAACTGGTCACAAGCAATGATCAGTTTTGATAGGAGGTGCAAATCAAGCCTAATTATTAGATCCGAAACGCGCAACTGGTTTGGCTTAGGTCCTCAAGACTCATCGGCATCGCGGAGGGTAATTTTTCGATGTTAGGTATAACTTACACTAGTCTCAACGGCTTGTTGATTATAATTAACATAACACAATTCATGCGGTGAAGACGCATAATCGAGGGCAAGGAACCGAGGCGGCACAAAGCCGCCGTGGTTTCCGCGGTCCGAGCCGGCCGCCGACCCGCCGTCGGAAGCGGCGGCCTCTCGCATAAAAACAACTGATCTACTGGTTTTCTAGGATTATTCAAATAGGTTTTCTTTCCCTTAATTAGGTCCGAACGAGCGGTAGCGAGTAAGGACAGCATACACTTGGACAATAGAGTCGGCCAAAGGCCGCGAGTGTGTGTTGTTAAAAAGAAAATAGACCATTTTTTATATCTGCCTTTCGTAATTCTGCTTTTCGTGATTCTGCCTTTCGTGATTCTGCCTTTTGATTTTCTGCCTTTCGTAGGAGACCCGAATTAAGATAGAGATTTTGGTTAGAAGCAGGGATTGAAATAAGAGTTGAAGTTGGAGTCGGGATTGGGATCAGGATTGGATTTGCGATCAGAGCTCAAATAAAAATTAGAATTAAGATTGGGATTGGAAATGGAATTGCAGTTGAGATTAGGATTGCGATTTAGACTAGAATCGGGAATTGGTTAGGGATTGAGGTTTAGTTTGGAATTCCGATTTGTCATGGGATTTAGGATTCGATTTTTACGATTGGGTTGTGATTCGTATTGGGATTTGGTCGTGGTTGAAATTGGAGTTGTGATTGAAATTAAAATTCGGATTTGATTTGGGATTTGGTTTTTGATATCGACAATTTCATGAACTACTGACTGTGCTTTTTCTATTTGTAAAAATGCCAAAAATCGGATATGTAAAATATCTTAAAAATGTCGGGAAAAGGCCAATACATCAAAAATGTGAAAGGCCAAAAAATCATTAGAATCATTATTTTTGAATATATTTAATTTAAATTCAGTCAGAAATTTTTGAAACTCGTCCACAGTGCTGAAATGTGATCTAGATCGCCGTGTGTGGATACGACAATGAACGAATGACGCTAACCCGACACGAACCGAAACCACCGCACGAAGGCAGATTTTTTGTAACGACTCGATCGTGCAAACTCCGGCGGTTCATTTTTAGCCTTAGAACCGATCGTTGTTTTAAAGTGCCGAAAACTGTGTGTACCTTCGTGAGGGGCTATTTATAGCCCCTACGTCTGCAAGTGTTTACCGTTGCAACGGGTCGGGCTTTCGATTATGGGTGACCAGTTGTTCGAAGAGAAAGTGCGTGCGTAGTTTGCACACGTGGTTGAGCGAAAATTTTCCCATCTTGAGAGAACGACACAGTTTCGTGTTTATCATATTATTCGGCTCGTTCCATGGACCAAACCTTGAAAAGTAAACCGTGAAATATAAAAAAAAGCGAAACGAAGTGTTTTGACACGATTTTATGATTGAAAAAATCTATAAAAGATATTTCTACGGCAGCATGTGGAGGCACTTTGTAGTTTGATCTTGTCTAGTACAGATTAAACTTTATTTCATTTGGTCGGAATGCAACCTATCTGGACCAATCGCTATTATTTCAAAAATTGAGTAATTGAGTCATGAAAAAACTTCTGTAGTAAGTTGTAGAATATTTACGGATCATTTGTGGGTGGGTAAACATTAAATGCCAATTACTCATAATAATGTTTCTGGCGCTTGGGTCGTTCTGGTTACGCCCCGACGATTTGGATCATCATCAACCCGGATACTTGGTGAAATCTTGTTCAAGTTATGGTGTATAATTGAATTTTTCGTATTAAAACCAGCACTTCCAAAACTCCAATTTGTTGACAAGTTATTCAATTTTGCGTAACCAACTATACGGGATGCCGGAGTTTGCCACCAGCTAGACATAATCATACTCATCAAATAACTTTGAGGCACTTTACAAAAGCGGCTCGACTATAATATGCAAAGTGAATTATCATCAACTGAAATTCAACTGTGCGGGGAAAAATTATTACAAACCAGCTGGCGGTAACTTTTTGCGAGATGAATAAATTTGAAAAGAATGTTGTAAGCCGGAACCGCAGTTTGTGTTAAAGAGAAAGTGGCGTTTCATATCCCGGGATTTTGAGTCCAATCAACGTCACACGCTACTTGCGTGTGTGTGTTTTCTGTTAGTAGGAGAAATGGCATCCCATGGCGTGACATCGCTTTTTGACACGTTAATAACATTCGAGGCGTAACTGATGCATTAAAATATGATGTTATTTTCTGCAGCCAATTTTCGTCGTTCGCTTTGACTTTTTTTTTTTTGAACGTGTGAACTTGTGCACATTTTCACGTCAATAACACTTGTTATAAAACGTATCGCAGCCTTCTTTCAACAGAGCATACCGACAACGGCAATATTATTCTTGAGTTTTAGAGTGTGAAGAACGAACGAAAGGAAAATCAAATTCTTTTTTTTTGCATTTTTCTCATGGTCGAATGTGACGAGCTGTCAAGATATGTCACCAGACGGGAGAGGTGAAACGAATAACGTTTCTGTCAGTGTTCCCTCCGAGTGGCAGTGAGACGAACGGACTTTGACGGTTATGAAAGTTTGTTATCATTATCGCAAGGAAATTTAATGAGCAGCAGCATAAAACCCGAAACCGCTTCCAGTGCGATTTTTATGGCAAATTTGCAAGAAAGAAACCTCCCGCCCCAGGCAATAAAGAAAGCAATTACGTATGCTGTGCAGGTAATTAAGTGGCATTTCGCTTGCTAAAGTGTCAGCATAATTTGACAGCCTCTTAAGCAGTATCACTTAATTGCTGGTGCTGCCAAATCCCAAACAGCATTCACCCACATTTAAGTGTAGTGATAAATTCGATATAATGTTCGTAAAGTTAGTTAAAATGCCAGACAGTACCAGTGAGCTAAAAATAGCAAAAGCTACCTTGTCTCGCGAGTTCATTGAAACCTTATATGGCTTGAGCCATATGAAACTGTTACCACTTTGCACACTGATCCAGAGCCAGGTAATCGCACTACCGGGAGGCGGGCGAACCGCCCACTTGCCTGATGATTTCTTCCGCTCCTGTGATATTAGAACGCAAACGTGCTAACCACGACACTTCCGGCGAAACGTGCCACTCGAGCAATACTCGGAAGTGCGGATCCCGGGAAAAACCTTTTGAGGAAATTGCTCTAGCTGATGCTGATGGGGAGGAGGTGAGGATTGTGAGTGCGAAACCACACGCCTCTTAGGATGTATTAGAAAAACAAACGTCACTCCTCTTTTCTCTAGCGCAGAGTTTGCCATTGTTGGGGCGATACTTTGAAACTTGGAAATATTTTCTCAAGTTTTGACGCGAGTGCAGTTTGAAAGCAAAAAAAAATTAATGAAACTTACAAAGTCACATACACAAAGAACACTAACACAAGACTAATATATGCAATGTCAGCAAAAAAGCGTTTAACTTTTGGCTTTTCAATTTCACGATCACTTTTGAATAATTAAACTTGAAGTTTGAGACCTAATCGGATATCTGACTACTATTTATTTATGTTTGATTATGGTGAAAATCTGATTTCCAGTTTCCAGAACAGAAACACCTTCAAATCACCACCTAAAATGAGATTGCGTTTTCGAATTACAGCCTCCCACTCTCAAGGTACCACACTTAGGGGCAATGCCATCCCGGAAACGGATGGTACTGATGACAACAACACAAAAATAACAATTACAGGAAGATGAATAGTATCGATTTGCTGTCACAGCTTGCCGACAAAAGACAGACAAACCGAGCGTCCGTGGCGATGTAACTGACAGGAAGATTCGCACGAACGGGTCCGCCATCGTTGCAACCGGATGAGGCGGGTGGCAAGTGGTAACCAAAGTCACAAGTGCCACACAGTGGCAAAGAATTCTTCCCTGTCGCGGTCCTGTTGTAAGTAATTGTATAGGTAAAGCATGTGTATGTGTGAGACTCGAAAAGAATGGTTCATAGCAACATCTTTGAAAAGTTGCCGATGTGGATATGAAGCAACCTTCTGGGCCCCGTATGTGCGTAGATTAACAAACAGGAAAAGGCGGAAAATAACGACACATCGAAAATCAATAGCTCAAATAAGTGCTGCCTGTTGTTTGCGAAAGACGGCTCCGCCAGGAAGCCAGGGCGAACGCCGTAAACCACTTGTGGGTGGAAGGCGAAAATGGTTAAGTAAGTGGAAAATGTTTTCCTAATATAGCCGCTTTCAATGTCACTCATTTGCCAATCGGGTTGTTCGGAGTGACGCTTTAATAATAGCTCCGGCTGGAGTTGGGTTCGACAATTAATTACTGCAATTTGTTCACTAGCATGGAAGTTACAAATCGCGTGACATATTTGATTAGTTTAACCGGCTGAATGCTAGTTTTGTTTCTTCACGATAGTATGTAGAAACTTCTGTTTAACTTTCACTCAAAGTAACGTCGAAGCTGCTAACGATATTGATTAAAAACTTTTACGGCGTCCGCTCGCTTGATGGAATCTTCGTCAGAAAGCGTATCAATCATAATCTGGCAATTTCATTGAAGTCAATCATTGGCGGGAGAAGTAGCGAATTTCTGATTGATGTGCACCACATTTGCTGCCACGGTGTCGGCTCCCGATACACTGCGAAGGATGAGCAAAAGCGGAAGGCAACGCATTGAGGAAACAAAAAAAAAGATCATATCGATGGAATTCCGGATGGCTGGTACGGATATATGGGGGGAAAACTCATCGCATTCTTCCCCGCCCTGTTGTCATCGATCCATCCGGTAAAAGTGCATGTCACGCCAATGATGTCTATCGACAAGATCTGGACGCGAATGGCGATGCGATGAGACCGGAAATCTGTTTGCGTGTGTGCCCACTCCGATCAAGGTCGTCGGGTGAAGCTCGATGAAAACAGTAGAAAAAAAAGGAAAGTAATCGGGTTTCTTCTGACGACAGAGGCGGATTGTCTCCTTCCGCATTAATCGCCTTCGGAGATAATAACTTTTCCGATCGGCGTCGACAACCGCTGCACGGGTGAGACCAGTACGCAGTTAACTAGAACTGGTGAAATTGGCTGGAAAATCAATTTTTCTGTCAAATTATGCGAACACCAGACTGTATCCAATCCGATGCTTAATAATTCAATCAAACTTATAATGACTGTTGATTCCACGGATTTCGAAGGGCTGATTTATTTGCGCCTAATGGATATTGAAATTCATATGCTAGAAGTCAGAGGCTTCAAGCTTTGAATCTCTTTTTTAATTTATTGATTCTATATTCGAACGATATGTAATTATGCGTATTAATTAGGTGTTGATTACGTGATGAGAGAAACCCAAAACAGAGCTTCTGTTTTTTTTTTCTTACTAAATTCGAAATTGAAGAAAACGAAACGACGAAGAATTGTGGCCTTATTTCTATGTAACAGTGAGTGGGTTAGGAAGCTCCGTAGCAGCAAGGTTAGGTACAGAGTCTGCTTTAATAAGCGGGTGGTCGTGGGTTCGAATCTTAATAGAACCAGGCCATTCGTACCAACGGACTTAAACATGAGTTTATACCTAGGCTCCCTTCCTTCACGTTAAATTGAACAAAACCTCGATGAATACCTCAAAAATAAGTCCCTCTTTCAATAAAACTGGTCAGAGGGACAGTCAGTTGAAATCTCTCCAGGATATTGTAATAGACGATAATATTAGCCAGAAGCTGCGAGGCTCGGAGTAGTGAGTGTAAAAAGTAATGGTGAATGCATTCACACAAGCACGAATTATATTAATCTTACAAATCACTCTGAATAGTGAAGGGCGGAATACAGCAAAAATCCGGATCAATGTTCTTGGTCGTAGTGATAAGTTCATAAAGAAATAATTTGTAACAATAGAGCATTAGTGCACACAGGGTCATTTTTATGAGAACAAACCTGGCAAAAGGCATAATGTGTGATGAGTGTCTCATTTCGCTATCTATGATTCCATACACAAATTAAAAGCTTTTTGCTTCAACTGTTAGGTTTCAATTCTTTACAAAAAGTTTTGATAAATATTGTTAATCTTTTATTTGTATGTTTCATATTACTCCAAAACATAACATAACTGACTCATTGCCATTGTTGTTGGGCTACAAAATTTATTATTTTTCCGCCTGCAAAAATATTCAGATGAGTACAATCAAATGAACATACAACTACAACTGTGTGCTTTCCACAGTTAGATAAATGATACTTGATAAATGATACTAGATAAATGATGAATAACTTGGTAAATGATAAAGTGATCTTGGCATTATTTGAGTCGTCCACACGGTTCTTAGCCGCAATAGATTTTGCTTAGGGCCAGGCTTGTCATTTCTCCTCAGAGAATCACTAGTATGTAGGTGAATATCTCTCACTGTGCAAACATCTACTCTCACACTGGTGGGCAAGTGACGCACTTGATTGAAGAGATATTATGCCAAGTAAAAGCTCTGTAGTTGTTTTATAACATGCTAACTTCGGGTCTGGACCTTTTCTGTAAAGAAAATAGCACCCTGAAAATCGCCAAGTATTTTTCAAGAAAAAAAATTTTTTTTTCGTTAAGTAAATCTATTTGTCACTTTTGTCATCTTGCCCTTAAGTTCGTTTTAACTTTGAGCAGCGGTTCTCAACCTGGGGTACGCGTACCCCTAGGGGTACGCGAAAATAAAATCAGTAATGGCGGACAAAGCAATTTTTCTTTATTAAATTTCATTTGTTTTATAATATTTCTCTTAAAACAGGACTGTAGCAATTAAACAACCCATAATTCAATTCGAAAACTAAATTAGACCTTTACAACATAAGCTGCGAGAACAGACCGAACCAGGGGGTACAATTGATTTGAAAAATATCGTCAAAGGGTACGTGGACAAAAAAAGGTTGTGAACCGCTGACTTAGAGTGATAATCTAAATTTTTAGTGAATCTATCAAGGCTAACCCAAGTACTTGCAGTTTTGGTGATTTTGACGGCTTTTTTCGAAATAAAAATTTTAAAGAAACGTTTTACCCCAAATTGCGTATCTTCTGGTAAAGTAGGTATTTCTGCTAAGGTACAGTGATAATCCAAATTTTCAATAAAATCTATTAAGTCTAGCAGAAACTATAGTGATTTTAGTGATTTTGGCGGTTTTTAAAAAAAAACCTTCTAGGGCCGTTTTACCCCATTTGGCACACTTGGCTTGTACATGACATTAATGCTCTTGAGTTGCTCTACAAAACGCCATATTCAGAAATTTTTTCTAGCGATGTTAAAAAGAGTAGGATGACCCTGAAACTTGACAATTTTTAGAAGAAAAATGCGTTTTTTTCGAAAATTTACCTTTTTGCAATACATTGTGACCATGCGTTTTGAAGTACTCTTAGTGTAGAAAAATACCGCAAATATTTAGGAAAATCCATCAAGTCTAGCAGGAGTTATTGCACTTTTTAGTTCAGGTCGGACTCGATTATCCGGAGACTCAATCATCCGGGGGCCTCATTATCCGGGGCTCGATTATCCGGAGAAAATGGCTCGATTATCCGGAGTTTTTTTTTCTGTATTTTTATAATGTACTTTTGTCTTCCGGGTCATTGGGAGTTTCGGGGTTGTTCAAAATTGTAACAACAATGGCCCGTTCTGTTTGGGTAGTTCGTTTCTAGCAGTTTCCTCGTCGTTCCTTCAACCAATTCTTACTCAACAACCTCCAAAAGCAAGGTATTATGGTTTTTAGTTGCCGATGAGAACCACTATTGGTCAACCGGTTTCGAATTTATGGCCGGAACATATTTCTGTAATACAATGGCCATGATCAATGCAGTACTTACAACCACAAGCCTGTTTCGGTGGTGTTCCGGATACTCCTGGATTATTAAACCAAAACTCATCAAGCGAAATCAACAACGATTTTAAATCCGCAAAGTAGCCCATTAGTGGCCATATCGAGCGTCTAGGTGAAAAAATCATCTAGGTCAAAATCAAAAAAAAATCATGAGTGTTATCAAAATCGAACAGGGACCGTATTTTTTTTTCTTCACAAATGGGGTCTGTATATATAACACCTCAATTCTTCTTAATATTTAAGATAATAAAACAGGTAAATACCTAAATCAAATCAAATTCTATGATATTTTCTGGAAAATATTTCCTTCAATCTCTCGAAGCAAAAGCTGTCTTTCTAATGGTAGTTCTGATTTATTTCATTTGGTTTTTACATCTTCGAGATAATCAATATTACACAATTTATTATCTAAACATATAAAAATGCAGCTCTGTCTGTCTGATTCATATAGGCTTGGAAACTACCGAACCGATCGGCGTGAAATTTTGTATATAGGAATTTTAGGGGCCGGGAAAGGTGACAAAGATAGTTCGAGACCCCTCCCTCTTCTGCAAGGGAGGGGTCCCATACAAATGAAACACAAATTTCTGCACATCTCGAAAACTAACCAAGCAAATGGAACCAAATTTGGCATGTGGGTGTTTTTAGGAGTAACAAATATGTTCATTTTGATTAGATACCCTTCCCTCTTCCGGAAGGGAGGGGTCCCATATAAATGAAACACAAATTTCTGCACATTTCAAAAACTAACTAAGCAAATGGAACCAAATTTCGCAAGTGGATGTTTTTAGGAGTAACAAATATGTCCATGTTGATTAGACACCCTTCTCTCCCTTCTCTGGAAGGGAGGGGTCCCATACAAATGAAACATAAATTTCTGCACATCTCGAGAACCAATCAACCAAATGCAACCAAATTTGGCAGGTGATTGTATTTAGGGGTAACAAATATATCCATAATGGTTTGACACCCCTCCCTCTTCTACAAGGTAGGGGTCCCATTCAAATGAAACTCAAATTACGCACAGCTCGTGAACCAATCAAGCAAATATAACCAAATTTGGCAGGTGAATTTTTTTAGGTGTAACAAACATGTCAATAATGTTTCGACACCATTCCTTCCAAGATGGCGACTTCCGGTTTCTGAAAAATAGCGGCAAATGGCCCAATATGGGTATATCCGGGATTGTTATGATGCACTGAAGCCACAAATCGACCTCAGACACTATTTTGAATTGTAAGATGGCGACTTCCGGTGTCTGGAAAACAGCCGAAAACTACCAAATACCACACAATATGAGTGTTTCTTCAACCAGATTGACGCACGGAGGCCAGAAATTGTTCCCAAATGCCATTTTGAAATCCAAGATGGCGACTTCCGATTCCTGAAAAACAGCGGCAAATGACCAAATACCACCCAACAGCCGAAAATGACCAAATACCACATAATATGAGTGTTTCTTCAACCAGATTGACGCTCAGAGGCCAAAAATTGTCTCCATAATGCCAAGATGGCGACTTCCGGTTTCTGAAAAATAGCGGCAAATGACCCAATATGGGTATATCCGGGATTATTATGATACACTGAAGCCACAAATCGACCTCAGACAACATTTTGAATTGTAAGATGGCAACTTCCGGTGCCTGGAAAACAGCCGAAAATGATCAAATACCACTCAATATGATGCACTGAAGCCACAAATCGACCTATCAACCTCAGACAATATTTTAAATTATAAGAAGGCGACTTCAGGTGTCTGGAAAACAGCCGAAAATAATCAAATACCACTCAATATGAGTGTTTCTTCAACCAGATTCACGCTCAGAGGCCGAAAATTGTCTCCTAATGCCATTTTGAAATCCAAGATGGCGACTTCCGGTTTCTGAAAAATAGCGGTAAATGACCAAATACCATCCAATATGGGTATTTCCGGGATTGTTATGACGCACTGAAGCCACAAATCGACCTCAGACAACATTTTGAATTGTAAGATGACGACTTCCGGTGTCCGGAAAACAGCCTCACGTGACCAAATACCACCCAATATGAGTATCACCGGATCCATAATGATGCGAGGTGATTTTAGACAACATTTTGAATTAAAAAATGGCAACTTCTGGGAAACAGCCGAAAATAACCGAATACTACTACATATGGATATGTCCGTAATCGAAATGATGCAGAGAAGCCAAGCATTGACCCTGGACACCATATTGAATTAGAAGATGACCACTTTCAGTTTCTGGAAAACAACGAAAATAACTGAAATGCACCCAATATTTATCCGGATTAGAGGTCATGTACAAAAGTCAAAAGTCGAGGATGTTGTCATTCCGATAAAACCAATCATTTTTAAACGATATAATCAGATCCCAAGGAATCAATGAATTTAAAATGTTTAAAATTATTAAATCGAACACTTAAATAGGCGGGACGAAGTTTGCCGGGTCAGCTAGTAACGTATATATGTATAACAAACGCCGTCAAACAGTCTAAAGACAAATTTCAATTTATTTCGTCCGTACATGAGTTACGAACGCGATTGAGAAGCTAAAAGCCCAACAACAACAAATCGCAGCAACCCTGGCTGCGATGGAAGTATAACAACAACAATAACAACAACAACAACGTGCTACGATTATTCGCACCCCGCGAGTTGTATTGAGAGCAAGTACAGTTGAAGCCACCTGTAATTCTTGCGTTAAATGCTTTGCCGCGCCAACCAACTCGGCGCGATCATCAATAACAGAACCTTCCACTCTGCAGCAGAACTCAGCGCGCTACCTATCGGTACGATAGCACCGAGACGACAATCGCGAGCAGTGTAACATCTTATAAGTAAAATAAATCATTATTGTTTTAACTCGTAAACGTAGCAGGTCGTCCTCACGTCAATCCGAACATCAATTGTTGCAAGCTTATAACTCATGTATTGTGTACAACATACTTTAATAGAAAACTCACTGTTCTAAATGAAAGATATTGAAAATTAAAAAATTAAAAATGGCTCGATTATCCGGAGGATTCGATTATCCGGAGCGAAATGTTTTTCAAAACTCCGGATAATCGAGTCCGACCTGTATTTGGACGTTTTTGGACATATTATTTTCAAGGGCCGTTTTACCCCACTTAACCACAAAGAAATGAAATTTTGAAAAACTTCCACCCTTGAATAGACAAACAAACTCTGAAAATTTCAGTACAATCGGAGAACATCAAAACAACGTCTCTCAGAAAGCTGGTTGCGGCTCTCGCGAACTGGTTCTTATAAGCTCTAAATTTGATATTATAGTCGGGTCATTCCGTGTCAAGTGTCCGAGGAAGTGCATCGACCATCTCCGATTTCGACCAAAATTTGTGAGTCGATGTATTTTGGGCCGAAATTTATAACTACAAAGTGTTGTACCGATTGGTGGACCCCTCGGCCAATGGGACTGCCTCCACTTTTTGCGAATTTAGCAAAACACCTTTTTTATTTTGTGGTCCCATACAAATGAAACATAAATTTCTGCACATCTCGAGAACCAATCAACCAAATGCAACCAAATTTGGCAGGTGATTGTATTTAGGGGTAACAAATATATCCATAATGGTTTGACACCCCTCCCTCTTCTACAAGGTAGGGGTCCCATTCAAATGAAACTCAAATTACGCACAGCTCGTGAACCAATCAAGCAAATATAACCAAATTTGGCAGGTGAATTTTTTTAGGTGTAACAAACATGTCAATAATGTTTCGACACCATTCCTTCCAAGATGGCGACTTCCGGTTTCTGAAAAATAGCGGCAAATGACCCAATATGGGTATATCCGGGATTATTATGATACACTGAAGCCACAAATCGACCTCAGACAACATTTTGAATTGTAAGATGGCAACTTCCGGTGCCTGGAAAACAGCCGAAAATGATCAAATACCACTCAATATGATGCACTGAAGCCACAAATCGACCTATCAACCTCAGACAATATTTTAAATTATAAGAAGGCGACTTCAGGTGTCTGGAAAACAGCCGAAAATAATCAAATACCACTCAATATGAGTGTTTCTTCAACCAGATTCACGCTCAGAGGCCGAAAATTGTCTCCTAATGCCATTTTGAAATCCAAGATGGCGACTTCCGGTTTCTGAAAAATAGCGGTAAATGACCAAATACCATCCAATATGGGTATTTCCGGGATTGTTATGACGCACTGAAGCCACAAATCGACCTCAGACAACATTTTGAATTGTAAGATGACGACTTCCGGTGTCCGGAAAACAGCCTCACGTGACCAAATACCACCCAATATGAGTATCACCGGATCCATAATGATGCGAGGTGATTTTAGACAACATTTTGAATTAAAAAATGGCAACTTCTGGGAAACAGCCGAAAATAACCGAATACTACTACATATGGATATGTCCGTAATCGAAATGATGCAGAGAAGCCAAGCATTGACCCTGGACACCATATTGAATTAGAAGATGACCACTTTCAGTTTCTGGAAAACAACGAAAATAACTGAAATGCACCCAATATTTATCCGGATTAGAGGTCATGTACAAAAGTCAAAAGTCGAGGATGTTGTCATTCCGATAAAACCAATCATTTTTAAACGATATAATCAGATCCCAAGGAATCAATGAATTTAAAATGTTTAAAATTATTAAATCGAACACTTAAATAGGCGGGACGAAGTTTGCCGGGTCAGCTAGTAACGTATATATGTATAACAAACGCCGTCAAACAGTCTAAAGACAAATTTCAATTTATTTCGTCCGTACATGAGTTACGAACGCGATTGAGAAGCTAAAAGCCCAACAACAACAAATCGCAGCAACCCTGGCTGCGATGGAAGTATAACAACAACAATAACAACAACAACAACGTGCTACGATTATTCGCACCCCGCGAGTTGTATTGAGAGCAAGTACAGTTGAAGCCACCTGTAATTCTTGCGTTAAATGCTTTGCCGCGCCAACCAACTCGGCGCGATCATCAATAACAGAACCTTCCACTCTGCAGCAGAACTCAGCGCGCTACCTATCGGTACGATAGCACCGAGACGACAATCGCGAGCAGTGTAACATCTTATAAGTAAAATAAATCATTATTGTTTTAACTCGTAAACGTAGCAGGTCGTCCTCACGTCAATCCGAACATCAATTGTTGCAAGCTTATAACTCATGTATTGTGTACAACATACTTTAATAGAAAACTCACTGTTCTAAATGAAAGATATTGAAAATTAAAAAATTAAAAATGGCTCGATTATCCGGAGGATTCGATTATCCGGAGCGAAATGTTTTTCAAAACTCCGGATAATCGAGTCCGACCTGTATTTGGACGTTTTTGGACATATTATTTTCAAGGGCCGTTTTACCCCACTTAACCACAAAGAAATGAAATTTTGAAAAACTTCCAACCTTGAATAGACAAACAAACTCTGAAAATTTCAGTACAATCGGAGAACATCAAAACAACGTCTCTCAGAAAGCTGGTTGCGGCTCTCGCGAACTGGTTCTTATAAGCTCTAAATTTGATATTATAGTCGGGTCATTCCGTGTCAAGTGTCCGAGGAAGTGCATCGACCATCTCCGATTTCGACCAAAATTTGTGAGTCGATGTATTTTGGGCCGAAATTTATAACTACAAAGTGTTGTACCGATTGGTGGACCCCTCGGCCAATGGGACTGCCTCCACTTTTTGCGAATTTAGCAAAACACCTTTTTTATTTTGTGAATATCTCGAGACCCTGAAGAGCTACAAGTGATATTGACATATCATTTTGAAGGGTTTTAGAATCGAACTACGTTATCAATTTTTTTCTGCAGTGTTGCCAACATTGGATTTTTTTCGATTCCAAATTTAATTTGCAATTTCCTCAAAAAAAAACCCCTTTCGATTTTGATTTTGACCACGCCAATGTGTTAAGCAGACGATTTTACATAGGAATCACTTATCAGCAAAAAAACAGAATATAGCGTTCCAGAGATACAGCATTTTCAAAAATGCAAGATTTTGGATTTTGTATACGCACGAAAGCGCTTCTACATAAATTGCTGCTATCTTAACCCTTTCCCGCTCATGGTGACTCTAGAGCACCAAGAATTGTAATGACTATACCTCGACAAAAAATAAATTATTTTGAATTCTTTTTTCTACAAAATCTTGCATTTCTAATGTACTTTCAACTTAGCATGTCAAATGTCAGCTTGATTCAATGTTAGAACTGTTATCAAGAAAACTACAGAAGAAAGTCCGAAATTTACGATAAAAAAATACTGTGTGTTTTTAGCAACTGTTTTTCTAAAACATTCATTATTCGTTTTTATAATAAAAATAACTTTTACGTAGATCTATTGTTCATTCAGTGTAACGGTCCATAAAATTAACAATTTTTGTTCTTGTTCACTTGTTCCATAAGTTTTTAAATTGTGCCTCAGGGCACCTTTGGGCACCGATGGCCCTAAACAAACTATATATCTGATTTCATATTTTGCTGGCCGTTCTTCTAACTACGAATTCCATAAAGGGATGAATCAGAAGCTGATGAGATGGGAAGCGACACCGAAGATGAAGTCGCTATGTTTGGGATAGATCCATTACCAGATGAAGTTCATGAGTATTTTTCCGAGACAAAAACGGGCCAATAAAGAAATGAAAGTGGGTCTAAACGCACTGAAAGCGGACCAAAAACGAAAACTTACAATTTCTGGGAAAAGCTGCAAGCCAAAGTCTAGGTACATGACAACTCAGAGATAAAGAAAAGAGGAGAACTCGGATATGACAAGCTCTTCAAAATTCGTCCTTTCATCGATGAAGTGAGAGCCAATTTTGTAGCCTAGAAAATTCCTTACTCAATAAAAAATAAATCATCAAATAGATATAAACTAAGTTTTTTTTCGAAAACTACGTTGTTTTCATTATTTTCTATAGTATTTGAATAAAAAGTTCAAAAAGTATCAGAAAATTTTTTTTTTCGTGTTTTTTGAAATGTCCCTGATGTGCTCATAGGTGCTTTGGAGCACCATTTCAAAATTCGCTTTTTTCTTCAAAATACAATGTTTTACAGTGATTTCAACTACCCTGCAAAGTATTTTGCCTAAATTGACCCGGAAAGTATTTTTAAATCATGAAAAACCTCGTGAGCGGGAGAGGGTTTAAGGTATCCTAGCAGACGTTTCTGTAATCGAAGAGATGTTCCTTAGAGGAGCATCCGTTAATGATGTAACGCAAACAGGAGAGGAGAGTTTTGGCTACACTTTTCGTATTTAAATTCAAACTGTTTTTTGTTAAATGTACACTTTTGTCAATGATTCGAATTTTGAAACCAACTTGTGACATTGTTAATAACGTGAAAAAATGCTGATTTCAGAATTCATTTCATAATTTTGAATATTTACATTCAAGACCACATGTTCAAACAATTCTCCGAACGCATCCAAAATATTTTATCATCTTAATCCTAATTTGCTCATATCAAAGCACGTCATAGAGCAAGTAAGCCTATTATAACATTCATCTGCCTAGGTTCTTCTTCTTCTTCTTACCCAGGATTAGAGCGGAGGTGGCTGTTTGACGTGGAACTACGTCTTTGTTTACTATACTGAGAAGTATTCTGTAAAATTGGAAATGAAACTGGCAAATGTTGCGTCAGATTTCAAACGTTAATAACAGCATAACCACATGATGGATAACAATAACCAATATGTTGTTGGTTAAATAAAATGTGTAACAATTTTATAACACGTTAGTTATCATCATTATTACGCTGCTCAACGGTGAAAATTGATAAAAAGTTACAGGGAAACTCACGCGAACAATGAACCAATTACATGCGAGTATTCCTAGCACAGATGACGTAAATTGACACCATCCGTTCCCCGTGTTATTCTCTGTATCGATATCGATGTAAAAATTGACAGAGTCTCCCCGTCCCAATGGATCAATTTATTTTTGCTTTTATGAGCTTAGACTAAAATTATGTCTCGAAAGTAAAAGTTTTCCGAAAGCAATCCCCAATCTTGAAAGTTTCTAAACCTGCTTTCAAAACCTAATAAAAACTGATGTCTTGAAAGAAAACATGCCGGTAAAAGCAGTGCCAGTACCAGTGGAGTAAAGAACCGCAGGTCTCTCGTTGTCTATGATTGCAGCGATACTCTTCTATTCATACATTTCAGCGGTACACTTCTATTCATACTGCAGCCAGTGATGGAAACGAAACGAATATGATGCAATCGTCGTTTATTCATCATATGTGCACTTCACGAAGTGTACAGGCCGGGACTAAACTCAAATCCTTTCAACCCATAATGAAATGATGATAGGGTGCATAGGTTTCTGGGAGAAAACAAACACATGACTAGACTACATCAGCTCTGAGAAGCGATTCGATCGTTGCGTTTGTCTCTCCATAGGCCGGTAGTTACGGGAAGAAAGGATAGCAACAGGAGAAAATCATGTCGCCTGAACAGCAGCAGAGGTGTGGTGCGGTGAGAGGGAATGCGTGGGGGAAGGAACTACTTCGGCAGCGGTTGAGTTTAAGCGAGAGTAGGAGAGCATACACTGTCATTTTCTTTCTTTTTCTGGCAAAAAATCATATTCATGAGTCAAAAGAATAAGGATATAACAAGTTCTGATCGCTCTCTGTAACAGAGACGAATGACTTCATATACCGAGTTGTGCACATTGAGAACCACGTATTGTGGTGTACACTAATGAATAGAAATATATCGTAAAGAGGAAAGCAAAAAGAGTGCACCAGCACCGATACTTTGTTTTTCGCATACTGACGACGATGTCAACGCATCCTAGGCTTGTTTTATATGTATGCGAATGCTTATGAACTTTTGGTTTATTTACTAAGATTAATTAGAGTCTCTTTTACATTTCAAAATTGTTGGATGATATATTATTATTCACAGCTTTACCATAATAAACGTATGTATATTAGCAGTCTTCGTAATACAGCGAATGTAGTTGTAGGTAAATATAAAAAATTGTCAAGCAAAAAACCAAAATGGAATTGTTGATTGTTACGGTTTTTTTGCTGGAACTTGTTAATAATTTTGTTAAACATATCTTTTTATGTTTGCCAATCAATGAACCTTTCTAAGGGCTTCTTTATTATTTTGAAAGTAAGAACCATATTATAGATTTGATTTGAATAAGACAAAACCATTTATTATAATAAATTATAAGTATTATTGGATTTGGTTTTAGCGGATATAGAGTTAATTCTGACTTTGACGCATAACGAGAAAATCTTGGTGCTTTTTTAACAAGAATGAGATGCTTGTGCCTTGTCAAAAACATGTTGTTTGCACAAAAAAATACTACGGGCTAATACTAATATCGCCAAATATATACGATATTCTTTCGAGTGTTGTTGAATATATTTAAAAAAATTGATATCCAGGGGAGGCTGAAAATAAAAATACGTACAGTCGCTGAGCAAACACATTGATTCTGTCTGCAGGCTCTGTATTTTTTGTAACAAAAAAACCCCTAAAAAAATCCCCTGTTTAGTCCCACGTCACCATTTCATACAACCTGTTTATTTGACACAGGCTTTGCAGCCAACTGTTTAGTGTACAGGACGATTGTGAGGCTAGTGCTATGATCCTACTGGCTACGTTCATTCATGATAATGTGATTCATTCATGATTAACAGTGTGATGAATATAGGGGCGTCGTGAGAGGAATAATTGAACAGTGATTTAAGTTTTGAGGTGGATATGGAAGCGTTGTGAAAAATTGGTTGTTTTACAAACTTCAGGATAAATCTAGCTAAGTTTACTATATATACAATGCTGAACGATTCCATAAGAGCACGTAAGCGTATTTTGTTTATTTGTTCAATGATTTCGTGAAAATTTGGTTTTTATTCTGTGCATTCTTCGTGAATATCGGCTCAATGAGATGAATAACCGAGCAGTTCCCATAGTATTTTCCGGAAGAATCAAACTAAAGAAAGCTGTTGCATTTGTTTTTTGGCGATAAATTATTTGTGCAGGTAAATGTGACTGAAAATGTTGAGAATGAGCCGAAAATACCAGCACGCCGAAATTACATTCTCCTACCCTAGATAATTAAAATTTGGTTCTTTGCTATATGCTACAATTGGGACGATATTTGCGATTTAAAAAAAATGTCATCTGTGATCTCATACCGTAATTTGAAAAAGAAAAATACTGTATGATTTAGCAGAAAAATCTGTGATAATGGCAACTTTGCTTCCGGATCCTGGAATGTTGAATAAAATATTCAAATTTTTGCTAATATTAGGTACCAATTCAAAACCTTGATGAAGCTTTTAAACCCACATTATCATACTTCCAGAAATGCGCTTTTTGGGTGGCATTTGACCATTTTTTATTGTTTTCTAGAAACCGGAAGTTATAATCTTGAATTTCAAAATTGCGTCTTCAGTCGATTTCAGGCCTCTAGATATCAATCCGGTTAGTAAATAGCTGAGCAGTGCGTAATATCAGTACTTCGTATACTTGCATGTATAAAATAGGCTCCATTGCAGTTCGTGGCATCCTTCCCAGCACGTGATACAAGCCGAGATGCGAGTAACCAAGCGAAGGTCCAGGTAACCAACCTGTGGTGGGACCTTCATTGTATGCTTATAGAGAAAGAGAATCGATAGGGGAAGAGAGCGCCTATTTCCCAGGTTAGAAGCGGTTCACAACAGCGTCTAACCCAGTAAGGGCGGCTGAATCAAGAAATGGGTTGTCGCTATAGCCAAGACCTACCCATCTAAACAATTACCAGACGAGCAACCAAAAAAATATAGCTCTGAACATTCGGCATGGACCTGGGCAACGAAAAATGGACCACCAGTGGAAACTCGGTACCTAGAACAGCAAGTCGCTAAATTTTGTTGACGGAGATAGGGTGCTGCTTGAGTACTTAAAACCCCGCAAGCTTGGCATCGTGGCTCTCCAGGAGATCTGTTGCAAAGGTGAGAAGGTGTGAAGAGTCCGTGGCAGCAGGGCACAGTTCTACCAGAGCGGTGAAGCAACCAACGAACTGAGCACGGATTTTCGCGTGCTGGGTAGAATTCAGGCTCACATGATCAACTGGAAGGCGAAAAGGTCATTTCTTCAACTATAGAATCATGCCCATATGAAGGTAGTCCTGACGACGAGAAGAAATTGTTCTACGCGCAGGTTGAAGACACTGCTCGTCTCCGGACATCAAGATCGTTATCAGAGATATTAACGCCCAGGTTGGTACACACTTAATTTATCTCGCGCACTTCCAAACAGCTCGGCGAAGTTTTTAACAAATTTCAGCAATATATTTCGACGAACATTCAGCAAATGTATCGATCTACCGTACACCACCATGTATTGAAATTTTGTTTGCCGAAGTTCTTGAAAATTCTGCCGGTATTTCTTAAACATCACATACCTACATACGCTATTTTCGGGATGCGGTTATAGACTCAGACCACCACCTAGCAGCGGTACATGTGCGCTTAAAACTATCTACGGTATTTCACACACGACAAAACCGTCCTTCTCAGCCAAAAACCTGCGGCAGTTGCACAACCCACAGGCTACCAGGGAATTGCGCGCGCTAACTTGACGTGGTACTTCCTTTCACGGGGCTTTGCCACGAGAAATAACATTGCCAAATATTGACGAGCTCGAAACGAGTTGATCACGATTCTGAGGCTTTCGCCAGCAGGAGGACAGAGATCGTGAAGAGCTGAAGCGACTGTTTCGGGCTAATGACACGGGCAAGTTTTACGCAAAAGGGAAGTTAACCTGGGAGTGCCTACAAACGATAACCGTATCTCAGTTCCCGATAGCCTGGAGATCGAACAGAAAATTGGGACATTAAAAAACAATCGAGCCGCAGATAAGGATAGACTACCGGCAGAGCTATGTGAACACAGCAACGAGGCACTAGCAACGGCGCTCCACTGTATAATTTCCAGGAATTGGGAGGAAGAGAGACTACCGGGGACATGGATGGAAGGAGTTGTATGCTCCATCTATAAAAAGGGGCCATCCCAGATTCTACTCCGTCGTCTTTCTTTGTAAGGCAGTACTAAGCGGGCTTTACGCAAGCACCCGCTTCTACGAATTAATTCTTCACTCTCCGGCAGATCTTCCAGAAATGTCGGGAGTACAACGTGCCCACACATCACGTCTTCGTGGACTTCAAGGCAGCGTATGATACAGTCGATCGAGACCAGTTATGCACGACTACGCTTTTACGGATAAACTGACACGACTTATCAAAGCTATCTTGGATTTAGTGATGTGTTATGGTGCGTATCGGTGTCACTCTCGAATTCCTTCGAAGCGCGCAAAGGATTGAGTTAAAGAGATGAACTATCCTGCATGTTGTTCAACATCTACTTTAGGCTTCGCATACAACCTCGACGTTATTACAAGAAACTTTTGGATGGTGGAGGCAATCTACAAAGCAAAGCAAAGCCTTGGTGCTACATTCCGTATCGGAATTCGACCTTCTGTTTTACTATACACAGACTTCGCAGCCGACTGTTAAGTGTACAGGACAATTGCGGGGCTAGCGCTACGATCCTACTAACACTAACAGTCTCTCCCGAGCCGGGACTCGAACATACGACGACTGGCTTGTTGGGCCAGCATCGTACCTCGAGACCAGCTGGGAGATTTCTACACCAAACTAAAAATGGAGGATAATATAGTTGGACGTATAATTTTTGCGTCTAAAATAAAGTATATGAAAGTGAGAGGCTTGAGGGAAACCAACATTCGCCTCCCATGAACGGTGATCATGGACGATGATGAACTCGAAGTAGTAGATGAGTTTTTGGGATTTCTGGTAACAGTCGACAATAACAACAGTAAGGAAATCCAATGACGTATTCAAGCTGGAAATACAGGAGTGTATGACGCCGCATGAAACTGACGGTGTACAAAACTCTAACTAGAGCAATAGTTCTCTGTGGATTTGAAACCACGACGTTGTTCACGAAGGACATACGCGTACTGGCCGTATTTAAGCGAAAGTATCGCCGTCAATATTTGGTGGAATATAAGGCTGCTTTTATTTATTTATTTCGTCAAACAAAAGTAGACTACATATGTTTAAAACTAACTTACATGCTATATGCTATTTATACTAGTGGGAGCAAAAAAAAAGAGTTTATACATAATTGAATAATAATTTCTTCACTTGACGGATTATTACAATGAATGTTTTCTATCGATTTAAATTGCGCGTTGAGTTGAAATATTGTTTTAATTTAGTTCTCGACATAGAAAAGTCAATTGTTTCACAGTGTTGGTTATACACTAACATCATTTGATTAATTGGCCCGTATTTAGCATAATTGTTTCGTTGATGATTTAAAGAAAACAAAGTCCGAGTTCGTAAATTCCTAGAAGGTACATAAAGATTGAGTTTTGATAATATTTCGGGTGAATCGACACGTTGAGATACGATATCGTTAACAAATGACATCATTGCGAATTCACGACGGGCTTTTAATGATTGGATGTCAATAAGTCTGCAGCGTTCGTCATATGATGGTAGGGGAAATGACATCCATCGTAGATTACGAAGTGCATATAACAGGAAATGATATTCTGTTTACATGTGTTGCAGAAAACGGAGACCATACAATGCTACAGTATTCTAAAAGTGACCTGACATAGGAATTATAAAGTGTTTTTATTGTGTATGGATCTTGGAAATTATAGCAGAAACGTTTTATAAAACTGAGCATGTTACTAGCCTTATTAATAATTGTATTGTAGTGATCAGTGAATGTTAATTTTGAGTCGAGTATGACTCCTAGGTCCCTAACTCGTTCACTTTTCTCTACTACCTGATCTCCTAAGGAAATCATATTGCTTGGCATGTTTCTTTTTCTGCCAAAAGCCATCGAACTACATTTTTTAACGTTTAGCTGAAGAAGGCTTTTTTTACACCAAATTTAAAAATATTTTATCTCGTTACGAAAAATATTTACATCATCAGCGTTTTTAATTTCAATGAAAAGTTTAATATCGTTGGCATAAATAAGAATTTTTACATGTTTTAGAATAAAGGAAATGTCGTTTACAAATAATATAAATAGTAGAGGGCCCAAGTGAGAGCCTTGAGGAACTCCTGAGGTTACCTGAATAGGTTTCGATATTCTACCTTTAAATTTGACTGTTTGTTGATGATCTGTCAAATACGATTCAATCCATTTGAGTAATTGTGGATGAATTCCAATTTTTCGTAACTTGAAGAGAAGCAGGGGTATATCAATGCGATCGAAAGCTTTACTGAAGTCAGTTTATAAGGTTTCAACATAATTACCTTTATCCATTGCGTTCAAAGAGAAGTTAATAAACTCGAGTAAGTTAGTTGTTGTTGAGCGCCCTTTGAAAAAACCGTGTTGCGTTGGGGTAATTCTATTTTTTATTTGGTGGAATAACTTTTTGTTTATTATTGCTTCAAAAAGCTTAGGTATACAGGAAAGAATGGCTATGCCTCGATAGTTGCTATTGTCGGTTTTTTTACCAGATTTGAAGACAGGCACTAGATATGAGTTTTTCCAGAATTTCGGGAAGCAACCGGATTCCAGCGACATATTGAAAATCAAGAACAGTGGGGAAGTAAGCTCTTTAGCTAAATGTTTCATGAATTCTGGCGGAATTCCGTCTGGCCCGGACCTTTAGACGCATCCAGAGCTTTTAAAGTATCTTCAATTTCGCGTGCGCTGACATGTTCAATATTGAAATAGTTAGGAAACTCAGGAAAGTTGGTGAAGAATGTATAGTCACGATCAAATTCGGAGAAAGTTGTATAATTTTGTTGAAAAAAATCAGCAAATAGATCAGAGATGTATGCCGGGTTCTCTTCAACTTTGTCATGCAGTTGCATTTTTGAAGGAAAATTTTCAGATTTTAACTTTGATTTAACATATTTGAAAAAATTTTTTGAACAGGATTTCATTTCAAGCTCAGTCTTTAATGTGAACTCTTCAAACGCGTTACTAATGTCATCGTTTAATTCGCCGCAAATGTTAAGATAAGTTGTTAAAGCATCACGATTTTTATGAGTTTTGTATTTTTTATGTGCTTTTTGTTTTTTAAGTATTTAATTTGTCCATTGTACCAGACTGGGTATTTGGAATTGCCATGACGTCTTAATCTTTTCAATGGTATTTCGCTAATAAATAAATCAGATAATATGCTATAAAAATTTTCTATAGCCGAATCGACGTTTCCGTCTTCAAACAATACATCTTGCCAGTTGATACTATTTAGTTTATGTTTTAATTCATCATAGTTTGCTGACTGAAAGTCAAAAACATCTTCGAATTCATATTCGTCAGGTCTTTTATTCACATGCACAAATAAAGAAAACTCTATTGCTGTATGATAAACTTCGTTCTTCCATAATGGTTGTAATGAATTCGTCACACAAAAGTCTTCACTAATGTTGGACATTAACAGATCTAGATAACAATTTTGTCCATTTTTCACATGATTTATTTGATTAAGACCAAGATTAGAGGTTTTATCAAAAAGAAGTTGCAGCGTTTCATTTTCGCCAATAATAGGAAGTAAAATGCTATGGTTATCGATGTCCGGAATAAAATCAATGTTGCGTTGGTTGAAATCACCGTATATGTGGAGTTTTACTTCAGGTAACAGCTTAGATGCAATATTTTCAACAACATGAAGAAACTTTTCAAAGATTTCATTCCGCGCATTATTTGGAGGGAAATAGACAGAGACAAATACGTGTGTCTCTCCTGCTAGTTCTGCTTTCACCCAAACATGTTCGAACTCTTTAAACTGAATGGTGTCGATAAGCGCTGAATTAAAGTCTACTGCCACCGCAATCAACACACCACCACCGGATTTCATTTCAGATAATTGATAGTTACGGTCATTTCTATAGACATTATATCGGCAACCGAAGACTTCTTCGCTGCGAACACCCTCATCCCAGCTGGTTTCGGTTGCTAAAATAACAGAAAATGAACAGGATAATACATTTTTTTGAATTTCGTTAATTTTGTGAGCGCCTCGCATGCGGTTAAAATTTTGGCAATATACAGAGATCTCGGTAGTGGTGGGGTGTTCGAGTGTAGAAGCTAAAGAATGAGAGTCATTATTAACAGAAGTGTTTACCAGAGCAGAGCAGGTCGCGTCATTTCCTACATCTCTAGGTTGAACAAAATTATCACCAGCAACGGTCCTCTGATGAGTGAGTCAATTGCGTTGAAGACACGAGTGCCTAGATGAGCACGCAATGCATTGTGAAGTAGGAAGGTGTGCAGGATCGCTGATCATCTGGGGTTGAGAAAGTGAAAACTCGTCGTTCGCCGGGTATGGGTTAAGAGTTTCGCCTCTTTGAAATTGAATCGTAGGAATGAAGTTAGATTGAGGTCTGGAGAATCGGTCTTTCGCTGCTGCAAGAAGCACTCTGTCAGGTGGTAACAGTTGATTTGCATGGAAACGATTAGAGTTGGTGTGTTGTTGATTATTGTAGGAGTTGGTGACTGAACATGTCGCGACAATGCTGAACTACAGTGTCATAAAATCGATTCTCTTAAAGGACTCCACCGGTACTAGAAACAGAGGAATTTAGAATGTATTTAGAAAATACAGGAAACTATTCGCACATTAGCATCAGGTTGTGGCAGATGTTTGAACCAAACTACCAGAACCAACCAGAAGCCCATGATTTATTTAGCTGAAGAAGGCAACTTCACAGTATAAATTGAATGAAATCAATCTCTAAACCGCCACGCTGCTGCCGAATTGTTAGACGAAATTTTCTCTTATTGAAAGCCCTTGAGCTCCTAAACAATTTTTCTAGAGATCGCAAAGTCTTGAAGTGAAGAGTTTGTATTGAGTTCTAAATGCTCAAAACTAAACACTCACTCTAGCACTGGAATACGGCTTTTGGTGGCGTTCTGTATAAAAAGCACGTTAAGGAAAGTTACTAAAGCTAAATTAATAACAAAATGAATAGCGCAAAGTATAATAGATTGAATAAAATTTTTACAGATCGATATTCTGTTTACAGATTTGAAGGCGGCCTACGACTCGTGTCGACTCAGTTGAGCGAAATGAATTGTGGCAGATAATGTTAGATTTTTTTCCAAGAAACTATTCAAGAAGATTCGGATAACGTTTGAACGATCGAGATAAGACACATGTACTATCGTAATGTTGAATAAGTTGAATCGGGGTTATACGTTTTCTTACTTATTTTAAAATAGGCCCTTGAAGATGCAGTCTAAATTTTTGACTATCAAATTTCAAAGCATGGATCAGGAATACACTTTCACCTCATTTAAATCGTTTTGCTCTTTTTGTGGGGGTTGGTTTTCGCAAACACCTCTCCTCTTTTATCATTTTCGTTTACTGTCTACATCAAAAACTGGACCATTGATCAATAGCTCTTTTTAAATATACAAACATGGTCAGGATCATGAAGCGGAAGTTATATTTTTGATAGACGGGCAATGCTCCAATATATATTTGCCTATAGAATGTAAAAAAATAGATGAAAAAGTTAAGATTCCTCGTTGGCGAAACGGACAAAAAAAAACATTACGAGCTTCATCAGCATCGATACGCAAATTGAATATTAATATTTGTTTTGCAAAAAATATTTTCGCTGTTCCACTTTTATCCGATGTTCAACTGATTCATAGAGAAATCAAAAACATTTCATTTTCACATTTTCGCATGATCGAGTGCAGTTGAGAAGTTTAGGCTGCCATAAAATGAATTTGAACCTGCTAAAACGACATTGGATTCTTTATTCAGAACCACACACACTGAATGTGTTCTTCAGGTGGAACACTAGTACTAATCCGATTAAAAATACAAAAAGTTTATCGAACCTGGTCGCAATTGGCATCCGCCGACAGTTACAAAAAAAAATCATTAGAAAGGACTTTCATGCCCAAGCTCGCCTATTGACGGAGCAATCTCGTGAAGAATCTAAAATGTGCTCGAGCAGAAAAAGAAAAGAAAGCAAACCCTCGTAGAAGAGTCACCAAATAAGTTCAAGCATTCTTGTTTCGATTTCATGGCCATTAACAAATAGTGACTAATGATCTATTTACGCTATTTGCGAAGTAAAAAGCCGAACCGAAATAACCGAAAAAAAAACGGTGCAGGAGAGGGAGGGAGAAGGGCGGATGGATGGTGGGAAAAGAAAAACAAACTGAATAACTACGGGGCATGTCGTCAGCCTTCGGAGGGTTGGGTGGAATGGGGGTGAGGAAGGTGATTACCGAAGCGTGTGACGATATTCACCACCCACCTGCGAGCATTGACCGCTCTGTTTCTCTTTTTCCTTCACCACCCCAGCATTTATCATCTCCGAGGGCATTCTGTTTGCTATTTTTTCGGCACCGTGCGTGTGCGCTGATGAATAATTGTCATCGAGCTGAAGCGATCGGTAAGTCAGACTGCTTTGGCAATATTTCGACGAAGGTTTCCGCTCTGAACAGACGAATGACATTTTGGGTGCCGCTTGTCAGCACCATTGATTTGAAAATTCTTGCTAGAGTTTTTCTCCGAAGCCAGGTAGGGATTTGTGGCCGATTCTAGGGAACCCACCGGCACAAAAGAAGCTCGTTATTTGAGTATCGTTTATTTGCTCATTCTGACAGGCCTGACTGACTGACTGACTGACTGACTGACAGATTGCAGCGACTGTGTAATTCGAAAATTGGACAAACCGAACAAGACGCAAAACTTAACGAGTGGCGAAGAAGCGGAATAGATTGGTTGCTGGCAAGAATGTTGGACTTTTTCTTCGCAGAACTGAATTATTTCCTAACACCGCAAATCGAAAAAAGTCAATCAACCATCAGAAACTAGATTGGCAGAATTTTTTTGTGCTGATCGGTTTTGCTGCGCACAGGTAGCACAGGAGGTTGGAAATAAAAATTAGCATCCTACAAGTATGATTTTATGTCTGTCACTTTGGTGGGAGATGATTGACAGCTTGGAAAGGGCATTTCAATAGCATTCTAATTCACGGTACAGCGAAAAATTGGATTCCGTCAAGAGAGTGACGCTGATGATGTGGTTTATGCAAAAAAATAAGTTGCCACATCTGGGAAGGGAAACATGAGTCAATCATCAGGGAAGCTCGGTACGAAATAACTACAAAGCGCTTTGCGGTTCCTGAAGTGGAGCGGATGTTACTACATATAATTAATTTTGACCATACCGCCTCTCTTGATTATATCTATTCTTTCAATTTTAATTACATGTTGAAGGAATAAAATAAATACGACTAGCATGGAAAAAAATCATAACATTTGTCTTTCATCATTCACGTGGCGTATTTTTTATAAATATCCCATTTGATGTTTCAAATCCCAACGGGAGCAAACCAAAATTGCTACTTAACCCCCACGTACGGGGACCATTTAGGACAAACCGCCAAAGACATCGCATCATTTCTTCTCGCAACATGCTCCGAAGCGAACAAAATAGCATTCTCCTTCGGTCTATTTTTTCGCCAATGGGGGTATTGTTATTTTTTAATCCTTTCCGCTTGTCCTACTTTTTCTGCGGCTACGAAACCCGGTCATAGCCCAGTCCCGAAGTGGGTGGCGCTTTGCGGCGGGCGAAGTAAGAAGCAAACATCTCGCCGGTTCCGAAAAATGATCCCCTTCATCGCTCAGCGGAAATATAAATCCCGGAAAAGGCTTTTATTTCTTCGTTTATGAAATGATTCACCAGCGGTAACAAACAGACGAACCTAACCTAAACTGATTCCTATCAATCTTGGAAGGCTATTGTGCCTAACAAAGGCTCGAAACAGAGACACACACGCGCAATCCCATTCTTCAATGCAGCATATGTTTGTTTTCTTGCGAATGGCCATTTTCTCTAATTGACGTACGATTACCAACATGAACAAAGCAAATCAATTACTGCGGCCATTATTGTCCGAAAATCCTCTGCTCCAACAAGAGATGTTGTTTCTACTGTTTAGTCGAACGATTATTTTTCTTTCACTGAGTGCTGTCTAAAATAGAAAACCCCAGCCCATTCGAAAGATAACAACCATCCATACGGAGCAGATAATAACATCATGTTAACACCAATAAATTGACGATTTATCCTTTTCACCAGTGGTTCAGAAAAACAGAAATCACTCGTCACTCAATCAGAGCATCCTTCACGGTTCTCCTCCACATGTTCGATAGTTGCCGGCACTGGCACCAAGCTTGGCACCGTTGGGAGTGAACAACACTTCAACAATCAATCTGAATCCGGCCGAAATTAAAAGGAAATTTCCAACATAATAGAGGGCAGAGATCGTTATGCAGGTCAGGCCACATTCGGATCAACCTCTGTCGTACCCTCTGGCTGGCTACCGCTATTGACGAAAGGGATAGTAACCAAATCATACCGATTTGCAGGCACGTACAGGTACCTGCAGTAGTAGTGAAGTGGTCCAACGTCGGGTTTTTCAATTTGCCGGGGGCTGATCGTCAATAATGGTTAGCAGAAAAAGATGTTTTTGCTTTAGTTTGAAGGCACTGTGGAAATATTTCCTCTCTTTCAGAAGTCAATTCCGTAGGTAGGGACTTTTAAAATTCAGAATAAAGAAAAACTAGGCATGATTTAGAAAATAAAAATGGAATGACGACAATATAACTGTCTCTGGAACGCAAGCAACATAAAACAAGAAATGTTTTGCCTATTCTTCCTAAATTTTTGAGGAAGCCTTTATTTCAAAAAGTATAAAACAACTTGCTTTTCTTCTAGAATTTTTCTGCGTCGCTAAAATTGCTGATTTTCATGAAGAGTTTCATGTCGTCTGCGTGACTATTTTTCAAGTATGAAGCAAATATCATTCACATACAAAACGAAAACAAGTGGACCCGTATATGAGCCCTGGCGCACCCGATAATTTGGCCACAATGGGTTTTGAGAATCAAATTCAAAGGCGTACTATTCGTTTGCAATTTGTTAAATGTGACTGGAGCCAACTCAAAAATTGAATTTTAATTTCCATGGACTCATAGATTACTAAAATTGATGCTGCATGGGTAGTTGCGTCCGTGTGTGTGAACGTAAACCCATGAAAAATCGGCAATTTATGTTCTTTTTGTCACCGCAAATGTTATTGCAAAACTTCCTTCAAGTTCTTCAGAAAAAATTCTTTTTCTCTGTGCCGAAAACATAAATGAGCTTGCCAACAAAATAACAAAACTGACTAGTTATTTACAGTTCTATTTTGATTTTTTTCTGCATTTTCGCTTATTTTCCGTCAGTTTAGTTCCACCGCTGTTGTGATGCTAATCACCGACATTCAGAGAGGCGAGTTCACCCAAGACCCTTACTTACAACCCGTTGCCGGATTACTTTCTCATGCGATGGAAACAAGCTGACGTTCATGGTTAAAAGTAAACGAATCAAAATACACTGAACGAAATTCAATCTACGTTTAACCGTAATTAAAAAAAACACATTATATTTTTTTTTGCACAAAATGTGTTTACTGACCTTAAGGGGATTATAAACAAGCTCATTAACGCTCCCAGGACCCATCCAAAAGGTTTTCGTTGTTCTACAAAGTTCCTTGCTATAGCTAAGGCCTCTTTTAATTTGATATGATCGCAAAAAGTGGTGCTCAGATATGAATTTTGGTTTCCTCATAGATTTTATTTTTTTTACCTATTCTATTTTTTGTGCTTCGATAGTAATTGAATAGATTAAGCTTTTTTATATCTTATTCTTTATTTCTGTCAACTGTTTTCGTATTTGTTATGTTTAATTTTTCTATTTTCTTTTTCGTATTTTCGTTCTCTTGGTCATTTATTTGTCTGTTGTCAATCTTTTTTTCTTTATTATTTGTTTTTACATTTTCTTTTTTTTATAATGAGAAATATTTCATTTAATCATTGTTTTTTATGTAGTGCTGTATGTATTTTATTAACAGTTAGTTTTATCTCTATTTACAAAACTTACGGTTTTTATTTCTATTTTACACGCTTCTCCAAGTAAATTCTTAATCAAAAATGTTGTACTCTCTGTTGAGAAAAGTGCATTGAAAACAAAATTTTCATTTGTCTCTCGTCTCTTTAATGCATTTGTATAGTTCTGTGAACTCAATTTTATTTCTGGATAGAGCAACTGACAATCGTTTGTACCAACTGAAACATTCTTTTCATTCAATGTTCATCACATTAGATAACCTTTTTATATCTCAATCCTCATATCTTATATCTCATAACTCGTACCTCATATCTGATGTCTACTATCTCATAACTCATATCTCATATCTCATATCTTATATCTTATATCTCATATATCATATCTCATATCTCATATTTCATATCTCATATCTCATATCTCATACCTCATATCTCATATCTCATATCTCATATCTCATATCTCATATCTTATATCTCATATCTCATATCTCATATCTCATATCTCATATCTCATATCTCATCTCATATCTCATATCTCATATCTCATATCTCATATCTCATATCTCATATTCCATATCTCATATCTCATATCTCATATCTCATATTTCATATCTCATATCTCATATCTCATACCTCATATCTCATATCTCATATCTCATATCTCATATCTCATATCTCATATCTCATATCTCATATCTCATATCTCATATCTCATATCTCATATCTCATATCTCATATCTCATATCTCATATCTCATATCTCATATCTCATATCTCATTTCTCATATCTCATATCTCATATCTCATATCCCATATCTCATATTTCATATCTCATCTCTCATATCTCATATCTCTTACATATCTTATATCTTATATCTCCTATCTCATATCTCATATCTCATATCTCATATCTCATATCTCATATCTCATACCTCATACCTTTTATCTCATAACGTATATCTTATTTCTTACGTCCCATGTCACATTTCTAGTATGTATCTAATTTCTCATTGAACATTTTTAATTTTTTTATTCATATTTCATTTCTCATTTCTCATTTCTTCGTAGTCATTTCTCATTTTTCATTTCTCAATACATATTTCTCATTACCCTTTTCTTATTTCTCATATGTTATTTGTCATCTCTAATTTCTAATTTTTCCTGTTCTCTTTTTCGATTTCTCATTTCGCAAGACTGATTTCTAATAACTCATTTATTATTTATCATTTGTCATTTGCCATTTGTAATTCGTCATTTATTATCTCTAATTTCTAATGTTTTCATTTCTCAATACTTATTTCTCACTACTCATTTCTTATTTCTAATATTTTATTCACCATTCGTCATCTCTGATTCCTTATTTCCATTTACTTTTCATTCCTCAATACTTGTTTCTCATTACTCATTTCTCAATTCCCAGTTTTTCATTTTTCATTACCAATATCTTATTACTCATTTCTTATTTTTTCATTCGACGTATGTCATTTACCGTTTGTCATTTGTCATTGGTCACTTGTCACTTGTCACTTGTCATTTGTCATTTGTTGTTTGTCATTTATCATTTGCCATTTTTTATTTATCATTTACCATTTGTCATTTGTCATTACTCATTACCTATTATTCATTACTCATTTCTCGTTTCTCATTTCTCGTTGCTCATTTCTCATTTCTCATACAGTAATCACCCGATTATATCAGTACCCGATTTTGTCTGCCCCCGATTTTATCACATTTTCAACCCGATATTATCATCAAATAACATTTTATTGAAAAAATGTCAGGGTGAACTGATTTTATATTACGCTTCAATATTTCAGTAATTTTTCATAATTCTGTGTAGAATAACATCGTTCTGGATCTAGTTTACATTGAAAATTCAACCGTTGCATAATGTTGCATCTTGCTGTTTTCGAGTGAATAGTGATACAAATGTTGATTATAACCGCATAATATGTTCGGAAAAGTTTCTAAATATTTAAAAACGCATCTTTTGATTTGGAGAGATGGGTGATTAATCCTCCTAAAAGTGAAATAGAATATTTACTTTTTCATTAGATTAAGATAGACGCTTGGTGTCTGAGGCAAAGTATAAGGTGATCTCAAAACAAAAAACTTTGTAGAAGACACCATGTTTCTATCTCTTACATATTATATTATAAAGTTTTCTATGAAACCAGAAAGGTCAAAGGGGCATTCGAAGAAGCTCGATGATATCAAAAAATGTCTGACATGCATGCTTGGTAAAAACATCATAGCAAATTGAGTAACACACATTTCGACTCACGTCTGCTCATCATCAGTTGGTACACAGTGTATTTTTCATACATTTACGCAGCGTCCTTGCCATCTCAAGCGAAATGTGTATGGCGTCATCCATAAATTATGTAAGGACTGTTTTCGAAATTTTCAACTGTTAAGATCGCAGCGATAAATAATTCAACAAATTTAAATTTTTTCAGTTTCATGAATTTTTTCATTCTTACGTAAGATTCTCTTGAATCCCCCTCGTCCTTAGGCTTCTTAGACCAGATGAGAGGCTATAGAACGACGATGTATAAATGGAGCTGTTTAAAAAAGTTTTCGTTACAAAATCTGTTGTTCCTTTCGAGTGCCCACTTTGGTTTGTCCAAAAAAGTTGTAGGCAACTATAGTATCTATCTTAAAAATATTTGAAATAAAACAGTGATGACCGTTTTTTAACTTTTTGTTTTTGAAATAAGTTTTTCTTTGAGTACAGGATCTCAAATTGAATTTTTTCACTATTTTTTTCATAAAAGTTCAGACAGTTTTCTCAAATTCATTCCTTAACAACTTTTCTATATCTTTTGTCATTATTCAGATATATAGAAAACGCAACTGCAGATTTTATCATATGTTTGTACAGATGAATTTTCCAAAAAAAAATAAAATCACGGATTTTACGTATTTAATTATTTATTTAACACCTTCAATTAGAAAAATTAAAATTTGAAAAATTTCCCGATTTTATCACTTTCCCTATTTTATCACCCCAAACAGCATCAGGGGGTGATATAATCGGCTGATCACTATATCTCATTTTTCGTTTTTCATTTCACATTTCTCAGTTCTCACTTTTCATACCTCATTTCTCATTTCTCATATCTCATATCTCATATCTCATATCTCATATCTCATATCTCATATCTCTTTTCTCTTTTCTCATTTATTATTTCTCATATCTCATTTTTCATTGCTCATTTCTCATTTCCCATTCCTTATTTCCCATTACTTATTTCTCATTTCTCATTTCTCATTTCTCATTTCTCATTTCTCCTTTCTCATTTCTCATTCCTCATTTCTCATTTCTCATTTCTCATTTCTCATTTCTCATTTCTCATTTCTCATTTCTCATTTCTCATTTCTCATTTCTCATTTCTCATTTCTCATTTCTCATTTCTCATTTCTCATTTCTCAGTTCTCATTTCTCATTTCTCATTTCTCATTTCTCATTTCTCATTTCTTATTTCTCATTTCTCATTTCTCATTTCTCATTTCTCATTTCTCATTTCTCATTTCTCATTTCTCATTTCTCATTTCTCATTTCTCATTTCTCATTTCTCATTTCTCATTTCTCATTTCTCATTTCTCATCTCTCATTTCTCATTTCTCATTTCTCATTTCTCATTTCTCATTTCTCATTTCTCATTTCTCATTCCTCATTTCTCATTTCTCGTTTCTCATATCTCGTTTCTCATTTCTCATTTCTCATTTCTCATTTCTCATTTCTCATTTCTCATTTCCCATTTCTCATTTCTTATTTCCTATTTCTCATTTCGCATTCCTCATTTCTCTTTTCTAATTTCCTGTTTCTCATTTCTCATTACTTGATTCTCATTTCTCATATCTCATTTTTCATTTCTCAGTTCCCATATCGCATATCGCATATCTCATTTGTCATTTCTTGTTCTATTTATTTTTCTTTTTTTTTGTTTCCCATGTCTTATTATGAATTTCACATTTTTCATTTCATGCTAAATGATTGTTTTATATTTTACCACTTTTGTTTTTCCGTTCGCTATTTTTATTTGGCATCATTTCTCCTATATCATGGCTAATTCCATTTTTAACTTATTTGTGGCTTTTCCGGTTTCGAAACGAGTGACCAAGCTTCCGCTTTCTCCGGAACTTGTGAACTACTGCTGCTGCTGCTGCGCGTTCGCACTTGTCTTCTGCGGGTCACAGAACAAAAAAATTTCTACACTAGTTTAGCGGAATTTTCTTCTTCTTATGTGCGCTCTCGCTGGCCTGCCAACTGCTTGCTATTGTAGCACAAAACTGCTTCTGATTTTTCCGCACTTTTTATTATATTCGATTACAAAAGGGGTATATTTGCTTTGCTTTGCTTCGCGCACAGAGCAAGAGGCAGAGAGAACAATCCGGGATCACCTCAAACACCACCGCTGATGATGACTGCTGCTGGCTGACTAATGGCTAAATTCCATTGTTTTTTATTTCGTTTCTCATATGTCACATAACATTTCTTATTTCTCATTTCTCATCCTCATTCTTAATTTCTCATTTTACATATCTCCATTTTTATTTCGTTTACTCGTTTCTGATTCCTCAGCTATCATTTCTAATTTTTTTCGTTTCTCATGTCTCATTTCTACTCATTTCTCGCGTATCATAGATTTCTAGTCTTCGTTTCCCGTTTTTTATTTTTCATTTTTCATTCGTCATCACACATTTTTCATTCCTCATTTTACAAATATCATTTTAAATGTCTTTTCTCCCGTTTTTTATTTCTCATTTATTGTCGCTGATTTCTCATTTCTTATTTCTCTTTTCTTATTTTTCATTTGTTCATTTCGAGTTTCTCATTACTTTATTCTCGCTTCTCATATCTAACGTCTCATTTCCGATTTCCCATTTTTCACTTCTCAGGTCTAACGTCTCAATTCTCACTCTTCACTTTCCACTACGCACTTCTCATTACTCATTTGATGCTTTTTACATCTCACTTCTCATTTTTCATATTTTATCACTCATTCCTCATTTCTTATTTCTGAGAAAGTCCTCATTTCTTATTTTTCATTTCTCATTTTTATACCTCATTTGACATTGATCCGTTCCCTTTTCTCATGAGAAATGAAATTTCTCAGTTTTCATTTCTCAAATCTCATTTCGCATTTCTCTTTTCTCATGTCTCGTACCTCGCTAAATTAGTAACTCCCTTTTTTCAATTGGTTCCTGGTTTGCTATTATATATTTTTTTATCAATTTAGATACTCTGGTTCACAATTTGGCAAATTTATATCTATTTTAATTAAATGCAGCTTTCTTACAACTCTATCGATATTTCTCTTGACTCTATTTGGATTCTTTATGCTTTTTTTTTGCCTTTTCGTGTTGTTATTTTCTAATTTTTTCTATTTGTTTTGTATTTTCTATTTATTTTTTCATTTCTTCCTTTTACCTTTGTGACAAATTTTTTACGTTTTTATAATTTCTAGTACTTCAATATTTTGTGCTGCTGCCTGTCGCTCTGTTTTTTTTTTTTGTCTCTGTTTGTTGTTTATCTCTCCGTTTTGATTATTCTTTTTATAGCCAAAAGACCACGAGGGGTATGGGGGTATGAAAAATGATCAAAATATGACCACGTGGTTCAGGAACGGCCCCATAGTTGAGTTGAAAATCAAGCATTTTTAGTTTAGTTTCACAGCATTCAACCAATCGCGAGCCCTCTTCTATAGTTAAAAACAGAATTGTATAGTGCAGTATCGTACATAGTGCCATAACCACACCTTTTATCAAGTTTCGTTATTTTCTCAGTTTCGCAAGACGCAAAAAGATTACTATCCGTATGTCATATAAATGTTTAAAAAATAGTACTTATTTCATGTAAGTCACAAGGAAACCGGGCTATAATTTTTTAACAAGCGTTAGAAACTATTTCTTGACATCAAAATAAGCGCTTTTTCATGCCCCAAAAGTCACTCGAAAGAATTTTCCAAATAAAAATCGGGCTGGAATAACTAAATAGTTTTGAAGGGTAGATTAGCAAATTTTGTGTGAAAACTCCAAGTTTTTAAATGCATTTTAACCCTATAGAGAACAAAAGTTGACTAATTCTAAAAATGGATTTTGAAGGTGAAACTATGAACTTTCATCCTAAACGTGCTGTTGTTGCATATATGTGTAAACAAGGGAGTAGGGTGCCTCCAAAAAGTGTCATGTCATTTTAGAACGAAAAAATACCTGTAACTTTTTTCTCTGAAAAGTTAGCAATTATCTATTAGTGTCAAAATATGCAGTTTTTCACGCCCTAAAAGTCACTCGAACACCGCTTTCAAATCCAAATAAATCTGAAAAAACTAGAGCAATAAAAGTGTTTTTTTTTACCCACCCCGAATGAATTTGTAAAAATTGCACTATAACATTGAAAAAACGAGATAGAGCAATAATTTTTTTAACAAAATTTCATGAAATTAAATTAGCTACTATTTTGTGGAAGACAATATTGCTCTATGTCATAAGATAAAAAAGTTACAATTTTTGTTTTGAGTACAATAGGACCACCCTAGTAACCAGTCATACTAAAAGATAGATTCCTCTTAGTAGAGTAACTTTCTAGAAGACAAGAAATCTCTAGCATCTATGGTTTCCGACTTACAGATTTTTGTCGTGAAATTTCACGATTCCGACCATAGTGCGTTGGAGCTCTCAGCCATGTAATAAAATAAAACTTTGTATCGTGTTGCGATTTGAAAGGAGGACAATCAAAATCTTTTCTCATCCGAAAGAAGCAAATAGAAGAAACGTAGCACTCTCAACCATGCAACATTTTATAACCAACCTGCGGCAGGCAGATAACAAAGTTAGTTTTTTAGTGCGAAAAAAGTCGAACTGTAACCGTTTTTCTTAAGACGTTTTAATATTTTGAATAAAGTGTAATGCATTAATGTAACTTTGAACTGAATAAAATTGTTCTGATTTTGTTTACTGATGAAATATTTAAATTTACCTGAATTAATGCAATAAAGGTTGGAGTTTTCATACAATTTATTGTCAATTTTAAAATTTCTGTATAACTGTCTGATACCTTATTTCTTGTTTTTTTTTTCTTCATATCTTCTAAACGATGTCTAATGGTTTGTGTCTCGTTTCTAATTTTTTATTTCTCATTTCTCGTTATCAATTTTTAGTTCCCCATTTTATTTATCATAACTGCATATTTGTTTTATTTTTCTCTTTTTTTTCTCTTTACTGTTTTTCTTTTTACCGTCACTTTTCTTGCATCCTTTTCAAAACACTCTCTTTCTATTGCCATCAATAAACTCTTCCACATTTTTTTGTCCGTTTTCTACTTCTCTCGCTCAATTTAGTTTCTATTTTTGACTCTCTTTTTTATCAAATTTATGTTTTACTAATATAAAATTCTGGGATTATCTTTTGTGCTGAGTGTCTATTGATGATAAAAAAAAATATTTTATTCGCCAAAACCGTTGTTTTTACTGATTGGTCAGGTGTCTTTGGCAATGTTGTAGATAATAATTTTGTCCAGCCAAAAGAAAATATACACTGTTAAAAAAGTTTATTGAATTTGCAAATTGGCATAGGAATATCTACTTTGATCACACATTTTCTTATTTGTGATAACTTCGAAAAGTTTGGAAATACGTGCTTTTTCTATGGTAATTATCGATAATTGATCCCTCAGCCAGTTCTATACCGGGTAAATTAAATATCGAAATAAGAACAGATTTTTTTTCAGACTGATGGGATTTTTTTCTGATTTCCATCTTGCTTTGAACCTTTTAATGCAGTCCCTTCAACGAAGGAAGAATTTCATGAACAGCTATTTGTTTTCAGAACTGTAATTTATTCGTTCATGTGGAAGCGGAAAGTACTTTTCTTTGAGTTAGTTTTAACCAAGTCATCATATTGAATCCGAAATTGGATGTTATTGGACTTCATTTTTATCATTTGCTTATTTGACATAATATTTTGGGAAAGATGCAATATTATTTTCTACCTTACTTTACTTCCATTCACTTTCATAAAAAAGTTATTTTGACATCTATTTCTATAAATATATCTATAAATCTTAACTGTCTAGCGTTTCAAATTATATTCAAAGGTTATCTGTTATGCGAGCTTTTTGTTTCCTATTTTGCATTTTTTTAAGCTCCCGAACAAACCGAATTGAATTGACTAGGTGTAATTTATGTTGAGTAATCTCAACACAGAAGATCAAAGTGTGCTTATCCTAAAGTAAGTGCATTAGCGTGCACATGTTCCCAATTTTGTGCTTGTCTGTTTCACTTTCTTCCAAATTAAAGTCTCCATTAATGGCTATAAGGACTCTACCTCTAGACATTATTGAGATAGATGCGAATTACGGGTGTCAATCTGACACTTTCGTCCCAGCTGGTTTCGATTTCAAAAATTACTTCGACGGCAGATGGTAATACATTTTGATGAATTTCCTTTATTTCGGCTGAACGTTTCACGAATTAATGTTGACAGTTTTCCTGCCTGAAATTTCTTTCGCCGGAAATATTGTCGAAACCTTCGCAGCTATTGATTTTTCAGCTATCGAAAAAAAGTAAGCCAAGACGAACTCTGATCCTGTTCTATCGCACTAACGGTATTGCGATTAATCATCAATCGAAACAACTTTTACTATCCGGCAAGCGTTCTTAACCGTTATTAGCTTCGCAGCGGTTGGAAAGCACCAAATGCCCAACAATGAAATGTATATATTGCTCCCGGATGATTTATAGGTAATAAATTGTACATCAGTTTCGCCTGATGCAAGTTGGTCAATTTCTGATTACAAATGCGAACAGTTACATCTAACCTTAGAGCAAACAATGATAAGCGGTATACTGATACTTAGGTACTCGAGATCATATTTCAAATGTTTCACATTAGTTAGACAGAGGAATATAACAATACTCAAGAGCATAGGGAATTATGCAGCTGAATTGGCGAAGAAAATTTTCCTGAGTGCTTTTCCACCAGAATCAAACGCTGAGTTCAACTTCTTCAATGGCAGGTAGAGTGCTCCTTTTTAATTTAAATTCACCTTTTGCTTTCTAATTGTATTCGAGTCAGAATTATAATCGAATAATATTTTTATCCTTTGAAGACAAATAACACTTGAATCGAAATTACATCAACCAATAAACCACCCTACTGATATCGAACGTCTACACTTCACAATCGATTTCTATAGAGAGCAGACAATAAATACGAACTTAGTACAACAGGTATTCAACAATTGCTGAGTCGCGGTGCTGTCTTCTTGGTACAAAGATATGGAACAAATCGTTGTTGCTCTGAATGTATTATTATGGTCATGCCCGTTTGCCTGTCGATCGAGATGAGGTTCTCGAATGGTACGATTCAGACCGCTTGGAAGGAAGCTGTCAGCTGTCGGGATGAATTACGACAGCAGATAGCGATGGCTTTCTGCTGCATGGCATCTGAAGCGCTCAATTTGATTACAGCATCCCATTGTGTCCGGGATGCTCAAATGTAACGCCAAACGTCAGTGAGTTGCAGTTAATGGCCATTGTCGCGCCAAAAGACCGATCAACCAAATTTGAGTGACTCTAAATTGAATTGAACTACGTACGCGTATTTGATTTCGTTTGGAGAAGAATTCTAATCCGTGCACAACGTTTTTTTGAAATGAAAAAGTCGTATTTTCCGTTGATTCCGACTGGAACTAAAGCAAACAGTTTTCTTAGGACCAACAAATCAGTAGTATGGCAAAGTTTCGCTCGCGTCTACGCCGTACTCAAATTTGATGAAACGTAAACTCCGTAAAACGTGGTAATTGTTACGATTAAGTAAAACAAAGAGCTCTTAAGTAAATACAACATTTTATAAATTGCGGTCTCGCAGAATAAACCCTTGCTTCCTGCGGCGGAAAGCGGGCGCAAAACTTTTCCACCGGCAGTTATCCGGGAGCGGTGGTGCGCGACTGGCTCGGATTCCTCCGGGCTGGGATAATCGGATGGGAAGCAGTTGCGCTATTTGACAGCACCATTAGCGTCGCATACAGTGCTAAAATTAACTCAACTTCGCTTCGCAGCTCGTCGATGCGGAAAAAGTGCAGACCATTCCGGGCGGCTGTAGCAGCGCTGCACGGACTGCAAGCGGTGACCGATGCGATGTATCTGCTGCAGGGAGGCGCCTTGATGGAAGTGAGTTTTTTGGCACTAAAAATTAAATTGCATTATGATAATTTAAATACGTTTCAACAATAACGCAAACAATTCGTTTTTCGAGTCAGAATAACATTCACTCGAACTCAACCCAGTTCCAAGCTGGCGTGAAAACCACAGCTTCACATTCTTTATGTGCAGGCAACTCGACCGGTAACCACTTTGAAGAACTGACACTGCTGTGGTTTACGTAGGAGCACTCTATGGAGGAGGGAAACCCTTCTACTAGTGTAGTGTGTACCTTACCTGCTTGCTCTTGCTTGGCAGCTTGGCGGTTTTACTCGCACTCGCACTATGTCTGTGTTTTTCTAGCCTATTGTGACCATTCCAACAGTTCTTTTGCCCTATAAAATGCATGCGGATATTCATTTTCTGTTCAATGGATTCACGATAAAAAGGTACGACTACGGGGTGACATTGATGCACATTTACGTGCCATACCGATGACTGGTCAGGGGGTTACGTGGTGAGGTAGTGACTAGGGAAATATCCGGAACTTCCCTGCAACAAGCAGTTAGTAACCGTAAAATTGGGTTATTGTTTAAAGTTCTCACGATAATAAAGATTTTAATTTGATTTTTTTGCATGCGGATTCAACTCCATTCAGTTAGCTCTCTAACTTATCTTGCTCTAATGTTGTTAACGAAAGTAAAAAGTGTATTTGCGAATTGCGACTTGCCTGTGTTATTGACTACAGTTTACCTAGATTTTTCAGAAAACGTTTTCCTTGTATCGGTTCTTATTTTTGTGCATCGTACACGACAAACGCGTGATACAATGCTCAACTTCATAATGCGAGAGTGGTTCTGGAAAAATATACTTATGACTGGTCGAATTTTGTTCAAGTTAGTCAAATCCCTGTTCATCTTGTCGCTAGTTTACTTTACATAATATCTACACATTCAACTTCATTTGAAACTGTTTCATATTTGAACAACAATTCAGTTGCCGATTCCCAAGGACCATCATTCCAGCGCTCCGCTCTGACCAAAGTGATCGGTAAAAAAACAATATTTCGGTATTCATAGAAAAGAAAACTGGTAAAATCGATAAAATCCCGGCTTTTTTTGAATTGTTCATATATGGTGTTCATTGTATAAAACGATTATATTTACAGTTCGAATTTTACCTTTAAAAGTATTGCTCTTTATTGGCGGAGAAGTGAAACACAATAATAAGTATGTCCAAAGCTTTCTCGCTGAAACTGCTGCGAGCTCTATTAGCAATACATTTGCAACTGAGGAAAATGCTCTCTCAGGTTCAATCGAAGTTGGACGTTTCAAAATAGAGAGGTAAATCTTCGATTTCTTCGGATAAGTAAAACGCAAATTCATTTCTGATTATCATTTTATTTTCTTTTTAATTCATTTACTGTTCACAATTGTTTCAAACAATGTTTTTCTAAGCATTTCGAAGTTATTCACCATAATAAAACTTCGTTTTGCTATGTGAATGAAATTTGGGATATAAAAATCTGCATATTTTCTTGAATATGAGTTTTAATTGAAATTGTGCCTCATTACTCTACGCTGTAGATCTTTGGATTCATTCATTGATATTCAATCGAACATCACGTCATTTCTGCCCTGGAGCCTGAAGATACCAGTTTTATTTATGAACTAGCAGATACACGACCCGTGTTGCTAAACCGTTATGTTTACCGTTGCTCCACCATTATGTTCACCATTATGGCATACCTCTCAAAAATTCATAATTTCAAACAAATATTAACATTGCCATGTTATATCTATAAGGCTGTATTTATTCTGCCCAAAAATCTTATTCCAATTTCCATTCAAACTCAAAATAGCATTAGGTGAGAGTGATAGAAATTAAGAACATCCTGATACTAAATTTTTTATTTTGACTAGGAACAAAATGAACCATCCTAATCTTCAATCACTCTTCCATCACACGTGCAAGAGGAGCCAGGTGTCAAACGTGAACAAATTGAAATCGGTTATTTCGATTCATAAAACTTTGTGTATTTGTACTACCTCAACCCTATTCTGATTGGCTCTGTCATATAGAGGTCCAAATCGTCAATGCTGAGAATTGTCTCATAGACTGTTATTGTTGGACGAAAAACAATTGTTTCTGGAATTCTTAAAATAAACTACAAAAGGTACAGCAATAAAAATCTTGTTTCATCAATAGTATAAGCCTAATTCAACTTAGTTTTAATGAGGTATTTATTTAGTAATTCTAAATCAGAAGGGTCGATCGCAAGGTTGACGGGGAACTACATAATGCTGTTTGTTACATTGCTTGCATTATTATACAAATTCAAATACAAATACAAATTATTGCATACAAGAATGATCGCAAAGATTAAGTTCGAAACAATCTTCTCCTTTTCAAGAATTTTTTAAATGATAGACTCTCCGGATACTAATAAAATAGCTCTCAAGAAATATTCGGGTGGCCCATAAAAGATTTAATGTCGATTATAATGGGGTCGATTTCCTACCGTTGCACATAGGAGTACGTAGAACAAAAACTTGGCCAAAATTAAAAAAATGAATTTTCAGACAGCAAATGTGTCTTAAAGTGGTTTTATCTCTATTAAGCTTTATATTTAGACATAAAAACTTATTATTAACAAGTTTCGTTAAGTTAAATCACCTAGCAATGATATATCAACTGTCCTCTGCTATTACTCTGAAATTCGAAAAATGTACAAATATGGTAAGAGCTTGTTCTGGTGAATACCTTTTTGCCAATAATAGATTCTGATACTTTTGAAGCGTCATTTAAATCGCTAGCTTTAAAAGGAGCGTCTGATATGGATATGTTGGATACCGCAGTGGTCCCAGTAGATCATTGAGTCATGGGAACTGCTTAACTCAACTCATCCAATGGTACATTTACGGAGTGATTCGCGATTAAGGCGCAACTAACAAAATGTAAACAGATCGTTTTATTACACCATTGGTTTCGAAAAGACTTACCTACAAAATTCATGGCAAGAATCCTTCCTTTTGTATAAATTGATAAAATTATTTTTAACAATTTTTTAGTGAAGGGAGACAAAACAGTTTATCCAAAACAAAAGATACTTTGGAACTAGGCCCTTTACATTGTTTTGAATCAACGGGCTTATTTACGAAATATTTCGTAAACAGGCGACGGTAAAAAATTGTAGTATTTTTAGGAAACTATAAGACAAGTTTATTTTACGTCGAATTTTTGTATTGATTGAACTGACGATTTGTAAATGTAATTCCAAATTCTCAAACTGATATTTCCCAATGTTTATCTTTTGCCAGTTCCCCCCTAATCGCAAATCACTCCAGATTTTCTCTTAGCATTTGCGTTATGCGTCTCTTGCTTCGATCACTGCAATCAATCCTTTGTTTGGACGAAATGAACGTGAAGCTTCCGACCAACTTTACAATTTTATGGTTAAGCTATACCAATTTTGCCATACTTCGAAACTGTCAATTTAATTTAAACTAACTTTTGAGACGAAATCGTTGATATCTTAAGAAAGATTGCTTCATGAAGGACATTTGTTTTTTTTTTGTAAGATTTGGACCACTCGATCATTGTTTTGGTCTTTTGTAGTAACATTTGATGGTTTTTTCAAGTTTTTATTCCAGAAACAGAAACTTTTTATAACTTGAATGTTCGTAGCATTGCGCAATCAACTCGAATAGGGTATTTCTCGGCTAGTTATCACACAATCTTAAGAAACTAATCAAATTTTTACAATCGGAAGCATCATAAATGCGCTCATTGAATAAAAAAAATATTATCAGAAAATCTGGACGTTCCAACTTCGCATTGATCGCAACCACGAATGGGTGAGCATGGAGCAGATTTTCTTTCTGGTACTTACTCAGAAACACATAAGCTTTCCAATGGTGAGTGAATTTTTGCTGGGACTTGCTGGGAACCCAAACAAAAATCCTTTTTTGTAAAAAAATTGTTAATCAAAAGAAACTGAAAGACACATGTATGGCAAGACCTTGTTTTGAAAAAGTTTTTTCAACCTATACAACACATTTCTGACCTAAATTTACTTAATATGCCTTTGTTTTTACTGCCCATATTAAATTTACGCCCAAGAATCACTGTAAAGTTATAAAAACATGAGTGGAAATTTATATTTTTCGTAGAACAATTTGTGACTTATTCATGGGCTCTAACTAATACGAAGGTAATGATAGTTACTGTCGTTAGTAAACAACTCAGATAATTTCAAGCTGGCCTGCATACAATGTAGTAAGCATCAGAGAATGCAAAAAGGATCAATAGAACGAAGAACACTTAATTTTTTTTTCGTATATTGGCCAGGTTTTTGACTGAAATACTCCTATGTGCGTTTGATATCTTCCTAGTTTGAGAAAAAATAATATTTGGTGGTATTTGACCATTTTTGGTTGTTCCTCAGAAATTGGAAGTTGCCACCTTGGATTTGAGCATTTCCGATGACTGGCCTTTAAAGTCGTTTTAGTTCGGAAATATTAGATGGTATTCTGCCATTTTTGGCTGTTTTCCAGTAACCGAAAGTCACCATCTTGCATTTCAAAATGAAGTCTGAATTTGATTTGTTTGATCGATGTAGAGTCCTACCAAGAAAGGCACAAAATTACAAGTAATTTTCTCAATAAGCTTATTTTTTCAAAATTTTATTTTTTATGCAAACTTTAAAGAGTTATTTAAACAATGATAGTGGAACTGCTCCATTATTCATCTCAGCGCATATATTCATCTCATACAACATGGAAACACAATTGAAAACAGGAAAAAACGCATATTTTCTAATTAAACCAATCTGCTAATCCATGGAATGGATTCTTCTTAGTTCACTTTAGTTTCCTCATAAAGTATAATCCTCAAAAACTCAGTTAAAAGCATTAAATTTGATATTTTAGTCGGGCATCTGCACTCGAAAACTCATTTTATTCAATCACCTACCTCAGAAAACAAAATCCGCGCATTGCTGTACACGGCTATAACGGGACTCGTTCAGCAGCCAACCAACGTCTTTTTCATCACTAGCGGACCACTTTTTATTTTAATCATCAAACAAAATCACTCACTACACTAAAAATTCTTTAATCTTTGAAATGTTCCTACAATTCCTAAATTTCATCTGTATGTATTTTCACTGCGTTAAAGAAAATCAAGAGTTGCCAAATCAGTTTTTGTTAATACGAAAAAATCATACTGAAAATGTTGAATTATTCCGACATAATTGACATAAATCGTCAGCACTGCAGTGGTTACCTAGGTTTACAATTTTGCACGTAAACAACTGCAGCGGATATCTAAGTAACCTACTACCACGGTCTGCGGCAACGTTTATTCATGATAATGTGATTCATTCATGATTAACAGTGTGATGAATATAGGGGCGTCGTGAGATGAATAATTGAGCAGTGATTCAAGTTTTGAGATGGATATGGAAGCGTTGTGAAAAATGTCTTCAGCAAAGTTGTAGACAAGAATTTTGTCATTCTAAGTTCAACCATTGTCAGAAACGGACAAACGATAGATTTACTGCGGTACTATATCTTTGCATCGTTTAATCCGTTTTCAAGTTCATTGCGCTTTGTGATTAAACTATACACTGCGTACTGTGGCGCATGGCTTTCTTGACAGCTAGGGTAAGTGTTGCTCGGTATCAATCAGTGTTCTACCCCATGCGCACCCCTCCGCACCGTTAGAGGGTGGTGTTTGCTGTTGTCGGTGTCGTCGCGGGGATTGAACCAGCTCTACAGATAAGTTTTGTAGTTGGTAAGTAGTTTTAAGATTTTTTTCTTACTGTTTACTATTATTTGACCTTCCTAAGCATTTTATTTGAAAGCTCAGGCGTTGCAGCAGACCAGAAGGGTCAAGCAATATCCGGATGATTTGCCGGACCATGGACTGTATTTTTCCGGCCCAAATCGAAACCTCGAAATGTAATGTAGATTTCCAAGGAGTGAAGCCTTACAAAGCTGTAACTGAGAGCTTCAAAGTTTGCCCAAACAAATTGCGGGTGACAGTGTCTGATCTCACGCAAGCAAACGCGATTGTTTACAATGAGCTTTTACACGGGAGTATCGACGCACAGTGGTCCAATAAGGCAAAAAGTGGAACTTAGTTCCATAGCGCCTTCCATATTTATCCTAGCCTAATAGTGTCTTCGAAACAATTGTTTGTATGAATGACACGCATAATCGCAATTTGTCAAAAATTATGCAAGGTTTACTATACTAAAAATAAAAAAAAAAACAAACTTTTTGGTGTTGAGAAATAAAGGAATGGTTTATTCAAAAAATTAAAATATATCTCCAGGGCTTTTCCTTACAAAGTTATGTTATATTTTAGTTTTTTTTTTTCAATAACTTCAAGAACGTATAGTTTAAAAAGGGGCAAGTAGAATCATGATGTCAATACTTTTCCTTGAAGTTAAACTGAAGTACTATTAGCTTTTGTAGGTTCTATTTGTCCCAATCCACCCATACTAGAGTACAGCGAGCATATGCTACATTAGGTTTTCATATATTTAAAATACTAACTTTTGGTGTTAGAGGAATGGTTTATTTGGCAAATTTTTGGAACGTGCTAAAATATGAAACTTTGCTGAACAAACGAAATTCCTATCTTCATTGAGTACAGAGTTACAGAATATTTTATGTAAAAGTTACTCGAAAGTACTTAACTATTGTTAATTACATTTTATAAATAAACGTTGTTTCAAATAAGCATTTGACCATACAAAACACACGTTTATGTGGAAGACCACACAACCAAGACACAGCAGGAATCTGGATTTCTGAAACCCTCAGATATCGTGGACTGGATTATACAAACCTTCGATATCGTTTATCTCCTTAAAAGTTCTCTATTGGTTTTCTACTTACAGTTAGAACATTTTTGAAACAGATGACCGTAAAATGGCCCCTTCTAGTTACGATCGTATCCTTTGATGGCTAATTCAACGATTAGGGTCGGCGGTTCAATCAATGTTTTACAGTGAAATTGCAGAAGTATCATTCCCAAACTCGACCCATTCAAATAAATGATAAACAAATTGAATTGCGACGCATTTCCTCTCCGCGAAACTTAGTTCGCTTTGCATCTAGATCTTCACTTCCATGATTTCAACATTATTCGTCTAGATCGAGACACTTCTTACGAAGGAGTACCTCTAGGGATTAGTAACTGCTCTTCTTTCTTTCGTATTAACCTTCCCTCGATTCCAAGTATCGAAGTCGTCTTAATGTACTTTTCCACCAGAGCACAGGTTGGGCCGGAAATTGATGGTGAAAATGATACTCCGTCGCTTGGATCATTGGGTCGAATCAAATGGTCTACTATCAGATACTTAATTTGGTTTCCGCCGTGCCAATGGGACGAATGATTAATTTGCGTTGCATTCTACAGAAATTCTGCTCGCAAAGAGCAAATGTTACCCGTGTTCTTGGATATTGAGGGAGCTTTTGATTCCGTTTCGAATAAACATCACCGACAAGGATTTTCCCCAATTTTAAACAGTTTTTTGCACAATTTGCTGTCCAAAAAGCACATGCATTTTACGCATGGTGATCTGCAATATTTCGAATTAGTTACATGGGTCTTACCCAGTGCTTATGCTTAAGACAACTTGCAGACGACAGCGTGGTTTCTATGACAGGAGCCAGAGCTGCGGATTTGCAAGGATCATTGTACGATACCTTAGACATTTTTTCCACTTGAGCACCACAGCTAGGTGTCGAATTTTCCGCGGAGCAGACTGAGATAGTAGGTTTTTCTAGGAAGCGTGAGCAAACCCGACTTTACTTACAGCTGATGAGTGAAACGCTCTCTCAGTTTTCGGCAAAGTTGTAGATAACAATGTTGTCTTTCCGTCTTGTTTTTGTGAAAAAAAGTTAAAATAAAAATTAGAAATCAATTATCTAAAAAAGCTCATTTTTAAAAATCTAATTTTTTTATAAAAATACAAAATTTTGTATTTTTTACCGATCATGTAGAAATCAGGAAAAAATTGTTATAATTTTTTGAAATTCATTTTAAGTTTTTTTGAAAATATACCCTATATTTTTTTATGGAAGGACAAATATCTATAACTTTGTCAAAGACACTATGCCAATCAAATAAACCGTTTTGACTGTAAAAATATTTTTATTGCTTAGACAATCTTTTGTAGTTTTTTTGAAAGAATTAAGATTTTTTTAAAATGAACTTTTTCAGATAATCAATTTTTAATTTTTATTTTAACTTTTTTCACACACAAAATATTACATACTGCGGAAAACTAAAATCAAAGTGTGGTGTTGAAATGAAATATTTCAAACGGTGATACTGATGTAACCAAATGACGGATCTCAAGAATTAATATGTCGTTGTAATGATAAAATGATGGATAATTTTGTGTTTCTTCATTTATCATTATTACGTCATTGTTAAACAATGCAAATGGATGAAAAGTTTCAAGGTCGAATTTCCACGAACAATGGATCAATCAGATGCAAGCACGCCTGCCACAGACTTCATGAGTGGACACCAACTGCCTGCTGTGACTACCACTGTTGCCAACTGTACATATTTATCTGGAAATGTATAGATTTTCTCGGTTTTTTTCGGTACAGATTCTGTTCTGTACAGATTACAGATTTCGCAGCCAAGCCAAATGGAAACTACATTGCCATATACAGTGCTGCGTGTTAGGCTATCGCGTAGATATCGTGTTGTGACCTGGAAGACAATCGAATTGCCTTCTTCTTTACTGTTGTGTAGTATAGAAGCAAAAATCAGAAGGTGTCGCACACCACGCTGTGCGGCCGGGGATAAAAAATTCTGTTCGCAACAGTGTATCACGATGTTCGATGTTGCAACTGAATGGATTTTGACCACCAATGTTTTGATTGAAAGGCGAACGTTGCCAAAACTTGTGATACAATAATTGGCATATCATTGAATAGTAAATTAGTTAAAAGTTTAGTTGAAACCCACTTTTTCCAGTCCAGTTTCGCAGCTTTCAACCAATCACGAGCTCGCTTCCTGTAGCTGCAACAGACGTTTTCTCATCATTTTAAAGTGCTTATTGTGTTACTACCCCTGAGCAGATTTCAAACACCAATGTCTTGATCGGCAGGTAAAATATTGCGAAAGATTGTAATATAGTCATTAAAATATATTTCCAACAAAAGTTAAAAATCGTGCACAGTAGATGGCATTTGAACTGCAACCGTAGTGGTTTTCATATCCATGTCGTAATGATAAAAACTCCATTCAAATTCTTGAAATTTTAAGCTACATTGGGTTCCTGCCATGTTAAGATAAGATTCGTTGTTTATTTTTTAACTCTACACTCTGTTTTTCTCAGATTTATTAGAATGATTAAATATAGGCTATCTAAAAGACAATAGAAAACCAAAATGCTCCGTGCAGATCTTTAAACAGACAGTTAAACTAGCTGTATTGTTGGTTATAATTTTCCAGGTAAATGAATTTAATTCAATATGACAGTCATAGTTGCATCTGGCGGTTGTGGTATAGAGAAAAATCAAATTCATTGTATCTTGACATCTGCAAAAAAATATTTAGATACTAAACATATGAACACAACTTTCCATTGCCGTACTTGAACTTGGCTCATGTGTGCCAAAATTGAACTTTGTCGAAAGTGAAACGTTATCAAATCGAACAGAGTCTGTAATCTCAAAATGACATATAAAACTATCGTAGTCCTACGTCAACCATGCGGTCGTGTCTTGGACATCATCCTCTTACTTTTTTAGAGTGTATATTTTTTTCGAAAAGACAAAATTGTTATCTACAACTTGTTTTTCGTATTTTTTTTCGATTTTGCGGGTTGGATTGGCCGAAGGACAAATGACAATGATAGCTCCTTTTAAGCTTAAAGCAAAACTGGCAGTATGTGATGTACTCGAAAATAGCGAAAATCGCTCGAATCGAGCTGCACATGCCACCCCAGCATTTTTCAGCTAAAAAAAATAGTCGTGTTCCAAAAAATTAAACAAATAGCACAAAATGGCATCTGTAGCCTATAGAAACACCTCACCTAACGATCGAATAAATTGCTTGCCGGTTTTTTTGTGGAATTGCTCATATACAGTTTAAAATTAGAGAAGAATTTTTGAAGATTAGATTTATTAAAGATTAGAGTAGAATTAAAAAAGAAATAATCCTTACTCTAAATGTAATAATTATTCGTTGTTTTGCTTTCGTCTTGATTAGACGCAAATTGTTTATCTCCGTTTGATTCGCAAAATAACAATACACGAGTTATCGTACGGGTGTTTTTTTTTCGATTAGTTCTTGTGTGCGATAAAAATAGCCTGAATATATCGGCAGATACATCTTCTGCACACTGGTAGGGGCAGGCTACCCCGCCAGTGATCTGATACGCAGCTGATATATCAGCAAGAATAATTTTCCCGCACCGCTGTTACTCGCTAGCAGCACGGACCATCATACGATCGAGCGAGTGGAAGTCAACTACAAGTGGCATCTACAAGGTCGAGTGTAAGATACGGCCACTGTGTCACAACACGAAGCTGGATCGTCATTGTTTGTTCTGCGGAGACACTCGATTAATCCAACTATCAGCCGTGAGGTCGTGACTTAGACGTTCGGTGAAGTATTCACTTTAGAATTTTTATCATTATTATTAATATTATTAATATTATTGTTATTATTATAATTATTATATTATTATTGTTATTATTATTATTATTGCTATAATTATTATTATTATTATTATTATTATTATCACTATTATTACTATTGTTATTAGTATTAGTATTAATGTCTTTTTTTAATTTTAATCCATTGTAGTTTGAACAATTGTTTTTAAAATTTAATATCAACTACTTGACCCCCCCTCCACATTCGAATATTTATCGTTTGTGTGCGGTAGAGCGTAACGCTCCCGCAAAATGGACGACATGCAGGTGCAACTATTCCTGGAGGTGGAAACAAATGGGGAAGAGATTGAGATCGCCCCCATCAATTCCCCTCTACCTTCCCCGCTACCTAGCCCCGTACCAAGGGTACCGGCAACACGGTGAAAGCTTACCCAGATGCTTCGAAAGGTCCGTTCGTAGTTTACTTTAGGCCCATGAAGAAGCCTCTTAACATTATACAAATAGGCAAGGACCTGGCAAAACAGTTTTCGGCCGTAACCGAGATTACGAAGGTGAGGCCGAATAAACTGCGAGTTGTCGTGAGTAGCTTGAAGCAAGCAAAAGAAATTGCTAGCTACGAGCTCTTTACAAGGGAGTACCGCGTGTACATCCCTTCCAAGGACGTGGAGATCGACGGTGTGGTTGCGTCACGGGGTTGGCTGCTTTAAGAACCCCCTGATTCAATATGTGAAGATACTGGATGTCAAGCAATTACTTTCAGTATCCATCGAAGAAGGGAAGAAAAAATTCCTCCCTTCGGATTCCTTCCGTGTAACATTCGCCGGATCCGCACTGCCGAACTACATCACTTTGGACAGGGTTCGTCTGCCTGTACGCCTGTTTGTACCGCGGGTCATGCATTGCCAAAACTGCAAGCAGTTAGGTCATACAGCCACCTACTGCTGCAACAAGGCACGCTGCAGCAAGTGCGGAGGCAATCATGCTGAGACCGCTTGCAGTGAGGATACTGAAAAGTGTCTTTACTGCGAGGGAACTCGGCATGACCTTTCGGCGTGTCCCGCGTACAAACAGCGCGAGGAAAAAATTAAGCGTTCCCTTGAGGAACGATCAAAGCACTCTTTTGCAGAAATGCTTAAGAGGGCTGAGCCACCCTCGACAGGAAACATCTTTTCCTTTTTGCCAACCGATGAGGGTACATCTGACGATCCCGTCGAAGGGTGTTCTTATGCCTTGACAGAGGGATCTAGGAAGAGGAGAATGCTCAACTCTCCTAATCTTTCTCGCAAAGGTCGTAAGATAACCCCTAGCGGAATGACCAATAAGACAACACAGAAAGGAAGCGGTGAAGAAAAACCGAAGCAAGTACCCCCCGGTTTTAATTTCAAATCAAACCAGGAGTACCCACCGCTTCCTGGGGCACCAAAAACCCCTCGTGCACCCATTTCTCGATCAGAAGACATAAAAGAAACAGGGTTCATAAAATTCTCTGATATTGTGGACTGGATATTTAAAACATTCAACATACCAGATCCCCTTCCAAACATTCTTCTTGCCCTTCTTCCTACAGTGAAAACCTTTTTGAAGCAACTCACAGCAACTTGGCCCCTCATTTCAGCTATCGTATCTTTCGATGACTAATACGTCGAAAGAGGTTAGGAATTTTGTCACTGTGTTACAGTGGAACTGCAGAAGTATCATCCCCAAATTCGATTTATTTTCACATTTGATAACACATACAATTGTGATGCGTTCGCGCTCTGTGAAACTTTTCTCAATTCAAATGACCAACTTAATTTCCACGATTTCAACATCATTCGTCGAGATCGAGACTCACACGGTGAAGGGGTACTTTTAGGGATCAAAAAGTGCTATTTTTTGTCAGAATCGACCTCCCCTCGATCTCGAATATTGAAGTTGTTGCCATTCAAACGAATATGAAAGGAAAAGACCTTTGCCTTGTTTCGTTATATATTCCCCCATCCGCGCGGATTGAACAGAAGCAACTCCTTGATATAGCAGAATTGCTTCCCGCACCTTTTTTGATTTTGGGAGATTTTAACTCTCACTGTTCGCAATGGGGGTCGCTGTACGACGACAACCGATCTTCTTTAATCTGTAACTTGATCAACGACTTCAATATGACAGTTTTGAATACTGGGGAAGCGACACGTGTACCTAATCCTCCAGCACGTGAAAGCGTGCTTGACCTATCCCTTTGCTCGACATCACTGCAGAAGTATCATCCCCAAATTCGATTTATTTTCACATTTGATAACACATACAATTGTGATGCGTTCGCGCTCTGTGAAACTTTTCTCAATTCAAATGACCAACTTAATTTCCACGATTTCAACATCATTCGTCGAGATCGAGACTCACACGGTGAAGGGGTACTTTTAGGGATCAAAAAGTGCTATTTTTTTGTCAGAATCGACCTCCCCTTGATCTCGAATATTGAAGTTGTTGCCATTCAAACGAATATGAAAGGAAAAGACCTTTGCCTTGTTTCGTTATATATTCCCCCATCCGCGCGGATTGAACAGAAGCAACTCCTTGATATAGCAGAATTGCTTCCCGCACCTTTTTTGATTTTGGGAGATTTTAACTCTCACTGTTCGCAATGGGGGTCGCTGTACGACGACAACCGATCTTCTTTAATCTGTAACTTGATCAACGACTTCAATATGACAGTTTTGAATACTGGGGAAGCGACACGTGTACCTAATCCTCCAGCACGTGGAAGCGTGCTTGACCTATCCCTTTGCTCGACATCACTAGCGTTAGATTGCCAGTGGAAAGTAATCAACGATCCCCACGGTAGTGATCATCTTTCAATCGTTATATCAATTGCTAATGGTTCAACTCCCCCGAACCCAATCAATATTTCCTACGACCTTACACGTAATATTGATTGGAAGTGTTATGAGTCTATTATAGCGCAATCTATCGAGACTCACGAGGAACTTCCTCCGGAGGAAGAATACGCGTTCTTAGCTGGCTTGATAATCGACGCCGCGACTCAAGCTCAGACGAAACCGATATCCGGGGTAACGATTAGACAGCGCCCTCCCAACAAATGGTGGGACAAAGAGTGCTCTGAGCTGTACGCGCGAAGGTTCGCGGCGTATAAGGTCTACCGGGAGTAAGGGCACTGTCAACCTGCTTCGAAAGTACGAGGCACTGGGCAGGCTGATGAAGAGCTTAGTAAAGGTGAAAAAACGCGGGTACTGACGGCGGTTCGTAAAAGCGTTGTCGAGGGAAACAGCGATGAGCACTCTTTGGGATACCGCCAGGCGCATGCGGAACCGTGACGTTTCGAATGAGAGTGAGGAGTATTCAGATCGCTGGATACTCGATTTTGCCTAAAAAGTCTGTCCGGACTCTGTACCGGAACAGAAAACCTTTCGCGACGCGTTTTTAGTAACTACGGAAGAGCCTCCATTTTCGATGTTGGAATTTTCAATGGCTCTCCTGCCGTGCAACAATAAGGCTCCAGGGTTAGATAGAAAAAAATTCAACCTATTGAAGAATCTACCCGACTCTGCAAAAAGACGCTTGTTGAATTTGTTCAACAAGTTTCTTGAGCTAAATATTGTTCCGCATGACTGGAGGGAGGTACCCAGTCAACATTTTCATACGTATAATAATGTTTCGATTCCAATATCCGCACTCATATATATCATACAAACTCGTACTTGACGCATGAAAACAGCATATGCGTACTATTTTGGAGGCGATATACGTACTGAAGAATAATGGTATGCAATTTATTGATATACGTTTTTATATACGATAATTTCCGATTAAAAGTGATTTGTTTCACACTATCTTACATTTTTATCCTACAATCGTAAATCGGTTAGATTCCACCATGATATACAATTGAAACTGAATTTCTGCGCATGATAATAAGCGTGGTATACGATTTAGATTTCGTCAAGATATATTTGCGATAATTTTCACTCAGTGTTATACGATTTGTGGTTGACTGGGTAAAAGTCATTGCTATTCGGAAACCCGGGAAACCTGCCTCTGATCACAATTCATATAGGCCGATTGCGATGCTCTCTTGCCTCCGGAAATTAATGGAGAAAATGATCCTCTTACGGTTAGACAAATGGGTCGAAACAAACGGGTTACTTTCAGATACTCAATTTGGCTTTCGCCGGGGCAAAGGGACGAACGATTGCCTAGCGTTGCTTTCTACTGAAATTCAACTCGCATTTGCTCGGAAAGAGCAAATGGCTTCTGCGTTCTTGGATATTAAGGGGGCTTTTGACTCTGTCTCTGTAGAAGTTTTAAGCGAGAAACTTCATTCGCAGGGACTTTACCCAAATTTGAATAACTTTTTGCTCAATTTGTTGTCAGAAAAGCAGATGTATTTCTCACATGGCGATTCGACAACTTCCCGAATTAGTTACATGGGTCTTCCCCAGGGTTCATGCCTAAGTCCTCTCTTATATAATTTTTACGTCAATGACATCGATGAATGTCTTGCAAATTCATGCACGCTAAGGCAACTTGCAGACGATAGCGTTGTATCCATTACTGGTAGCGAGGCTAGCGATCTGCAAGGACCATTGCAAGATACCTTAGACAATTTGTCTGAATGGGCTTTTAAGCTGGGTATCGAATTCTCTCCGGAGAAAACTGAGCTGGTCGTTTTTTCTAGGAAGCATAATCCAACTCAGCTGCAGCTCCTACTAACGGGTAAAACGATCTCTCAGGTTTTAGTAGCTAAATATCTCGGGGTCTGGTTCGACTCTAAATGCACCTGGGCTTGTCATATTGGGTATCTGACACAAAAATGCCAACAGAGGATTAATTTTCTTCGTACGATTACCGGAACTTGGTGGGGTGCTCACCCAGGAGACCTTCTAAGGTTATACCAAACAACGATATTGTCAGTTCTTGAGTACGGCTGTTTCTGCTTTCGCTCCGCCGCGAACACGCACATTATAAAATTAGAGAGAATACAATATCGTTGTTTGCGTATTGCCTTGGGTTGCATGCAGTCGACCCATACGATGAGTCTTGAAGTGTTAGCGGGTATTCTTCCGTTGAAACATCGTTTTTGGAATCTCTCTTACCAGTTGCTAATTCGATGCACAGTTATGAACCCATTAGTAATTGAAAATTTCGGGTTGGTCGACCTTCAATCTCAATCCAGATTTATGACTTTATATTTTGACTATATGGCTCAAGATATTAATCCTTCTTCATACAATTCCTCCAATGTCGCACTTTTAGATACTTCTAATAATGCTATATTCTTCGACACCACCATGAAACAAGACATTCCTGGTATCCCGGATCAATTGCGACCCCAAGAGATCCCTAAAATTTTTTCCAATAAGTTTAAACATGTTAGTTATGATAAAAGGTTTTACACTGACGGATCTAATCTAGAAGAGTCCACTGGCTTCGGTGTTTTCCACGAAAATTTTACCGCCTCCTACAACCTCGATGCTCCTGCTTCCGTGTACGTCGCAGAACTTGCTGCTATTCAGTACTCTCTTGGAATCATCGAAACCGTACCCATAGACCACTACTTCATCTTCACAGATAGTCTCAGTGCCATTGAGGCTCTGCGATCGATGAAGCCTGTGAAGCACACCCCGTATTTCCTGGGGAAAATACGGCGGTTTTTAAGTGCTTTAACAGATAAAAATTACCGGGTTACCTTAGCGTGGGTCCCTTCTCATTGTTCCATTCCGGGCAATGAAAAGGCTGACGCTTTAGCTAAGGTGGGTGCTATTGATGGCGATATTTATGTAAGACCAATTGCTTATGATGAATTTTATAGCATTTTGCGTCAGAGAACACTCAACAGTTGGCAATCATCATGGAACTCAGATGAACTGGGACGGTGGCTACATTCCATTTTTTCTAAGGTATCGACGAAAGCATGGTTCAAGGGGTCGGATGTAGGTCGGGACTTCATTCGCGTGATGTCCAAACTTATGTCCAATCACTATACGTTAAACACGCATCTCTTTCGTATAGGGCTTGTAGACAGTAATCACTGCGTTTGTGGCGATGGCTACCATGACATCGAGCATGTTGTTTGGTCGTGTACCGAATACTGTGGTGTTAGGTCTGAGCTTATAGATTCCCTTCGGGCCCGAGGAAAACAACCGAACGTACCCGTTAGAGACATTCTGGGAAGCGGTGATCTCCAGTACATGACACAGCTATACGGGTTTATAAAAAATGCTGGCATTAAAATTTGATTTCTTTTATCTATTTGCTAGAATACAATTTCTGTCACAAACTGAAAGAGAATGATACACCCGGCTGGAGACACTAAAACGAAGACTCGGCATCTCTATGTTTACGCAGACACCTCAGACCAAAACTGCTAAAAGAGAACATCACTGGTTAGCCACGTACAAATGAATACATTCTGTAATATAAAATAGTTAAAAACAAAATTGTAACACCCCTCCTCTCACCTTAAATCCCCACTAGCTCGTAGTCGGCCGCGAGAAAAAAAAAGGCCTCCCTCTTTTCCCTGCTAATTAAGAATTTAAAAAAAAATGTACTTGGCTCAGTTAAACATAAATTGTATCGTGCCGTGTCAAATGAACTATTTAAAAAAAAAATGTAATGATTAATGCATAAAAAATAATAAATGAATAAATAAATTTATATGTCACAGTCAACAGCGTTCTATTTTAACTTTTCTGATTCTTTTTCTGCAAGTTCTGATAAATATCAAGATTTAGGTAGCGCAGTTTTCGCAGAAAAATTCGGATTTTTAAAAAGTGGATTTTTGAGTTGTTTAATTCCCAAAAACAAAAAATGGATGTTTGAAAATAAGTTTTTGGATATAATGAATTTGAAAAAAATCTCCTGAAAATATTTTTTCACGATTTTTTCACGATGTGTTTTGTGTAGAAATTAAAAATAAACTTTAAACAAGGTTTCATATATCGGAAACTCGAAAAAAAAGATTGGCGTTTGCAGACAAAAATATCACTTTTGCTCTAACAACAAAAACACTATCAATATACTTAGCCGAAGAAAATGTAACATTTACAGTTAAATTTTATTCTGATATACCAGCGGCTCCCTTCAATAGTAAGTGCCCAAAGTGCCTACGTTATATTTTACCTCTGTATTTCTAAAGAGCACGATTATTGAACATCACAAACGACGAGAATAGGTTCCGTCACAGTTCGGCAGTACAATATGTATGAGTGACTTGAAATGTATTTTGGGCTAAATTACAATACACATATTGAGTTTTAAATCAAGTAATTAATTTATTAAGTTATCCATTTTTTATATTTTTTCATGCATCACAGCAGTTGTAGATGCTAAAATAATTACAAGCAAATGGATGGTCCAAATAAGGGAAACGACAGTCGTGTAAAATTTCCATGACATGCCGAAATGAAGTTGAACTACAAATTCTGTACGGTTTTCTGATTTAGTTAGCGTCCAGTGATTTTCAAGTACCGTTGATTAATCGTTTATGAATTATCAATAAGGCAGGCAGTTGTTAGAAATAATTGCGGGAATCTCCGGTACTGATTATGTCGAGTGGTTTTCACAGAACACTTTGGAGTAATGTCTCATATTAATCTTAGTAAGATCAAATAGCAGCTAAGAGAATGTAATGACACTTCAAAAATGACGAAAAGCGCAGATGATATTGGTTGCATTCCTACATCCCTCCTGTGAGTTTGAAGTACAATTAAGGATAGGTAACATATCGAAAATGTTCACTGCTGCTTCAATATGCTAGGACTTAGCATCTATCCGCACACTTTTGTTCGTGTTATGCTAGTAAAATGAGACACAATAAATCAGACAAACAAACACAAATCATTGAAAAAATATATTAATCAAATTCACTCAGGTCATAACAGGTCACGATAGTGAACCCATATTAAGTCCAGAATCGCAGAAAGAACCCCTCTGAAGGCCAAAATAGACCAAAGAATCTCGAATTAAACTTGGAATAGAAAAAACACGCCAATAGATCGAAACAGAAAATATATCTCAAGAAAGAAATGATCGCAATTTTCACTCTGTTGATTACACAGTGCAACAAAATTTTACTTTTTTTTTCTGCCTTGGCTTCTATACATGATATTTTCATAAATTTGACGCAAAAACAATTTTCCCCCTGATTGAACACATTCCACCTTAAGTGTCAACGATGGCGCCATTTGTAATTTTTGAGAAATCGGATATTTTCGATGTTTTTAGGCGTCATTACGTTTTAAAGCCAAATATCAAAATTCTGAGTGTTTGTCCATTTTTTGCCCATTTTTCAAAGAAACAGAACTTGAATCGGACAAAAACTGAGCTCAAAACGGTGATTCTACGAAAACGGTTTCGGCATGGTTTGAGTATATTTCACAAAGTGATATAATATCAAGTATGTATGAGCATTAATTGTAATGCGCAAATATCTAAAAGCGGTAGTCAAATGATGTCTTAGATTGAGTAAAAAAGTCTCAGAATCAAATGTGTTCAAACTCGGGGGAATTGTTTTTGCACCAAAATACAGGAAAAAATCATACATAGAAGCCAAGGCAAAAAAATTGTTGCACTGTGTTATACGCAATAAAAACAATTGAACATCACAAATGAGTGCAAAAGCAATTGACAACGATCTCACACGATGAGAAGTTATTACAATCAATGCTTTTTTGCCATTGGTAGCCTCAGTTGCATGATCGAAAGATCACATAAGGCTCTAGCTTAAATTCCTTCAATTTCCAACTCAGAAGATAATAAAAACCGCCTATGATGTACAAAACAGAACGGCACGGTTTATGAACTATAATTTTCTTTTTCTCCGGTAACTTCCAGGAAAAATATCAAATTATGAAACCTGTCCTATAATTTTATTGAATGTGAAATGCCAATGTAGCATCAGTTATGCGTGTCACGTTCAGTTTTTTTCAATAAAGAAACACCGCTTTGATTGCAACGCTGCAATCAAGACAAAAAAAAACTGCTATTGGTTTTGTAGTCACGTAATAAAATAAAAATAATAATTGGCAATATCGAATGATTCACTCCTGTAGTAGCGAGCGTTGATTTTCGCAATTATGTAACATTCGCTGTAACGAATATCCGCCGTCAGCTTGGGTAGTATTTTTCATTCAGAATACGTCTGATACTTTTTCCCGCTCTTGTTTGACGGCAATCTCGAATGGTACATAAATCAACGACAGAAGGCAGAAGCGCTTAAGTACTATCCCTGTAATTGTCGACCTTGAAATTCTATACCATCTGACGACGCTATATATTTTTATACTATTCCTACTGCTTTCCTTCTGTCTCTCTTTTTCTCTCTCTCTCGCTTTGCTCTTTCTCTCTAACCAACCGTACAGCCAACAATCCATCCATCAACAAACACCGGCGAACGGAAAGCCCTTGAGCAGGGAAAATATGTTTCAAAATAAAAAAAACGGTACACCACAAGAGACACTCTAGATAGAGACTCACTTTTTTCTTCTTTGTTTGGCAGTGTCCTTCTCTGCAGCCACATTCAGCATCAGCAGCAAATCATCAAAGCGCCCAGTCGCCGAGTTTCGCATTCCACATTCCCGGCTGTCGGGTGGAAGTAAAAGTCGCCGGCTGGGCTTCCCGTTTCCAGTTTCACTCTCGACTCGACGAGGAGGAAAACGCTTTCACTATCAAGTAGTACTTCGCTTGTTCAGTACTTCCCACAGATCCAGAATTACTACTAGAGCTACCGAAAAGAAAAAAACAACAGTCCGTAAACTAAATTATTTTCACCCTAAACCCTTCTCAAAGCGATCGGGGCGGCTTCAAACCACTTTCGGTCCGCGTCGGCTTGACGACGTGCGAGCGCGTTTTGATTAGAATTTCACTTCAAACGTTTCCCTCCCCCGAACAGAATCTGCCTCGTTTCCTCGCACCCACCGTTGAAATAATATATGTTCACTTTCACGAAGGTTCCGTCGGTTGAGCCGGTTCAAGTCGGGAGGAAAAATGAAAAACCGAAATTCCACCAGAGCGGTGGGTTGTGGCTGCGATGCGCCGGCGCACGCACCTTCACTCACACCAACACGCACACGCAAGCCGAATTCATTTCAAGTGGAAAATATTTTCTGCAATTTCGTCACCGTCACACGCTTGATGATCACTTGGTCTGCTGCAGTCACCAGGTGACCCACGACGGGTGTTCTACTTCACTTGAAACCGGTTGCCCTCTATTGCGTGAACACGTGTATTTTGAGTGAAGATCGCCTCCACCGTCGTCTGATGGAACCAAAAAATATTCACCAAACCGCGGGGTCACTTTTCACCGAACTGAATACACACAGGCACTTTACCACTCGCCGTCGAACGTCCGTCGGTCGCTGCAAACAATTCTCACTTCTAACAGGCGGCTCCGAAGGCCGGTGGTCGACTAGCAAAGATGAGATGATTTTTGTAGGGTGGTAGATTGGTCACTTGAGAGGACTTCGGTCGGGGGGCCGGTTGGCAACGACGATGCGTGCCATGTGTGTTCGCTTTTTCGGTGCCGCAGTTGCGTCTTAAGGTGCGCGTGATTGTTAATTGGTCCGTCAGTGCGGGCCCACGCGGGAGTGTACAGAAAAATGTCTTGTAGTTAGACTGTATGGAAGTTGTCTTTCCGTTGTCGTAATTTTTAGTTTTGTTTTTTTTCCAATTTTTTGCCTATGCAAGTTCTTACACGCAAATCGTTGTCGTGAAGGCCTTTGGCCCACTCGACCATGGGCCGATACTAGCCGAAAATAACAAAATACGACCTCCTCGTGAGTGTGTGTTGATTCGCCGGCTCGACGGCTCCTCTAATAACGCGCGGTGGTCACACCATTCTTTGGCCAAAAAAAATCCCCTGAAAAGCAACACAATAACATCCCAAGTAACAATTCTATAGCTACTTGGTTTTCTAACGGTTTTATCACAGCAATAAATATTACCAACGGTTTTATGGCGGTTAAACCCGTTGCCAAAAGTAGCAAGTCGTAATGAACACTGATAGCTGTCAATAAAACTCTGACAAAACTTACAATAAAACCGGCAAGAGTCAATGCGGTTTTGCTTTATTATTGGTTTTATTATTACTATCTATTGCGGTCATTCAAAATCTAAAAAACTACTAGTTGGCTATGAAAAATATCTCATAAAATTGTAATAGGTGCCCAGTTTTAACCTGTCAAACCTGTAAACAAATATATGCAGGCAATGATATACATACAGGTGAGACAAAACCGGCTTATTCGGTTTAGTGTGATGCAGAATTCTGTCGCAGTCTCCGTAAGATGAGTGTAAAATGCTTTAGAGCATCTTGCAGCGCATTTGTGAACATTGATGACGTAGAACTCCAAAAATCTAATAAAGTAACAGGGCAAAGTTAGTACTGTTCGGTAGTATTTTTTAAATTTAATCGCCAGTTTGTCTTGTTTCGGTTGAAAATAATTTCCTATGTCGTTAAATTATGCGTCCTTAAAAATAAGGTAGGGGCATATTTCGAAATATATTCAATATTCAATTAAACTAAGTATGTATCGTTGCATTTTTCGTGCACCTCTCTATTTATATCAAAGCTCGTTGATTCCTCATTGTCGTCGGTGTGATGTCAGATTTTTCATAAAAATAAAGTTGTCTAGGTCCCAGGGATTTACCATATTTTTCTCTAATAATACAGGCATACAACCTTTGCCGCACCTTACAACATATATATCATTGAACTAAGCTTATTGCGGTTACGATTGATACCAACTAAATACCAACCGCGCCATATTGATCTTTTGAAACTTTTTATGATCTTGAAACGAAAATCGAATCGTCGTCTGACTAACAAGTAAATTGAACATTCAAAGTTGATTTTGATCTATCTCTGATTGAAGAACACGGCTAGATTTTTTTTCTGAAAACCTGAGCTAAAACAATCCAATTCATTTTTGCTAACAATGAGATCATTTTTGTAAGCCCGTACTATTTTGATGGCGCATAAATTTTAAGCGTCTATGTTCTCAAAATGCACGACAAATTTTCATGTGCATATGCTTGAGAGTTACAAAACCTACCAAAAACCCCTTTTTATTTCTTATCTTTTTACAATATCACCATCAAATGAAATCGATTGCACAATGATAACTAACACAGGTGAAACATTTCTCCCGCGACGAAATATTTCCTTATTGAAAAAAGTGACGTGATGTTCTGGTGTGTGTGCAGGAACGGCACAACAAATCAACTTATTACGGTTGCTGTCAAGCAATGAAAAGTAGAATTGGACTTATTGTGGCAAGTAGTAGAGCGCAATAGTGCAACCAAACTTATTGCGCTCTTAAAGAGGTAATGCCAGCGGCTTATAGTATGCGGTACTCTTTCCATGTGGTTTTAAAGCAGTTTTATTGCCATTCTTATAATTGCTTCAATAAGCTTAGCAAGGGTGGGCCACCTGGCTGTAAAGCAAACTCACAGCGGTTATCAGAAGGTTCTGATAGTATTTCTCGTTTTAACAGCAGTTTTGCGAAATTGGTCATGAAAACCGCTAAAAGAATGCAATACGACTTAAATTGTTACTTGGGATATTCGAACCTGACACACACGCACATACTGTGCGACAATTTCCCACAACCTAGTAAAACAACCAGCGATATAATTGTGTGTTCGAACGGTGTGATGATATAACTCGGAGCATTCGCGTCGCCCCTGGTTGAATTTCGAAGTTCATTCATTCTAACCAAACTGACGGCTGAATGTCCGCGCAATACCCACGGTGCGGATTTATTTATACCCCGTTGATCTCAGCGGGCAAACGTGGCGGCAGAATGGTCTCGGTCTGCGAATATTGGTGTTTTTTTTTTTAGTGTCGGCAGTTCCTATGCGGGACGAGAGGCAATTTCCGAAATTTCTTGTGGGGAAATAAACATCTTCTCGGTGGAGTATGATGGGTTTTTCTTTTAGCGGAAAGAGCTACGCAGCGGTGATATAATCCACTGTAGAGTGTGGTTTTTTGGCCTTTGGTGGAGGGAAATTGTGGGATCCAGTTTTATGTTGGTTGTTATGAGAGATGGTGAAGTGAAGACTCGAATAGTAGATAGATTTTGAATACTAAAATTGCAATCAAAAGTATAAAGAATCTATTTATTATTCATTATTCTGTGCCTGCCATTTTGATATATGGATTTTTGTGAATATCTCAAGTTTTAAATGATTATAATTTTTAATGATATCTGCAATTGCTATTATTGGTAAATGTAGGGAATTTTTTGCAAAAGAGTGGACATAGTGTTTTCTGTTTATCATGGATATAGCATACAACGAGATTTAAACTCTGCCGGAACTAATGGAGCTAACACACGCCATGACGTACAGCCTGGTGCCCACAAGCCTGTCACACACTTCGATTGACCATCCAGCTTTCCTACTTACCCCTGAACAGCTGAAAACAGTTCGTGTCGCCATTCTGGACTGCATTGCAAACAAGAAATCACTTGCCAAAGTTTAAGAATTTTAGACTTAAAAACTCGGTAGAAGTCCCAATGCACAATGACTCAGAAACCAAATTTAAGGGGAAATTTGGGTCTAGAGCTCTATAACAATGTTTTAGAGAAAAGTTTTCTTCTGCAAAGCTGTTACATGTGACAAAGCGCTTATTGAAAAATAATCTAAAATTAGGATGACCCGAGTTTTCGATGAAATCAAATACCTAACTTTTTTATTTTTGAAGATAGAAGAAAAAGTTCAATAATGTTATAGGGTGACCATAAAAAAGTAGGAGGGTGATATTCAAGACACGACCGCATGACGTTGACTACCGTATGCTTATAAAAAAAAAAAAATATTCCATTGAAGCAAATAGTAGAGGTAATTGCAACGCTTCTTTTACAAAACTTCTGTAACAAAATTTCGAGGCACCAAAAGGTACCAGTTTCCGATTATTCTCGTTTACTGGTTAGTCCGTCCAGAATTCCAGCCATTTTAGTATTTTGCAGTAGCCATTTATTACCAACAGCCACCAGCATAATGGGTGAAACCGGCACGAGATGACCGGTACTATTTTGTCTTTCCTTCTTTCAGCTGCTAACACCTAGCGCTGTCGTGAAATTAACATCAACACAAACATGGATTTTTGCAAGGTTTTTTCCGCTAGCAGCAGCATTTTGTAAAACAGAAAATTCAACTAACCGCTTCTATTATAAAACTGCGAGGCACCAAAAGGTACCAGTTGCCGATTATTCTCGTTTACTGGTAGTCCGTCCAGAATTCCAGCCATTTTAGTATTTTGCAGTAGCTATTTATTACTAACAGCCACCAGCATCACGGGTGAAACCGGCACGAGATGACCGGTACTATTTTGTTTTTCCTCCTTTTAGCTGCTAACACCGAGCGTCCGTATGTATCCGGTACGGTTTAATAATGAAACTGATGGGGTGAAATGTTCGAACGATACGTTTTATACCAAGGCTTCGTCAGATAACTAGAAAGAAGGAGGGGCTACATAGATAATGGAATGGTAGAGACAAATGTTTCTTGAAAGCTGCGCCGGCCGCTGTCGTAATATTAACACCAACACAAACATGCATTTTTGCAAGGTTTTTTCCGCTAGCAGCAGCATTTGGTAAAACAGAAAATTCAATTAGCCGCTTCTGTACCAAAATTTCGAGGCACCAAAAGGTGCCAGTTGCCGATTATAGTTTCCTGGTTAGTCCGTCCAGAATTCCAGCCATTTAAGTGTTTTGCAGTAGCCATTTACTACTAAAGCCACCAGCATAACGGGTGAAACCGGCACGAGATGGCCGGTACTATTTTGTCTTTCCTCCTTTCAGCTGCTATCACCTAGCGTCCGCATGTCACTGGTGCGGTTTTGGAATCAGAATGATGGGGCGCCGGCCGCTGTCGTAAAATTAACACCAACAAAAAGATGCATATTTGCAAGGTTTTTTTCCGCTAGCAGCAGCATAAACATCGGAAACAGAAAGTGACAACAATAATAACAACAAAGTCAGATCGATTGTATCCGTTAGTGCCGACTGTGCTTGGGAAGAGAGGTAGTGATTGGCTGCGCGGTATGATTTAGACAATCGATATTAAATACCAATTTTTCAATAGTGTATCTCAAACAATAGTTTGTTTTTGTTACATAAACTTAACCGTAAAAGAATTTCTGATCGATTGATGCCAAAACCTCGAAAACCTGATTATAGATGACTGCAAAATAAGCGCTCAAAACCTGACCACTTTTCTCTGGTTTTCCCTGGTTGAATTACTAAATTTTCAAATTCAGGGGCCTAACTTCGATATAGACGTTAGTCAACGTCAAAACGGTTGTATTCGACATATATTATTTTCAAAAATCCATACCTTTTGAACCAGTTGATCGAATTTCAATCTTTTTTTGAACAAATTAAAGGTAATTATTTCAGTTTTAGGAGAGAACACTAAAAAAAAATCACAATTTATTTTTACGCCAACTGTTTCATAATATTTTTTTTGCTATGACATTCAAGTGCTTAAATCTAAAATTTAGGCGAATATCATGAGATCTGATTTTTAATGACTTTTCGAAGCTTGGCATGCTGACTTTTTTGGATATATATTTGTAAAAATGTATAATACTTTGAAACGCTCTGCAGCTTCAAGGCAGCTTGGAGTCAAAGGAAAAGTTGCTCAAAATATTGTGCTCAACAAATCTCTTTATTGTGACAATAGTACAGTCGAATCGCTTTATAACGACATTGCTAAACCTTTTAGGACATTCTCAACGGTACCTTTTGTTCTATATATATGATGCTACATACGATGCTGGCCTAACAAGCCAGTTGTCGTAGGTTCGAGTCTCGGCTCGGGGGAGACTGTTAGTGTTAGTAGGATCGTAGCGCTGGCCCCGCAATTGTCCTGTACACTTAACAGTTGGCTGCGTCTATGTATAATAAACAGAAGTTCGAGTTCCGAATCGGAATGTAGCACCAAGGCTTTGCATTGCTTTTCGATATAACGACAGTCCCTTGCGATTTCGCTTTAAAGGGATTCGACTTTATTTTAAAATTTGGTTATAGCAGACCTGACACTAAAAAAATTGTTAAAAAAAAGTGATTTTTTGTAGAAAAGCAGCTTAACTAGCCGCAGTTTGCCATGGTTGTGACTACATCCAAAATTTAGGTGAAAACTTAAGCTTTCAAATGCATATTGTCAGCTATAGCGCAAAACTGCGCAGATTGTCTCTTTAGTGAGGAATGCGATAGAATTTTTTTTATTATATTTTTTCACACTTGAAATTTGATCTAGAATTTAATTGAATCAAACTCATAATACTGCATTGATGAAAATGCAAATGTTAATCCGTAAAGGTTAAAATATAAAATTGTGCAAAAATCACCAAATCATTGAAAAGTCATAAAAATGTATCGTATTTACATGGTTTCATTCTCATTATTTCTTACAAAGATTGATGAAAATGTGTCAATTCCTTAACAAATACTACTTCTGCCCAACTTCTGTTATGCTTGTGAAGCTACAATTCCGGAGTGTAATGACATTGAACATTGGACATTAATATTAAACGAAGATTATTTGAATTGAAGAATATCTTCGCTTCATGGTTAGATACGTTGTTTTTTTTGTACGCTGGCGAAAATCTGCGTTCAAAACACAGTATGAAACCCCCAAAAAAATTCAGGTTGGACCAATCGATATTTCAGGTCAGCAACATCAATCAAATCGCAATACTATGTATAGGAAGTATGACTGAAGAGGCTCAAAAGAAGAGTAATTGAATAATTGAATATGCTAAAAGTTGAATAATTGAATATGTCAAAAATCGCAAAAATAGTCTAGAAAATACTAATCATGATAAATTCAATCATCTTTTTATTTTCACACGTGCAAAGTGTCAAAAAATCATTAAAAATTAGGTCGCGTGCTTTATGGACGGCCCCAAATAGAAAATGGATGCTAGATTCGTTTTCTGCACTTCATAATTATGTAAATATCATATTTTTGACGCACTTATCGACACTTTTTTTGCTTGGTCAGTCTTTGTATGAAGTCGCCCCACTGTGCTATGGAGCCGAAATTTCTGAGAGACGTAGTTCTACATCAAAAAACTAGATTACTTTGCTCAAACTGGAAAAAAAATGAAAAATGTTAGCTGTTAAACAATCTCTGTGAGTTTTTATGCACAAATGCATCAAAAGCTAGGTTGCATATTGAATTTTGGGGTGTCAATTCCATTCAATTGGCCGCGTGCCGATAACTCGTTCCACAAGTACAATTTTGAAATATGATGCATGACAAACTTGCAGTCTATGAGTAATGCCACAAGTTTGTCGAAGGAAGCAGTGCTCTAACTCTTGCGCCTAAAGTGTGAGAGCTAATATTCAGTGGGATATTCAGCCAATATTCGCGGTGAATATAAAGATATTCACCGCGAATATTGCACTGAATATGAGCTCTCACACTTCAGGTATAATAGTAACAGCATTGCACTATTCGACAAACTTGTAGTACTACAAGTTTGTCACACATTGTTTCTCAAAATTGTACTTGTGGAGCGAGCTATCGGCACGCGGCGAAAAAGCACCTTTAAATTGAATATGCAACCTTGATCAAAAGTCCTCACCAAGTCCCCACCCAGACTCACTTATCACAAAATTAAACCATGCGCTCCCTTTCATTGTCGAAATAATGGAGGCGCCAAGTTATCCTTTGCACAGCATTCTAGGGAACGAATTCAGGGTGAAATTTAAGTCTCGAGCTCGTCAGCAGTATTCTAGAGAAAGACTGTCTTCTACAAAGTTGTTACATATGATGAGGCGTTTATTTTTATGTCAAAAAAATAAGGGTGACCAAATTTTTCAATGAAATCAGATATCTAACTTTCGCATTTTCGCGGATAGAATTGAAGATTGGTCAGCAATGCTGTTGCCCAATTATTCTAGTGAAAAGAGTTTTTTTCTCGATCTTTATAAAATATCCGATTCAGAGCTATTCTGCTAAATTTCTAAATGTTTATGTCTGTCTGTTTCCTATGGACTTATTATTGAATCGATTGCCGTGAAAATTTGTACCCAGAGGTTTTCAAGTACGGGGAGTATCACAGACATATTATTTTTGTTCTGTCTTAAAGGCGTGTGTTAGGAGGAGAAAAATTTTGCCTTCAAAACTTGAAAAGTATCTTCCCGATGCGAGACAGAGCAAAAATTACACTGGTCGACAAAATGAAAAAGTGCATTCCAAATGCTCAAACCGGAAAAAATGAAAGATTATAGCTAAAAAAACGGTAGTGGCTAGGGGTTCCAAAATTCACAGGAATTGCCACTTGGAAAAAATGAACCCAAATTTCCATCACTTAAAAGCCGCAGTCCTGGCAACCTAACAAACAGCATTTCTTATGTAAAATTCGTCAATAAATCGGATAGTGACATTTTCATCGGGTGCAGGGCACCGGATAGGGTCTACATTTCCGAAAATACGCAAATATAGGGTGGAAAGAAGCAAAATAGACCATTTTCCGTGCCGAGTACAAAACGAAACCATCTCCAATCGATTTGTTGACCAATTTTACATAAGAAATTCTATATTTCAGGTTGTAAGTCCAGCGGCGATTAATTAGTGAAAATGTAAGTTTCGGTTTTTCCACTAATTATCATAATGTGGGGATCTATGGCTACATCTGGCGTTGAAGAATTTCGAGAGTTCAGTTATTTGGACATTTTGAAGTGAAAACTACCAGCATCCAACTAAAAGCTTAAGTTGGAACCCAACAAGACCGAAATCCGAAGCTCACCCCAAAGTTGGGTTCGCAGTGGCTCAAGGGAAAACGTATCAATGATATGGAGTGGCCAGCACAGTCTCGCGTTAGGTAATCCCAACTGAACGGAACGTAATCACTCCGAAAACAAATGCTAAGCTTTTTGAGTCGATGCCAGGACAATACCGAGCAGTTTTTAAAGCCAAAGATGGTCACAAAAAGCAAAGCCTTGGTGCTACATTTCGATTCGAAACTTGAACTTCTGTTTATTATACACAGATTTCGCAGCCAATACAGGACAGTTGCTGGGTTAGCGCTCTCCTACTGACACTAACAGTCTCTCCCGAGCCGGGACTCGAGCCTACGACAACTGGCTTGTTGAGCCAGCATCGTACCCCGAGACCAACAAGGGTGGTCACACAAAAAACTAAAACTGTGTGGATTAGCGTTGCTTTTCAACATTTTTGCCTTTCTCCTAGGAAGGTATAGCAATCACTGCAAAAACTAAAGGTATGAAAGTGCTCCAAGGGCCGAATGTCGTATATCACTCGACTAAGTATGTTTTTATTCGCACTCACTTTTCTCAGGGATGGCTGGACCAATTTTCATGAATTTAATTGCAAATGAATGGTATAGTTGCCCTCTTAAGACTCTATTGAATTTTATTGTAATCGGATGTTTAGTTTGAAGGTTATGTATCCAAATGTAAAAATCACGAAACAAACCTTTAACTGTTTTAATTTCATGAAGATTGAACACGTGGTTCAAAAGTTATGCAAAGAAACGGTACTGTAGACTGTTCAATCTCACTCATGTTTTTCAGACATGGTTGGACCGATTTTCACAAAATTAGTGTCACATGGAAGGTCTAGATACCCCATAAGACCCTATTGGTTTTTTTTTTTGCAATCGTACTATTACTTTGCCTGTTATGTTGAAAAATATGAAATCCAGCTATGGAAAGAAACATATTCCGAAGACTATTTAAACTCACTCACTTTTCTCAGAGATGACTGAACCGATTTCCAACAGTTGTGAAAAGAATTTTTCAAATTCACCCATTTTTCCAAAGAATGCTGGACTAGTTTCAACAATATTATGTATGTGTGGAAATGTTATGTATAAAATGTTAGGTGTAGCTGTGCTTTTTGCTACCAGAAACTCGTTATTTAGAGTGAAAAATAAATCCAGCAGAAATTATCAAGGTGTAATTTTTTCTATAAATTGAAGTGTTCTTGTCAATCTATTTGAACAAAAAAATAGTTTAATGAGAAAGGCTGAGTCTTGCCGCTAGGTGAATGAAATTGAGTTTCTAAAATCATGTCTCAAATGTAAGAGAATGTGTTTTGCTCGCTTGATTTGGCTGTGTTTTGACATCATAATAATAAAATAAACACCAATTAACAGTGTTTTAATTTTCCACTGGGAGTGAATACACTTTTTTCATACTGTACTTCCATGTGTACACGTCTGTCACAGTAGAGACAATCAAAAAGTGTACTCAAGGAGGAGCTTTTTTCTTCCCTGCTATGGTCGCTGGTGGCGTTCTTCTTAACAAGCTATTGCAGCTTAAAATCGAAATCATTGGTTCTACCAATGACGTAACAGGGGACAGCTAAATATTGTTTTATTTTATTTTTTTTGTTTTCTTACTCCACTACAAACACGCTTACAGAGCCTGACAAAGTCATTTTAAATTGACAATTATCAGGTTATACTGACGCTTTGACTCCCCAAGGAACACACAAAACATGTTAGAAAATAAGTTACAACGAAAGTAGTCATATAAAGGCACTGCAAGCGCAATTGAAAACTTGTGTTTTTATATTGTGTTTGAAGTTGTTTTTCATCAGTAATACAACCGCGTTTTGAAAACAAGCTCGTTTTTTCTGGTTTTGGAAATGTTTTAAATAACATGAGTTCAACAATAACAATATCCTCACTAAGTCTTTTCGTCAGACATTACACTATATAATAACAATACTACATACCTGTGAAGTGCTTTTGTTCAGTACAAAGGTCGTAGCATTCAACAGCTAACGTGAAATTATTTGATCAAGTCAATATTTTAATTAAAAATGCGCCATCAGAACAAAACGCTTGCAGTGTAACCAATATCACTCCAATTTTTGTTACCGGATATCCAACTACATTTTCTAGTTTTGTTAGATGTTATGTCCAGATAACGTTGAAATTATGCGACAACAATTTTAATATTCAAGCGAAAAAAAAACAACTTATTTAGAAAGGTTGAGTATTATTTTCTGTCATCAATTTATAATCAATTAAAACTGCCACTGATAAAAAAGATTGTCGATCTAGTTGCACTGGGTATAATAACATATTTGCGCATGCGCTGGTTAACAGTTGTCATAGCAACAGATTTGCGCATTGCCTTATGAGTACTCGAGATGTAGTTTGCCATTTTATTCTATCAAGTTGGCTTGCTTTCATGTAGTGATGTAACACTTCATGCAGTATCGGTACTTGTTCTAGTAGCCTTCAATTTTCGCGTTTTTCTGGTGATAGAGATATCATGGAATATGTAACGTCAACTATTCTATAACAACGTGTGTTACTTGGGTCGTCGCTTCCATTTGAAAAGCGTTTGTATCATTTTCGATCATTTTGTGAGTCACAACTACTCGAAAACTCTTGCTTTGATTTTGACGGCTGAAGGGTTTGAAAATGAAGGGAATGTTTTAGATTATCAACGTCAGTCTCACATGACGATTCTCAATTGAAAACGACATTGAGCGCTAACGGAGACATATATAAAGAAGAGGGAGAAAAAAAAGTCGTGACGATATGAAAACGGAGGACGCCAACACCAGTTTCACAACTCAGTTGCTATAGGGCGATAGTGATCAACAGAAAAAAAATCTCCGAAATATTAATCGAAACCTGCATGACGTATTTATTGGATGCCATTGCCGTTCCTTTTACGTTTTGCGGTGTCAGAAAACTTTCATCACACGACGCGATGCGGTGCTAATTTCACATGAAACGCTAAAGGAAAGGAAAGGGACATAGTATGCGTCAGTATCTCCGTCAATCGAGACAGGCATCAGTTTCATTTGAAATACGTGATGAACACTAGACGGGAAAGAAAGGAAGAAGCGACTCAATGACAGTATCCGAAAGGAATCAAATGAAAATGAAACTGTTCAAATCGAAATGAAATTTTCAATTTTATTGTTTTATTTCGAAAATGTAGAACCTTGCACGCTTAAAAAGAAATAAAAGTAAGTAGTTGTAAACTCTCTCTTTATGTCAGTACATTTTGCTTTGTTTATGTATGCTCAGTTTTTTTTTTTTTAATTGCTTCGAAACAAGAAATATTGCGCAAGCGCAATGTACATATGAAATGGAAGGTACTAAAATCACGACAAAAAGTACACATAAAATTATTAAAAAGCGAAAATCTTCCGGTTTTAACTGTGTATACTTCAAACATCGACAATAATTCGCAAGGAAGGTAGTGCAAAAAAATACTTCGCTTTTCTTGTCTAAATCAAGGCCGTGATTTTGATATCAATCAAGATGTGAAACTGAATTAATGATAGAAGAAAAATTTGATTCTATTTCTTCAAATATACTATGCCGATGGAAAGTATGACTTTTGGTTCCAGAATAACCACTCGTCTCAATTTGTTACGCTGGGATGCGAATCGAATGATGGTCTAACCCTCAACCTAGCATGCTAAGAGAGTTCAATCTAACACCTCTAGTAATGACAATTCTCGGACTGAACGAAAGCGAAGCCCAATATGATAGTTCCGTAGAGAATGATTGATACAGATCGTTCCATGTGGAACAATGGCAGACATTGTGTTCCATCAAGAACAATTCTTTTCTACACGGATGGTTAAAACATCGGGTCCCAGACTAGATCCGAGGTTCAAGACCCAGGATCCAGGCCACTATCTTTTTGGGTAACTGCGTGGCTGCGCAATCGAGGCAAATAAATATGCTGTTAGCCTAGCAAGTCATGAGTCAGCTCAGCAATTTATTGGACCCGAACCGTTTCTAGGTACCTCCACATCCGCAATTGAAGGCGAAATCCGGCATTGAGGGAGAAATTAGTAGAATTGTATGAGCGCGTACAGTAAAAAGTTTTATGAATATATCAAGAAGCTAGCAGATTTCAATAAACGTTCGTATGCGAAAATTTCAAAAAAAAATCTTAGAGCACTGTTTAAAATCAAAGTTTTTAAAAAAAAATATTGGGAACTTCAACTAAGAAAAAAAAATGGAACAATGTTCAACCAGCTATAAACAGAGTTAGACAGACTCTCAGAAAAAAGCGAGCAATGAGAAGAAAAATTTTGAAAATTTACCAGCCTATAGCCCGAAACCACAAATACAAAAATTGCTATAAAACTGGTTTTCACAGAACTTACAGAACATCAGTCATCAATAAGTTCCCAATATAATAATCTGATGAAGCGACATTTGTCTAAACGCTAGTGTGTCAATGCGAAATTGCTGACCAGAAAAGATAATTCATCATTTACAATTTTATAAAATTATTCCTTGTTGCTAGGATATCCAACAAATGAGTATCGCGTGTGAAGTATGACATCATCAGTATGATTGAAAATAAACTAGAGAAATCGATTCGAATAGGAACGATAACAGAAAAAAAAATACTTTAATGCAATAAAAACGGCACAAATGAATATTTATATATGGCCCATGCTACAAAGAGATGAAAAACCTTCGTATTGGCAAGATTGTTGCATCATTTGTCAGGTTCACAGTTAGAACGTTTATAAAATCAAAGCCAACAAATACATACGAATATGTATATTTTTTTTTCTCGCTTATTTTCCGTCGGTCTAGTTCCGCCACTATTGTTGTGCCAATCACCGACGCCCGGGGAGGCGACTCCACCCAGGGCCCTAACTCACGACCCGTTTATTAACGGACCGGTGCCAACGGCTTTACTTCCTCATGCGATGGAAGGCGTGATCCCAAAGATTTTTCGCCTCAGAAAATCTCCCGGTGTCGGCTAGGATTATATCTAGACCAGTTAGGTTGGTTGTGTGTGGATCACGGTGGGATTCGAACCCAGGCGTCGAGCGTGGTTGGCGGAGACGTTAATATGTATAATTTATGAAAATGGAACAATCATCTTCAAGAAAATTAATAAGTTCATCTTGAATATTCGAAGAAGAGAAGGTTGTTTAAAATGCGTTTTGTTTGTTAACTACAAAAATAGTTATCCTTCTCTCCGACAGTTGCTATGAAGTATAGTATAATGATGGTAAACAGCGCATTATATTTTTTTCCTATCATTCAGTACAGTGTTGTAATAGAACAATTTTTATGCGTCCATCAGCTTATTTTGTTTGAGGTTCGGAAATTTTATTTCGGTAAAGCATGAAAATCTCTAATCCCCAATGCAAAAATCCTGCGCACGGCTCTGACACGAAGAAACTGCTGACACAGAATATTTTTCGTTACAAAAATACTGATTTTGACCTGTATATTTGAAAAGCGTGCCCGCGAAGCTAAAATGATTTCTTGGTGACAATTTTTGACAGCTCTGTTGAAAAGAGTTCAGTCTCATCATATATCACTACGATGAGCGTTGTCTAAATCTATCACACTTGCAATAAATTAATCGAAAGAACTTGAAAGTACGAAGGTAGCTAGTAAAAGCGTACTTGAAGGTCGCAAGGTATCATTCACGGCGCCGGAAAGCCCGATTCTGGGTCGCGCATAAAATCAATGACAGTAGTCCTAACGAATGCAACAGTTGAGTGCATGGCACTACAATAAATCAATCCACACGCACCAAACCGCTTCGTTCCGTTCCGATGGTTGTCGTTTGCCATGCTCGAGACCATTCATCGATGCGGACTGTACGACTTTTGGTTGAGAAAATCGTCTCGAGTCATGAGTTTTATTCGACACTGTAAAATGCTCTCGAACGCTGAAGTGACAGCCTTTCGAAGCTTGCTGTAAAAGATTCCTTTGAAGATGCGTGAGAGAAAGACAGAGAGAGAGTGTGTGTATTGATATCACACACAGTCATCGTCATTGCCGATGATAACGAATCTGACGGATGTGATTCTCATCTCGTATCTCCGATTTCTTTGCGTATCCGTTACGTTTTCAGCTGTTTCGGAGAGGCGAGAATTATTGCCTGATATTATTTGAGCGAAGAAAACAGATGAAATATCAGCTGGGTAACTCACTGGTGAGAGAATCATTCACCATGTGGAAGAAATCGACCGTACGGGACGTATTACTGTCTACCTATTGATTAAACGATTTTGTGGTCCAATAGAGGGGGACGAAGTGGATGTTAATTACAATGCGTCTCCAGATTGTCATTAATTGTGGAGACGCATGGTAATGGATGATCATTAATATTGAATTGATCTCCACCAGAGTAAGAATGTTGAGTAAAACAAATTATTTCCGGAAATAATTATGAATAACATTACAAAAACCACATATGTTGGTACTAAATTGAAATATTCCATGGAAATCTGTCGAAATGTTGGGGTGCAATATGTTGATTAACATTTTGATCTGGGCAAACCCGTATGACAGATTTGCGCTAGCTCCCTTAGATGTCGGCACCAACCAGTCAAATTTCCAAAATACTTTGTAGGTGTGAAGGTCTTACTAAACTAAGTTACTTTATTTTTAAATCGATAAATTTAAATATCGACACACGATAGAGAGAAGTTTTTAAGGAATGACTTTAGGGAAATGGTTTTTTAAAAATGTTGAGAAAATTTAACTGACAATAAGTGATTTAAAAAAACGTCAACCAAATATATTTGGATAGACAATTGTTTGCCTCAAACTCTTTTTAAGAGACAATAGTTTGATTATCAACAAGTTTTTTGATGTCTAAACATTTTCAACATGAAACAGTATTTATTTCTTAAATCTTATTTCTGATAAGCGATTTTTGATTTCTGATTCCTGATTCCTGATTCCGGATTTATGGTTTCTGATCTCAAATCTCTGATTTTTGTTATCTGTTTTCAGTTTTCTATTTTGCATGTAATGAAAGATTTTCCTGTTTAATTTCGCAACATTGGCAACTTCTTCGTTCGATTTTTTTTAATATGTTTAATTTACTAAGCAACAAAATTGATGACAGCAAAGTCCTGAAACCGAGCTCGTGCGAGTAACAGCAACTAGTGCGTAACCAATTCCAGTTCATCAGTCATTCGGTCAGTGAGTTAGTCGGTGTCCCTACAGCGAGTTTTCGTTCCGTACGGAAGAGCTACCGGTTCTTAACTCGCGAGCTTTCTTCTCTGCGAGAATACACGCTCGCGTGCTACCTTTCATCACTCTCACTCTCCCGCTATCATCAGTGGTGGAGCGAGTTGCCACGTTGCTGTCGTCATAACATCTCTCCGCCGGTTCATACCTCTCTATCATCCGTTTGCGATAAGACGCGCTTTTTTCGTGATTTGTCTCGTGCACACGCGTTTCTTTGGCAGCCGAGAGGACCCTTATTCCAGCACAGATGTGGCCATGTATTACGAGCAAGCGTCGACTGGAGCAGCGGGTGCACTAACCATCGGCCAACCAAAGCTCATTCAGTAAGGGTGTTGCTTTCGGTGTGTTCGCAGGCATTCGGAGTTTTCCGCTGCGAAACAGCCTGAAACGCTGAAGTCGCGGTTTCCGCTAAGGTTCATTTTTCGCTTGAATCGCACGTTCACACGCAGAGTCACGGTGTGAGCGCGAGATATTCGGTAGAAGCTTTAAGATTTGCTCTGGTTTCCCCTCGGGGGGGGGGAAAAAGCAGTTGGTTGTTTTGTGATTTGGGGACCTTTTTCCCGATTCCTGGAACACGGAATACACGGGGCCTGTCGAAAAATGAATGACCGAACGGAGTGACGTCGTTGTTATTAAATACACATTGGTGGACGTGAACGACGGTTTCGCCCGAAAGTATACTTTCGCAGCCCCGGAATACAGACCAATCAAAACACCATCAGGAGCAAGTGTTTTGTGTTATATCATTAAGGACGGGCGGGTGCTGTTGCTATTGTTGTCGTGGAGGTATCAGGGGATTTTTTTTCGCTATTCCGTATGTGTTGGATTGGATGTTGGATGATGGAATAGCAGGAAAAAGATGTGCATGTGATTTTTCCGTGTGCGGTGACATCGTGTGTCGAACAGCGCTCGAAAGTCGATCTGCAGACGATTTCTCACAACTTTTGCAACCGAGGGTTCAGTGGGATGATGCAAAAAGGGGTCGAACGCCCTCTGTCGGCGCGGCGGTATACTCTCGAGAGCCTACCATAGTGGGTAAGTGATGGTGTGAAGTGTTCGCCTGGTGTTTTCCCTTTAACCGCGCTACCGCCTGTGACGAGCTGATGAAAGCTGAAATCAATTTTAAAAGGATGATTCTAGAGAAAAAAAGGAAACCGACCGCAAGAGAAGAAGATAAAGCGTGATACTGTGCTGGATGAAAAGTGGCGCTACATTGGATGGTACGCTGGATGGTACACTTTCCTAATGATTTGGCAGAAAAAAAAGAAGAATGCGAAAACAGCCCCCACCATGAGTCTTCAAAGCAGAAGGTCGGAAAAAATCCGTTAGTAAACGGGGCTTCCAACAAGCTCATCAATATTTAAGCACTGTGTACGGTTCGATTGATTGTAGTTTAGTGATCATCTGAATTGTGTGCTATTGAGGAATGATCGGCAGACACCATTCCGTTTCGAGACTTGAAAACCTGTGCCTGTCGAGAATACGGGAAAACTGACTCACAATTGTGGCGGCGAAAAGTTGCTTGGTAATGCCGAACCAAGAGTGAGGGTTCTTGAACGGAAGAAAAGGAAAAAAAACAATCGAAGAAACAGCCAATATAAGTGTGTGAAAGCTGTGTTTGCATCTATGCTGTAAAAAAAGGTATTCATTTGCTAGTATTTAATAATATGACATTTTCCTGTGAATTTACTGTTGTTATTCTTGGCAATTATCGCAAAATAATATTGTTAATTGATTGTACTTTTATACGTTATTACGATTTACAAAGAAAAAAAAAATCATGATATGCGAAACCACGCGCCCCCATCTAATTTAGTTTAATGGAGACGCATGGTAAGCTAAATCATTTTCCGTACGATAAACCCAATCTAGTATTTTCATTGGAAAATTTTATGAGTTTTCGACGCTTGTTATAGAAAACATGTTGACAAATGAAATTTTGTAATTCGCTTTCTTACGATCGGGAGCATCAGTAGGTCACAGAACTGTGAGTTAAATTATTTCAATCACATTATCATCAGTTAATATTCTTCCCTTTATCACTACTAAAGCTTGCTCCAGAATAATTTGAAACATTTCAAAGCATTTCCATCACTGAACGAATTTCAAACACTGCTGAATGATACGTTAATCACATTTTATCTCTTCATAGGTAGCTGTTCAAGAGGGCGGCTTTCATTAATTAGGCAAAGGTGTAAAAAAAGCTTGAGAACTACAAAACTGAATATAATGACACAAACCAATTGATTTTACGTGAATGGTTTCTCAAAAAAAAAAAAAAATAAAAAAAACAAATGCATTGAATAAAGAACTCAGAAATTATCAATGGAAGAATTTTGTTTGTGCTCAAAAATAAAATATTTGTCAGGGTACCTAAGCCCTAGATCGTTTCGTTTTTTAAGTATACCCTAAATATGTATGTTTGACACAAATCATTTCAAAATGTAAACAAAATTAAACAATAAATACCTTCAAACGTAATTTACTTTTTACCCAATTTAACAATAAAACTCGTATATAACAGAGAAAGAAAATCTTTTTCCATAAACCAATTTTTGCGTTCTTCCAGTGTTCGAAAAAGTTACTCTTGAAGCAAAAAATAATTACAACCGACGCACAGTGCACAGTGGGGAATCGCTGGCCATCGATCCAAAATTGAAAATGCGAATTTCGTTTAAATTTTATTCTTCCTATAGTTGTATACTATTGAAGTGTTAGAATCCAAATTTTTGAAGCATTACGACAAAATTTGAATTTTCTATGATTTTTCAAAGTGTACTGAGTCAGTGTTTTTTAGCGTTTTTCTTAGAAAAAATGCAATCTTGCGAAACTTGCTGGAGCCTCAAGGGTAACTTGAATCTTGATGACTTCTAAGGAAATGTTGTAATTAATATAGTGGAGAATAAATCCTCATCATTGGACAATGTATAATCTCATTGTAATACTGAAAATATTAAGCGGAATAAAAAAATTACGTATTTTTTGCATAAAACAGCGTTCAAAGTTTATACGGCAGGGTTTGGTAGTATTGGCACTAATTTTAAAAGATAGCTTGGAAAAAATGCTTTTAAATGCATCTAGTCCGATCCTGCGCAGAGTACCCTTCTTTCGAAGAGAAACAACGAGCGTTCGGCACATATCGGAAATTCAAATTCAAATTGCACACTGCAAACCGTCAACAGAATAACAAATAGCTCGTATTAGTTTGATAATTACAACGTTTTCAAACATGTTTCAGTATAATTAATCAGACTATTTTCATATTTACATGTTTAACTTATTCATATTCCGATAATTAACGAAGTATCAAAAACTAATCATTGTTTATGTTTTAGATCACCAGCACTGAGTACCAAAATAATGTTTTAAGTTTATATCATACCAGTCAAATGTAAAAACAATCGTGTAAGCATAAACCATGATATAATAAAGCGCCTGCTTATTTCTACAGAGCAAATAGTGAATTATTATTTCGACGTTAGAAACTGCTTTTTGAAAACCTTCCCTTAAGATATTAAAACTGTATTGAAAATAAACACAAAAATGAAGATGAAGGTAGAAGTGAATAAAAAGAAGAATGCGATAAATAAAAGCAATGTAAAATAGTCAATTTGAAAGGAAAACACCTGGAGATGTGTGGCCTTCAACAAAAACGTGTGTTTTGTATGCGCAAATGCTTCTTTAGAACAACGTTTTCTTGTAAAATGTAGCTAACAACAGTTAAGTGCAAAAAATTAACTTTTAAGTAACTTAAACAGAAAATACTCTTTAACTCTGTACCCAATGAAGATAGGAATTTTGTTTGTTCAGCAAAGATTCATATTTTAGAACGTACAAACTTTGCCGAATTAACGATTCCTCTATCTCTTAACACAATATAGTTAGTATTTTGGATATATGAAAACCTACTGTAACATATGCTCGCCGTACTCTAATATGGGTGGATTGGAACAAATGGAACCCAAAAGAGTTTATATTACTTCAGCTTAACTTCATGGAAAAGTATTGACATCATGATACCACTTGCCCCTTTTTAACCTATGCGTTTTTGAAAATAATCGAAAAAATAAGATAAAACATGATATAACTTTTTAAGGAAAAGTCCTGGAGATAAATATATGACCTTTGGCAAAAATGTGTGTTTTGCATGCCTTAACAATTCCTCTGAACAATACTTTCGTATAAAATGCAACTAACAATAGTTAAGTAAAAAAACTAACTTTTAAGTAAGTTCCATGTATTATACTTTATAACTTTGTACCGAGAAAAGATTGGGTTTTTATTTGTTCAACAAAGTTTCATATTTTTGAATCTTCTACAACTTTGCTGAATAAATTGTTCTTCTATCTCTTTACACAAAAAAGTCTTTTTTTTTATTTTAAGTATAGTAAACTTTTCATACTTTTTATGCGGGTCACTATGATTATGCGGGTCATTAATTCAAGCAACTGTTCCGAAGACTTTATTAAACTAGAATGAAGGTGAAAGGCGCTACGGAATTAAGTTCCACTTTTTGCCTTATTGGACCACTGTGCAGTGGCCAAATGGCTGTAAGAAAACGCGACGCGACAGTTCCGGACAAAACTATTAACATGTCCGGTCATGTTCAGCAATGCTGTGCAGTGCTGCGGTCAGCCTGGTGGTCCGTCTGCTATGGAATGCTGCGATCTAATGAGTCGTCTGCTCAGCCTTGCTGCGCTCGAATCAGCTGTTGCTCTGCCGGTTGCGGGTCAAGTTGGTTTCCAGTGAGAGTCAACCGTCCTCTTGCTGCAGCAACCGGCTCTACAATGTAGACTAAATTTATGCATGCTAGTTTTTATACGTGAATACTGAGAGTTAACCTTCATTCTACCCTTGTGTGGAAAACCACACAAAAGAATTTTGTTTCGATTTTTTTACGGAAACTTCTCGATCGATTTTAATTAAATTTCTTGACAATTCCTGAACCATCAAATCAACACAACATACATTTTTCCAAGGCAAAAATATTTTTGGTTGATGAGATATTTAAAAACTTACCCTGGTATCGTCTTCCACACATACAACATTTCAATTACTTTTGGACAAGAACAACTGATTTTACCTCGAAATTTTTTTTTTTCACTGAGTGCTAACATACCTGAAGCTATAGGTACCAAATAATCATGTTTCTAATATCGGATAAGGTATGTATATGTGCGGAAGCATGTGTATGTGTGTTTATTTTCATACAAACAAAATATCTCGATTTTCTCTGCATCGGCTGAACCGATTCGATTGTTCTTAGTCGCGTTTGAAAGAGCTTAGAGTCCACTTAATTCATGGAAAATATCGTTTTGATTGGAGGTTCGTTCAAAAGTTACGTAACAAAATGTGACCAGTTCATGGTTTTGTGGTTCTTAAGTAATGGTATAAAAGGGGAAAAAGGATTACCAGTAACCAGAATCCATGTTTTCAAAAAAATAGAGACGCAAACACAGCAAAATACGTTTAATTCGCTCATCGCTTCAGACGTACAGGTAAACTCTGCTATTGAAAATACTCCGCGTGATCTCTCGTACTTTAATATCTTTCATGTAACCGATCATCTCGTCGAAAAAAGTAAATCTGAAAACTAAAATATACGTGTTCTGCTGGACCAGACGGGATTCCCTCTTGCATTCTCAATAAATGCATAGCGGTGCTTATTCGACTTCCACAAAGTAATTATATTCAATTTCTCCCTTCAATAGAAGATGTTTCCAATGTTGTGGCGAGAATCGCTCATGTTTCCTGCACACAAAACGGAGACTAACGAAACATTGAAAGATACCGTGGAAGTACGTCACTCTGTACTTGTTCGAAAGTGTTCGAAAGCATAATCCATATAGCATTGCTTGCTTGTAGCTCCTAATACATGCCCGGCCTCTCTCTTCCACAACTCGATTTAACTCGTCTCGTTGTGTTTGAGCCATCTGGAAGCCAAGGAACAAGTAGACATTGTTTACACACACTTGAAAGCTGCTTTCGATTGAGTCGACCACAGAGTACTGCTGGGATTTCTGGTGAAATCATACCTGACGGAGTGAGATTTCTGCATAAAAAATGGTACAGAAGAGTCAGAATATGTTACTAACCTCTCAGGTGTGCCACAAGGGAGCATTTCGAGTCCTTTTTTGCTGACATTTTTCATCAGCGAAATTTCAAAGCTGGGTCGATTTTTGCAGATGATGGGAAAATATTCGTGATAACAGTTGCCTTAACCAACTGTCTCGAACTTCAACTTTTAATCAAAGAGTTCGATGCATGGGGCACGAAAAATTGGTTGACATAAGTGCTCAGAATTTCAAAGTAAATGGCTTTCAACGCAAGCTGATGATCATACATTGCAACGAGTAGCTTGTCGTAAACCTTGATTGTGCGCTCACATTTCAAATAAAAAAAGAAAACGGATTCACACTTTTAAAAAAAGAGGGCAATATTGCTGAAAGCGAGGAGTCAATTTTACGCAGCCTATCCCTCCAATAGTAAGCGAAAATCGGTTAGATGATTTCCTGTCTAACTCTGGTGTATTTTTTTCATTGCATATTTCAGTTGTTGACTTGTTTTTTTTAGGTTTCCCGTGATATAGTAATGTAATCTACTAATTTAATGGCATACAATACAACATGTCAAAAATTGAATGTATTTTCGAACATTTTCAGCATTTAGAATGTTTAAAGCTCAACTCAACTACTCTCAAAAGACTGCTTTTGATCGAAATGTAGAGTATGGTCGAATGATGAATTACGGAACGATTCACCAAATGACAGTTTTTTACCTGCTATGGAGATAAAAATGTCCTTAATTTGGCAGATGTGAAATGTGGGTTGACAATAATCCCCGAAAACTCATGCGGTGTAAAGGCGAGGGGGTATAGGATTTAATCAAAATATGACAACGGAAAGGCTCCATCGCAACAACTGTGATGGTAGAATATTACTAAAAAGTATAAAAATTGATTGGTCTTACTCTAAACTAAGCAACGTTCCAGTGTGAAAAAGTTTTTTTTATGAAGAAATTAACATTTATGTTTGACTTCCTTTTCCGGGTAACGAAGAAAGCTTATCCGTTCCAAATGGCACCCCGGTGCCAAATCTCAAAGCAAGAAAGTGCTGGTCTTAAGTAAAACATACGCCACCTCTGAACATATTATTTTAGGTGTGAAATTTTCTTTCAAAGCCAAAAAATAACTTTATATCCTTTCAGCTTACACACCTTTAAGCAAGTTAAAACGGAAGCATGTATGGTTTCACCACCCACTCCCTCTCCCCCCTACCGGGTTAAAAGCTCCAAGTTGTAATGGAAGATGTCACTCTTGAAGCGCTGTAACGGTGCGAACTTGTTTTCGCCTTTTTTGTGTCACGTGGATAGAAACAGGAAGGCAGCAAAGAGCGTTGAAAAATTTTTTTTTTTTTGGTAACATCGCATTGTTATACACGTGCGAGTGGGAGGGTATTGTCTTAATGAAAGTAAAGAATGGCATTCCCTTTTTGCCTGCCTGCCTGTTACGGGTCAACAATCTTCTATGAAGGCTGCCGAACAACTTTTACATTTTACAAAATCCCAATGGACAAAATGTACGACATTACTCAACGGATCATATTTGGTTTTATTAACTCTCATTTACACTGTAGGTTGTAATGATTACGTGCTCATGTACTCGTTTTCGCTCAACTTTATTACTCTCCCTTATTCCGTGAAAAGATTAAAGAAAGACATTAAAACAAATACTAGTTAGTCGTACAGAATCCAATACTGAATATTAATTGGTTACACTTTGTACAACCTTCAACATTTTTTCTCCTGACGAAAAAAAATCCCATTCCCACTGTCACTGTTCTGTAATCGAGTTTCAGTCAGGTCATGCTTAGGGTTTTTGGACGGACGAAGCGTGCTAGAGAATAATTATTTTACTGTGGCGAGCAAACAACACTAAAAAAAGGGAACTGTATTGCGGTTGGGGTTTATGCACTCGGACCGCCCGGACCCCGGCGCCCGGACCAGCGGTAGCTCACTGTAATTATTTCGAGTGGAAGAAAGATTAGCGCCATCACTACGACATAATAGACTGTTTTTGTGCTGCTGTCAGGGCATTAGGCGAGGGTATTTTCCCTGTGAAACGGGGTTCGCTTTGATCTTGGCTGCTGTGGTTGTTGGTGATGTTCTACTAACTGAAGTCTCCTCGTCGTATTTCTCGTGAGTTGTGATTTCTGCGCTCCGAAGTGCTCGCACTGATGCCGGATCAGCCGTTACTACGCAAAAGCTTTTATCCAGCAGCGGAATTCAAATGAACAAACAACGGACAGCGACATCCGAGCGATTGTTGTTATTTTTTTAGTGTAAAGTTAAAACTGATTATATTTTCCAAATCTTGCGTTTGCTCATTTTGCATAATAATTTGTTCTAGTGGGACGAAATTCAATAATTTTCAAATAAATTCTTTCAATAATTGATGAAAATACTTCATTCTTCGATTGCCTACGTCACCTCTTTAACTATTACTGGTTGTATTCGAACGTATAACGTTTTTCTCAACATCAACGAGGAAAGCGAACGTCTTGGACGTGACATCTGAATGGAAGACAACGCTGCGGTTCTCAGCTGACCTCAGCAACCTGGGTTAGAAATTAGATTGTTCGATTCAGTTGGTACGGAGCTGAATTTATTCTCAGTCTGATGATCAGAGTAGTAAGATGCAAAACTGTGTGTAAACAGTGTAGAACTGTCTGAATAAAATCTGAATATTCCTTTTTAAAACACAAATAATGAGTATGAATACATAAGTAATAATCAAAAAAAATGTATTGGTATTAGGAAAAAAATTGAAAAAATGATCACAGAGTATTTTTGAGCATAGCGAACAGTGAATACATGTACTTACCTACAACGAACTTACATACCAGCACAGCCATCAAGCTAAGACATTTTGTTGTAATGGTTGTTGTTTTAATGGTTAATCAGCAATAAAGAGAAGACAAGAATGAATAATTTACCTACTCGACTTTACCTTCATCTTTGCGACAAAACTTAACGCAGCAGCTAATCACATAGGGTAATCGCTCTTATATTCATCTCATTACGCCTTTTTGATCAACTTATCGTCAAATTCTACCATATTTTCAACGTAAAACTTTCAACCACTTGATAAAATCGAGAAGCAAATAGAAAAACTTTCAAAATTTGTAGAAATTTGACAGTGAATTGGACAAATAAGAGAAATAAAATGAATGTAGGTGCACCTAGCTGATGAGATGAATAATGGAGAGATTACCCTACAAATAATCCATCTTTTACCATACTTATCCACTTTTTCGAGGATGGCGGAGGCTCCCCGTTGCCGTCTGGTGTCCGTCCGTTGGAACTAGTTAGACCACAATTGCTAGGAATTACATACCAACTAAGGATTCGTATATTAAATTTGCTCAATAATTATCTCCTACATTAACAAACATAATTAGGCAACTGTTATTCAAAGTTTAGAATTATTTTTGGGTACTGAAGTGTAAATCATTAATACATGTAATTAGGTTTATGTTTTTTTCGACCAAATAAACCGCATTTTTCAAAAGGATTTTTCTAAATCTTTTTAAAGGTTATTTTTCTAATGCTTGTTGCTGGTAACAACTAAAAACAAATCATTGAGCTAGGGTCTATGACATCTACTAGCAAGTTAACAAATTATTATAAAAAACATTGGGAGTGTCGTCATGACAGAGGCGATGGACCTTCTGATAAACTTCTGATGGAAACACTGGTGAATCTGTACCAGCATCGCAGTAGTACCCTAGAGTGAAGCAACACCTGGAAGAATCGTTCGGTCAGTGGGTTGTGTTTTTCCGGCCTAAATCAGAGTCATCAAATGAATATATTCCGGAATATTGCCATATTCCGACCCGAAACTCGACAGATTTTGCAGCCATTTGTTTGTTGCACAGGACAATTGTGGGGTGTAACCAACGGTTTGCAGTGAGACGGTTTCATCACTGAAGCAAGTTTGACTATCGAGGACTTACTGAATGTCAATGTGTTGGTCGATTCAAGAACTCAAACATTCAGCTAGTAAATATAATTCATTGCAAGCGATTGTACTTGATATCGCTCAATGGGGGTACAAAAATTGTACCCTATCTGGTTCGTTTTGAGTGAACTTCGCCGGATCTACTTTGCCCAGCCAAGTTGAAACAAATGGAGTTCGTTCACAAGATCGCCGCGAGTTATGAATTGCATTGATTGCAAGCAGCAGCACTTACATTTCAACCAAACAGATTTGAATTCCTCCGAAATATTTTAATTCTTGAAATGAGTTTCCGGCACCGAAAAGCCCAGTGGTTCCTCCTTTTTCGTCCAAGCTAAGGCGTAACGATGCTTGTAGGAAAAGCTGTTAACCTCAAACTGATTGAATATCAGACGAATACACATAGGGGTATTTAAGGTCAAAAATTGGAATAAATCGCAAAAATCAAAATTATTATTAAAGTCCCATAGTCAACACCACTAGATCCTGAGATAGCGGGGGTATCCCGTGACAACTGTTTTACTCTAATTTGTTTTGTTTTTGTCCTACAAAAGCTGTCAAACTTCAAACCAAAAGCGTAATAGATTTTCGAACCGTAATTTATTGATTTTTCTGGCGACATTTTTAAATGTTAGTAATTATATTCTACCTGTAAGTTTTGAACATTTCAGATGGATGGTTCGGAGTCCATACATTTTGCATTGGAAATTTTTTAAAAATTTCCTTCCGCACTAAGCTTCAAAAAAAGTTTTTTTATTGTTCTGGAGGTACGCACAAACAACCTTATTTTTAAGAAGATATGCGTTGCCTGAAACACGTCCAGAAAAAAAAGTTCCGTGAGTGTTGCTAGATGTATTATTTTTTGTTTTTTTTTTTCAACTAAACTTGCATTTCCTGGTAATTTTAGCCAATTCTATTTAAAACTTGATAGTTTCATCGTATTATTCGTAAAATTTAAGAAATCAATCTCATGTTATAACGAATAATATTACAGTTTGATTTTTTTCAATTTCCATCAAACAGTCATATTTATTTGAAAATATTTGTTAACTTCTTACCTCAAATTCTCTACTAAACTTCAAAAACTAAAGCAAAGAGAGAGAGTGAGAAACATCAAAATACGATTAAAATAGTGCTACCTTTAAACATATTTACTTTCAAAATGTTATTTTTTACAAATACTTGGATATGCAAAGAGAGTATAGATAGATTGCAGATTAAAAACAATAAAATTGCTCTAAGAGGCATACATTCAGAGTTAGAGCCACTCTAAAGAAAAGTATTCAAGAAACTCAAAAGTGGAATAACTTGAGGTGGATTAACGTTAGATCATATGGCCATGGTGTAATAGTTTTTGTCATCAAATGTGGCCCTCAATCACTCGTCGCAATATTTCTAGTAAGAAACCTACCACGTTGTATGAGAAAAGTTAAATGTCACTGATAGGTAGATATTATTTCTGGCACAGTTATTTTATGTAAATTAAAGACAAAATAACTGTTATTTATAATCATTTCAGCGTAATTACACATGAAAATAATTGTTTCCAACTTTTCTCCTAAAATATCCCTAACATTATTTTTTTTTTTTCAAACAATACTGCTGCACCATGTTGCTGTTGCAAGTTCACTCACGTGGTGTGAGGCAATTTCACGTAGAAAATTATCAGGAATATTTTTAACAAATTTCATGTACCTATGTCTCTCTAGAAGTCAATTGGACATTTCAGGAGATCAAGTTTCAAAAAAGTAGATTCTCCCTTATAAAATCCCATGGATCTTATCAGGTGCATCCCCTTCCGATAGTGTGTTACATATAAATCGGAGTTTATAAATGTTCCTCGTGATTGTGATGCAGATTGGCTGGATAAAATGTTTGTAGTCCACTACAATAGTTAAATACCCGAAAACTTTACTTCATTCTAAGCACCTGAATAAAAGTAGGAGAGTGGTATCCAAGATACGGCCGCATAGTTGACGTAGGACTACAATAGTTTTATATTTCTTTTTGAGGCTCTGTTTGATTTGAGCTCGTTTTACTCTTGGCACGGTTCCATTTTGGCACACATGTGCCAAAAACGAGCGATGATGTTTAATCACATTTTTCTAGTTTAGTTATGTCTGTTATCTTTAAAAAAAACCGGGCTATAATGATAAACAATATTAGCCTCAGCAATTAATGTTCGCATAGTGCTGTTCAATTACAAGCAAGGTTATGGAAAGTAATATAATCTTGAAGATGTTACTGTAAAAAATGTTTTATTTGAAAAATAGAAATACAACAGTGGGAACTCTAATATCAAGATGAAATGAATTGGGTTTTCCTCTATACCGCGGGATGCAAATAGGATTGTCATATTGAACTAAATTCATTTAGCTAGCAAAATATAATCATCAGTACAGCTCGTTTAATTACCTTTTGAAAGATTTAAAGATCTGTGCGGAGCATTTTGGTTCTCTATTGTTTTTTAAATACTCTACATATATTTAGTTATTTTAATAAATCTGAGAAAAACAGAGCGTAGAGCTCAAAACTAAATAATGTATTTTATCTGTACAATGCACCGAATTTATATACTCTGCTATCTGCCTCTACCAACACGTACAGAATTTTGTTGTCCCCGGTGGCGCAGCGTATTTTGCGGCACCCGAAAAAATCATAATGAATACTGATATTTGCTACTATACGAAATAAGAAGAAGACAATTCAAACGGCAATTCGATTGTTTTCCAGATCGCAAAACGACACCTACGCGTTAACCCAACACGCCTCACTGTGAGTCGACAGCAGCAATGTAGTCTTTTGGCTTGACTGCACATAAATGAATATCAAGTTCTTCTGCACTGACAGATGACGAGTGACCAGCGCTCTACTCATACATTGCTCGGTGCAGTACTGTTGCCTGTGCCAGCATGTTTTCCTTCAAGACATCAGTTTTAATAATATTATAACAGCAGAACTGTCTGATAGTGTAGGTGGATTCGAACTTTCCGAAAAAGCTTCACCTTCAAGACATCAAAATAGTCTAGGCTCATAGGAGCAAACGTTAGTTGACATATTGGGACGGGGAGATTCTGTCTTTTTTTTTCTGCCGCTGCTATACAGGTTATCACAGCAGGCAGTTGGTGTCCACTCATGAAGTCTGTGCCAGGCGTGCTTGCATGTGATTGGTACATTGCTCAATTCAACCTTGGAACTTTCATGAAATTTTCACTATTTAACAATGAAGTGATAACGATAACTGAAGAATCACAAAATTGTGCACCATTTTATCAATCCAACGACATATTGATTATTGTGATCCATCCTGTGGTTACATCAGTAGTACCGTTTGAAATCTTTCATTCCAACGTCACACCTTGGTTCTAGTTTCAGCAGAATGTATATCAATATAGTGCGGTTAGACGTAGTCCTACGTCAAAAAAATCACTGCAATTCATTACTTTTTGACCTTCTAGAGTGGGGTACCTTTAAATCTACCCGGTGGTCCACTGAAGGTCGAGGTCCATTCAAGATAAAATGTTTCTCGATGGAAGTTTTCTGGAAGACCCTTCTAGTTTTCGCTTAAATTGAGTTAATCTGTCGAGTGGTCCACTATAGGAAAAAGGTCCACTATTGGTTAATTTACCTTAATTTGCTTATCGGTGAATTTGCATTTGTTAAAGCGCTCGCTGAGACTTCACAAAAAAGTTTCTGGATCAACAGAGTTAGTGGATGAGCCTTGTCTAGCTATTAAATCAGTTTTCATATTTCCTTCGATTCCACAGTAACCAGTAGCCCTTCTGCTCCTGGTAGCACTCCCGCGCAGCGTGCTTCTCGTCCAATACCTACTGACACACTTCGTCGAACCCCTCATTTCGTCAGTTTCGTTCCACATGCCCCAGGACGTTCTGTTAACGACTGTTTTTTACAATGTTCCTACAGCCTTCGGGACGGGTTTTGAACACGCGTAGTTTTCGATGATATCCGAGAAGAGTCTCCCCTACCCTGTCAGCATACGTTCCTGAGATTAAGTTCCCAGAGAGTCCTAAGGTTATTCGTACGATTGTTTGTCTTGGCAATAAATAAGTCATAAGCCCTAGAAATAATACATAGAAAGATTCTTAAAGCGATCTTGAGTGACGAAAGAAAATATATTTCTATGGAGTTATACAGCATTTCCCAAAATTACGAGTCTTAAATTAATTTGTAAATTTATGTGTTGCTAACTCAACGGAATGAAGACCAAATAACCAATGTGCATCAATCACAAAAGTAAACAGTCAGGAGGAAACCGTGAAAAAATTAAAAATAAATTCGTTTGACATAATTCAAATATTGCAGAAAATGCTCTAATTAGTTTTTCCTAATAGTAGCGTAAATCAATTGAAACAAAAATGTGAGGCTTACGAAAGATTCTTTCGAATGATATCATTCAAGCATGGTTGAGCTCGAAATTCGACTAGATCAAATTGATTGTAAAGTGTAGCTTTTGGTAGCAGCCGAAATCAGGGCGAGAGCAAATTGGATTTCCGTATCTAAAAAGTTCCGTTCCATTATTTATAAGCCATGCTCAGCTCCAGAGTTACTTATTCATGGCATCAACAATCTAATCAAGCTGATGCAAAAGATATCAGTCAAAGTTCTCCCCGACGGGAAGAGTAATCTGATCCCACAAACTCATCACGGTGTGCGTATTTCCCTGGTGGAAATCCAACAGCAGCACACCACTGCCGGTAGCAGTTGATCTAATGGCGGCAGCCGCAAAGCAAGCTAAATCGTAATATTATACAATCGGCACAGCACAGGTGCAAAACTTCATTCGTTTCAGCCCGGCATCCATAGTTCATCAGTTCCAGTTCAGGTTGGGCCTTGAACCGGACCAACAACGCACGCTTGACGCTGCTAGCGGGAATAATCTCACGGCACACAGTGGACGCAAAATGTATCCATGATTGACGAAAATAGGACAAGTGTACGGCAATCATTCCACCCCTAAATCTGTGTCCTACACTTGTACGACTCATTCAGGTATTAGAAAAAATAAATTAAAACTTTTTACCATTAGTTTCGACGCCAAGCGGTTCTTTTTTGTTTAGGAAACAAATTTCAACCGACCTAAAGCAGCTTAATTGATTTATGGACATTAAACAAAACGTAAAATTACCTGCTGCATACCACCCTGAGTCAGTGTTTTGTCTACGGAAAAGACACCACCGTGATCGGAACAAGGAAGCCCACGCACACTCGTACAGCGACCCACACTCACATAAATGAATTCCACTCTCATGAAGCATCATATCTTCCCGAAAAACCCGTCGGGGGATTTGGGTACACGGTACAAAGTCCAACACGGACAATTTACTTCACTTCGCATTGAGATTGATGGCACCGGTATATTTAGCTTCAGCTTTCAGAACGTCCCCGCTTCGGGTGGCTGGAGTCATCGCCGCCGCTGTCGGACCAGGGAGAAATTTCTGCATCGCAGCGTTCAATCGGAGCAAGATTTTTTCTTATTTTTCTTTTTTTATTTACATATGTACAATGGAGGCCCTTTGTTTTTTGATGGGGATCACTTGAAAGGCAAATGCGGCGGATAAAATTTCAATTATGGTGGTTTGACAACATCTTTTAATTCGCACTGAAAAGCATGATACAGGATTACGTTATTACGGATTACGCTTATTACGAATTGCTGTTCTACCTGTTTATATCTGTATTCTGCTATGGCTGTAATTCACACAAAAAGTTTAATCATATGTTTAAATTGCTAAAGCACTTTGAAGCTGATAGTGAAAATGACACAAATTCACACTAATATCAAAATGTTCGCGGACTTCGAACCACAGTCGTAGAGGTTTATCCATAAATAACATATAATTGTTTATTTCATAAATCAACATTTTTGCCACTTTTGCCTTCGGGACGGTTCTTAGTGTACACCCTCAAGTGAAATATTTTTCTTCAATTTTCAAACAGTTGACGTGTGCTGCATTACATTTTCATGAAACCCAGGTAGTTATAAGAAGGATAACATATATAACAACATTGACATCACTCTGTCGTGATAGACAGCCCATCGTCGTATTCTGCAGCTGAGAAATGACTAGCTGCAATTATCTAAAAACGCTGCAGGCACAAGGACAGCCGGAAATTGTAAAACAAATGAGATTCTCCTTTCTAAATCCAAAGTGCATGACGTAAGATTAGGGCTCCACAAAACTGTATACATTCATTACACGGTCACTTGCGTGAAACGAGTATTTTACCTGGCGGCAATCTCAGAGTGATTCGGTCGCAAGGATGCAACCCTTCAAGGCAATTATTTAGGCTGTAATCCCGGAAAATCCAGAATTATTTACGGTTTTTTGAGATTTACACGCGACGTAGGAGTGACCTGTAAGTTTTAACACACAATGAAAAAGCATCGATTTGTTGAAAAGGCTGTGACTCCAGAGTGTTGCAGTTTAGCATTAATTATCGTATATCTCTCTTTGTATGTGATTATAAAAAAGCAATCCCCTAGAATGTATTCAATTTTCATTTAAAACATTAAAATAAATTTGTTAATCACGTCTAGTGCCGGCAACTTCTGCCATAGCACAGTGGGGCGACTCCATACAAAGGCTGGCCAAGCAAAAAAAAGTGTCGATAAATGCGACAAAAACTTGGTATTTACATAATTTTGGGGCGCTGAACACAAATTTGGCATCAATTTTTTGTTTGGGGCTGTCCATAAAGCACGAAATTCAATTTTTAATGTTTTTCGGCACTTTTTTCTTTTTTTATAGAATTATATGATCTTTGACCACTAGTAATGCCATCATGCGTCCGCTCCATTGAAAAAATACGTAATTTATGGACGACCCCTCGAACTAAACAAATTTTGCCTAAATATATATATATATATATATATATATATATATATATATATATATATATATATATATATATATATATATATATATATATATATATATATATATATATATAGATATATATATATATATATATATATATATATATATATATATATATATATATATATATATATATATATATATATATATATATATATCTTTTTTTCTCTCTGTATGCCTGAAGGGCACTGGGTACTGAAAAGCCACTGCGACATTCTTGCTGATTGTCTTTTGTGGCGGGCCCCGATTGCTGTGCACAGGTTACGGATTGTTCGTACTCATTGATGGAGTAGAACTGTTTTGTTGTAAACCTGTACCCCAATTAGGTACAACATAGTTGATGAAACTAATGACCTGCTTGGGATTGGAGCTCCATGCTTGGTATGGAGTTAAAAGGTAACTTCCTAAGAAGTTGTACCTAGAGGAAGCAAGAGCTTCGCAAGAGCAAAGCAAATGCTCTGAACTCTCTGGTTCAGATTTGCAGAATCGGCAGGTGTCGTTCAACACTACGCCGATTTTCTTTAAATGATAAAAAGCGGGACAGTGTCCGGTGAGGAGTCCCGTGATTCTCCGTAGGTCACTACGATTTAGACTTAGTAGCTTCCTGGCGGTTCCAGGGTTCGGATAGATAAACTGTTTAGCTTGTCTACAACCCTGTGCCTGTTGCCATTGGGATACTATTTCTAGCCTTTCCCAAGTTAATAGTTCGCTTTTGATAGCGAAAATGGACGCACCCAGAAACGGCTCGGGACCAATAAACCGCTGAGCTGATCCCTGTCTTGCTAGGTAGTCAGCGTGTTCATCACCCTCGACTCCGCAGTGTCCGGGCACCCAAAACAGAAAAACTGAATTCTGTCGGGAAAGTTCCCGTAGAGTTTCAATGCATTCCCAAACAAGTTTGGAAGCGCATTTGACGGACTTAAGTGCTAGTAGTGCTGCTTGACTGTCCGAGAATATACCGATTTTCGCATATCTGTAGTTGCGTTGCAGACATATTTTTGCGCAGATATATATGGCATATACCTCTGCTTGAAAAACGGTGGGCCATTTTCCCAGGGAAAACGTTTCCCTGATACCGGGTCCGTATATACCAGATCCCGTTAGGGATCCCATTTTCGAGCCGTCCGTATAAAAATTGACGATGCCAGGTGGAAGATTAGGCCCTCCATTGTTCCACATAGAGCGGTTTGTTTCAATCACACTATATGGAATATCCATGTTGGTCCTAACGTCCATCCAGTCGGAGACTGTGGTTAATAGTGGAGTTAGTTTGAACTCCCTAAGTATGCGAAGGTGGCCGATTTGGTCCCCTTCAAGTATGGTTTTCCTCCTTTGCAACCTTCTCTGTATGCCTGAAGGGCACTGGGTACTGAAATGCCACTGCGACATTCTTGCTGATTGTCTTTTGTGGCGGGCCCCGATTGCTGTGCACAGGTTACGGATTGTTCGTACTCATTAATGCAACCTTAGAGCGCCAAGCTCTGCTTCCTTTTTCACATGAAGATGTAGAGGTAGTTGGCAAAGCATAGCTTCCATGGCTGCAGTTGGAGTTGTTGGCATAGCGCTGGTAACCGAAAGACATGCAAGTCTTTGAACTTTTTTGAGTTTGGCTTGCGCAGTCACTTCGTTCACCTTAGGCCACCACACTAGGGCAGCATAGGTGATTCTTGGTCGGGCAATGGTCTCACAAGACCAGAGTGTCAAGTCTGGTTTCAGTCCCCAGGTCTTACCGAACAGAGTTCTGCAGGCCCAGATCGCTGAGATCGCTTTCTTAGCGGCATGATCCAGTTGTGCAGACCAGTTCAGTTTCTTGCCCAGAATAGTTCCGAGATATTTGACTTCATTGCTGAAGCCCAGTCTAACTCCATTCAGTATTGGAGGAGTGATGGAGATCTTCCTTCGTCTGCCGAATGGAATTAGGACTGTTTTTAAGGGGTTTATGTTTAGACCCTCCTGTATATACCATGACATGGTGGTATTCAGAGCCGTTTGCATTCGGCTCGACAGAGTTGCGTCATCTTTACCTCTGACGATGAGGACGATGTCATCGGCGTATCCAATGACCTTGTAACCAAGCTGTGAAAGCTTGTTGAGAAGTGCGTCGACAACTAGTGACCATAACAAGGGCGAGAGAACTCCTCCTTGCGGGCACCCCCTGATCACTGACATTGTTACAGACGAATCTTCCAAGGTTGCTGTGATCACTCTGCTAGAGAGCATGGCGTGTATCCAGTTCCTTGAAGTTTGGTCGATTCCCTTATGAGAAAGAGCCCTATCGATTGATGCAAAGGACGTGTTATCGAAGGCCCCTTCAATATCAAAAAAGGCACATAGCGCCGTCTCCTGATAACTTAGCGACTTTTCAATCAACGTCACTAAGCTGTGAAGAGCAGTTTCTGTTGACTTGCCGCTTTGATAGGCATGTTGGTGCCTATTCAGCGGGGAGTCTTTAAGAAACTCATCACGGATATATTTATCCATTATTTTCTCCATCAACTTGAGAAGCGATGAAGTCAGACTTATGGGTCTGAAAGTTTTAGGTAGGGTTTTGTCCTTTCTTCAAACTTTGGGGATAAACACTACCTTCACCTTCAGCCAGTTATCCGGAATATGGCCCAGGATAAAGCTGGCTCTGAAGAGGTTGATGAGTTCGGACATGATAACTGCGGCCGATTTTTGTAGAAAGATGGGTAGTATGCCGTCTGGACCTGGAGACTTCATAGGGTCGAATGAGCTTAGAGCCCAACCTATTGAAGCTTCCGTGAACAGTCGACGGGCCAGCAGGATGGACTCCCGAGACGCCATATGTCTCGAATTGTCCTGCCGCGACCCATCACTATACAGTTCTTCGGTCTCTGTCGATCCAGGAAAGTGGGTGTTCATAAGAACCTCCAGCGTTTCCTTGGTAGTGACAGTGAGGCATCCATCCTCTTTCCTTAACTGTCCTAAACCGTTAGTATGGTCTTTGGATATCGCCTTTTGGAGCCGCGTAGCTTCCGGCAGAGTTTGGATTCTTTCACAGAAACTAACTCTGGATTTCCGTTTGGCTTGCGTAGCTCGGCGTTGTACTTAGTGAGGGATGCCCTGTAGTCGTCCCAGTTAGACGTGACCTTTGCCCTGTTGAACAACTGCCTAGTTTCCCGACGAAGGTCACTAAGTTGATCATTCCACCAGGGTACGTCACGGCATACTGACCGCTGTGTTAGTGGACAGTTAGCGTCGAAAGCATCCATGATTCTGTTTTGTAGATCATTCGCTGCCGGATTCAGGTCAACTGAATTTCGAATGTTGCTGTAACTGAAAGTTCGAAAGTTCCTTAAAGGATTTCCAATCTGTATTCTTAGGATTTCTGAACAGCTCTCTTTTCGGAGGGTTAGCCTCTATATTTAAAACGATGTGTCTGTGGTCCGACAAACTAGTTTCATCGGAGACATGCGAATGTTTAATCCTTTCAGAAATAGAGGCGCTACACAGAGTGAGATCAAGGACCTCCTGTCTGATAGCGTTGATAAACGTGGGGTTATTACATTACATACATTGACATCGTTAGGAGTGAGGTATTCAAGTAGATACTCACCCCTGGCGTTGGTGTCCGAGCTGCCCCAGATCGTGTGGTGAGCGTTGGCATCGCAGCCGATCAGAAACGGCTTGTTGATGGCCTTGCAGTACCGCACGAGCGCAGCAACTTCGGGTGGCGGTATATCACCTTGGTCGCCCGGGAAGTAGGCCGACGCGACAACCATTTCCTGCTTCCCTCGACGACGTCGCGTTGGATAAATTCTGTGATAGGTAAAAATTTGAGTTCTCTATTTAGCAGAATTGCAGTCCTTGGTTTGGACTGCGTGTCACAGTAGATTAACCTACCGTTAGGAGCGTTAAGTCCGAGAACTTTGGATTCGTTGATCCACGGCTCCTGGATGAAAGCAGCTGCTAGCTGCTCTTTGGCGAATCTCCTGCAAAGAACACCCGAGGCGCCTTTTGCGTGATGGAGATTCGCTTGCACGCAGCGAAGGCTGCTCACTTTGCAGTGGAGTTGCCGTCTTTGTCGGTTTAGCTGGTTGATGGAAGTTGCTCTTCCTCACTGTTCGGCTTCGGTTGCAGCATTCGATTGGCAACAGAAGGTCATCGCGCACACTGTGGCGGTTTTTGACTCCGGGGGGTGCGACTTTTCGGTGGTTGATGCTTCACACTCTTGCGAGTCTTCGGCGGAACCGTCCGAGCAGCCGCGGGGTTGCGTTGTTTGGGTGGTGACAGGGCACTCACGGGGGAGCATCCTGCGCGTACCTTCCCAATCGCAGGGTTGCGTTTAGGTGGTTGTGAGGCACTCCCGGAGGAGTTTCCCACGCGAACCTTTAACCCATTCGCAGGATCGCTTTGCCTGGGTGGTGGCAGAGTACTCCCGGAGGAGTTACCCGCACGTACCTTCCCTTACATTGCGACGGAGTCTTTCCTGCCTGTGACGTTCGGCCTTCCGCTTACCTTTCGGATGCGTGCTTTGCCGAAACCGTAGTGCAGTTCATTATTTCTACTCTCAACGAGTTTGGCCGATTCTTCGTCAATCTCCAGAACTAGTTCGACCAAGGTCTTTACCAATTTGCGGTTACAGACTCGCCACATTTTGGTAGAGAGATGGTCGTTCTGATTCTGGAGTGAACGAAGAATCTTCTCGTCCGGAGAGTTCGCACTGTCCGCGAAGTAACCGACATACCGTCTGGCCTTCGGCAGATCCTTCATGTGGTATACACGAAGTTGTGCTCCCTCCCATGGTACGAGAGAAGGTACCTCCCTTTCCAACCACTGCACTGTGTCGGATTTTCCTGGTCCGCAATGTGATCGAGGATGGAGGTCCGGACAGCCTGAAGCTGGTTCGTTGTGAGTAGGGAGCTGGGGTGGGTAGCAGAAGTAACCGCAAGGCTTATAGCTCCCACCATGTCCCTATATGTGGCCTCCGGGAGCGGCTTCGAACCCGATGACCCCAAACCAGTGCCGTTCCGTAGTTTTTTAGGCTGTGGACGCCTAGTACTGGTGTTTGGGGACACCAAGTCGTCCGACCGCTGTCGCTTGACGGCAACTTGGTTCGATTGAGCAGGCTGCTCAGTCGCCACCTTTGCGCATTTGAAAGTCGCTTGACAAGGGGTGCCGATGATTCGGGTTTCCCTTCGTCATCGGGCCTTGTCTGTGGACCGGGAACTAAGTCCATTTGACTTTCGTCATTCCCTTGTGGAGAAAGTAGGATTAAGGATGAAGCAGAGGGTCCTCCGTCCAGCGATTCGCTGTCGAGGTTGAAATCATCCTCATGCTCCATCTCCTCCGTTCTGCCCGGTGCGTTTGTTTTTATTGGACTACGCTCCGATGAGTCCATGGGTTCCGGCAAAGAAAGGCTGCCGGTGGCCGAATTTTGTGAAGTTTTGTCGTTCATAAAATTCCCACGAGTCGCTGGTTAAAGAAGAGTCCGCTGCATCAGTGACCCGCGTGATGCAGTAAGGGCTAATTACTGTGAAGGGTGCCCTGGTACTCCACAGGCTCCGTTAGAGGCTGGGTATTTCTTAAACCCCCCCCCCACCACGTCATCCATCGGCATGGGTCGCATAACACCTTAGCTTAGGGGTTTTAACCATTGGATTTTACGCAACAGCCATGGTTAAGAGCTGTTGCAACCATCCTCCTTTACAGGGGCTTTGGACCCTCTGCTACAGTTCTCAATAATTCAAGTCTATTCGTAAAGGCTAAACTGAACCAAGAGAATCGTAACAGGCGGAGTTATATATATATATATATATATATATATATATATATATATATATATATATATATATATATATATATATATATATATATATATATATATATATATATATATATATATATATATATATATATATATATATATATATATATATATATATATAGATATATATTTATATACGTTATGAAAAGACGAGCCCAGCCGACCATGCCAACACGCCGCATCGATCGACCACAGCAACCGATGCGCCAGGGAATTGATGAGCCAGGAGAAACCAGCGTAGCAACAGCCAGGGTAACTACATCGAGACGACCAACGCCAACTTGCCCCATCGATCGGACGCAACGATCGATGCACCGTAGAAATGATGAGCCAGGAAGAATCCAGCGTAGCAACAACCCAGGAAGGCAACGTAGACACGACCAACGAGTACCAACGTGGAGGACCCATCGAACGATATTGGTTGTGCTGACTAGGTAGATTTAGTTAATAAAAGGTTTAGCGATAGGAATATCGAGTCAGTCTTAAGCGTGCGTTCTATTGTAATCGGTCTTAAACGTGAATAAATATTTTTTTTATAATACTCGTGACCATTCGAGCATTACTGGCGCAGTCGACGGCAAGTGCGTGGAAGTAGTGAAACGCTAAATTTCCTAAGTGCGAATTAAGGAAAAGACTTAGTGCGGAAAAAGCAGTGCTAAGTGAACCGGAAAAAATACAAGTCCAAGTGAAAATTAGGACTTAGTTAAACAAACCAAAAGTGACTATCAAGTGATATCGCAAATAGAAGCTGCACTTAGTGAAAATAAGCGCAGTTTTAACAAATAAAAGCGCTTGGAAACAGAGCACCTCACGAAAGCCCAACCCGAGCAACATTCATCGAGAATAACCGGATCATCGGCGAAGCCACTGGTGAGCGCATATCACTCAGTTTGCGTGATTCGGAGCGACGGAAGGACCCACACACATCTACCTACAACCTACCAGAGGACCATACTTGAGACTCCAGATGATGCTGAAAGCATTTCTGTAAGTAAAACACTCTTAAACTAAATCTAAACATAATTCAATCGTCACTTTTCATCGAGACTAGTTGCCGATTGAATACCACATATCACAACGAAGTGTGTGAAACTCAAAATAAATTTGTGAAGCTAGTGCAAATGTGAGCGCATATCTAACTTAAAACTGGTTCGCATATTGTTTAGTTCCCATAACAAGTGCAAAAAAAAACTCACTTCATTTAAAATGGAGCGTGAACTTATGATCTCCCCAGACCTCATGCCAGCACCAGAACTGGACGAGTTAGGAGACCATCAAAATGCACCACCACAGGTGCAACAACAAGAAATAACAGTGGAGCAATTGCTTCAACATATTAGAAACCTGACTGACACCCAGCAGGATCTTGTTTCAACCATTAGGCAAATGAAAGCCAAAGCAGATGATCCATTCCTGCAATTTCAGACACCCGATCCGATTAAAAACTTACCAACTTTTAACGGTAATAAAAAAGAAACGAGTGCATGGCTCGAAGACGCTGAGAACACACTCGGTTTGTTCGAACGGTATCGTGGCCAGGCAGTATACTCTCAACTCGTTAGAGCAGTTAAGAACAAAATCATAGGGGAGGCAAAGGAAATCCTGATTGCCGCGGGTAACCCTAACAATTGGATCGACATTAAAGATGTCATCCTAAATTCTTTTGGAGATAGACGTGATCTCACGTCTCATATCCAGTCGCTATTCTACATAAATCAGGGCAAGAAAAGTTTGCCAGAGTACTACAATAAAATCAAGACCATCGACACTGCCATTAAATCCACGGCAGCGACGATGGATGATTACAGACATTCAACAAAAGCAATTAACAACCTCGTTAGTCTTATGACGCTTACCAGGTTTATTGATGGCTTAACAGATGACCTTTCAATGCACGTGAGAAGCTACAGGCCAGAATCTTTAGAGGAAGCCTACGCCATCACTACGCAGTATGCGAATGCAGCATACAGACGTACGCTAAATAAGAAGCCGACAATAGATAACATGGACAAACAACGTTTTCATAATAGACAGGCGAAACAAAACAATTACAACAACAACGGCAACTCGCTTAATGCGAAACCTGCCAACTCCAATTCCAACAACCCAAACCATTCAAAAACATATGGGTCGGGAAAATTTAAAACGAGAAGCTCACCATCGGACGATGACGTCTCCATGAGGACGGCGAAATCTCGTGTCGAGGTGAATAACCACGACAATAAAACAGAACGCGAAAGCAAACTTGAGGAAAAACCTGACACCTCAAATCAGCTGGAGGAATCCGTTCTAGAGTCGGATGACGATGACTACTTCGTCGACGACGAGCTAAATTTTCAGGTGAGCGAAGCACTAAAAGCAAAAAGGTAAAGAATAACAACAACTTCATACCCTATATTACAATTCCAACGTCGAAAGGTGAAATGAAATTTTTGGTCGATACAGGTGCGAACAAAAACTATCTTTCACCAGACCACGTCAATATAGAAAACTGCAAAACCGAAACGGGAATTAAGGTGACGAACATAAAAGGAACCCACTCAATAAACAGATCGGCCTCTTTCGACCCGTTTCAAATCAACAAGAAATTGAAGTTTTTCATCTTTAAATTTCACAACTTCTTTGATGGATTGATTGGTTATGAGTCGTTAAGAGACTTGAACGCTCAAATTGACATTCGCAAAAACACATTAAAAATCGGGAGAAAGACCATTCAGATGAAAAAGAGATTCCCAGATAATCACAGAATAAATATAACAGAACAGGAATTTCAATTTGTAAAGATTAAGAAAAAAAAGACGGAGATTTTCTCATTAAAGAAGAAAAGCACCACGAAAACTTCACCATATTACCAGGCCGCTATAAGAGTGAGAATAATTTAGCCTTCATAGCAGTGCAAAATCATACCAAGTCCCCAATAGAAATCAACAAAAACCAACTTCAAGCTAAAACTGAAAAATGTGAAATTATCAAGTTACCTGATGCAGACATCGCATCGAAAAAAATCAACTACAACATTCGAGACAAACACATGAATGAACTAGAAAAAGATGCTCTTAAAGAAGTAATCAACAAAAATAGAGACGTTTTGTATGAAGAATCTGATAAACTAACTTTTACACACAAAATCAAACATAGCATACGAACGACTGATAACATACCAATTCATGTAAAGTCATATAAATGTCCACAAATATTTGAAGCTGAAATTCAGAAGCAAGTGAGGAAAATGCTGAATGATGGTATCATTAAGGAGTCTATCTCTCCATACACTGCCCCGGTATGGGTCGTACCGAAAAAAGCAGATGCCTCAGGTGTAAAAAAATTTCGTTTGGTAATCGACTATCGAAAACTGAACGAAAAAACGATCAATGACAAGTACCCAATACCAGATATCACAGATATACTGGACAAATTGGGAAGAGCCTGTTACTTTTCGACAGTTGACCTGGTTTCCGGATTCCACCAGATACAACTTTCAGGGGAAGATACCGAAAAGACCGCTTTCTCAGTAAATTCAGGAAAATACGAATTTACCAGAATGCCGTTCGGTCTTAAAAATGCTCCGGCTACATTCCAACGCGTTATGGACTGTATCTTGAGAGATCTTATCGGAGTGTGTTGTTTCGTCTATATGGACGATATAATAATATTCTCTAGTTCTCTCCAGGAGCATAAAAAACATCTGGATATGATTTTAAAACGACTTAAAGACGCTGGACTAAAGATTCAATTAGACAAATGCGAATTCTTTAGAAAGGAGGTTCAATTTTTAGGACACACCGTTTCAGAAGACGAAGTACGGCCAAACGAGGATAAAATTAAAAGTATCAGATCGTGGCCAATACCTAAGAATGAAAAAGAGGTTAGACAGTTCCTCGGAGCCTTAGGATATTACAGGAGATTCATCAAAGATTTCGCCAAACTAGTAAAGCCTTTGACGAGCCTGTTAAGAAAAGATAAAGAATTCGAAATCACTCCTGAAATCAACGAATGTTTTCAGAGATGTAAACAAATATTAATAAGGGACCCGATACTTATGTATCCGGACTTCTCCAAAGATTTTATTTTGACAAACGATGCAAGCGATTACGCAATTGGAGCTGTTCTTTCGCAGGGCACACCTGGAAAAGATCGTCCAGTAGCATACGCATCAAGGACATTAAATAAAACTGAAGAGAGATATAGCACAACAGAAAAAGAACTATTAGCCATTGTATGGGCGGTAAAGCATTTTAAACCGTACCTATACGGACGAAAATTCAAGTTGGTGACAGATCACAAACCATTAATATATTCCCTTACGAACACAAATGACAAGATAGTGAGATGGAAGTTAAACCTAGGAGAATTCGATTATGAAATCGAATATAAACCGGGCAAACAGAACGTCATTGCAGACGCACTATCAAGAATTAGAACCGAAACAAACGAAGAAGTCAACGTTAATACCTCAAGCGACGACTTAGAAACGGTCCACTCAGCGGACACTAGCGATGACTACTTTATAAGTTGCACGGAAAGACCAATAAATCTGTTCAAAACGCAATTGATCTTTAAAATTGGCAATATAGATACCGATCTTCATGAAGAGGTTTTAACAAAATATCACAGATATACAATTGCTAGACCTCAATATACAGAGGTTGATATTGTGAACATCTTCAAAAACTATCTGAACCCCAAAGGAGTTAACTGCATAAAAGCTCCAGTTTCACTGCTACAATTAATTCAAGAAACCTATAAAACACATTTTTCCACTAATAAAATTTTCAAAGTATTTATTTCAGAGAAGCTGCTAGAAGACATCCGTCTAGATACCGAGCAAGATGAACTTATCGAACAAGTCCACGAATTTGGTCACAGGGGGATAAAGGAAAATAAGAAACAGATTCTCCAAAAATACTTCTTTCCCGAGCTTGAAAGGAAGCTGAAAATTTTTATCACATCATGTGATATTTGCAAACGTAGCAAATATGACAGAAAACCTCCAAAACTGATACAAAGAAGTACCTTTGGTGAAACTGTTTTTGACAGAATCCATATCGACGTCTTTTTCATGAAAGGTCATAAATGGCTCACAATCGTTGATTCATTTTCCAAATTCGCGAATATAATTGCACTCGAAACAAGAACCATTATTGACATGAAAAAAGCAATAACGGATCACATTAGACAGTTTGGAAGACCTGTAACGATTGTGTGCGATCAAGAACCTTCCTTTAAATCCATTGATTTTATCGGATTCCTAAACGATTTAGGAATAGTCGTTCATCACGCTAGTTCCTCCGAATCGAATGGCATTGTTGAAAGGTTTCACTCAACATTGATTGAGCTGTACAGAACTTTACACGCGAAGTACAAAGATTTGGCATTAAACGAAAAAATGAATATTTTAACCGACATTTACAACAATACTTTTCATTCGGCAATTAATCAAAAACCACGCGATGTAGTCTTTAACAAAACAAATATTACAAATAGCGAGGAAATCGCAAGAAATTTTGATAAAATTCAATCCGCGATAAAAGTTGAACTCAATAAGCGAAAGGAAGCACACGAGAATAAATTTGATAAAAATGAAACACCAAAAACTTTAAATATAAATGATAAAAAATACATAAAAATTGGTCAAAGACAAACCAAAGATCAAAACCTTTATAAAATTGCAACTGTTAAATCCAATGATGAATTCACTTTTACTGATGCAAACGATATTAAAATCCATAAAAACCGAATTAAAAACTAATAAAATAATAATAAAAAAAAAACTAAACATTTAAACCATCCCTTTTTCCTTTCAGAATAATTTTCATCCACACAATTAATGCTACCACATACAAAGAAATTCCCAACAGCAATGGACTGGTTGCATTCAAAATCAAAACAGCAAGGATCAAAACTGGATATGACAGGACATTACACAAAATCAATCTTAGGTCGCTAGAAGACAACGTAAAATATATAGAAAAAATTACCCAGTCATTCAAAACAATTGAACACTTAGAACAAACTCTTGTAGAAAAAATTAAAGTAGCCAACGGAAAACTTAGGAGTTTAAATACACACAGAACAAAAAGAGCACTAATAAATGCACTAGGAACGGCTATTAAAATCATTGCAGGGAACCCAGATAATGATGATCTCGAAATCATACATAAAACCTTAGGAGAATTGCAAACACAAGAAAACAAATTAGTCCGCAACCAAGTCCGACAAATTCAAATCAATGAACTTTTTAAAGATAAAATCAACAACATTACAGATGCACTTGGAAAAATCAGCTCCAAAATATCAAAAGAATATAATTCAGTACAAGGCTTGAGATCAGATTTAGAATTCATTAACCTTATTTGGAATACAGATAAAATTATTCATATTTTAGAGAACATCGAGGAACAGATAGAATTTTCTAGAATAGGCTTGTTAAACAAAAATATTCTTTCAGTAGAAGAGAAAATGTACATTTTCGATAAACTTGTAAACCAAAACCTTAAATTGAATTATTTAGACGAAATTTTTCAGTACAGCACAGCTAGTATCGGCATCAGCAAAGGACAAGCAGTTATACTCATCAAGACACCAATTCTAGACGAGAAGACGTACGACCTTTTGGAACTTCATACCTTGAAAATCAACGAAACACGAATCGACACTCATATCAACCTGGTTACTAAGCATGGCGATCTAATTTACTCCCAAACATCAAAATGCGACATATGCGAGGGTAACAACTTGGTGGAAGACGAATGTATCTACAAAATTTTAACCCATCAAACACCAACATGCCCGCTTGTAAAGACGAAACAAGTCAATGAAATTGTAAAAGGCGTTATCCTGATCGATACCTCCGAAAACACTGAAGTAAGAGACTCTTGTGGAAACTCGAAGATGGTACGGGATGCCACCATTGTAGAAACCGAAAACTGTACCATTAGAATTCGCAACCTTACATTCTCTGGAAGGCTTGAAGTAGTTCAACAAGACGAGTATCTGGTTCCAATCTACAGCAAACCTCTACAAAACACATCTTACTCAAAAGATGACGAAGAAAACTTTATGCTTCGGATCCTGAACCTAGAAGAACTCAGCGAGATTCAAATATCTCTAAGCCATACACAAAAACGGGTAACATATGGAGGTGTCATCCTCCTCGCACTAACCTTTTTTTGTTTCTTCACTGCATTTTTCTACAGAAAAATACATGCGAGGGTGAGCAAGGAAAATCACACCAAGCTACCAGAACTTCTTACCCCCAAACATATAGGAGAAATAGACGGGACGGCTAAGACAAATGAAGATACGCCTAAGCACGGAAGCAATGGAGTCCACACCATGACGCCATTATCCGAGGTCCTTAAACATCAAACGAGGACGCTTGATACTTATGGGGGGAGACGTTATGAAAAGACGAGCCCAGCCGACCATGCCAACACGCCGCATCGATCGACCACAGCAACCGATGCGCCAGGGAATTGATGAGCCAGGAGAAACCAGCGTAGCAACAGCCAGGGTAACTACATCGAGACGACCAACGCCAACTTGCCCCATCGATCGGACGCAACGATCGATGCACCGTAGAAATGATGAGCCAGGAAGAATCCAGCGTAGCAACAACCCAGGAAGGCAACGTAGACACGACCAACGAGTACCAACGTGGAGGACCCATCGAACGATATTGGTTGTGCTGACTAGGTAGATTTAGTTAATAAAAGGTTTAGCGATAGGAATATCGAGTCAGTCTTAAGCGTGCGTTCTATTGTAATCGGTCTTAAACGTGAATAAATATTTTTTTTATAATACTCGTGACCATTCGAGCATTACTTTTTTTTTTAACTAAAACAACATAAGTATTACAAAATAATTACAAATTGAAAAAAAAAATCATCATCAGCATCATCATCTTTCGCTGTGATCGCTAAAATCTCGTGTTGAATTGTTTCCAGAAAATTTGAAGTTCATTATACTTATCAGCAGGTGAAATGTCTTTCGCTGCAATTTTCATTTCTTCTAGTAATGTTCGATGTTTCATTAATTCATGTTATATGTTATCTTCCTAATCCGGTTTCTATGGTTGCAAGAGGACATTTAAATACATGTATAACACCATGAATTGACAACTTACCAGACATTGAATTAGGTGGTGCCGCTGAAGTTGAAGGCTCCATAATAAAATTCAACGAATTTATGAATTTGAAAAAACCAAGACACTGGAATGACACAACGTTCAAAATGAATACGAAAGATGCGGAGGGCGACGACTGTTTTTTGTTTTTTTCTCATAAAGCAAAATGTGTGCTTATGCAAACAAGTGTGAAGCAAAAGCAATCTTCAAACGGGCTATTGTTAGCCGGAGTTTGATGGTATGAATTTGCTGATAGTATTTGACACTTTAATCAGTTTAGCGAGTTTCATGATCATATATTGAAAAGGTCTGAATATTTTCAATATTGTTTCAAATTTGCAGAAAGTGATAAAGTTTGACATGATTAAAATTTCATAAAGATTTGTTTTCTATTTTCTTATTTAACACTTATTTTATAACTTTTAATTGATAAATTTTGTAATTTTTACCCAAATATTTATTTTATTCTTACGAATTGAGTTCTATATCATAAATTTCCATTAATGGGGTATCATGGTTATGATTAAAATTAATCCTGGATGAAATTTAAACCTCAAAAAAAAAATTGAAAAAAAAACTGCTATCGCTTTTTTCACTAAAGTGACAATTTGCGCAGTTTTGCGCAGTAGCAGTTAGTATGCATTTGAAAGCTTACGTTTTTACCGAAATTTTGAATGTAGTCACAACCGTGGCAAACTGCGACAACTAAACTTTTAAGCTACTTTTCTACAAAAAATTACTTTTTTTTAAATTTTTTCTAGTGTCAGACATATTATGTCCATATTTTACAATATCTAATGAAGAGGGTTTGTTTTGCACAATATTTACAACAACTTTTTCTTTGACGTCAAAAAAATCCAAGCTATCATAAAAGCTACAGAGCGTTTCAAAGTAATGTACCTTTTTCCAAAAAAATGACAAAAGTCATAAAAAATTCAGATTTCATGATATTGCGCCCAAATTTTGGATTTAGACACTTGAATGTTATAGCAATAAAGGAAAAATATTATGAAACAGCTAACGAAAAAAAAATTTTTTGGCTGATGGCCAGCGATTCCCCACTGTACGTAGGCCTGAATTATGGCGCCTGTGGTATGCAAGTCCCATGAACCGTACCTTCCACACAACAAGTGTTGGCTGCCGGCCGGAAAGCATTCCTATCATTTCCACTTGCCAAACTTCCAGTCGAACAGCAAGCAAGCAGCCACCAGCTGCGAATTACATCGAAGCAGCAGGTCAAGTCGCAAGTGGCTGTCAGTAGTGCCTATGACCCCGTTCCTGCTGGTGACACATGTTAACATTCCCAGACACTTTCGGCTTCTTCTGCTTCGGCAAGCGAACCGCACGTAACCGGTAGGATGCGTGTCGTTTGGTTGAGAGCGAAAAGCTTTGACTTTTCGAGATTCATCCCGTTTGGCACAGTATGTCGATCCCAAGGCAACGCCCGCTGAGTCGGACTCGAATGCAGAGGTCAAAATATCACTACGCGACGAAACGACGATGAGGCTCTTGCAGGTTATGCTGGGTATAATTTTCCGAAGGTTGAATTAATAGGATACACTTGAAGTGCTTCACTTTGGTGACACTTCAAATGAAAACATTTGCCGGCTACTCTGTGGTGTAATCATTGGCAAGAAAACACTATGAAAGCGAAGGGCCTCTTCAATTGCTTCTAAATAGCAAACCGTTGTTATTTATTTATCAAGTGTTTCTTTCAGTAACTAAGTAGCTTAAACGAATCTTCTTGACTCTAGAAATTCGAATAAATTCTACTTGAGTTTCGATTTGAGAATCGCGTTCAATATTTTCAACGATAATTTGACACTTGAGTCAATTTTTGTTGGAAAGTTAATACAGCAACGCTGCTTTCTAAAGCATTAGTATTACACGGTGGGTGTTGTGTATTCGTTCCGCGCTTCCTTGTTAGCTTATAGAGGATTTGAAGTTGTAATTCCCAGCTCAATCTGCTACAACCTTGCATCACGTTTCGGTGCAAGACAAAGCGAGCCACCAGCCAGCGTTTCTGTGTTGTATATGCGACATTCCATTTCGCTCTTTACACTCTCAAAAATCTATCAGCTTAGTTCATGTTTCAACAAACAGTTGATCCGGTCATGAAGTATGACTTTCATGTGGAATGCCAAACAGTGGAACAGCAGCTGGTTTTTCGCTTCTTTTTTTCCCGATCGAACTCGTTCACAAGTGCTGGGCTGGGGCTGATGCAAACAAAGGTGGAAGAAAAATAACGAACAACTACTGTACACTGTGGGGCTGCTGAATAGTCGCACTGGTGCACTTTCCATTAAATCCTTGACACGGGGTTTCAACTTTACCGGTTCACTGCTGAACTTGTGTGTTCAACGAATTAAGCTCTCCCCCATACATGATGAAGTACTGTCAGCGCATCATTGGACCGCCAGCATCAGTTGTATTTCTCTCAAGCGCGTACATATTTAATACAAATACGCCAGTAACGAAACGGAAATGAAACTGGAAACCTGTTTGGTCCCTAAATCCTATAATGGATCCTTCCGATGAACCGCGTTCAACTCTTTCGTGCGCTGACTGCACATGGGATTTGGGGAGGATATTTTATATTCCACCACCATTATTCAATACCTGTAATAGTAGTAATAGTATCGAAAGAGGATTAAATGTTGTGTGCTGTTACTATGAAAAACATTTTTTTCATTTCTATGGGAAGGTACAGGTAATGTAAGCAGATGGCATACAAATATTATGGAATACATCGACGAAAAAATATGGCTTTCTGTCTTCTATTTCGGAAACCTACTGACTCGACTATCCATCCACTTCTTATGCATTTGTAATAAACAACTTTCTGGATATCCAAAGCTTGACGAATCGAAAGGGGCTGGAGCTGATGGATTGGCTCTTATTGTATTAAAAAAGTGTGCCGAGTCGCTTGTTGGTCCAGTAACATTGTTGTTTAATCAATCGCTGGATGAAAAAACTTTTCCGACTTTATGGAAGACGGCCAAAATGATACCCGTTCACAAATCAGGGAGTACTCGAAAAATTGAAAATTATCGCGGAATATCAATTCTCTGGTTCATGAGGTCATACTATCTGCAGTTAAATCGATGATATCGAGTCATCAGCACGGATTCGTCCCGCGTTGCTCAACAACAACTAACTTGCTATGCTGCACCAGCGTATTAGTTCGGGAAATTGAATGTCGAAATCAAGTAGACTCGGTATACATCGACTTCCTTGAAGCCTTCGATACCGTTTCGCACACCTTCGCAATTGATAAGCTGAGACATATGGGCTTCCCCGATTGGATATCCGACTGATTAATGTCGTACTCAACCGGTAGAAGCGCATTCGTCCAGGTAAACTCTGGACACAAAAATACACGCTCTAGAAAGTTCGACATCCCTTCTGGAGCTCCACAGGGAAGTGTACTGGGACCGCTGATTTTCGCGCTTTTCATTACCGACTTGTTCCAACTAATTTCTTCCGCAAAGCTGCCTTTTGCCGGTGACCTGAAATTCTTCCGAATAATTAATTGCTTACAAAAAGACATCGATATCCTTTCAGGCTGGTGCAAAGCAACGGGATGTGTGTGAACAATAACAAATGCACAGAGTACACTTTCAGTCGCTGTCATAATTCGATTAATCATCATTACAACATCGACACAACTCCACTGGACCGTATGTAGTCTATCCGTGACTTGGGTGTCATCAACGATCCCAAGCTCCGCTTCAACCAACACATCTCCAGCATTACAGCTAAAGTTTTTTCGATCCTCGGATGCATTCGCCGCAATGCTTCACAATTTACTGACGTGTGTCACTGTACTGTGCTCTAGTACGCAGTGTTCTAGAGTACGCTGCTTCCATATGTGCCCCGTACCATCAGGTTATTCGCATTAAGCGAGTTCAAAAATGTTTTTTACGTTTTGCTCTTCGTCATTTACCGTGGAATGATCTTGTACATCTGCCCGACTACCCGCAAAGATGTCGTTTAATTGACCTGGAGTTGCTCTCAACAAGGCGAAAAAAAAACTCCAACGATTGTTTGTTTTCGACGTCCTAACGAACAATATTGACTGCTCAGACCTTCTCCTGCAACTTCAAATAAATGTGCCAGTTGCGATACTGGGCAATGATCTCCATACCCGGGCACAGGAAAAGCTATAGCTATAACAATCCGCTCAGTTACTGCCTAAGAGGATTCAATGACGTCTGTGATTTCTTTGGTTTTAACTTGACCAAAAAATAGTTTTGAAAATAGGATATTTTAAATCCTAGCGTAAGACAAACCAGTCTGTACGATGAAATTGAAGACGATGAACAAATAAACAAAAAGTAAAGCTTTAACCGCTTCAAGGCACAGCTTCCGAAAGTCCGATTGCAAAGGCTAAGTTATTCCTTTAAACCTTTTTCAGAGACTTGTAATACAGAGAAAACAACCCAAGTAACAATCAAAATGCTTCAAAGACTTAGGATTGTTTTGTTTTCGTTTTATGTTAACTTACATTAAAGTCTTTGATTATATTTTAGTTTTATTTGAGAACCATAAAATATGATCCGCAAACATTCTCTACAGTCATTCTATGCCAACCGTCATATGCATGAAGTTGTATGATAGTCCCTTTGACGACCACATAAAACTAATCCTGCAGACTATACTTGTGGCTATAATAAAACTTGATGATCGAAACTTAGGCAGATGAACACCGTGGTAGGCTTGTTCGGTTTAATATATGCTATGTTCTAATCAAATTAGGAGAATCGGTCATGATAGAGAATTTGGGATGCGTTCGAGGGTTTATCCGAAAACAACATGTCGCCTTGAATAAAAAAATGCATAATTATGAATTTCAATCCTAAATCAGTATTTCATTTTACTGTATCACCGATATCACAGAGTAGTTTTGAAATTCGAATGATAGATGAAGTCATATTTAACAAAATACTTGAGTTCAAAGAATTAAATTTGGATTTATGTGTTCATTTTTTATAGAATTACGGCTGCGCGCAGTAACTACGATAAAAGTTGCGGCTGGTTTTACCATAAATATTTCACGGCATGTGTTTTTACATGCACGAGAACGATTTAAATGACAATAATAATCAGTAGTATAGTTAGAAAACTCAGACAATTCTGTTTTTACGACACTGCCGGAATATAACATTGTCATTGAGAAATGAAGCCAAGATATAATTTATTGCTTCACGCTTAATTTGAAGAATAGGTCTCAGTTAAAATTTCGGGGCCATTTCATGGCAAGCAAATCGGCCTGTTGAAATCATCTGGTTCTAAGATGGAGCGCATATGAAATTTTGATGACTGCAATAAACTAGCCATGACACTTATATATAGCTGTTGTTAATAGGTTGTAATAGCCGCGTGGTCGGCTTTGAAGGTTTTATGTTTTGGTTGTTTTTTTTTTCATATAATGTTTTGGTTGTATCCAGTACTAAAAAGCTTAGATATAACCTATTTTTTTATTTGGGAATGACCGTCCGAATTCAAGAATGTTGCTAGATTGAGTTTATTAAACAAATTTTACTGAAACCCCGGAAAGAAACAATTTCCTTGTCCAAATTTTCCGCCTGTCCTTTTATAGCTTTCTATTTTTTGGCTTTGAAAACTTTAGCGCTGTTCTTTTGCGCTGTCATGCAGTCGTAGTTGTTTCTCCAGTGGAAAACAAGGTGTCTAGTATCAGCACTTCGTTCTGACGAAGGAATGTCAAGAAAACATACTTTTCAGACAATGCAATACAAGGTTGCACCAAATGTCTGTATGTGGGAATGAATGACTGTACCTCTGAAAAAGAGGCTGCTGTACTATTAAGTTGGAATTGTGCATGTGAGCTTTTTTCGAGAAGACAAAACTTTTCGGACCAACTATTTAACGAAATCCCAAAACTTGTTTTAAATGTTGTTTTAGAATGGAGCGTTGACTGAACTACGTAACGCACACTGTTTCCAAGGCTACAAAAACGTGATCGAAATTATTTTGACCCAAAAAATTGATTTAATAATAATAGAGTCAAAGTGCCTTCAGGAAAGTTGATCCATTAAGAGCCAGTTCGCGAGAACCGCAACCACCTTTACAAGGGAGGTTGTATCGAGGTTCTCCGATCGGACTGAAACTTTCAGGGTTTGTTTATGCATATAAAAGAACAATGTTTTGCATAATGTCAGATTTTTTCAAAAGGGGTAAGTGGGGTAAAAAAGCACGTCAAAAATTGATGTCCAAAAATTGCTAAAAACTTAAAATTGATGTAACTTTGTGAAAACTGAATCGATTTTCATGAAAATTGTCATGTTTATTTAACTTTATAAAGGGAACAAAATGAAAGTCATTGGAAGTTGCTATCGAGAATACATGATGAGATATTCGCATTATTCTAAAAAAATAAGGTGATTTTCACAGCAGTTTTTCTCTTGCCAGCAGATCTAGGATTAAAATCCAAATAATACGTTTTGTAGTGCAACTTAAGAGCTTTCACTAGGTATATTCGAAAAAATGCGCCGTTATAAAGATGCTTGAAAAAATCCAATTTTTCTATAACATGTCATTGACCATCATTTCTAACCCATTGTGCGAGAAGCGAAATTCCGTTTTGTGTCATTGTTCTTCCATTGAGTTATAGTTTTCAGGTTATGTTTGTTTATGGACTAATGCAATAGTTTGAGGAATTTGAGGTTTTTGGAAAAGGGGTTAGTGGGGTAAACAGGCTCTCCAATATCTTATATTCAGAAACTGCTCAAATCGTAAAATAATTACTCTCAGCTCACATTCGAAGTTACACGATGGAACGAGAGGTTATTTTGAAGCCAACAAGAGAATGAACGAATATCAACAAAGCCACGCGATACTTTTTGTTGAGCTTTTTTTTAAAGTGCCCTTTAAAAATAAAATTACCATAAGGAAAAAAGCTTCACCGGAAGATGCTCATAAAGGAGTGAGGTCAAAAGTGCACCCTTCTGCAGGAATAAGGCAATTCAAACCGGAAATGTATTTATCGGTAGTACAAATAACCAGAACTAACCTCTCATTTCATCGTGTAACTTCAGGAATAAGCCGATTTTGCGGATTGACGAGTGTATTCAGAACAAGATTTTGAAGAGCCGGTTTACCCCACTAACCCCTTTTCCAAAAACCTCAATTTCCGCAAATTATTGCATTAGTACGTAATTATTTACGATTTTAGCAGTTTCTGAATACATATAAGATTTTTGAAAGCCTGTTTACCCCACTAACCCCTTTTCCAAAAACCTCAAATTCTTCAAACTATTGCATTAGTCCATAAACAAACAACCTGAAAACTATAGCCCAATGGAAGAACAACGACACAAAACGGAGTTTCGCTTCTCGCACAATGGGTTCGAAATGATAGTCAATAACATGTTATAGAAAAACTGGATTTTCTCAGGCATCTTTATAACGGCGCATTTTTGAAATATATCTAATAAAAGCTCTTGAGTTGCACTACAAAACGTATTATTTGGATTTCAATCCTAGATCTGTTGGTAAGAGAAAAACTGCTGTGGAAATCACCTTATTTTTTTAGAAAAATGCGAATATCTCATCATGTATTCTCGATAGCAACTTCCAATGACTTTTATTGTGTTCTCTTTATAAAGTTAAATAAACATGCCAATTTTCATGAAAATCAATTCAGTTTTCACAAAGTTATGTCAGTTATATATTTTAAGTTTTTAGCAATTTTTGGACATCAATTTTTGACGTGCTTTTTTACCCCACTTACCCCTTTTCAAAAAATCTGACATTATGTAAAACATTGTTCTATTATATAGATAAACAAACGCTGGAAGTTTCAGTCCGATCGGAGAACTTCGAAACAAGACCTAGTTGCGGTCTTCGCGAACTGGCTCTTAATTATTCTCCATTTTATTGTAGTCGCAATTCTGTGATTAATCCACTTAACAGTGAAAAACGAATTTTGCTTTTTCATTTTTGCATATAAGAATTCACTTTTTCCAGCAAAGTTGTTTCGTATTTCATAAGAAACAACTTTGTCAAAAATGCCAAACTTCTATCTGCCTTTTCAAATGGACTTTGTGAAGTTTTTTATAGATTACCACTTAAAATCAATTTTTGCAATAAACATTTAGTATTGATTTTTTACAATTTTTTAATGTTCTATCTAATTTGCTATCTCAAAACAAACAATTTCATCGAAGAAAGTTTATTTTTATCTCTCATATTCCTTTGGTTATTGACGATTTTTATTGAAACAATGCACTAATTTACTCAGAGATATCTTTAAAATTTGCAAATATCTGCAGACTAAACCATCTCTGTTTTTAAGCATAAATAAAACATCATTTAATTCAGATATAGGCATTTGGCTCTCGCTGTCTCCTGTGTAGATATTTGTAAATAAATAAATGCATTACTTTATTCAAATCTTTAATAACTAAACTAACTTAGGAAATAAAAATAAACATTCTTCGGTAGTACAGTACTTGTAGAACATTAAAATAAATAGAAAATCACTAGTAAAAGTTATATTAAAAAATTATTGTAAGGGGCATTCTAGAGAAAACTTCACAACGGTGTTAGTACAAGTATAGTGTCTTCGACAAAGTTGTTTCTCATAAAATGTGCTAAAAATTCAATCAGCAAAGTGGATTTTTACAAGCAAAAATGAAGAAATAATACCCATTTCTCACTTTGTAGGTTAGATTAATCACAAAATTGTAACTTCTACAAAATGAAAAATTATTAATAGAACAACTTTACTGAAGCATGAGCATGAGCATGAGCATGATTGACCGCCCGTGGTTGCTACTCCGTTATTGCCAGATCAGCTGTAATTACACAGAGAACCAATGGATAATGCTTGGGATTAACATTCATCCTCAATGTGTAAAAACTGATGACCTTAATCTTTATATTAGGCAATACCAGCGCCGGCCGCATCCGAGGTCAATTGAGGAGTTTGTATATGAATATGTTGGCGTGATACTAGCTTTATTGGAAGCCGAGAACACCTCTGCACTTCCACGAGAAATCACTGGGATGTTGGAGAGAAGGGTAAGGTTTGCAGCAGGTTTCGTTTTGGTAAACGATGCGCTGATTTCTAGTACCGGGTTCATAAAAACGAATATCGCGCGTACGAGTTCATTATATCTTCTACGTAAATCATGACGCGATCCGAACTCATTCCGGTTGATGATGTAACACCGCAAAAATAAAGCACACGCGAGGATACCGGACCTATGACTCAATCAAGACAGATTCAAATATTCGAGCATCTGTTTATGAAGTCATTATGCAACTACTGAAACGTTTCTCTCATTGATTCAACTCAGCTGACTACACAATGTTACGAAAGCTACGAGAGTTGAGCCTACGTTAACGCCTCGCTACTCCTATCACTTCTACGTGAAGTGACCCTCTTTATACCGAAAATTATAACACGGTTTTAGCCAATCTGTAGAAAATACGACCTCATGAATGGTATCGACGCGAAGTCTCTAGATATTCGGTGACCCGGACATCTGGCTTTGAGTTTAACAGGTCGACTAACGACGTTTCTTGTAAAGTGTTCGTCTGTTCTTGAAAAGCGATTTCTTGATTTGAGACCGATTTGAAGCAGAAATAAACGATATAGTGTTATTGGAGCCACGCACAGGTGTGTGTGGTATATTACACTACATTTCGAAAACATTTATATGAGCAGAACTCTCCCGGGCCGGAGACGCGTTTACACCGAAGCATTATGAACGACCGCTCAATCCACGCCTACCGACGGAGACGCTCGGGAGTACGATATTTCACGCCGATTCTCTATTAGCTGTTGATGCGAGTGTTGCCTATCAAATAGAAAAATTGGCAAAGTTTCATGCATCCAAAGCCCCAATAGTTTAAAAAAATGCAGATATGCAAATTGACCAAAATATATATCTTAAGTTTGTCGAAAAAATGCCAAACTAGTCATAATTGGGACATAGTATACAAAAACCTCTGTTCAAAAGCTAGAAAAATCGAAAAAATTGAATCATAAGATTTCAGAAAAACTGGCGAATCTTCATGCATACAAAGCCGTAAAATTAAAAAAAAAAAAAACATATATATTCACCTAATTGCCTTAAATTTATGCACAGAGTGCCAGACTAGCCACAATCAGGATATAATTGTCGTGAGCTCGTGTCACCCTGAAACAAGAATTGGTCATAATCAATAATCGATCAAAAGCTAGACAAATCGAAAGAAATAGAAACCGATTAGTAGAAAACCTTATACTGGAAATTTTTTCTTATTACGCCAATACTCTATGGATGAGATTGCGAACAGCCTTTGTAGTTATACTACTTGTAAAACCATATCGCGTTCTACGCATTCAAAATCGTAAGAACATGAAAATGCAGATATACAAACTAACCAAAAGTCTAAGACCTCTGCCAGGCCAAACGCGAAAAAACACGAAAAGCAGTGCACTACTTACGGCTATACACTAACCCACGGCCCGGCGAACCGGCCTGCGCAGCCCCCCGCACCCAGCCTGACAGAGGCCTAGCACGTATTGACAAAGTATCAAACCAATCATGGTGCAACTGTTGCAAAATTATATCACGTTATCCGAACACCTATCAAAACGCCAATGACGATGACGAACAGTCTGCACCAGGGATGTTACGGATGTGATTTTTCAGACATCTGCAGATGCGGATGCGGATGCGGATATGTGATTACGGATGCAGATGTTGATGCGGATGTAAATTTTCATGCGGATGCGGATGCGGATGTTCCGCATTTGCGGATGCGGATGCGGATATCCGTAACATCCCTTGTGTTATATTTTGCTTTTTTCACATAAGCATGCCCCTCCCCAGTGCAAAAGTTATTTGGGCGAGCAGTAAATACACCAAGGAAAATTTTTCTGCATTATTTTATGAAGCGATATTTTTTTTTTTCAATATCCGCATGGTATGATGCGGATGCGGATGCGGATATGTGATTACGGATGCAGATGTTGATGCGGATGTCAATTTTCATGCGGATGTTCCGCATTTGCGGATGTGGATGCGGATATACGTTACATCCCTAGTCTGCACATATACACACCGTCAGCAGAAAAACAGTATATAGATCTCAACCCTTCCCTCCAGTCTCCTTCCAGAAAAACCTGCCAATATCCAGTTCTATTATTCTACATAACCAAAATAAAAATAAAATTTCCAAAAGAATCCCAGATGTAATGCGCGATGCGCACTGCATAAACACGCTCACTGTCAATGCCAACGATCTGCGTGCCGAAGGCACTGAAACACACATTCAATATATTCCTTTCTTCATTCACCACCACTCCACTGGCATACAGCCCCATCAGCGTGAACACACATACCACCGCCGAGCAATCGAACGACAAAACGGCAACAGTTCGCACTACACACGCAAACAAATTAATCTTGTCTCACTCAACCGGTACACAACTGCTGCACACAAACGCATTAAAAACTGCGTTCTTTCTAGTCAGGCTATACACCAGAGAGACGCCGAGACACCCAACGCCGTTATCCGTTTCGATGAGACAGTCGCCACAGCGGCCACTTCAACTGATCAGCCATATCCATAGTTAATCACAGCAACTGTAGAATTTGATTCCCTTTTTCTCACCGCCCTTTCGTAGAAACTAGAAACCGCCCTTTCGTAGAGCTGGGCACGACTTCCACCGCTCGCCACTGAAGAACCTTTAAAAAAATGGTTCACGGCAACCGCTGCTCAGCCGCCATTTTGTAAAAACATATTTTTTATGGAAAATCAGACAATTTCCTAGAAGTTACTTATAGAACATAATAGAACAACTTTACTGAAGACACTATTACTCAAAAATTATTATTTTTTTAGTCAAGAGTAATTAGTGTGAATTAGCGCATTATTCTTGTAAAAATCGTCATCAACCAAAAATATATGTGAGATAAAAATAAACTTTCTTTGATGATATTGTTTTTTTTTTCAACGTAGCAAAGAATTTTGTAGAACATTCAAAAATTGTAAAAAATCACTATAAAAAATTAAAAAGAAAAAAAATTTTAGTAGTAATCTAGGGGAATCTCCACAAAAGTCCATTTAAATAGCTAGATTGGAGTATGATGTCTTCAACAAAGTTGTTTCTTTTAAAATTTGCTACAACTTTGCTCAACAAAGTGGATTTTTATATTTCAAAATGAGAAAAGTGAAAACCGTTTCTCACGGTTGAGTGGATTAATCATGGAACTGCAACTTCTATAACATGGAGAATAATTAATGGAACAACTTTGCTGAAGACTTTACGGCTCTAAAATCAATGTTTTTGAGTCAACATAATTTCGATCACGGTTTTGCAGCTTTGGAACCAGTGTGCAACGGTTAATTTAAGCAGCACGTGCGTTGCACGGTCAGCGACATCTCTTACTTACTTTACTTTTATGGCGTCTTGGGCTGCTCCTTCCCAGTCTCCACTTACACCCGCTGCTCTGGCATTCTCGTCAATAGTGCGCATCCAGCACGTGCGAGGTCTGGCTCGAAGTAGTCGGCCTCTACCGGCTTTCTGCTAGATATTATCTTTGCCTGTCGCTCATCCGCCATCCGTGCTACATGGCCAGCCCACTGTAACCTGTCGAGTTTTATTAGCTTGACAATATCAGTGTGTTTGTATACTTCGTACAGCTCATGATTCATGCGCCTGCACCACACCTCATTCTCTAGTTTGCCTCCGCGTATTGATCGCAGGATTCTACGCTCGAAGACCCCAAGCGCTCGTCGGTCGGCCTCCTTCCACGTCCACGATTCATGTCCGTACAACGCCACCGGGAGGATCAGAGTCCTTAAGAGGGCAAATTTCCTACGGATCTGTAGGCTACGGGACCTAAGCTGGCTACGCAATCCGTAATAAGCACCATTCGCTGCCGTAGTCCGTCTCTTCACCTTGCGGCTCACCTCGTTGTCACATGTCACGCACGAGAGTACCAAGATAAACAAATTCGTCGACCACTTCGAAAGTATCCCTATCCATATCCACCACAGCACCAACACCCGCAGAAATACCACGCTTTCTACCAGCCACCATGTCACTTGGTTTTGGGAGTGTTAATGGTGAGTCCAATTCTTGCAGCATCCCTTTTGAGAGCCGTAAAGGCCTCCTCAACTGCTCTACGGTTAACACCAATTATATCAAAGTCGTGGGCGAAGCCCAGAAGCATGTGAGACTTATTGATGATGGTGCCGCTCCTCTGCACACCTGCCCTTCGATTGCACCTTCCAAAGCTATGTTGAACAGCAAGTGCGAGAGCCCGTCACCTTGCTTCAGACCATCTAACGTCACAAACGCGTCCGAAAATTCGCCCGTGTCCGGATGCATGATGTGAACCCGTCAAGCGTCGCACGTAACAGTTTAATTAGTTTTGTTGGAAAACCATGTTCTAGCGTTATTTGCCACAGCTCGTTTGTTTTTCACTGCTTCGTACGCCGCCTTAAAGTCAATGAAAAGATGATGCGTCTGCAAGTTGTGTTCGCGAAACTTGTCGAGGATCTGTCTCAAGGTAAACATCTGGTCCATTATAGATCGTCCAACTCGAAAACCGCATTGGTATTCTCCAACAAAGGCTTACCAAGCGGAGTTGAAGAGGGTTATGCCTCAAGAATTACTACAGTCGAGTCTATGCTTTTCTTGTAAACAGAGCATATGAGTCCTTTCAACCAGTCCGTAGGTAGTTGTTTCTCAGATAATCAGGATAATCTGGTGAATTGCACTACACAGCCGATCACTCCCGACTTTGACAAGTTCGACCGGTAAGCCGTCCTTCCCAGCGGCTTTGTGGTTCTTTAGCTCTTTGCAAGCATTCTTCACCTCGTCCAATGTTGGTGGGTCCACAGCTTGTCCGTCCTCCTCAATTGCTATCCTGTTCCTTTCGACGACTCTTATACCTTCCTCACCGTTCAACACCGCTTCAAAATGTTGCTTCCAACGCCTGGATCCCTGCGATTTATCGGTAATCAGGTTCCCCTCCCTGTCATTACACATGGCAGGTACTGGCACGGTCCGGATCCTGATTCCGTTGATCGTTCTATAAAAGCTCCTCGTATCGTGCCTGGTGAAGCAATCCTCCGCCTCTGCGAGGACGCGATCGTAGTGCTCACGTTTCTTACGGCGATGAAGCTTCTTTTCGGCAGCTCTTGCCTCCCGGTATTTCTCCCGCATATGACGCGTTACACGATTAGATGCTACTAACGTGTTGGCGTAGGCTCGGTTCTTCTCCTCCGTCACCTCTAGACACTCAGCATTGAATATGTTTGATTATCATAAATTTTTTAGTCTATTGATATTTTCGTCAATGTGCTGTTTATTTTGTTTTAGCTCAAGCTTATATGTGAATAATGGTGCTTAAGTAATGGAGAAACCGAGCATTTAAGATTTTTACACCATAAAAATTGAATTGTTAAAATGTCAAAAATATCAAGAAAATCTTTATGTCTTTTTTGCGGAGTTTGATATACGTAAACAGGTAAGAATATGGTCGAATTATGTCTAAAATAATATTGTACAATTACAGCATAATTATGTTATTACTAGCTGACTCGGCAAACTTCTTTTGGCCCATTCTTGTCTTTATTTAAATAATTTCAAATCACAAATATTTATAGTCTGCAAATGCACGGCGAGCCGGCCATTGGATATTATCAAAGTCAAAGAAAAAATCGTTTGAAACGATTAGTTTTATCCGAATGACAATATCTTCGCCTTTTGGCATTAGAAAATCACCTGGAAATATCCGTTTTGGGTGGTATTCGGTCATTTTTATTTGTTTTTCTAGCATCTGAACATCAATTTGATTCCGGAAATACGCATATTGGGTGGTATTCAGTAATTTTGGCTGTTTTCCAGTATCCGAAAGTCATCTTTTAATTCAAAATGGTGCCCAGGGTCAATGTTTGGTCTCTACGCATTATCTCAGGCTATTTCCCACAAGTTGTCATCATTGCCGTAAGTCGTCATCTTGTACTTCAAAATCAGGTTCTGGAAGTATTCATATTGAGTGCTATTTGGTCATGCTTGGCTATTTTCCAGAAACCGGAAGTTTTCATCTAAAATTTAAAAATGGCATCTAGAGTCGATTTTTGGCTCCAGTGAACCATCCCGATTATTTCAGGTTGTTTACTGGAAAAACTGGTTGAAATATCTGTATAAGACCTCCCGCTCTTCCAGAGTACGGAAGAGTGTCAAACCAACATAGAAATTGTGTTTGGTTTGTACAAGAGCCCACCCACCCAGAAGAAGGGGAGGCGTCAAACTACCATGAAAATATTTTTTGCTTCCAAAACTCTCCGCATGCCAAATTTGGTTCCATTTACTTGATTATTTCTCGGGTTGTGCAGAAATTTGTGTTTCATTTGTATAAAACTTCTTCTTTACGAAAAAGGGAGGGGTGTCCTAAGACTTACTCAGCACTTTCAAATAAAAACACAACTGATTTTGGTCGATAGTCTAAACGTTGTCCAAACTTGTGACATGATGATTGCCCTATTTTTTCAATAATAAACTAGTAAAAAGTTTAGAAGATTGCGAGAAAAAAAAAGGAAAAGTCGAGTACTATATTATATAGTTATACTTAAATGCCAGTCATTTAACATTGCATTATAGGTAGTAAAATATCGAAGATTCATAATGTCTTTTCGTATTGAGAAGTTAGCTGGAATTTTATGTCACTCTTTCCAAGGTTGTGATACGAAAACCAACCTAAAATAGTTTTACATCAACTATGTGATCATATCTCGATCGCAACCTCTTTTATTTAAAAAAGAATTCAATTAACGTGCATTATCCAAATAACAATATTCCATCATTATGTGGACATTTTACCGAAACCAACCACCAGACAAAGTAAATGAACCGAAACCGAGACAGACTACAGTACCGAAAAACTAAACCAAAAACAAAAAAAAGAGCTGACCAGTGGTAAGATTTAGCACAAATTATCGCATCGGCTTTGCGGCCGATATTCCGTATGTGACATTCGACGGCATCGGCCGGCAATCAATTCCATGCAATTAAATCCCACAAACAGCGTGTCAGCAGCGAAACGCCCACACATAATCACGTGCTGCTGTTGCCACTGTCGATCGCGTCACTAATTCGACATATGTTTCTCAAATGGCCTCACCCTAGGAACAACCAACATAATGCATGTTTGTCCACTGTTTCCTAATTCCTGTCTACGTCCTGCTCCCAACCGCTCCGATTTCTCACCGTGGTGCGTTGATCCGATCTAATCAATTATGTTAATGTAACACATTCGACCTGAATGCGGATCAGTAAACGTACGTCTAAAACTAAGCTTTCGTCGCACCTCATCAACATTTTTCGCCGGGACCCTCCCGTCGTTACTGGGTAGCAGAAAAATAAAGCTCAGCCCCATCCTGCCGTGCTGGTACCGGATCGGAACAGCTCTGGAGTCGATTAGTTGTAATATACACGCATCTGGCAATGACAAGCCAACTTGTTCCTCTTGCTTGGCTCCAAAGGATGCTAGACCTTCTACAGAGGATTTATTTTTTTTTCCTCTGCGGTCGCTTTGGTGCAGGTGGACCGCGGCCAGTGGTTTCGCAACGAAGGGTTCTTTCGCAACGAGTTTCCCTGGGACAGAAGTTCAACGCCAGAGTAATTTATTGTGTAGCCTCTTGTGGCTGTAATGTTTAAACTTGTTTGTGCGAGTAAGGAAACGTGTTTAATTATGAGGTGAATTTATTACTTCTGAGGTGTTTTTTTTGTAAGATTTGGACCAGTGCGACCATTGTTTTGATCTTTTATGGAAATTTCTGAGGTTAGGTTCAATCATGTTCGAAGCAGGACAATGAACACGTTTCAGTGGTTTGTTACAGCGTTATTTCACTAGTTACAATTTTACATCTCTAGAAACGAAAAGAGCTGCAATTTAGAAACTGTTTCATATATTTCGAGGGTTTAAAAAACATCAAACAAATGCGTTCCATTAAACTCTCTGCTCAGAACAGCACCCTGAGAGTGCTAGCGGTTGAGATAGCGGTTTTTTTATGAAGAGACACGAGTGCAACAACTCGCAGATACGCGGCACCAGAAGCCATTCCTAACTGGGAGCTTATGGCTTATCCCCAGCTATCCTGCCATCGTCACACCCTTCTGTTGAATAGCCGACACGAAGGCGCGCGGGTACACTCTGGCAACCAATCCGGCGCGCACTGTTGAATGTATTTCCGCTCATTTTCCGCAGAGCAGCATCAAGGCCTAGCCGTGCATACTATACGTGCAGCGCTAGGGCAGTGAAACGCAGCAACGACTGCACCACATTCTGTGGGCATGCATTTTCCCACAATTTACCCCACACTAAGCCGCAACTGAAGCAGCTCGAATATCGTGACTATTGTTTTCCGGCGCACTGAGCATAAATTTCTATCTTTATCTCGCATTATCGTTCCGATCCGTGCAAAGTGGAACAATCGTCGTCAGGGTCGGTGAATCGGTCTCACTGTGATGCGATACTCTGGTATAGCAGCTACTCCTCCCGGAGGTCCTCATCGAAAAGAAGCTACTTTACCAGATGAGTCTAAATCCGGTATTTATCCGCTGTATTTTTTTCCCCATTCTATTTCTTTTTCTAGAACGCTTATCCATCTGTTTACTGTGGACTGTGGCTGCTGCTGCTACTGAAACAGAACAAAAGGGGCCTTTTTGTTGGGGTTCGCTTGTACCTACTGTGAATGGCTATTGTCACCCACCGGCCAGAAGGGAGGCTGTCAGACAAATTCGGATACTGTTGCTGATGAGAAAATCAAATGGAACGCTATTCACTGGACTCCGGGTTTTTGCAATGTTTTTGTTTACCCAAATTGGCTGTTTTTTTTTTGTATGATTGGATCTAAATAAATTATATGCGCATTGTGAGCACGTCTACCGAAATATAACGAAGGATATCGTTGAAAAAAAGGAACCTTCGTTCGTGCTCAATTCGGATATGAGAAATTGAATAATAAAATGTGTAACAATATTTAATATATTGTTCATAAATCAACCTTTGTGAATAAAAATAAGTGAGTGTCTATATGTCTAGATTTAAATCGATTCCTTTCCTTCGATAGATTTGTATGGTATGAAAAAGATGAAAATCAATCGGAAAACTTATAAAATCGTGTCGTAACATTTTTTATTTATTTTTGCCTGAAAAAAATAACATGCTGAAAAAAATAACATGCTGAAATAATTGGAAAGTAGCGGTAGATTTTCAAAAACGAATATCAAAACGAAACCAATTGAAAAAATATCATTGCTATTTCACATGCATCGAATGAATCAAGCAAATTAATGGTACATGTGGAATGTTGTGTAATTCAGTGGACGCTGTCTTTAAACGAACATGAAAAATGCATTCTGTACAGTGAACGCAATTTATCCCTCATAAAAAATAAATTTGAGAATTTATTGTTTCTTTGGAAAGAAGAAATCATATGTATGTATGAATGGTTTGTCAGATTAACACCTTTTGACTAAACTCCGTTTATGATATGCCGTTTTATGATATAACTGAAGGCTGGCAGAGCTCTTGAGCCCTCCTTTGCAAGTACTATCGTCCATCAAGATGCACTTGTGTGGGTTGTCTAATCTAATTTTCTATTTTATACATATAAAAATGAAGTCTGTCTGTCTGATTCAAATAGGCTTAAAATGACTCAACCGATTAGAGTGAAAATTTGTATGTAGAGGCTTTTGGGGCCGGGGAATGTTCTTATGATAGTTGGAAACCCCTCCTTCCTCTAGGAGGTAGGGTTCCCATATTATTGAAACATAAATTTCTGCATGACTTGAAAACTAATCAAGCAAATGGAACAAAATTTGGTAGGTAAATGTTTCAAAAAGCAAGAAATATTTCTGTGGTAGTTTGACACTCCTCCCTCCTCTGGTAAAAAGGTTTCCTTTAAAAACGAAATTTTTTTTTTTGCATACCTTGAAACTAATCATGCAAATCAAACCAAATTTGATATCTGGAAATTTTGGAGGGCGGGAAATGAAAGAAGGCGAGTTCAAAAAAATTCCTGCGAAACTCGAGAACTAATCAAGCAAATGGAACTAAAATTGTCTTGTGGAGATTTGTAGGGGCAAATTGATACTTCCAGAACCAAAATGATACACATAGGTTAGAAATCGACCTCACATGCCATTTTGAAATCAAATATGACAACTTTCGGTTTGAGGAAACAGCCTAAAATGACTAAACACCTTTCAGTATGTGTATTTCCAGAACCAGAATTATGCTCAGAGTCCAGAAACTGATTCCAAAGCTTTCTGAAAAATAGCACGAAACGATCGTATCCCGATCAAAAGATTATAATATACGGTTATCACAAATATATCTGAACTTGATAGAAATAACAAAACCTGTAATATTCTTTATATGCCAGAGTGATAAAAAGTACAGAATTATATCAAATTCTGTTATCATGCACTTGATTGTTGAAAAAAGTGTTTTTTAAAAGCATATTTATAACAAAATTTGTTATTCAATTAACAAAATATCGTAGATTCTAACAAATTCTGATCTCTTTCTGCTAAAAACCTTACAAAACTTGCTATAATTTGTAATAATCAGTAAGTAATTTTGATAGGAATTTTGATATTTTAACTATTAACGAGACCAATTTTAGAACACAAGTTTATACAAAAAGTTCGTAACAAAATATCAAGATTTGTTATAATTCTGATGTTTTTGACTGATCGGGATACCACCAAATACGGGTATTTTCGTAAACGGGATGAGACGCAGAAACCAAAAATATTCACAGAAGCCATTTTGAATCTTTTCAGGGCCACCATATTATTTTCAGAATGTTATTTCATTAATGTTAGATTAAAGGTATTGGCACAAACTACTGATACAAGATAGTCTATCCTAATAATATGACTTAATGAACTAATGATTTGAGACCACTCTCGAATGCAACAATGCGCCTGATGTAATAAACAACCTTATGTAGTTCTACTTGGAAAATCTCATTCAAATAGTCTTTGAAAATGGTAATTATGCTTTGAACAAATTATTAATTGATTTTAAGGGATATGTGATTATTTGAGCTATTTGATTTCACTGTTTAAGTATCCGATCATAGAAATTTTCTCAGAAAAATTGTTGGCAATTACAGCAATAGAGAAACACCAGTTAATTTCATTTGATTGATTTCGTTTTGGAGAGGTTGACACTCAACAATTAACTGCGAAGTCTGTGTATAAATTAACAGAAGGTTGAGTTCCAAATGGGAATATAGCACCAAGGCTTGGCTTATAACCACGTAGTTTAGAAACGGCCCATACTTTGCTTTTCTAGTCTTCTAAACTTCTTTCTCATTTGAAGTTTCTCTGTGGTACCTGCAAAAATGCTGAAAATGACTGAAACTCCTACCACTCACCAAGATGTTGGTGATAGTGATAAAACTACAGTAGTCGTACGTCAACCCTGGGATCGTGACTTGAAAACCACCCTTCTACTATTTTACTTTACTCAGAAACAGCCAAGTAAAAGCTTCGTAAGAAACTCTTAGAACGAATTCTATTCAACTAGTTTTACGTTATTGTGATGAAGACTATGAATCATTTAGGCTCTTCCAACTCTCACTTTCAGAAAGACCGATGGAAGGAATTTGAAAATGATGTTCAGATCCAAACAACTTTCATTATCTACGACACAAAATATGGATTGTTTACTTGTGAATAATAGCAAAGGATTTTTTATTGCAAAACATCGAGTTGACACCCATCTTTTCATTCTATTCCTTGTTATTTTTGACTTAGGACTACGTCTTTGTTTTCTATACTAGATTACATTTTGTGGAATTGAAAATGATACTGGCAAATTAGGGTTTGCAATTCCGGGAACAATTTCCCGGGAATTACCTTTTTCCGGGATTCCCGGATCCCGGGAACAGAAAAATTAATTCCCGAGATCCCGGGATTCCCGAGTCCTTCGAAAAATTTCGCACGATTTATTATAGTATCCCATACAATTGTGCAATAAAACGTAATATCCCAAGTAACACACGTTGGTATAGAATAGTTGACGTTACCTATTCCATGACATCAATATCACCAGAAAAGCGCAAAACATGAAAGCTAGTAGAACAAGTACCGATAACTGCATGGAAGCAAAAACATCATATCAAGAAGACTGGGAACTCTGCCTGAGATTGAGCGACAGTTTTGGCAGCGAAGTCTTTCGAGTAAAAGTGGAACTAATGCATGCTAGTGTGTGTACTGGCTATGCGAATGCAAGCCGAACGCACAGGTTTGACCACCACATACGCCCATTCTGTCTTCGCAGCGTTGCAAACTTCCACCTTTAATAAATGGAGTGCGCTGTTTGATGTGACGCTTGTCATTTGTATGGGATCGGTCCAGAGATGCCAGTCTTCTTGATATAATGTTTTTGATGGAAGCGAGCCAACTTGATATATTTAGGTGGCAAAATACATCTCGAGTACTAATACGGCAATGCGCAAATCTGTTGCTATGACAACTGTTAACCAGCGCATGCGCAAATGTGTTGTGTCTGCGCAGTGCAACTAGATCGGCATTTTTTTTTATCAGTAGCAGTTTTAATTGATTATGAAATGATGACAAAAAATAATATTCAACCTTTCAAAAAGAGTTGTTTCTTTCGTTTGAATATTGAAATTGTTTTCGCATAGTTTCAACGTTATCTGGATATAAAATCTAACAAAACTAGAAAACGTTGTTAGATATACAATAACCAAAATCTGAAGTGATATTGGTTACACTGCAAGCGTGTTGTTTATCTTTTGATGGCGCGTTTTGACCCGCTTCGAATAAATATAGAAATCGTTCGTATAATTTAAATGATAAATTGATCAAGTAATTTCCATTTGGGTGTTGAATGCTACGACTATTGTACTAAGGAAAAGCATTTTACAGGTACGTAGTGTTGTTATTAGATGGTGTAATGTCTTACGAAAAGACCAAGTGATAGTGATTGTCATTCTTGAACTCATGTTATTAAAAACATCTCCAAAACCAGAAAAAACGAGCTTGTTTTCGAAATGCGGTTGTATTACTGATGAAAAACAACTTCAAACACAATATAATAACACAAGTTTTCCATTGCGCTTGTAGTACACTTATATGACTACTTTCGTTGTTACTTATTTTCTAACATGTTTTGTGTGTTACTTGGGATACTATCAAAACGCGAAACTTACGTCGTCAAAGTGTATAGCAGCTTTGATGGGGGCATTATACGAAGCAAAGATTTGCTCGAAATGACGATTAATATTTGCTTGCTGTGTTATATCAAACTATTTTACACCACAATACATCTAAATACTGGTCGCAGTTGTAATATGTCCCCGGCAGGGAAAAAAAATCAAATTATTTGCTTTAAATATTTGTCAAAAATTTTTGCTGTATGATTCAGTAAACGAAAAATTAGGCAAATATTTGCTTCGTCCAATGTCATTCTTTGCCAGTTAGTTCACTACTGAGTGAATAGCGATTTTTTTCTTTGTTCATTAATAAAACCTGTGAATTGATCAAAAAAGTTTGAAACCCGTAAATCAATGCGACCAGAAATGAATAATTAATTAAAACTCAGTCTGTGTAACTTGGGTCGTGACCGTAGTTTCACATGAAAAATCATCTTTGCAGGTTAATTACGTAGGCATTCAAATGCTCTAAAACTAACTTATTCAGAGCCGTTTTGAACGGATTTTTTAGTATTCCATCATTTTACTACGGTTTGTACTGAATTTGCCTAGTTCAATGCCTGCCCAACACTCAGCTTACTCTCAATAAACTGAAAGTATTGGACACTCCAGTTTCTAATGAAATGTAGCACGAGCAAGAATCGGTGATTTTATATTCTAGAAATCAAACACCAGCGGTGATTCAGCGGACTTAAGCAAAGTTTTACAGAAGGAATTTATTTGAGGACATGAAAACCCTGGAACCTACTCTTCTGCAAATATTTGCAACAAAAAACCGATCGTGAATTTCTGATGTGAACTTGAAGAAGTTTTGTTTTTTAATACGTTTTTATGCGAATTGATAATAAAATTGTAAACGATTTTTTCATACCTTTTATTAACCTTCATTGCATCCTAAAAAAAGTTACGTTGTTTACCCAGGTGTGTGGTTTTCCACACTGTTTCGAATTTCGAATGAGGTATGTATGCGTGCGGAAGTATGTGTATGTGTGAATATTTTCATTTTTACGACCATCATATCTCGATTTTCTCAGCATCGGCTGAACCGATTCGATTGTTCTTGGTCGCGTTTGAAAGAACTAAAAGTCTAGTTATTTGACCAAAAATATTGTTTTGATTCGAAGGTTCATTCAGAAATGACGTAACGAAATGTGGTCAGCTTATATAGGATCTGATAAACTAACCGATTTTTTCTTTCAGCGGTTTGACTGATTTGAGTCCTTTTGATGCTAGATGCGTTTGTTAGGATTTGGAGGGTAGATTTCTATTCAAAGATATACTTAAAATTAAATGATAATTTCTAAAGGTACGTTGAAAAAAAAAACAAAACAAAACTTGTGGAAACGCCTAGTACATTGCAGTATTTTGGTGGTAACCAATTGAAGAATATTATGCGTAGTGTACAAAAACAATCTTGAAAAATACATTTGGATTATTTCAGCAATCGATGTATTGATTTGATTTCCTCGGCTGCAATTGGAAGGGCTTGAAGGCCATTAGGTCATCATCGGACATTTGTTTGATCCGATGGTTCATGCAAAAGATACAAAACAAAACGTGTTTACATGATATGAGACCAATTAAACATGCTATGACAAAACAAAATCCTAACAAAAAAAAATCCTAACATCGGTTTGACCAAATGAAGCAAATGTTCGTAAGAATATTCTGAAATCTATGCTAAGCAAAGTAAGCAAAGCCTTGGTGCTACATTCCGATTCGCTCATTATACACAGACTTCGCAGTCAAATGTTTAGTGTACAGGACAATTGCAGGGTTAACGCTAAGATCCTACTAACACTAACAGTTTCTCCCGAGCCGAGAATCGAACCCACGCCAGTCGTCGTTGTTGTTAGACCATCTCGGGAGATCCATTCTAAATTTATTTCAATATACCTAAATGTGCGAGTATACTTGTCTTGCAGTAGACATAAAACTGTGTAAATGTTGAACACTGCTCAACCAGGCTGTGCAAACACTAAATAGGTACTTTTAGCATTAGCGTATTCATGACCCATATGTGTGAAAATTCTCACACTGGGATGAAACAAATAAACACATACTTTTACACATGTCCCACGTAGCCTTTTGATTGATTTGATTTTGATGCGAATTACAAGAATGCACCTTTATACATTTCTAAAATCAGTCAAACCGATGAAAAAAATCAATTAGTTTATCAGTTCCCATGTAAATTGATCACCTTTCGTTAGGTCATTTTTGAATAAACCTTCGGATCAAAACGATATTTTCCATCAACTAACTAGACTTTTGGCTCTTTCAAACGCGACTAAGAACAATCTAATCGGTTCAGCCGTTGCTGAGGAAATCGAGATACATTGGTCGTAAGAATGAAAATAAACACACATACACATACTTCTGCACACATACACACCTTATTCGATTTTTGAAACAGGATTATTTGGTACCCATAGCTCCAGGTATGAAAGCACTCAATGAAAAAAATATGTTTGGGGCAAAATTAAGTTGTTTCTTGTCCAAAATAAATTCGAATGTTGTATGTGTGGAAATCCACACACCAGGGTGAACAACGTAAGTTTTTAAATATCTCATCAACCAAAAATATTTTTCCCTTGGAGAAAATGTATTTTGTGTAAGATTGATGGTTTAGGAATTGTCAAGAAATTTCATCAAAATCGATCGAGAAGTTTCCGAAAAATAAATCAAAACAAAATTCATTTGTGTGGTTTTCCACACAAGGGTTCAATGAAGGTTAATAAACTTTACTTGAAATTTCATTTTTGCTGAGAAAAAATTTTCCATTCTCGGTTCCCGGGAAATGAAATTTTTCATTCCTGTTTTCCGGGAAATCAATTCCCGGAATATTGCAAACTCTATGGCAAATGTTGCGTCAGATTTCAAACTATTATAGCAAGCGAACGACTTAATGCCTCTTAGTCATTTATGTGTCGGTGAATAGATGAAATGTGTGACAATTGTTTGATACAATGTTCAACATTGTTGCTTTACTGCTTAATGGTGAAAAAAGGTGGAAAGTTCCAAGGTCAAGCTTTCCCATGCATTTTCCTCGCTATTGGCTTGCTTCCCGTGCACGGATAACAATAACATGGACGGAATAAATTCCACTGCCTACATATTGTGACTCAACAAAGTGTTTTGTTCCGTTTGTCTTTCTCGAAACTGCGTTGCAACGCCCTCATGGCAAAAATCTACGCTGAACTCGATACAAAAGACTGCGTGTAGAAAATTCAGCTTCTGTCTAGTTTGTCACACACTCACACAATAGCGAGTGGAGTATAGCTGTTAGAGGTACGCGACATTGAGAAACGAGAGCAGCATACGAGTCAACTTCCAGGCACTGCGAAGCATGTTACCTTTATTTTGCATACGGCAGCAACAGTTACCATCGTGCGCTGCAGGAAATTTCGCTGGCATAGCTACTGGAGGGCACAGCGGAGAGCAAATTTTATCAGGGTTCTGTAGCACGCATTTCGAGCGAAAAATTGTGGAATCGGTTCTTTTCAGAACTATAGATGCTTACAGATAAGAGTTATGAGAATTTTCGCAACAACTACTAGTGTGAAATTTTCATGTATTCATGCATCGTTATTTTTACAATAACGACCATCAAATATTTTGAATTTGATAAAACTTTCATCACTAATTTATGGTGTTTCGGCTTGCAGTCTTTTCTTAAAAATCAAAACTGAAGTTTGTCTACTGTCCTTAGTTTCGGCTGAGTGTATTTAGCGTTCTTCCGGGAATTACCGTATAAAACATTTTAACAATTTGGTGTAGGAGTATGTAGGCGTTGAGTGTACTTACTAGGTTTCTGTCTGTCGTCATTAACTGTAATATTTCTACGTGTAAGCTTTGCAGTAAAAATTTCAGTTCTTGATCAAAAAAATTTCTTATATGTGTTTTGTAGGGTTTTATCTAAAAATTATGAGAAAAATTCACTTTTTTGTGATGTTCAATGGGCTCTGTGAGTCAAATAGTTGAATGCGATGCTGAACCAAACCATGTAAAATATTCAAAAACAACCCCTCAAAAATAAAAAAATAGATGAAAAAATTTAGGAATCGAATAGATTTGAAAAAAGTGCAAAAGAGTGTTTTTGTAGCTTGAAAAAGTCATTTTTTCATAAATCACGTTTGGGGTTCGTAGTGTTGTTTCCGGGAAGTTGCCATAAGCACTTTTTTTTCCTGGACCACTTCTATGCGGTCAATCCAAATCTTGTTGGAAGGAACCTAGCAACAACAGCAGATTCAAGCATTGAACGTACCAGGGCCAGTGCTGATAAAAGTCATTTTCACCAGCAAAATTCTTCGAAAATTACAGCCAATAATTTTCAATTTTCACTTCCAATGATCGCAGCACTCTTTCAGATACACTAGATGTTCGTCCTAGAAACGTGCTGTTATACTCAGATGAAATAGATCGCGCGCATTGTTCACGGTTACGGAATAAAATTTGACGATAAACCCAACCAAATGATCTTCACTTCAAAGCGAAAAAGAAAAACAAACAGTCCACTCAACCAAAATAAACCTCACCGAAACACTTTTTCACTAACACTGACCGATGCCTTGACAATCTTCGTTAACTGATAAACTGATTTTGTTGTCTTGCTTTCATCGCATGAAATATAATGAGGTGTTTTGACAGTTCACTTTCATGCAAAAAGCGGGAAAGGAGAACTCTGGAAGGATTGAAAAAAAATAACGTTTATGGATGCTTTTTTTCACTTTCACTCAAGAGTGTCAACAAATATCAACCCTGACCAGGGCACAGTACATTAACATCACGCACACTGGATGATGTTAACCATCGGCAATTCCGAAGAAGAATCTCAGCTGCCTGTTGACTTGTGAGTTAACATCCTTGCAGTGTGTCCGGAATGTAAACTAGCTATCGAAAACTGCGCCAAGATCTCTGACTTGACACACGCGCTGGAGAGCTTCTCCAGAAAAAGCTGTATGGAAAGGTATTTAGTTGTTGCTCTCTGTTGAAGGTGAGGAGCCCTGTACGTCGCGGTGATATAGCAGCGACGTTGTTGATGAAGAGTGAGAACAAAAGTGGGCCCAGATTACTTCCTTGCGGCACTTCAGAAGAGGTTATGAATGGCTCAGCCGAACCAATACTAACACATATAACTCTGTCAGTCAGGTTGATTGAAACGATCTTACAAGTAGAGTTGCACAGAATAATAGGGCTGGGGGAAAGTTTTTTCTATGAAAAGTATCGAATTTTCAGTTTACAGTATGATGGTTTGAACTTGAGCTTGTCAAGGGTAATTCACTTCAATTCAAGAATAATTTGTTGAGAGAAATTAATTCTTCAATTCAATCACCATGTTCTATAGAATATTCGGAAGAACAGACGGCCGAATATTCAACGAAACATGATAATCAGGTGAGAAAAATTAAAAACCAAATTATTCTTGACTTAAAGTGAATCACCCTTGACAAGCTCGAGTTCAAACCATCATATTCTATATTGAAAATTCGGTACTTTCCACAAAAAAACTTTTTCCCAGCCATATTATTTGATGCCACGCTACTTACAAGCACGACAGAGAGCTTTAGTTTATCCAGCTTTGGTATAAGGATGTAATGATTCACACGACCGAACGCTGTCCGTGTACAAAGCATCCAACGAACCGAAGGCTCTCTTGGCGTAAAATCCATGTTGGCCTTTTACGATTTAAACAGCACTGTTTTGGTTACTTCCTCGAGTAGCTCTGTAGAGTTGACAAAGTTCATTTCATGGAATAAATGTGACGCTTGATACCATTCTACCATGCTGATGCAGGGTCGTTTACAAGCAAAAAAGGCGGAACAGTGGTGGACATTAGAAACTATGTGTTAGAATTTTTTCCTATTAGTGTCAATTTTAAAATGTTTAATAAAGGTTTAGACATTTCAGTTGTATATCTGAAAAATATAAGCCTAAAGAAATCAAAAATGTTCGTTTTTGTAAAACCGATTTATGTTTTTATTTTCAATCATTTATAGTTTTTTGAAAGGCCAAAAAGGGTAAAAAGGATACTTATCTTCAAATTCGAGTTACGCGAAGTTCGTCTTCTACCGAAAAAAACTTAAGAGATGAACTAATTCGCTTAAAATTATTAAGCCAAATTATGTTATTCAAAAATACGGTTACATTTCTGTTTTACTTAAACATGAACGGTTCGGTAAAGAACTTCACGGTCCATTTTCTGGAGGCTTCAGCTATACCTACAAGCACACAATCTTCTACGGTATTCTTGCAACCTGGTTCACAATAATTGTGAACTATTATTATTATAGATAGATTCTAAAGAGTCAAAGAATATCAACTTTTGAGTCATATAATTTCGGATTGATAAGCAGAACCGACGGCAAACATGTAAATTAATAATACGCTTGGGTGTTAGCAGTCAAAATTTATTAATCAAATATTCGGATTCCTTGTATACCTATATACTACAATTCGTTTATGATGCAGTTTGTATAAATTTTCTCTTCGTGGTAGAGTGCTTACAGACTGAAAATACCCATTTCGTGATCGAATTTGTGTAATAAAATTATTACCTTCTTTCAATAATACTCGTGGATAACGGAAAGAATTCCTCGGTGTCTAGTAGCAGGAAGGGTCATACTAAAATTTCCAAAACCCCATCTTCAATTAACCTCGACTCGAATAATCTCAATTACATAAGATGCGAAACGGCAGCAAAGTTTGTGACATAACAGCATGTGTACAAAATATCCAACCCAAGTCCAGTTCAGCTAGCCTTACATGAGAGTTACCGTTCCGGTCTTTGCTGTTGCTGCTTGACTGTTGAAACAAATTGAAGAAGCAAGCAGCTCTCGTAAAACAAACGGACAATTTGTCGAGTGTCGGTCAAGTGGCTAGAACTTGATGGGTCAAGTGTCGCTTGACAATTCCGGACCATACTTGGCACTGTTCTCAGTAAATCATTTCAGCTGGGATTTCGGATGTAGTTGTAGAACTTTTGGGAATAATTGACAAATGTTTTTCCATTTATATTTTAAGCTCTGTTGCTATTATGAAATTTGTTTGTCTAAAAGCGTTATGAGCTGAGCTCTATTTGTTTTTAACTGGCATCCAAGTAAATAAGCGTTTTCTGCATTCGGCAGTCAGTTTGATTCAAACATAAATATACCTTTGAAATCTGGGCTAGCCCTAGGATATCTCATGACCGGAGCTGACGAGCACTTGCTCAAAATTCTAATAACCCCGGATTCCTACCGGCAACCGAGAGCAGTTCATAGCAAATCACAGCTGCTTGCTAAACACGATGCCCGCTTCCGCCATTGTAACGGCAGCTATGCAACAATATGCGCGTACGAAGAATGAAATCGTCCTCGATTGCAATTTTGCAGCGTGCTGTGTTCCATAGTAGGAATTTGTTTATGAGAATCTTTCTAACATATATATGTACAGGAGCGGTGTGGAATGCATTGTATGCAGATGCTTTCGACATGCTTGCGCCGGCTTCGAAACCAGAACACGAACTTTAAGCTGATAAAATGGCGAAATGGCTCCCCTGTAGGTTGGGAGTGGTACCTACGAGCTCATAACTAAAGCACAGTGCGAGTGTTATTTCACCAAACGAACCAACTGTTTTGTTTGCGGGTTATGAGTTTATGAAAAATTGGTTTTCGAAATTCATGCAATATTACGATTACTTTACTGATGTAAGACGCAGCCTTACATCGGAAAAAGTCGATGTAAACTTCGAATCAAATTGTAAAATCTTTCAACCGTTTATTGTACTTATTTATTCACCCATCTGAGCTTGTCTAAGTGGATTCATCTCTATTGCTGTTTTCGTCTGGTTATAAAGTTCCAAAATTCATTTCATAACACAACAGCAAAACGTTTCCCAACAACAAGGGATTAGGATACAAGTATAATAATTGAATAATAATTGAACAATTGAATTATTAATAGCAACGCGATACTTTTGGTATGCAAATTATCATTCGAATAAAACTTTCGGTTGGCTTAAAGCACAATTCAACACACAATCGCAAAACCGAACCAGCCCAGCAGTCGATTTTACGCCCTGCTATTTCCCCGCCATCATCATGAATAGTAATTTTATCCTAAGAAAACCCGTTCACCCGGTCCGTTTATGCCTGGCCGAGTTGTGGCCGCCTCGAGCAAACCGTTTTGCTGCTTCGTTAGGTCAATGCCGACCGAAACGGCTGGCTTTCATAGTGAGGGGAGGGAGCGCGGATGGTGGGGGTGAAAACTAGCTGGGGCGGGAAATCAGTTGCCGAGATGCAGTAGCTCTTCTAGATGATGATAATGGTGGTACAAATATCGCACCATCATTATCATCTTCCAGCGTTTGACACTGGTATGCTTGAAATGATTGGATTTTTATTCCGTTGCTGAGGGATGAATTATATCCATTCGAACTAGAATAGAACGGAAACAGGCTGGGTGCACACGAAGATTGCACTTCAATTTGTAAAACACTAGTAGATATGTTTCTTCCGCGCTAATAAGCTTGTACGCTCAATCAATTTTCGTCTATCGATGGTATGAGTTGTGAAGTAAGTTATTCATCGATATGAAAAAAAAAAGAACCGAATATGGTTGAAGTGCTGCAAAATTAACTCTCCTTCCGGGTGAGAAGAGAATGAAAATACACGCACTATTGAGGACCGGCTGAAGCGAATCCTTTCCGCCTGATTGATGTTTAGTTTTATATTCAACATTTTACAAGCTACGAATTTATACCGTGTTGATAGCGGAAGGACGCCGCTGATGATGGAACGGTTCACCGACAATGGATTCGCCTGGCTAGCAAGAGTAACCGTTCGGTAGATTTGACTTTCAACCTCCGACAGGCGAAACAAAATTGCTTACCCGAGCAGCAGTAGAACACCGTCCCGGGCATGAAACAAAATACAAATCAAAATCAAATATGTTTGCACTGATTTTTACGACCTGTCGTACCGGTTCCGTCCTTAACGAGGAATGGTGTGGACCTGCCGCACCGAAGACGGTTCGGGATTTGCCAATGCTATCAAACGGTGATGGATTGGACGCCAAGCCAAACAATGATGGCTACGATAATTGGGATTAGTTAGTTGGCGTGTTTGTCGAAAGTATCAATGGATCTAACAAATGTGGTAAACCTGTTTGTCTTCTGTACACGGGTACTGTATTCTTTCACTATTATATTAAAGAGACAAGAGAGCATAATTGTTACCTTTCATCGGAATTTTCCAGTATTTTCCCACTGGGTAGGTTCAAAGCCGGTTCAACTTTCTCCTAGATTTAATTTGCTAAATTGTTTGTTTGAAATTGGAATGGTTGCACGCACGATGTGCCTAACTGAAGTGAAACGAATATAAGCATTACAATAAATTCGAAAGCAAGATGGGTTCGAGATCTAGCTAATTTCCTAATTGACCCAGTTCCGTGTCTCCGGAGGAATGCCAGCAATCTCGAAGAAATACCAGGTCGAGGAAGGCAAACGAACCAAGAAATCGTATATTCATTTGCTCGCTTCCCATCATTTACCCGAAAGCACTACGGAACGCGTTGGAAGGAATGTTTCGTTCTTTTTTGTTTGTTGCTTTTTCATGCCATTTTCCGCTGCGCAAAGAAAGTGAAGGATAGAAGGGTGATCACTTTGACTCAACCAAAAACCATTGTGTCCCGACCCCGAGGATGTACACTCATAATCAAAATGTACACTCAAACTGTTACAACCTAAATTAATGCAAGTGACCTTTGTAACACTGTAATCTATTTGACCTTATATTCTAATCATGAGCTCAGGTTTTAAGATGTCATTCACAATTAAAACTAAGTTCATGAAAAGGAAAGTGCGTTAAAAACATGAACTAATTACTTTTTTTTTATTTCTTTCGAAGCGAAAAATAACCGTTAGTACATTTTAAATCTACACAGTAAAGAAAATTTACATTACTTTAAATGCACATAAATGGAGCATTGGAAACCACGTAATATTCCGTGTGGCATTATATTCACATGCAAAGTAAATGAATATATTGTGAATTTGCATGCATATTTATATTCGAAGCTTTAAGTTTATATCAATTAACGTACAAATTTACATGTCTTAAAACGATTCTGTATTGTACATTATTTACGGTGTGGAATTGTATATGTTTTTCACTTTATGTGCTAGAAATCGTTATGTGCTCTCATTTGTATTAGTTGTAGATTTCATTTTTTGGTACTGTGTACTTCAACCGCGAACCCAAGCGTCCTGATATTCATTTCAGCACCTTACATTTTGTGAGTAATTATATTTTATTATGGTTTCAATTTTATTATTTAAAAAAAAACGGTTCAGCATACCGAAGACGTTTCGCAAAATCATAGAAAAAAATAGCAAATTAAGTTTCGAATGGTAGCAATTTAATAACTGCCCTAAAAAACAAAAAAGCACTTTTCAAGGCCCAAAACTTCAAGCTCCGCTTTTGCGTTTCTCGCGGATTTGGTGCATTTTTACTACTCCATGGCGCGGATTATGCGGAAAGCCTTGCAATCTTGCTTTCAGCAACCTAGAATTTAATATTGGAGGATTTCTCACCAGTTCGACTGAGTAGTTGGCAGCACACTCTCAGAATTCAATGAAACTTTGTGGGTGCAAGGCAATTAAACAATTTGGCATACTTCCTTCATTTTTTAAAAATATTATCTGGACTAGTATTTGAAAAGAACTAAAAAAATACTTCAGAAACAAAAAATGATTTATAAAACGGTCATCTCTGATTTTTAGCAAATAAGGTTCTTAGAAAGACAATTACACTGTCTAAAACTCTTCGGAACATTTCAAAAAGAGCACTCCTAAGAAGAAAAAGTTTATCTAAAAATGCTTATTTTTTTTTCTTCACATAACATTTATTTGACACGGCACAAATACAATTTAATGTTTAACGGCGCCAATTATATCTGATGACTTAAAAACTAAAGCAAATTTTTTATCCTCGCTGCCGACTACGAGCTGAAATTAAGTCTAACTTAAAATTAGCATGGAATTTCGATATTATTTCGGATACGTACTGCTGAGCCACGATGTCGTGAGTTGGGACAGAGGCTCGTAGTCCTTGGGTCCTGGTTCTATTGTGCGGGGTCTGGTTGCTGGTTTTGTGCTTAAGGTTCAAACGTGTTCTTGTCGTTTTGTTGGGTGTAGACGGAGGGGAACGGGACTAGACTGGGGCATGGATGGATTTAAGGAAAACGTATATAAGGGTCATGTAGGGTAGGTCACGGCTCACCAAGACATCACGAACAGGAACAGCTGGCCGTCTACCTCCGGCCTGAAGGGAAGCTACAAGTTTAGACCTGGCGTCACGGTGAACAGGGCATGACCAAACAACGTGCTCTATGTCGTGATAACCTTCACCACAGGCACAGATACCGCTTTCTTCGAGCCCAATACGACGGAGATGCGCGTCAAATCTATAGTGGTTGGACATAAGCCAAGACATCACGCAAATGAAATCTCGACCTACATCCAACCCCTTGAACCACGGGTTCGTCGATACCTTGGGAATTATGGAATGTAACCACCTTCCCAGTTCCCCTTTAGTCCATGAATTTTGCCAACTGATGATCGTATTCTGACGTACAAATGCGAAAAATTCATTGTAAGCAATTGGTCTTTCATAAATATCGCCGTTTATTGCACCCACCTTAGCCAAAGAGTCCGCTTTCTCATTGCCCGGTATCGAGCAGTGAGAAGGGACCCACGCTAAGGTAATCTGAAACGATTTTTCGGATAAAGCACTAAAATGTTCCCGTATTTTCCCCAGGAAATACGGAGAGTGCTTAACATCTTTCATCGATCGGAGAGCCTCGATAGAACTGAGACTGTCCGTAAGGATGAAATAATGGTCCGTGGGCATTTTTTCGATAATCTCTAGGGTGTACTGAATTGCAGCTAATTCTGCGACGTAAACAGAAGCAGGATTATCGAGCTTATAGGAGACGGCTAAATGATTATTGAAGATACCGAAGCCAGTGGACCCATCCAGAAGTGATCCGTCAGTGTAGAACATATTGTCGCAGTTGATGTTTCGATATTTATTGGAAAAAAATTTAGGGATCTGCTGCACGCGTAAATGATCCGGGATTCCACGAATTTCTTCTATCATGGATGTATCGAAGAACACAGTAGAATCAGAAGTATTTAATAAGTTGACACGATTTGGAATATTCGGAGAAGGGTTAATATTTTGGGACATGTGATTGAAATACAATGTCATAAAACGGGTTTGAGAATTAAGTTCGATTAACCTTTCAAAATTTTCAATCACGGGACGGTTCAAGACCTCACATTTGATAAGAATACGAGAAGACAGGCTCCAGAAGCGGGTTTTCAATGGTAGTACTCCAGCAAAGATCTCCAAACTCATCGTATGGGTCGATTGCATGCAACCCAAGGCGATACGCAAACAACGATATTGTATTCGCTCCAGTTTGATCAAATGTGTGTTTGCTGCGGAGCGGAAGCAGAAACACCCGTACTCAATGACAGACAATATCGTTGTTTGGTAAAGCCTTATAAGGTCTCCTGGGTGGGCTCCCCACCATTGTCCGGTTATTGTACGAAGAAAATTCACTCTTTGTTGACATTTTTTCATCAGATACCTCACGTGACAACCCCAGGTGCTTTTAGAGTCGAACCAGACACCAAGATATTTGTGTACCCAAACCTGAGAAATCGTTTTACCCATTAATTGTGTTTGAAGCTGAGCAGGTTCATGCTTCCTAGAAAAAACTACTATCTCAGTCTTCTCCGGAGAGAATTCGATACCTAGCTGTAAAGCCCAAGCAGACAAATTGTCCAAGGTATCTTGCAATGGTCCTTGCAAATCGGTAGCTTTGGCTCCTGTAACAGAGATTACACTGTCGTCTGCAAGTTGTCTTATCGTGCATGAATTTGCCAGACATTCGTCGATGTCATTTACATAAAAGTTGTAAAGAAGGGGGCTTAAACATGAGCCCTGGGGAAGACCCATGTAGCTAATGCGAAAAGTTGCCAAATCGCCGTGCGTAAAATGCATGTGCTTTTCGGACAACGCAGACGCCATTTGTTCTTTGCGAGCATTCGCCAACTGAATATCTGTTGAAAGCAACGCAAGACAATCATTCGTCCCTTTGGCACGGCGGAAGCCAAATTGAATATCTGATAGTAGACCATTTGATTCGACCCAATGGTCTAAATGACGGAGTATTATTTTCTCCATCAATTTCCGGATACAGGATAGCATTGCAATCGCCCTATAAGAGTTGTGATCAGAAGCTGGTTTCCCTGGTTTTTGGATGGCGATCACCTTCACTTGTCTCCAATCCTGCAGTACAATGTTTTGCTCCAGGAACTTATTGAACAAGTTCAACAAGCGCCTTTTGGCATTGCCGGGTAGATTCTTCAACAAGTTGAATTTGATTCTATCTAACCCAGGCGCGTTATTGTTACAGGACAGGAGGGCAACTGAAAATTCTGCCATCGTAAAAGGTGATTCTATCGCGTCGTGGCCCGGAGACGCATCGCGAACAATGTTTTGCTCAGGAACAGAGTCCGGACATACTTACCTGGCAAAATCAAATATCCACCGACTTGAAGACTCCTCGCTTTCGTTGACCGTTACGCGATTCCGCATTCTTCGGGCTGTGTTCCAAAGAGTGCTCATCGATGTCTCCCTCGACGTCTCGTTACGAACCGACGCCAATATCCGCTTTTTTTTGCTTTAGCCAGGCTTTTAAGCTTGGTATTAAGCTCCGAATACCGTATATAGTCGTCGGGTATACCTCCCTTCTGGAAGGCCAAAAACGCGTCGGATCTTTGCGTGTAGACATCGGAGCACTCTTGGTCCCACCACGGAGTGGGAGGCCGTTCTTTGATCGTTACGCCGGGATATTTCTTCGTTTGGGCTTGCAACGCGGCGTCGAGAATCAAGCCCGCGAGGAGGTTGTATTCTTCAAGTGGTGGATGATGTTGAATCGACTCGACCGCTTTTGAAATCATTTCCTCGTATAACTTCCAATCGACATTCCGTGTGAGGTCATACGGAATGTCAATTGGTCGCAGGCGAGTTGACCCGTTTGTAATTGAAATAAGAATTGGCAGATGGTCGCTACCGTGAGGATCGAGGATTACCTTCCATGTGCAATCCAACCGTAGCGACGTCGAACATAAGGATAGATCCAAAGCGCTTGGGCGCGCTGGAGGTTTCGGGATACGTGTCATTTCACCGTTGTTTAAAATAGTCATGTCGAAGTCATCGCAAAGGTTATAGATTAAAGAGGAGCGGTTATCATTGTAAGGGGAACCCCAAGCCACGCCATGAGAGTTGAAGTCTCCCAAAATCAAACGTGGCGAGGGAAGAAGTTCTATTAAATCAAAGAGCAGCCGTTGCCCAACCTGTGCTCTGGGAGGAATATATATTGAGGCAATACAAAGCTCTTTACCTTGTATTGTCATTTGACATGCGACAACTTCGATGCCTGGAATCTAGGGGAGGTTAATACGATAGAAAGAATAGCACTTTTTAATCCCTAAAAGTACTCCTCCATATGGGGTGTCAATCAAGGCGAATAATATTAAAATCATGGAAGTTGAGATAAATATTTGAAGTAAGCCAAGTTTCACAAAGGGAAAATGCATCGCATTTGTTTTTATTTATCAAAACTTTAAACGAATCAATTTTTGGTAGAATACTTCTACAATTCCACTGTAAGACAGAGATAGAATCCTTCATATACGCAGTTGAATTAGGCATCGAAGGATACAATCGCTGCAAGGAGGGGCCATTGGGCAGTCAACTGCTTCAAAAATGATCTAACTGTTGGGAGGAGCGCTGTAAGAAAGTTTTTAATTGGATCAGGTATATTGAAATTTTCGAAAATCCAGTCCACAATATTAGAAAAATTCACCAGTCCAGCATTTGTTTTGTCAACTGGATGTGCAAAAGGAGCAACTGGGGTTTTAGATGTTCCAGGAAGTGCTGGGAACTCCTTCTGAGACTTTAAATTGCCAAGCCCAGGAGGGGTTTGCTTCGGTTTTTCGGTAGCACCTTTAGTTTTGGTTGTACTGTTCTTTCCACTTTGGTAAATCTTAGGACCTTTTCTGGGAAGCTTAGGGGAGGAAAGATTTTTCCTCTTTCTAGACTCCCCAAGATTGGCAAAAGAAGTTCCCTCTAGTGGTTCGTCAGAGTCGGTTTCATCTGAAGACAACAGATCAAAGGGGTTCGCTGTTATGGTAGAAGTGGTCGTGGTCTTCTTGAGCATATCAGCGTAGGAACGCTTTGAACGCTCTTTGAGAGACCGTTTCAATTTGTCCTTGCGCTGCATGTACACCGCGCATGTGGAGAGCTCATGCTGATTCTCCCCGCAGTGGATACATTTTTCAGCATTCGCACTACAGGAATCGTCGGCATGGTTCTCTCCACACTTACCGCACCGTGCCTTATTGCAACAGTAGGCGGCTGTGTGACCTAACTGCTTGCAATTGGTGCAGTTCATTAAACGGGGCACAAATAAGCGCACAGGAAGACGAACCCGGTGGATCAAGACGTGGCTCGGCAATGCAGACCCGGCGAACGTGACACGAAACGAGTCTGATGGAGTGTATACTTTTTTGTCGCCGACGAGCGACACAGATCGCAGTTGTTTAACCCCTAATACATTAACCTCAGGAAGGCTGCTGTTTTTAAAACAGCCTACAGCATCCTTCAAGAGGCACTCGACGGACAAACTCGGATCGGTCACGACGCCGTCGATCTCCACGTCTCGGGCCGGTATGTATACGCGATACTCCCGAGTAAAGAGCTCGAAACAAGCTATATCGTTGGCCTGTTTCAGGTCATTGACCACAACACGGAGCTTGTTTGGTCTGACCTTGATTATTTCAGTCACGGCCTTGAAGCGTGACGTCAGGTCTTTCGAAATTTGTAATATGTTCAGGGATTTCGACTTAGGTCCTGCTTTTGGCCGGGAATATACAACGAAACGTGAACCTGCTGTTTCGTCAAGGTAGAGCCTGGCACGAGGGGGAACTGAAGAGTGAACAGCGGGGGAAGGAGCAGGAGGGACAGGGTCAGGAGGGTTCGGTGTCGGACGATCGACTTCCATTGTGCTAAGGCTAGCGCCCTAACACCGACAAGAAACACGTACCTTTTCTTGATTTCGAGCGATGCTCAAGTTGTCTTCGACAATGTGGTCACGTAATCGTTGGGTGCAGCAGCCGGCAGCCGGCAGCTGTGCGGATTTACACTTTCTTCTTTGTTTGTAGCTCTGGTTGTCTTCAACACAGCTAAACACACCGAAACGATCGGTTCAGCAGCGGCGGTTCAGCTACGCAGCAACAAAGCAAACAATAGCGGATGACCTTCAAAGCGGAATTATTTGGCACTGCACAGCACTCGTTAGACCGGGACCGGGCAAGCGATGCCTTTTGTTCGATTACTTTTTGCGAATATATCGAGACGACCGATAAACAGAACCGATGCGCTTGGTTGTTCGACTCGGAATGTGAAAAAATGCTTATTTATTCGCTTAAGATTTTGCTTTAGATGGGTTTCCTTTAAATTTTATTAAGTTAATCAATTTTGCAAATGGAGATTATATACCATAGATATGACAAGGCGCCAATCACTTAATAAGTAGTATTCTCAGTCCAGGTCACAATCAAAAATATTTAACAATCTCACGGCTAAGTTAGCCCTATTCGAATACAGATTTTACAAAATTTTAAATAGTTGCTATATCCTGCTTTATTGGCTTTTTGGCTTCCACATTGTTTTTAATGTTTTTTTTTTAATTCTATGTTATATCATGTTGCTATCAATTTGGCTGAGCTCATGCGAGCAGAGAATAGAAAGAAAAAAATGAGTGAAATCCGTATATCCGTGAAATCCGAACGTTTTGAAGATGAAACAAAATACAATTTTTACTTAAAAAAATATTTTCAAAATAGACAAAAATAATGGAAACTTTAGCTGATAAAAAATCTGGATAAAACTGGAAAAATATTCAAAAACTGGATGATTTTGTAATTCAACTGTTTAACTGGATTACTCGAAAAAAAAAAACTGGAAGAATCTAGTTTAAATTGGAACATTGCCATCTCTGCTAAAATTTTTTCAGAATTTTGTATGGAGTGGTACGTCTGTTTGTCTGTGGCATCACTATCTTTCTAGAAGTGTGGCTGAAAGATTCGGTATGATGGTCTATTCGCTGCGACTATTTTGCAACCCACGCAAACTTAGCATTTGCGTTAAACTGTCGCTTGAAGCTTTGTTTACAAAAGTTAATACGTACATAAAAAACTCTCTTTCCATGATCCTTCAGATAAATATAAGTTAAATGTTAGACATGAATTTGGACTCAGTGATTTTTATGTACATATTTTTCATCGATTTCAAACATTTTTACAGGTAAGCTTCTTTTTTACAATTTTACTAAACTAAGGTTTGCTTCTACTTTTTCGAGCTTGGTGCCATACTTCAACTCGTAATAGTAATAATATCTTTTCATTTTCTAACTGAAACCTAGCTCGGCCTTTTACCCTTTTGAACTGTTAATTTTTGTAAAACTTTCTATGAATACCATTATTAACTGCTGATTGAATGTTCCCGGCAATTTACAGGATTAAAGAGTTAGATTTTAAAGTATGTATCATACTTCTTAGTCCATATTTTTTAAATCTCATCATTCAATTCTTCTTCAAACATCAAGAAATCTTCATTCCGTTCCGAACGCTCGACGAAAACGGACGCATTAGGTGATTGTCTCGCTATAAAGTCGCTACTGTGTGAAGAAGAAATGAAGCATTGCTTACTCGGTCGTGTTTCAAAGAGTGCGAAGTGCGGTGTAAAGACAAACTGATAATCCCAAGGTCATCCTGCTATTGTGCTATAGCTGTGCCGCTGCGAAGCTGCCCGTTCCAGCACCGAAAGTCTCGGTGATTGTGCTATTGAAGACAACAAAGAAGAAGAGGTATGTGATTCTTTGCCACTGTTCTGTTGCGCTTGTTTGAGCGCAATGGATGTGGATCCCTTAGCCCCCGATCCCCCGTCTCCAAACCCACCCGACCCTGTCCCTCCTGTTCACCCCCCCTCTGTCCCTGCTTTAGTCAATCCTCGTCCCAGGCTCTACCCAGACGGATCAACGGGTCCACTGGTTCTCTACATGAGGCCCAAACCAGGAGGAAAATCACTGAACACGTTACAAATCGCGAAAGATCTGACGTCACGATACAAGGCCGTGACCGAAATCGCAAAAGCCAGACCAAACAAGCTCCGTGTCGTGGTCAATGATCTGGATCAGGCCAACGATATAGCTCGCTCTGAGCTCTTCACACGCGAGTATCGCGTGTATGTACCTGCACGAGACGTGGAGATCGACGGTGTAATAACCGATTCGAGTCTGACTGTTGAGTGTATTCTGGGAAGCGGCGTCGGCTGCTTCAAAAAATCCACTTACGAGGCGAAAGTATTGGATGTTAAGCAATTACGGTCCATGTCGCTCGTCTCCGGTAAAAAAGTATACACTCCGTCAGACTCGTTTCGCGTTAGGTTTGCCGGATCTGCACTCCCTAGCCACGTTTCTATAAACCAGGTTCGTCTGCCTGTGCGTTTGTATGTGCCCAGTGTTATAAATTGCACCAAGTGCAGGCAGTTACACCGTACAGCTGCCTACTGCTGCAATAAGGCACGGTGTGGCAAGTGTGGGGAGACTCATGCGGAAGATTCTTGCAGTGTAAACGCTGAAAAGTGTTTTCACTGCGGGGAAAATCTGCATGAGCTTTCCGCATGCCCAGTGTACATGCAACGCAGAGATAAAATTAAACGGTCTCTTAAGAAGCGCTCAAAGCGTTCTTACGCTGAGATTCTTAAGAAGACCGTGACCACTTCTACCATAACATCGAACCCCTTTGATCTGTTGTCTTCAGATGAAACCGACTCTGACGAACCACTAGAGGGAACTTCTTTTGCCTAACTTGGGGAGACTAGAAAGAGGAAAAATCTTTCCTCTCCTAAGCTTCCCAGGAAAGGACCTAAGGTTTCTCAAGATGGAATGAATAATACGAACAAATCTAAAAGTGCTGCGGAAAAGCCGGAGCAAACTCCTCCTGGGCTTGCAAGTTTAAAGTCCCAGAAGGAGTTCCCAGCACTTCCTGGATTATCTAAAACCCCAGTTGTTCCATTTGCACACCCAGATAATCAAATAAACTCTGGATTGGTGAATTTTTCTAACATCGTGGACTGGATTTTTGAAAACTTCAATATACCTGATCCAATTAAAAATTTCCTCACAGTACTTCTCCCAACAGTTAGATCATTTTTGAAGCAGTTGACTGCCCAATGACCCCTCCTTGCAGCGATTGTATCCTTCGATGCCTAATTCATCTGCGTATATGAAGGATCCTATCTCTGTCTTACAGTGGAATTGTAGAAGTATTTTACCAAAAATTGATTCACTTAAAGTTTTGATAAATAAAAACAAATACGATGCATTTTCCCTTTGGGAAACTTGGCTAACTTCAAATATTGATCTTAACTTCCATGATTTTAATATTATTCGCCTTGATCGAGACACCCCATATGGAGGAGTACTTCTAGGGATTAAAAAGTGCTATTCTTTCTATCGTATTAACCTCCCCTAGATTCCAGGCATCGAAGTTGTCGCGTGTCAAATGACAATACAAGGTAAAGAGCTTTGTATTGCCTCAATATATATTCCTCCCAGAGCACAGGTTGGGCAACGGCTGCTCTTTGATTTAATAGAACTTCTTCCCTCGCCACGTTTGATTTTGGGAGACTTCAACTCTCATGGCGTGGCTTGGGGTTCCCCTTACAATGATAACCGCTCCTCTTTAATCTATAACCTTTGCGATGACTTCGACATGACTATTTTAAACAACGGCGAAATGACACGTATCCCGAAACCTCTAGCGCGCCCAAACGCTTTGGATCTATCCTTATGTTCGACGTCGCTACGGTTGGATTGCACATGGAAGGTAATCCTCGATCTTCACGGTAGCGACCATCTGCCTATTCTTATTTCAATTACTAACGGTTCAACTCGCATGCGACCAATTGACATTCCGTATGACCTCACACGGAATGTCGATTGGAAGTTATACAAGGAAATGATTTCAAAAGCGGTCGAGTCGATTCAACATCACCCACCACTTGAAGAATACAACCTCCTCGCGGGCTTGATTCTCGACGTCGCGTTGCAAGCCCAAACGAAGAAATATCCCGGCGTAACGATTAAAGAACGGCCTCCCACTCCGTGGTGGGACCAAGAGTGCTCCGATGTCTACACGCAAAGATCCGACGCGTTTTTGGCCTACCAGAAGTGAGGTATACCTGGCGACTATTTACGGTATTCGGAGCTTGATACCAAGCTTAAAAGCATGGCTAAAGCAAAGAAACGCGGATATTGGCGTCGGTTCGTGAACGAGACGTCGAGGGAGACATCGATGAGCACTCTTTGGAACACAGCCCGAAGAATGCGGAATCGCGTAACGGTCAACAAAAGCGAGGAGTCTTCAAGTCGGTGGTTATTCGATTTTGCCAGGAAAATATGTCCGGACTCTGTTCCTGAGCAAAACTTTGTTCGCGATACGTCTCCGGGTCACGACGCGATAGAATCACCTTTTACGATGGCAGACTTTTCAGTTGCCCTCCTGTCCTGTAACAATAACGCGCCTGGGTTAGATAGAATCAAATTCAACTTGTTGAAGAATCTACCCGGCAATGCCAAGAGGCGCTTGTTGAACTTGTTCAATAAGTTCCTGGTGCAAAACATTGTACCGCAGGATTGGAGGCAAGTGAAGGTGATCGCCATCCAAAAACCAGGGAAACCAGCTTCTGATCACAACTCTTATAGGCCGATTGCAATGCTATCCTGTATCCGGAAATTGATGGAAAAAATGATACTCCGTCGTTTAGACCATTGGGTCGAATCAAATGGTCTACTATCAGATACTCAATTTGGCATCCGCCGTGCCAAAGGGACGAATGATTGTCTTGCGTTGCTTTCAACAGATATTCAGCTGGCGTAAGCTCGCAAAGAACAAATGGCGTCTGCGTTCTTGGACATTAAGGGGGCTTTGGATTCCGTTTCTATTGACATTCTTTCGGGCAAACTTCACCGACAAGAATTTTCTCCAATTTTAAACAATTTTTTGCACAATTTGTTGTCCAAAAGCACATGCATTTTACGCATGGTGATTTGGCAACTTTTCGAATTAGCTACATGGGTCTTCCCCAGGGCTCATGTTTAAGCCCCCTTTTTTACAATTTTTATGTAAATGACATCGACGAATGTCTGGCAAATTCATGCACGATAAGACAACTTGCCGACGACAGCATGGTCTCTGTTGCAGGAGCCAAAGCTGCCGATTTGCAAGGACCATTGCAAGATACCTTGGACAATTTGTCTGCTTGGGCTTTACAGCTAGGTATCGAATTCTCTCCGGAGAAGACTGAGATAGTAGTTTTTGACGTTGACTATCGTCTATATCGAAGTTAGGCCCCTGAATTTGAAAATCTAGTAATTCAACCAGGGAAAACCAGGGAAAAGTGGTCAGGTTTTGAGCGCTAATTTTGCAGACATCTATAATCAGGTTTTCAAGGTTTTGGCATCAATCGATCAGAAATTTTTTTACGGTTAATTTTATGTAACAAAAACGAGCTATTTTTTGAGATACACTATTGAAAAATTGGTAATCAATCTCGATTGTCTAAATCATACCGCGCAGCCAATCACTACCTCTCTTCCCAAGCACAGTCGACACTAACGAATACAATCGATCTGACTTTGTTGTTATTGTTGTTGTCACTTTCTGTTTCCGATGTTTATGCTGCTGCTAGCGGAAAAAAACCTTGCAAATATGCATCTTTTTGTTGGTGTTAATTTTACGACAGCGGCCGGCGCCCCATCATTTTCATTCCAAAACCGCACCAGTGACATGTGGACGCTAGGTGTTAGCAGCTGAAAGGAGGAGAGACAAAAGAGTACCGGTCATCTCGTGCCGGTTTCACCCGTTATGCTGGTGGCTGTTAGTAATAAATGACACTGCAAAATACTGAAACGGCTGGAATTCTGGACGGACCACCAGTAAACGAGAATAATCGGCATCTGGTACCTTTTGGTGCCTCGAAATTTTGTTACAGAAGCGGCTAATTGAATTTTCTGTTTTACCAAATGCTGCTGCTAGCGGAAAAAACCTTGCAAAAATGCATGTTTGTGTTGGTGTTAATATAACGACAGCGGCCGGCGCAGCTTTCAAGAAACATTTGTCTCTACCATTTCATCATCTATGTAGCCCCTCCTTCTTTCTAATTATCTGATGAAGCCTTGGAATAAAACGTATCGGTCGAACATTTCACCCCATCAGTTTCATTGCTAAACCGTACCGGTTACATACGGACGCTATCTTGAAAGAATTCTGGACGGACTAACCAAAAACAAGGATATATTCGGCAACTGGCCCCTTATGGTGCCTCGAAGTTTTATAATAGAAGCGGTTAATTGAATTTTCTGTTTTACAAAATGCTGTTACTAGCGGAAAAAACCTTGCATAAATGCATGTTTGTGCTGGTGTTAATATTACGACAGCAGCCGGCGCAGCTTTCAAGAAAAATTTTTCCTTACCATTCCATCATCTACTTAGCTCCTCCTTCTTTCTAATTATCTGACGAAGCCTTGGTATAAAACGTACCGTTCGAACATTTCACCCCATCATTTTGATTCCAAAACCGCACCAGTGACATACGGACGATACGAATTTTTGTAATAAAGGTTTACAGCTATAGTAATTTGCTAGCAGCTTCGTCTAGTGCTAAAACGAATATATTGAGAACCTTCACATTGTCTCGACACATGAACATGATCTATAAGCGCAATTCTCGGAATACATCGAATTTGTTAATTCTAATGTTTGTCTTGTCATTTCAAACTACGAACAAATGCTTTTCTAATTCGAATACCTGGGAAGCGGGGATGCCAAAATAAATAAGGTTTCATCCATATATGTCACGTATATTATTTATTAATTATTGTTCAAAGCGCTCTAATGTCAGCAAATAAGAAAGCACAGTTAGATGAAAAATATAGAGTCCTACGTCATGCGGTCGGGTCTTTAATACCACCCTCCTACTATTTTAAATACATGAAGTTATATGCTGGGCTGGAGCTAACCTAGCATGAGCTTTATCTATTTAATGTCAAAAAATTTTTAAATTTAAAATTTTTGCTTGAATCGTTCTGGTCTCCAATTTCAGATAGTTTCGTTGAGTTTGCTTTTTGCTTAGATAGGAAAATTTTACCCAATTCGCTAAATTAAATGATTGTCTTGGTAGTGCAGTTACGAACAAAGGTTTGATTCGAATATGTATGAAATGATAGCGATTGAATAAGAGAGATCCATTCTTCTAGTATATATTATTATTTATAACGTTTTAACGTCTCAGCATTCAGAAATGCACTGTTAGATAAAATTGCAACAAATACTGGAGTTGCAATTCCCTCTACTATTTGTTTTAATGGAATATAAGAATACGGTAGTCAGCGTCATGCGGTCGTGTCTTGAATACCACCCTCCTACTATTTCTAGGAAGCATGAACCTGCTCAGCTCCAAGCACAATTAATGGGTAAAACGATCACTCAGGTTTTGGTGCATAGGTATCTTGGTGTCTGGTTCGACTCTAAGGGCACCTGGGGTTGCCATGTTAGGTATCTGATGAAGAAAAGTCAGCAAAGAGTAAATTTTCTTCGTACAATAACCGGACAATGGTGGGGAGCCCACCCAGGAGACCTTATAAGGCTTTACCAAACAACGATATTGTCTGTAATTGAGTACGGGTGTTTCTGCTTCCGCTCCGCAGCAAACACACATTTGATCAAACTGGAGCGAATACAATATCGTTGTTTGCGTATCGCCTTAGGTTGCATGCAATCGACCCATACGATGAGTTTGGAGGTCTTAGCCGGAGTTCTACCGTTGAAAACCGCTTCTGGAGCCTGTCTTCAAGTATTCTTATCAAATGTGAGGTCTTGAACCGTCCTATGATTGAAAATTTTGAAAGGTTAATCGAACTCAATTCTCAAACCCGTTTTATGACATTGTATTTCAATCACATGTCCCAAAATATTAACCCTTCTTTTAATATTCCAAATCGTGTCAACTTATCAAATACTTCTGATTCTACTATGTTTTTCGATACATCAATGATAGAAGAAACTCGTGGAATCCCGGATCATTTACGCGTGCAGCAGATCCCTAAAATTTTTTCCAATAAATATCGAAACATCAACTGCGACAATATGTACTACACTGACGGATCACTTCTTGATGAGTCCACTGGCTTCGGTATCTTCAATAACAATTTAACCGTCTCCCATAAGCTCGATAATCCTGCTTCTGTTTACGTCGCAGAATTAGCTGCAATTCAGTACACCCTAGGGATTATCGAAAAAATGCCCACGGACCATTATTTCATCTTTACGAGTCTCAGTTCTATTGAGGCTCTCCGATCGATGAAAGATGTTAAGCACTCTCCGTATTTCCTGGGGAAAATACGGGAACATCTGAGTGCTTTATCCGAAAAATCTTCTCAGATTACCTTAGTGTGGGTCCCTTCTCACTGCTCGATACCGGGCAATGAGAAAGCGGACTCTTCGGCTCAGGTGGGCGCAACAAACGGTGAAATTTATGAAAGACCAATTGATTTTAATGAATTCTTCGCATTTGTACGTCAGAATACGATCATCAGTTGGCAAAATTCTTGGACCAGAGGGGAACTGGGAAGGTGGTTACATTCCATTATACCCAAGGTATCGACGAATCCGTGGTTCAAGGGGTTGGATGTAGGTCGAGATTTCATTTGCGTGATGTCTCGGCTTATGTCCAATCACTATAGATTTGATGCGCATCTCCGTCGTATTGGGCTCGGGGAAAGTGGTATCTGTGCCTGTGGTGAAGGTTATCACGACATAGAGCACGTTGTTTGGTCATGCCCTGTACACCGCGACGCCAGGTCTAAATTAATAACTTCCCTCCGGGCCGAGGGTAGAGAACCAGCTGTCCCTGTTCGTGATGTCTTGGCGAGTCGCGACCTACCCTACATGTCCCTTATATACATTTTCCTGAAATCCATCCATGCCCAAGTCTAGTCCCATTCCTTTCCACCCACATTCAACAAAACGGCAAGAACACGTCGTAGACCTCGATTTTGGAACCAGCAATTGAACCCCACAAGAACTCGCCAGGAAAACCCGAGGCCTTTCTTTATATCTTGGCTCAGCGGCACACACCATATGGCAACTTGAACACCAGCGAACAACAACAACGAACCAAAACCAGCAGCTAGACCCCGCACAATACCCTCAGAACCCGAGGATTACAAGCCCCTGTCCCAGCTCATGATATCGTGGCTTAGCAGAACAAATCCATACATGCTGCATATTCATTCGATGATCATCAGACGACCATTCAACTACAAAACACTGATTGAATAATACATGCTAGTTTTAAGATAGACTTAATTTCAGCTCGTAGTCGCCAGCGAGGATAAAAAATTTGCTTATAGATTTTAAGTCATCCGATATAATTGGCGCCGTTAAACATTGAATTGTATTTGTGCCGTGTCAAATAAATGATTTATGAAGAAAAAAATAAATCAAGAAATCTTACTGGTATGTTACTCGTTATAATCATATTTCTCTAAACAGAGGAAAGGAGAGAAAAAGTCAGCAATACGAACATTCAAACATTTTTTTTTTCAGCATTATTCCTGAACATTAGCGCAGTCAGGGTTTTGACTCACGAAGAACTTTAGTTTATAAAGCTCTTGTTCAAAAGCATTTTTCATTTAATTAGAGACGTTTCAACTACTAGGTAGTTATTCGCGTGGTATGTTTAAAATTCAAAAGTCCTGCGTTTTAGGCTCAACACAAATAAGCTTTGCATTAGCGTGGGACAAAAAATTGTAGTCAGCTTCAAAGTTCAGTTTCCATAAGATTTTTATGGAAAAATCCACTTTTCTAAACTTATTCTCTAGAAATGTCCAGTTTGCTCTTATAAATATATCTATTTTGGCAATTAAATAAATTTGGGCCCGAAATACACAACCCTACGTTGGCCCAACGGAACACTTCATACTTGATTCTGATCTACGGCTATTTGAAAAGCATAAGGGTACCCATTTAACAATTCCAACAAAAAGAACCGTCGAAAAAAAAAACCATGCTAGTTTTAGTTGTAGACTTAGTTCGAGCTCGTAGTCGGCAGCGAGGGTAAAAAATTTGCCTTAGTTTATAAGAGAAACTAGAAATAAGACCCAGTTGGCACCGTTAAACATTATATGTATAGTGCCGTGTCAGATATACGTTTTGATAAAAAAAAAGAAATAAATTTACCAAGTGACAAAACCTCTCTAGAAGGCCAGTCAACTTTTTTGCACATGTTTCTATTTTTTTTCCATTTCCAATTCATCCGTAATGCGTTTATTATAGCGAATTTCTTTATTCCACGGGGTTAGTGCCAACTTTCGGGTGGAATAAAAAAACGATCTCGATCTACGAGCTGAAGCCTTGCGTTGGTGTGCGTAAGACCATGTGCAATGTAAACATAAATAAGGCAATCCACGAGACAGTTGCGATCAGCTGATTTCAGTATGTTTCCAACTTATGACAGCTTTACGTATATTCGATCGGTCGCAACTTGGATGCAACTCGGATCCAGAAGCGTGAAAAACAAATGTTATCCGAACGGTAGCTCTTGTATATCGGATGCCAATCCTAAATACAACAATAACAAATCATTTTTGATATTATTGCCGACATTAAAAGATTTCTGTTTTGGTCGTGTTTTGGTTTTGCAGCTTGAAAAACAGAAACAATAACAAACGCATCCGTATATTTTTCCACTACGTCGATGACAAAATTCGCCAACCGACTCCTGCTTGTTTTCGATGGCTTACTGAAAATTCTGATTAAAGCACTTTCGAACTCGGAATCGGAATCAGAATCCAAATCTAAATCCGATTCCAATAATTCCATAACAAATACCTTTGCTGCAGCAATTATTTCTCTCTGCGTTCCATGATTTCACTGCACAGACGACAACACATTTTTCCCTTGTTTTCAGCATCACCCGCGTGTTCTGACCGTTTTGACAGATACGATGTAATAGTATTGGTGAACCCACTCGCAAAACTGACAAAAATCACAGTGCGAACCTGTCTGTTTTGCAGGAGCTTCCAGGTCAAAACTGGGTCAATATCGAGCGAATAAAGAAGGGTTTTGACAGCAGTTAGTGCGCTTTCAGGTCAAAACGAGGTGAGCTGGTGGAATAAAGAAATTCGCTATTAGTTTATTCGTCATACGCATACGGAGTAGAAAAAAAATATGACAAGAGCTATATTTTTTTCTCCGTCATACAGTGGGTAATGATGAATACAAACACTACCTCATATCTAAAATCACATAACTATCAGTAAACTGCGTAAGAGGAAATCACAAACATTTGCTTTCTTGCAAGCGGATGCAAGCCGTTATGCAAACACAATCATCGCTTCATGGAAAATCATTTGAACCAGCTTGATTATGCAAAACTCGTGCCCATTCAGGAAACCTATATTCGCATCTCCGGCAACTCTGGTCACTCGCTTGATTTCAAAGTAAAGAGTGGGGAACGAAACAGTGGTGTTTTTAATTAGACATTTGATGAAAGAAGCTACAGGCGAGGTTCTGCGTATATGTGAATAAAGGAGACTGAAATTACCCAGATCGATCAATACAAATGCAGCGGGTGAAGACTCGCCACACATGCATTGCGGTTCTTGGTTGTATATTAAACTGCAGAAACTGCAGAAACAAGCATGGTCATAAGACACAAAACGTAATAGAATGTTCTAAAGCAACAAAATATTCTCCGTTCGTGTTGGGTGTGGGAGACACCTCAAGCGAGAGCCATGTGAAAGCTTTACACCCTCTTAACCGTTGCGCAAAGCCGCGCGCAATTGCAATAGAACTGCCACCGGCTGTCCGCATAGCCCATCTACGAGCCGCGAGAGTAAACAAAAATTAACTTGCCACCGTTCACGCACAGGCACAGAAATGGATAGCCAAAGTGGAACGAAAAGAGTAAAAGAACTAGATCACTGATCTTCTGAGTGTATATAGATGCAGACAATCCGCTCGTGAGCTGATCACAAGAGTCAGTTCTTTGAAAAAACGAAATCTTTCGATAACTCTCTAAGAACTGACTCTTCCGATGAATTAGTTATTTTGATCAGCTGGCGAACGGATTGCCTGCATCTATACACATTCAGAAGATCAGTAGACTGATTCTCTTGCACTTTTTGTTCCACGTTTGCTATTTTTTCGTGTGTCCCTGTGTCTTTGGGTGAACGATGGCAAGTCAATTTTTACTTACTCTCGAGGTTGGAGGATGGGTTATGTATAGCAAAAAGAGATAGCCGACTGTTGCTGGGAATTCTACTGCAGACATAAGCAAACCGTTTCGGTGGCATCAAAAGCTGCTTTCCCGAATTCTATTTCTCGGCGTGTTCTCAGCAGGAGAAAAAAAGTAAACGAGCGATGACATTTTTTCGATGACATCCGAAAGCGTCCCTCTATGACAAAATAAAGACAGCCGACAGATAAAACATGAGCCGTTGCGGAACAGAGTGGTCTAAAGACCATTTTTTACAAAAATGAGTTTTTTACATAAACCGCATCTACTCAAGAAGCTGAAGTTAGGAGACTAGAAAAATTTCGAAAAATCGAACTTTAAAGCTAATTCATACAATGTTGAAATTTCGTCCGAAACAGAATGGCCATTCTGTTTCGGAACAGAGTGGTCTATGTACATAAATCGAGTAATACCATCATGTAACATGTGACACGTAACATATTACATGTGATATGTAACTTGTCACTTGTCCTGTAACATGTTACACGTGATTTGTAACATGTTACACGTAATGTAACACGAAAAATGTAACATGTCAAACACCATGTAATATGTAACATGTTGTGTTACATGCAATGTTACATGTGAAAAGTGACATACCATGTACATCATATAACATGTGACACTAGCCATTTTGCACGAGATAAGGGGATATATACCTATTTGGTCGAGAAAAATGAGGGAAGTTTGAATCTATTTTTAAGTGCATAGCACCATTTTCATTGCATCAAAGGAGTATTTTCCTGAAACTACAGTTTATCAACAATAAAAAAATACGTTTGATTTTGAGATATACTACTTATTACTGGAGTAATGGCCGTTTCCCCGAAACGCTATTTTTTTGCAGAGGCTTGCGGTGATCCTGATAGAGACTCAGCGGGTCAACCGAAATCAAAAAACTCATATTATTTCATTAGTTTAGAAGTGTGCCGGGTCATTGAACGATCGCTTTTATGAGTTTTTTGTTTTCAGTGCAAATGGGAACGTTTTTCCCAAAAAAATGCACGTTTTGAGCGCGTAAAAATTGCATCAAACATTTTTTTTGCGGCAAAATGTAACTGTATGTTTCAAAAAGCGATCGTTCAAGGACCGGCAAATTTAATAACGAAAATTTAAAAAAAAGATGAAGGAAATCGGTCCAGTAGTTTTCCCGCAATCAGGATCACGGCAAAGTCATTTTTCGGAAAACACTGTTCCGAGATAATCGCGTGTAAAGTTTCAAGTTTAGCTTATGCGGCCGTGGCGAGGCGCGTTGCAAATCGCTCTTACTTTCTTCCTATTACTCATATCTTTATGAAAATTTGTGAAAATATTTTCAAGATGTTGTATTTGAAGATAATACAATAAAAATTTTTTTCGGTTTTTTGAAAACTAAAAAGGTACATAACCCCTTAAGGATTGTTATTTATGTTTTTGTACATAGACCACTCTGTTCCGAAACGATACGAGGATTCCAGTAAAAAATATATGAAGTCAGAGTGGTCTATGTACATTGGTGTGGTAAAATCACTTATTTCGCCAAAAAAATGATAATTTCGGTGTTTGATACACACATCCTTCAGTGCACAGACGCTCGATTGCCGAGTTTGCTTTTCTTTACACAAAGACTGTCGGCTAGGAGCTAGGCAGTCCTTGCGCTTCATCTTCCCACAGCCTTTTTTAACAGCTGTCACCCGACTTCCACATAGGCAAATTAAAAAAGAAAGGAAAAATGTCTCCGGTGGATTCGGGCTGTTACCGACACGCGCTGTTTGTGTAGTGCGGACACGACCGTCTGTATAAAAAACAGCTTTTTCTCTTTTCTACATTAGCAATTCCGAAAACATCCTTAAAAATATGCCGAATCGAAACACGGAGTACATTTTTCGTTTTCTTTTGCGATGCCTGTTAATGGAAACGAAACGAATATGATGCAACCGTCGTTTATTCAGCACATGTGCACTTCATGAAGTGTACAGAGCGTGACTAAACTTGAATCCTCTCAACTCATAATGAAATGATGATATGGTGCATAGGTTTCTGGGAGAAAACAAACACATCACTAGACTACATCAGCTCTGAGAAGCGATTCGCTCGTTGCGTTTGTCGCTCCATATGCCGGTCGCTAGGGAAAGAAGGGATAGCAACAGGAGAATATCATGTCGCCTGAGCAGCAGCAGAGATGTGGTGCGGTTAAAGGGATAGTGTGGGGGAAGGGATTACTTCGGTAGCGGTTGAGTTGAGCGAGAGTAGGAGAGCATACACTGCCATTTTCTTTGTTTTTCTGACAAAAAATCATATTCATGAGTCAAATTAATAAGAATATAACAAGATCTGATCGCTCTGTGTAACAGAGACGAATAGCTTCATGTACCGAGTTGTGAACATTGAGAACCACGTGTTGTGGGGTACACTAATGAATAGAAATATATCGTAAAGAGGAAATCAAAGAGAGTGCACCAGCACCGATACCGGTGATTTTTTTCCATCGCTGGTTGCCAATATAATTAGATGTTTTCAATATAACTATCGGACTGCCAGCATGATAGGTAGCACGAACAAACAACAACAGGGAAGAATACCCTTTGCAGATAGTAAAAAAATGACTGTACCATTGGCATGCCTGGCTCTCGGTGACGTTATCTATAGAGCAGCCTGTACCCTACAACACTGTACTGCGATAAACTCTCAAAGACAGTGTCTCAGTCTCTCAGAACATGAGAAAGATCACCAGCACAGCGCTGCGCTCTAAAGACAGCCATTTTCTAAGCGAGAGATTATAGAAAAACCGGTAACGAAGTTTATATATGCTTACTCGTGAACCGAACATTTACTTTAAATACTTTGTATTTAGCACAAAATATGCTTAGCCATGATAGCAACAAGAATTTAGCTTTTTCCCCGCACTATACACTACGCAAAGCTGCTACACCCGACGAGCCTTTAATCCATTGCTCCCATTGCTTCCGTGCCGGGGCCGGGCCGTGTCTGTGCCGTGTATCGTCCGTTCTTGTTTGAGATTGATTGCATGGGTTCTTACGAACGCATTCACACCGAAGCGCCATGTCGAAACCGGCGCAGCGCCGAGTTGCCGCCGTGCTGCCAACGTGCGAGAGAAAACATGTCGTTGCCGACGATATTTTTTTGTAGCCCGGAAGACGTATGTTTATTTTTAGCCCGCTTATTTTCTGTCGGTCTAGTTCCGCCACGGTTGTTGTGCCAATCACCGACGCCCAGGGAGGTAACTCCACCCAGGACCCCAACTCACGCCCGTTAATTAACGGACCGGCGCCAACGGCTTTACTTCCTCATCCAATGGAAGGCGCGATCCCAGAAATTTTTCGCTTCAGAAAATCTTCCGGTGCCGGCTAGGATTGAATCTAGACCAGTTGTGAGTGGATCACGCCACCTCACAACCATCGACACCTATGTCGGCGCTGGGATTCGAACCCAGACGTCAAGCGTGGTTGGAGGAGACGTTACCAACCACGCTAGGCCCCCACTCTGAAGGCGTATGTTTTAGTGACATATTTCGCGCGGAGTGAGCTGCGGTATGAAAAAAAAATGAAGACGTTCTTTCACATACACACATCAACATTTCTCAGCCAGAGCACGGCAAAGACACGGTTCAAACGCGGAGCAGTGTAAATGCATGAAAAATCTCGAACAGAACACGGACGCGGCCCGGCCCCGGCCCGGAGCAATGGGAACTGCGCTTGAGGCTCTCTCCCTCCAAAAAAAGAACATAGGCAAAGAGACCAAAAATAGACTCTCTATTCATCACAGAATGAAGTTTTTACGTATAGCTACGTCTCTCATCATAGGGATTCGGCTACATAGGCGTGTAAAATGAAAATCTATAAACGGAAAAAGAGAAAAATATATCTAATTTTAAATGCTGATAAGTCGGTTTTTTTAATGGATAACCTTCATTTTTGCAGCAATCGATTGGAAAATCATGTAATCATCCACCCAAATGCAGAAGACTATTGAAAATAGTCAAGCCTTGTTGAAACGAAGAATTCGACCTCTGACCTGGTCGCTTAATGCTTGCTTTCCCTAGCACGGTGGACAACATTATATGCTTAGTCAGCGGGAAAGCACTCTTTGGGCTGTATGAGAGCCTGTATCTGCTCAAACCGATCATTTTACTAGTAGATGGTGACAAGCACGGTCCTAGCTAAGGAGCAACGGGTAGCAGCGGTAGTTAGAAGGGTATTAGAAGCGGCAGTGGCAGATACAGCGGCAATTCCTCTATTTAAAGCTACGGCAGTAACACAGATGCTACTGTAGGTACATCCTTCAATCCTTGAAAATTGTCAAGCTTTAATTATGCAAACACTGTACTATTGAAAATGATCAAGCCTTGTTGAAACGCAGATTTGGACGATCTTATTGGCCGTTTAATACTCACTTTCCCTGACACGGTCTACAGAATATTATATCCAGTTTACTGTGAAAGAATTTTGTTTACTTATTTATTTTCTTATTTGACCATCTAACCATTAAGGTCATTATGGTTTTTAAGGACTATATAAAAACCTGCTTCTGCTCAAACCAATCAGTTTATTGGTGAATGGTCACTAGGACGGTATTAAATAAGAAGCAGTGTGTAGTAGCAGTGGCTTCAACGGGTACCAGAAGTGGCAGTGCTACAAGCGTCAGCGGTAGGTGTAGCGGCAGGGGTAATAGCCGGCAGCAGAAAGCTTCATCGTATTTTAGCAACAAACAAATGTTTTTGTGATACTGGCAATTATAATCTGCGACCGTGTCTAGCTTTCGGTGTGGAAACAGCCTTCCATTTTGTTATCATTTTGTTATGTGAGGTTCAAATTATCTACTGTGAAAAGTGGCGTAATATTCATAACCCAGTTTAACACCGGGAACATTTGATTGGTATTTATGCCTGCGTTTCTGAGCTGTATTCGACCGAAGAATCGCTCAGTAAGAATTTTTGGGATGACGACCTCAGCATGACGCCCAGACGCCATTGAGAAATAAAGTGATTTTCGGTTCAAATAATATAAGCCGAAACAGAAAATCACTTGAAATAACAAGCCTAAAGTTGCGAAAAAGCGTTTTTTGAAAAAACTAACATACCTATCAAGAAATGATCCACATTTGAGGTCAGGATGGAAGTGATGCGCTTCCTAAAGTCAGAAATAAGAAATGCTTGATCCCAGAATGAGCCTAAAAAATACGCTTTAAACGGATAGAATACACTGAAAAAATCATATTTTTTATAAAAAATGGCCTAAAAGTCGAACAGAAAGTGATTCCAAATACAACGTTTCTAACAATCAAAAATGATAATAATTTCAAATAGAGTTTCAAAAAGCGCTTTTTAGTGCTAAAAATACCAACCAAAAAAATTCAGAAATAAGCAAATTGGAAACAGAATACAAAAAAATTGTCTCCTATCAGCAAGAAAAATCTGAATCTGTCCATATTTCCATGCTTCAGGCCATCCTCCAGGCTGGAAATCGGCAGAATGATGGGGAATGTGCGTTATGTGGCATTCGCTAAAGCCATGTTGAATGATTGCGAAACAACTGTTTGTCGTGTCACACGGTGTCACATTTGATCATTCCGGGTGGCAGTGAAACGACATAACATGCGTCATCGGCAGCGGAGTTTTTTCTGCTGACGTTTCAACGCATCAAAGTTTTTTATCATCCTGCGTCAAACGTATTGGCGGGTCAATTAGTGGAGGTTATATTTTTTTTGCTGGACTTGGGCTACCTAGAGGAACCATTTCTGCTGAATTTGTCTATAATTTTAGACCAATGCACGTTTAGGTTGTCACGTGTGCAAGCTTTTTCCCAGTTATTTTCACAGAATTGAAATTGCTTTCTACGACTGACAATTCGACACACAATAGCACTTCCGCATAGAAGCTGAAAGTTCAAGCAATTCAGCTCTCAGGGAATATAAATAAAAAAATAAATGAAACAAAAAAAGGAGGTTTTATGGCTGTTTCTTGGTATCAGCTCTACAGCCTGATTCGATGGAGCACGCGAATAGAGAATTTCCGCGAAATGACTTATACGTACGTCACATTTATACATACGTATATATAAAGGATTTCCTCGTCATGCGGACTGAAATTGAATAAATTTAAATGATTGTCAGAAAATCCATTTTCCGCAGCCAAATATTCACCCAATAATACTCTGAGCGCGAAAATTGGCATGTGGATTGGGACTTATGCGTCAGGATTGAAGGTGTTAGTAAGCACACATCTGCTGGGTGCGAAAAGACCCCGTGAACACTATTTCACATTATTGATGACACCGCTCTCTGTCACAAGCAAACACCCAGCGGCGCTTTTTCGTGAGTCGTGGCATGCAAACTGAACTAATCGGAGAGATAAATACCATAAAACCGTATATTTTAATATCGATGAATTTCACAGTGGCCCCGTGGCGCTTGTGTTGATCCTATAGCATCTGGAGAAAGTTTCATCAAGCTGAACTCGATGTATTCGCACGCCATTTGGTGTCTGTCAGCTTCGCCTGGCAGTTCGGAACGATTTGTGTTGAATGGGAGGAGAAGGAGGGGTACTGACATGACTTTTTCCACGTCACCCCAACAGCCATACTCAGGTAGACTACAAACGTTCACATATTATCTCTTATAATCTTCAAGACTTTCTTTGAAGCGCAGTTCTTTTCTTCTTCTTGGAATTATGTGAACATTTTTCTTTGCATCATGGGAAAGAAATCACGCTTTTGTGGTTTCAAGTCGAAAAGTTTAATTTCCAGGAACTACGGTATCATCAGGAATGATAAGCTTTTTGTCGAAAGAAGAATGTGCATCCCTTAGAGAGGATGCCTAAAAAATTCAACGAAGCAGCATAATTGTTTGTTAATACTTACCCTACCAAAATCTCAAACAACCAAGAGGTTGTTTACTGGTTTGTGTATGGTTTATTTTCATTATCTGAGAAATACTAATGCATTTTTTTGCATATCTGAAACGCTGGGCCGAAGGGCCAATGCTTCAAGAATGGTTGTCTTTTGTAGCTGACCCCAGTACCAATAGCTATCACTCAAAGGCCCTGGAAATACATTCTTTATTTTTATTTTTATTCTTGTTCTTTTATTTTTTAGCGTGTCTGGAATATTTTCATAGCTTGAAAAACGACGATCTTTGAATTTTTGAATAATTTAGCTGTTCATGGTTTAAACTTCGCTAGCGAAGAAGAGAAAAAAATTTAACAATATAACAATCATCAGCGTCTTTGCTAGAACAGCAGAAACTAACCCCCCAGATCTCGTAAATCATCATGATCGCTGAATATGGGACTCTACATGCACACTAGCAGCCATATAAATGCACTAAACTGAAGCATAAAAATTAAATTGAAACCAGATTTAACCCCATCCAGCCGTATGAGCGATTATGATTTTCAGGCGCCATAAACATGCTTGGAACAACTTTTAATCAAAAATATCCCGACGCCGGTCGGCCACACACACACATACCAACGGGTACTCAGGCGGGAAATAAAAGTTAAATGCTTCGCGCTACTGCTGCCGTTGCCAGCTAAACAATGGCTAGTGCGGCAATCCTTTCTGATTCTTGGCTGCTGGTGCGTAATGGAATCCGGGTCCACAAAACGAGCTCGGGTTGAGTTGAGTTTAAAGAATCATTATCAGAATCATTACTAACCTTCTCTATCCCCAGTGAGTTTGCTAAAAGGCGGGCTACATTGTAGTTTCTCGAAAGTGTAAATCATTTTCCAATTACAAGACGTTCTATTTCTCGCCACTATTTCAACCATTTATGTGCTAATGGCGAGTTCACTCTCCTCCTAAAATGCCATTCTAGGAGATCAATATGGATGACGTGCTGGTTTTCTTTATTTTTCTTCTGTTTTCTTTCACCACCGGAGCTAAATCCACCCGAACGGCTTCTAATATGCTGTAGATGAACTTCCATCATTTACCGCAAGCGATCAACATCTATACAGTGTTGTTAGATAAATAAATAATTCCAATTTTAATAGGATTACACAAAGAGCCACTCCGTATTTTTTGTTTCGCTCTGTATTTCCCAACGTGGCACCCGGTCAAGCACACGTACGTTATAGGATGTTTGGATTGGAGCGCCGTCGGGAATTGGAATCGAGATCGAAAAGCAACGATAAATGAGAGCGTTGACTAGTCGATTTGCAATTGTTGATTTATTGGAAATGAATAGAGCTAAGCGATTTTTAACAGCGACGGCAGATGCTCGATGATTGACTGCTGGAAATTTATGGCTGCGTGCGTGTGTGATTTCCGATCGTAAATGACAGTCCCTTTTTTTTTGTTTGGCCTCCCAAAATAGTTCACTCACAGCAAGCTACAGCTGTATATATTTTTCTTTTGCAACTACTGGAGTTACTGACGATGGACATTTTTGAAATTTTGCTCCTCTTAGAAATTTAAAAATCAACCATTTATTTCAGGAACGGTTCCATGCCATATGACCTATCGTTGCAAATTTAGATTTGAGTGAAACTTTGCACGCGTACTTGACTTAGCAAAGTGAGTATTTTCTGTGAGTTTCAGGCTCAATTGTCATTTTCTAAAAGGGTATAAGCGTTTTGGCATTGGTTTTATTTAAATCATTGTAACTCAAAAACCCTCTGGATGCGCGTTAAAGATTAAATGAATCGTAAATTACAGAAAAAAAAACAATTGATTTTCTATCATTTTTTCCAGAAAAAAACCTGAAATCCAGGATGGATATTTCCACAATAATCCTGCATATTACACATAACGTAAAATATTTTCACATTTAAATTTCAGTTGTTTCTGACGTAAACCACGATTTTGTTTAGAATTATTTGCAATCTAATTTAAAATTGCGTGTAATATTGTGGAATTTTATATCATAAGCGATGGAGGCAATTCTTTATGCGCGATTCGACATAAAGTTTTCTTACTGGTGTATTCTACTGATTTTCAGAGATTTGGATAATATCCTATATGCATTCATTTTAAAGTTATTTCGAATTTTGTTTTAAAAAGTTAAATAAAATACTGAATCTTATTGAAATACCAAATAACTTGAATTTTCCTTCAAATTTATTTTAACTTGACAGTATTTCAAAACTTTTGGTAAAAAGTTCAGGATGGAGAAATGTAGTATAAATTTTACCTCAAAATTTAAGTGTTAAAATTCCTTTCAATTTTAACTTTCAAAAGAATAATAGAATTATATGATTTCAATAGTCAAACCATAAAGCTCTTAGCGATTACCTTACTACATGCATCCATTATCGAGATATTTTGAAACAAGGTTAGCCATTTTTTTTATATAATACGTCTTTTAGCAGGTTATTTGGGCAAGCAGGAACAACAGCCAAAATATTAGAAGAATAATTCAGAAATAATTTCTGTCCTTTAAATTATACAAACCATGGAAATAAATTCGTTGTCAAAGAATGAATTATGTTATGTTGATAATACATTTTATTTTTCGTTGGATGTTGCTAAAAACCGCGAATTCCAAATGGCCTAATTTCATAAAAAGGTCAAATTCTCTAAAATCATTTTTCAAATATGTATTTAAAAAACGAATGCATTTAGATTATTATTATAATCATATAATATTACTGGAATTTGATTATTATTTTGAAATAGTGTGTTTACTTTCTTGCAGGTTTTCTGGTTTGGTAACAGACATATATTGAAATACGAAGATCGTTTTGTATAGTTAATGATTTTCGCATGCGTCATTCACATAGGATCGCGAGATTGATAAGAATGATACAAAGCATTCGTATTCGTGATACGCAAGCCTCGATTCCATCATTCGCCACGGAGACATAATAACACGAACCTTTTTCTCTGTCGCAGAGTAGAGATGCAGGGATAAACTTGGTATGACCATTCAGTCGAAGATTGCCAGCTCGTTACTTTTATATTAGCATATCACAAACCGAGCTCAGTTGCTTAATATCATGATTGATCTAATAACTACGCTAGTATACCTATCAAAGAATCGAGAGTATTCGGGATTGGACATAAACATAATGTTCAAATATTTGGATTCTTCTTGTGGCGGATGGTTTACGCGCGCGCCGCTTGTATGTATTCGCTCGTTTATATTGACTTTAAAGATACTTCGTTCGCCTTCGTAATAAGCTAACTTCGCGCGCAATATTGTTCGATTCGGTCACTTACTGCGGTGATAGAACCTTTCATGTCCATCGCAGTCGTGGAGAAGCAGAGGTAAACTCGGTCTCCGATAATAACGGCTGTTACATACAAGGCGGTAGCTACTGGATTGGTGTACACCAGCGGTTCTCAACCTTTTTTTGTCCCCGTACCCCTTGGTGATATTTTCCACTTGTACTCCCTGGCTTGGTTTGCTCTCACAGAGTGGGAGAATGTAGCGATAGATCATGTTTTGGTAGTTCACATCAGATATCACATTAAACAATGGTTTGTTTGATTGCTGCAGTCATGTTTTAAGAGCAAGATCGAAAAACAAATGAAGTTTTTGAAAAAAAAATGACTTTGTCCGCCATTGCTGATTTTTTGACCTCTGAAAGCCTCCGCGTATCCCTAAGGGGTACACCTAACCCAGGTTAAGTACCGCTGTTTCACACTGAAGATGGCAAACCAATCCCAAGTAGCCATATACGTGGTTCCTTTGTGCAACTTCACCTGCTCAGATCGGTCACGGAGACTCAAGCTCAAGCTCAATTTAAATCTAAATTCTTAAGGCATACAAAAAAACACACAGCATCAACCGGCGAGAATGAGTTAAACTCAAGATGGCGGTGAATTCAAGATAACGGCCAAAATTTGGAAATCTTTATACGAAAGGTTTCAAGGTTTTCTGTAAAATTACGCGCTGTTTGTGGAGGGTTTTGGAGCAAAATTTTGAGATACAAGTCGATAAAAATATTCAATTTTTATTTTTCTGAAAACTTTTTCATCCCTTGCTGAAAGGAAAGCCGTGTAGCCACAAGGTTACAGAGTCCGCTTTGTCAAGCAAATGATCGTGGGTTCAAGTTTTGATAGAACTAGGCCATTCAATGTCAAAAAGGATTTAAGCATGGGTTTGTTTTCAGGCTCCTCCACTACTCATCCTCTCTTTACGCTGAAATCTATGATACCTTTGCGTGACTTCCTCTAAACTGACTAGCAGGACGCATTACGGAACTTCTCCAGGGAATTATAGTGGGTGATATTGGTCAGGAGGAGCGAGGCTCGGTATAGTAGAACAGATAGCCTGTAAAAAAAGGTAGGCTAAAATCCACATTACACACAAGCACGAATAATATGTTATTGACGCATTTCGCGCCAAATCGACCCGAGGTTGGCAGCACCGTCTCAAAAATCGTTCAAACATTTTGGGTGTAAAGTTATTACCCATTTAAGCTTCTCTGCATACTTACTTTTTCCAAAAATAATCTCGACTGTCTTTTTTTTCAATCGATATAACGCAACAACGGTAAACTCTTCAAAAAAGTGTTTTATGGGTAATTTTATTTTTCATAAAAAAATATGCATAAAATGATATATCAAGTCCTACACTGAAAAAAAATGTTATTTGAACACAAAAAAGAAACGATTTAAAAATGATTATCTCCGAATTGGCTGGAGAGTCTTTGGTGAAAGACAACATTGTTGGCTACATTTAGTCCATATATCGCAAATTGAGCATATTTAAAAAGAAAAAAATTTATTCTCAAAAATAAAAAAAATACATGCAAACTGAAACTAAGGTATATTATTTTTTCAGTGTAAAACACCTTGGTAGAATTAAATTCTTGTTTTGTTTTGATTATTTTTGTTTTTTAGAATCGAAACAATTTAATTTCACTGCATTGTGTGTATGTATGTATCTAAAATCCACTGTTCCTAAATATACAACCGTTGTTTTTCGTGAACACAAACAACAGCTGATTTACCTGCGTAATACATGCTGGGAACACTGCCACATAAATTAGAAAATGTTTTATTATAATATCAGATACTGACGCTTTTCAGCTATTCATATTAAAATTATATGATTTCATGAAACAGAGATTTTTTTCTCCGAAATTATTTTTATGTCAGATGGAGCAGCTGCTCATTATGAAAAAAAAATGCGAGACTCTGTTTTCAAATAAGGGCCTAAATTAGAGGCAGTGTGGCACTTTTTCGCATCATCACATTAGAAAGGTCCGAGTGGCGCAATCGGAGGTACTCTCAAACAAATGTCAAAGAGAGCAAGTCTTGCCCGAGTTTTCGAAAATCCTATTAAAACTCCACGAGAACTTTACGACTACACAGTTCAACAAACAGCAAAACGTATAACTAAATTGAGTTGCTGTTACATATGCAAAAAACAGTACACAAAATTGTAAGAGGAACCTAGAAGAACTATTTAGTTAAGTAAAACCTATACCTGGAACACAGAAATTTTATTGTTTTATATCTTTAAGTAATTATCAAATAGCAGTTAAAAGATATTCCAGCTCAGAAAACGACCCAAGAATATTTACTGTAGGTACTTAGTACTGTATTTTCCGTCACATTAACACCATTTGCATAAGTAAATTCATGACAGGTAAGTAGCATTCCTATCTATAAAATGAACTTTAGGTACATGCATACACAAATTATGTCGAAATTAGGCATTGAATTTTACTTGCTTTCAATTGTATAAAACATAAATAATCAAAAGATAACAAGTTTTAATTCTATCAAGGTGTTTTACACTGAAAACCTTTGTTTCAGTTTGTTTTATTTTTTTTTTATTTTTGAGAATAACTTTTTTTCCTCAATATGCTTAACTCGCGATGTATGGACGAAATGTAGCCAACAATGTTGCCTTTCACCAAAAAAAAAAGTTCAGCTAATTCAGAGACGATCATTTTTTTTTTAAATCAATTTTTGTTCACGAGCAATAAGATCGACGCTCAGCGTTCCGTATCTTCGAACCATCGGTTTCTTATTTTTTAATTATTCCCACCAAACCAAAGCAAGCTATTCTTGCGATTGATCCTGATTCCCTATCTAGCAAATTCTTAAATTCAGCGTCGTCAAATGTATTCGGCGCGGACAGTCGTCACCATCAAAATTACCGTCTTTCAAGCGACGGAACCATATACGGCACATTCAGTCAGTGCGTCTTGAGCTGCCCGACAGATCAGACGTATTTTCGGTTGCTTGTGGACTGGTCTTTGATTGCCTATAGCTTCAAAGTTTGTGTTTTGTCAGTGTGTCTTTTAAAGATTACCTGGAAGTTAACTTACATCAGTCTTTCTCAAGACTACCTTTTTCTTTCTTTCTCAATACTTGCAAATTGATTTAATTTTTGAACTTTTTTCGTATCACCTGAAATGGCAGGACGAAAAAAGAAACCATCTCTTTCTGGAACTAGCTCATGCAGTGAAAATTTATATGATATTCTGCCTGAGCAAGAAGCCGGCGAAATTGAAATGTTCGAAAGTAAAACTATTCAAAGTGAAATTTCTGTAAAAAAGGAGAAAGTTCCACCTATTGTGGTAACTATTGCTTCTGAATTCAATATTTTTAAAAGAGAACTTTCTACGTTTCTCTCCGACGTCAAAGTTACTTATCAAATTGGCCGAAGAGGCGAATGCCGTTTACTGGCCCAAACATTGAAAGATTGGAATCGTCTTATTCAGTATTTAACTGAAAAGATGTATAAATTTTTTACATATGATACGAAGAGCGCCAAGCCGTTCAAGGTCGTATTGAAAGGTCTCGCCAACGATTAAACCGTTGATGAGATCAAAATTACTTTGACAGAATTACTTGGTATAGCCCCTACCCAAGTTATTCTGATGAAATAAAAATCACGACGTGAAAACAGTCAGCGAACTGGAATTTCCCTTGTAAATTACTTAATTCATTTTAACCGCAGTGAGGTGAATAACTTAAATTTTTTTGAAAAAGCACATGCTTTATATAACGTGCGTGTAAAATGGGAATTATATCAAAAGTTTGGCGGAGGTGAAAAGCATATCACCCAATGCCGTGTTTGCCAACGTTATGGCCATGGTTCAAAGTTTTGTAACATGGACCAAAAATGCCTCCTTTGTGGAGACTATTCTCACAAAAAGGACACATGTCCTGTGAAAGAGAGTAAAAATTTTCGCTGTGCGAATTGTAACGGCAACCATATGTCGAATTTTTATCAATGCCCAGCCCGTTTAGCAATTGTTAAGGCAAGGCAAGGTAAACAAAATTCAAAACAAAATTCTCCAAGCGTACCAGTGACGCATAGTTTACCTACTCCTTTGCATACCCGTTTAACTTATGCACAGGTTACAGGTAGTTCGAACATTATACCGCCTAGTGTTGGTAGTTCGAAAATGACCGTTAATATGGGTAAGCAAAACACGCTAGAAAATAATTGTACACCTATTACTCCAGCTAATATTGCTGCCGAAAATATTTTTTCTAATGTCAACTGCCTGGGGCCTATTACGGCAGGTAAACTTTCTTTTTTGCAACAGGCAATGTTCGATCTTATGAACGCCATGTTGCAGGCAAAATCAATGTTTGAAGCCATTCAAATAGGCACAAATTTTACTATAAAAATTGTTTCTAATTTAAAATTTAGCAATGATTTTAAATAAAACAATTAAAATATTAAATTGGAATGTCGCTCATTGAAGGTCAATGAGAATGAGCTTTTTAATTTTTTAACAGTAAATAATGTGCATATTGCAATTATTACTGAAACATTTTTGAAACCTAACATAAAATTAAAATATGATCCCAATTACGTGGTTCATAGATATGATAGGATTCAGGGTTCCGGCGGTGGAGTTGCAATTGTTATTCATCGCCGAATCAAACATCGTGCTCTTCCCCATCTTGAGACGGGAATTGAAGTTCAAACTGAACTTGGGATTTTATTTATTGCCGCAGAATATTTACCATTTCAATGCACACGCGAGCACAAAAATTGTTTTAAAGGTGATTTACAAAAACTCACCAGAAATCGTTCGAAATTTTTTATAATCGGCGATTTTAACGCTAAACATCGAGCATGGAATAATTCTCAAAGTAATTCCAATGGCAAAATTTTATTCAATGATTGTTCTTCAGGATACTATTCTATTTTGTCTCCGAATAGTCCTACATGCTTTTCTTCTGTAAGAAACCCATCAACAATTGATTTGGTGCTAACAGATCAAAGTCATGTATGTAGTGATTTGATCACACATGCAGACTTTGATTCTGACCATCTTCCAATAAATTTTTCTCTATCACATGAATCAGTTTTAAACCCTATGAGCTCTGTTTTTAATTATAACAAGGCTAATTGGGAAAGATACAAAACTCATATTGAGAGAAATTTCAATAATGAGCTTGATTTGCAAAACGAAGTGAATATTGATTCCGCTTTGGAAGCATTGAAATGTGCAATTGTTGATGCCAGGAATTATTCTGTTCCAAAGGCTCAAGTGAAATTTGATTCACCAATAATTGACGAAAATCTTCAACTTCTAATTCGTTTGAAAAATGTCCGCAGACGTCAATATCAACGTTCTCGTGTCCCTGTTTTTAAAACTATTTATAAAGATTTACAGAAAGAGATTAAACATAGATTTATTCTTCTGAGAAATCAAAATTTTGAGACTAGAGTTGAAAAATTGAAACCATATTCAAAACCCTTTTGGAAGCTGTCGAAAAATGCAAAAATTACTCCAATTTTAAAACCGGATAAGAACCCAGCTGAAGTTTCAAGTTATCGACCAATCAGTTTGCTCTCTTCAATAAGTAAACTGCTTGAGAGAATTATTCTTAACAGAATGATGTCACACATCAACGTAAATTCAATTTTTGCAAATGAACAGTTTGGATTTCGTCATGGGCATTCCACAACTCATCAATTGCTCAGATTTACTAATATGATACGTGCTAACAAATCTGAAGGCTATTCCACTGGAGCTGCTCTTTTAGACATAGAAAAAGCATTCGACAGTGTTTGGCATAAAGGTTTGATTGCGATATTGCAAACTTTTAATTTTCCAATTTTCCTAATCAAAATTTTGAAAAATTATCTTACTGATCGAACTCTGCAGGTTGTCTATCAGAATTCAAAATCTGATAGATTTCCTGTCAGAGCAGGTGTGCCTCAAGGTTCTGTCTTGGGCCCAGTCCTGTATAACATATTCACTTCAGATCTTCCTGATTTGCCTCCAGGATGCACAAAGTCATTGTTCTGCGATGACACAAGCATTTCCGTAAAAGGAAAAAGCCTTCGTGTCATATGCAGTCGATTGCAGAAAAGTTTAGATATTTTTTCTTCCTACTTGCAAAAGTGGAAAATCTCTCCCATTGCTTCTAAAACTCAAATGATAATTTTTCCTCATAAGCCTAGGGCTTTTTTCCTCAAGCCAAACAATAATCACGTTGTCAAGATGAATGGGGTTATTTTAAGTTGGTCTGACAAGGTTAAGTACTTGGGACTAATTTATGATAAAAAACTTATTTTCAAAGAGAACATTGAGAGTATACAAGCCAAGTGCATCAAATATACGAGATGTTTATATCCTCTCATTAACAGGAATTCTAAACTTTGTTTAAAGAACAAACTTTTGATTTACAAACAAATTTTTAGACCAGCAATGCTTGATGCTGTACCGATCTGGTCAAGTTGCTGTTCAACAAGGAAGAAAACGCTTCAAAGGATTCAGAATAAAATTCTGAAAATGATTTTGGAGCGTCCTCCTTGGTTTGGTACACTCGAATTACATAGACTTACTGGTGTTGAACCATTGGAAGCTATGTCAAATAAAATTATTAACAATTTTCGACAAAAATCGTTGCAATCCTCAATTGCTACGATAAGCTCTCTTTATAGCCAATAAGTTAGCAATTAAGTTTGTTGGAAGTTTACTTCCCCTTTTCTGACAAATAGGTTTAAATCCCTACGAATGATAAGTCCTAATTGCGAAAGTAAACAAATCCTAACAATTAAAATTACGAATTTCTAACAGTGTTGAGAAGTCACCATTTGTGATTGGACACACATACTCATTATTTACTAATATTTATCATAAATACTTAAGCTACTAACAAATCCCCCCTTAAAAAAAAAATATACGGCACATTGCCGCAGTTCGGTAAAAAATTTTAAATTCTCGATGCGTTTCAGTCACCATTTTCTTTGAATGAAATGAGATGAGTATGAGAAAATAACATTGAATCATTTATTTGTATTTTTCATTCAGTTGTATTTTTTATGGTTTCTTATGGTTTACAATATAATTGTTCAGCCGTTTGGGCTCTGCATCTTTGTTTTATAGCTTGCTTGTTTGAAGATTTTCATTATTTATATACAATTTTAACAGTTCATCCCTCATAGGACTTGTTTTTAATTGAAAAATAAATGTAATAACCTACCTACCTACGAACCTCAAGTTAATAGTAGGGTAGCAATTCACGAATAATCTGGTGGTATGACCCAGCGCAAGACTCTCTGAACCTAACCAAGGATATTGTTCTCCATTCCTCTAGCCAGGCGATGGATCTCAGAGTTTCGTGTTTTCGAAAGGCTGTTTAGAATCTTTCTCAAAATTTTATTCTGGACAATCTGGAGTTTAAGATGGTGAGTTTTAGCGCAACTCTCCCAGACAGGCAAAGTGTACTCTATGGCCGGTAAAATTATTTGCTTGTCAACGATAAGCTTGTTGGTAGGGGTAAGATTGGATTTTCTATTGAATTGAGAGGATGGAGGGATTTGATGAGTTTGAACAAAATAGAAACTGAATACAACCTCACTCGACCATTCGATGGGAGTGTTTCCGAGGTGAATTCTCACGTTGGCAGATGGAATAAGTAGCGTTCATTTTCAATGCGATAGTATAATGGCCTGAGTCTTAGCTACATTATGGCAGATCTTCCAGCTGTAGAAATAAGCGGACGAAACCTCCAGGCTCTTCTGTAGTCTACGCGTCAGAGCTCTAATCATTCATTCACTCTTGAAGATATAGGCAGTGTCGTTTGCGAACACAGACTGGATGCCACCAGCTGAAAGGGGAAGAGCGTCTGTTGAGAAGGGAAAAGACCAAGAAGGATTCCCTGTGGAACCCCAGCATCTACGTCAAACGTATCAGAGGGAGTGTTGTTGAAGTAGACCAGGAATGATCTGTTCGACAGACAATTCTTAAAGATCTTCACGAGGAAGATTGGGAGGGCCATCATGTCATCGAACGCCTTTTCGACGTCCAACAATCCATGGCAAATGTTTTGCTAACGGACTTGTTCCACCCTAATATCTTAGCGACTCTAATGAGTTAGTGAACGATAGAGTGCCCAAACCCAAACTGTTGCTTGGTGTTCTAAAAGTCTAGACTCAAGCTTTCTATTCAAGGTTGAGAACTTCAACAACACCTGCGGTCTTCTTGTTCTTGGTACGCTTGTTGACAGCTATCCCCTCATCAGCAGATGTTTTAGATTCATCGGAAACAACTGAGGGAAGATCGGCAACTCTAGTCATTACTTTCGTGTGGGCTAGCCATGGCAACGCCCAGATTAAAAGTTGACAAAATGTAGATCAACTGCGTTGGATTTATCAGATGGTGTTAGAAGGGAATGGCCGGGGATTGGTTTTGGGGGTAATAGAAGGGGAATGGGTCTTGGTTTGTTTTTAAAAATTTTGGTAAGTTTCCAGAACGGCCTTCCACGGACTGGGAGAGAGCGAAGATGTTAAGAAAAATCTTTTTTTTTTTGAAATCCACCAACCTGACTCCGATGATTTTATCGAGACTATTGGTGTTGGTCTTAAGGTGAGGCGCTGGAACTACCGTCTTATGGTGTTACGAAGTTGGATGTATCGTTTGGTTGTGTTGTCTAGGTTCAGAGAGTTACTCACCAGTATGGAAGCCGGTACGTGTAGATCCCGAGCCTGATATGACGCCTCATCGATGGACTATAGACTCTGATCGATGTTCTCTGAGGACTTCAGTTGGACGCCGTAGTCAATTCCGTTGTCCGCGCATCGCTAGAATCGCGCCCAATCGACACGATGGTAGTTACGCCGAGAAACCTGGAATCAGTTTGCAGAGGAACCAAGGTGGGAGCAGCCAAACCCATGATGTTGTAGTAGCCTCCTTGGAGAAAATTGCGTCGACTGTCGCCACAGGCTTGGTGTTTTGCGTTGAGGTCGCCCGCAATGATGAACTGCCCCTGCCGTCGAGTCAGTTTGATGATGTCGCTTCTTAGGTTCGTTGTGGATTTCGTTGCTCCAACGTGCAAGCATCTGTGACGGCTCTGGTGGTTGGATTCAGTGGTAGCGAAGCGGGCAACGGGATAGGATGACGTGAGTCAGCGACGAGGAATTGCTTCATTTTGCTTGGGGGTACCTTTCGGCGACCTGACTGGTTGTTGGTGGAGGTCCACTTTCGAATCTGCGTTGAATTCCGCGCGATTTGGGCATGTTTTTGTGGTTGCTTTGAATTATTGATATTGGGTGCTATTCGGCCTTTTTGGGCTGTTTGCCAAAAACCGGAAGTCTTCGTGGAATTCAAAATGGCTTATGAGATCGATTTCTAGTCTGGATCGATACCATAACGGCTCCGAAAATACCCACGTGTCACTTGAGACCCCATTGTGGTCATTCACCTTTGTCCAGTAACGCGGTGCCTCGCCAGCTATATCTAAGATGGCAGCCCCGTCGTGAGACTAGGTATCGCAGCCCTAGTAAGGCAGCATAGCGAAGGTTCAAAATATATTACGAACAATCTGAACATAAATAAGGAACGGAATAATCGGGATGGAACTAGACCAACGAAAAAAGACAACGATTATTGGAAACTCGGTACTTGGAATGTAAGGACTCTACTCGAACCGGCACGTGCAGGTATTCTGGCTAGAAAGCTGCAGAAAGTGAATGTGGAGGTTGCTGTAATACAGGAGGTCAGGTGGCCGAAAACGGGTGAACGCTAATTCCCGGGCAGTAGATCCTATTGCGGGCACTCCATTTAAGTACCACATCTACTACAGTGGCGGCATGAAAGCAGAAAGGGGGTCTGTTTCGTGCTGATAGGGAAACAGATGAAGCAAGTTATTAGATGAAGGCCGATATATGCGTGCTGAGAAATAAGGCCTAATTTTTCTACTACAACCTGATGTGTGCGCACCGAAGAGGGAGCTGGTAGCCACAAGGCTACAGAGTCAGCCATTTTTAATTATCAAAGGACCTATGCATGGGTTAATTCTCAGGCTCCTCATCACCACCATCACCACTCCCTAGAATCACCGAGCGATAGAGAACATTTATATGATTCTGAAATAACTTTTGCTCTTGCATCGATAGATTCCGTTCGTAATGAAATAACATTAGTACGTCTCTGGGATTGGGTTTAGGAAAGACGAATTCCGGTCGATCCTGGTCAGTAACGAAGTGGCAACCGTGGTGATCAATCAAGCTCAAGCTCAAGTTCAAGCTACAGCCTGATGTGTGCGCACCGACCTACGATAAACTCGATTAAGAGAAAGAGGAGTTCTATGAGCTCCTACAAAAGACGTATAATGAGTGCTCACGACACGATAAGATCGTGCAAATACGCAGGTCGGGTAAGAGAACTTTTCCCGCCTCGTGATTGGTAGAGAAAGCCTTTACTCTACTACAAACGACAACGGCCTGAAGCTTGTCAATTTCGCTGCAGCCAGAGGTATCTGCTATCGGTAGCACTTATTTTGCACGCCGGAATATACGTAAGCACACCTGGAGGCACTCAAATGGAGTCGCCTGCTCTCAGATCGACCATGTTCTTATTGATGGTTGGCATTTTTCAGACGTTACAGACGTGAGGTCGTTTAGAAACCAAACGTTGACTCGGATCGTATCCAAGATTCGCACCCGATTTTCCGAAACGACAACAGAAGTGGAAGGCTGCTTCTCTAGGCACGATGCGAGAAGCTTCTACAAGAAAATGAATAGAGTCAGGAACCGGAACGTGTCAGCCCCTGTCATGTGCAACGATAGAGAGTGAAACCTGATTACCGATAGAACGGAGGTGGCTAGACGTTGGAAGGAACACTTTAGTGTGCTGTTAAATGGTGAAGAAAACAGCGTAGTCGAAAGGAGCAGGATGATGATTGGGGATGATGGTAAAGCTGTGGACCCACCATCCATGGACGAGGTTAAGAACGCCGTGAAAGAGCTGCAGGACTGCACGGCAGCTGGTAAGGACGGCATTCCAGCCGTACTTTTTGAAGTCGGGAGCGAACAGCTGTATCGTGCTTCACACCGGATCATACTGAGTGTGTGGTCCTTCTCAACACCGTTTACAAAATTCTCTCCCGTATTCTGTTCCATAGACTGATACCGTTGTCGGAAACTTTTGTTGGCGATTACCAATGTGGTTTTCGAGGGGGACGCTCCACTACGGACCAAATATTCACCCTGCGACAGATCCTCGATAAATTTCGAGAATTCAACCTGCAGACGCACCATCTGTTCATTGACTTCAGGACAGCGTACGATACAATAAAAAGAAATGAGTTATGGCAAGTTATGCTCGAACATGGTTTCCCAACAAAAAAAATTAGTCTAATACGTGCAACCCTTGAAGGCTCTACATCATGCGTCAGGATAGCCGGTGAGATATCGGACTCCTTCGTGACGTTGGATGGTTTGAAGCAGGGAGACAGGCTGTAAAACTTATTTTTCAACATCGCAATGGAGGGTGCTATACGGAGGGCCGGCGTGCATCATTATGAATCTCACGTGCTTCTAGGTTTTGCGGATGACATCGACATCATTGGTATCAACCGTAGAGCAGTGAAAGAGGCCTTAGGACCTCTCAGGAGAAAGCTGCGAGAAGCGGGCTCATCATTAACTCTGCCGAAACGAAATACATGGTGGCTAGCAGAGAGCGTTGTAGTCCGACGGATGTTGGTGCTGAGGTGGTGTTAGATGAGGAAACTTTTGAAGTAGTCGACGAATTTATTTACCTGGGTACATTAGTGACAGGTGACAACGAAGTAAGCCGTGAGAGAAAACGGCGGATAGCAGCTGCAAACAGGGCCTTCTACGGATTGCGTAACCAGCTGAAGTCCCGTAGTCTGCAAACCCGGACTAAACTTGCACTCTACAAAACATTAATTCTTGTATTATTTTGCGTTCAATCCTTGGCGGCAAACTAGAAAATGGTGTTTGGCCCAGACGCATGAACCATAAAGTGTACCAAGTTTACAAATCGGCGGATACAGTTAAGTGGATAAAACACGGCAGGTTGCAGTGGGCTGGGCATATAGCTAGAATGCCGAAAGAACGACCAGCGAAGGCTATATTTAGCAGCAATCCCGATAGAGGCCGTCGACTTCGGGGTAGGCCCCGCACTCGTTGGATGTGCGCTGTAGACGAGGATGCGCGCGAAATTGGTGTTGGGGGAGATTGAAGGATAGCTGCCCAAGACCGAGGGACATGGCGACGTATTCTGGATTAGGCATTGGATTGATAATTGACGGTATTTGGCCTTATTTTCAGTTCTGATTGGTGAAAATTGGCTTTCAAAACATGGCTCTACATTTTGAAACAGTACAATTAATAGCAACATAAAATCTTATTTTTTGTCTTTCTGACAAGTGACTAATTTTCCAATCGATTCCCAAATAGGTGATTAGAACTACAAAACACGTTAAATGAAGCTGTAAAACTCAATAAACTGTAATTCCCCATTTTCACTACTTTCTACGCAATCGTTCGCCGTTTCAATCCAACAAGCAAAATATAAACTGCAAATACTTTCTCCCTCCTATGGAGCCAACAAGCGCCCAAGGTAGATCGGTATGCCTAATCTAACCATCTTTCGGTATCGTACGGTGTTGTGCGCTGGCTGCTTCTGGATAAACTGTCATAAACACAAACTCCGCCATAACTGTCCCCCGAGCCGGTCGGGTAAACCTGCTAATGTACCGCGTGTTACACAGTTAGTTGTCCAATAAATAACACTCCGGGAGCATCGGAAGGATCGTGCGCCAGGCCCGAAGTCTGTCCTTCAACGGGGACTGCAATGGTGCAAACAAATAGTCATTATCAACTTAAATTGGTCCGGATATAAAGCGATTAGTGCGGGATGAGCCAAGTGCAAACGGCGCAGAGACAGAGGACAGAGAGCCAGAGAGTGATTACGGCCACATTAAAACTTTTCCCTAATTGGGTTTTGCCGAGCATGGAGCGATAACGATTGTGAGTTATTTGATGCTGTTGCGGCGATAGTCCGTTTCTTGCATCCAGGAGAGCAGCAGGGCTCTGTTTGCATAAATATCGGTCTGTTTATTCTTTCCGAGGATGTTATTTTAACGGGCAATTGCAAAACCAAGTGGAGCGTTTATAATTGGTGCTTGGTGAAATTAATTCTACGGAAGTATTTTTCGTGTAAATATTGAACCAAAGAAAATAATCACCTCATGTTCGTCGTAATGGTAACTGTCATTTAAATGGCTTTCGAAAAAGAAACCCATTATTGAAAGATTAACTAAAAAATGAAAATTCGTACAATAAATCCATTTTTCGTTTCTTTTCTTTTTTTCAGAACCTTCCAACGCACATACTGGGTAAGTGTTTCAAAATTCCATTTTTATTTTAGGCTACATCCGATCCCTTGGGATGATTTACCCTTTGGAATTGTTTTTGTTTCTCGGTTGAAACTGCACAGAAACTTTTTCGTTGCCGAAATTCCGTTCAAATTTAAGCCAGTTTGTGCTTCAAAGAATTTTCTTGCCAGTTTCTGGATTCACATGTAGACAAACGTTCGGTCACACTTTGTGCGTTGATCGGTGTAGGAGTTTTCGAATCAAATATAAAAAAAACATTGAAGAAGCTCAAACAAATTCCCTGATCAATTTTCGAGCTGACTGCCGGCAGCTATTTGCGGTCAACTGTTTGCGGACCGATTCCCGAAACAGAATAATATTATACTCGGTTATACCTGGAAAGAGGAGCTTTTGATTCATCCCCGGGACGGCCGAACTGTGTTTGATATCCGGAATGGTGGAAGGACACAATAAAGATGGAATTTTAACCTACCGGGAGGGTTTGCTTACGCTTAGTTATTCTCAAGTGGCACAACAAGTCTTTAAACCTGGTATAAAAAAACGAAGCAAAATGAAATGGAAAAAACCGCTCTCCGTTCAGATGCGTGTGTGTAGAACAGATGAAAAAAGTTTGTATAACGAGCGAACGTGATTGTGCTGAAGTTGTACTGGTTACCTTGTTCTTCGGGAGTCTAGCCTGGTACAAGTTAGTGACAATCTGAGGCAACGGGGAACTGGGTAAGGGGGTTATTCCGAGGAAACGAACGGAAAGTTTGCAGCCCTTGACCGATGCTTTTTTTTTCACAATTTCCTTTTAGTTTTGGCAGCCATCTGTTGCATCTACTGCTATAAAGGGTGCTTTCATTGATGCTTGAAGTATTTTTGCAGAATAAACAAAGCTGTTTATATCATGAAATAAGTAAAATCCTTTTAAATTCTGAAATCGGTGTAAAAACTGAGACTTAGATCATGTTTGTTCCAATGGAGTAACACTAAATCTTACCGTTTTATGCATTTCTAAGACATCAAACAAATATTACTCAATTACTTCCGCGTTAAAATCTGGTTTCTTTATTGTCCAGATTATTAAATCAGCATTATTGAGCAATAAAAACTTCTCGTCTAGGAACATATCCGGCAGCAATCACAGAGCAAAACTCTGCAAGGGCCGAGAACCCTAGAAATTTGATTAAAAAACTGATTAAACAGAATTACACCGGCTTTTCTTGCGCTTGGAAACGCGAAGGGATTACAGCCGGGCAGAATTTTCCATCTGGAAACTTGTTAATTATCTCCACCCGGGGCGGCGGGGAATGGGAATCAGAGCCCTTCACCCAAAATAATAAGCCATAAAGTTTCAACTGTCCTGACATTACGCGAGCTGAGCAATAAACGTCAATATCAACCACTTTCGTTAAATGATGGAGGATCTTGGCGTGAATGTCAAGGGCGGCTGCGAGAAGGAGACAGAGCGAAGAGTTTAAAGCACGCCACACCGTACCGCGCTTCTCTGATTTACTTCGGCAGAAGGTCCTACCAGCAAGGAGGGTGTAAAGTTATTACGGTGCTGTATAGAGGGTTTAATTAACTTTGACGAAGTGAATTACTGCAAACTCTTCAACGACTGATTTTAAATGGCATGTCTGGAACCAGACATGGGTGTAGAGTTTCCTTGAAATTTATTAACTTCCTCAATTTGTTGTACTGTGAAAAATTCTAACTAACTTTCCCAAGACGAATGAAATACATTCATTGGCAATTATCTCTGATTTAATTGCATCATACAAATGCCTTCGATAATTATAATTTGATTGAACATGCAGAATCCAATATGCAAAGTTTCATTGAAATCAATTGCAACTTGCTGTTGTTAATCTTCTCATAAAATTTTCACTTGGGATCGAATCGATCTGTGTTACTCTGTTCAGTGTCGATTATCACATTTGGCTTTGTCAAATATACTAATTATTGCTTTTGTGCATAGCTTAAATTTATCATCGCAAATACACGTCGCTGAATATGGCACTAATATCGAATTATCTATCGAAATTATAAAAGCGTAACCTCATTGACGGTACCGAATCGCTTGATGCAATTAAATATTTTAGTTTATGAGTGGAGCGTTCAATGTGTTATTATGTACTCCTACGTATGTACGCGCTCTATTCGAAACAATTTTAATCATTCTACATATTTGCAACAAACCTTGTTCCATGCAAATTGGTAATTGCTACTCAGGAATATGTTTTCATTTGCCAGTGTACTTTCTTATGATAGTTTCAACAAGCTGGGGGTGCCTCATGATAGAAATGTTTCAGCCAAAAAGCAACCCAGAAAAACAAGCAAAAGATGAACTTTGTTCAAGTTTTTTTGCAAAGCTGTTTTTTTTTTGTTTTCTAAAGTTTAGTTGGAAGCAAATTTCTCGTTTATGAAGTTTCATCCATAGACGAGAATGACGTTTTCAATACTGCCAAGTTTAACGCAGCAAAAATGGGTGTTCACAACTCATGTCTACTCCACCAACTTTCACTTGTGAAACAACTAAAACCATAGAAAGGTTCAAGTCACAAGTGACTGGATGTTCGTAATAATTTATTGATACAATTACGCTTTGACTAAACGAATCTGATTTAGTGCTAGTTTCCGAATAGCATTTGATTTTTATTTTCAATTGGGAGATTTTTCAAGAATGAAATTGGCCATACCTAGTACCAAAATATATTTTGTTTTGTGCAGTACACATATTTTAACATAGTTCTGCCAATATAGCAACCTTTATTTATGATTCCGACATTGAGCGAAAAATTGAAAATGAGATCATTATAAACCTGCAATATCTTCCAAAAATCGTAGGCAAAATTAGAGTTGATATTATGAAAAAAATCAATCTTTATTATTCAGAGTAATACGTAAACGCCAAACATAGGCTCGACTGTAGTAATTATAGAGGCATAACCCTCCTCAATTCCGCTTACAAAATTCTCTCCCGTATCCTGTTCCAGCGACTGAGGCCGTTGCAGGAAGCCTTTGTTGGAGAATACCAATGCGGTTTTCGTGTGGGGCGATCTACAACGGACCAGATGTTCACCTTGAGACAGGTTCTCGACAAGTTTCAAGAACACAACTTGCAGACGCATCATCTGTTCATAGACTTTAAGGCGGCGTACGACACAGTGAAACGCAACGAGCTTTGGCGAATAATGCTTGAACATGGTTTCCAACAAAACTAATTAAACTGTTACGTGCGACGCTTGACGGTTTCACATCATGCGTTAGGACAGCGGGCGAATTTTCGGACGCGTTCGTGACGTTGGATGGTCTGAAGCAAGGTGACGGGCTCTCGAACTTGCTGTTCAACATAGCTTTGGAAGGTGCAATACGAATGGCAGGTGTGCAGAGGAGCGGCACTATCATCACTAAGTCTCACATGCTTCTGGGCTTCGCCCACGACTTTGATATAATTGGTGTTAACCGTAGAGCAGTTTAGAAGGCCTTTACGGCTCTCAAGAGGGAGGCTGCGAGAATTGGACTCACCATAAACACTGCCAAAACGAAGTACATGGTGGCTGGCAGAGAGCGTGGTAGTTCTGCGGGTGTTGGTGCTGCGGTGGAGATGGATGGGGATACTTTCGAAGTGGTCGACGAATTTGTTTATCTTGGTACTCTCGTGACATGTGACAACGAGGTGAGCCGCGAGGTGAAGAGGCGGATTACGGCGGCGAATAGGGCTTATTACGGATTTCGTAGCCAGCTTAGGTCCCGTAGCCTACAGATCCGTACGAAATTTGCGCTCTATGGGACTCTGATCCTCCCGGTAGCGCTCTACGGACATGAATCGTGGACGTGAAAGGAGGCCGATCGACGAGCGCTTGTGGTCTTCGAGCGTAGAATCCTGCGATCAATACTCGGAGGCAAACTAGAGAACGGGGTGTGGCGCTGGCGCATGAATCACGAGCTGTACAAAGTATACAAACACGCTGATATTGTCAAGCTGATGAAACACGGCGGGTTACAGTGGGCTGGCCATGTAGCACGGATGGCGGATGAGCGACCGGCAAAGATAATATTTAGTAGAGAACCGGATAGAGGCCGACGACTTCGAGGCAGACCGCGCACGCGCTGGATGTGTGCTGTCGACGAGGATGCCAGAGCAGCGGGTATAAGGGGAGACTGGAGAGTAGCAGCCCAAGACCGAGTTTTTTGGAGACGTATTCTGGATTCGGCATAGGATCTCAATGATCTGTCGCCATAAAAGTAAAGTAAAGTAAAGTTAGTACGTAAACGCCTATTGGTCATTCCATACGAAGTGTCTGAACCATTTGCTCACGACCTTCACGGATTGCACTGGTTAATCGTCTTGGGCCATTACGCCATCCTGATATTTTGTCTTATGAAGTACCCTCAGCTCTGTGAGGGCCCATCGATGCAGGAGGTTGTATTCAAGACACAAAAGCATAACTGATATAGAATACGCAAACTTCCCAACAAACAATTTCGTTAGTTTATAGCTTGTAAAGCTGCTAATAAACGGATTTCGGGTGAACTACAGCTTAATAAGCTGTTATATAATTTTGCTCGTTGGGTTGGTATTAAAAAATACTTTGTTGAGAGTGTTTCATTAATGAGTCATAAAGTTTACTATTGTTTGTTCAAATCAGGTAACCCTTCATTGAGAAACCCACATGGATTTTGATTTGTGTAACTCGAAATTGTTGAACAGCGCAACTCATGCAAATTTCTCTGCAGTCCAATTTGCGAACAAACATCACGAATGAACTCTTTTATATTATAAATACGTTTTTGTTTTTATTTTTTTTTTTTCTGTTTGCATCCAGACACGTTCGCACAAGAAATTGATAAATTAATTTAAAAAATTGATCGCACACTGCATATTTATTATTATGCTTCATGGGTAGATATTTACGATGCTTCTGATTGACATTTTCAAGCATGGCTTATTCAAGAATTGCGTTGATTTTTGCTAAAGATAATAAACTCACGTGATATGGAAACTCATTACCCGCTTCAATTGAAAGCAAGTGATCGTCCCTTAATAGACGGTTAATTTGTAATGAAACAAACTCAAATGATTGTCCTAAATACCTCCGAAAAATACTAACGTCAAAAGTAGGCAGGACCGCGGCTACGGTATCATGGAAGAATGTGAAAAAAGGTTGTACTGCGCTTTTTAGGTATAAAAACCAACGTTCCGCGAGAAGCACATCAGTAAAATGGCGTCAAGGACACAAGCGAGCTACGGACAAGCGGCAGGGTAGCCAAGGTAAGACTTCCGTACTTTTGTTGCTACCAGGAGAACTAGCTAGAACTATAAGAACTATTACGAAATACACTAGCTCATAGTGAATTGTTTCGTTTCTTCTGCCCGGTACAAATTACAATTGTCCTTTCTTAATGCCGCAACCACATTCTTGAAGCAGTACTGAATTTGTTGAGACAGAATGTTATTTTTGACCAATAGAAAGTGCTGCCAGATAGATTAATTTGTTAAGCGTTGTTTGACCAATAAATAGTTAATGGGTTCGATGATGGCAATTTCGGTCACGGGTTACTTTAAAACACGTTTTATTATGTCAAAGCCGACGTTTCAAGGATATATTTCACAGCAACTGAAGAACCGTCTTGCCGCGCACCGCTCTCTCATGAAACGCTACGAACAGTACAAAGATTCTAGCACTGAGAGGGAGGGAAGGGAAGATGAGTTCAAAAAGACGGCGTTGATGAAGCATGCGATAGAAGAGAATCACAGTTTCAATATAGCCAACACTAGAATTTTAACTTCGGATGACAGGATTCAAGCATTACAGGTATTAGAAATGTGCTACATCGCATGTGACAGATCCGCAATAAATTATAGAACGGACACGAACAACTTAAGCATCGCTTACTCCGGCACGCTGCGATCTCTCACATGTTGATGCAGACCAGTACAGTCTCTAGCACTCTCTATCTCTGTCTTGCAACATTATTTCTCTCCGTTTTGACGCAACATTTCCCGACGGCTTTAATCGTGTGTGATGTGTGTTGGAAGATACTGTGTAAGTGTAGCTCATCCGTTTGCATTTTTAAATTTTGAAAAGTCACGAACCAATAATTATTTTACATATTTGACATCCACAGTGTAGTGTAGTTAACCAACAGCAATTTAACACCAATGCACCATATTTTGACGAGAACTTGTTTGTTTTGTTTGTAAGTTGTGTATGTAATAACTTAATTCGTGTGACTAATCTATGTAAATTGTAAACTGTTAATCGTAGTTGCCCTGAGGACGAGGAAATATATCCTTGAAACGTCGGCTTCGACATAATAAAACTTGTTTTAAAGTAACCCGTGACCGAAATTGCCATCATCGAACCCATTAGATAGATTAATTTTCTATTGTAAAAATAAATTTTCATTTTTCGGTAAATGCAGCCAATTTAATTTCAAAATTTAATAAATTTATCGTATGCTTCGGAAAATTTCAGGTAAAAACACTTACCATTTTAAAATTAAATGAGTAAATCTCACGACAAGACATATTTTATGAAAACAGTTGAATTTTTATCAAACGTCAAAGTGTCTCAACCAGCTTACAGAGAGACAAACACACTTCCCCACATCTGATAGAAACAAGAGGGGTGCATCACTCTACGGAGAAAACGCAGAAATACACAACAGAAGTACACAACAGTGTCCACTGGCGAGTAGTCCGTAAGGTGAAAAAAAACCTACCGGGCAAAAATGTAGTCCTCGTGTAGCTACACTGCGAAAACGAATTCCACCAGAGTAAATTCGACCGGCACGAGCGGCACGAGCATCGCAGTCTATTTTTGAAGTAGAATACTTCTCTCAGGAATTTCGGCTACATAGGGATGTGAAATGAAAATCTAAAACCGAAAAAAGTGAAAAATATGTCCAATTTCAAATGCTAATAAATCGGTTAGTATTCGATGGATTTCCTTCGTTCTTGCAGCAATAGATTGGAAAATCTTCTAAGATTCTTCCCAAAAAAAGATAATTGTAATTTCATTATTCACACTATTGTACTATTGAAAATAGTCAAGCCTTGTCAAAACGAAAAATTCGACCTCTGATTGGTCGTTATATGCTTGCTTCCCAAGCACGGTCGACAGGATTATATACCTTGCAATTGAAAACATGCTATTTGGCTTATATAAGAGCCTGTTTCAGCCGGAGCCGCTCATAATAGTTCTAGACAGCGACAACAGCAGTCGTCTTTCCTTAGCAGCAGCACTAGCCCTGTGGTTTGTCACCACGTCTCAGGAGCAGCGCGGTTTTTCTCAGCGTGTGTCGCCAGACAGCCATTATTCCCCCCGTTTTGGGGCAGCATGAAGATTGCCATCAGGAAATCCAATTTTGGAAATCGAAATGCCTTTTTGAAGGCAAATAAACAAGTCATTGAAAGTTAATAATTTTTGTCAACGCAAGCAAGTATTCTGGGTTGCATCCTAGCAATTCAAATTTGTCGCACCCGTCTAATTTACTGAATGTGAAATAGCTTCCACAGTGCATGTTGTTCGTGTATCTTAATTTCCCCAATGTTAGGGCAGCTCAAAGGTTGTAATTAGCAACCGATTTTGAACCGCAAAATGCTTTTTTCAAGGCAAATAAAAAAAATAATTGAAGGTTAATAATTTTCTGGCATCAACACAAGCAGACATTCTGTGCGGGATGCAATCAAATTCTGTTGTAGTTGTCTAATTTTTACTTTATTTAGCAAACTCCTACTGTTGGGGCAGCGCAAAGGCTGCGATCAGCATGACCAACTTTGAATAACAAACGGTTAACGTTTATTCACTAAAAATTCATCCAATTCAAAACAGGTTTTTGTCTGAGTACAATAATTTGCACAAAAAGACATTAAAAATTTTACCGCATTATTAGACGCGTTTCTCCAGTCATGCCTCGTGAACGTGAAGGTTCTCTATCACAGACATAAATTTCGTGCTCCAGCACGTTACAACACGTGGAAATTGTCTTTTTACTAGTCCTGCCCATAATTCAAAAATTGGCTAATATGCCATTTTTACCAAAATTGAGAAAACAGTTTCTCGTGATGGTACACACCCTAAACAAGGTCCCTACGGAAGCCGATTGTCAAAAAATGCATTTGGGAAGGCAGCAAACGTGAAACAATTTTGGCTAATATCCAGAATAATTGAGAATTTGGCTAATATCCAATATCCAATTTGAACCTGTGGCATGTTCACGAACCAGTGTATTATTACTGAACTGTGTTTCTTCTAACTTTCGAAAGTGTGTTGTAGCTTGGTGGTTACTGGCGACAGGTGAGCGATCGTAAGGCCATTGCATCAAATTTGACTTTTTCACGAAGAATATTTGATGCTACAAGAATTTATTTGTTGTACTGCGAAACCCAATGATCAAAACGTGTGACTGTTTCCTTCTGTCATAAACCATTACATTTAAAAAAAATGATATTTAGCTCTTTGATTAGGAGTATTATTAATAAAGATAAGATTCAGATTTCATTTTGGATTTGATGAGAAAAAATAGGAAAGTGGATTGAGAGATTACCATGAATAATAATATTTTCGTTATATTATTATATTGCCGCACGTAACAATTGTCTTGTCGTCCTTTTCATCCTCACTTGTGCTTCCGTGTTGTTTTATTGAATTTAAAACCATTTGCATCACCAACGAGTACGATATAATTCACATCGTATGGATATCGAAATGCACACCGTTTTGTCAACTGACCTTTCGTTTATAATTAAAAAAAAAAACGGCTACTGTGTTAAAAATACGTGGCGGATGGAATTTTTCTACAGATTTCTCTGTTTCAACTCAACGGCAAGGGTCCAGCATATATGAAGGGTGACATACTCAACTTCGTTAGTTGTCATGAGCAGTCAAAATATGTTGTACCGATAATAAACTTTCAAAGGCGTTTTTCTCGATTTGATGCCTACGGCATATTAGCCAATTTTTGAATTATGGGCAGTAGTGCAATATTTCTTGGAAGTGTTTTATTATTTTCGGGTAAGAGACTACGAGTGCATTTATTGAATTTATTGAGAAATCCATCGGAAGTGTATTCAGTGCTATGTCTAAATATATGAACGCCAAATACAAGCGTGATGCTCGGAAACGCGCGAAGGACCAGCATGGGGGAAGTGCATCGAAGAAACCAAGTACCAGTACGGAGGTCAATTTAAAAGCAGCCAGAGGTAACACGTGTCCAACCTCTGGTTGGGACGCTGGAGAAGGGCCTTCTACTAGAGGTAGGAGAAATCGAACCATTTTTAGGACAACCAAACAAATGAATTGAAGATTTAATATTTTCTTGTTCTGAGCTTTAACCAAAAGTTAATTATCTTAATTTGAATTCACATGTACATATACTCTGACTGTTGAAACTTGATTGCGCCGCAAAGAGTTTGTACTTTTGCTGTTCAGTGAGGTCGTATTTATATGTGCAAACTGAAATTGAGTAGTACTTCAACTTCGTTTGCACAGAATTTTCAATACTGCCAATGAGCGGTCAACATTTATTTACTAGGAAAAATGACTGACACGCAAGCAGCCGGGTTATCTTTCTTGTAAAAGTATTCTACTTCAACCTTGCGGTCGTGGCTTTGCACACAACCTTCCTGTGATTTTTTTCCTCCCAATCTCTTTTCCTTTTCTGCCATGCTCAAGAAACCAACTGTGAAACGCACCGCAGATAGTTCTGCAATGTAATTATTGTGCGTGATTTCCACACGTGTGAGAAAGTACACCATAGTTCATTGTCTCGCAGGAGAGAGATTTCAGATTTCACCGCAGTGCGTTCAGGTAGCTCAACAGATAACAATCGTTTGTCGCTCTCTTCTAGCATTAGCGTTGATTTGCTCTTTAGTGTGACGGCAGTTGTTTCCGCAGTGCAAGATGTTCTCCTGCACTCTAGAGGTTTTCTGAGGAGAAAAGACAAGCATGACTAGCGGTGAATGTTATTACCAGGAGAATGGCAACATGCTATCTCTTTCTATGTTGAATGAGTGAAGAGTCTTCCCGACTAAAGTGAAAAGAATATGGAAGTTTTGCTGGGCGCCTGCCTCGGGGCTTTATTTTTAAATAAAGCCCCGTTATGTTGGCTACTGTCAAACGTGTAGAGTTTAGATAGGGCTGCCATCCCCTTGGTTATTACCTTTCAAGTAATAAATTTGCGTATGGTTGTGACGGCCATAGTCATGATCTCGTACCATGTGTGAAACACATGACAATGTGTATTGTTACTTGACGGGAGAAGTATGTTATTACTTTTCAAGTAACAAATCTATTACAAAACGGAGAATTTTTGGTTAATGCTTTTGAAGTAACAAGGAAAAATTCTGGGTGTATATATAATTTTAGACTCGATTATATATACAGGTCGGACTCGATTATCCGGAGAAAATGGTTCGATTATCCGGAGTATTTTTTTCTGTATTTCTATAACGTACTTTTGTCTTCTTGGGAGGTTCGGGTTTGTTCAAAATTGTAACGGTTTCTCGTCGTTCCTTCAACCAATTCTCACTCAACAACCTCCAAAAGCAAGGTATTATAGTTTTTTGTTGCCGATTAGGACAACTGCTATAGGTCAACCGGTTTCAGATTTATGGCCGGAACATATTCCTGTAATATAGTGGCCTGTAATATAGTGGCCATGTACTTAGAACAACAAGCAGGCCTTTCCGGATACTCCGGGTGTGTTCCGGATACTCCCGGAATATTGAACCAAAACGCATCAAGCAAAATCGATAATGACTTGAAATACGCAAAGTAGCCCATTAGTATCCATATCATTGCACGGACTGACCTAACCTTACTTTATAACAGTTCAGGGAGCTTGTTTGCAAGGTGTTGAACTTGAAGCAATAACAGTATTATAATACTATCGTGCAATGGTCTAAATAATAATTTCATAGTTACCTGAATGATGCATAGAAAGAGGTAGCACGATCCATTCATCTCATTATGATTGACTTTGTTCACTAAATTTGTGGGTTTTATTTCGTTTTTTCATCTTCGAGATAGAAAGCTAAATATCTACCAAATGCTCAAAAAAAACAAGTATTTTTTTCATGATTTTTCAAAGGACGTTTGAGTTGTAAGGTATATAAATTATATATCATTGGATTAAGCAACTCTTGGATAATAGAAAAAAAATCATTACTATTTTTTTTACAAAATGACGGCTGTGCAGCGATTGCCGTTAACCGCTTTTTTAAAGTTTTTCCGCGGCGAGCAGTAGAAGTCGTGCCCAACGCCACCTATAACCAAAACAAATTTTTTTTCATCATCTACATAAGTGTCGCTAGTGAAGTACACATGATTATATCTTAAGAATTTTTCTTCGCCAAATGACAACGGTTTGAAGAAAAAAAATCATTTTCGACAAAAAAAAAAATTGATTGTTATTGTTAATCAATCGCTAAAATCGTGTGTACTTCACTAGATTATCTAATGAGGAAGCTACAGTTGAAATTTCAAGTCAATCGGATGTAAACTATTTCAGTTCTACTGCTCGCCGATTTTGAAAACATGGTTTTGAGAAAAACGCGTTTAAAGATTCAAAATGCTATAAATCTTAAGAATCGTAATAATAAAGCCCCTTAAAATTTTTTTTACCATCAGTCAGCTATCCCTGCGCTGTAAAGTTGTCCTTCCTGGGGTTTATTTTCCTCTTCTTCCCTTTTGTTATCTGATATAAGGCTGCGTCTAGCCGCTTTCGCGATATCAGACATGCAATGCTCAGCGACTTTGACGCAGTTGGCGTCCGATCTCACACAAAACTCAAACTTGTCACTCACATTTAAACACTTTTGAATATAACGCACAGTTTATACGTTTTAAAAAACTCAAACAAAAAACGTACACAACGAGAATGGCTGATCGACTAAACAAAGGGAAATTGTAAGTAAACACGTGCTGTAGAGACGCTATAACGGTCGAAACTTGATGCAGCGACTTTTCTACTTCAAATTTAAATCTCTATAACGATCATAGGTAACTTCTGTTAGTTTACAAAGCCTCGAAATAAAAAGAAAAACGAGCATCGCCAAAATAAACGAAAAATGTGATTTTGAAGCATAAAAGTTGTTCGGTAAAAATTGGTTTAAACGAATTTGAGTTGATCTATACTCTTGGGCGATGAAGATTTTGATTCTAGGATAGTTTTAGCATGATTTAAGCCAATAGAAAAAGACAAAAAATTTTTTTTTTTGGGTAGACATCACCCCTTAATATAATATAATTTTTTATTACGTTTATATGTATAACAATCGCCGACAAACAGTCTAAAGACAATCTTTTTTTTTCGTCGGCAAATGTATTGTGTACAATATATTATAACTAGCTGATTTCCGGCCCGCGTTGCTGCGCCATTAGGTTTACGACAGCAAGCGCATATCTTTCAAATATATATTAAGGTGGCAGCGAAAATGGTCATGTCACCCAACATGCCTAAAAGTATTCAATGTTTTGATGTTTTAATCCTCGAGAATGGACATCCCCAATAAAAAATCTAGTTCAAAATGCCTAATAAACATTAAAATGATTTTTTAGGAATGTTAATTTGGATTTGATTTACGGTCTCTGCGCATCATCTCGATTCTGGAATGACCGTTTTTGGCTGATCTCCAGCAACCAGCAGTTGCCACTTTGGATTCCAAAATGGCGTTTGGTGTTGATTTTTGGCTTCCGTGTATCATATTGATTACGAAAATACTCATATTAGGAGGTATTTGATCTTTTCTAGGAACCGGTAATCGCCACATTGGATTGTCAAAAGGCGTCTAGATTGGATTTCCTGTGTCTGGGCAATATTTTGATCTCCAAAACACCGATATTGGGTCGTGTTTGGCCATTGAAGGTTGTTTTCCGGAAGCCGGAAGTCGCCACGTTGGATTTCAAAGTAGCATCTGGATTCATTCTCCGGTATCCGGGCATCATCTCGATTCCGAAATGAATATTCTTGGTGGTTTTTATATAGCCGGAAGTTGCCACTTCGGACTAAAAAATGGCGTCAGGGGTTGATTTTTGGCCTATGTACATTATCTCAATTGCAGAAAAAGCCATTTTGAGTGGTATTTGGAGGAAACCGGAAGCCACCATTTTGGATTTCGAAACGTCTTTCTCTCTCTCTCTCTCTCTCTCTCTCTCTATTTCTCTCTCTCTCTATTTCTCTCTTTTATCGTTGTCTGACCGACAGATTACTGAGCTGATGATGCTAAAGCTGAACCTAAACTGTGATATTTTGGATGATTTTGATAGTGACAATAGTGCCTCAAATAACGTTGAGAAAAAAGCTCGGCCATCGGGCTGTACATTTTTAGAGTCATAAATTTTTAAGTCGATGTTAGGCGCATTCAAAGAAATCATCAACAAGACGAAAAACTACTACTAAAGTCTCTCATTTTTTCAATACGAACTCTTACCTGATAAATTCAAAGAGCTGAACACTCCATTTAAATACTTCAACTATTTAGATGAAGTATGCTTTCCAAAAAGATATTGGACCTTTTTGAAACAATGTATGCCAGACGAACCACATAAATGAGACTTGAAATTGTTTATCCTGTGTGACGCACATGGTCATTTTTTTCACATCGTAAAAGGATTGAAATAATGTTCCTTTGATTTTTTTACGCGAGTGCCCAATATCACCTCTAGGCGGTCTTAATATTTTTTTTAAATAAGTAAGTATTTTTCAAAACAGGAGTTTTCTTATTATCAGACATGTGCTACGGATCACAAAACAAAGCGGCTAGAATTTTTTCTAACAAAAAAAAAATTTGGCCATCAGAGGGTTAATCGATTAACTCTCAATCGCTCGTTAATCTGTCTTCCTCACTATCACTATCTTTCGTTATCTATCAATATGTTTCTCATTCACTTCCTATCTCTTTCTTGCCCTTATGCTTTCGCTTAACTTCTCGTGCTCTCGTGATCGTTTTTTAGCTACATTTTCCTCTTCTCTTTGATTCTTTTTATCATCTCTTTCTTTCTTTGTTTTCGTTCTGTATCTGTTCTTCACATTTCCTCATTCAATTTTTCTTAGTTTTTATAATTTTGTTTTTTTTTTCGTATCCATTTTGCTCTTCACTTACTTTACTTTTACTTTATCGGCGACAGACCGATTATCTGGGGATTATCTTGGGTGCTATCCTCCAATTCCCCCAGCACCTATTTTGCGGGCTTCCTCGTCGGTAGCAAACATCCAACGAGCTCGAGGACTACCTCGAAGTCAACGGCCTCTATCGGGATTTCTGCAAAATATACTCTTCGCTGGTCGTTCTCCCGGCATTCTAGCTACATGCCCTTACAATAGTCCAGGCCTTTCTTGTAGATCGGACATATGAGACCCTCCAACCAGTTCGAAGGGAGTTCTTCACCGGACCACACTGTCAGCATGATCTGGTGTAAAGCACGATACAGCTGTTCGCACCCGACTTTGAAGAGTTCGGCTGGAATGCCGTCCTTTCCAGCTGCCTTGCAGTTCTTCATCTCTTTCACTGCTTCTTTGCACTTCCAATCTATTTTTTTTTTTGCTGGATGTCACTCTAACTCCCGTTTGTTTGTTTTGTTGACAATTGTTGTTCAATTTCAAATCGGACATGACGCTGATCGCATCTCTGTGCTATCTCGATAGTAGAATTAAGGTACTCTGACAACACAGTGGAAAGCTATTTTCACACTGTAAATTAGATGGCCGGCAAGATTTGATTGCCAGGATCCAGATAGCTAGTGTTGTGCCAAAATATGTCAAAGAATTAGCAGAGGAAGTGGCCGTCAACTAGTAAAATGAATTGTTTGAGCCGAAAGCAAAATGTGAGGGAGCTTCGTAGCCGCAAGGCCACAGAGTCCGCTTTTATAAGCGAGTGGTCGTGGATTCGAATCTTAGTAGAACCAGGCCATTTGGTTGTCAAAGGACTTTAACATGGGTTCATTCTCAGACTCGCCACAACATACCCTTCCTTCAAGTTAAATTCTATAGTACCCCTGCTAACTTTCATTAACTTTCATTAACATAGCAAAAAATAAGTCCCTGTTATAATAAAACTCTTCTGAGTAACGTATAATAGTTCTCTTCAGGGAATTGTAATTGTGGTGCGGTCTTGGCTGGAGGAACGAGATTCCTCCTCTTGACATAATAAATCCCTTTTAGAATTAACCTGGCCAGAGAGGAACTTTACTTGTAGCCTCAGTTCAGGGAATTGTAATTTGGCGATATTGGTAGGATAGAAAAAGGCTCGGTATAGTAGAGCAGTAAGCTTGAAAACAAAAGGGTAAATTCTCACACACAAGCACGGATATAAATGAAAAAGCGTATCATTCACTTCAATAGTGATACTGCCAATAATATGAAGTGCGTAGTACAGAAAACACCTGCGCAGTATCACAATAAATCAAATGTCTCTGGTCGCAGTGATGAAACACAGAGGAAAAAAAGCAAAATTTGCAAATCTGCTACCACTACACTGCTGGTACCCACTACCGCTTCTGCTGCCGTTACTGTTACCGCTGTTGCTTTTTGTTGCTGCTAAGTTGGGACCGTCCTGCAAAATGATTGGTTTGAACAGAAGCAGACTCTTAAATAGCCCAAAGTGTGCATTCTTGGATAACTAGGTATAATATTCTGTCTACCGTGTTAGGGAAAGTAAGCAGTAAGCGACCAATCCAAGGTTGAATTCTGTGTTTCAACATAGTTTTCTGCCGAATGCATAGATGGTTCTTCAGTAGATTACAACAAGAACGAAGAAAATCTGTATTAGCATTTGCAATAGATCATGTTTTCCCCCTGTTCCGTTTTGACGTGGGACTACGTCTTTATTTACTATACTGGGATGCATTCTGTAAAATTGGAAATGAAACTAGCAAATGTTGCGTCAGATTTCAAACGTTAATAACAGCATAACCACATGATGAATAACAATAACCAATATGTTGTTGGATAGATAAAATGTATAACAATTTTGTAATATGTTAGTTATCACTCTAATTTCATTGCTAAGCGGTAAAATTGTTAAGAAGTTTCAATAACAAATTTACGCGAATAATGAACCAATTACATGCGAGCATTCCTAGCACAGACGACGCGAATAGACACCATCATTCCCTGTGAAATTCTCTGTATCAATGTAGAAATAAAAATTGACAGAGTCTCCCCGTCCCAATAGGTCAATTTGTTTTTGCTTCCATGAGCTTAGACTAATATGATGTCTCGAAGGTAAAAGTTTTCTAAAAAGTTCAAAACAAGCCCCATTCTTTAACAATTTTTAAACCTGCTTTCAGAACCTGATAAAAACTGATGTCTTGAAAGAAATCATGCCGGTAAAAGCAGTACCAGTACCAGTTGAGCAAAGAACCGCAGGTCTCTCGTCATCTATGATTGCAGCGATACTCTTCTGTTCGTACATTTCAGCGGTACACTTCTATTCGTACTGCAGCAGTACTGTTCGTACTGCAGCGGTACTACTCGTATTGCAGTGGTACACTTTTGTTCGTATATTTCTATTCGTGTGCAATCGAGGAAAAACTGCAATGCTGCTGTTGATGGTGATTGACAGTTTATCTCATAAATATGATTACCATTAATTACTCAACAAGAATTGTAAAATTTTGCAACTGATATTTATTTAATTTTATCTTCGATATTCACTAAATAATAATGACCGGATAGTATCGAAAGAGTAAATTCCTAAATATATACATTTATAGAAGTGTAAGAGCCTGTGGATGCTTGTGAATTTTTTGTTTATTTACTAAGATGCATTCAGAATCTGTTTTTTTACATTTAAAAATTGTTAGATGATATTATATTATTATTCTAAGCTTCACCATAATAAACGTATATTAGCTGTCTTCGTCATACAGCGAATGTAGTTGTAGGCAAATGAAGAAAATTGTCAAGCAAAAAACAAAAATGTAGGTAATTGTGGATTCTTTGCTGGAACTTGTTAATTATTTAAAATATCGTCTTATGTTTGCCAATTAGTGAACCTTTGAAAAGGCTTCCATATTATTTTGAAAGTAAGATCCATATTATAGATTTGATTTAATCAGGGTTAAATAAGACAAAACCATTCATTATGATAACGTAAGTGTTATTGAATTTGGTTTTTGAGGATATAAAGTTAATTCTGACTTTGACGGATTACGAGAAATTCTTGGTGCTCTTCAACAAGCACTTGTCAAAGACATGTTGTTTGCACAAAAAAATACAACAGGCATAATATAGTCAGATATAAACGATATTCTTCCGAGTGTTGTTTAATATATACCAAAAATTGATTTCCCGGGGAGGCTGAAAATAAAAATACGTACAGTCGCTGAGCAAACACATTGATTCTGGCTGCAGTCTCTGTATATTTTGTAACAAAAAATCCCCTAACTACAGTGTTCAGTCCCACGTCACCATTTCGTACAACCCTAGGGCTGTATACCTTGTAGTATTTAGATTTTAATTGTACACCCCCTTGTATCGGAATTTCTATTTCAACAATAAATCATTCGAAAGGATTGTCCATTGCTGGCTGCAACTTTGTCCTATCTTTTTGTTTTGTTTTGTTGCTAGAAGAGCGTTTCCATATTTGGTATGGAAACGACCTATGGTATTCGACTTTCGACCATTTGCGATTTGAATGAAACTTTGCAAACGTGTTTTCAAATTTTTCAAACTCCAGACTAATTTCTTAACAGTATTTAAATCAGTATTGCTATCTTTTGCCATGGAAGCACAATTGAAAATAGATATTATGGATAAGCTCTTCAGTGAACATTATGTATTCATACCAAGTCTTCTCTAGCTTGAAGAATTATCAAAGCGAAGTAAAGCCCTGGTGCTACATTCCGATTCGGAACTTGACCTTCTGTTTATATACACAGACTTGAAGAATTATATTCGTAAATAAATATTACAGAAATGGTTTGTTCGTTTGCCGAAGTGTTGACCATTTATCCCTCCTAATTTAAATTATTTCACAAGTGTTATGGTGTTACCCGCTCTTGCCAAAAACTCAAAATGCAAAACCAAAACTCAACGCTCCATCCTAGATAGGCCTCCACTAGTAATAAAGTTTGTGAAGAGTCTCTGTGTAGGGCAACGTAGTTCCTTAGTTTTGAAGTACCCCACTTAAACCCAAAAGCAGAAAACGTGATTCCTAACGGAACAAAAACCGCTCCATAAAAAACATAGAGAAAACCCACCCACCGAAGAGTCCTAGCAAAACTTTGATGCTAGAATAATACGTCCAAGCGCTGGCATCAGTGCTGATAAAAGTCATTTTCACCAGCAAAATTCTTCGAGAATTACAGCCAATCATTTTCAATTTTCACTTCCAATGATCGCAGCACTCTTTCAGATACACTAGATTTTCGTCCTAGTAATGTGCTGTTATACTCAGATGAAATAGATCGCGCGCATTGTTCACGGTCACGGAATAAAATTTGACGACAAATCCAACCAAATGATCTTCACTTCAAAGCGAAAAAGAAAAACAAACAGTCCACTCAACCAAAATAAACCTCACCGAAACACTTTTTCACTGACACTGACCGATGCCTTGACAATCTTCGTTAACTGATAAACTGATTTTGTTGTCTTGCTTTCATCGCATGAAATATAAGGAGGTGTTTTGACAGTTCACTTTCATGCAAAAAGCGGGAAAGGAGAACTCTGAAAGGATTGAAAAAAAAATAACGTTTATAGATGCTTTTTTTCACTTTCACTCAAGAGTGTCAACAAACATCATCCCTGGCTGGCATCAACGTTCGGCGTACAAATTTTGATCTGTCACACAGAATACAAACGATTCCCAGCGATACCGAGCGGAGGTGAAAAGAAGACAAAACAATAAACATTCCCACGATCCTTTCTTGCCGAAGGAACTATCAAAACCGAAGGACAGAAAAAATAAGGAAACCCTTGCCGCCTAAACGAACATAAAGGGCAATATTCATATTTTTTTGGTTATGATACTTCGTTCCGGTTTTTTTCGCTCCAATCCTGTGTGAAGAAGGTCTTTGGTTGGAATGGTTATCGATTCAGGTTCAAAGTTTCCCTCCAAGAAGCAGCTTTTAATTTATTGGTAAGATCACTCGGTTCGAAGTTGCGTGAAAAAGAAAAATAGAATTTCCAAGGTACATTAATGGAAACACAAACTTATGGTTACGACTTCCTTCTGTTCAATGGGAACACCCAACAAAGTTACCAATTTGGAACCTTTTAGTAGAGATTTTCTCTTTAGTCGGGCCGAGGATGCCATCAAATGGAGGAGGGGAAAACAGTTTTCATTTCTCCACCTTTCACCTAATTTCGGAACGTTTATGGAACACTGAAATGGGAGAAACCATTCAGCGCTCTTCCCAACTCGCAGTCAGGAGTCGGGCAAAAGTCAGATGCGGTCGCTGTGGATATTGGCGGGAATTGAGTCATAATCAAAAGTGTTCACAATCACCGCTCACCAGCCGCTTCTAAATACGAGTTTCAATGTTTCGGCTTAGTGTTGATAGGCCCGCTTAATGGCCAGGGAGAGGTGTTTTTTGGCTGAAAGCTTTTGATGAGTCGCTGCAATAATGTTGGGCCATTTTTTCGAGCAAATTGTTGAAGATTAAAGTCAATTGATTTATTACCCGCACAATTATTGGTCGTTATCCCTTTTTTTAAAACTTTATTTCCGTTTTTTCATCAACCCGTAAATCATTAAACAGTGTGCGGTTTGTATGCAGAAGCTGTTAAAACAAACGGAGCCACTTATTTTGTTTTCGCTGAGAGAAACAGAAAAGTTAGTCGTTATAACTTCAAGCGCACACAATTCGGTAGCACCCCAAAAGTAGACGATGGATGCTGGAAAATGTTGAAGGTACTTGAATCGGAGTGGATTGCTACAACAGTTGCAACCGCAATACGATATGAAGAGGAAAAAACTGTACGTCGCTGGTCTAGGTAAAATTACAATTTAGCCCTCAGATAACACATACATTGCTTTGTTATTTTTGCCTTTATATATTTCTGTATCAGAACGCGATATACAAACTAATTTCTGCGGATGGTTTCGGCATCATGGACAGAAACGACCTGACAGGAAACCACCTGGAATGGGACGAATGATAAAATCTCAATAATAACTTTCGGATTTTACCATTCAACATTGCGGTCGCCCGCGTCTGCGTCCAATACCCGAAATAATATTAAGATGCTCGGAAAAGGAAAACGCGTTCGCCCCTTCCCTGTTGATTGTCCTGTCTCGACTCGAGTGTATGGTTTTTACTGTTTGATGCAAATAGCTTTTTTTGCAGCCATTCTCAAGCGACAACAAAGGCACTTTCGTTATGTCGTGTTTTATTGCCACAATCGATGGTTTGCTGAAATGACACACGAAGAAATAATTTTCAATTATATTTATATTGATTTGATTAATCGAGATTATGGCGTTATTCGACATGACAATTATCTTATTTATTTAGTGATATTAACGCATTTTAATTTATATGGATAATCAATTTTTGTTTACCAAATGGAGAAAGAAAAAGATTTTTTATTTCTGTGAAAGCGACATTTTTCACTTTCAACATAGCTTTGTTTTTATTTTTACCTTCCATCCGCAAGTGTTACCATTTGGTAACTATTGATGATAATTGGAGAATTGGGTCAGAATTCGTGAAACGGATCACTGGAAATCGCGATGTCTATTTTTTTCAAATAAGTATTAAAAACTTCAAGAGTTTCACTCGGGAAGTTGATTTTCCAATTTTTATTGATTTTGACTAAGTTTTCAAGTTTTTAATGCCATTCGACACATTCTACCGTGACGTTACAACGTTTTGACTATTCTGTTGGCATCATTTTAATTCTAACTTGTATTTTTTCCATGAAACCCTTTGATATTATAACAGATTCGGAAAGTAGACAAAATTTCTTATAAGAATGATGTATAACATTTTTGTTTACTTAGTTTATATTAGCTTGGGGAGCAAAAATGTAGCGTGACGTTACAACGCGCGAGAAATTGAGGTGTCGGGACTTTCCTTACAAAAGTCAAAAACTCTGCTCTGTTTGGAATTTTATAACAATTTCTTCTTCCGCGATTTGATAACAAATAATAATCGAACATTTTGCCATGCTTAGAGTGCCTATAACTGGTAACATCTATATTAGAGAAGCTTTTATATTTCGTGACGTTACAACGCTCATTTTTCAGCAAGGGGTATTCTCACTCCGTTGTAACGTCACGAAAATATGAATCAGTCGATATCCATTATTTATCACATATTTCTTAGACATTTTCATATGAAATAGTTCAATATATGATTTTATATATTTCTACTTCTACTTTATGCACTTGGTTTGTGGGGTCATCCATAAACTACGTAGAAAATTTACTTTGTCGTTTAATGTTTGGGCATGCAGAACCAAACTTAAACTTGAAGATTTTCAGTGAAGGAATGTGAGTTATGATCAGATCAATTCTTTTCATGAGTGACATATGTATCATAAATATTCTCAAAAGTGTCTTATATGACATTATGTGTAAAACATATTAAATTTATTTTTATTGTAGTTTTGACGTTGGACTAACGTCTATATCGAAGTTAGGCACCTGAATTTGAAAATCTAGTAATTCAACCGGGGAAAACCAGGGAAAAGTGGTCAGGTTTTGAGCGCTTATACATCAGTCATTTCTTTTCAGAATTTCGAGGTTTTGGCATCAACCGATCAGAAATTCTTTTACGGTTGAATTTATGTAACAAAAATAACCTATTGTTCGAGATACACTATTGAAAAATTGATAAATCACATCGATTGTCTAAATCATACCGAGCAACCAATCACCACCTCTCTTCACAAGCACAGTCGACACTAACGGATGCAACCGATCTGACTTTGTAAACAGTCTCACAGCTTTCAACCAATAACGCGCTCGCATTCGGTAGCTGCAACAGGTGTTTCAACACCGTTTTAAAATGCTTCTTTTATCATTACCACTGAACAGATTCTAAACACCAATGGCTTGATTGATAGGGGAAATATTGCGCAAGATTGTCATATAATAATTTAAATATGTTTTTGATACTAAACTAGTTAAAAGTTGTGTTAAAAGTCGTGCACATTCAACCAATCACAAGCTCGCTTCTTGTTTGCTCGCGGATGGATTTTTGCTTTGGGCTATATAATAGCCTGTGTCGTCTCATAGCAGTCATCAGTTAACAAGTGAAAGGCCACCAGGCCGGTCTTGTATAATCAGCAGCGGTGGCTGATTCCAGCGGCCAAACTGAGCTGCAGCAGAACCAGAGCGATGGTATCAGGCAGCAGCGGCGGAGGTAGTGGGAAGCTGCATTTCTTCATTCAGTTCGGTTCTCCTTCGATCTGAGTTGGGTGAAAACAGCCAGAAACTGCACGAGCCAGCACCGCCACTAGGAAAGCTACTGCCATTTAGTGTGTGTGCAGTGTGCACATATAGCGTATGTGCATCTGTATTGCTATGACATTTGCGATGATAGGGATGGCGCTGTTGCGTGTGTATGGCTAGCTATAGCGTGTGTAAGACACTAGCATGTGTAGCATATTATGGCTATTGCGTGTATATCTTCAGCGTGTGTACGGATAGTTATAGCTTGTGTGTGGATAGCTGCTGCGTGTGTAATGATTAGTAATAGCGTATGTATGGATAGTAATAGCACATGGTTGGATAGCTTATGCGTGTGTATAGATAGTTGTATCGAATGTATGGAAAGGAATAGCGTGTGTATGGATAGCTATAGCTACAGCGTGTGTATGAATAGTTTTAACGCGTGTTTAGATAGTTATAGCATGTGTGTGAATAACTATAGCGGGAGTTTATCGAAGATTATTATTGTCATTGAAAATATTAAAACGTCTTAACGAACACAGTTATGAATTTGATTTTACAGCAGCGATTTTAACTTCTTCAGCCAGTCTTTATTCATCGAGGAAAAATTACTACCTATGAATGATCAACACTTATTTACTAGAAATTTGATTTAGATCAAAACGGGTTTTTTTGAGTATCATAAATTATTGGTAAAAAGAGTTGCAAGTTTTCTCAATGAGCATTCATTAAATTTTCGTTTTTGTTTCTCGGTGCGCGGTTTTGATTTTGTTTCTCGCACACAGAGAAAGAGAAAGAAACAAACTTGTCGCTATCGTGAAAAATAACAAAACAATTAGAAATGCTCTAAATCATAACTGAAGAAGTTAAGATATTTTCCTGTCACTCGCCCAAACCTTGATAACAACTACCGAAAAACGTGTGATTGAGCTCTTGCTATATTGAGTTATTGAACCAAAAGTTTTTTTTTTTCAAATACATGAAGTTATATGCTGGGCTGGAACTAACCTAGCATGAGTTTTATCGATTAAATGTTAAACAATTTCCAAATTTAAAATTTTCGGTTGAATCGTTCTGGGCTCCAATTTCAGATAGTTTCGTAAAGTTTGCTTTTTGCTTAGATAGGAAAATTTTACCAATTCGCTCAATTAAATGATTGTCTTGGTAGTGCAGCAAACAAAGGGTTGATTCGAATATGTATGAAATGACAGCGATTAAATAAAAGATATCCATTCTTTAAGTATATATTATTATTTATAACGTTTTAACGTCTCAGCGTCCAGAAATGCACTGTTAGATAAAATTGCAGCAAATACTAGAGTTGCAATTCTCTCTATTATTTGTTTTAATGGAATATAAGAATACCGTAGTCCAACGTCATGCGGTCGTGTCTTGAATACCACCCTCCTACTTTTTTCACAATGTCTGAGTACGTTAGCAGTTTATTCAGCATTTATATTAAAACAAGTTTACAAATGTGTCCTTAATTCCCATAAATACAAGAAACCTTTCAAAAATTATAATAATAACACAAAAATGCCGCTTTTTAGCTTTTTTCGCTCCCGTTGTATTTCCTTGATTTTTTAAAACTAACACTACTTATTCAAGAAAATTCGAGTGCATTTTAGCCGCTGAAGATTTTTTCATCTAGACTTGCCCCAAAAATAAATAGCTGCCTTATTCCACGATATGGTGTTGGTCGTTCAAAAATGTTCTTCTCATCGTTATATGTGGTGATGTCACGTCTCGTAATTGCGATAACCAACACATTCGGAAGATTGGCTTGAGCGATGCGGACGAAGTATTCATTTCATTGATATAGTTTTTCTCTTAGGGAACATTTGCATGTTACGTAACGCGGAAGTTGATAATTTTCAATCCCCCCTCACGCAATGCATTGTAATGTAATATAATGGAATAATATTAGAATTTTTTAGAATGTAACGTTACTCATGGATTACCCACAGTTTAATAATTAAAAATTCTCTGTTATATGACATATGTAACGTGAACTAATTTAGACGCATCAAGTATGTTTTTAAACATAGACGAATATTATATAAGGGGAGAAAAAAAATTTCGTGACGTTACAACGCAAATTAAACCCGGTTGTAATTCAAGTTGTATTCAACCTAGCTGCGATCTTTTAGTATCAAATTAAAGGTATTTTTGAGTATAAAGAGAAAACGAAATATTACTTTGAGTAAATGTAAGAAGTTTCCATGAAGTAAAAAACTGTACTCTTTTCGTGACGCTACAACGCTAAATTACCCCTGTTTTCATATTGGCTTAAGATCAACATATTTGAAATTTCACTTCAAAACCCTTAAGGCATCGAATAAAGCACTTATTTCACAGTCATATAACATAAAAAATGTATTATAATTACATACTCCTGATCATTTGTAGCCATTTAAAAAATATGTAACCAAAAACGCTTGTTTTTTTGTTAATTTTACTTGAATTTTGCAATTGGTTTTCTACAGTTTCTTAAACACTATAAATTTGACATTTACGTTTTTGGAAGGTTCAAACACTATAGAATCTAAGAAAAATATTTACATTGCTGAAATATGCATTTCAAAAATTGGTTTGTTGGTGTAGCTTCGCAGAGAATGTGTCATTTGAAATTTAGGTCAAAATTGTTTTTAAACAGACATAGCTTCAAAATTATTGCATCGAAGTTGATGAAATTTTCACAACATATGTATCTTAAGTTGTAGTTTACGAAAATATTTTATTCGGAGAAAAACATATTTTTTCAATAGTAACCATTTAAAACAATATGTTGAAAATCTATGTTCTGGGGCACTGAACAATCTGAAAAAAATCACAAGTATTTTTGACGAAATTACGAAACTACCCTGAATATTTCGTGGTGGTGTTATTTTTTCATCAAAAGATATGGGCTTTCAAAATTGGTGCCGAACGCATATAGTTCATATAGAGTAAACTTTATGTGAATGCATAACGTTTACTGTAGAGTTTATGCATGTTATCTATTTTTGGATGTCCATTTATGACAAAATTAGCAATTCTGATTTCTTAAAAAATTATGGTAAAAACGATTGAGTATAAAATACAGATATCGATATTGTTATTATTATCACCAATTATTGTCTTCGCATCGTCGAATTCTAGACTACAAGGCTACGTACGATTTAGTAGTACGAAAAAACTCTTTGCTCATTTTAAATCACATTCCACCTACACTCCATTTATATTAGTGTTCGAAAAGCAAAAATCCCATAACAAAGATTAGAATCGTTATGAGTTTCATGGTTATTTTATGACAAATGAATAGAAAATCCCATGACAAAATTGTTGAATAAAGTAAAAATTCAATTATATAATAAGCAAAGAAAATTGACAAGTTAAAAAGTGTAAAAAAACCATAAACTTAAAAGTTTGGGAAGCTGAAATAACAGCAACGATAGAAAAAAAATCAGAAAGCTTTAAAGTCAATCGCCAAACTGTCAGAAAGATGATTATTGAAAATGCCAGAATCCAGAAGAGGTAAAAAAGTCGAAAAGTTAAGAAATAAAAGGATAAAGAATTTGCAAAGATAATGAGAAAAACTATGCCAAAATAAAATCCATACTGAAGAATCAATTGCTAAAAGTAAAAAATAACAAAGCAAGAGCTAATAACCGAACGCCAAAAGTCAAAAGTAAAATTCAAAAATCATAATGGAAACGGCCACAGTAATAGTTGAAAATCAACATTTAAAAGGCGAAGGTTAAAAATTTAAAATCAAATGTAAAACGTGAAAAACGAAACTATAAACTTAAAAAGTGAAAGTTACGAATTCATGGGAGAAAACGAACCATTCAAAAGTTCAAAAAATCATGTAAATTTTAACTATGAAATAATAAACAATTAAACAGCCAATCTCGAAGAGACAAAAATCATAAAGAATAAAAGAATGGTACTACAATAGGAAACTACAACAGTTCAAAGCCGAAAGTATGAAAAAATAGTCAAAAGTTATAAATAAAAATTCGAAAATAAAAAGATAAAGTCTACCTTAAAAGTCACATGCAAAAAGTTAAAATTTAAACATCAAAATAACAAAAACAGAAGTCAAATTAAAATGTTATAACTGAAAACTCAAAATTTAAAAATCGAGAGTCTAAAGTTACGAATCAAAAATAAGAGTCTAAATCCAGAAGGTGAAAGTAAAAACTAATGAATAAGATATGAGAAATAAAAAGGAATAGGTTGGAAGGTAAATAACACTGTGCTACAAACGAAAAAAAAATGCAAGAACTTCTGAAATGACCTAGTGTAGGTTGAAGGTCTTGTTGAGTGTAACATTCACTCATACTAGAAATTTTCCAAACACCCCCAAAATCTAAAGTTATGGTCAAAATACGGGTTTTTGGACCTCAGCGCATATAATATTTTCTAACTCAGTCATTTATTAACCGATTTTTAATATTCAAGCAGTTTTAGACAAATAAAGCTTTCAAAATATATACAGGTTTGTTCTAATATCAATAAAACATGTTAAGTTATTTGAGTTTATATCTAAATTTTTAGAATTTTTCACGTAATTTTTCAATTTAATTTTAAATTTGCCGTCTATTTTTGTAAGAAATATACCACAAGTACACTATAATTTTGAAAGTATATTCAATTCCGAATCAAATGAAAGTAGTTTTGTGGAAATCGGTTGATATTTGGTTAAGTTATATATTTTTTAAGAAAACCAGAATTTTTGGTTCCGATCGCACAATTATTTCACGGTGCTACAAATGATGAAAAAATTCGAGAGCTTTTGATGTGCCTTAGTGTGGATTGTAGTTTTAATCAAGTGTTACTTGCGCGTTTACTCGAAGTTTTTCAAATACCCCGAAAATCATAAGTTATGTTCGAAACCCTGTTTTTAACTTTAGCTCACATTTTTATGTTTAATACGGTTATTGTTCATCCGATTTTTTATATTTTGGCTGTTTTGGAGAGGCGAAAAATAGAACATTTGAAATATATAAGTATGTATAAAAAGTTTACCTATATGTGATGAATAGTTTTAAAATAAACAAGATGGTTTATGTTATTTTCAAAATATTTCCAAATATATTCGCAATTTTTCACACATTTTTTAATGATGGACCTCAGCGCATGGTCCAAAAAACCGTATTTTGACCATAACTTCAGATTTTGGGGGTTTTTGGAAAATTTCTAGTATGAGCGAATGTTACACTCAACAAGACCTACAACCTACACTAGGTCACTTCAGAAGTTCTAAATCGCTGTAGCACAGTGTAATAAACAGTAAAAATAAAATAAAGAAGAAAATTTTAAAAAAAAGAAAGGGAAAATAGTTATGAAGAGAGTAGAAAAACAGAGCTAAGATAAGAAAGTAAAAAGTAAAAGTAGAAAATTAAAATAAGAAATTAAATAAAAGAAAAGAGAAATAAGCAAGAAGAATTAGAAAGAAGACAGTAAAAAATATTGAGTAGAAAGTCGAGAGTGGAATGAAAACAGAAGAAAGTAAAAAGTAGAGAGAAAAAATGAATGCAGGATAAAGAAAACAAAATAAGGTAAAAAAGATGTTGAGAATATATGGTAAAACGAAGGTAGAAAAAAGAAACAAGACAGTAGAAATGAGAAAGTAAAAGTGGGAAGTAGAAAATAGAAAGTTGGCAGAAGAAAGGAACAAGCACACCGTGTGGAAAGTGGAGAATAGAAAACAGAAAATAGAAAATAGAATGTATAAAAAAGAAAACAAAAAGTAGAAAATAGAAAAAAAAAACAATGTATAAAGTAAATAGGAAAAACTAGAAAGTAATAAATTGCAAGTAGAAAGTAAAAAGGAGAATATAAATGAAAAGTTGATAGTGGAAAGTAAATTGAAGTAGGTATAAAATAAAGAGTAAAAGGTAGAAAATAGAGAGTAAGAATTTGAAACTAGATAAAAGAGAGAAGAACGTAAGAAGGTAGAAAGTGAAAAACAGAAAGTTGAAATTTGAAGTTTTTAGAAGAAAGTGGAAAAAAGAGCAAACAAAGTAAGAAATAGAAAGTTGAAAGCATAGAGTAAAAAGTAGAAAGGAGAACAAGAAAATAGAAAGCAGAGAGTAGAGAGTAGAAAGTAGAAAGTAGAAAGAAGAAAGTAGAAAGTAGAAAGTAGAAAGTAGAAAGTAGCAAGTAGAAAGTAGAAAGTAGAAAGTAGAAAGTAGAAAGTAGAAAGTAGAAAGTAGAAAGTAGAAAGTAGAAAGTAGAAAGTAGAAAGTAGAAAGTAGAAAGTAGAAAGTAGAAAGTAGAAAGTAGAAAGTAGAAAGTAGAAAGTAGAAAGTAGAAAGTAGAAAGTAGAAAGTAGAAAGTAGAAAGTAGAAAGTGGAAAAAAGAAAGTAGAGAGTAGAAAGTAGAGAGTAGGAAGTAGAAAGTAGAAAGTAGAAAGCAGTAAGCAGTAAGTAGAAAGTAGTAACGTGGGAAGTGGAAACTACACAAAAGAGACTAGAAAGTAAAAAGTTAGTAAGTAAAAAAGAGAGTAGATAACATCAGTCTTCAAGCAGAGAGTAGAAAGTGACAAAAAGAAGTGAAAAGAAAATAGTTAAGAATAGAAAAAAAATACAAGTAAATAGTAGAAAGTTGAAAAGTAAAAAGTAAAAAGTAAAAAGTAAAAAGTAAAAAGTAAAAAGTAAAAAGTAAAAAGTAAAAAGTAAAAAGTAAAAAGTAAAAAGTAAAAAGTAAAAAGTAAAAAGTAAAAAGTAAAAAGTAAAAAGTAAAAAGTAAAAAGTAAAAAGTAAAAAGTAAAAAGTAAAAAGAAAAAAGTAAAAAGTAAAGAGTAAAAAATAAAAAGTAAAAAGTAAAAAGTAAAATGTAACAAGTAAAAAGTAAAAAGTAAAAAGTGAAAAGTAAAAAGAAAAAAGTGAGAAGTAAAAAGTTAAAAGTTAAAAGTAAAAAGTTAAAAGTAAAAAGTAAAAAGTAAAAAGTAAAAAGTTAAAAGTTAAAAGTAAAAAGTAAAAAGTTAAAAGTAAAAAGTAAAAAGTAAAAAGTAAAAAGTAAAAAGTAAAAAGTAATGAGTAAAAAGTAAAAAGTAAAAGGTAAAAAGTTAAAAGTAAAAACTAAAAAGTAAAAAGTAAAAAGTAAAAAGTAAAAAGTAAAAAGTAAAAAGTTAAAAGTTAAAAGTTAAAAGTAAAAAGTAAAAAGTAAAAAGTTAAAAGTAAAAAGTAAAAAGTAAAAAGTAAAAAGTAAAAAGTAAAAAGTAAAAAGTAAGAAGTAAAAAGTAAAAAGTAAAAGGTAAAAAGTAAAAAGTAAAAAGTAAAAAGTAAAAAGTAAAAAGTAAAAAGTAAAAAGTAAAAAGTAAAAAGTAAAAAGTAAAAAGTAAAAAGTAAAAAGTAAAAAGTAAAAAGTAAAAAGTAAAAAGTAAAAAGTAAAAAGTAAAGAGTAAAAAGTAAAAAGTAAAAAGTAAAAAGAAAAAAGGAAAAAGTAAAAAGTAAAAAGTAAAAAGTAAAAAGTAAAAAGTAAAAAGTAAAGAGTAAAAAGTAAAAAGGAAAAACGAAAAAGTAAAAAGTAAAAAAAAGAAAAGAGTAAAAAGTATGAATTAAGAAGTAAGAAGTAAGATGTAAGAAGTAAGAAGTTCAAAGTAAAAAGTAAGAAGTAAGTAATAAAAAGTAGTCAAAATTTAAATATTAAATTCAGTCAAAATTCGAAAAATCGAAAAATTAAGATGTTGAAAAATCAGAGAGTTCAAATAGAAAATTAGAGAAGTTAAAGAGTAAAAAGAACGATAAAAATTTGTGAAGTCCAAGATCAAGCAAACCAAAAGCTAAGAAATTGTGAACTCCAATGAGATCTAAAGCATAGAATGCCATAAAATTCAAGAAGTCAAGAAATATCAACTTCAGTAATTTGAAAGTTTGAAAAGGCATAAGAGTAAAAAAGTTTAATGAATAAAATATCGCGAAAATAATTGAAAAAAAAATATCACAGAAGTGTGTAGAAAAGGTGACAAATAAAAAAAAATCCAATCAGTCATTAGGTCATTGCCAAAATCCAGAACGTTTAAAAGCCAAAACAAAATAAATTGAAAATGTCGAAAAGTTAAAAAACCATGCAAAAGTCCTCAGTGCTCAATTTAAAAGAGTTTTCAGGTAAAAAATACTACAAGGTATACAGCCCTGAATGAAATGGTGACGTAGGACTAAATGTATATATTATATGCTGCGAAAAACTGTCCATAGGCAACACAACCGTTTATATTTCATGGTCATTACTGTAAAACTAACGATGCATGAATACATGAAAATTTTACCCTCGTAGTAGTTGTGAAAATTCTCATAACTCTTATCTTCAAGCATCTATAGTTTTGAAAAGAATCGATTCCGTAATCTTCAGTATGAAATTCGTGCTACAGAACGTTGATGGTCGCACCACCACCGGTAGTATTGAATATTTTATTGGCCGCGCATAAAATTTGCTCTCCGCTGTACCCTCCAGTAGCTGTGCTAGCAAAATATCCTGCAGCGTACGATGGTAACTGTTGCTGCCGTATGCAAAATAAAGGTAACATAATCCGCAGTGCCTGGAAGTTGACTCGTATGCAGCTCTCGTTTCTCAATGTCGCGTACTGCTAACAGCTATACTCCACTCGATATTGCGTGACAAACTAAACTGAAGCTGAATTTTCTACACGCAGTCTTTTGTATCTAGTTCAGAGTAGATTTTTGCCATTAGGGCGTGGCCACACAGCTTAGAGAAAGACAAACAAACCAAAACACTTTGTTGACCCAAAATATGTAGGCAGTGGAATTTATTTCGTCCATGTTATTGTTATCTGTGCTCGGGAAGCAAGCCAATAACGAGGGAAATGTATGGGAAAGCTTGACCTTGGAACTTTTCACCTTTTTCCACCATTAAGCAGTAAAGCAACAATGTTGAACATTATATCAAAAAATTGTTACACATTTTATCTATCCACCGGAATATAAATGACTAAGATGCATTAAGTCGTTCGCTTGCTATAATCGTTTGAAATCTGACGCAACATTTGCCAGTTTCATTTTCAATTTCATAAAATGTAATCTAGTAAAGAAAACAAAGACGTAGTCCTACTTCAAAATCTCAAAAGAGATAACAATTAAATGTTGAGAAAGGTTCAATGAGTCTCATATAGAGTCATATAGTCAAAAGCCCGAAAGTCGAAAAGTCAAAACCTCAAAAACAAAAAGTGATATACCTAAAACTAAATTAAAAAATACAAAAAGTAAGAAGAGTAACAAAATAAAAACTTTAGAATTCAGTGGGTCAAAGAGAGAAATAGTTTATAAACCAAAGAGATGAACAGCACAAAGTTCAAAAGTTTAAAGAACCAGAAATTGAATAGTCGTAAAGTAAAGAAGTCAAACAATTTAAACGTCCAAAATCGAATACTCGAAAAACTAAAATATTCACTCTTAGAGTGAAAGAACTGACAAGGTAATAAGCAAAAAGTTTAAAAGGGTGAAACATGTAAGGTTAACCGTTCAACCAGGGGGCCTGGCGTAGTTGGTAACGTCTCTGCCAACCACGCTCGTGGTCTGGGTTCAATTCCCAACGCTTACATGGGTGTCGATGGTTGTGGGGAGGCGTGATCCACTCACAACCAACCCAACTGGTCTAGATTCAACTCTAGCCGACACCGGGAGATTTTCTGAGGCGAAAAATCTCTGGGATCACGCCTTCCATCGCATGAGGAAGTAAAGCCGTTGGCGCCGGTCCGTTAATCAACGGGTCGTAAGTTAAGGTCCTGGGTGGAGTCGCCTCCCCGGGCACCGGTGATTGGCACAACAACAGTGGCGGAACTAAACCGACGGAAAATAAGCGAGAATAAAAAAACCGTTCAACCAGTAAAATTCTGAAAACAATGTCAAAAAACAGTCAATAAGTAAAAAAATTGGAAAGAAAAATATTCAAAAATAAAAAAAATCGAAATGTCGAAAAACCAAACAGTCAAAAAAGTCGAAAAATAAAAGGTCGTCAAGCAGTCAAAAATTTAAAGTACCAAAAAATTAAACAGTCAGCAAGTCAAAAATTTTAAAGTCAGAGAGGCGGAATGTCAAAAAGTTATAAAATGAAATAGTCGAAGGCAAGAATCAAGTAATAAAGAATAACTTCTTTATTTCTTGTTTCTAGCCTTTGACTATTCTTTTTTTCAATTTTCTAAGTCACAAAGTTCAAAATTTAAAAGTGGGAAATTAAAAAGACTTAAAATGAACATTTTAAGTAAATATTTGGCAATCGAAATTCAAAAGTAACTTTTAAAAGTCTAAAATCGGAAATCAGTGGCTCAAACCGGCTTAGGTCTCAAAATCAAGCCAAATAAATAAATAAAAAGTTGAAAAATTAAAAGTCGCGCAACGCAGAAACTAAGTTAAGAAACAAATTTATTTCGTCCATCAATTCGTATGTATTTTATTTGTGCCGTGTCAAATAAATGTTATGTGAAGAAAAAAAAAATTCGTATGTATTTATTCTCTTCATTTGATCTCAGCAGATGTGTCTGGACCAATCCTGTGCAGATGTTCCTTCTGGTGTTCGTTTCCCTCAAGTTCAATCCGCATTTTTTTTTGTGCTATCCCCCTAACTCTAGATCGGTTCATTCCATCAGAGAGCTTTAAGTGATTGTGATTTGCAAATCAGTCACGTTCTCCGAAGAGCGATGCTCAAGGATGCTGCCACAATCGCCCGGCAACGTAGAGAAAATGATTCCACCCCCGAATGGTGATGTGGCAAAATGCCAGGCCGGAAAGATGCCGGGGCCATAACACCTGACCGAAGCGGAGCGTTTTCTAGGAATGGCCATTTATAGTCGTTAGAGTGCAGAGAGGACGTTTTGTGCGGATGACGACAAATTTTTCTAGCAGCTGGATTGGCCGGATGAAAAGTCCACAAACCTGGCTTTGAAGCGGCAACTTACATTCCGTTGCATATGCCGTAAGCAGCTCTTTCAGTCGGTATGTATATTCATTTCTGCAGCGGATATGCACTGCTTACACATGCAAGGTGCTGCTGACAGGAAGGAACAGTGCAGAAACCGGAAATGTGCTGAACAAACATGTTAGGTCTTTTAAGAGCGAGGAAAACGAAATGGAAGCACACTGATTGACTGACTTGCTGACTGGGTCTGGTTGCTTGTTGTAATGTTACGGGCATTCAGAAGTTACTGGGGCACAAGAAACGAACGGCAAATCCGTCGTATATGTATCTTGTTTTCCGAGAAATTTGCATCATAATGCAGAAACTGCCTCCCTTCTCCCTAGGGGGGGGGGGGGGGGGGCGTTATTCAGCATTATCAATTCACTCAATTCAAGAGCTGCTCGAGCCCTGGTGGGATTTCATTTCAAGGCAAATTTAGCGGAAAATAGATGTCAATTTGTTGGTGAAACTTTTCGGATGGGCATGTTTTACGGTTTTCGGAATGATAAAAATGATTCTGTCAAATTTTTCGAGATAAATTTAAAATTATTACTCACGTCAATTACCAACATAAAATTTAATTTCCAAAGCAAACTACAATCCAGAAATCATAAAGATTTATGTTTGTTGATTGAACAGCCCTGAATTCCGAACTTCACAACAGCTCATAAATCATTCTTGATGAAATTCCAAGATATGCGCAGCAATAAACGCGATTTCTTTCGCATATCTTTTCTCTCTCTGTCTCTGTGATACACAAGGAAAGATTCCACGAACAAATGCGTCCATGTTTGTAAAGTGGCGACAATTTTTTATTATTTTCAATATCCTTTCTGACCAGCTGCGATGCCAGAGTTTGCTGTGCCAGCAAGGAACCAGCTTGACCGCCTGACATATAACCTGAAATTGGTCCCGGTTGGGAAACGTGACAAATAGCAGCCCGAAGCTGCCCGGTTTGCTCGATTTGGTCGAAACCAAAACAGTTCTCTATTTTCCGGTAATCGAAAAAAGCAAAAACGGAAGGCGGACCGTAGACAAGCTGCAATCTGAGCAGCCGTCAAGAGCTTTTCTATTAACGTACGATTGATGGTTAAAAATAGTCCCGAAAGTCACACAATTGCCATACTACAGAAAGCAGTTGCGTACCTCCTTTCGTCCTTCACACTTTCGCTCTGGGTGCGAAGCTTTTGGATTGCGCCAGGCAAAAGTCGTACCGGAAAAAGAGACTCCCGAGACAGACAGACAGACATACCACGCAATAAATCATTCAAAGTTGTCTCCTTTTGGCTTTTGTCGGCCGCCATCGGTACCCACTGTACAAGAGAGTGGAACCCCTTGAAGGCCTTCATTGAATGGAAGGAAAAAAATGTGTACGATTTCCACTTCCACTTTCGCTGGTGGTGACTTGGCCGGTGGAACGCGCGTGTGGTAGATACAAAATATAACTAACGAGCTGTTTCAACCCTCATTTGGCTTGTATTATCTACCGAAGGGGATGCACCCTTCACATCCATTGGCGATAAGATTCGCAAACACCAAGCGTCGGAAAACGACGACGGTGGAAATTATTTCCGTCCTCCCTGCTGAGGTCAGCTCCACGGGGAGCGGGTTGGCAAATGCCAACTCTGTCACTGATACTAATCTTCGAAGCTGTCACAACAACGACTTCTCCGGTGTCGTCCGTCCTTCGGCCGCATGGTGGACGTGGAATATTTAACAATATCCGACTTGCTCCGTTACTGTGCAAAAAATTACCACTTTGACGACGCTGCGGGTTCGGGCTGAAAGCGGAGGGCACCGCGAAGGTAATAGATTTTGCAATACCGTACACAAGGACACGGACACACATACAAAGGGTTCGTAATCTATCTTATAAGTGATTTATTTGGAGAATTTACGGTCCGAGATGACGAAGGGCGACCCGAGTGACATTTTGATTGGCTTTTACCTTGGGTGCCTTGAAGTTAATTACGGAGCTCTGAGTCACTGGGAATTGGGCACTGACAGAAGTACGATTACATGGAATGCTTTTTAAATTAAAAGGTTTTTGGGTAGGGCATAATGCCTTTGACACATGTTATAGTACAAGATTTGGGAAAAAAAAAACGATTCTTTATCCTTGTCCTAATAAAATATTGCTCTCCTATTATAAGATTTGTTTACATATTGACTTTCTCTATAATATTGATAAATTAGTAGTCATTGAAACATAAAAACAAGTAAAAAAACATTGTTCTAACTGACTTTATAAAATTTCACTTTCTGTCGAACACTCCACGAATAATGAACGGGTTCAGGTCAGGTAACATAACATGCGTCGGTGGCATTTTACCCAACCAAACCGGGCACCCGGAAGGTCGTGAAGATTAGTACATTATTCACGGCCATAAACTTTCCCCGAGCATAAAACATTCCCAGAACATCTGCTGAAAATTTTATGATCACATTGTGAGGAAACTTTTCCCGGCTGCCCGGAATTCGTGCACTTTATTATCCGCTCCAGGGGTTAACCTCCACGCAAACGTCATCTCCAACGCGCAACAAACCCAGCCTCAGTTGCAACTTCTTTTGCTCATCTGCACGTTCCGAGTGCAATTTACTTCCATTCCGGTTAACACCTGAGACGGGGGAAAATTCTGCTTTGTGATTGTTTTCATTTTGCTGTGGCATACGCCAGGCTGAGCCTCTCATGTGCGTGCGGAACTCGTTAGAGCAGTGACTAATTACTTCCATATTATTTTTATCAACACTCTCGTCGACGTCGCCGTCGTCGTCGTCGTTGTGGTGGCGTTGCCGACACTTACGAGAGAAAAAAAACAACACTACACAAATGGCAGCCTTAATGCGAAGCATTCTAGTACAACCGGCAATGTCGTTACGTTGACAGATAATAAATGGACGACCGGTGCTGGATACAAATGGGCATGCCATTTCTGGTTGGCAGCAAATTCGGCTCCGACGGGAACCATTCGGTTGGATTGTGTGGCGAATAACCCCATAAATTAAAGACAACATAGTAAAACGAAAGGATAATACAGCGGGGCGCTAAAGTTCAGACTGCAGGATAATTTATTTTAGTGGCGCAATGCACGAGCGGAGCGGGGAACTACTTTTTTGCACACGTTCTCACGCGGGAATGATTGAGCTGGCTGACACTAAAGGGGGGCTCCGCTGCATAGTGGGGACTGGGACCGGACAGAATCTGTGTTCTTTGAATTTCTAAGAGCGCTTTAGGCGCAGATAAGTCATATACTTTTAGTTATTTTAACACATGAGACAAAACTCTCAGGTTTACTTGAACGATATTATATTCACTAGAATGTGCGTTATTATTGTACATCAAAATAGAAAAATAAACGAAATATACAGTCTGAAAAAAAAAATTTCACCATCTGTGTTTTCATACGATTTACTGTAGTAGGATTTTATATTGTGAAAAGTATACCTAGAAAGTCTTGTTTTCGAAGGCGTATAATTTTTCCACCACGCACTGGATAGACCAATGTCTCGGCCAATAGTTAAAATGTACCCCAAACTTGTAACACGGTGATTGGTATATTTTTTCAACAGTGATCTAACGAAAAGTGGAGTTGAAACGTAACTCAGTTGAATAACAATGATCCGAGCGGAGCGCTCGTAATGGTGCTGCTTTGGATTTTCGTACAAACTGCCTTTTTCTTCAGGTATTTTTAATGATGATTCTTGTATTATTATTTGCTGCTACATATGGGAGAGACGAGGTAGTTGATACAGTTACGTAACAAAGATATTATCTCAAAATTGAAAATTTGAAGAGATGGCAGGTTGTTTAGCATCACGTAATTTTAGAAGGTGGAAAGCCACATTAAATATTGCCACTTTTTACAAAGGGGGAGAAGGGGTCTAAAATCCAGTTTTTTCAGCGTTACGTAATTTGTGTACCAAAACTTTCTCACACGGATTCAGCATCGCTAGCAGAATATAACCAATCTAATAAATACTGAGATTTTTCGCACACCGTATCGACGTTTAATTAACAGCACTCCTCCAGCACAGAGTCAAATCCCAGTTATAGTTTGTTGACCTCTCACTAAGCACATAAAAATAGTTTCTCACTCTGGACGTTTTATTTCGTCGTTTCATTGACGTTTCAAACAGTTAGAAAAATACCGCACTAAAACGCCTGAGAGTTCCTTCACATCATCTTACGGTAGACCACAAGTTAAAGTTTGCATACTTTACTTGTTAAAAAATTTTCTATGCAAGTTTTTTTTTAAGCTGATACAGTCATACCTTGATATAAGGTTTTTTTTCCTCGCTACGTTACGCGTAGCGTGTATGGATTTACTTACTGCGACCAGAATCAATGATTTATTGTGATATACCCGGGAGTCTGTTGTATCCCGCACTTGTGTAATTAGAGATACTACTATTAGTATTATTTATCCGTGCTTGTGTGTAATTGTATACACTTTCTTTTACATGTTGACCTCTCTACTATACCTAGCACACGTTCCTCTGGTCAGTTTTATTTATGAGAGGTTTTAGAAGTCCGCTGAGGTTAAGTTGAATGAGAGTAGGAGAGATACACTTTCATTTACTCTTATTTTTTAACAAAATAATCATGGTCATTCGCCAAATGAATAAGAATAGATCGGGATTGCTCGTTTGCCGAATAACTTCATATACCGAGTTGGGAACATCAATAACCACGTGTTGTGGTGCACACAACAAGAAATATATGTATCGCAAGAAGGAGGGCGAAGAGAGTGTACAAACAGGTGTCCTGCCGAATATACAAGCTGTTCTGCTCCAAACAAAAACAAAACACGGTCAAAAGGCTTATTTAGATCCCAGCTTTATAAAAACTAACCGTCCGTTTAACCCTTTATTGAACATTACCATGGAACGGCTATTGGCTATGGCTATTGGTGAAATTTCTATCGTCTACTTCATGAAATAAATTCGAAAATTGTATAAGGTAACATGAGATAAATCGGGGTGGAATTGATCACCCTTGAAATCCGTACATTCTATTGGAAATGTGCTTTTTTTCGATATGTTCATGATAAATGATGATTTCTGTACTAATTTGGAAACGAAAATGACGATATTTCAGATCAAAATTTATTCATTTTGGTTCACGAGCTGCAATTTGCTAAATTTGCTGTCATTTGATCATTGTTAGATCGATTTCAGTTCGGTTTGTTGCAAAATCTCAAAAACTAGCTCCGAAATTGAAATCTTTGAGGTTTCTTGTAAATTCAGTCAGTATTACATTGATGGTATGGAATAATCATTGTTGAAAATTCTATTTTTTTAGCTTTTATCAAACTTTACCCACTTCTCCAAATTCAACGTAATTAACCCTATATTAAGAATTCAATACTGTTGCACTTAGGATAATGTATCATGATCCGACCAATTTAGACTATTTTCAAGGTACATCGCTTTTCATGTCACATTTTCAACATTAATATAACATGTAATCATAAATAATATATATTTATCGGAAAAGCCTATCTGTCTAGTTTACAAAAATAACAATTTATAGCAAATCTGACGTAAATTCATTTAAATACATCGTTTTTCCTGACCATAGAATTTGTATCATGATCGGACCAGGGTGAATCATGATCGGACCGAAAAATGTATCATAATCGGACCAGTGTGCTTCTGAGACTTCAAGCGATTTTCCGCTTCGCGTGCTGGGCTTTACATGCACGGTGTTTGGCTTGAGCTTGATAAATTAAATATTTTTTCGTGATTCTCAAATTATTTTCAAAGATTTTTCAAATTATTGCGAAAACGTTATGAATTATATTTGAGCTTCCAATACGGCAAATTTGCTTATGCAATTTGTGGGTGTTTTTTAGGGAGTTACCTCCCGGTGAAATATATTTCACTCTCACGCTCACTTCATTTTTTGAGACCTATATCCGATTCCATCTAAAGTGAAGTGACAAAATTAGCTCCGTGAAGTGAGATTGACAGAAGTTAAAATGAGAGTGTGACATGTGAAAATAGTTTCCCAGCACAAAAATTTCTAAGTCCCAGAAAGTCGAGTTTTTCCAATAGTTTTTCTTCTCGAGAAAACACCAGATCTCGGCGTTTTACGCAAGTATACGATATTTGGTATCACCAAAAATTTTCATAGCGACAGTTGCATGAACTGTGCCATTCATCGGTCAATTTGAGACACTACTTCCTTAAGTTCGATTGAGTTGAAATTTTGTATGAGTACATTTCTCGGAGAGATGATACTTTTAATCCTTATCGTTAAACGAAATTCAAAGATTAGTTTTTTGCCTTACGTTTCCTTTGCCGCAGCTCAAAAAGAAGTTAGTCTCAAAGAGAGTCTTGTTACTGAAAAATAACTTTGATATACATATTATCTCCCAGTTGGTCTCGAGGTATATCTCATCTTCCAGTTGGTCTCGAGGTACGATGCTGGCCTAACAAGCCAGTCGTCGTATGTTCGAGTCTCGGCTCGGGAGCAGCGAAGGAAAAAAATCACCTCTAGCGATTAATGAATACATATAAAACAAGCCTAGGATGCGTTGACATCGTCGTCAGTATGAGAAAAACAAAGTATCGCTGCTGGTGCACTCTTGTTGCTTTCCTCTTTACGATATATTTCTATTTATTAGTGTACACCACAATACGTGGTTCTCAATGTGCACAACTCGGTATATGAAGTTATTCGTCTCTGTTACAGAGAGCGATCAGAACTTGTTATATCCTTATTCTTTTGACTCATGAATATGATTTTTTGTCAGAAAAAGAAAGAAAATGACAGTGTATGCTCTCCTGCTCTCGCTTAAATTCAACCGCTGTAGAAAGTAGTTCCTTCCCCCACACATTCCCTCTCACCGCACCACACCTCTGCTGCTGTTCAGGCGACATGATTTTCTCCTGTTGCTATCCTTTCTTCCCGTAACTACCGGCCTATGGAGAGACAAACGCAACGATCGAATCGCTTCTCAGAGCTGATGTAGTCTAGTCATGTGTTTGTTTTCTCCCAGAAACCTATGCACCCTATCATCATTTCTTTATGGGTTGAGAGGATTCAAATTTAGTCGCGGCCTGTACACTTCGTGAAGTGCACCTATGATGAATAAACGATGATTGCACCATATTCGTTTCGTTTCCATCACTGCTTGGGAGAGACTGTTAGTGTCAGTAGGATCGTAGCGCTAGCCCCGCAATTGTCCTGTACACTTAACAGTCGGCTGCGATGTCTGTGTATAGTAAAACAGAAGGTCGAATTCCGATACGGAATGTAGCACCAAGGCTTTGCTTTTATACATATTATCATTAGATACAAATCAATCAATTTTTAAACCTTTCTCACTTTCGTGAAATCATTTTACCGTTCCAAATAATCGTGGAAAAAATCCACGCAAAACGTCACATATAAATTTTCAGATATTTTAATTTATCCCTCTCACGTAAACTGTTCGAAAATTCGCGGGAAAAATTGCTTCCTAAATAAGGAAGACACTGAGTTATATTTTCCCTATTTGAAGCATAGTGGGCTTTATATAGTGAAGTTTTAAATGGTTTTGCTTCAGTTTGCGAACCTTACGTCGTTTTAGAGAGGTTGTATTCTATAAAAATAAGCTTCATCATTTACATTTTGTTCCAATAAATTAAACGTGAAATCCTTCATTGGGTATATCGAGCATAAGCAAAGTGAAACGGTGATGTCTCAAAAGTAGGCTGGTCCGATCATGGTTCAAAGCTGGTCCGATCATGATACAAAGCAGGCTTTCGCGTTTCACCAATAATTCAAACTTTAAAGCAAATATTCCATATAAAAAGTGTTCCTACATTGAATTTAAATGTTACAGAAGCATATTTCTGGAAAATATACTGCAATCTTTGAATATTCGATTCTAAAATCCCTGCTTGAAAACAAGACTTGGTAACAATTGTGAAGGCAAATTGTGCTCGAAAATAGACCATTTTTTAAAACTCTTTTAATAATAGTAATACTTAAGTAATCTAAATGAAAACTTTTGAGCATCATCAGAAGAAGTTTTTTGATGATACGGGTACATGCTTGATACAGTTTTTTATTCAATAGTAGAGAAATCTCATATATAAAAAATGGTCCGATCATGGTACATTTTCTGACTGGTCCGATCATGATACAACACCCTATTTGTAAACTTGTTTGATCAAATTTGATTGAATTTTGACAGAGTTAGAAGAATTTTTCGTAAATATGTCAAATTGCACCGGGCATGCAAGGAATTGACAGGTATGTGAATCTTTCAAAAGTTGCATTTTACGATACGTAAACAGTGTTGTAAGATCAGTATCTTTTGATTAGTATTTTTTATCTAAATTTTCAGGTGATCAGTATCATCCCACTGATCAATTCAATCAATTCGGGAACCTATCGCGGAAATATGTTTAAAACATATTTTTTTTACCTGCGCCTGGATTAGGTCCATGATGACATAAGAACGACCACATGCTTTCAATTGAAGCTTATAATACTAGACACCTTGTTTCCCGTGGGAAAAAAACGACGGGCGCTCGGTAGTGTAATAAGTAGGCAACAAACAAAAAAGAGAGTAACGATAGGGTTTTCCTTCCTTGGTAACTATAGGTGACAGGGATAAACTTAAGATTTAAAAAGATTGAGAGAAAAATTGGGAAGCGAATTGTTTCTTTCCAGGGTTTCAGTAGGTTAGGTATAAGAAAAAAAAGGTTCAACCCATTCAACGCGGGCGATGCTATATGGCAAAGGTTTCAAAGATTGCGATACTCAGTTACTCTTCTCATATTTGCTACTAAATTTTTGTGTGAGTCGAATTACAAAGATTTCAAAAGACCACTATGTAAATAGTATCTGCGCTGGAACACTCTCTATGCCTTCCTTCTTACTATATATCTCTTGTTGTGAATGCCAACACCCAAATTCGATATAACGTAACGAGTTTAAAATGAAAGTTACATTATTACAATGAATAAATACCTGTATATGAAATTAGTCGGATAATGTTCATCTGACGAATTTCAAAATTTTTTAAGATTTTCTACCAAAAAAGAGAATATGTTTTCACCTACTTTCACTTAACTTTATCGCTGTCGAAGTAGTCCCTTTTACCGGAGTTTCCCTCTCACCATACCGCATCTCTGCTGCCACTCAGTTAGCATCATATATTAGACCGATCACGGCCTTCTCCGCTAATCCCTTATTGCGGTCGTTTCTCCCGCTACGACGCGCCACTTATGGATAGAAATACTACAAGGTATACAGCCCTAGGGGTCGTATGAAATGGTGACGTAGGACTGAATGTATATATTATATGCTGTGCTAAACTGTTCATAGGCAACACTACCGTTGATTTTTGATGGTCGTTATTGTAAAACTAACGATGCATAAATACATGAAAATTTTACACTAGTAGTAGTTGCGAAAATTCTCATAACTCTTATCTTCAAACATCTATAGTTCTGAAAAGAACCGATTCTGTAATCTTCAATTAGAAATTCGTGCTACAGAACGCTGATGATCGCACCATCGGTAGCATTGAATATATTGCTTGACCGCGCATAATAAAGTTTGCTCTCCGCTGTGCCCTCCAGGAGCTGTGCCAGTTAAATATTCTGCAGCGTACGATGGTAACTGTTGCTGCCGTATGCAAAATAAAGGTAACATGCTCCGCAGTGCCTGGAAGTTGACTCGTATGCAGCTCTCGTTTCTCAATGTCGCGTACCTATAACAGCTGCACTGCACTCGCTATTGTGTAACAAACTAAACTGAAGTTGAATTTTCTTCACGCAGTCTTTTGTATCGAGTTCAGAGTAGATTTTTGCCCTTAGGGCGTGGCCACGCAGCTTGGAGAAAAATGAACAAGCCAAAATACCTTCGATACTACTGAGTGATTTTCATAAGCTTCAAAAGCAAGTTTTTGCTTTCCCGATGCAAAAATCACTCTGGTTCTTGGATTAACTAATTTTCGTTTATAATATTTGACTGATAACGGTGTTCGAGTGGGAATAAACAAACAATTAAACCAGAAAATCACTCAATTTAGCAGTGAAAATTCTTGAAATGAGGGTTATATCTTGTTGTGATAAACTGTTCACTACCGTTTATCTTTGGCGCGCCCTGGTCGTTATTGTAAAAATGATTATTGAGAAATAGATGAACATTTCACACTGGTAGTAGCTGTGAAAATTCTCATAACTCTTATCTTAATGTATTTATAGTTCTGAAAAGAACCGATTCCATAATTTTCACCACCACCGGTAGCATTGAATATTTTGTTGGCCGCGCATTAAATTTGCTCTCCGCTGTTCCCCTCAAAATATCATGCATTGCCGTATGCAAAATAAAACCGAACCGATTCCATAATCTTCACGTGTGCAGAACAACAGAACGAACAGAGAGCTTATGATCGCACCAACGGTAGCTTTGAATATTTTTCTTGGCCGCGCATAATAAAATTTGCTCTTCGCTGTGCCCTCCAGTAGCTGTGCCAGTTATATATTCTGCAGCGAACGAAGGTAACTGTTGCTGTCGTATGCAAACTAAACTGAAGCTGAATTTTCTACACGCAGTCTTTTGTATCGAGTTCAGAATAGATTTTTGCCCTTAGGGCGTGGCCACGCAGCTTGGAGAAAAATAAACAAGCCAAAATACCTTCGATACTAATGAGTGATTTTCATAAGCTTCAAAAGAAAGTTTTTGATTTCCCGATGCAAAAATCACTCTGGTTCTTAGATTAACTAATTTTCGTTTATAATATTTGAATGATAACGGTGTTCGAGTGGGCATAAACAAACAATCAAACCGGAAAATCACTCAATTTAGCAGTGAAAATTCTTGAAATGAGGGTTATATCTTGTTGTGATAAACTGTTCACTACCGTTTATCTTTGGCGCGCCCTGGTCGTTATTGTAAAAATGATTATTGAGAAATAGATGAACATTTCACACTGGTAGTAGCTGTGAAAATTCTCATAACTCTTATCTTAATGTATTTATAGTTCTGAAAAGAACCGATTCCATAATTTTCACCACCACCGGTAGCATTGAATATTTTGTTGACCGCGCATTAAATTTGCTCTCCGCTGTTCCCCTCAAAATATCATGCAGTGCCGTATGCAAAATAAAACCGAACCGATTCCATAATCTTCACGTGTGCAGAACAACAGAACGAACAGAGAGCTTATGATCGCACCAACGGTAGCTTTGAATATTTTTCTTGGCCGCGCATAATAAAATTTGCTCTTCGCTGTGCCCTCCAGTAGCTGTGCCAGTTATATATTCTGCAGCGAACGAAGGTGACTGTTGCTGTCGTATGCAAACTAAACTGAAGCTGAATTTTCTACACGCAGTCTTTTGTATCGAGTTCAGAATAGATTTTTGCCCTTAGGGCGTGGCCACGCAGCTTGGAGAAAAATAAACAAGCCGAAATACCTTCGATACCAATGAGTGATTTTCATAAGCTTCAAAAGAAAGTTTTTGATTTCCCGATGCAAAAATCACTCTGGTTCTTAGATTAACTAATTTTCGTTTATAATATTTGAATGATAACGGTGTTCGAGTGGGCATAAACAAACAATCAAACCGGAAAATCACTCAATTTAGCAGTGAAAATTCTTGAAATGAGGGTTATATCTTGTTGTGATAAACTGTTCACTACCGTTTATCTTTGGCGCGCCCTGGTCGTTATTGTAAAAATGATTATTGAGAAATAGATGAACATTTCACACTGGTAGTAGCTGTGAAAATTCTCATAACTCTTATCTTAAAGTATTTATAGTTCTGAAAAGAACCGATTCCATAATTTTCACCACCACCGGTAGCATTGAATATTTTGTTGGCCGCGCATTAAATTTGCTCTCCGCTGTTCCCCTCAAAATATCATGCAGTGCCGTATGCAAAATAAAACCGAACCGATTCCATAATCTTCACGTGTGCAGAACAACAGAACGAACAGAGAGCTTATGATCGCACCAACGGTAGCTTTGAATATTTTTCTTGGCCGCGCATAATAAAATTTGCTCTTCGCTGTGCCCTCCAGTAGCTGTGCCAGTTATATATTCTGCAGCGAACGAAGGTAACTGTTGCTGTCGTATGCAAACTAAACTGAAGCTGAATTTTCTACACGCAGTCTTTTGTATCGAGTTCAGAATAGATTTTTGCCCTTAGGGCGTGGCCACGCAGCTTGGAGAAAAATAAACAAGCCAAAATACCTTCGATACTAATGAGTGATTTTCATAAGCTTCAAAAGAAAGTTTTTGATTTCCCGATGCAAAAATCACTCTGGTTCTTAGATTAACTAATTTTCGTTTATAATATTTGAATGATAACGGTGTTCGAGTGGGCATAAACAAACAATCAAACCGGAAAATCACTCAATTTAGCAGTGAAAATTCTTGAAATGAGGGTTATATCTTGTTGTGATAAACTGTTCACTACCGTTTATCTTTGGCGCGCCCTGGTCGTTATTGTAAAAATGATTGTTGAGAAATAGATGAACATTTCACACTGGTAGTAGCTGTGAAAATTCTCATAACTCTTATCTTAAAGTATTTATAGTTCTGAAAAGAACCGATTCCATAATTTTCACCACCACCGGTAGCATTGAATATTTTGTTGGCCGCGCATTAAATTTGCTCTCCGCTGTTCCCCTCAAAATATCATGCAGTGCCGTATGCAAAATAAAACCGAACCGATTCCATAATCTTCACGTGTACAGACAACAGAACGAACAGAGAGCTGATGATCGCACCAACGGTAGCTTTGAATATTTTTCTTGGCCGCGCATAATAAAATTTGCTCTTCGCTGTGCCCTCCAGTAGCTGTGCCAGTTATATATTCTGCAGCGAACGAAGGTAACTGTTGCTGTCGTATGCAAACTAAACTGAAGCTGAATTTTCTACACGCAGTCTTTTGTATCGAGTTCAGAATAGATGTTTGCCATTAGGGCGTGGTCATGCAGCTTGGAGATAGACAAACAAACCAAAACACTTTGTTGAGTTAAAATATGTGGGCAGTGAAATTCATTTCGTGCATGTTATGGTTATCTGTGCCCGGGAAGCAAGCCAATAACGGGGGAAATGTGCGGGAAAGCTTGACCTTGGAAATTTCACCTTTTTCCACCTTTAAGCAGTAAAGCAACAGTGTTTAACATTATATCAATGACTTATATGAATGACTAAGATGCATTAAGTCGTTTGCTTGCTATAATCGTTCGAAATCTGACGCAACACTTGCCAGTTTCATTTTTAATTTCACAAAGTGTAATCTAGTATAAAAAACAAAGACGTAGTCCTACGTCAAAGCACAACGTGCGACGAGGGTAAGGCCTTTGTCATGCTGAACGCTAACGCGAGAGATCGGGCAATATACTTGCCGATACTTTGCCTCGAAGTCGTTGGCCGAAGACCACAAGCGCTACCGATCTTCTTCCACGTCCACGTTCATGTCGTAGGACGCCACCGACACCGGGAGGATCAGTGTACTGTTGAGCACACTTTTCATGCGCATTTGTATGCTGCGGAACGCAATCTGTATTAAGCCTTGCTCGTGTGCCACAATCCGTTCCTTCACCAAGTTACTACACGTTACGAATGTAGCCTACCTCGTTGTTTAAGCTTATTTTTTTTCCTGTGTGGACTTTCTTACTGCGACCAGAATCGTAGATCTATTTTGAGAATATGCCCGGGTGTCTGCTGTATCCCGCACTTCTGTTAATAGTACTACCGCTATTGAGAAGTGGCATGCTTATTATTATTGTTCATCAGTGCTTGTGTGTAATGTGATACTCTTCCATACACGCTTACTGTTCTACTATACCGATATTCGTTCCTCTTGCCAAATATCACCAATTATTATTCCTTGGAGAAGTTTTGTCGTGCGTCCTTCTGGTCAGTTTTATTAATAAGAGGGACTTATTTTTTGTTAAAAGGAAGTCACGCAAAGGTATTGTAGATTTCAGCGTAAAGGAAGGGTAACTGGTGGGGAGCTTGAGAATAAACCCATGCTTAAGTCCTTTTTGACATCGCATGGCCTGGTTCTACTAAGATTCGAACCCAGGACCATCCGCTTGACAAAGCGGACTCTGTAACCTTGCGGCTACGCAGCTCCCCGCAGTTTAAGACTATCCAAGATCACAAATGCGCCAATAAATTTTCACGCTGTCCTAACGCTCAATGAAAGTCGCATATAGCATTTTAATCAGTTTTGTTGAGAAACCAAACCATGTTCAAGCATATTCTACCGCTAATCGTTGCGTTTCACTTAATCATACGCCGCCTTGAAGTCTATAAATAGATGGTGTGTCTGCAAGTTGTGTTCTTCAAATTTGCCGAGGATCTTGCTCTTGGTGAACACCCAGGTAACAATCAAGATGCTTCAAAGAAATAATCCTATATTTTATGTTTATTTTATGTTGACTTGCATTAAAATCTTTAATTTTATTTTGGTTTTATTTGATAGCCACAAAATATGATCCGTGAATATTCTTCACAGCCATCCTATGCCAACCGTCATATGCATGAAGTTGCATGATAGTCTTTTTGATGACCAGTGAAAAATCAAAAACTTGCAACTATGATTGAGGCTAAAATAAAACTTGATGATCGATATTTTACGGCATGTGTTTGCACCAGTACGAAAACGGCTCAAATGACAATAATAATCAATCAATATAGAAAGAAAATTCACACATTTCTGTCGGAATATTACGTTGTTATTGAAAAATGATGTCAAGATAAAATTCATTGCTTTACATTCAATTTAGAGAAAACATCTCAGTTAAAATTTCGAGACCATGGCAAGCAAATCGGCCTCTTGAAAACATCTGGTCCTATGATGGCGCGCATATGAGGTGTTGACGAATGCAATAAACCTGGGCCAACAAGCCATGTATATATATATATGTATATAGCTGTTGTTAATGGGTTGTTATGATCGCGTGGTCGGCATTTAAGGTTTTATGTTTTGGTTGTATCCAACACTAGAAAACTTAGATATAACCTATTTTGTTCTAGTCCGTTATAAATTGTCCCGCTCGCTGTGGTGTATACCAACAAAGGCTTCCTGCAACGGCATCAGTCAATGTGGGAGAGAATTTTATATCCGGAATTGAAGCGGGTTATGCTTCATTCAGGTCCACCCCAACTGGTCATCGATTCGTCCACCAACATTCAGAGTGTTCATACCATACATACCAGTCAGCTCCTGTGTGTTCATACCATACATACCAGTCAGCTCCATGACCATGGAGCATGGTTTCGTGGCCGTAGAGGACTACCGGTCTTATAAGTGTTTTGTAGATGGTTAACTTCGTGCGGCGGCGGATTTTATTTGAGCGGATCGTCCTTCGGAGTTCAATGTAGGTACGATTTCCTGCCATAAGGCGTCGACGAATTTCTCTGCAGGTGTCGTTGTCAACAGTCACCAGTGAGCCCAGGTACGCGAAGTCGTCTACCACCTCGATCTCATCACCGCTAATATGAATTCGTGGCGGGAGGTTTATACTGTCTTCTCTGGAACCTCTCCCTCTCATGTACTTGGTTTTCGATGCGTTTATGGCCAGTCCAATTCGTCCGGCTTCAGCCTTCAGTCTGATGTACGTCTCCGTCATCTTTTCAAGGGTTCGTGCTGCAATATCAATGTCATTGGCGAAGCCAAAGAGCTGAACAGACCTTCTAAAAATCGTGCCACTCGTGTCGACACCAGCCCTACGTATCACACCTTCCAAAGCGATGTTGAATAGCAAGCACGATAATCCATCACCTTGCCGTAACCCTCTTCGAGATTCGAATGGACTCGAGAGTGTCCTCGAGACTCGAACTACGCACTTCACCCGATCCATCGTCCACTTGACCAACCGTGTCAATTTATCCGGAAAACCGTAATCGTGCACAATCTGCCATAGCTTATTTCGATCGATTGTGTCGTATGCCGATTTAATTCGGTGAACATGTGATGTGATGTGTGGGCACGTTATACTCTTATAGCTGCGACGAAGTTCATCAACCGTAAGCCTCAAAAGTTCGGATGTTCCAAGCACCGAGTTTCCAATCACTGTCCCTTGTCGGCATACTGTCTTTCTAGGACCGCGATAGTAAGACCCGCAACGGCCTCTGTCTAGGATCTAGCTGGCAACACCTCGCATTTCATAGATCAACCGTTTACTCCGGATCAGACGCCGCTATGACCCGCTCAATATGAGAAACACACACAAGTACGAAAACCCTTTTTCAGTAAGTTTACGATCAAAACTTTCACCGGGACTGAGACCCGCTCTTCACTAAGGTTGTTCCTACTTGTAAAAGTGTTTTGTCATATGTCTGCTGAAAATTTTTGAGAAAGATTAGTGTAGTGTTAAATACACTATTATTATTACTATTGAAACCATTTCCAGTAAAAACCGATTTCGTTGGGTTTTCTATGCAAAAAATCACGTAAATTCAAAAATTTCCAAGTAACAAAATAGCTTATATGAAAGTTTTATGATGCTTGGTTTCGTTGTATCGAGTACTATAAAACATTTAAATAACCAGTTTAGCACTTGGGCTACGATAGTTTTCTTTACCCAATACTAGTGATAAACACATTTAAGGTGTTTATTGAATAATTTTTATAATAATAATTTATTTCGGTAATGGGGACTATTGTTTCTAAAAACATTTTCTTCTTCAATACTTAACAAATATATTTTGGTTGCATACTGATTAGAGTATTGAAAGATAAACTTTTCAATGAGTGGGGGCCTAGTGTGGTTGGTAATGTCTCCGCCAACCACGCTCGACGCCTGGGTTCGAATCCCTACGCCGACATAGGTGTCGATGGTTGTGGGGAGGCGTGATCCACTCACAACCAACCCAACTGGTCTAGATTCAATCCTAGCCGACACCGGGAGATTTTCTGAGGCGAAAAATCTCTGGGATCACACCTTCCATCGCATGAGGAAGTAAAGCCGTTGGCGCCGGTCCGTTAATCAACGGGTCGTGAGTTAGGGTCCTGGGTGTGGAGTCGCCTCCCTGGGCGTCGATGATTGGTCACAACAGTGGCGGAACTAGACCGACGGAAAATAAGCGAGAATAAAAAATAAACAAACTTTTCAATAACTTTTACTTTTCATTAACTTTTCAATAAGCAACTTTTTGTTCTGAAAAGGACAGTGCTATAGCACTCGATCGACCTATTGTTACCGCTGCCACTGTCGGTACGAAACTGAAAATGAACGAAGAACCTCCTAGATATTTGACAATAAACCAAAATCAAAATCGGTAAAAATCTGTCCACGTTGTATGTGGATGACCCCCAATGTGTTTTGGACCTATTTGGTGGGAAAAATTTCGTCGATGAATCACCCAAAAATTCAAAATATACAGAAAAACCTAAATTAATCCACCTAGCGGTCAGACCCAGCCTTTCTCATTCAAACTTATTATTTATGAAAATAGATTTACAAGAACGCTTCAATCCAATAAATGTATATTCACTCTTAAGGTTCTAAAAAATTGATGTTGTAATCTATACATATAAAAATGCAGTCCGGTCTGTCTGTCTGTCGGATCCATATAGGCTCGAAAACTACCAAACCGATCGGAGTGAAAATTTGTATGTATGGGTTTTTAGTGCCGACAAAGGTTCCTATGATAGTTTGAGATCCCTCCTTCTTCTGGAAGGGAGGGGTCCCATACAAATGAAACACAAATTTCTGCCTATCTCGGAAACTAATCAACTAAATGGAACCAAATTTGGCAGGTAAATGTTTTTAGTGGTAAAAAGTATGTTCATAATGTTTTGACACCCCTCCTTCATTTGGAAGGGAGGACTGCCATACAAATGAAACACAGATTTCTGCACATCCTGAGAACTAACCAACTGAATGGAACCAAATTTGGCAGGTGAATATTTTTAGGGGTAACAAATATGTGCATGATGGTTTGACACCCCTCCCTTTTCTATGAGGGAGAGGTCCCATACAAATGAAACACAATTTTCGCACAGCTCTAGAACCAATCAAGAAAATACAACCAAATTTGGTATGAGAATGTTTTTAGAGGTAACAAATATGTTCATAATGGTTCAACGCCCCTCCCTCTTCTGAAAGCACATGTTTCTGCACAAATTTCTGCACGCCTCGCGAACTAATCAACTAAATGGAACCATATTTGGTGATTGAAAGTTTTCAGTGGTAACCAATATGTTCCATAATTGACCTCAGGCAACATTTTGGATTGTAAGATGGCAACTTACGGTTTCTGGAAAACAGCCAAAAATGGCCGATTTCCACCCAATGTAATAATATGCGGATCTAGAATGATACACAGGAGCTCAAATCGACCACAGATACCATTTTGAATTCTAAGATGGCGACTTCCGGTTTCTGAAAACAGCTCAAATTTCTCCGGAGCCAGAATGTTGCAAGAAGCTAAAAATTGACTTCAGACACCACTATGAATTGTAGGATGGCTACTTCTGGTTTCTGGAAAACAGCCAAAAATGGCCGATTTCCGCCTAACATGAGTATCTCCGGAACTAGAATGATACACAGCAGCTGAAATCGACCACAGAACCCATTTTGGATTCTAGGTTGGCGACTTCCGGTTTCTGGGAAACAGCCGAAAATGATCGAATAACACCCAATATGGGTGTTTCTTCAATCAGAATGACGCTCAGAGGCCAGAAAATATCTTAAATACCATTTTGAAATCCAAGACGGCGACTTCCGGTTTGTGAAAAACAGCCTAAAATAACCAATCAGGCACCTTTTGAATTGTTTAATGGCAACTTCTAGGAAACAGTCGAAAATAACCGAATAATACTCAATATGGATATCGAGATGATGCATAGAAACCAAACATTGACCCTTGACACTATTTTGAATTTGAAGACGACCACTTTTAGTTTCTGGAAAACAACCAAAATAACTCAATACCTGTGTCAGATTGATGCCAGAAAATCTGCTGAAAATGACCGAATACCACCCAATATGAATATATTCAGAATTAAGGCGATGTACAGAAGCCAAAAGTCGAGGATGTTGTCATTTCGATAAAACCAGTCATTTCAAACGATTTGTTATTTGACTTTGATCATATCCTATGGCCGATTCTCCGTGCTTTTGCAGACTTTAAACACATCGCAAGGAATCAACGAATTTGGAACGTTCAAATAGTACGATACCGCATTTAAATTATTTTGAGGTCACAAATATCGATCAAAGCAGGTATCGTTTTAAATAATCTTTGAATTTCTTTTCTTTCCATAACTTTTGAGCCACATATCAAATTGTTATGAAATTTGTTATTTGTAAGTTTGAGAGATGACTCGTTCGTATGACACTAGTTATGTTCAAATAAGTCATGTAATTTTTGAGATAATAGACTTTCGTTGTTTTATTAACAATTTAATAACGATTACTTAAGTTCGATTATAATCAAATGAAATAGGAACGTATTGGGCAGCCAAACTTCGAAACCACGTGTGCAATCATAATTCATCAGTTAACGCTTAACAAGCCCGCTCATCTGATAATAATATTAACCCTCTCCCGCTCACAAGGTTTATCATTAAAATTTATAGCTTCACGAGAAAATTCAAGCTGAACTCTTTGTAGACTAACTAAAATTACTGTCAACTGTAGTATTTTGAAGAAAATGCCCAGTGATGCTCTGAGGCAGCATATAAAAGTTTATGGAACAATCGTAAGCAAAACAAACTATTTTATGTCAAGATATGATGATTATAATTCTTGGTGCTCTAGAGTCACCATGAGCGGGAAAGGGTTAATCAAATCGGTTGTGTAGTTTCTGAGATAATGAAGTTTCGTGATTTTCACATTTCGGTACATTACAGACGAAGTTATTGTTCGGTTACAATAAAATTCAATAGGGTGTTATGAGCGGCTAGACTTTTCATTTGACACTAATTTTGTGGAAATCGGTTCAGCCATCTCTGAGAAAAGTGAGTGAGTCCAAGTAGTCTTCGGAATGTGTTCCTTTTCAAAGTTGGATTCCACATTTTTAAACATAACAGTCAAAGTTATAGTCCGATTGCAAAACAAATCAATAGGGTCTTATGGGGCAACTACACCTTCCATTTGACACTGATTTTATGAAAATCGGTCCAGCCATCTCTGAGAAACATGAGTGAGATTAAAAGGTCTCTAGAACACGTTTCTTTTCGTAACTTTTGAACCACTTGTTTAATCTTCATAAAATTCAAAAGTTAAGGGTTTTCAAGGTAGCCCGTTCATTTGAAATCAATTTTGTTCAAATCGGTTGTGTGGTTTTAGAGATAATGATGTTTCATGATTTTTACATTTTGATACATAACCTCTAAACTAAAAATCCGCTTACAATAAAATTTAATAGGGTCTTATGGGACAACAAGACCCTTTCATTTGCAATTAATTTCATGAAAATCGGTCCCGCCATCTCTGAGAAAAGTGAGTGAGAAAAAAATTCTGCACATACACACACACATACACACACACACATACAGAAAATGCTCAGCTCGTCGAGCTGAGTCGAGTGATATATGCCATTCGGCCCTTTGGAGCACTTTTATATCTTCGGTTTTGCAAGTGATTGCTATACCTTTCTAGGAGAAAGGCAAAAATGAAAAACTTTTAATCGTCTTCTTCTACAAATACGCAAAATTTCCGCAAACTTTTAACATTGGTTCTTGAAGAGCACAAACAGGGCTCTCAGGCACACTATCAGGAGCTGCTTATATTTCCTGTTTTTGGAGGTCAAATTTAGGAATATTCCGAATATTTTCTACGTGGCCTGCGGCAGACTCTGCAGGGTTAAATTATGAAAATATAGATCAAAAACTACAAAATCATGTGCTCAAAACTTCCTAAATATGACATAAGCATTTTGGTATTTTGGCTACTCCTCTATATGGAGACCTTCTTTGTGCACTGCGAACATTGCACAAGATTTTGTTATCTTGTCCATGAGATAAAAATTACCCTTTATAACATTATGTGCTTTCCGCCATCATTGCAAAGGAAAGAAGAAGAATTGATTGTCAATTTGCAGTTCATTGTTTTGTTTCTAATTTAATAACTTGATGCTGATGAGGAATATTATAGAAACAATGAACCATGAAAATGTGGATTGAATTCATGAAAACGTTTCATGAAATGCGGAAGAAACCCATGTTTTAGTCTTCTAGTTAGACGTAGCCCTATGTCAAATATTAAATGCAAAGCATGAAAATAAATAATCGCCGCTTAGAGTGGAGCATATTTTATACGTCCAAAACAGCTTGTAAATTATACGTTACGCACGCGGAATATAATTTAAAAGATTTATTGTTTTCCAACCTGTTTCTATATAGTCCCGCCTAGAGCGAGTATTCGTTAATGACAGGTCGATATATATTCATTGGCGCAGGGAAACACAAAACGGTCAATTAAGTAGTCAGATTATATTTCAATTATTCTCGGCCTTGTTGATGGTGTTTGTGATAGTTTCCCGAATAGAAAAATATAATTACGTTGAAAATGAAATTTTAATTATAAGACAGTTTTAACTCCATGAGTGATTTTCGAAACTCACTGTGCGCTAGGGAAAAACCATTATAACCGAAGGACGCTTGGCTCCGAGGGATGCTGCGAGAAATTAACCAGAGATACGCTTTCGCTTGATACGATGGTCAGTTTGTGGTGCTGCACACGATGATATCATCACGAATGTTTTGTGTTTCGTGAAACTTTAATCCGGATTTTTCTAGTTATATTATTTGAATACTAAAATATAAAATAGGATCGGCAACCCCACACATTCTCATCCACTCAGCGAACTTTCGTTGAACACAGTAAATCGAGCGGGAAACATTTGCTCCAGAGACCGCTTTTTACCGTCAGCTTTTCCGGCAAACTACCATTCAAAACTATTCGCACAAGCATGTTAAATACCAGAACAAAAAGCCGTAGTGAACTTATAATGGTCGAAAATGTGCTTTCAGCAGTTAGTTGAGCTTGGTTGGCAGCTCACACACAGATTCACAGACACCCACTTACCTACTGACTGACTCGACAAAAGTTCTCCCATTCACACCAAAACTTTATACTCCAACCTTCCCCCGGTGGATCACTAAAGTTGTAAGTTCAAATCAGAGCGTAACCCCGTGGCAGTCGGAACGGATGAAAAGCCGTCAGCCGTCGCGTCGTCTTTCCCGTTCGCCTCCGGAAAACCGGTGGTGAAGCACAAGAACGAGTGGGCGAACATCGTAAGAAAGGAAAGTTCATGCCTCTCGAACGAGTTAATTTAATTTTCACACCACTACAAGTTGTCTTCGAATTCAATTGGAGCACGATCGAAAATGACCGCTGTGGGATTTTCGATAGATAGCAATGTACTTCGAACTTTAATAAGAGCCGGCCTAATTTTGATTCGATTAAAACGAAATTTGCATATTTTTTTCATCACCTTGAACGATATTGGCCCAGTTTAGTCAAAATAAGCGAACTTCTCTGTCGAAAACGCTGTGCTACTTACCATAATAACCCAACCTGAGTATCATTAAAAATTCATAATACAATTCTAAGCAACATGTTGAATAGCCTTACCGTCTGGGAGGGGTTTTAATCAAATTTAGTTTTTTGAGTAAAATAAGAAGATTTATATGGCTTCAAGTTTTGTTTCATTCCAGACAGTGTTTTTGACGTTGCCAACACTCTGGAATTAAAAAAAATTAAGTGGTGTCTTTTGACACCGGGTAATTAGCACAAATGTACATCAATCGCAATCGTAATAAAACTGATTAGCGAGAGAGTATCTCCCAGTTGAAGCAGTAAAACCCATTCATTCGTCGTCGGATATCATCCCTATCCGAGGAAAGGACCTCCATAGAATTACGCAGACGACGCTTTCATACTAATTATCAGCTCCCTGGGATTATTTTTTTATTTGCCTTTGTTGCGGAGGATATCAGAGAGCGCGGCGCGACCAGCTCTTTGATCTATTGTGGTGTTGTATCCTCCTTTGCTGTGTGTCCCCTTTGTGATATCCCGAGCCCGTATATATTGGAGGAGACACTCGATTCTCTATCTAGAAGGCATTATCTTGACATGCAATTATGTGCTGCGAATGGAACGTGAAATTTTGTAAAGGAAAACTGCCCTCATCTGATTTTTTGTGATAAGTTTTGCTAGTCCGGTCCCAAGACTTTTTGAAAATCATTATTCTAATAATAACTGATGAATATGTGAAAATGATTTTTATATTCAAATGGCTGAAATAAAAAACTATTTTTTAGATCGAATTTTTCTATTATCAATTTGATGTTAGTCAGAATGGCCGCTGATAAAAACGATTGTCGATCTGGTAGCACTGCGCGTAGCAATACATTTCTCAAGCCTCTCCCTATCACGTACTTGGTTATTTGCTGCACACATTGCACACGTAATGCATTGACTATATCATACGCTGCTTTGAAGTCCATGAAGAAATGACTTGCGGGCACATTGTATTCCCGACATTTCTGAAAGATCTACCGAAGAGTTAAGATTTGATCCGTAAAAGCGTGTGCTTCCGTAAAGCTCACTTGATACTACTCTATGAATTCTTTTTCTAAATAAAATATACAGCGGAGCAGGATCTGGGAGAGAACTTTGTAGGCACCGTTGATCAACGTTATGCCACGATCAGGCTACGGAAAAGTACTGCGGTGCGACAGTACACTGACGAGTGGGCTCTCTTTTTTATATAACAACCTTATTAATAAGCTATTCATGAGAGCTCATGTACAGCTAAAGCAACGAAGCTCTCTTGTGTAGCACACGACAGCTTATTCTTGCGCATGTATTTTGTTCGTTTGAACCTAACAGCTTATTTTGTTCATTTTGAGGATGTCCTGTTAGTCTGGCCTCCGCTGTTGACAGCTTGCTGATCGAATGCGGCTGTCATCGATGAAATTGGACTTACACTTCTTCGTTCTTCCTTTTTCTTGAGCCGATGCCATAATGAGTACGAAGCAGACCGTTTCATATAAATTTCCTTTGTTGATATAACTTCGTAGTAGAGTAGAGCAGAGTAGAGTAGAGTAGAGTAGAGTAGAGTAGAGTAGAGTAGAGTAGAGTAGAGTAGAGTAGAGTAGAGTAGAGTAGAGTAGAGTAGAGTAGAGTAGAGTAGAGTAGAGTAGAGTAGAGTAGAGTAGAGTAGAGTAGAGTAGAGTAGAGTAGAGTAGAGTAGAGTAGAGTAGAGTAGAGTAGAGTAGAGTAGAGTAGAGTAGAGTAGAGTAGAGTAGAGTAGAGTAGAGTAGAGTAGAGTAGAGTAGAGTAGAGTAGAGTAGAGTAGAGTAGAGTAGAGTAGAGTAGAGTAGAGTATAGTAGAGTAGAGTAGAGTAGAGTAGAGTAGAGTAGAGTAGTGTAGAGTAGAGAAGAGTAGAGTAGAGTAGAGTAGAGTAGTGTAGAGTATAGAAGAGTAGAGTAGAGAAGAGTAGAGTAGAGTAGAGTAGAGTAGAGTAGAGTAGAGTAGAGTAGAGTAGAGTAGAGTAGAGCAGAGTAGAGTAGAGTAGAGTAGAGTAGAGTAGAGTAGAGTAGAGTAGAGTAGAGAAGAGTAGAGAAGAGTAGAGTAGAGTAGAGTAGAATAGAGTAGAGTAGAGTAGAGTAGAGTAGAGTAGAGTAGAGTAGAGTAGAGTAGAGTAGAGTAGAGTAGAGTAGAGTAGAGTAGAGTAGAGTAGAGTAGAGTAGAGTAGAGTAGAGTAGAGTAGAGTAGAGTAGAGTAGAGTAGAGTAGAGTAGAGTAGAGTAGAGTAGAGTAGAGTAGAGAAGAGTAGAGTAGAGTAGAGTAGAGTAGAGTAGAGTAGAGTAGAGTAGAGTAGAGTAGAGTAGAGTAGAGTAGAGTAGAGTAGAGTAGAGTAGAGTAGAGCAGAGTAGAGTAGAGTAGAGTAGAGCAGAGTAGAGTAGAGTAGAGTAGAGTAGAGTAGAGTAGAGTAGAGTAGAGTAGAGTAGAGTAGAGTAGAGTAGAGTAGAGTAGAGTAGAGTAGAGTAGAGTAGAGTAGAGAAGAGTAGAGTAGAGTAGAGTAGAGTAGAGTAGAGTAGAGTAGAGTAGTGTAGAGTAGAGTAGAGTAGTGTAGAGTAGAGTAGAGAAGAGTAGAGTAGAGTAGATTAGAGTAGAGTAGAGTAGAGTAGAGAAGAGTAGAGTAGAGTAGAGTAGAGTAGAGTAGAGTAGAGTAGAGTAGAGTAGAGTAGAGTAGAGTATAGTAGAGTAGAGTAGAGTAGAGTAGAGTAGAGTAGAGTAGAGTAGAGTAGAGTATAGTAGAGTAGAGTAGAGTAGAGTATGGTATAGTAGAGTAGAGTAGTGTAGAGTAGAGTAGAGTAGTGTAGAGTAGAGTAGAGAAAAGTAGAGTAGAGTAGAGTAGAGTAGAGTAGAGTAGAGTAGAGTAGAGTAGAGTAGAGACTAAAAGTAGGTAGGTACTAGAAAATACAGACTAGAGATTATAGACTAGAATGTAGAGACTAGAAAGCCGAGACTAGAAAGTTGAGACGAGCCTAGCCGAGCAGTGCTGTGTAATTTTTGAGAATAACAACCAAATTATACTAAACACCGGCCAGGAGTGTAAATTAAATGCTACGATACACCTAAGCAGAGAAGAAACATGACAAGAGACTAGGGATCGTCTATCTAATTAGAACTGTGCGAAAAATCCATAATCGATCCATAACTCCTATAAAACTTCTGCAAACATATTCGGTGCATAGTTTTATTTGAATAAAAAATGATGAATTATTTTTTTGGAATTTCCATACAGGGATTTTCTCCTTATAATCTTTGCAAGCCATCCTCAAAAGATTAAGTGAAATGTGAATATAAAATTATGTAAATTTCGATACACAATGGATTATTGAATTCGACTGATATTTGCCAGCAAGCAAGCAGCAGCCTAATATTTTTCCCCATACGTTCAAAAGGCTTAATTGAATTCGCCTTCTCCCAAACCGCCGTATGTTTTGTTGTTTTCGTTCCGTATGAAGGCCCCCTTAATACATTAAATCAGCTCAATCCGCCCATGCAGCGAGAGAGAGAGAAAGAGAGAGAGAGAGAGAGAGAGAGAGAGAGAGAGAGAGAGAGCGAGAAAGAGAGAGATTTGCATTCTATGAGGAGCCATTATGTTTGCTTCATATTTGATGAAGCCTGCAAAGCACTCATCCATCCTGCTGCCGGTAAAGGTCATGCAGGATTTCTTTTCTCTCACATCACGGCACCGGTACCCGCACACACACAGTGAGAACGAACAACGCTTCCGCCAACGACTGTTTCGGTGAATATTTCACTAACCTTCCTTTTGGAGTCCGTCGTCGCCCCTGTATGCGCGCCCCCATTCAGTTGCGAATAAAATTTTTGCCATTATTCAGAAAATATATGCACACATTTTTTTTCCGCCACCAATAGCGAACCGAACCGGGTGAGCCTGTCGTTTGAGCCACGGAAATTCGCCGAGACAGCAACAAAAGTTCATTATTGGGGAGCTCGGTGATGATAAATTGTGCCCAACTTTTGTGAGACGGTTTTGCTCTCATCGAAAGTGTACCCTAAATATGCATTACCGTTCGTCGGATTTCCAGTACCCGCTTGGGAGTGTGAGAACAGTAGAATATTACGCACGATTGAGACCGGCGACTGGGTAAGTGTCTTCTAAATCCTATTTTCACGGGTGAATTTCAATGCAGATAATTAGAGCAATTGGTTTCAATTAGGCGCGTTTTCCTTATTTCTGACATCCGAGAGAAGCGGAGCATTGTCTAGCATAATTTCTCGGTGCCATTTAAATCGCGCCAATTCTGTGCAATTTTTTCGGCAGTTGGGGTCGCGAAGCGAAGAAGTAGAAAAGTTCCCAAGCCGTGAAGATGCGCACGAACACAACGAAATGTAACCAAATAACCGCGGAGGAAATTTAAATTATTTCTAATTCACGTTATAATAATCATTCGTGCAAATACTTTCGACTGTGGTGCTCTGCAGCTCCAGCCCGGGTGATGGCTCATAACGTATTCCGAACGCATTTCTTCAAATTGGTTTGGGGAATATACCTGGAGAGTATCTGCACCGAAGCCCGCCAACCTAAGTAGAAGTGGTTTGGTTTTGCCGCACGGATATGAAAATAAAAGTTTTTTTTTTGCGGGTAACAACTCGGTTGTGTTGTTTCTCCCTATCACCCATCATTTTCCGGGAAATGAAAGCAACGGCCAGTAACCGAGCGGAAAAATAGCGTCATTCGTTAGGAGCTAAGCCGAGGGAATAAATAAATTCTCCCCGATAACGACCGGGGTGCACAGGCTTGTACTAAATATTCAGTGAGTGAATTTCGGCAGCCCTGGCTACGCACTAAATGCTGACGATTATGTGAAGCTGGAAATTTATTCGTTTGTTTTGAATTGAATTCTAAGGTTGCTTTTGAAACGGTACAATTCTGAGTCGTAATTCTACAGTGGGTATGTGCTACGAAGCGGAGCCGCTCATACATGAATAATTCAGTTTGTGTGTCCAGAAGCATTACATGTGCATTGTAATGTGACTCTTCACTAGCATAGAGAAGAATCGGAACAAAGGAAGAAACTCCTCGTGTGTAATCAAATGCTACTACAGGTTGCACATTTGGATGCTTTCACTAGCATTTGTGTGCTGGAGTTCAATCTATTGATGAGTTGGGAAAAAACAGTTGAGACCAGAAGTAACACTAACAGAATTGAGAAAAGTATTGAAATCACACAATACAAATGATGAATAATACAATAAACAATCGAAATGATGATCATTATATACTGTAATAATAAGCAAAATGCGCCCATATAATCACCGCCATTCCTCATTACAATTTGATATTGTTCATGGTAACCTGTTTGGAATTAAATATCATTAAGAAAGAAAACATAATGGCCGTTTGACTGTCAACGCGGAAGTTTCATAAATGAAACCAATTTATCTGTTGCTGCCGTTAATTGAAGTAATATAACATGAAAAAGTTGCTCGTCTGATATTCGCATCGAAGGATAAAAGAAGAAACAAAAAACAATACCCTTACCGTTTCTAACAGGATCTAGATTCGTGGAAAATTCAATCCACGTTCCGGGCGTGCCAATTTCTACCCAACTGTGGCTTATAGTTTTCACACACACACATACATTTTCTTTGCCATTTTGTTGCCATTTTCGCTCAACATACAAGCCTAGGAATTGATCTTTTCGTACGCACGCACATTCGATGAAACAAAGGTCACTAACTAGTTCGGCTTTCGTCAGTTAATTATTTGGTGGTCAACACGCACTGCGAAAACAGAAGATTAAAAATTTAGCCTTTGATATCCTGTTGTGGGTTTTTCCCCTGTATTGGAGTTTTTTTGCTCTCAACTTAACACCAGAAATATTATAATGGTTGTGATGAAAAAATGATGCCAAACTTTTATTTGGACAGTGTTTCTATGACAAAATCAATGTATTTTGATTATCTTAAGATAGAAAAATTCCAAAGAAAGAGTGCTTGACTAGTTTTCTCAACACTTCATTGATTTTCTTATGATCATTGTTATTCGACATCAAACACGCTAAGAGGTGCCATTACTATAATAAACATACCCTAGCATAGCACTAAAATGTGATTTATGTTTCCAAATTTACCTGCCTGCGCTAAACTGTAACTCGAAGTGTGTTTTTATGACCTTGTTAACCTTTTGCTAGCTGATTTCAGCAGCATTAGAAGAGAAATAGTAATTACGAATTGTTTATCCTGCTTATAATATTATCGTTACTTAGAGATTTTGTTACCATGGATTTGGCAAAGCAAATATTAGCATGTGACCATTTTTTTTTTTTGGTTTTTTCAGCAAAACAATGTCATTGAAGAATGTTTCTATCTAGGTATTTCGATATTTATTATGCATGTTTTTTTTAGATGAAATACAACAGGTTACTAGATAAACAAATATAGGTCTTCAAGTCGAGCTTGTATACAAATATCCAGTCGTAAACTGTGTATCTTCCATTACTCGTCAAGGGAAGTGAGTATTTTTACGACTGGGTATTTGTATTCAGCTTTTCACGAGCGGTAATGGCGGGCATTGCACGCAGCCCATTTCGACGTTTTCTGTAGGTCAGGGAATTTTCAATCGCAGTAACGGAGTAGAAAATATAACAACATCGTAATGTAGCGTAGCAACTTCAACCAACAATGGGCGTTTTGTTATTCAGATTTCGTCGTGCGCATGCGCGAATCATAATAAACAAAACTGTTTATTAAAGTTGCTATACTACGTTGCAAAAATTATATATATTTTCACTCCGTTACTGCGATTGAAAATTAGCCGACCTACAGAAAACGTCAAAACGGGCTGCGTGCACTGTCCGCCATTACCGCTCGTGGAAAGATGGATACGAGCTCGATATGGATACCCATAACATGTTTTTTTTTCGACAATTAACATTGTGTAACTAATACCGATACTGAAAAATTTGCAGTTTGAATAATTGAGAACCGGGCATTGGCAGTACGGCTAACGTTGTGGGCGTACGAATTTCGGGTTAGTAATAGTTTACATTTTGAGTGTGTTATTTCACTAGTTTAAAACTAGTGTGTTTTGTGTGAACAGTTGCTCGAGGCTGCGTAGGCGCTTAAGCATGGAAGGATTCAATAAGCTAGAGAAACATAATTGTTTCAAATTTGTGATGTATTGATATTCGAGCACATGGCCAGCAAAAAAAAGTTTGGCGTCCTATTTAACCGCCGCACAGACAGTGTACGAGTAGATGCCACATTCTCTACTCTACTCTACTCTACTCTACTCTACTCTACTCTACTCTACTCTACTCTACTCTACTCTACTCTACTCTACTCTACTCTACTCTACTCTACTCTACTCTACTCTACTCTACTCTACTCTACTCTACTCTACTCTACTCTACTCTACTCTACTCTACTCTACTCTACTCTACTCTACTCTACTCTACTCTACTCTACTCTACTCTACTCTACTCTACTCTACTCTACTCTACTCTACTCTACTCTACTCTACTCTACTCTACTCTACTCTACTCTACTCTACTCTACTCTACTCTACTCTACTCTACTCTACTCTACTCTACTCTACTCTACTCTACTCTACTCTACTCTACTCTACTCTACTCTACTCTACTCTACTCTACTCTACTCTACTCTACTCTACTCTACTCTACTCTACTCTACTCTACTCTACTCTACTCTACTCTACTCTACTCTACTCTACTCTACTCTACTCTACTCTACTCTACTCTACTCTACTCTACTCTACTCTACTCTACTCTACTCTACTCTACTCTACTCTACTCTACTCTACTCTACTCTACTCTACTCTACTCTACTCTACTCTACTCATTAGACCACCAGAGAGAAAGAATGCTGTTGGGGTCGTGCACAAATATGTATAGTTTTTTTTATAAGAACAAAAAATGGTATACTTGGTTAACCTAAAACCGATTTAAATCAACTGTCAATTGGTTAACCAATCGATTTCGGATCTTCTGCAAAGTGTCTTGTGATAGATATGACTTCATTGGATGCTGAGATTAGTTGGCCGCAAACAAAGCGGTTGTAGACAAAGTTATAGATCATAGAATTCTATGAAACTTTGTAGAATGCACGAATGTTTTGTTTTTGAGTTTCTAATATCAAATTCAAATTTTCTCTCGATGGAATTAATTATTGTTCTTTCTTGCTAAAATGCGGAAGTTTTTTGAATACTCTAGAAAAACTTTGACATAAAATTTAAAAAAAAAAATTTGGGTTCGATCCGATTCATCATGTAATACCATATAAAAGCTGCTGAGGCCACGCACAAATTTGTGTGATTTGGCTAGTGAGTATCGCAAATGTTTCAGATTCTGTGACTTAGTGTTACATACCTTTTAGTTTTATGAAAATCAAAAAACTTATTATTGCATTCTCTTAAAGTAGAACTTCTTGCGAATATTTTAACAAATTTTCATGAAGATCTGAGCGATAGAGAGAAAGTTAGAGCGATTTGAAACGCACCTCGTCACGGCCGCATAAGCTAAACTTGGAACTTTATACGTGTTTATCTCGGAATGGTGTCAAAAATGACTTTGCCTTGTCTACGATTGTGGTAAAATTACTGCACCGATTTTCTTCTATATTTTTAAGCGTTCCTCATTAGATTCTCCGGTCGATGAGCGCTCGTTTTTGGATACACAAAGTTTACATTGGCTGTAAAAAAATTTTTGATGCAATTTTCAGCGCTCAAAACATGTTTTTTCGGGAAAAACAACGTGCCCGTTTGCACTGAAAACAAAATACTTATGAAAATGATCGTTCGGATACCCGGCACACTTCCAAACTAATGAAATTATATAAGTATTTCGATTTCTGATGATCTGCGCTATCGTAAATACCGCAAACCTCTGCAAAAAAGAACGTTTCAGAAAAACGGCCGTTACTCCACAAATTATTGGTATTTGTTATGATGAAACGTGTTTTATTGTTGTTGAACGGCCGAACTTTCAGAAAATTACTACATTAATGCAATGAAAAAAGTGCTACACGCTTAAAAAAATGCTAAACTTCCATCTTCTTTTTCTAGCAAAAAGGTATATAACCCCCTAAAAACGGTTTAAACCAACAGTTGAAAAAGCAGACACCCATGTGCGTGGTTTTTATCACGAAATATACTAGTTTGTATACATTTGCGTGGGTAGCTGAGACATGGCCTAGAGAAAAAAAAACAGAATGGGTCTACACAAAACCACGACCGCAAGGTTGGCATAGAACTTTGTTGTTGTTACATTGTTTCCTCTTGCATTGTGTCATATTGCTGAAGACATGGAGATGATGCCGAATTTACAACCGTCTCTGTCAAGGCGGTTAAAAATTTTGAATGATGTGTAATGGATAACGGATAAAATATTAACACTTCAATCAAGTATTTGATTCGTCTTCAAAAGGACAACTTGTTTAATTTAATATCGGATATGATACTGATCGCATCTTTGTGTTCTGCCCGGCAATGGTTATAAGGCACTCTTCGGATAACAAAGTGGAAAGCTGTTTTCATAATGAAAATTCGACGGCCGACAGATTTTGATTGCCAACATCCCCCTCTTTTACGTTTCCAAAATACGGCAGAGCTTTTCACTGAAGAAGTGCTGGCCAAAAGGCAGAGAAAGTGCCGCTGCACCTTCTGCTGACCCTTTTATTTTTCTGTGTGGACTCATCACTGCGACCAGAGCTTAGATTTATTGTGATATTGCCCGGGTGTTTTCTGTACTCCGCACTTCATATTATTGGTAGTATCACTATGGAAGTAAGTGATACGCTTATCATTCATATCCTTGCTTGTGTTTAAGTTTTTCACCTTTCCGTTTCAAGCTTACTGCTCAACTATACCGAGCCTCTGCCCATCCTAACAATATCGCCTAATACAATTCCCTGTAGAGAACTTTCGTACGTTACTCACACCAGTTTTATTATAATAGGGACTTATTTGAGTTAGAAGAAGAGTCAACAGGAGTACTGTAGAATTCAGATTGAAGGAAGTGTACGTGGTGGGGGGCCTGAGAATAAACCCATGCTAAAGTCCTTTGAAACCAAATGGCCTGATTCTACTAAGATTCGAACCCACGACCACCTGCTTACCAAAGCGGACTCTACAACCTTGCGGTTACGGAGCTCCTCTACTGCTGACCCCACTTCCACTATCGCTGCTAGCATCCGCTGCAGCTAATAGCTGCCACTGCTGTCACCCGCTGCTGCTCAGTTAGGACTATCCTAGTGTCCATCCAATAGTAAAACGATTGGTTTGAGCAGAAGCAGGCTTTTTTTTATTTTCACTCATTTTCAGTCGGTCTAGTTCTACCACTGTTGTTATTGTGCCAATCACCGACGCCAGGAGAGGCGGCTCCACCTACGGTCCTAATTTTTTGCCTTAGAAAATCTCCCGGTGTCGGCTAGGATTATGTCAAGACCAGTTGAGTTGGTTGTAAGAAGATTTTTCTCAGTTTCCGTTTTTAGATTTCTATATCGCCCTCATGTAGTTGTATATGAAAAATTGTCTAAAAACAACCTGGAATTTTGATGTTCAGATATTGTTTTTCTGCCTTATTCACCTCTTGGAATTTTGCAATAAACACCCAAAAAATCACCCTCACCTCAAATAAATAACGAAAATGTAACAAAAAAAAAAGGTTTATGTTTTCTAATACTAATGATTTTTTATATCAGTGGTTTTCAACCTTCTTCAGCTCATGCACCCCCTTTTGATAATTTACACAAGCTTTTCCCCCCTATTGGCACCATGAAAGAAAAGTTGTTGTAATTAAAAAATATAAGACTTTTTAAACTTCAATTTTTATCAGATTTCAAGCAGGAACAGGAGAACATCAATACACGGACATACAATTCAGCATCTTTTGTGAAGGTGTACCCTTTTCACATGTTTGGCGAGAAATGTGCTTGTTGACGATGTTCACATGTTTGGCGAGATTTGACGTATGAATGCCTATACACGCTCACTCTGGATAACCCAAAACTGAGTCAAAACCTAATCAGTTTCGCTAAAACCATATGTACTCAAAATTTAGTAGAAGTTGTTTTACTCATTTTTGAGTACCACCGAATGTTGTAAAAATTGAGTAAATATTACCCATATTATACCTGATGCGCGATGCGTAAATGTTACTCATTTTCGACTCAAAAATGAGTACTTTAAGCTTCAATGAGGGAATTTCGGAAAAATTATCATTATTGACTCGATATTATTATATTTTGCATTTTTAATGAATTTTATTTTAAAACAGGCTTATTTCAAGAAATTTACCTTTGTTCGCTGGGACACGGGAGATCTTTGAATTTATTCGCCGTATATCCAACCAACGAGTCCTGGTGAAAAAGAAAAATTGGCATTAGTTGCAGTCAATTATTTCAAATTATGAATTACCTACCGATAACAACTAATTTCAAACATTTCTATTTCTTCCTTTTTTCAGACGGTTTGCTTGGTTTTCTGTTTGCTTTTAATTGCAAAAAAAAATAACAAAAACAACACGCAAGCACCAGTTACCCAATTTTGAGGAAATTTGCCGCCATGATCAATTTAAATCTACTCATAATTTGACATCTTCGAACAACTGAAAAAATGATTAAAATTCAACTCAACCGCTGAGTAGCCCAGAGTGAGCGTGTAGAGCAAAATAATTCGCAACTGCTGCATGGGTTTTTCGCGAGCTAATTCATTGGATACTGAAAAAAATGTCGCACCACCGTCAATCACAAAAGCGCATTACATGTGAAATTTTTCCACTCGCAATTCCCCCCCTGCAACGGCCAAATTCCCCCCTAGGGGGGAATTCCCCCCCGGTTGAAAACCGCTGTTTTATATTAATGGTTTGCGGGTCTTTTATAGTATAACTGATATGATATACTAATGTGTGACTAAACTCCATAAAATTATATATTATATTATAGAAAAGCATGTACAAGCTTTTTCAAACCATCATCGAGTCATGATTCAGATCTACTACAGACTTAGCAGAACCTCTTGACTGGACTCTGCCTGTCAAAAATATCACTTCTCGTCTCTTATATGAATCTAGTCACGAATCAATGATTAGCTTGATTTCTTAAAATGCAACATCAACAGTGATATTGAGCACAATCATAACAGCGTGCGCGATGTCATTTATGTCATGTATGTATTGTCATTTCATGTATGTATGTAAATTCAGAAAAAATGTCGATTTACGAATGTAATCAATCGAAATGTTTTTTTTTCAGCAATTTCTTGCAAAAAGACCTTTACTAAAAGCTCTGATTATACTCGAAATCGCAATAGTTGTTCATTAGAAAGAAAATTTTAGACGCGTATTTTCTTGTTTGGCCCTTGGTAACACTCTCTGTCATGGAGTTGCCCAAAACATCGCCATTTTTTTTTAAATTTCCAACTTTTCAAAAACATGTAACTTGCGAGCTGTTTAACCGATTTTCCATCTTTTGGCAGCAGATTTAAGGTATTCAAAGGATTTTTGCCGTTGTGGAGGGTTTGCGACACAGAAAATCCTATCTTATGATTTTCTATGGTTTCGTCTAAAAATTTAACAATATCAAATTTTCACGAAGGTAGGTATATATATTTTTTTTATTTTGGAGAGTGATTATTTTAATCCATGATATCCATCATAACCACCATGCGTCTCCATTGAAAACAGCTACTGCAATGCAGTATTATGACACAAACCTCATTTTACTGTTTTGAAAAATTATTTTTGAAAATAACAAAATTAGCAATTACACTGTCTTAAGCCGAAACGACCTTCACTGTCACCGGTGTCAATTTTCATTAAAAGTCTGGTCTTTGAAAAAACGAGATAGAACACTGTCAACTGATTGGAACAGAAAGTCTTTTTCATTATCAACTCGTTCGGTTTCTTTTGCATAAAACTGGTGTAAAAGTTAAAGTCTTAATCAATTTCGCACAGCTTTTGCTCTGATTTCGCACAACAAACAATTACAATTACAATTGTGTGAAATGCATAATGCAAGATTTGTAAATGAATATAATAATTGCATAGAACGAAATCAGAATATATGTATCGTAAATACAAAAATCGTAATGTTTCTGAAAAATATTACCAACACCAGTACAAGTCGTCATGACGAGTAGCGTAGAGCTGTCTCATGCATTGAAAATATACTAGAGCATCAATTGCGTTATGGTCAATTCACATTCGTTATCCAGGCTTCGAAATTCATCAAAAATTGCGTTCATTTTACACAGTTGGCCGCGTGCCGATAGCTCGTTCCACAAGTACAATTTTGAAATATAATGTAAAACAAACTTGTAGTACGTAAGTAAAATATTCACCACGAATATTGGCTGAATATTGCATTGAATATGGGCTCTCACACTTCAGATATAAGAGTTACAGCATTGCACTATTCGACAAACTTGTAGTACTACTTAGGGACTACAAGTTTGTCATACATTGTTTCTCAAAATTGTACTTGTATAGCGAGCTATCGGCACGCGGCGAAATAGCACCTTAAAATTGAATATGCAACCTTGCAATTGATGTGCTTTATTTGCTAATAAGCTAAGAAAATTCTAAAATAAAGGCGCAAATGAAAAAATAAATAATAATTTATAAATGAAAAAAAAAATTGCAATTTATAAAGTAAATTGAGTAAAGGAAATGTAGATATAAAATGCTAAGCAGAATATTAGGTTACAAGGCTAATTCGCATACACTAATTATCAGACTTATCAAGTGTGATTAGTTTTTTTTTCTTATATTAAAATAGAAAAAATAGAATATAGAAATAATGTACTGGCAGGGTTGAATTAAGTGAAGCTTCAAGCTGCAGGTCATGACGATAAAAACTGCAAAACAAAGCTAAAACATCATTTAATTGGTAAATTTTCAAAGCTCAATAATCACACTGGGCACAATCACGATAGCGCGCGATACCGTCAGTAAACATTTTTATATGCATAAAATATAGTTTATTCGTGTCTCTTACCGATTCCCGGGTTCAAGTTTAAAAGTCTCTGTTTGAATTTTATTTTATTCTATTTTGATTTTTTTCGTCAAGCAAATGTATTATAGTTGTTACTTATAGTGTTTACAGTTTTCTTCTTATGTGCTAAGCATTATTTCTAGTGTATTTCAGACAGTTTTTAATTTGTTCTTTCGACATTGTTATGACAATGGTTTCTCAATGTAGATTAAGCTGACGCATCATTCGATTTATGAACCATTTTATGCATAATTTGCTGTGCAATGTTTTTCTGAAAAACAATTTCTTGTTCTAAGATGCCGTGAGGGTGTTTGAAAGCTGAGTGATGATAGTAATGCAGATGAGTCTATACGATTTGAAATAATGTCATTGACGAAAAACTGTATTGCAAATTCGCGGCGTTGTTTGAGTGTTTGCAGATTAATGAGCATGCAACGTGCTTCATACGGTGGCAGAGGAAATGCAGTCCAATTCAAGTTGCGAAGCGCGTATAGAAAGAACTCTTTCTGGACCTATTCTACACGTTCTTCGTGCTCGGCATTCACAATATATTTCACAATAGGTCTTACATCTGTAATATACGACAGTTTGATGGTGTACGGGTCTTGTAAAATGTGCCTGAACCGCTTATTAAAGCCTAGCATACTATTGGCTTTACTTATGATGGAGGTATAGTGTTCTGTAAAGGTTAACTTGATGTCTAGGATTACTCCTATGTCCCTAACAATCTCGCATAATTGTACAGTTTGATTTAGCTAGTTGAATGACAAAAGATTGAGTGAAAGCATTGCGTTTCACTGCTTCATTATATTCTGAAATGCAGGTCTCCAGCACAAAATTGACCTGTTGCTATCTGGCCCGTATAGGACACATGGCTCAGGAAAGCCTCCAAAAAATTACTCATCTCAAATTTTACGTTGCTGGGAATTGAGCGAGCGCTTTCGCAAGATTCGTACGCTGCTGTACTGCCTATAGTCGCATATCAGTCCCATCTGGAAAATCATCGAGTTGAGAAAACAGCGTTAGAAGATAAAATTTAGAAAATCTATAACGAGCGTCTTACCAGAGTGATTGAGAAATTGAAGAAATAGTTATCGGTTTCCGTTATACTCTACTAATTTTTTTGGAAATAAATATTGAAATTCAGTCCGCAAATATATATTTCGACTGTGACGTACAGTCTTCCTCAGTGCTTATGTGGACTGGTAAAGAGCAAAGCGTAAATCCTGTTTTTTATTTGTAGTTGGTAAAATGAAAATTTAGCACTCTTAATTGGAGTTAGGTAGCGAATTATGCGGTCGATTGTTTACCGTACCATGTCTGGGGTTTTTGGGAAGCAGATTGAATAGCCATGAGGGGTGATTACCTGCGTCTTTATTGAGAAGCGTGCATAAGTGTTGTTTATAAATTTCTAAACTTACAGCTGGTATGATGGGGCATTTTTTGAAACTTTACTTGCTTTTGTCACTTCTGCGAAATGTTCTTTGAAAAGTATCCCTAGGTTACGTTTAGTTTGTCCAATGTAAACCATGTCACAGTGACTGCATGCAATTTTATAAATTCCAGCTTTGTTCAGGGTATCAATAGGGTCTTTGGTAGATCCAATTTTGTTTTGAGTTGGGTATTTCTACTAGTGTAGACAATATCCATCCCAAATTTTCTAAATTTTGAACGAAGTGGGCGTGTCAAGTTAACGTCATATTCAACGGCTACCCTTTTCCGATCTTCTGTTATTTGGGTGAGTGTTGTAAAAGATTTCCGAATTTGAGCACGCTTCTTTTTATCAGCAATGGCTTGAATGATACTTTCATTGTAGCCATTAAGTTTAGCCATTTCGAAAATATATTCCAGTTCCTTTTGCTTGGCTACTTCACTTAGAGGTAAACTTTCCATGCGGTGGATCATATGATGGAAGGATGCCATTTTATGCTGGAAGGGATGGTTTCACAATTGAAAAAGAACTTAACAACAGACTCCCTTTTTTGGACGTCGTTGTAGTCAGAAAGTCTACGGACTTGGAATTTGAAATTTATCGGAAACCCACGAATACAAAACGAGTAATACCTAACACTTCAAACCATCCCTTCCAGCATAAAATGGCATCCTTCCATCATATGATCCACCGCATGGAAACTTTACCTCTAAGTGAAGTAGCCAAGCAAAAGGAACTGGAATATATTTTCGAAATTGTTAAACTTAATGGCTACAATGAAAGTATCATTCAAGCCATTGTTGATAAAAAGAAGCGTGCTCAAATTCGGAAATCTTTTACAACATTCACCCCAATAACAGAAGATCGGAAAAGGGTAGCCGTTGAATATGACGTTAACTTGACACGCCCACTTCGTTCAAAATTTAGAAAATTTGGGATGGATACTGTCTACACTAGTAGAAATACCCAACTCAAAACAAAATTGGGGTCTACCAAAGACCCTATTGATACCCTGAACAAAGCTGGAATTTATAAAATTGCATGCAGTCACTGTGACATGGTTTACATTGGACAAACTAAACGTAACCTAGGGATACTTTTCAAAGAACATTTCGCAGAAGTGACAAAAGCAAGTAAAGTTCCAAAAAATGCCCCACCATACCTTTTCAAATCAAAAGTTGCTGAACATATTTTTAACGAGGAACATCCACTAACTTCGGATAACATTCTCCTCCTCCGCCCCGTTAATAATTTTTGGAAATTAGACGTAGCTGAAAGTTTAGAAATTTATAAACAACACTCATGCACGCTTCTCAATAAAGATGCAGGTAATCACCTCTCATGGCTATTCAATCTGCTTCCCAAAAACCCCAGACATGGTACGGTAAACAATCGACCGCATAATTCCCTACCTAACTACAATTAATTTATTTATTTACAAATTACCAACAGGCAGAAATAGCCCTAGTGGTTACTAAAGCATAATTAAACTAATACATCAATACAATAAACTACGGAACATTGAAACAAATTTAGACCTGATGACGCGAGCAGACAGATGAAAATCGAACACTTGTGAAACACGATTGAACGCTTTTTGAAGGCCAATAATGGCACTGTTTGCGCTGTAGTTGGTGCGGCGGAATGGAATGTGAAGCAATGAAACTCTGCGTAATATTCTTGAGGGTGCGTTTAAATTGATCTGATGGAGAATTGTAGGGCAATCAATCCTAGCGGTGAGGGCGTCGGAAACCACCATGGCGCGTGCTGTTTCTCGGCGCAGTTGAAGTGTGTCAATATGAAGGAGCTGACAACGGTCTTCGTACCGAGTATTCCGCATAGGCTGTCTCCAAGGGAGCAAACGGAGGGCATAGCGACTAAACCGATGCTGGATGCTTTCGTTGTTGTAATGAGGGACCCAAACTGGACAGCAGTATTCCAGACCGGACCGAACCAGTGAAATGTAAAGAGAAACCAAGCAGTGAATGTTCCTGAAGTCGCGTGTCGTTCGAATAATCAGTCCCAACTGCCTGGAAGCTTTCGCAACGATGAAGGAGACATGTTGCTTAAATGTGATTTTAGCGTCGAGAATAACTCCAAGATCTTTAACATGGTCTACACGCTGTAATGGTGCGCCGTTCAGATTATACTCGAAACTCAGTGGGTTGTTTTACCTCGTGAAAGTAATTAGTTGGCACTTGGTGGGATTAAGAACCATGCGATTCAGTTCACACCAGTGTGAAAATTCGTTTAACTGTTGTTGCAGAAATAGAGCGTCGATGTTATTATTGATTTTGAGAAACAACTTCAGATCGTCCGCAAATGCCAGTCAGGGACATTTAAATGATTTTATAATGTCGTTGAAGAAAAGCAGGAACATTAACGGACCCAAGTGACTTCCTTGTGCAATCCCTGAAGTTGCAGAGAATGATTCAGATAAATCGTCGCCAATTTTCACACTTATCGTCCGTCCTGAGAGATAAGAATCCAGCCAGCTCAACAGGTTGCCAGTGAAACCAAATCGGTCCAGTTTTGCAATGACAATACGGTGGTTAATCTTGTCAAATGCAGCAGTCAGATCAGTGTAGATCGCGTCGGTTTGAGACCTCTCAACGAAGCTATCGATTACATAACCGGTGAAACAGATAAGGTTCGTCGCACAAGAACGTTTAGGGAGGAATCCATGTTGCTCCTCCGCGATGGCGTTCTGACAATGAGCAAATATTGGTTCCATAACGACTAACTCGAACAATTTGGATGTAGCACACAACGCCGATATTCCTCTGTAGTTGTCAATATTGCTACGATCACCTTTTTTATGTACCGGAAACATGTACGCCTGTTTTCAAGCTAAAGGGAATCTTCCAGAGGACATTGATAGGCGAAACAAATGCTTAAGGGCAGTTACTAGTCCAGGAATGCATTCTTTCAGTAAGGTGGCAGGGATCCCTTCAGGGCCGGGGCAGTTAGCGTTTTTCAACTTAGTCACAGCGGCAAGAATTGCGCGATCGTCGATATCGATCGAGGCGATGGAGCTACTTGAAAGGGCGAATTTGCTGGCGGCTGCGGATATCTGGGTAGTGGTAAGAGATTCGTCGATAAAAACACTTGCAAATTTAGCAGCAAATAGTCGGCAAATATCGGACGAATTGTCAGCTTTTTCAGAAGCAAGTTCCATGACAGACGGAAGTCCCGTTTCTTTCCACTGAGCATTCACAAAATTCCAGAACTGTTTTGGGTCGGTTTTTAATTTTCTCTCGATTTTCCGCCTATAATTGGCGTAGCACCGTCTTCTTAGAGTTTTATATTCTTGGTTAACTGACCGGTAGTGATTTCGCAAAGATAACGTACCACTTGCAGAATATCTCTTGAATGTGGCATTCTTAATTCGTTTCAAGCGTCTTAGTTCTGTTGACTGCCAGGGAAGATATTTGCGGGGTCGTACTCTCATTCATGGGACGAAACGGGCAATCATTCCGGTAACAATGGAAAGAAAATCATCTACAGCCATATCGACATCAGTGGGATTAAGATTATTAGCCCAGTCGAAAATTAGCAGTGCTTCTAGCAATCCGTCGTAATCAGTACGCTTGAAGTCATAACGAGGCTGTTGGACAAGCTCCTGATAGTCTAGGCTATTCTGCTCATCAAAATTAAGAAGAAGAGCCGGATGGTGGGAAACTGTTTTAACCAATGGTGCCGGAGCATAGGTTAGCCTGGGTGCGATGTCTCTAGTGGAGACAAAACAAAGATCAAGGCAGCGTCCGTTCTCGTTCACATTGTTATTAATTTGCTCGAGCATTGCGGCGTTGTATCCATCGAGAAGATTAAGTGCACAAGCATGATAGTTGGAGCGATCCGGATCGGGATAAAGGAACCCGCTTCGTTTAGGGGCCCAGTATAAATTAGGCAAGTTAAAATCTCCAATGACTACGATCTCGTCACACCTTTTTACTCTATCGTGGATAGCTAAAACGGACTGGATGTGAGTGTCGATTAGCTGCTTATCGCGTGTTCTGTCCGGTGGAAAGTAAACAACGCAAATGTATAACTTTTTTGATCAAAATCAAATTCGCGCACCAAGACTCCGATCGGCCACGTAGACGCACTTAAAGCAGCTTTTTTGAGATCTCTTGGAATTTCCACTCTGAATGAAACGAAATTAAGCTAAGTGAGATCCGCATCTTTTTTCACAAGCAAAATTGCCTTAGGCGTTTCATTGATTCCTAGACACTCCTGGGTCATTGCGGCGATATCATTCACTGTGTTGCAAGGATCGAGACGGCTCAGATAGATCCAAAATTGCTGTCGCTCGTCTGCTACAGTTTTGATTTCGCGTTGTATAGTTCTGGTGCCACAAACAGCAGCGGCAGTAGCACGAAATTTGGCATTGTTTTCTCGACTACGTTTAGGCGTTGGTTGTTCGCCCGGCAGACGTTGAGAAAAAAACATCTTTTGGGCTGGAACAGCAGGTCCGCACGGGAAGTGTTTTTCGATGCGAGACGAGAGATCGGTGACGACAGAATTTAATTTTTCGACTGCTTGACACAGCTGTAATGAATCAGCAGCGGGGGCGGTGGTAACGGGTAGTTGCAGCCAATTGTTGAAGCTGCTGGCACAATCATCGCATAGCCAAAATAGATTGCTGCTGTGTGTTGCAATCACCTCCAAAGTCGATCGTTGCAATTGGGGAATGCATGTACGATGGAACAGTGATCGGCAGCTACCACGACAGACGACTTTGTCAATTCCATTGACGGCGGAGCTGCAAGTTTTGCACGTAGAAGCCATTGTTCTATCACAGATGAGCGAAGCACCACGAAACAGCAGATTTATCGGCGAACAGATTGATCCAGAGATTAGATCCAATATCACTCGTGTAGAATGCAGTTCGAGAAAGCAGACAGGTCGAAAGAAATATCAAAATTGAGAGCTTTATAACGAAATAAAATCGAAAAATAGAACAGCGCACTAACAACGTAATCAAGCAATAGCAAGTGTTGCCAGATTTTTTCGGAAGTTTAATTAAGAGTGCTAAATTTTCATTTTACCTACTACAAATAAAAAACAGGATTTACGCTTTGCTCTTTACCAGTCCACATAAGCATTGAGAAAGACTGTACGTCACAGTCGAAATATATATTTGCGGACTAAATTTCAATATTTATTTCCAAAAAAAATAGTAGAGTATAACGGAAACCGATAACTATCTCTTTGATTTCAGCGTTAGAAGATATTTTTCTTGTTTTGAGTATTTCACCTATTTAGGGTGGGTTGTTCTTATTTTTTCGACATAATGTAACGAAATAGACTTTGATCATAACTTCTCCATTAAAGAATTGCTTTTTACGTGAAAAATATAATGAAAATTAAGGAAGAGACTGATATGCGATTATTTAGGCCATCGAGTAGCAAAATGATCGCATACCAGTCTCACTTCCAACCGCACGGTGTAGGAGTAGTCATATTTTTCTCAAGTATTTTGAGAATGGGCAGACACTTATGGCCGCAGACAGCTTCCAAATATGCTGCATAGAGAATGGCGGAGACGTCCATCCTCTACTTACCCCGGCTTTAAGGTCGTCGTTGAAACAGCAAAAAATAAGGTTGAAGTCTTGGATAAGCTACTGGATAATTTCCTTTCTTACGTCTTCAGTGTTTTGCAATACGTGCTGAATAAAATTATTCCGAATTAGACCGTGCATTTAGCATATTGGAAAAGTGGTATTGAGAAACGGAAGTTTCCAATTTCATTACAACAGTGACTTGACGGAAGACGACGGCGATGAAAAGAGGTACAAGCTGTTTTAAGCTAAGCAACTGAAAACGATTTCTTCTGAGTTTTGTCAATTTCAACTTGAATGATCATTTGAAGTGGGCAGATCATCCACAGGAAATAAACTCTTTACAGAAAGCAGCATTGCTCAAGGCTATAATTCTTCTGATTGAAGACCAATAACCTTTCGGAAACAAAGTTTCAGAAAAAGTTGCAGTTTCAGTGTCTATTAAAATTACCTTTTGTGTGAAATTTATTTGAAACAACCTTGCATTAGGTAATTATTTGATGATTTTTTAAAAGCAAGAAGCTTGAAGAACAGTACCAAATATTTGTTATATGGATTGAAGGAAAAAATATGGCCATACTCGGGCAAAACATTTGGTGGGACTGATATGCGATTATTTTCAAGATGGGACAATTTGACCTTATAGTTTTTACTGACTTTTTCCAAATAAAGCATACTTTTTTGTTTCCTTAATCGATAGTAAAGCAAGAAATAGATGGATTCTGATACTTAACTCAAAAACGATAAAAATCTATATGGGACTGGTATGCGATTATAGGCAGTGTACACACCACCAAAGAAATTTCTTCATTTATCGCATCCGGTGGATACGATTTCACTTGCTTTAATATGCTCTGAGACAGTGTAACGATTTTTGCTCATGACCATTTGCATGTTTGAAGTTGTTCTGCCTAAAGAATTGTTCAGCTATTTTTCGGCCCTTGTTAAAGGTTATCAGTACGCAATACCCTATACGACGTATCTGTATCGCCATGCACAAACTAAAATCCAATTTTATGTGGTCTCTGAGGAGTCTTTCCACCTCTTGAATTGGAGGCTGTTCAGGGCATACTCGGGAATCAACACTGACGGTGTCCTCACATATTTTTAGGATAGCATAATTAGCTTTCATTATGAAAGCTTCACGTACGGCTCGATTAAACGAAGAGTACCGATAGTCAATTTTTCTCGCGCAATAGCGTTTATTCTTGATAAAATACGGGGTACAGATTGCAAATAATTATAGTGTCCAATTAAAATTTATAATGTCAAAGTGTTGTCAATATTTAAAGTCTTGGAAAAGTTCTTCGGAATTTTAATTATACGTGATCTTCGCTTAATCATTGGTTCACAAATTCAAACCTGCAAAATATTAAATTTGGAAGATGCTTAAGTCGTTTTTTATGGACGGTTTGTTGGTGCAATGTAATTAAAATAAACAATTAAATTTTAATTTGAACTGCTTTTTCACGCACCCTATTCATAAAGTTCGACGGTTGTATTATTTTATCTACCATACCTTGAAGAAACGGCGCGATGTTGAAAAATTTACTATCAATCAAGAGGTGAAGTCTGCAGTTCATGGCTATTTTAAGGAGCTATAAACTTAACAGCCATCGAACATCGGTGGAAAAAGTGTATCATGCTAAAAGGAGACTATGGTGAGAAATAAATATATATCTTTTCAAATTGTTGGTGTATACCGCCGATTACTCATGCAACTGCTGGAAAATTAACATTCAGTAACAATTTTCCGTAACTATTTAGGCTTCGGCAGTCAACTTAATCGCACCACTCAGCTGACAGCTTTCACCCATGTTTGACTCCAAACCGTTCCTTCATTCCGAAGGAAAGGCCTGAATTGGTCCCGATAAGGCATTGCAAGCCCCGGTTAACTGTTTTCCATCTTCCAGTCGGCTGGTATAATTTAATACATCCGTCAGGTTCATTAAATTTATAGCCACTTGTTTCCAGCAATATCCTGCAGCCTAATCGGTTCGGTGAGTCGAAATTGTGTCATTTCGGTTAATTGCTGATGCCGACCGAATGTTGCCGCAAAACATCATCCTTCTCGTGCAATTAATCCGCATTAAAACAAAAACTCTCGTTCATCAGCAGCTGCTTCCAGGCGCTTCAGTAAACCCGCAAACCAACACCTCTGCCGTGTTTGCCTCGAACCATATCCGCTCAAATAAATTTCAGCCGAGATTCAGATCAATGCTTTAATCCTCATCACGTCACATCTCCCCTCCCGTGAGTCGGTGCTTCGTGGATCACCGGCCAAAGGCAAAGGTGATAATAAATCATTCAGGATTCAACATAGGGGAGGACTGTACAAAACGCACCAGTTAAGCATTTTCGCGATTTACAGCGCTTCAAATCATTTCAAAGCGACATTGAACGTGTAGGATGATTGTAGGATCTATTTATTGCATGTTTATGACGAAGTTTATTATAAAATACTCGATTTCAATGTAATTTATGGTAAAAATTACAATTGCCGCCAAACAAGCCCGTGACCAAAACGCACCACAACAAAGGTTAGTATGCTTCAAATCAGTAGGCTAATATGCCACTAGCAGAAATCAGCACGCGAAGTGAGGAGCGCTTGAAGTCTCGAAAGTAAAATTAAAAATAATGGACCATGCTTTGCGTTGTCAAGCAATCCCCTGCAAGCTCTTCATAGTGCATTCTGCCCCAACTTTAATTTTGATTGTTTTTAGGTAGAAATTGACGAAAGTTAGTGAAATAATTTGAAATGCTCATAGTATTATAAACTCCAAAAGTGTAAAGGTTAGGGGAACCATAGTTTTTTGTATTATTTACTAGTCAGTTAATCATAAAAGCTTAAATAAAATAAATGAATAATTACATGTTGGACAGAGCCACAGCCAATTACACAGTTTTATGAGTATTTTAGTCATTATGGCACAGTTTTTTATATGAGAACTGTAGAGAAGCTGGGTTTTTTATGAGAAAAGCGAAGAATCTCGTCATAAAAAGCCACATGTGTTAGTATTTTGGGGAATTAATAGCATGGGCCATCTTACCTAACTGGTGCGTCTTGTACGGTTCTCCCCTACGTCTGTTTGCTCGGATGTTAGTCGTTTATTCTTTGGTCGAAAGAACGATTGGGTTGTTTAATTTTGAGTTTTCTATCTTTTTGTTCAGTGCTGTTATCAAAGTCTTGCAGGACAAGAAATAAAACATTAATTTTTTTCATCAAAGATATTTAAACTTGACCCAACCCCTGAACTGCTGACTCAAGCTTGCTCCGAAATAGAACGGTAGTAGTTTCAAACGCCTTCGGCGAGGACACTCGTACCCTTCTTGGCTGGTTGCAAGCATTTGCGTTTGCAAATTGCTACAAAAAAGTGGCAATAAGCCCGAGCACCGCCCGACTTTCCGGTTGTGTGTGTGTGTTTCTTGTTTATTCCACTGTTCCGGTCTGCGCTCTGCTTGAAACGTGACCTGTCTATTGTTGGCCGGAACGATCAATTCTGCCAGCCCACGATTATGGTAAATATTTTTAATTTTCTCTTTTCAAACTGTTCAAATGTTATCCATTGCTGTGTGACGGCACACGGCGGTAGGAAAACATTTCGAAGCCCCCAGCTGGATTGCTGGAACATTCGAGCTGAACGCACACAAATAGCTTATTTGATCCATTTTTTTTCTCTTTTTTCAGAAACATCACCCGAAAGTGCCTGAAAATGGTAGGTTACGAGTAGACATGCCTACATTCAGCTGAAGGCTACTGATGCTACATCATTTTGATTCTGGGTCACAACAAGCAAACGGTTCGGAAGAGTTTTTTTTTTCTTTTATATACGGACATTAATACTGTCGTTGTTGAATTGGAAACTAGTAATATTGAGCAGGTTCTCTGTGTCACACTGTTGCCGGACCAAGGTTTCAGGCATTAATGTTTACCTGAACTTGAGCGAAATTCCATCTGCAAAATAAATACCACAGTTCCAGAAGTCGTGGTCCGTTTCACAATCCTCTTACTAGTGTTATCTAAAAAAACCATCCGTCCGTTTTCCGACTAAATGGATTCGATGATTGCTTCGGTTTGCGCTACTACTCGTCTCAACACAAAGTAAACTAAAAACGGTTCAGCAAAGTGGAATACTTTTATCTCGTCATTATTTCGTACTTTTCGACATAAACGCTTTCTTTCACTATTGGCGGGAGAAAAAGAAATGATGTCGACACAACGGTCTACGGTGACCCCACCATCGCTCGGCACAAACCAGTCAACCAATTTGAGGCGCGTTTTACCCCACACCGTTCCCAGCCGCAGGGTTGGGACAAAAGTTGTCTTCTGGTGAAAATGCGCCTGCATTGTTATTCGAGATCCTTTTCCACGCTTTCATTTTACCCGCTGACAGTTTCTAACGAGCTGGAATGTGAACGGAAATGGGATGGAGCCTTTTTTTATTCGTCTCCATTCTCCACCCGAGTGGTGCTCGGTGTGAAATGTACCTACCAAAATATTGCTACAACCGGGAGCGCGATGGCGTCATGGCAAACAGCTTCAGGACAGCTATCCGCGATGGGGAGCGGGCAATGAGTTGACAAAACTTTCAACGGTTAGTTGAATTTGCTGATAGAAGGAAAAGAATACACTCGGTTCCTTACACTGACTGGAACTCAATCGAGTGTGGCAGCCGAAAGGGGAAAGTGATATCATTTCGAGATATTCTTCGTGATGGTGAAGATGTTTTCTAAATTATGAAAAGGAATAACGAGGGCTTGATCTGCGTGCGATTTAAATTCACTGTCATTGGGTTCTTTTGAGGATCTTCTCTATCTAAAGACATCATCAAAATGATGGGAAAAAATAGCACCAGTATCCATCTGCGACCAATTTAAAAGAATTATTTTCAAGCGATTTTCAGTATTCAACGGGGTGAAATTGATCAATTTTTATAACATTTTCCAATTATTTAGCTTCACGTACATTTTTCCCGAAAAAGTGAAATTATAAAACAAGTACTGGTATGTGCTCCAGTGAACCTCTATGGCTATTGGTGTAATTTCTATCGTCTATTTTATTAAATAAATTCAATAATTCTATAAGGTACTATGAGGTAAACTGGGGTGAAATTGATCACCATTGAAATCCATACATTCTCTTGGCAATTTGCTTTTTTTTCGATATGCTCAAGATAAATGATGATTTCTGTACTGAAAAATATCATTTAAAGCTAGTTTGGAGACGAAAATAACGATATTTCAGGTTAAAATTTGTTTATTTTGGTTCACGAGCTGCTTGTTTCTAAATTTGCTCTTATTTGATCGTTAGACCGATTTTAATTCGGTTTGTTGCAAAAGCTAAAAAAATAGCTCTCAAATTAACATCTTGGTGGTTTCCTGCGATTTTATCAGTATTTCTTTAATAGTATGCAATGATCATTGTTGAAAATTACATTTTTTGAGTTTTTATCAAACTTTACTCACTTCTCCAAAATTAACGTAATTAACCCTCAACTAGGATTACTTAAAGTAAATTCAATACTTTTTGTGGTATTTGGAAACTTGTTTGATCAAATTTGATTGAGTTTTGACTGAGTTAGAAGAATTTTTCGAAAATATGAAAAATTGCACCGGGCATGCAAGGGTTAACTTTGACAGGTATGTGAATCATGCAAAAGTTGCGCTCAAGGACACGTTAACATTGCCTAGTGTTGTAAGAGCAATATCTTTTGATTAGTATTTTTTATCACGAATTTTCAGGTGATCAATTTCACCCCATTCCACGGTACTTGTATTTTCTTAGAAACTAGATGTTGCTACTTACAGTCAGAATAGTTAATCTTATAGCTAACTTAAGTACTAATTGAGCCGTTGCGGAACAGTGTGGTCTAAAGACCCTTTTTTTTTAAAAATGAGTTTTTTACATAAACCGCATCTACTCAAGAAGCTGAAGTTAGGAAACTAGAAAAAATTCTAAAAATCGAACTTTAAAGCTGATTTATAGGTACGATGTTAAAGTTTCGTCCGAAACAGAATGGCAATTCTGTTTCATTTAGCTCGCCAAAAAAATGGTAATTTTATGTATTCACATGTTAAACCACTTCATAACCTTTATATTAGAACATTTTGTTTGAAAGAATCCGTTGAACAGAATTTTATTCAGAGATTTTTCGAAAATTGCTTCTCCTGACGAATATGCTCGATGGCACATAGACCACTCTGGTCCGCAACGGTTCAATTTATGTACACTAAAGTCGCTTTTGCCGCGTAAAAAAACCGCGTGATAATACTACAAGGTATACAGCCCTAGGGTTGTACGAAATGGTGACGTGGGACTGAACACTGTAATTAGGGGATTTTTTGTTACAAAATATACAGAGTCTGCAGACAGAATCAATGTGTTTGCTCAGCGACTGTACGTATTTTTATTTTCAGCCTCCCCGGGAAATCAATTTTTGAAATATATTCAACAACACTCGAAAGAATATCGTTTATACCTGACGATATTATGCCTGTAGTATTTTTTTGTGCAAAAAACATGTCTTTGACAAGTGCTTGTTGAAGAAGCACCAAGAATTTCTCGTAAGACGTCAAAGTCAGAATTAACTTTATATCCTCAAAAACCAAATCCAATAACACTTACGTTATCATAATGAATGGGTTTGTCTTATTTAACTCTGATCAAATCAAATCTATAATATGGATCTTACTTTCAAAATAATATGGAAGCCCTTTCAAAGGTTCACTAATTGGCAAACATAAGACGATATTTTAAACAAAATAATTAACAAGTTCCAGCAAAGAATCCACAATTACCTACATTTTTGTTTTTTGCTTGACAATTTTCTTCATTTGCCTACAACTACATTCGCTGTATGACGAAGACAGCTAATATACGTTTATTATGGTGAAGCTTAGAATAATAATATAATATCATCTAACAATTTTTATATGTAAAAAAAAAGATTCTGAATGCATCTTAGTAAATAAACAAAAAATTCACAAGCATCCACAGGCTCTTACACTTCTATAAATGTATATATTTAGGAATTTACTCTTTCGATACTATCCGGTCATTATTATTTAGTGAATATCGAAGATAAAATTAAATAAATATCAGTTGCAAAATTTTACAATTCTTGTTGAGTAATTGATGGTAATCATATTTATGAGATAAACTGTCAATCACCATCAACAGCAGCATTGCAGTTTTTCCTCGATTGCACACGAATAGAAATATACGAACAAAAGTGTACCACTGCAATACGAGTAGTACCGCTGCAGTACGAACAGTACTGCTGCAGTACGAATAGAAGTGTACCGCTGAAATGTACGAACAGAAGAGTATCGCTGCAATCATAGATGACGAGAGACCTGCGGTTCTTTGCTCAACTGGTACTGATACTGCTTTTACCGGCATGTTTTCTTTCAAGACATCAGTTTTTATCAGGTTCTGAAAGCAGGTTTAAAAATTGTTAAAGAATGGGGATTGTTCCAAACTTTTTAGAAAACTTTTACCTTCGAGACATCATATTAGTCTAAGCTCATGGAAGCAAAAAAAAATTGACCTATTGGAACGGGGAGACTCTGTCAATTTTTATTTCTACATTGATACAGAGAATATCACAGGGAATGATGGTGTCTATTCACGTCGTCTGTGCTAGGAATGCTCGCATGTAATTGGTTCATTATTCGCGTAAATTTGTTATAGAAACTTTTTAACAATTTTACCGCTTAGCAATGAAATTAGAGTGATAACTAACATATTACAAAATTGTTATACATTTTATCTATCCAACAATATATTGGTTATTGTTATTCATCATGTGGTTATGCTGTTATTAACGTTTAAAATCTGACGCAACATTTGCCAGTTTCATTTCCAATTTTACAGAATGCATCCCAGTATAGTAAATAAAGACGTAGTCCCACGTCAAAAACTGCGTAAATTCCGGAATCCGCGTAAAAAAACGCGTAAATTCCGGAATCCGCGTTAAAAAAAAACCAGCGTTAATTCTGCTTTCCAAGTGAGGGAAAACTGAAATCCGCGCGAAAAAAAACCGCGTGAATTCCGGAATCCGCGTAAAAAAGCCGCGTAAAAACCCGCGTAAAAAGCGACCTTATTGTACTACAAGCGCTTAAGGGGTTATATACCTTTTTACTCGAGAAAAAAGAGCGAAGTTTGGATTTTTTTGAGCGTGTAGCACCTTTTTTATTACATGAAAGAAATAATTTCCTGAAAGCTCTGGTAATCAACAACAAAAAAATACGTTTGTGCATAATAAATGCCAATTATTTGTGGAGTAATGACCGTTTCCCCGAAACGCGTTGTTTGCAGAGGTTTGCGGCGTTAACTTTTGAGACCCAGCAGATCAACTGAAATAAAAAATCTCGTATTATTTTATTAGTTTAGAAACTTGCCGAGTATCTGAACAATGATTTTCATGAGTGTTTTTTTTTTTCAGTGCATACGGGAACGTTTTTCTCGAAAATAACATGTTTTGAGCGCTGAAAATTGCATCAAAAATTTTTTCCTGCTAAGTTAAACTTCGTTTATCAAAAAACGATTATCAAAGACCAGGGAATTTAATAACGATCATTTAATAAAAACCTGAATTAATCCACCTAGTGGTGCAGAAACCTTTGTTATACTAACTATTACTTTATACATATTAGGCCAGTCAATTACAATCGTATACCAACGTAAGTCCAACTTCGATAGTGAATGAAATGAATTTAAAAGATAGTTTTCAGAACGTTAACCGAAGACGATCATTGAATTAAAGTTTGACGTGGTTTTCGCAAATAACATGAATGATATCACTGGAGTACATTAGTCTTATTTTTTCGAACACAAACCAATTTTTAAATGCTGGCTAGAAGCAATTCAAATTTTTTTGAGATAATCGAACGTGATAGATGCTGATTTCACACTAGAACAGCGTGCATGTATGTTAGTTTAATGCGGTTCTACTTATTCGCTTTATTTTCAGAAATCGCAGGACCTAGATTTATGAATCAGCATCAAGTTTTTTTACGAATTGAAGCAAACTTCTACAAACCTGCTCTCGAAATATAGTTAAGAATTATACAGGAAAATATATAGCTATTGATGAAAGTTGTCAATTCAATTCTATCTCAAATGCATTTTCTGAAAATGAAGGTTCTCCACGATTTTTGAGAATTTTAAATTTTCAGAGTGTAGGCGAGAACATTATTCCTTTCGAAGGCCTAGGCTGTATGAAAAAATCCGAAATGAAGACTTTTTAAATCTTGCTGCGATAACGGGAAATAACATGGATACTCTGTTTGCACTTAGTCTCAAATTAGAAAGCAATATTTATATCTTACATGAGCATATTGTATCATTCATAGAGATAAGTGACTTTTCACCTGCGCACACTAGTAAACGTGTAGAGTCATTTAGAGAGTCTTTAACACTTTTTCCCTATTTTGCCGATTACGTTCATCAGCTACTTTAGATTCCTGGTTACAAATTAATACATAAAATAAGTGTTCAACTTAAAATTTTCCAGCTGTTACAAACGTAGCATTGCAAACAAAACAGCGATTTATTTGTATTTTTCTCAACGGGTGGTACTAACACATACGTACGTAAATAGGTCTATACAACTTTGGTAAAGCTTTCAAAATATCTGCATCTTTAATTGTTTTACATTTGCACATTGTGGTATCAGATTTTACTACAATGCTTGGCTCTCGAAAGCTGTGAATGTTTCTTACTCTTCGCAAATCTAGGTTCAACGTACAATTTAGTATATATTTTATAAGAAGTGAGGACGGAAGCTTCGGAAGAAAATGAGCTAAATAAGCATTGCAGTTTCTTCTAAAATCTGGTTCAAATTTTCAAGAAAAATCTGAAGGGTAATTTATTTACACAAGTTAAAACGCACTACGAAGAGTGTAAAGATTATGAAAAGTAGTCGATGATCGTTGATTTTCTTTGAGAAATAAATGCAATACGAAAAAAGAGGGATAGAGAAGAAAAAAGAGCAGTGAGAAAGAAAAATTATCCAGAAAGTAAAATATCCCATGTCTAAAATATAATTTGGTCAAAACTTTACAGTTCAAGCAACCAATAAAAGATCGCACTCAGTATGATTTCCAAAGAGCTCTAGGGCTTTCATTTGAGCATGCGAACATCAAAATCGGAAAAAAAGCCTTCTGTAAAAAGAGTGTTTTTTTGTTATTTTTCTTTTTTGGGTCGTTTCTGATATACTACACATATAGACAACATATTTACACATACATACGTACATGCACATATACACAAACATACATAAATTGTTCAATTCGTCGATCTGAGTAAATTGGTAAACAACACATGGCTCTCCGTGCCATTAATTTTGCCTTAAAAAGTTTAATGTGTCATATAATAAATACCCTGTGATCAATATTTTAAAATCCAAGCCACTAATCAAAAATCCACTCGGTAGCATTCTGGGGGACCACAGTAGCTTTCGTTTGCGTATAAGATCATCAAAATCGGATATTGCGTTCTATAAGAAAGGTGCGTTAGTATTTTGCGGCACATACATACAGACAACATACATACATACACACACATACATACACTCACACATACACACGAACAGACATTGCTCAGTTCGTCGAGCTGAGTCGAATACCGGTGTATACCGGTTCGGCTCTCCGGGCCTTGGATCTATTTTGCGTTTTTCGACCGATTTTATAACCTTTGTTTAGTATAACATGTAACCTGTGCGGTTACAATTTTAGCATCGAGGGGAAAATTTACTTAATTATGTGTAACGCTAACGTAAAAATAACCCTAATTTTGGGTGCCGCTGCGAGAGAGTGTAAAGTGAAAATTACCCGCATTTGGGCACTCCCGCAGCAGCGTGCACTTGTTATGACAGTTCTCACCACTTGCGCTGAATATCGTTCACGTAAATTCGTTTAAATTCGTTCGTTTTTTCGTTGGTGAACGATATTGTCGCGTTTAGTAGGAGCAGTTTTAAACACTACCCCGCCGGAGTTCGTTGCAGCAGGAACTGTTGGAAACGGCCATCCCGACAACGAGAAGCAACGTCCCCGCAGCACCCCCACCACCGACAGCAAGAGGAAATTAGGAATAAAAAGCGATAAGTGCTTATTTTGTATGTTTTTTTCTCTGTGTTTTAGCAAAAGTCCGAAATCCGATAGAGGTATCTGGCCACCCTGTAAGGGTTTCGCCGGGCAAATTTAAGTGTGTACAGGGTGACCCCCTGTTACAAGTGGCGCACAGCGCAAAAAAAAACCGCACTGAAAAAAATATTTTCCTTAGGAAAAATATTTTTTTCTTTTTGAGTGTGGGGTACCTCTATCAAAATTCGGATTTTTGCTAGAATTTTTGTTACGCAAGTGGTGAGGTTTCTTCCGCAATATTGTTCGCGGTCGTATTGTTCATTTAAATTTTATTGTTATTTATATTATTTATTAAAATTTATATTTTATATATTTATCATTTTTGTCTTCTGAATCGGTGATTTTGCGTTGGTTTTGGTGGAACTGCCAGACTGAGTCTTTCCCAGTCAAGGTGGTTGCCAACCTTTAAAATTCAATCCGTTTCGAAACATTTATCCAATTCAGCTCAAATTCCTGAAATAAAAGGGAATCGTTAGTGGGCGAAATTAATAGAAAGTTTCATACCGTGTCAACACTTAATGCTTTGTGCTTTTGAGTTCTTTTCCAAGAACATTGAGAAAATGGCAATGATGGTTGAAGAGCTCAACAGAGCTTATTGGTTGATGCGGGTTGACCATTTGCATTTCGACGAGCTAGATTTTGAGTTGAGCTCGCGGAATGTTGTCGTCTCGGCTGATTCGGATCCATCTGGGGTTCAGCGGCAGCGTCGTTTACGGGGATTGTTGGCCGAAGAACGGTCTTCTCCGGTGGAACGCTTGCGCGTGTTTCATGGGGATGCTGCTAAAGAAATGGAGATCTGCCTTGGGAAGTTGAGTTCCATTAAGGAAGATCTCCGTTATAGATGCCCAAACAAGGAGGTTTACCGAACAAGGTTACTCCATCTGGGGTCTCGACTCTAGATAATCCAAAAATATACAGCAGGGGAGGTCAACCAGGAAATTTTGGGTTTGTTGGCTGAAGTTGCTGCTACATATCAAGAACATTTTGATATGTTAGCAGTACTTCCCTCAATTGAAAATACTGGGGAAGGTGGAGCAGGTTTGGGAGATTTGCTGGGCACGAACGTGCCACCAACACAAACGGCACCCTTTTCCCCGCAAAGTGTAGGATCTGGTCCGCTCGTAGGAGAAGATGTTGGGTCTGTCTTGAGCGAGTTAAGGGACGAGATTCGACTTTTACTTCAACAATCCCAACGAGATAAAGCTCTAGCGGCTGAGAGGTCTGATAGCCTTTTGGAAGCTACTCAGACGCTAATGGGCGGGATTGCTTCACTGAACACTATTGCTTCAGTTTTGCGAAAGACGGTTCAAGAAGTTGTCTCACTTCGTGAATCCGTCAGTGAACTTCGGGCGCTGGTACATTCTAAACCAGCTGGCGTTCCCGAGATTGATCTGCAGACCGATCTGGACGAAAGACGGGAGACGGACGAAATCGACGAGCCAGTAGAACCGGAAGTACATGATCCACCACTGGCGCCCACATTAAACCAAACCGTGGTGGAAAAGTTACTCCTGGACTTGCTGAAAGATCGATGTCCGTCACTTCCGATTGAGAACACGAAACCAGCTTTACCAGCCATTCAGTCCCAGGCCCCAAAACACCATGGGAATGGAAGGTCAAGTCCGACAGGTGGACGTTTTCCTTTGCCCAATCGTACGGGTAATGAAATACCATCCTGCTCGGGCTACCATTACAATCGTCGACCACAGCGTGTTTCCGATTGGAAAATCGAGAAATACGCTGGGACAGATGATGGGCTAGGACTGAATGAATTTCTGGACTCCGTTGAAAATTATGCTCAGGGCGAGCAAATTTCAGAGGAGGAGCTGTTCAATTCTGCAATGCACCTACTCACTGACAATGCTCTTACTTGGTATCGGGCTATGAGATCGCAGAACAGGCTTTACAACTGGAACCATTTGGTTTGTGAGCTTAAGGCAAATTTCGTTCATCCGGAACTTGACGCCGCTCTTAAATCAAAGTTTCCCAGCGCCTGCATATGCGAAACGAGTGTTTCCTGGACTATTTCCAGGAAATGGAAAAAATATTTCGTGCTATGACGGTTCCCATGACACCGAGCGAAAAACTCGACGTGCTCAAGCGGAACCTCAGGCCGGACTATAAGCAAGTTTTAATTTCAAAGCCAGTAAGTACGCTTGCAGAATTGATGACTTTAGGTAAATCGATTGATGCGTACAAAACACCGATTTACCGAAAAGTGTTCGGTTCTCAAAAGGAAGTCGCTGCTTATTCGGTAAATCCGCCGGTTAACCCCTCGAAAAAGGACCAGCCAAACGGAAAGGGAGGTGGTTCGAATAACAGCCACGTTGAAACCAAAACATTTTGGAGCAAAAATTCCCAAAAGGATAATTTTGCTTCCAAAACGCCGTCTGAAAACACGAAGAAAAAGCCAGGTGTTCAGACGGAAAAGAATCTTGTCGAGAGAAATTCAAAACCGGAATCCAAACAAAAGCCGGTGATTTGTCTCGACTATCTGGTGGAACAGCATCGACCTCCTAGTCTCGGAGTCTGTTACAACTGCGGTGGTACTGGACACGAGCATGAGGCGTGCAGAAATCCAAGACGAATCTTCTGTATTTTGTGTGGATTCAAGGGTTTCGATGTCTCTCGCTGTCCCTACTGCTTGAAAAACGGGATTCGTACCAACTAAAGTCGCAGTTGTGTAAGGATGTGCGCCCCATAGAAAGCCTAAAATTAGACCCCCAAATTTACAACAGTTTTCGACCATCTCATGATGAGGGTTATCGTGATCCGTTGTTTGTTGAAACCATCATCCTCGATGATCCGTCCAATAATCGTCCTTTCGTTTTTATCGCAGTATATGGCCATTCCTTCAAGGCTTTGCTCGACAGTGGTAGTAATGCCACCATTATCACCGAAAAGTTGTACCGAAAGTTTTCCAAAAGTCCATTGAAAGGTTTGGAAAGACCATTTGAACTTCGTTCAGCAAATGGACAGACCTTACCGATCCTTGGACAAATATATCTTCCGTACACTTTCCAAAACAAGACAAAGGTTATTTGCACCCTTGTAGTGGAGCAATTAACAGTTTCTTCAATACTCGGTATGGACTTTTGGCGCGCCTTTGGACTAACACCCGAGTTGCAAACTTGTGCTCTGTTGAACTCAGGTTCGGAACGGGACGAAGAAGTAGAGATTGATGTTCCGAGTGAGTCTATACTTACTCCGGAACAGATGGCCTGTATCGCACAGGTTACGACCTGTTTTCAGGCTGTAGTGCCCGGAAAATTAAATACGACCTCGCTAACAGAGCACAGGATCGTAATTAAGGAAGAATTCCAAAGTGCCGCGCCTGTTTGCCGATATCCTTATAAAATGAGCCCAAGAAAACTGTCTAAAGTCTGGGAAGAAGTCGACCGTTGGCGTTCTATGGGTATTATTGAAGAGTCAGATTCCGATTGGTCTTTGAATATTGTCGCTGTGACCAAACCAGACGACTCTATTCGGCTTTGTCTAGATGCCCGGCCTCTTAATGAGCGTACAGTACGTGATGCATACCCTCTGCCCCATCCCGGGCGCATTTTAGGAAGCCTGCCTAAAGCCAAGTACCTGTCTACAATAGACTTAAAGGAGGCTTTTCTCCAGGTTCCGTTGGCTAAGGGCAGTCGTGAGTTTACTGCTTTCAGTGTGCCCGGCAGGGGTATGTTCCAATTTACTCGTCTACCCTTCGGTCTCGTTAACAGCCCTGCCACTTTGGCACGTCTGATGGACCAGGTGTTAGGACGAGGAAAACTGGAACCGTACGTCTTCGTTTACCTCGATGATATCATCGTGGTAAGCGAAACGTTCGAGCATCACCTACAATTACTCAAAGAGGTCGCCAAATGTCTAGCCAAAGCCAATCTGACGATAAACCTGGCTAAATCCCGTTTTGGGGTTCCAGAGTTAAAATTTCTTGGCTATTTGTTGAATCAGGAAGGTCTTAAAGTCAATCCTGACAAAATTCAGCCGATACTCGATTACGAGCGGCCGGTGACGGTTACTAAACTGCGCCGATTCCTTGGAATGTGCGGTTACCACCGGCGTTTCATTGATCGGTTTAGTGAGGTAACCGCACCTTTGACCGACCTCTTGAAAACAAAGGCCAAGAATATTGGCTGGAACTCCGAAGCAGAACTCGCGTTCCTGAAGGTAAAGGAACTTTTAGTCACTCCTCCAGTGCTTGTCCCGCCAGATTTTTCGAAGGAGTTTATTCTGCAGACAGATGCCAGTGACACCGCTGTCGCGGCTGTTCTGGTGCAACAACATCCAGAGGGGGAAAAAGTGGTAGCTTATTTTTCACATAAGCTAACCACTCCCCAACGGAATTACCACGCTACCGAAAAGGAAGGTCTGGCGGTGATTATGGCGGTTGAACACTTCCGAGGTTACTTGGAAGGTTATCATTTTCGACTTGTCACTGATTCATCAGCCATTACCTGGATACTGAAGACCAAATGGAAGACACGTTCGCGCCTGAGTCGGTGGAGTTTGGAACTACAACTCTACGACATGTCCATTGAGCACCGGAAAGGTAAGAACAATGTCGTTCCGGATGCCTTATCCCGTGCTGTAGCTGCCATTTCGGCATTGTCCACTTCAGACTGGTATTGTTCCATGAAGTCTAAAGTTTCAGCTAATCCTGATGATTATCCTGACTTTAAAGTCGAAGATGGTAAACTTTTCAAATACGTGGCCTCGAAAAGTGTACCATTCGACTCTCGGTTTCGTTGGAAATTGCTCCCAACTCCCGAGTGTCGAGAAGAAATCGTGCAACATACCCACGATGAATTGCTTCATGTGGGTTATGATAAAACGATTCACGAGGTTCAAAAACGCTATTTTTGGCCTCGTATGGGACCAGAAGTTCGCGAATATATTCGCCAATGTGGGACCTGCAAAGAGATAAAAGCACCATTTACCTCAGTCCAACCAGAAATGGGTCAGTCACGCACAACCGGTGCACCGTGGCAGATGATTTCGGTGGACTACATAGGCCCACTTCCTCGAAGCAAACGAGGCAATCAACACTTGCTAGTCGTCCTCGACGTCTTCAGCAAGTACGTAATGTTGACCCCCGTTCGCAAAATTTGCAGCGCCTCACTTTGTGCGACCCTTCGCGAACAATGGTTCAACCGCCATGGAAGTCCGGAAATCCTGTTGAGCGATAATGGTTCGACGTTCATCTCCAAAGAATTCAGCCGGTTCCTAAAAGAAACAAATGTTACACATTGGCTGAATTCGAGATATCATTCGCAGGCTAACCCGGTAGAACGAACGAATCGTTCTATAAATACGGCAATACGCGCGTACGCCCGCACGGACCAGCGCAACTGGAATGCCCGCATTTCTGATGTGGAACGCATCTAAATACCACGGTTCATTCGTCTACCGGGTTTAGTCCTCATTTCGTCGTCCATGGTTGCGAAATGGCATCAGGGGATGACTACTCCAGGATTTCCGGGGAGGGTGATCTGAAATCAAGACAGGACCAATTAGAGACAATCCGGGGTATTGTGGTTAAAAATCTTAGTAAGGCCTCAGAGGGTGCTCGACAGCAATACAACGGGCGACATCGCAAATTTGCGAACCCGTTCGCGGTCGGTCAAATTGTTTACCGACGAAACATGAAGTTGTCGAAGGCTCTCGAGCCTTATAACGCTAAAATTGGACCACAATACTTACCGGCGAAAGTTCTCGCCAAAAAGGGGTCTTCGTCCTACGAGCTGGTTGATCCTACCGGGAAAAATCTTGGTGTCTGGCCAGCAAATCTTCTCAAACCAGCATAAACTGGTACAATTTTATACCAGCGGCCTGCCTTTAAACGGATTGTTCATTTGGGAACATTTCAAAGGCGACCGCCGGATTACATTTGGGACTGTCGGTCCATTTATGCGTTGCTCTACCTACTTCTAGTGAATAGTAAAAAGGGAGACTTACACTGCCGTTAGAAGGTTCTTCATTACCTTCGTTGACGTTTTGCGTGCTTCGCACTAGTGGCGGAGTAATAAATCGTTCCGCTGAAGTTTTGCTTTCTGTTCCAAAATCAGTCGTGACGGTGTAGAGTTTAATTATTGCCGGAATAGATTTCCGCGCCTTTTGGAAAAACACCCACGCGCAGGCACTTGGAAACAGCAGGCAAACAACCGAAAACATATCACTTCGTCTTGTTCGGGGCCATTGACTTAGTTTTCACCCCTCTTCAGCGGGGCCTTTTTACAAATTTTTGCCTTGTTTGGGCGTTTCTTCTTCGCACAAAACACTTTTCCCCTATTCTATGGGGATAAACACGCACGCGCAACGTATTTTCGCCGCGAGAAACCGTCGCGAAAACCAAAAAAATCGCGAAAACCGGAATGTGATCGGCGAGTTTCCATTCCGGTTTGTTTACATAAAATATTCATTGATCATTCCGCATAGGAATGACGTCATCGCCGGTTGTCGTCTCCAAACGATGCCGTGCTGCCAGAAACGATAAGATGGATTCGGATTAGAAACTGATCGTTTGTGGTAAGGCAATGTAATGTATGTACGGTGCGGCCGAATGTGGATATGTATGAATGCGCGTCATCGGAACCGAATGTTGTGTATTCGGAGTCTTGCATAATACTGGGGTTTCAGATTTTAACCACCAGGGTGATAAAATTGAATTCCTTAGGGAATATTTTTATTATTTACCGCATTATGCGAGAGACATTCTTTGGTCCCTCTCAAACGTCTCAGTATGGGAGATGCTTTTGAGATGAACAGGGACAGAAGGACATGGTCCAGAATGTTGACAATGACGTGGGATGGGTGCCAGAAGGAGTGCGTGAATGTGTGATTGGATATGCATGAGGGAACAAATAAAAGTTGACGTGGTTGAGTGAGATACAATATTCCAGAGTTAATTCGAAAGGTGAGTCGAAGTGCAAATGGCGATTGGAATGAAAGGATATGTTTGAAAGAGAGAATAGAATGAGTGGTTCGGAAATTAACTCTAGCTCAGGTATCGAGTGTTGGCACCGTAAGAACACGAAAGTTGGACAGTCGATGAAAAAAAAAACCGACAACCGTTCCCCTGCAAGTCAGAACCGTACAAAATTAGTACTGGGACTTGCAGTATTTTGGGAAGATGAGTTGTCTTGGAAAATGGATTAGAATTGGATTACAAGTTCAGGTCTTGATTGGGTTAGATGAGAGCTGACTGCTTCTCGCTTTGCGAATGCTTTCAGAATTAGCACTTCACATCAAGACCAAACAATTTCAACGATTCGGAACTCCGGTCGATTAGTTTTTGGAATTGTTTGCTTGTAAATTACGGAAGGAATGATAGGGATAGCAGACTTTGTACATATTTATTTATTTTTGACGTTGACTAACGTCTATATCGAAGTTAGGCCCCTGAATTTAAAAATCTAGTAATTCAACCAGGGAAAACCAGAGAAAAGTGGTCAGGTTTTGAGCGCTTATTTTGCAGTCATCTATAATCAGGTTTTCGAGGTTTTGGCATCAATCGATCAGAAATTCTTTTACGGTTAAATTTATGTAACAAAAACAAACTATTGTTTGAGATACACTATTGAAAAATTGGTAATTAATATCGATTGTCTAAATCATACCGCGCAGCCAATCACTACCTCTCTTCCCAAGCACAGTCGACACTAACGGATACAATCGATCTGACTTTGTTGTTGTCACTTTCTGTTTCCGATGTTTATGCTGCTGCTAGCGGAAAAAACCTTGTAAATATGCATCTTTTTGTTGGTGTTAATTTTACGACAGCGGCCGGCGCCTCATCATTCTGATTCCAAAACCGCACCAGTGACATGCGGACGCTAGGTGATAGCAGCTGAAAGGAGGAAATACAAAATAGTACCGGTCATCTCGTGCCGGTTTCACCCGTAATGCTGGTGGCTTTAGTAGTAAATGGCTACTGCAAAACACTTAAATGGCTGGAATTCTGGACGGACTAACCAGGAAACTATAATCGGCAACTGGCACCTTTTGGTGCCTCGAAATTTTGGTACAGAAGCGGCTAATTGAATTTTCTGTTTTACCAAATGCTACTGCTAGCGGAAAAAACCTTACAAAAATGCATGTTTATGTTGATGTTAATTTCACGACAGCGCTAGGTGTTAGCAGCTGAAAGGAGGAAAGACAAAATAGTACCGGTCATCTCGTGCCGGTTTCACCCGTTATGCTGGTGGCTTTTAGTAGATTAACCAGAAAACAACAATGTTATCGGCAACTGGCACCTTTTGGTGCCTCTAAATTTTGTTACAGAAGCGGCAAATTGAATTTTCTGTTTTACCAAATGCTGCTGCTAGCGGAAAAAACCTTGCAAAAATGCATGTTTGTGTTGGTGTTAATATTATGACAGCGGCCGGCGCAGCTTTCAAGAAACATTTGTCTCTACCATTCCATCATCTATGTAGCCCATCCCTCTTTCTATTTATCTGACGAAGCCTTGGTATAAAACGTATCGTTCGAACATTTCACCCCATCAGTTTCATTATTAAACCGTACCGGGTACATACGGACGCTCGGTGTTAGCAGCTAAAAGGAGGAAAAACAAAATAGTACCGGTCATCTCGTGCCGGTTTCACCCGTTATGCTGGTGGCTGTTAGTAATAAATGGCTACTGCAAAATACTAAAATGGCTGGAATTCTGGACGAGAATAATCGGAAACTGGTACCTTTTGGAGCCTCGAAATTTTGTTACAGAAGTTTTGTAAAAGAAGCGTTGCAATTCCCTCTACTATTTGCTTCAATGGAATATTTTTTTTTAAGAATACGGTAGTCAACGTCATGCGGTCGTGTCTTGAATACCACCCTCCTACTTTTTTGTTTATTTGTTAATTTATTTATTTATTTATTTGTTCATTAACTTATTCATTCCCCGTTTATTATTGTTATCGGTGTTAGGTGTTAGGTTAGTAGAAAAAATTGCTGTCAATTTTTTTTCCACTCGGTGTGGGCGAGATTGTAACCTGTGCGGTTACAATTTTAGCATCGAGCGGGAAATTTACTTAATTATGTGTAACGCTAACGCAAAAATAACCCTAATTTTGGGTGCCGCTGCGAGAGAGTGTAAAGTGAAAATTACCCGCATTTGGGCACTCCCGCAGCAGCGTGCACTTGTTATGACAGTTCTCACCACTTGCGCTGAATATCGTTCACGTAAATTCGTTTAAATTCGTTCGTTTTTTCGTTTGTGAACGATATTGTCGCGTTTAGTAGGAGCAGTTTTAAACACTACCCCGCCGGAGTTCGTTGCAGCAGGAACTGTTGGAAACGGCCATCCCGACAACGAGAAGCAACGTCCCCGCAGCACCCCCACCACCGACAGCAAGAGGAAATTAGGAATAAAAAGCGATAAGTGCTTATTTTGTATGTTTTTTTCTCTGTGTTTTAGCAAAAGTCCGAAATCCGATAGAGGTATCTGGCCGCCCTGTAAGGGTTTCACCGGGCAAATTTAAGTGTGTACAGGGTGACCCCCTGTTATAAACAAAGGTAATATAACAAAGGTAAAAAAGTTGAGGAAAATCGGTTCAGTAGTTTTAACGCAATCGTAAACACGGTGAAGTCATTTTTTAAGAAACACCGTTCCGAGCTAAACGCGTATAAAGTTTCAAGATTTGCTTATGCGGCCGTGGTGAAACGCACTTTAAATCGCTCTAACTTACTCCTTATTGTTCAGATCTTCATAAAAATTTGTGTAAATGTTCTCAAGAAGTTGTACTCAAGATAATGCATTAAAGAAATGTTCGATTTTTCGAGAACTTAAAAGGTATATTACCTCTTAATGTAATTATTTAGTAATTCTAGTGTAACAAATCAAGGAGGATGGTTCAACATTTTATTCCGAGTTTTTTTCAATTCTAGTTAGAGGCAGAAACTTATCTTCACAACTCCAATTGGAAACAAGTGGTCGTCCTCAAAAGTTTGAAAACAAACTTCAAGTTTTTTTTTCTTTGGGAACTAGAATTACGTTGTCCATTGATGTGAACTTTTGTAATATATCCCAGTCAATTGCTATACGTGTCCAATTTCAAAATACAATAACCACTATTGTTGAGTGATCAGGTACCTGCACCGACACGCTCCCATTCAGGTAAATGTTGTGATGCCAATCACCTTCCCAGGATTCAAGGACCAAATCTCTTTGGGCTGTAAACAGCCACTGCCAAAAAACCTTGATCTGCATTCAAATAATGCACCACAACTGCCCAGCAGATGTTCCGATGTCTCGCTTTTCATATTACAAAAGCGACAGATATTATCCTGAATCCGGCCAATGTTCTTTAAATGATATCTACTCGGACAGTGCCCCGTTACTAGGCCGACGTATGTACAAAGAGCTCTTTTGTAGAGCTCTAGGAGCTTATTCGAATGATTCTCGTTTAGTGTTATAAATCTTTTAGATTTGGAACATTTTCTGACATCCAACCAATTGGTTATCATCTTTTGTTCCTCCTATTTTCATTGCACAGTTTGATATACCGCAGAAAGATTCTGGGCCGATAAACTGTAAGTTAGATACTTGTTTTTCAAGTTCGTCTGCCTTTTCATTCCCACCAATGCCACAATGTCCTGAAACCCAATACAAATTTTCTGAGTTTGTTTGACATAGCTGTCGTAATGTGAGAATACATTCCCAGACAATCTTGGATGTACATTTATAACCATCACGTGCTTTCAGCGCTGCTTAACTGTCAGCGAAAATACAAATATTTGCATGTTTGTATTTTCTAGCCAGACACACATTCGCTCATTCAAGGATTGCTAAAATCCCTGCTTAAAACACTGTTGGTCGGTGTCCCATTGCCACTGAAACATTAATTCCAGGACCGAAGATTCCTGCACCAGTTTTTGTACCTATTTTTGAGCCATCTGTGAAAAATATCGTTGAACCGGGATGAACATCAGAATCTCCGACTTCCCAGTCTGTACGCGACGTTTCGCATACCTTGTAGGGAATATCATGATTGTCCTGAGGTGCCATCCAGTCTCCATTCATACTCATCACTGGCCCTCTTTTAAAAAAGTTCAGTATGGTCAGGTGACCCACAAGATCACCCTACAAGATAGTTTTTGTTCTTTTGATCCTCAAAAAAGTGCCTTGCTACTTCTAGTTGCACGTATTCGTACAACGGCAGCAGATGAAGAATTGCATCAAGTGCTTTTGATGGGGCGCTTCTCAATGCTCCTGTTAGAGCAATGCACGCAAGTGGTTGGACTTTATCTAGTTTTGTTCAAGCGGTAGACTCTTTGGTTTTTGGCCACCACACTAACGCAGCGTAGGTCAGTTTTAGACGTATAATAGATGTGAGTATCCACATCACCATTTTCGGTCTCAAGCCCCACTTTCCTCCAATGGTTTTGGAGCACAACCATAATGCAGTGACCACCTTGTTGTTTGCATAGTCAAGATGTGCATTCCGATTTAGCTTGGCATCAAGGATAACCCTTAAGTATTTAACCTGTTCAATGAATGGAATTTATACTCCTCCAAGCTTGAAAGTTTGTAGATTGAATTTCCTTTTCCTAGTGAAAGGTACGATTACTGCTTTTGTCGGATGAATGCTGAGACTCTCCTTTATACACCAAGACTGGGTATTTTTTCCTCTGTATGCCTGAAGGGCACTGGGTACTGAAATGCCACTGCGACATTCTTGCTGATTGTCTTTTGTGGCGGGCCCCGATTGCTGTGCACAGGTTACGGATCGCTCGTACTCATTGATGGAGTAGAACTGTTTTGTTGTAAACCTGTACCCCAATTAGGTACAACATAGTTGGTGAAACTAATGACCTGCTTGGGATTAGAGCTCCATACTTGGTATGGAGTTTAAAGGTAACTTCCTACGAAGTTGTACCTAGAGGAAGCAAGAGCTCCGCAAGAGCAAAGCAAATGCTCTGAACCCTCTGGTTCAGATTTGCAGAATCGGCAGGTGTCGTTCAACACTACACCGATTTTCTTGAAATGATAAAAAGCGGGACAGTGTCCGGTGAGGAGTCCCGTGATTATCCGTAGGTCACTACGATTTAGACTAAGTAGCTTTCTGGCAGTTCCAGGGTTCGGATAGATAAACTGTTTAGTTTGTCTACAACCCTGTGACTGTTGCCATTGGGATACTATTTCTAGCCCTTCCCAAGTTAGTAGTTCGCTTTTGATAGCGGAATTGGACGTACTCAGAAACGGCTCGGGGCCAATAAACCGCTGAGCTGATCCCTGTCTTGCTAGGTAGTCAGCGTGTTCATTACCTTCGACTCCGCAGTGTCCGGGCACCCAAAACAGAAAAACTGAATTCTGTCGGGAAAGTTCCCGTAGAGTTTCAATGCATTCCCAAACAAGTTTGGAAGCGCATTTGACGGACTTGAGTGCTAGTAGTGCTGCTTGACTGTCCGAGAATATGCCGATTTTCGCATGTCTGTAGTTGCGTTCCAGACATATTTTTGCGCAGATATATATGGCATATACCTCTGCTTGAAAAACGGTGGGCCATTTTCCCAGGGAAAACGTTTCCCTGATACCGGGTCCGTATATACCAGATCCCGTTAGGGATCCCATTTTCGAGCCGTCCGTATAAAAACTGACGACGCCAGGTGGAAGATTAGGCCCTTCATTGTTCCACATAGAGCGGATTGTTTCAATCACTCTATATGGAATATCCATGTTGGTCCTAACGTCCATCCTGTGGTTAATAGCGGAGTTAGTTTGAACTCCCTAAGTATGCGAAGGTGGCCGTTATTTTTTTCACATGAAGATGTAGAGGTAGTAGGCAAAGCATAGCTTCCATGGCTGCAGTTGAAGTTGTTCGCATAGCGCTGGTAACCGAAAGACATGCAAGTCTTTGAACTTTTTTGAGTTTGGCTTGCGCAGTCACTTCGTTTACCTTAGGCCACCACACTAGGGCAGCATAGGTGATTCTTGGTCGGGCAATGGTCTTGTAAGACCAGAGTGCCAAGTCTGGTTTCAGTCCCCAGGTCTTACCGAACAGAGTTCTGCAGGCCCAGATCGCTGAGGTCGCTTTCTTAGCGGCATGATCCAGTTGTGCAGACCAGTTCAGTTTCTTGCCCAGAATAATTCCGAGATATTTGACTTAATTGCTGAAGCCCAGTCTAACTCCATTCAGTATTGGAGGAGTGATGGAGATCTTCCTTCGTCTGCCGAATGGAATTAGGACTGTTTTTAAGGGGTTTATGTTTATACCCTCCTGTAAACACCATGACATGGTGGTATTCAGAGCCGTTTGCATTCGGCTCGACAGAGTTGCGTCATCTTTACCTCTGACGATGAGGACGATGTCATCGGCGTATCCAATGACCTCGTATCCAAGCTGTGAAAGCTTGTTGAGAAGTGCGTCGACAACTAGTGACCATAACAAGGGGGAGAGAACTCCTCCTTGCGGGCATCCCTTGATCACTGACATTGTTACAGACGAATCTCCCAAGGTTGCTGTGATCACTCTGCATTGCGTGTATCCAGCTCCTTGAAGTGTGGTCGATTCCCTTATGAGAAAGAGCCGTATCAATAGATGCAAAGGACGTGTTATCGAAGGCCCCTTCAATATCAAGAAAGGCACATAGCGCCGTCTCCTGATAACTCAGGGACTTTTCAATCAACGTCACTAAGCTGTGAAGAGCAGTTTCTGTTGACTTGCCGCTTTGATAGGCATGTTGGTTCCTATTCAGCGGGGAGTCTTTAAGAAACTCATCACGGATATATTTATCCATTATTTTCTCCATCAACTTGAGAAGTGATGTAGTCAGACTTATGGGTCTGAAAGTTTTAGGTAGGGTTTTGTCCTTTCTTCCAACTTTGGGTATAAAAACACAACCTTCACCTTCAGAATATGGCCCAGGATAAAGCTGGCTCTGAAGAGGTTGATGAGTTCGGACATGATAACTGCGGCCGATTTTTGTAGAAAGATGGGTAGTATGCCGTCTGGACCAGGAGACTTCATAGGGTCGAATGAGCTTAGAGCCCAACCTATTGAAGCTTCCGTGAACAGTCGACGGGCCAGCAGGATGGACTCCCGAGACGCCATATGTCTCGAATTGTCCTGCCGCGACCCATTACTATACAGTTCTTCGGTCTCTGTCGATCCAGAAAAGTGGGTGTTCATAAGAACCTCCAGCGTTTCCTTGGTAGTGACAGTGAGGCATCCATCCTCTTTCCTCAATTGTCCTAAACCGTTAGTATGGTCTTTGGACATCGCCTTTTGGAGCCGCGTAGCTTCCGGCAGAGTTTGGATTCCTTCACAGAAACTAACTCTGGATTTCCGTTTAGCCTTGCGTAGCTCGGCGTTGTACTTAGTGAGGGACGCCCTGTAGTCGTCCCAGTTAGACGTGACTTTTGCCCTGTTGAACAACCGCCTAGTTTCCCGTCGAAGGTCACTAAGTTGATCATTCCACCAGGGTACGTCACGGCATACTGACCGCTGTGTTAGTGGACAGTTAGCGTCGAAAACATCCATGATTCTGTTTTGTAGATCATTTGCTGCCGAATTCAGGTCAACTGAATTTCGAATGTTGCGGTAACTGAAAGTTCGTGAATCGATCAGGTGTTCCTTAAAGGATTCCCAATCTGTATTCTTAGGATTTCTGAACAGCTCTCTTTTCAGAGGGTTAGCCTCTATATTAAAAACGATGTATCTGTGGTCCGACAAACTAGTTTCATCGGAGACATGCCAATTTTTAATCCTTTCAGAAATAGAGGTGCTACACAGAGTGAGATCAAGGACCTCCTGTCTGATAGCGTTGATAAACGTGGGGTTATTACATTACATACATTGACATCGTTAGGAGTGAGGTATTCAAGTAGGTACTCACCCCTGGCGTTGGTGTCCGAGCTGCCCCAGATCGTGTGGTGAGCGTTGGCGTCCTTGGTTTGGACTGCGTGTCACAGTAAATTAACCTACCGTTAGGAGCGTTAAGTCCGAAAACTTTGGATTCGTTGATCCACGGCTCCTGGATGAATGCAGCCGCTAGCTACTCTATGGCGAATCTCCTGCAAAGAACACCCGAGGCGCCTTTTGCGTGCTGGAGATTCGCTTGCACGCAGCGAAGGCTGCCCACTTTGCAGTGAAGTTGCCGTCTTTGTCCGGATCGGAAGATGATCCTGGTATTGGCTGACGGATGCCAACAGCGGTTTGGCTGGTTGATGGAAGTTGCTCTTCTTCACTGTTCGGCTTCGGTTGCAGCAGTCGATTGGCAACAGAAGGTCGTCGCGTACACTGTGGCGGTTTTTGACTCCGGGAGGTGCGACTGTTCGGTGGTTGATGCTTCACACTCTTGCGAATCTTCGGCGGAACCGTCCGAGCAGCCGCGGGGTTGCGTTGTTTGGGTGGTGACAGGGCACTCACGGGGGAGCATCCTGCGCGTACCTTCCCAACCGCAGGGTTGCGTTTGGGTGGTTGTGGGGCACTTCCGGAGGAGTTTTCCACGCGAACCTTTAGCCCATTCGCAGGATCGCTTTGCCTGGGTGGTGGCAGAGTACTCCCGGAGGAGTTACCCACACGTACCTTCGGCCTTCCGCTTACCTTTCGGATGCGTGCTTTGCCGAAACCGTAGTGCAGTTCATTATTTCTACTCTCAACGAGTTTGGCCGATTCTTCGTCAATATCCAGAACTAGTTCGACCAAGGTCTTTACCAATTTGCGGTTACAGACTCGCCACATTTTGGTAGAGAGATGGTCGTTCTGATTCTGGAGTGGACGAAGAATCTTCTCGTCCGGAGAGTTCGCACTGTCCGCGAAGTAACCGACATACCGGCTGGCCTTCGGCAGATCCTTCATGTGGTATACACTAAGTTGTGTTCCCTCCCATGGTACGAGAGAAGGTACCTCCCTTTCCAACCACTGCACTGTGTCGTTGTCGGCACAGGCAAGTTGCAGGAAGCCATTTTTTAGATGGCAACAGTTAAACTTGGGCTTGGTGGTTGGATTCTCCTGGTCCGCAATGTGATCGAGGATTGAGGTCCGGACAGCCTGAAGCTGGTCCGTTGTGAGTAGGGAGCTGGGGTGGGTAGCAGAAGTAACCGCAAGGCTTATAGCTCCCACCATGTCCCTAAATGTGGCCGTCGGGAGCGGCTTCGAACCCGATGACCCCAAACCAGTGCCGTTCCGCAGTTTTTTAGGCTGTGGACACTTGGTACTGGTATTTGGGGACACCAAGTCGTCCGACCGCTGTCGCTTGACGGCGACTTGGTTCAATTGAGCAGGCTACTCTGTCGGAAGGAGGGCCAGCTTCCTGGCTTCTTCGTACGAGAGACCGGAGCGAAGATTTTTGCTCAGTCGCCGCCTTTGCGCATTTGAAAGTCGCTTGACAAGGGGTGCCGATGATTCGGGTTTCCCTTCGTCATCAGGCCTTGTCTGTGGACCGGGAACTAAGTCTATTTGACTTTCGTCATTCCCTTGTGGAGAAAGTAGGATTAAGGATGAAGGCAGAGGGTCCTCCGTCCAGCGATTCGCTGTCGAGGTTGAAATCATCCTCATGCTCCATCTCCTCCGTTCTGCCCAGTGCGTTTGTTTTTATTGGACTACGCTCCGATGAGTCCATGGGTTCCGGCAAAGAAAGGCTGCCGGTGGCCGAATTTCGTGAAGTTTTGACGTTCATAAAATTCCCACGAGTCGCTGGGTAAAGAAGAGTCCGCTGCATCAGTGACCCGCGTGATGCAGTAAGGGCTAATTACTGTGAAGGGTGCCCTGGTACTCCACAGGCTCCGTTAGAGGCTGGGTATTTCTTAAACCCCCCCCCCCCCCCCACCACGTCATCCATCGGCACGGGTCGCATAACACCTTAGCTTAGGGGTTTTAACCATTGGATTTTTCGCAACAGCCACGGTTAAGAGCTGTTGCAACCATCCTCCTTTACAGGGGCTTTGGACCCTCTGCTACAGTTCTCAATAATTTAAGTCTATTCGTAAAGGCTAAACTGAACCAAGAAAACCGTAACAGGCGGAGTTAAAAACTGGGAGTTAAAGACTGGGTATACTTCAGAGCCTCCTGCAAACAAACAATATCGCACGCTTAGCCTTGGGGCTAATAGCGGTCTCAATTAACTAGATTAGTTGAGAGAATCCGTTATCGATATTGTTTTTTGCACATTTTGTATGTGTAGGATAAGTGCAACGATACACCGTGCCCCAATGCTGAGTCGAGAAAATTTCCAGCTCAAAAATATCCTCGACTCGATCGGGAATCGAACCCAATATCACAACCGTGTGGAAGAGCAAGCCGACCGACATCGCTAACCACAGAGCCACGGGCACCACAGAGCCTCCTGCATTCTTTCCGAAACTATGTTGTCGAACTTTCCTCTTACCAAGATGACTATGTCATCTGCAAAGCCCACAACTTCGGAACCTTTTGCTTCTAAGCTTATGAGATGATCGTCCACCACCAAAGACCACATAAGTGGCGAAAGAACACTTCCTTACGGACATAATTTCGTTGCCCTTACCGTGATAGACGAACCTCCCAACTCAGAAGTGATCTCAGCAGTGGACAGAATTCGGTGGTGTGGGACAGTTTTGGGAGAAGAATGGGAAACGGAATGGTACCAAGCCCGGGAAGTGAAACTGAGAAGGATTAAACCATCAACGGCTCTCAAGCTTTTAAGAGCTGAATGACCTTCTGGTTAAAAGCTCTCGAATAAAGATCAAATCAAATCAATCGGAAGTGGTTTTTCTTTTTGCAAATATGGTATAAACCCAGTCAACAATACTCGTGTGAAATCCTTTTTTCTTCATTGCACTAGACGCGGTATCAGAAGCTCCTTCAATATCTAAGAAAGAGCACAGAGCGATTTCTTTAGCTGAAAGTGACTTTTCAATTTTCATAACCAGCATATAAAAACGCTGGATTTTCCAGTTTGATAGGCAAACTGGAACTTTGAAAACGGTTTTGTTTGCATGTAAGATGTATGAATGAAATCATTCAGCACTTTTTCCATTGTCTTCAACAAAACCGAAGAAAGACTAATAGGTCTGAAAGATTTAGGATACGTCCTATCACGCTTCCTAGTTTTAGATATGAAGATTACTCTTTCTACCCTCCATTTTGATGGAATATGATTTAACCTTAAACTGGCCTTAAAAACCTCAATAATGTCTATGTTTGCAAGGTTTACCTATATTACCTACCTACAACGACGCGTAGACTTCAGGAGGGTCTGGATGCTCTGTCCGACTATTTCAACAGCTGGAAGATCTGCATCAATGCAACTAAGACCCAGGCTATTATATTCCCGCATTCAAAATCAACTCAACTTGTTCCGCCTGACAATATGAGAATCCATCTCGATAACACTCCCATCGAATGGTCGAGTGAGGTTTTCTATCTTGGTCTCTCTCTGGACCAAAAGCTTCTATTTCGTTCACACATAGAGAAAACTGTTACCAAGTGCAACATACTGACCAAATCCCTTTATCCTCTCATTAAGAGGAAATCCACTAAAATATACTATAGTGTTACGTAAAAAAACGAAATTTAAAAATTTATCGTTTACGTCAAAATCCCAGCCCACGGCAGAGCAGTGGACATCAACACCGATGGCAGTAGGCACAGGCAGCGTGGATCAGCAGCCTCTTTCAGTTCGGCTTCCCAGCGATCTGAGTTGGAACCCACCGCGGTAATCCAATTCAGACATCGTTGGGCGAATACAACCCGAAACTGAAAGAGACTCGCACCGCCAGATGGTTTGAGAAGCCACCATCATCCAGCGTATGTATATATCAAGTGTGTGCACATGACGTATGTGGTGTGCGACTTGCGTGTGTGGCTTGCTATATAGTATGTGTGGCTAGTTGCATGTCGTGTTTGTATGTTTATAGCGTGTATGTCTGTCTGTAGCGCGTGTGAGCATGTTCACACGCGCAATAGCCCATTAGTGATGATTTTTTGACCATGACAATAGCCCATGGCAATAGCCCATGACTTATGATTTTTTTTATTTCTTGGCGCTCGATATGGCGCCAAGAAATAAAAAAAATCATAAGTTTTGTCAAAAGCGAACAGGGTCTGTATATGTAACACCTCAATTCTTCTTAGTATAAATAACAAAAACAGATAGTATAAATAACAAAAACAGATAAATTCATAATCAAATCATATTTTATCCAATATTTTCTGGAAAATATTTCCTCTAAGCTCTCGAAGCAAAAACTGTCCATTCATCTCATTATGATTGACTCTGTTTATTAGGTCAGAATTCGTGAAACGGATCACTAAAAATTGCGATGTCTAATTTTTGCAAATAGGTATTAAAAAATCAAAGAGTTTCACTCGGGAAGTGGATTTTACAATTTTTATCATATTTGAGTAAGTTTTGAAGTTTTTATTGCAATTTGAAATTCAGGTCAATGATCTTTTTAAAAAGACATATCTTTGAAACTATTGCATCGAATTTGATGAAATGTTCACAGCAAATGCATCGTAAGTTGTACTTTATGAAAATATTTTTCTGGAGAATTTTTTTTTTCAATAGTAACTATTTAAAACAATATGTTGAATGTTCTAGGGCGCTGAAGAATCTGAAAAAAATCACAAGTATTTTTGACAAAATTTCGAAACTCTCCTGAAAATTTCGAGTTGATGTTATTTTTAGTTTAAAAGATATGGGCTTTAAAAGTTTACTATTGAAATGATAATGAATACACTTTCTCAAGATATATGATTAACGCATTGTGATGACTGTGCTTCTCGAGATCAAGTGCAGTGATACTCGTAGAGTCGTATCTCCTGGGAAGGACGCAGACAGTTTTCTGCGGTGAACACTGCTCTGAAATTGGAGAGGTAACTGGCGTACCACAGGGTTCAGTGATTGGTCCTTTGTTATTTTGCTGCTACATCAACGATCGCCCAATGGTGCTCAATTCAAATCTACGCAGATAATGTGCAACTATACATTAGGCGTTTTGGTCCTTTTGCTCACGTGTTAGTACGACTGGTGAATGAAGATCTGCCACGTGTTGCTGAATGGTCTGACCGTAATGAACTTCACATGAACCAAACAAAGAGAAAGGCAATATTTGTTAAAAGCTGCCGACGCAACACGGTTTTTAGTAGTTCGCTGCCTGCTATCGTCATGAAAGGACAAACTATCGAATGAGTTGAAAAAGTTGTGAACCTTGGTTACGTGTTTGAAGCTGATTTGGAGTGGGACGGATTAATTAACCAGCAATGCGGTAAAATCTATTCTTGTTTGCGATCGCTCTTACTGCGTCTTCCGCACCTACGAATATTCGACTGAAGTTGTTCAAGGCTCTGAGACCACCGCATTTCTTGTTCGGAGACCTCCTGCACGTACGGTCTAACGCAAGCTCCATGCACAGGTTACGAGTTGCATTTAAAAGCTCTGTCCTTTTTGTCTATGGTCTGAACCGCTACGCAAGAGTAAGTCGTCTCCAGCACAATTTGGTCGGATGCTCGATTCAGAATTTATACGCATACCGATCCTGTGTGTTTTTATGGAAACTTTTCAAGACTCAATCACTCTCAGTGCTTTTCAAAAATGGATCCCAACCCAAAACTACATGATTCCACAAAACAGTACGGCTGGCTACGCTAACACGTTGTTCGTCAGAGGTGCGGTAAATTGGAATTTGATAACGTTTAGTTATGCAACTCGGAGGTAGTAATTTAAATGGGTTCACCTTACACTACCAAGTAATAAACAAACTGAACTGAACTGAACTGAGATCATTTCTGTAGGATAGTATTCACCACAATTTTTTTCCAAAAGGAAAGGATTTCCCACGTATAAACAGCTGGTGTTGCGTTGCTATATAAAAAACCATGCGTTCTCGTTGGTTCCAAAACTCAAATTATAGCATGAAATATATGTGGCTGAACGAAATTAGAGGTTAGCAAATCTTTTTTGACAATATTTTATCATTCTCATACATATGCGTGTTCTACCAAGAGTAACGAAGTGTCATACAAAGCACAATCCCATTCAAAAGTCATACTGTATGTGCTATAGTTGTCTAACGGAACATTCAAGGTGTTTTTTTTTTGATATTGTAACAATATGTATTTTTATTCCGATGTCCTTCCTACAAGTCGTAATCGTTGTTGTATGTGAGCCTCCCAGTTGATTTCGAAACACAATGCCGGATTACTCCAATCGCATCGAAGAGCGTGCAACTTCGATTATACAAATAGATTCTATCATACAATGAGATACGAACAGAAAATCGATCTGCTTCATGGAACGATAGGTCTGAGCCAAACAAGGGAGAAAAAAAAAGAAAATCGATCTGAAACGATGGAAAAGTGACATCGTGAAGATAACCGCAAACGTTTTCATGATCTTTTCCCGATCTCCTATAAATTGGAAAGATCTGAAATTTGTGTATCATACGGCGAACGATAATAAAAATCTTCCTAATCAGCGGAGAAAGTGTTGTACGACACCTAAAATTGATACAATTTGGAAGCATTGTTAAATTGTTCTGCACGGTGTTGAGCCCACTTGTATGATCTGCTAGTTTGCGCAATTTTTATGTGCTAAATTAAAGACAAATAGCATGTTCATTGAACTTTTTTTTGTGAAAAGTAGTAACATTACTGCATATTTTTTCTCTTAGTACTGAAATGACAAAGTCTATCAGTGTGCAAAATGAGATAAAAAAGTAACATAGAATCTATAAATAATAGCATACTCTGAAAACAAACAAACTACAACAAACGTTTTGTAAATAGCTCTAAAGGATTTTCTTTCTGCTGTCGTCCGGAGTTTTGTCAGAGAAAGCAAAATAAATTCAATGTCCGAGCTCTGGGTGGCAATCGCTTTTCGAACCAGCAAAGAATGGCTTACGACCAAAGCGAAACTTTTTCCTAACAAGATACAGAGAGGAAAAAAACACACTAACGACACCGAATATTAAGAGCATCGCAATTAGAGCAAACTTTCCCAACAACGCAACGATTCGTTACCCCGACAACAGCTAATTCAGCGAAACTCTTTAAAGTCCTCTCGAGAACTGACGCTGTTGTCTCCAGCTGTTGCAAAAAAGTAGTAACGCCAGCTTTTGAAACTACCGGTAACTTCGTCAAATGTTCATGAAAGTTGCCTAGGCGTGTTTACTAATCCAATCCGGAGGACGAAGAAGAAGTTGACGAAGCTATTTCCAGCAGACTAAGCAAGTCCTGTTCCCGTTAAACCGTAAACCATCAGCAACATATTTACTTTACGGCAAGTCAACCTGTGCCTCAATACACTAGAACCTAATTTCCACTGAAACCACATGCTAGTGCCAGTAGCTAAATTGCTACTTTCGTTCGGAAACCAAGCGATAGCGGTTTGTTACTTCATCTTTTCTCATTTTCCCGCTCGATCCCCCTCGAAAGGGCGACACATTTAAATCACAGCTAGAGCTGAGCAATTTCAGCTTCAACTAACATTATTTTTTCTAAGCGGAACTGTGATGCTGGGTACGTCCAGTACCAGCTATCCAAATAATGTTCAAACTGCAAAACTCGACCGATAGTTTTCGGATAGTTTAGTGATTTCAGTACTGTCGCCAACACCCGTCCCCCCGGGGGACTGATTGCGGCCTGCGGGATGCATTTTGGTGTAAATTTTTGCTGGAACTAATTTAACTTTTTCTGTCCAGTGGGAGGGGATCGGAGCGTAGCTTCTAGACTTGGGCAGGTTATACGGAAACATGTTCTCGTTTTTTTTTTCGTGACCAGAAAAGTTTCACCTTCTAGTTTGCTTTTGTAATTCAACTAACTGAGAAAATTCATCCTTCCCAGAGAGAGATCGTTAGGATGTAGAATATTCGCAAAGGCTTATGTCAAATCGAATAAGCACCAATCACTAACTGTGGAATTGTCTATGGGATTGTGGTTTTTCATTTAACTGGTAACTGTTACTCTCGTCTTGATAGCTGGTTAGTTTAACAGAAGCTTTTTAGCTGTGCTTTCAGGTTAAACTGCAATCAGTGCAGTTGAGATGATTTATTTTTCATTGATCGATGTCTGAAAATGTTTACAGCCTTAAAGATCCTGGTGCTATATCAGACTTTTGAGTACCTAATACTGATTGTATTTAAAAGTATTGTTTATTCCTATTTTGTTTGAGTCTATTTTTACGTTCAATTGCGAATGAAATAAATTATATTTAATCAAATTCTAGATAGTACCTCTGGTTCCACATCCAGATTAATATTTTTGTTCATTTCGATCCATTTCATTTTGTTGATTGCTTTTTTCGTAGAACCTCCTATGCCGAGGAAAAAATGAATATTCCTTGTTGTGAAACGTTATACCAGACGTCAATTTCCCTTTCAATTAGCGCTCCATTTTCGACGAACCTTTTCTGAAAGGTCTTCACCGGAATGCTCCACACATGTGTCACTTCACGCTAAACCTGCTGGCTGGTGACTCCCCCGTAAATAGGTGTGGTATGCGGGTTGAACTGCATAAATCATAACACCAGATGGGTTTTTCGATTTCGTACAGTCAGTGCAGGGACCAGCCGAGACCACCTACGTGACCTAGAAGCTGAACAAGCATGTCAATAGCATACGCTGAAATAGAGTGCTCAAACGCACCCGCACATATGCAAATCGGTTGAAACATTGGCCAAATTGAAGCTGTTAAAAAAAAAACCAACGCTCCAGTAGAAAACCCTGCAACCCCTTTCCCGTTAGCTTTTCCATTACCAGCTGCTAACAATGCCTGACAGCGCCAGTCAGTTCATACACCCAGCAATGACAAGAGTGTTGAGCAAATAAATATGTAAAATACAATCGTTTTTGTACTTCCTGTTCGAGCTGAATAAATTTTGAACCCTTTAGGCTAACCTTATGGCCAGGGCAGGACAGTCAGGTTAGGGTTTACACTCAGAAAAAATAATTCATGCAATATAAATGAAACAACGTGGCAAATTTGATGATTTTCAGCACCGCAAGCAAGCTTCTACACGACAAAAAAGGCTATCGATTTTTTTGCAGTGCACCAAGTCTTTGTCTGCGGGCTAGCTAAATATTAAAAGAAAATGAATGCCCAAATCTAGATACACTTTGTTATGGAAACAGATGTAGGCTAATGAATTTTTTACTACGCCGTAGCAATTTATTCGAGCACGTCTTGAGTATAACATATTCATATTCATCTATTCGCATAAGAAATAGCTAAATAAACTGTGACGAGAATGTTAACGTTGGGTGACGCTTTAGATGGTGACATTCTGCATTCATTGCATTACTCGAGGCTGTCCGTGTGCAGCACGCACTACGTTCTAGGTTCGGTTCACACGCCACAGCATGGATTAAAATAAGTACTTTTATAAAGCACACAGTGTGAACGGTGCTGAATATGTAGCTTGGGCATATCTTCAAACGCCAAACGTCACAAGTAGGCAACCACTTACACGACAAGCGACACTCCAAGCGGCCTGCCGGGGGCTATCTCCCGGTGCTTGTCCGGCGGATCTCTGACCTGGCAGAGGTCGCAAAACCTGTGAATAATTGAATGAGTTATAATGGTTCGTACGCTGTGATACACGCTTACGCATATGTATCTTGCGATACGATGTTGCAGCGCGGTTCGGCCGTTCCGGGGTGGAGGAGGAATCTTGTGAAAGGATAATACTTAATTAAGTGTTTCATCCAGCATCAGTGCCAGGCCGTTAGTCGTTGAGAACGGAAAGTGGATACCGACCATACTGTATGAATAGAGAGGTACGATAAATAGAGGCAGTCTTCGACTTCAGCTGAAGGACCCTCGTATGAAGCAGTCAGCTAGAAATTATTCAGTGATTTCTGTTTGGAATTAAAACAGATTACGTGATGATAATTTATTTCCCTGCTGTGTAATCGTTTGCATTTCGTTTGGACGAGCGACTCCCAGGATTAGCACTAGTTACAGGAAGTTTAATGTTGCATACGCTTTTCTTTGTCTGTGATATGGTAGTCACTTCAAACGGACTTCCACATGAGATGTAAAAGAAAGAAAGCGTGTGCTGAAACAAGGGGTTTTTGGAAAAAGGAAGAAAAGTTGCATTTGTTCCAGCAATCGCAGCGAATGCGTAGTTTTTATAACAGACCTCAACAGCTATACGCTTCATCCGGCATTCTGCTGGCAACTGCTATATTTGTGGTCTTTTTAGCAGTGCGGTATTTCCATACACCCTGTGATAACTTTGGCAGCTATCCTGGACGGTTCTAACCGAAAGTTCGAATTTCAATAGAATCCAGACCATTCAATGTCCACGAACTTGACCATGGGTCTATTCTCAAGCTTCTGTGTTGAAATCTAAAATACCTCGACAAATACCTTTTGACTAACATAAGTCCTTCTTACAATAAAACTGGTCAGAGGGACAATTGGTTGAAACCTCTCCAGGGAATTGTAATTGACGATGCTATTGGCCGGAGGCAGCGACGCTCTGAGTAGTAGGTGAGCAGAATTGCACCAAATGACCTTAATAATTAATTCCCTACAACTCATTCTCAGACAGTTTTACTATACAACCAAAGGTTTCTGAGCATTGAATGAAGCGTTGAGCTCTGTGAAAATTACAGCCAATCTTTTTTAATTTTCACTTTCAACAAGCGCAGCACCCTTTCAAACATACTACAATTTCATCCTTGAAACGAGCTGTCCGTCACACGTCGATGAAATAATTCAAGCGCATCGTTCACGGTCACGTAATAAAATCTTCTGAAAATCCAAACAATTGATATTCACCGTTTCTTTGCTAAAATGAAAATGACGATATCAACGTGACGCTTGCTGTCGTTATCATAATGAAACGCTGAAATTTCTTTCGTAACATCATTTTTCTTATCCATCACTAGTCGTGTAATGCTACTGTACAATACACAAACCGAGTTTACAAAATTACAGTTAACACAATAAAACTCCGAATAATAAATTTCTAGAAAACTTGAACAGTTAATATCGAACGAACACGCTTTCATTACACTTGACGGAGAGAGAATTTACATTGCGTAAAAACGAAATATTTCCTTATGATGATAAAATAAGCATTGATGTTTATGATAGTTATTTTTCACTTTCATCCAAAAGCGCTGATATTTTTCAACTTTGCCTCTCATTATGAAAGATTCCAGAGCCAAAACGGTACCCAGAGGCAGGAAATCAAAATGGCGACTTCCGATTTTTGGACAACAGCCAGGCCAAATATCATTTAATATTGTTTTAGGGGATAAAGGAAACCGTTTGCCTAGAGCCCGGATCTCAACTCTAGACTCCATTTCGAAAACCAAGAAGGTGATTTTCGGTTTCTGTAATCGAGCAGATATATTTTGGGTATTTCACAACCGCAAATCAATCCAAGGCGTGACTTTGATTTCCAAAAATGCGACTTCCTGTTCCTGTAAGAATTAAAATCGCAAGATGCCTCTCGTAATGACGATTTGTAGACGCACAAAATCAGAGTAGTGCCCAAAACCGGAAATCAACTCTAAATTCTGTTTAGAATTTGAAACTAGCAACCGTACACTGTTTTCAAAGCTGCATAAACGTGATCGAAATTATTATGACCCAAAAAATTTATTTTAGAGCCATAGGGGGGCGTTCAATAATTACGTAAGCTCCCTGCCCCCCTTGTAAAACATCGTAAGATATTTTGAGACCCCCTTTCCCCCTAGTAAGATCTTACTCCCAGCATATATATTTTATCCGTCGGCTTACTACATCACAACCTCCCACCAGACGACCAGCACCAGCTCCGACACAAGCTATCTGCAGCGAGAAGCGGGCTATTATTAAAGTAATGACTTGAAAGAAGCAAACATAACAAAACTTTCCAGGACTAGAGGTTTAAACAAAACAGTAACATTTTAAAATCAACAAAGATCAATATTAACATTATTCATCATTGACGGTATACTCATTCTTCGCCCACACATGCGCTGAATGGATCTCAGCATCGTCCAAACCTTCAGGAAACTCAATTACCTCAGTTGTCTCTCCTGCATCAATATCCATTGCTTCAATCCACTCCCTATCTTGAGCTCCAGTCGGTTATTTGATCAGCTGCATTAACAATGTTTTTCTTACGTAAGATAATCAATTCCCGGGGGGTGGGGGGGTTGCAAGATAACTTAGGAAAACTGCACACATCCCCTCCCCCCTATCTGCATACGTAATTATTGAACGGCCCCTAGTGCCTTTACGAAAGTTGATTCATTAATTTTTCTCCATTTTATAGAAGCTGCAGTTTTGTAATAAATTCACTAAACAGTTAGAAATAAGTTCCACTTTTTTCATTTTTTGCATATAAAAGTTCACTTTGTTCAACAAAGTTGTAGTACATTACATAATAGATCATTGAAATTGGCAGTTAGAAGTGTGGTGTCTTCGACAAAGTTGTTTATTAGAAAATGTGCTATAACTTTACTCAGCAAACAGGGTTTTTTATGCAAAAATGAGAAAAATAAAAATCGTTTCTCACTTTTACGTAGATTATTCACAAAATATCAACTTCAACAAAATGAAAAATATTTAACAGAACAACTTTGCTGATGACAATACTAGTCCAAAATCATACTTTTTGAGTAAAACGTAATTAGTGTAAATTAGCGCATTATTCTAGTAAAAATCATCAACAACCAAAAACAACATGTGAGGTAAAAATAAACTTTCTTCAAAGAAATTGTTTGTTTCGTAATAGCAAACAATATTGTAGAACATTGAGAAAATTGTTGAAAATCACTGTAGAAAGTTGAATAGAAAAAAAAAGATTTCTAAAAGTAATCCATGGAAAACTCCACAAAAGTTCATTTAAATAGATAGATAGAAGTTGTTTCTTCTAAAAATTTTCTACATTTTGCCAAACAAAATGGATTTTAAAATTCCAAAATGAGAAATAAGAATTGCAACTGCTATAACATGGATAATAATGAATGGAACAACTTTGCGGAAGAAGTTAAGGCTCTACAATCTAGGTTTTTGGGTTAGAATAATTTCGATCACATTTTTGCAGCTTTGGAAACAGTGTGAACTGGCGGTAACTGAAGAGCAGCCTAATATTGTCAAACACTATTTGTAAATCTAGTACAGGTCGGACTCGGTTATACGAAACATCGAAAAAAATCCATTCCGGACAATCGAGTTTTCCGGATAATCGAATCACAGAAAAAATATTAAAAATTGCGATAAATGAACCAAAATAATTTTCTTTTTTTTTATTCTACTTGTATGATACAGTGGCGTAACCAGGAATCATTTCTGAGACGAAAAGGGGTTGAATCTTGAGGAGCACAAAAAATAAATAGGCTATTCATTATTTTCACTTGAATCGAACAAGTCCCAAACATGACGGAAGTGACATATTTGGTAAGAAATTCGCCAAAGGGATGGTAAGGGTAAAATTTCGGAATAATAACTAAACGAACACCAAAAGCAATCAAAACTCGGATAATCGACTCTAAAATTCCGGATAATCGAGTTTCCGGACAATTGAGTCTGTCTGTCTGTCTGTCTGTCTGTCTGTCTGTCTGTCTGTCTGTCTGTCTGTCTGTCTGTCTGTCTGTCTGTCTGTCTGTCTGTCTGTCTGTCTGTCTGTCTGTCTGTCTGTCTGTCTGTCTGTCTGTCTGTCTGTCTGTCTGTCTGTCTGTCTGTCTGTCTGTCTGTCTGTCTGTCTGTCTGTCTGTCTGTCTGTCTGTCTGTCTGTCTGTCTGTCTGTCTGTCTGTCTGTCTGTCTGTCTGTCTGTCTGTCTGTCTGTCTGTCTGTCTGTCTGTCTGTCTGTCTGTCTGTCTGTCTGTCTGTCTGTCTGTCTGTCTGTCTGTCTGTCTGTCTGTCTGTCTGTCTGTCTGTCTGTCTGTCTGTCTGTCTGTCTGTCTGTCTGTCTGTCTGTCTGTCTGTCTGTCTGTCTGTCTGTCTGTCTGTCTGTCTGTCTGTCTGTCTGTCTGTCTGTCTGTCTGTCTGTCTGTCTGTCTGTCTGTCTGTCTGTCTGTCTGTCTGTCTGTCTGTCTGTCTGTCTGTCTGTCTGTCTGTCTGTCTGTCTGTCTGTCTGTCTGTCTGTCTGTCTGTCTGTCTGTCTGTCTGTCTGTCTGTCTGTCTGTCTGTCTGTCTGTCTGTCTGTCTGTCTGTCTGTCTGTCTGTCTGTCTGTCTGTCTGTCTGTCTGTCTGTCTGTCTGTCTGTCTGTCTGTCTGTCTGTCTGTCTGTCTGTCTGTCTGTCTGTCTGTCTGTCTGTCTGTCTGTCTGTCTGTCTGTCTGTCTGTCTGTCTGTCTGTCTGTCTGTCTGTCTGTCTGTCTGTCTGTCTGTCTGTCTGTCTGTCTGTCTGTCTGTCTGTCTGTCTGTCTGTCTGTCTGTCTGTCTGTCTGTCTGTCTGTCTGTCTGTCTGTCTGTCTGTCTGTCTGTCTGTCTGTCTGTCTGTCTGTCTGTCTGTCTGTCTGTCTGTCTGTCTGTCTGTCTGTCTGTCTGTCTGTCTGTCTGTCTGTCTGTCTGTCTGTCTGTCTGTCTGTCTGTCTGTCTGTCTGTCTGTCTGTCTGTCTGTCTGTCTGTCTGTCTGTCTGTCTGTCTGTCTGTCTGTCTGTCTGTCTGTCTGTCTGTCTGTCTGTCTGTCTGTCTGTCTGTCTGTCTGTCTGTCTGTCTGTCTGTCTGTCTGTCTGTCTGTCTGTCTGTCTGTCTGTCTGTCTGTCTGTCTGTCTGTCTGTCTGTCTGTCTGTCTGTCTGTCTGTCTGTCTGTCTGTCTGTCTGTCTGTCTGTCTGTCTGTCTGTCTGTCTGTCTGTCTGTCTGTCTGTCTGTCTGTCTGTCTGTCTGTCTGTCTGTCTGTCTGTCTGTCTGTCTGTCTGTCTGTCTGTCTGTCTGTCTGTCTGTCTGTCTGTCTGTCTGTCTGTCTGTCTGTCTGTCTGTCTGTCTGTCTGTCTGTCTGTCTGTCTGTCTGTCTGTCTGTCTGTCTGTCTGTCTGTCTGTCTGTCTGTCTGTCTGTCTGTCTGTCTGTCTGTCTGTCTGTCTGTCTGTCTGTCTGTCTGTCTGTCTGTCTGTCTGTCTGTCTGTCTGTCTGTCTGTCTGTCTGTCTGTCTGTCTGTCTGTCTGTCTATCTGACTGGCTGGCTTTTTTGCTTGGGTTTTCGGCTCTTTTGTCTAAATGCTGATAAAAATGAAGTACTGCTACTGATTCTTCGACGTTTCGACAGTATATTTTGTCTTCTCCAAGAAGTCATAGAACACAAAGGAAAATAAGGTTTTCCTTATTTTCATATGCTCTCCTATAAGTTGGGAACTTACTATAGTTTTCGTCTTGTTGCCTTTGTAGGAAGCTTATTGCACATATTCACTTTCGGCTGATTTCATAGTTTCATGGAAAAAATATTTTAAGTTCTAAAGTTTGGTTACCATATGTTTTAATTTTTACACTCGATAAATATAGGGTAGGGAACATATTCAAAGCAGCTTTAGGAACCGCCTGTGTATTGAGACGAAATACTCAAAATGTTTTGGGTGAAATTCGAACAGCAGTATATCAATCTGTTCTTTATCGTTTTCTCTGTCACAACTTGTTTTCAGATTGTTAAACTAAGTTAGCAAACTTTACCAATAATCAATACAAGTTACCAATCGAGGGACACTATTTCAATCACCCCGAACCTATTTTAAGCAGTTTCCATCTGTTTTGCAGGCGTTTTTTTTCAGCTCTCGAGATGGCTTCTGAATGGCAGCAATATAAGTCGATTTGTTTCGATTGTGTTTGTTCACAGATTTCTTTGTGATTAACGGTATTTCTTATTTTCGTAAGACAGCTAGACAATCAAAGTTTTCGTTTCCATAATTGAAATTGTCGATATTGATCAAAATTCAGGAGTTTGAGGCCTGCTTTCTTCGACTGATTAAAATAGGCGCCACTGCTTAAGCCGTTCCCTACCCTAATCTTCTACTGGTGTGTCGTCATAAAAGTTTATCTAGATAAATTCGTCGGAACGCACTTGTGCTGAATTTGCGTCGTCAGTTGTCATGACGTAATTTGTTGCAGGAAACTAATAAGACTATTTAAAACATGTGCATGGACCTGTTTTTGGAGATAGTAGAATTCTGTATCGACGCTAGCTTCTTATTATTGGATAGACGTCACATGAAACAAACATTTGGTACAGCTATGGGCAATCCGCTATCACCAACTGTAACGGATTTTGTCATAGAAGTATTGCACATTTACGTTATCAATGAACTGAGATTTAAACTACCGTTCATCAAAAAAGTTCGTTGAGGACCTAGTCACTGCTATTTCACTCGATCTACTTTATTACGTGCTCGAAACTTTCAGCAGTTATAACCTCAACTCTAGTTTACCGGCGACACAGATGGAATGGAACCTAAAACAGAACGCGAGCTGTTTATTAAGTATGACCATCACTTTCAACTGCACTTTGTAGTTTTTCAAATCGATTTTAGTTTTTTTTTAACTTTCAGCTTGAGATCACAAGGATTTCAAATTTAACTCGGAAACTTCTAAGCTATTCTGACCATCACAGGGATCAAGATCAAACTGAAAAATGATTTCATTTTTTCTCGACTCCTAACATTTTGTGTTCAATAGGGTTTTATTCTGTAGTAACTTCTCTCGACAAAATTTAGAATTATTGATGTAGGACTACGTCATTATTTTTCGTATTGGGGTTTATTCTGCAAAATTGATGATAAAATTGGCATATGTTCGGTTAGATCTCAAACGGTAATAACAACATAACCACATGATGGATGACAATAACAAATCAGTTGTAGGATATATAAAATGTTCCGCGAATTTGTAATACGCTAGTTTAAATTATTGGTTTCTCATTCAGCGGTGAAATTGATGAAAACGTTCAAGGACAAATTTCTGCTAATAAAAAAGCAATCACATGCGATAATGCCAAACACAGACGACATGAATAGACCATTTACTGTGATGTTTACTATATTAGTGAAATTGACAGAGTCTCCCCGTCCCGTCCCAACAGGTCAAGTATTGCTTGCTTCCATATACTGAGACGACTGGGAAATGTTGTCGTTACTCTTCATGACCGTTTTCAAAGATTTTGACCTCATTCAAAATCTGTTTTTGCCTATCTTAACTTCAAAAAAATCATGGCTTTAGAGCTTCAAATCTAGTCTGGCCTTTTACGAGCTGTTTGAGAGTTATTTAGCCTTTCTCAGTAATATTCGGCTTGATAGAGAACATTTGTTTTTTTTTCTTCTATTGATTCTTTTATCCAAAAATTAGGATATTTTTTCTATCTACTTGCGAAAAATGTGTGCAATGTGAAGAATAGAGTAAGAAAAACCGAACGCTAAAATAGCCACCAGTAAGACATAGTGACTTTATATTCCCGTTATGATTGATCCGAAACAAGTTTGGAGTCTGTGTACCGATTCCGATAGAGTTCCTGAGGATTAAAAGCTTACAAATGAGATCTGTTGCATGTGAATTCGTGCCGACATCCCCGAGATAAATAATCTTCATTAACATACAGCCAATGAGCGACTATAGTTGATCAGGAAAAATAAAAAAGATGTTTAATACATAGCTCGATTATCCGGAGTATTCGGTTATCCTTAGCGAAATGGTTACAAAACTACGGATATTCGAGTCCGGTTTGTACCTAATAATATGAACATTTCCGTAATTTTATTTAATTCACCGGATTGCGTCACGTTGTTCGCATAATTTTCGATTGGAAACGCAACAATTTATTAACTTATGCTCAACAAAATTATTTTGGGTATGTCTTTTTTTTTCAAATGGGTATACGTCGTAGGACCATTTCTGGAGATTTGTTTATACTTAGGGGTAGTGGGGGTAAGCCCGGCTTCCTAAGGAAGATGATTCTTTAGTAGCACTTGATGGCGAATATTGTTATATTTCTTTCACAGAATCATTGGCCAGATTGTTTTCTACAAGATATGAAGGTTTTCAGTACTTTCAAACTGTTATTTTACCAGTAATAGTGAAGTTTTGAAACTAAGATAAAAACGACGTTTAGCAATCAGTGTGGGTGGAACCGGCACCCCTTGGGGGTAACACCGGCACCTAAATTTGTTCATGAATTAACTCGAATTAACTGAACCAATTTGAGTTCGGAAACCGCCGAATGAGAGATCTTACATTTCTGTATGTTACTGTTGAATTTGGTTGTTGTCGGTTAGCTGGTACTGGACAGATTGCCGGAACAAGTTCCGGTGAACATTATGTATAAACAATGAAAGAGTGTGATACTCGGCAAGCTTATCATGTGGCACTTTAAATCATATTATCAACTAGTTTCATTGAAGCCAGGATCACATTGACCACAACGGAGCATATTTCAAATACCACCGGGAAAGCCGCCAGTTTTGTGACTTGATTCAGTACATTGGGCACCTCTAATATCTCTTGGAATCATTTATAAATCACAGAAGAGCTTGAGTGCATGGTTTTAATTTATCTATCAACGAAACATCGGTAATAGATGAGAAATATGTGTCAGTAACATCCAACTAGCCCTAGACCATGTCGGGGTTACCCCATTCACTGGGTGACGGTGTTACCCCGACAGCACACATTTTTTTAAAAAGAGTATTTCTGCAATCCTGTGATTGCTAACAATACAAGCAATAAATTGTAGAGCAACGAAAAATTATTTTAGTCTTTTCAAATGAATGAAAGCTTAAGTTCCACTCACGAAAAATTACATCCGTTTAAACATTAGCTGCAGTTGCGTATGTTTTGTCTATTATTTTGACGTTTGACGTTTCACGGTGGCTTTGATGTGTCTTAAAATGTCTAAAATATTAAATATCAACACTTCACATATTCCAAAACACAGTTAATTATCGTTTTCTAGTAAAATCATAGGGGTGACGGCAAGGCTACTGATTCATGTGTTAAATCTGAAATCGCCATCCACATCATTCAGTACTGACTGTCTGCTGCATGAAGCAAGCGTTTTCCTCATCAGCGACGAATACATGTGCGAAAGGACGAAGTAAGATTGTGTGTTTATTACCGATTTTTTGCTCTATTGCCTCGTTCGCCGAATCGTACACTTTGCAATCCGAACACACACGACTCATTGGTGTTCGCATCACTGTGTTTACCAGACCGTCAGGCTTCGAAACCGATTCGATTCTCTAAACCAACAATTTAACACTCACCGCGAATACATCGCTCGAATGGTTTGGTTTGATGCATGATGCTGTAACCAACGAGAATATGTGAACAGGACATTTTATTATAAAGTTTGGCAGTTTCAAAATTCTGTGCGTTTGAGATAGCAGACAAATGTTTTTTTATGGCTCAATCAAGTATGTAGACACATCAATATGACGTATGGGTCGTACCCCAAATTTCGCCATCATTAAAGTTTTGATTTTAAGTTATAATTAGTGTAAAAATCTCATGTTAACTCTAACTAATTTGATAGGGGCGAAATGGTCACCTTTAGGTGGGGTGAAATGAGCACACCATGTCACATAAACTTACCTGAAATTCATCTCAGTAGACGTGTGAGTTTGTCTGTTAGTCAGTGCTTGTTTACAGTGATGGTGCGCACATATATTACAAGATCTTTGAGACCGAATCGGCCAGAAAAAGGGACTGCAGGCAGAATAAGCCACCATAAGGCGTGAGGGGGCATCAGGAAACAAGCCGCCAAGAATCACAGCATCCCGCGACAAACGTTGGCCCATTAGTTGTACTTCTACACAGTTTCAAGATATGTTCTATAAGAGTGCTCATTATACCCCGTGGGTGCTCATTGTGCCCCACTCATCGACTGATTGCTAGTTTTTATGCATGAACCTAATTTGTGTTTTTCACAATTATACGATGAACTTTTCAATTTGTGAATAGTGTACCTTTAATTACAGATAGTTAATTCAAGTTTTGCACTGAAGAAAGCTTAAAATTTTTGGCGTTTTCCATGCTTAAATCAGCAACCAAGTTAGGGTGCTCATTATGCCCCTACACCGGATTCTCTCTTTGCACAGTTAGATTTTTTTAATTTTCTCGGTCTGTAGTGAAAGTAAAAAGTTTCTATTAATGTTATATTAATGTTCCCGTCGATTCTGATCCTTTTGAATTAGTTCCGTTCAGTTTGAACTTAATTTGAAGGTAGAAAAAAAAAACAAAATGCAACCGTGAAAAATTAATCCGGTGTACTTGATTGTTAAGCTGCTGATTCATATCACTGACAAGATGTAAATAAAAAGTTAAATTGCTTCTAGTTTGTGTGGACAATAAAATTGGTATGAAGATTTACGAAAAATATTCTAGTATTTTGTTACTTAGTGATTATAATATTCATGTGAATTTAACTCTTCAAGTTAGTTCGTTTCAGATATGCAATTCATTATTTCGAAGAATATCTGCCAATTGGGGGTAAGATAAAAATGTAAAAATGCGAGAATATGGTTTCAATCAATTTCATAAACTAATACGGTAAAATGAGACGAAAAAATTGCAGCAAATCAAAACGACATAATTACTCCAAAATCGACAATAATTTTTTTTTTTCAGAATGTTAAATCAAGAGACGAAAGAGATTAGAGGCCTTTCAGGACTTTTTTTCTGAACAATCAAAAAAGTTTGAGATATTCAGATTAACGTTTTTTTATATATTTCTAGAAACCATACTAAACGTAATAATAAGAAATGTTTATTAATTGCCATCATGTGAACAGCGGTCTTATCAATCCAACTCAGGTTCCAGCATGTCAATTATCTGCGACCACAACGATGAATTCATTTTCAACAGCATAATGTCCTCAATCATTTTATTACCAAGACAAGTTCTGGAGTCTGTCAAAACAAGTTTCAATTGACTGAACAGTCGTTCAACTGTAACTTGGGTTGATGGTATCGAGAGTAGTGCCATTGCTAGACGACGCATGCGAGGATTTGAAACTTTCCGCTGGTTCCAGTATCGTATAATGTCGAACGATTCGGTTGCTTGAGAAGTGCCCTCCTGTTCTCTTGAAGCGACTATCGGAACCTTAGCACGACTTTCCAATTTAATAATTTCCACCAAAAGAGGGTCTTTACTCGTACCGCCATGGTGTGTAGCTGCGGCGTCCTCTTGGAACAAGTCGGCAAGGTATTGCTCTACGAAAGTCATCAGACTTTGAAACGCTAGCGTGAGTTTCACATACTTCCATGTCGAGGCTCGCGATACTATCCAGTCTAGCACTCAGGGCGAGGAAATATTTCTTAAATGGAGAAAAACATTATACTATAAGATAACGTATTGCCGAATTAAAATATAGGTACCTGCACATCATATTTTTCGCTCTTACTGAGTCTGTTGGATCCTGCAAAATAAAAACGGGGTTCCATATAGAGGCATGCTTTGAAAGATATGCTTTCCCGTAGCTTTATTATCCTTTTCTCCATGGCAGTTAAAAGTTTTTTGGCCAGAACATTCCCAGTAGAGCTGCATCCATTAAGTTGTGCTTGACAAACAAGCCACTGCGCATAAAACTCCGAAACTGGTACATGATCTTACAACATTTTTTATTGATATTTGATAGCCTGGTTTTGTATTCACGCATAACATCCCATACCGCCAATTGGGCAGTATGGGCGCCACATCTTACGCTGTCCAGGATATCTAAGGTAAAATTATCATCTTGTTCTGTATTGGCAGACTTGTTGGATTCTTTCGAATAATTTTCACAGAAATCGTCGTTTTCTGGAACGATTTCAACATCACAATCGATGATTTCAGAATCCTCTGAATCGCTGTCTGATTCAGATTCTACATTGTTATTTAGCAATTCATATTCATCTGGTAAAATGTTTGCAAGTGATCCTTCTATAGCTGTTCCCATTAAACGTTTCATACACCGTAGTGTGGCTAGCATGTTCGCCCCATTATCATGGGTTACAGCTAATAATTGTTTGTAATCGAGACCAAATCTTTTTAGTTCTAAATCAATTATAGCTTTTAAATTTTCTTGAGTCTGCCGTTCCACCATTTCATGAGTAGCTAAAGTAAAAATATTCATAATAAAAATAATAGTCAATATCTTTTTATGATTAAATTTTTATGTCATATATTTATATAAATCAGAAAATTGGATTTCAATAATATAAAAACGTCTTTGAAAGAATAAAGCAGAATCGGATTTCTTTTGCTATCAATATTAGTTCTACAACTTGTTATGCTCTCGTCACCTTTAATAAATTAAAATAAATAATTTTAATATTTCTCACATTCTAAGAATTTTTTTAATTTGCCCTTACTTCTTCACAAGCGTAACAAAAATATATCATTAAACTAGTCATTGGATGCGTATTTCTTTTTCTATTATGAAATTATTAAACTTACCCAAGTGAAATATCTTAATATCGCCATTATCATCAACTAGTGTTATATTAATGCCAAACACTGATTTCGCGTATCGAGTGGCCGAGTCAACCTTCAAACACACAGGCTTTCCACGAAAATAGTCTGATATATAATCCGCATTTTGTCAGCAGCACGAGATATGAGAACTGGCATTGTGTTTCTGGTTACGGTTAAATTAACAGCTTTCCACAATGGCCCAATCAGTAACTGCGCGGGAAACTTCAACGGAAGATTATGGTTTGTCACAAATTGTAATGTTCCAAGAAGCAGTTGTTTACGATCAGTTTCTACGCTGATCTTTGATAATTTAGCTCGTTTTTGGGAAATGTACTCCAAAACACTTGTTGCACCGCATAAGTCCAACTGGCGCGCCACACCTGGATGGCACGCCAGAAAATGGCGTTTGAAATTTGGCGGATTCAATTTTTTCTGTTCGTACATAGGGTAGATGATCCAATAGTTGTGGCAGCACCAATAGTTGCGGCATCGCTTTCAAATTCATCGTTTAAACTAATTAGAACCGAATTGCTTATGCTACATGTTGAAGAAACAATAGATTAAACATAAGTCCATATGTTACTACAACAATATATACTGAAAATATCCAAATTACTGAAGAATACTGTATTTCTCAGAAACTTACCCGGAAGGCACCACTCACTACCCATTTTCTTATTTTGTCTACGATTGTTTTAAGATATGTGTGTGGTTTAGTACGATTATTACTCATATAATTATTTTCCCAGATAACAGTTTATTATGGAAACTGTTGCACAGGTGAAGTTCGTTAATAGATGATCATATCTTCTACTATATAAAAATGGAATTCCGTAACGCTTGATCTTATTGATATTATTCCCTCAGTCTCTGAGGTGAACAGTAATCATCATCATCTTGAATCGTTCTAAATCAAAAATAATAAGCGATGACATGTAGGTTTTTTAACATGGAAATGTTCGCTGATGTTCAGGAAAGATATTTGAGAAAAAACAATAGGTATGTAATTACTAAAACTTGAGATATTATTCACAAAACTACGTAAAACATGCAAAACTATGACTTTCTGTGCTAAATTTGCCTCTAAATCGCAATTCAAATCGATGACATATGATTCTTTTTTCACTAAAATGTTTGTTAATGTTTAGGAAAGGCATTTAAGAAAAAATAATTAGTATCTGATCACTAAAACTTGAGATATTATTTACAAAACTACGTAAAACATGCAAAATTATGACTTTTTATACTTAATTCGTCTCCAAATCAAAATTCAAAGCGATGACATGTGATTTTTTTTTCATTAAAATGTTCGTTGATGTTTAAGAAAGACATTTGAGAAAAAATAATAGGTATCTAATTACTAAAACTTGAGAAATTATTCACGAAACTGCGTAAAACATGCAAAATTATGACTTTCTGTGCTAAATTTGCCTCTAAATCAAAATTCAAAGCGATGACACATGATTCTTTTTCCACTAAAATGTTTGTTAATGTTCAGGAAAGAAAAATAATTAGTATCTGATCACTAAAACTTGAGATATTATTCACAAAACTACGTAAAACATGCAAAATTATGACTTTTTATACAATTCATCTCCAAAGCAAAATACAAAGCGATGACATGTGATTCTGTTTTTTATTAAAATGTTCGTTGATGTTTAAAAAAGACATTAGAGAAAAAATAACAGGTATCTGAGTACGAAAACTCGAGATATTATTCACAAAACTACGTGAAACATGCAAAATTATGGCTTTTATGTTGAATTTGCCTCTAAATCAAAACTCGAAGCAGTGATTTATGATGTTTACTATAATAAAATGTTTGTTGTGTTTAGGAAAGATATTTGAGGGAAAAATAATAGGTATCTGATTATTTGAAATTTAAATATTTTCCACAAAACCACATGAAAAATGCAAAACCATAATTTGTTAGGCTCAATTTGTCTCTAAATCATAATTCAAAGCGATGACACGTGATTTTTTTTCAATAAAATGTTCGTTGATATTAAATGACATTCGAGATAAAAAATAGTTATCTGGTAACTGAAAATAGAGATATTATTCATAAAACTAAGTAAAACATACAATATCATGAATATTTTGGCTCAATTTGTCTCTACATCTTAATTCAAAGCTACGATATATGATTTTTTAATATATGAGTATGAGTGATATATGAGTAAAAATAACAGATTTTTGGTTACTGAAAATTAAGATATTATTCACAACACTACGTTAAACAAGCAAAATCATGAATATTTGAACTCAATTCGCCTTTATATCTAAATTCAAAGCTATAATATGTAATTGTTCTTCATTGAAATGTTTGTTAATGTTCAGGAAAGACATTTGAGGAATAATAATAGGTATCTCATTGCTAAGAGTTGATTTATTACTTTAAAAACTACGTATGTTTGAAGATGATTTTCTGCATACAGAAAAACACATTAAAATACTCTTTTTAAAATTTATATATATTATACATATAATGCATGCAAAATTTTGACTTTTTGATCATGAGCTCAATTCGCCTGTTAATTAATTTTTTTTCAATAAAATGTTCGTTGTTCCTTCAACATCTGCAAATATTGTCTTGCAGAAGAATTTATGTTTTAATTTGGTGCGAGTCGAGCAGAAAAAAAATACATTTCTGATGTTTTCGTAGTTTTACGAATAGTAACACATTGCGGAATTCGAAATATTTTTTTACTTTTACCAAAACTAGATCTTGGCACATTTGGCTAGAGTAAAGGCCGCATTCCATTGGTTTAATTTATTTTTTTTTTCTACGTAGTTATGTGGATTAAAACGTTAACTTCTTCTCAGACGTGTTCCTTGGACATCAACAAACATTTTCGTTATAAAAATTCACATGTTATCTCTTTATATATGATTATAGAGGAGAACTAAGCATGTCACGCTAAATTCTTCTTACTTTGATTTCTTTCTTCTAAAAGTTACATAAAAAGATGTTTTACTGTGAACGATTGACGAATATCCGGTTATCACCCGAGTGTGGTATATTCGGAACTCGGATGACCCCACATAACATTTTCCAAAATAACGACTTATGGTTTCAGGAAAATAATCTAAAGTGGTATTTGGCCAACCATTTCAATACGTCCGAAACTTCCGAACTCCATACGTCATTTTGAAATCCGAAATGGCGACTTACAGTTTCTGTAAAACATCCCCAAATCACAAAATTCAATCCAATATTGGTATTTCCGTTCTGTGCGTTCTCAAAATGTTTAGGTACTTAAAGTGATGTTGGACGTATAAGATGTGAAATATTTTTGAAGTGCTAATAATGCAATGAATTATAAAAAATTATTCCTAATTTTGAAACTTTTGATCCCGAGCATCGCCGGGAACGTTCAACTAGTTATTTATAAATAACTTCCTCCACTATTGGATCACAGGATACACTATGCTCTTATAGTTGCGGTATGTTTCGTAATTCTGATTTACGTTTATCAGAACATATGTATGTGGGACTACTTGTGTATATTAGGCACAAGCAGGTACTAGGGTACATACCTAAATGCTGTAACTTATTACTATTCAATATTTTAAACCCCACCTTCCCCTGCCACCGAGTGTTTACCGATACTTCATACATGATCGGCCACAAAAGCTATCGCTCTCACCCCTAAAATGCTGTATTATGCATTTATGACCTCTTAATCGATGCTTACCCACTGCTTTTGGTCTTGTAATTCTTTTAACGAGCCTTTCACAGCTTCAGTCGCTCTTTTAGTAAACACTAACGTCAAAAAGTAAGCGCAAACATAGTACGAAGCAGAGGTAATAGACTCTAACTTCCAGTGTTGAGAAGTCACCATTTGTGAAAAAAAAATTCTACTGAATATTTCAAATTAAGCGCAAAATAAGGTCTTTCTCTTCAGCCAATTTCGGCCCTTTTCAAATGTTAGTCAAAAGACATTTTATAAAAAGTATGCAAAATTTGTTTTATTTTAATAAAACCCACATACATCTGACCAAATTGGCGCAAAATCCGTCTCTTAGTTAACTTCGTGCATTTTTGTATTTACTTGCAAACCGACTTGTCAACCTATCAAAAACAATATGATAAATAGTAAAACAATCAAAAACCACTTCAAGCGAGGTAAATACCTTCATTTAACCAAGCAAACACAAATGTTTTATATACCGCAACTATAGGAACACCCATTCACAACTATAGGAACTCTACCGCAGCTATTGGAACAAAAGCGTGCAACTTATTTTAGTTAATTTAAACCCTCAAAGCGGGTTCAAAGTGAATTTTAAGGTGCAAAATTATCAAATAGAACACATTTCAACAGAAAATAGTGAAACGGACCAGCTAGATCCGTTTTTCTTAGCCAAAACATGGCTAAACATACATAACTCGTGCTTAGCTCCTCCACTATTGGGTCATTTACCCTACACTTTTTATCTGCATCGATATCTGCTAGGCATCGGTAGCTTATTTTACCTGCACTTTCACAAACTTCTTCTACTGCGGATTTGATCTTCCTTTTTAAATCTCCGCGATTCATTTTGACGAGGACGAGGATTCAAGCAGCGAGTTGAATTGAAGCGAACTGAACTGAAGCAAACCAGAGTGAGAAGCTTTCAACACAATACAATTCGTTTCTGATGATTCGAACTTCTACTTTAAGTGACAGTTGAATCGGAGCTGATGTAAGGAAAAACCGAAGTTAACTATACTTCGCATGTGTTCGTATTGCTCCCGCAGGAGTCGCCCTCCACGATTCTCTTCGGTGGTGGTGGTGTTTTCATGAACGAGCAGAAGCACTGCTGCTGCTGTTCGATACCCTTCGGAAGTGATTCATGTATTTGAGTCGTGCGAGGTGAAAAGGGCTATTCCCACTGCTTCCGTTCCGGGACCGGGCCGGGACCGGGCCGTGGCTGTTCCGCGTGTCGTCCGGGCTCGTTTGAGATTGATTGCATGCGTTCTTATGAACGCATTCACACCGACGCGCCGTGCCCAGACCGGGACAGCGTTGAGTTGCCGTCGTGCTGCCGCAGTGCGAGAGAAAAACTATCGTTGCCGACGATACTTTGTGTTGGCCGGAGAGTGCACGGAAGGCACTCGGGTGGATGCGTGTATGTTGTAGTGACATATTTCGCGCGGAGTGAGCTGCGGTATGAAAAAAAAGAGAAAGACGTTCTTTCACATACACACATCAACATTTCTCAGCCAGAGCGCAGCGCAGGCACGGTTCAAGCACGGCGCAGTGTGAATGCATGAAAAGTCTCGGACGAGCCCGGTCCCGGAACGGAAGCAGTGGGAATAGCCCTAAAATCAGCAGCCTTGGGTGACGGTCTTACCCTCAGTGCCGGGCTTACCCCCAGTACCCCTACACTTATTCTAAAATGATTAATTTTATTAACGTTCTAAAATTAACAATTAAAATTTAATTTATTGCCACGATTTATGACAACGACTTCTCGATATAATTCGATTAGCAAATGTTGAAATCATTTTCACTCGAACTGCTTGGTTATTTTCCAGTCCCTTCAACCGAAAGCGATTTTACAGAAAAGAGGATTAAATACTCGTTCCCCTCCTCCCTCTGTGCACACGATTAAAATCTGCTGCGCGATGACACACATCGAATCCTCTCTCAAAAGCTATTCCAATGAAAACATAAAACGTGGACAGAAAAATCAATCGCGAATGAAAAGCACCTTTGACGAGCTCAGATTTCCATTCGACACGAATCAGCGAACGAGCAGTTTCGAACGAATCGCAGATTTGATTTCGAGATCTTCTACGGAGCAATAAAAACTTGATTGATTTTAATCAGTCCTGGTTTGTCTTCCTGCTCCAGTAATAGGTACAAGTGGTGTTATGATTGCTAGTATCAAGTGGGCTGCATCAGTGTCACGCCATTTATTTGCGAATGTAAATTCGCTCTATACGATATGGGACTAGATATGTTGAAGTGCCAGTCATGTTTCTGCACGCTAAACAGCTGCAGTATGCATGCAGCGGAAGATGAAAAATTCGCAATGCAGTCATCTCGCACAAATAAGAAGCCACACTGATATATTTTTTCTGCAGATTTTTCCATATATTCCATTCTGCATTACAACGAAATTCTACGATAACCGTTTTGTGCGATCCATTCTGCTTCTGTCGGGCACAGTTTTCCTTCACTGATCCTACCCACTTAGCTTCAAGCGCGCGCGGGTGGAGTGAGAAGGGGGAGTCAGATCGGATGCTGGTTTATTTCATTGGAGAAATCGAATGTACCTCAAAATGGGCAGCAGGAAGGATAAGCTATGGTTCGGAATTCTGTGTGTGTGTGAGAGAGAGAGAGTGAGCGATATAGCGGGATAAGTGAAGGAAACTCAATCAACTTTTTTCCCTATCAAAGGATATACTTTCTAGATTCGTATGCTACTGAGCTTCGCGAAATAAGCTGCTGCATTTGTCTGCTTCAAAACGACAGAAACGGATGAAGACCAGCGGGGTTCCGGCATAAGTTTACCGCAGCGACTGATATATTTATATTTGTGATGCTGTTTAAAATCAATCTAAAAGTTTGCATGTGCTATCTCGGTTTAGATGGAACGTTGGTTTGAATGATATCATTGCTTTTGAATGTAAGACTAATTTTTCTCTGAATTTTATTATGTCACTAGTGGTGCCATTCCGGTCCATATGCAAATGCACATGCACAGGAAGTGCACACAAGCAGCGGAGCGGCACTAGCAAAGTTCACAGTGCAAAAATCTCCACATTCGTGGTAAACTATAGATGACAGCGTGTCCACTGTTGCTGTGCCGAACCGAACGCGTCACGTTCTTGCCAGCCAGACTGGTTGGGATCCTATTTCCTGCCTGCCGCAGGGTGGAGGGCAAATCATGTTGAGTTCAAACGTTTTCACGGTTCCATTGCGGCGCAGCTTGACGAATTCAATTTCAGTTTAAAGTTTTAACGATAAAGCACTCCACTACGTACCATGTAGTCGTAATTTCATTTTTGGCTGAGGTTAGTGAATTTGGAGGAGAATGTTACCTTTTACGACGAAGCACTGGTAAAAATAGAATTCCCCAGTATAACAAAATCTGCAAATACTCATTCGAAGCAGTCAGATATCAATGCTCCCATCACCAGCAGTCACCAATAAATTTTTATTCAAATACATCAATATAGAGTTTGATAGGTCTATAAACAAACAGACTCTCGCAATCAATCAATCGCACCTGTTCCCCTCGGAGTGAGAATCCGGCAGGTGTTAGAAGCGCAGTAAATGAAATTCTCTTACCCGCTGCTCATAACGCGGTCGCACCGGGATTGAATTACTACCACACGCAAGATGCCGCTCTGCCACGAATAATAACCGTTTAGGTGCATGTGTTCCCAACATAACATTAGTTCGTGACAAAATTTCCGCCAGATCAAAGTTAATTGGAGCAAACCGATTACGACAAAGGAAGGACTGCTCACCACAGCTGCCGCCATCAATTATAATACGCTCCAACCGATATCACTTTTATTGGGCACACGGCCGGTGGTGGCGGTGGCGACGTTAGCTGCTGCTGCCTGTGCTGGTACTAGTACTACGATTGGTCCCTCAAATAATAATGTAGTAGGTAGGTATGTGGCACTGGGTAATTTGGAAATCCAATTTTACGCACGCAGTACCGCGCAGCATGGAAATTTATTGGAAAAGTTTTCAAATTTTAACGTCCGCTACCAAAGGAAGTGTCGTTTCTGCTGAGGAGACGGAGACTGTAAGGTGCGGTGCGGTGGGTATCTTTTTCTTGGTTACCACTGAGTGAAAAGGTGCCGAAGATGAGTGGTAGTTTTAATTACAGACCGGAGCGGTTCGGCAGCTCGGCTGCTCTCTGTACATTTGTGTATGATATCCGTGCAGAAGGTTGTGAAGGTGGCTCCTGTCAGCGAGCTTCTGTTGACAGGCAGGGATTAGCGGAAGTGATCAACTCGCATTAGAAGGAATGAGTGTTTATAATTAAATCTTTCAAACGTATTCGAGCTGGCTTCAGCACATTGCCTGAGGATCTGTGTACTCGAGGATTCGGGGAAATGACAACATGTCTTAACATGCTGAGAAAGTAATTCATCTAAAGCAAAGTTTTGTGACTTCTTTTCACCAGAAGTGAAATTATGAGACTTTTAAAACACTGTTAAATAACTTCAGTTTTGCTATCAGAATATTGATGTTAATGGTACATTTTTCTTCTTGATATAGAAACAGTCCAGTTTTTTGTCCATCTTTCAATTTTCTTTTTAACCATTAAATTACTTGACACAAACACTTATCTCTGCAATTCGGCCCCCTTGATAGAGAAATATATATTTAACTCAACCCATGCCACATGTGATTACAGTTTTGTGACACTTTTATTGTGCTTAGAGCAATAGTTACAGAAGGACGGTAAACGATAAGCACGGAGAAATTATTCCGATCAGGTTCGTGTGCCTCTTCCAAGGTGTCTGTGTGTTACCGAGTTTGTCTCTCAGATTTCAAAGCACTGCTCCCTAGAGTCTTTTATTTGTGACATTAAGCACAATACAACTTAGGGCTTGGTAGCGTCTTTTAAGGTGGAAGTGTGTTGTAGCCGCAAATAGCTGACTTCGAGCCACCACGTGCTCGACTTTGAATTTTCAGGCACTCTACTCGGTTGTATGTATAAGCGAACTCCAAAAGAGGGAGGAGCTTTGTAGACGACAGATTGGAAGAGGAAATCAAAAAATTCTTTACCGATTTCTATCAGCAATATTTTGGCAAGTTGTAACATCAACTCCTACTAATTAAGTATTTGAAGGCGCTAAGAGGCGCCATTGATGTTGTCTCAATAGTGCTCAGTTCCGGCAAGTCTGTTAATTTCCTGGTTATATGAAATGTGAATCGACCGTATTGTTGATATCGGGGTATTTAGGTTAAGCGGTCTTTTAATTTGGAACAAATTTTTTGTTCCTGTCCAACGTTTCAACACCGGTTGTATCTTCATCAGGGAAACTTTATTATTTTGATTAAGTTGTTTTTTTGCCAATTTTCCTTTTTTACCAACATTATCCCTTACGAATGGTACTATTTTTCCTCGTTCTATGGCTTTTTAAAGCTTATAACTGTGTGTTTGGTTAAGTTATGCAATGTTAACATTGATGGTTTTTGACTGAATATTAAAAAAATATGTGGTTTAGTCTGTTGTTTGTGATTGAAATTTAATATTACTGCTGTTCTGTTTTGATATTGTAAAATTTGTGGTTGTTATAACTGGTTACGTTCACTTTTGGCTAGTGGGATTTGCTATTTTGGCTATCGCTGTTTTAGGTCTTTCTAGAGAGAGATGAACTATTGTTTGTTATCCGAGTCAGAAAGGAGGCATACGCTGTGTTTAGACCAGCAATGTCCGCTCTCTTATTAACTACTTGTTGTATGATGTATATGTGACACATCTCTAAGAACGAAAGTGTGTTGACGGTTTTACTACTAGTGGTATTATCTAAGCTAAATTTGTGTCTAGAGTAGAGATGGTCGGGTATGGGAAATTTGTTACCCGTACCCGACCCGTACCCGACTCATCGAGAATTTTCAAACCCGTACCCGACCCGAACCCGAAGTCGGATTTGTTTAAAAAACCCGTACGCGCCCCAACCCGGAAATTTTTTTTTCCAACTACCCGTACCCGACCCGTACCCGAAAGAAAATATCCCGAATCTGCCGGTACCCGACCCGTCCTGGATTTTTCCTTATTTTATTTTATTTCATTATTATTACTTTTTTTAAATACCTGGCTACCTCGCACATTTTATGCACTGATTGTCATATGTGGTTTTTTCAAGATGATGGCCGGAGTAAGGCTAGAACTGAGTGTTCATGTGAACGAATGTTAATGAACCCAGAGTTCCAGGCGATATATTGGTTCTCCTAGAAACCAGCATAGCATCTGTCGCTGAGAACGTCCGCTCGTCTGATGTTGAAAAATTTGACCATTTTCATTCACGCAGCAAAATATCTATTCATAACTTTGTACGGAGAATTTGAGTTCTATTTTTCGTGTTAGTTACCTCAGATTAAAATTGATCAGGGATTTCAATTATTTATTTTGTACGCATACGTATGATTCATATAAACTGCTGAAAAATTTTATTTTGTTTTCGAGAGATTATTGAAAGTTCAATAGATTTTTTTTTAAAGATTTATGATAACTTCATGATGAACCAGATCGAAACAACAAGAAGGATAGGGTAAATCACCTATAGTGGACCCCTTTATTTTATTAGTATTTGTTTGTGATGCAGACTGGCTGGACAAGATGTTTTTCGATGGAAGTTTTCGGAAAATCGCTCGAGTTTTCACATAAATTGATTTAATCTGGCGGGTGGTCCACTATAGGGAAGGCGTCCACTGGTGAATTTTGCATGTCTGGTAGAGTTTAAAATAAACGACGAGTTTTATGTGCACATCTTAGCAATCTAGAATCTAAAATTCGGTATAACACAGATATTTCTGTACATGCGGTATCCCTGGTCACAGTTCAAACCAAGACCTGGGACGGAGAAACGAATACTACACCAGAAATTGATCGAAACAGATGACATACACATTCGTCGGTTTTCGATAGCATGTAACTCTCCTTCTGCTGTGACCCGAGCATGACTCGAACTAAGTTTTTAGTAACATCAAGAATACTAAATGTGCAAATTCGTTTGTAAAACACAGATTTCTCGAGTCAGTTTCTTCAGATTTTTAAGATTGTATATACATATTTACGCACTATTTTGTGAAACGAAAATCAACTTTCAACCGTCATGAAGTGTATAGTTCGAAATTGTTACCAAACGACATTTTTTTTGATACCCGAGTAATAATTACGTAGAAGGTTGTAGAACATTTCGCTGGATTTATCAGCTGTTGAGTTCTCGGCAATTAAATCTAAGTGCACACTTAGATTTTATTGCCGAGAACTCAACAGCTGATAAATTCAGCAACTTTTCGGCAGAATTTTCAAGAACTTCGGCAAACAAAATGTCAATACATGCTGGTTTACGGTAGATCGATATATTTGCTGAATGCTCGTCGAAATATATTGTTGACATTTGTTAAAAACTTCGCCGAGCTCGTTCAGCTGTTGGGAAGTTTGCCGAGATAAATTAAGTGTGTGTGTAAAACTGAAGTTGGTTAAGCAATTCCTCAAATTTCAAAAGGCAGCAAGCTTGGATCGTAAATCCAGAAAGCGCAAGTTTACTAATCGAAATACGCTTGTAGGATTATTACTGAAAATTTATGAAATTTATTATTTTACGTAAAATTGAACCCAAATATTTTGTGTAACCACACTGAATAGAAGAAATGCTTACGTTGTATATTTTTTCAAGTAAGACGATACTTTCAAGTCATTACAATACCTGCTACTAAAAGATGCTTTTTTTCTCCTGGTGCAAATTGACAGCTCATTCTGGTTTACTAACACTCCCACAGCTTCGTATCCGTTTCTCCCTCCCAGACCAAGACTATGCTAGAAAAGCTAGGCTTGAAAAGTTAATAATTAAATTCTAATAATCCACGAAAATCGAATTACCCGTACCCGACCCGCACCCGACCAGTTGAGAATTTTTCAAACCCGTACCCGACCCGAACCCGAAGACTTGGTTTTTAAATTACCCGTACCCGACCCGAACCCGAAAAATATTTTTTGGCGGGTAAAAATACCCGTACCCGACCATCTCTAGTCTAGAGTCAACGCAGTGTTGTATGAGTGTTTTCTCTCTCATCTCTTCTATTGTTGTTGTTGTTGTTGTTGTTGGGTATCGTCCATGATCTCATCTACACAGTCTTGTGTTGAGTTTGTTGCTTGTAATACCTATGTAGCCACTATTACAGTTGCTACATGGTATTTTGTAAACATCACTAGGACAGTCTAATTTATTGAGCGGGTCTTTTATCCTCGAAAAGAATTGGTTGACTGTGTTTGTTTGTCTGCATGCTGTGTGGTATTGTGGGTAGTCATGTGTAAGCACTTTCACTAGCCGTTCTGTCAGCATCGGAACGTAAGGACCAGAACGATATTAACTGCTGCGTGACGCTCTGGGACGATCTCGAAGCTGTTCGGTCACTGTTGGCTGAATGGTGTTTTCGATGTCTTTTATTTGGCCTTGGTTGGATTGTGTAGGTTATGTCACCAAAATTGGCGAGAGAGAACTCCCCAATGCGGTGCCGTATATCTGCCGGTAATGTTGATTTTTGTACCGAAAGTAACTAGATTCCATACAAAAACTTATCGCTTCCAGGAACAAATCAAGATTGATTTTGATGTCCACTTCTCTCCACCGTTCTATTGTCATTCTGGTGACTAACTCTCTCGGAACGTTTGTAAACAGAGAAACCAAATTCAGTTAAATTCCTAATGTGGTTTTCTGACAGGATCACTTCGTTGATCTCTTCGCAGAATTCGAACGAACTGTGAGTGCTGCATATGCTTTCAATCGATTCTGATAGAATGTTCGCAATGAATTTCGATAGTCTGTAAGTGGGGGCGGTTGTATTGCAACTCGCGGGAGAAGGGGCAGGTCTGCTTCTGGTTACAGCTAATTGCTATTTGCATATGACGCAGAATAATTCTCGTTTTCTTATTACTTCTAACAGTGCATTTGTCCTAACTCAATTACACTAGTCGACAAAAAAGTGCATTCCAAAAGCTCAAACCAGAATCAACCATTGATTGGATGGATATTGGTGCCCCTAGCCATTACCAAAACGGCGCAACTTACGTGCGAGTTCGCATAGTAGTTGCTTGCCGGGTTCGTCACTTCAAAGTTATGTTAAAGAGAAAACTCATTTAAGACTCTGAAAAAAAGTTAGTGGCTAGGGACATTAAAATTATCAGGAATGGTTAAATAGCTAAAATCTATAATTTTTGACGTTAACGTCTACATCGAAGTTTTTTTTTTATTCAAAACAAATAGTTCGTATCAATATTTACATATTAAATACTAATTCTAACAGATATTTAAATATTTTCCAAAAGTTTTCCTGAAATTATTTTTATTATTCCACCGTTGTTCCCTCAATTCTTTTTTAAAACCAAACAAGGACAAGTTGTTCCCTCCTATATTAAAAGCTATTGCTCTTACTGTCAGCCACAATGCTGCTTTCTGTTTTTGCGCCTTAGTATTGATTACAAACGAAAGAATATCTTCTATATCATCTACCTCATATTTTAACCGTGTTCGAATGATCTGACTGCACCAGTCCCACACTTGTTTAGCGTTTGGGCATAGCTTCAATCGGTGGAGATTTGTATCAGAAATCCCACATTTATTGCATTTTCCTTCCATTGAGCGGATGCTATATAACCGGTGCTCGATGATCATCATTAGCCAATCAACGAAACAATAAGTTTTGAGACTAACAACGTGCTTTCAAGCGGGGGCCTAGTGTGGTTGGTAACGTCTCCGCCAACCACGCTCGACGTCTGGGTTCGAATCCCACCGCCGACATAGGTGTCGATGGTTGTGAGGTGGCGTGATCCACTCACAACCAACCCAACCGGTCTAGATTCAATCCTAGCCGACACCGGGAGATTTTCTAAGGCGAAAAATCTCTGGGATCACGCCTTCCATCGCATGAGGAAGTAGAGCCGTTGGCGCCGGTCCGTTAATAAACGGGTCGTGAGTTAGGGACCTGGGTGTGGAGTCGCCTCCCTGGGCGTCGGTAATTGGCCACAATAGTGGCGGAAATAGACCGACGGAAAATAAGCGAGAATAAAAAAAAACGTGCTTTCAGATGAGTTCTGTTGATAGTTTTTTTTTTTTTTTATTCTCACTTATTTTCCGTCGGTCTACTTCCGCCACTGTTGTGGCCAATTACCGACGCCCAGGGAGGCGACTCCACACCCAGGTCCCTAACTCACGACCCGTTTATTAACGGACCGGCGCCAACGGCTTTACTTCCTCATGCGATGGAAGGCGTGATCCCAGAGATTTTTCGCCTTAGAAAATCTCCCGGTGTCGGCTAGGATTGAATCTGGACCGGTTGGGTTGGTTGTGAGTGGATCACGCCACCTCACAACCATTGACACCTATGTCGGCGGTGGGATTCGAACCCAGGCGTCGAGCGTGGTTGGCGGAGACGTTACCAACCACACTAGGCCCCCGCTAGGTCTGTTGGTAGTTGTAATAAAAAGAATTCATGATTGCAAAAGTCCAAAGTCAAAAGGCGAATTGATCTCACATTAAATTCAGAGTAGATGGAAAAAGTAAGAAAAATTGAGAAAAGAAATATGATTGGAATCAGTATCGCCAAATATACCTCTAAACGTCAGAAAATGCGGGAAAATTGTTCCTTCGAATGCAGAGTTGCCTTAGACGGAATCATTGACTCTTTCGGATATTTGTTAACAGCAAAAAAAAACATGTTTTTCAGCGACATCAGGGTGAACATAGCGAACAAATCTGTTATTATGCTGAAAACCACTTTGCGTAAGAATATAAACAAATGAAGTGAATACCCCGATATGTAACACACAGCTGTTTGCATTCCAGCCAGACCCTATTGCACTCTCGCTTTCAGCTTAACCTACGATGTGTGGTGCAAGCTTCAGCGCGATTGCAAAGGAGGCATCAAATTACCCATAGCGAACGGCAAGGCGTTTGTCTTTTGAAAATGCAGTAGATGCATATTTCTGTCTACGTTTTGCACATACCTATGACTGCAAATCATAGTGTAGATTCAATATTTTGGAAACATTTGTAAATAACATAAAAAGGTTTTGAGTCTAGAACAGTCGGCTTCTATTAACTCCGACCTCTCCGCACAGGCAAACACTACAGCCTAATTACTAATGTTGAAAGCTATCACCACCCAGTGAGTGTATTTGCTATGAACATAAACGGTGTTTTCAAAAGTGCTTATATGAACTAAGAAGTTAAACAAACAAAGTTCGAATCCAGTTTAAGCCCAGAATCACTGAAAATGCGTATAAATGCCAGAAAACGCGTAAGAGAATAATAATCTCACAATGAGCCCTTGAAGACAAAATAACCCAAAATGAAAATAGTCTTATATAGCTAAAAAAAACTGCAAACAGTATAACGTTAAGACCCTTTTAAAGGCCAGCAAGGTTAAAAATAGAATGAATACAATGCAAAAAGGGGTTTTATCATATTGCTTTCCACAGCGTGTCACTCCATAAAAACAAGACATAGTCCCATAACGACAAATGCTCTCGAAAACCTCTTTTTTGTCTTATGACTATAATTAAATTTCAATTTATATCTCTAATATGAGATTCACAGTTTTCAGCTGAACATTCAGTCCAGATTTATCTCTCGGTAATAGTGATTGTTCATGACACTCATGGTACAAATAGTGGTATATGGTCTTACTGATTTGAACTTGGGGCTATAACTTAAATATCTGACCTAATGAGGTCACATAGTATTCTATGAGTTGTAAATAATAGTTATAGTCGGTTACACATTAAGCAGGAGTAATATGATAATTTTAGTTCACATTGCTTTATAGTATTTGAGAGGGCGCCATTTGTGATATTTATTATTCATTGTCGAAGTTTGAACCAGAGTTTCTCGGAACACTCTATTCCGATTCCGGTCAGAAATAAAACCGAATGCTTGTCAATCGATCTTTGTACCGGACTTTAGACAGAACTTTCAGATTCTCCTCGGTCTAATATTGATCATGGTTATAGACGAAACTTAACATTGTAAATCAGAATTAAACTAACATTAAAAATAAATACAACTTCAGAAAACACACATTATAAGAAATCGACTTAAAGGAATAACAATAAATATCACTTTACATCTTCTAAACCCGCCACGGCCGTAAAGTTTACCGATAGCGCTAAATAGTGTTCAACGTCAAACTTAGCGCTCTCTAATCATGACTGATTAACAGCAACGAATAGCGCTATATCTCAAATCAAGCCAACCCACATTCCGGGGTTTCCTTAATCGAAATGTATTGCACTCTTCCATCTCATTCAATCAACCCCCCCACGCCAGGTCCAGGTTTAGCGCCAAGACAACCGGATTCTATCAATCGATGGACCGCCAAACGTCTTCCGGTGCGTTCATCCGGCTTTCGAATCAATTACCATTAGGATAAATCGACCGACATGAATCCTGTTTTACACTTATGTCTTTAATGGGGCAAACTGGTTTCAAATGGACTGCTATCGAGCTTCTCATCTGTGAGGCGCAACTTGGAGAACTCAAAAAAAAGTTTCTAAGAAACTCTGAACCGCATTTCCGACCATTCCACCTCCGTACGCAACACTAAAGGACCTCATTTTATTTCCTTCCCACAGGCACCGTCACATTTTACGCCCGGTTTCCCGTGTGGTATGCCGACGCCAGCAGCAACGCCTCCACCACCACCAGTAGCGTCTTCCGCCGGCCGCGGCTGCTGCTAGCTCCGTGTGAGCTTCTTAAGCTGGAAAACACCGACCATGACCATCGACGCCATCAATCAACAAAGACTGCTGGAAAGTTACCGTTCTTCCGTCGTCTTCGCTAAGGATCGTCGTCGTCTCCCGGCGGCCGAGGCCAATCCGTCGTCATTATTGCCGCTTGCTGCCCGGCCAGACATCGTTCGTCACTCAACCTACTCGTACACCACCGTCACCAATACCGCCACCGCCGACGCCTCCGCCGACTCCGGCCTCAATGGCAGCAGAAGCTAACTCGTCAAAGTTATAGCAGGGCAGGGCGCAGTAAAACTTCGTAGCTTATTATCATGAGTTTCCACAAGGCGCCCCCTCCCCGGCTGCCCAGCCTCGGTGGGACCTCACCGCTCACCAAGTCCAACGGTAAGTGGAGCGAACTTTAGAATGCCGTGTGCGGAACAACGCTGTGTGATGGTAATCGGTTGGCAGTGGCGCGCCGGTTTATTGGATGCGTCGTCGTAAAATTGAGTGAATAAAAAAGGCGTACCTGGGTAACGGTTTTTTTTGTTACTTCCCCGGCATGGTAATTTACTCCATAATTTTGATTGAAGCTTGGTCATTTATATCCCAACTGTTATCACGTCAGATTGCGTGAAGCGGTATGTCAGCGTGTTTTTGTGCGTCAATTTTTGCGTAAACATTCTTCAGATATCCGAGGGAAATCAGGTGACTGGTGAGTGGTTGCGGTTTGATATATAGCTTATTGATTTCGTGATCATCAGGCACAGTATGAATTTTCTTGATATATTGCCTTGTGCACACTACCATGGAATCACCGAAAGGAAAATACCTATTTATTCGTTGTGTTTGAAAGTAGCAATCAGCGAAAAATTGCTCAGCCTATCTTCAACGATCAAAAATTTGCCCACTTCAATTTAGCAATCTTTGCATTCGAATTACATTTGAAAATAATATGGCTTCTAAATATAAATGTTTGGTTCACGTTTTCCACGATACGAAATGCAAATTTTTATGCTATAAACCTTGTTGTGAAAGTATCAACAACTGTCGATTGTAAAAGTTGTCCGTTTTTTTTTTTTTTGTAGAATTGCTCAACTTTTGGACAAACTTCATCCATTTCACACGCGACTTCTTCAACCAAAAAAATACTTTATAATTTTATGGAATTGTTAACACAAAAATCACGGAAAAAGTACTAATTAACGAGACGATTAAAAAGCACGTTACTGCCATTCGGTACTGTGATGTCAGTCTCCTTGTAAAGAAAATCGCTCACCTTCGTTAATTTTAATTTCCCATCATTCACAGTAATTTGAGTATTCGTTAAGATTAATATTAAGGTTTATGTTCACTTCTACAGGACCGTTCGATGAAGAGCTGATAGATACGTCGTCTATAAGTTGGTATCGAAAGTTGGTTGGTATCATATCGGTTCAGTTTATTGAGCGAAACGATCAATTCATAAAAAAGCAAAGCCTTGATGCTACATTCCGATTCGGAACTGTTCGGACTGTTTAGTGTACAGGACAATTGCGAGGCTAGCGCTACGATCCTACTGACACTAACAGTCTCTCCCGAGCCAACACTCGAACCTACGACGACTGGCTTGTTAGGCCAGCATCGTACCTCGAGACCATCTAGGAGACGATCAATTCATATGAAGTTAAAAAAACACTTTAAACTTTAGTTGTTACGTATGTTATTGTTTAATTTTGCCCTCAAATTTAAAAATAGTAATCAAAAGTAATCATCAACTGCTTGATTGATTCTTATGTTATTCGCCCAAATAACAATGTTGGTTTTATTAAAGTTTAATAGCGCTTAATACAGCCCAAACAGCGTTATAAAACTTGGATATCATCAGTTTTGTTACTTGGGCGGTTAGCGGTATCCACCGCTGCTCATGATTGGTATGGTAGTACAGCTATACCCGGACGAACACATAAGTTTCGTATTGAATCCCTAGGATTCATCACATTGAAATCGTAGGCTGGCCTTAATAAGAAGTCCTGAAAAAGGAATCTGCAAGGCTTGAAGCTCACTTTTTTGCAATTTCCATCCGATTTTGATAGTTTCAACGCCGAAAGATTCAATATCGTATCTACTATTACTCTCTCCCAGAAACCCGGTTTTGCGGGGATATTGTCCAAAACTGAGGATTTTTTTGAATATTTAAATAAAATCTCCCGCAGGCCAATTGTATGGTTTTGCATATTTTGGTGATATGTCCGGAACGGATACAGCTCCAGACACACAGATCAATGTTCACAGCTCCAGATTCACAAATCACAATTCACAGATCACGATTCACAAATCCAAATCCACAGATCCAGATCCACAAATCCTGGTGCAAGGATCCAAATCAACAGATCCAGAATTAAATGCAAATGCAGACCTACCACTCCAGATCCATAGATCGAGATCCACAAATTCAGATCCACAGATTCACAACCTTTGATCGAGATCCACAGATTCAGATACAGATCCACAGATCCAGATTCATAGATTCAGATCCACAGATTCATAGATTTAGATCCACAGATCCATAAATTCAGATCCACAGATCCAGATCCAAAGATCAAGATGCACAGATCCAGATCCGAATCCACAAACAGGGGTATACGCAACACCATACGGTCATCCACAATGGCTAGGTGGCAGCGGGAGTAGTCCAACACTACAAAAGGTAGATGGACAAACCAACTTATTCCAAAGTAAGCATGCTGGATTATTAGGCGCCATGGGGAAGTAACCTTCCATCTGACACAGATCCTGTCAGGCCATGGCTGCTTTAGGCAGTACCTGCATAGGTTCGGGTACGCCGAGTCCCCTATGTGCCCCGCTTGTACGGGTGCGGAAGAAAACGCGGAGCATGTGTTCTTCACATGTCCGCGTTTCGAGCGGATAAGGTACGAAATGCTGACAATAAGTGGGACGGACAACACGCCAAAGAATATTGTGCGTAGGATGTGCGAGAATAAGGAAATCTGGGATGCGTTCATCATGGCTGCATCACAGATCGTTAATATTTTGCAGGGTACCAATCGACGGAAAACCATCGATGTGCCCCATTTAGTTAGCAGTTAACTAACTGGCCTGAATAGGTTGCTCTGCTACCCGTAGAGGTAAGTGCACGACTGGCCCTCTCCCTGAAGTAATGCCGAACGGTAGTCCCGGGGAGGCCAAGGGCTTTAGCTGTCCAGCTTAAAGTTGCTCAGCTTTGGTAAAGCAGACCCCTTGATTCGGATTCAGATCCACAGATATAAATCCAGATCCACACAACCAGATCCTCAGAACCAGATCCACAGATTCATATCGACAGGTCCAGATCCAAATCCACAGATCCAGATTTACAGATAAAGACCCACAGATCCAGATTCATAGATCAATATCCACAAATTCAGATCAAAATCCATATCCAGATACAGATACAGATTGGGATTGGGATTGGGATTGGGATTGGGATTGAAATTGGAATTAGAATTGGAATTGGAATTGGAATTGGAATTGGAATTGGGATTGGGATTGGGATTGGGATTGGGATTGGGATTGGGATTGGAATTGGTATTGGGATTGGAATAGGGATTGGGATTGGGATTGGGATTGGGATTGGAATTGGAATTGGAATTGGAATTGGAATTGGAATTGGAATTGGAATTGGAATTGGAATTGGAATTGGAATTGGAATTGGAATTGGAATTGGAATTGGAATTGGAATTGGAATTGGAATTGGAATTGGAATTGGAATTGGAATTGGAATTGGAATTGGGATTGGGATTGGGATTGGGCTTCTAGTCGCCATTGAAACATTTCAATGAAACAAAGTCAAATGCCATCCAATATGGGTATTTTTGGAGCCGGGATGACGCCCAGAGACCGAAAAACATTTTTAAATTGAATATGGCGACTTCCGGTTTCCCGAGAAAAAGCCAAAGTTGACCAAACTCCGCGTCATATGAGTACTTTCAAACTCGGGAAGATGCCTGGAGACTTGAAAATAGCTCCATGGGAGCCGTAAGTCACCATTTTGATATGGAAAAATGTCGTCTGGAATCAATTTACGGTCTCAGGACACCATTTTCATTCCAAAAGTACCAATGTTGGGTATTCGACCATTTTAAGTTGTTTTTCAGAAACTAGAACATTCTGGAATCCAAAATAGTGTTTGGGGCTATTTCTGGTCTCTGGGCGTAATCCCGATTCTAGAAATACTCATATTGGGTGGTTTTCGGCCACTTTGGGTTCTTTTCTGAAAACCGGAAATCGTTTTGCGATCTCTAGGCGACATCCCGTGTTCGGGAAACACCCGAAACCATACACACGACAAGCGACTCGTAGAAGATTCTGTTAAATTTCTTATAAAATTCCATAGTTTTGGTATCTCAGTATCCCCAGAAAACCGGTTTCCCGCGAAAGAGAAATTTTGTTTAGAGCCCCCACTGAATTAAAAGTAAATAAATTACTGGAGCTTTTTGTGCAAAAACTATCGACATTGGATGAAAATTGCAAAAGTTACAAGAATTTTAAAGTGAGGTAAGAGTGAAAGGCTTTGTATCCGAAAAGTTCTCATAGCACGATTCCCATTCAAGAATCCTAGTCCCATAAACTGGGAAGACTTAAGGATTCCTTTTTCAGAATTCCTTATCGAGGATGCTCACAAAAAATAGTCAAAACACAGCTTCAAGTTTAGTAGTTCCGGTAGCACTTTCCAGTTTATTTCCACAAATACTCAATAAATTGGATTATGTTTTCGAAATGTATTCTGGACGACAAAAGCTCAAAATAGTTGCCCTAAAAGATTTTAGCTTTTTACCCATTCATAAAATTTTTGCGCCCTTAGTGTATGCACTAGGGTGTCCCAAAAAAACGATGTTTAAAAGGTCAAGGTGCTCAGCCCTAAATTGAAAGATAATGTTGTTTATAGTATTTTTGTAGAACATTTCGATTTTTAAAAAAATTGTTTTCAGGTTGCTCAGTTACGATTTATGAAAAAATTACTTTTTAAATCTAAAAAAACCACTCTTTTACACTTTTTGCAATTATATTTGATTCCCACATTTTTCCATATATATTTTTTTTTATTTTTGTAGGATTAATTTCGAATATTTTACATGGTTTGGTACAGCATCGCACTCAGTAATTTGAATCAAAAAGGCCATTAAAAAAAGCAAAGCCTTGGTGGTACATTCCGATTCGGAACTTGACCTTCTGTTTACTATACACAGACTTCGCAGCCAACTGTTAAGTGTACAGGACAATTGCGGGGCTAGCGCTACGATCCTACTGACACTAACAGTTTCTCCCGAGCCGAGACTCGAACCTACGACAACTGACTTGTTGGGCCAGCATCGTACCTCGAGACCAGCTGGGGATAAAAAGGCCATTAAACATCACAAAAAAGTGGATTTTTCTCATAATTTTAAGATAAAACACACACAACAAATTTTTCAGTGAGAAAATGAAATTTTTAAATAACAAAAGATTCTTTAGGGGAGGAGTACCAGTTATGGCAATACCTAAAAAATGTACCAGTTATGGCATGAACCAGTTATGGCCTATGGAGTTTAAATGGACTATTGCCATAACTGGTACCATTGCGCTTATGCGATATAGCACACTTGCCATAACTGGCTCACCTAACCTATATCTTATCGGGTGGCTGAGATATTGCCATTTTTACATCTGATGGAAAACTAAGCATTTGTACAAAAATGCCACTTTAGCTCAAAATCTCCATTGCACTTATTTTATTTTGCCGTTTGTGCGATTAATTACCTAATTAGTGATTCAAATGTTGATTATATCCGTAACGTATGTTCAGAGAAGTTTCAGGATATTCAAAAATGCATCTTTTAATGTAGAATGATGGGTTATTAATCCACCAATGAGTGAAATATAAAATTTTTTTTTATCAGATTGAAATAGACGCAAGGTATCTTCAACAAAATTTTAGGGTATCTTAAACCAAGAAACTATACCGAAGACATCATGTTTCTATCTCTAACGTATTACGAGCAACATAAAGTTTTCTAAGAGAATACAATAAAAATCACAATTTTTGTTCTAACTTTTTCCCCAGATTTTTCCGAGTTTTTAAACCTTCTACTAAGTTATCAGCCATCCAAAAACGCATTTGTTCTCTCAACGTCGTTATTTTTTATCTCCCAAAATAAAAAGTTATTTGACATATTTGTAAAACTGCTTAGTTATCCATCACATGTAAAAATGGAAATATCTCAGCCACCCGATAAGATATAGAGATCTTTTTCTATGCAAATTTTCGTCATGAATTCCGCTTTCCAGTGAAAGTTTTATTTTCTCACTGAAATTTTTTTTGTATATGTTTGAAAGGGTTTTATCTAAAAATTATAGAAAAATTTTAATTTTTAACGATGTTTCATGGCCTCTGTGAGTCAAATTACTGAGTGCGATGCTTTACTTAAAATATTCAAAATAATCCTACGAAAATAAAAAAATATACGAAAAATGTGGGAATCGAATAGGATTATAGACTGTTCCGAAAATCATAAATACATCTTTTTTCTTGAATAAAACAAAAAATACTGGATTTTTCGGGTCATTTTATTCTGAAATATAGATAATAAGTGTTTTCTTTCCAGTTTCAATTCAAGTTGGGATTATTTTTCGTAGGATACGCGAGTTCTCTAACTTTTCTCTTAACACTACTCATAAGCTTTTGCATAGTGTTTTCTCCGACCATTTTTACCACTTTAAGCCAATCTTTTGAGTGGGGGCCTAGCGTGGTTGGTAACGTCCCCGCCAACCACGCTCGACGCCTGGGTTCGAATCCCACCGCCGACATAGGTGTCGATGGTTGTGGGGTAGCGTGATCCACTCACAACCAACTAAATTGGTCTAGATTCAATTCTAGCCGACACCGGGAGATTTTCTGAGGCGAAAAATCTCTTCCATCGCATGAGGAAGTAAAGCCGTTGGCGCCGGTCCGTTAATCAACGGGTCGTGAGTTAGGGTCCTGGGTGGAGTCGCCTCCCCGGGCGTCGGTGATTGGCACAATAACAGTGGCGGAACTAGACCGACGGTAAATAAGCGAGAATAAAATAAAAAAAAGTCAATCTTTTTTAAATTTTTCAACATTGTCCGCTGGTTTGACATATTTCCTCAGCTTTGCCTTGGTCAAAGCCCCAAAAGTTTCAATAGGGCGAATTTCAGGGCAGTTTGGAGGATTCATCTCCTTTGGGACACATGTGACATTATTTGTTTTATACTACCCTAGTGCATCCTTAGAGTAATGGCAGGAAGCAAGATCGGGCCAAAAGATTGGAGGATTATTATGCTGCTTAACTATGGGTAACAACCTTTTTTGCAAACACTCTTTCACGTAAATTTTACCATTCATTGTGTCATTCGTAATGAATGGACGAGATATTTTCCCACATTCACAGATGGCTGCTTCTGCTTCCGACGGGTCTGCAGACCCATTCTTCCTTTGGCACGCCGAGGTTCCAAGCTTTCTCGCCACATCTCGTACTGATACTGAAGGATGCCGCTTGTAGTATTCCTTAACCTTTTTGTCCATTGTGGGATCAACAGGCCCGGGTTTTCTACCACATCTTGGGGCATCAGTAAATGTGCACTCTTCACAATACTTCCGCAATGCGGTTTGAACTGCTCCGACACTTATACCTTCTTCTCTGGCTAATTTTCTTATAGGAAGACCACTCACGGTGCCCCATTTGTGCACAATTCGCTTTCTTTGCTCGGGAGAAAGGCCACGCATTATCAAAATTTCGCACTAAATGTTAGAAAAAATGACAGCATCTGTTTCTTTTGGATGTAAACAACAGGACGCAACCAACGTTTGGTTGAATACTGCCCGTTATTTGAAATGACGGTTGATCGTAAGTGTATTTATAATTAGCGGAACGGTCTATACAAAAAAATGTGTAACTTAAAAAGTCATTTTTTCATAAATCACGTTTGGGCAACCTGAAAACAATTTTTTAGAATGTCAAAATGCTCTACAAAAACTCTATGAATAACGAGGTACGATGCTGGCCTACCCAGCCAGTCGTCGTTGGTTCGAGTCTCGGCTCGGGAGAGACTGCTAGTGTCAGTAGGATCGTAGCGCTAGCCACGTAATTGTTCTGCACAATAAAAAGTCGGCTGCGAAGTCTGTGTATAAATTAAAAGAAAGTCAAATTCCGAATCGGAATGTAGCGCCAAGGCTTTGCTTTGTCTTTAGTGTATGCAGAAGTGCGTCAAGGTGCGGCAGAGTAATTGCTAGCCGGGTTTGTCGCTTCTACGTTGCCTCATAGGAAAACATATTCGAGTCTCTGAAAAAGTTACCACCACTAGAGGCACCAAAATTCACAGGAATGGTCAAAAAGCTATAGTCTTTCTTTTATTTTTTAGTTTGAGCTCTAGGGCAGAACCTGTGTTTACCAGTGTTACATGTATTTTTGCTGTCAATTACTTCCATAGATTAGAGATTTTAGCAAAATAAGAACATAAATTTTAAGTCAATTATAGTAAATTTAAATTTATTTGTTGGAAATGGTGTAACTTCAGTTTTACTCATGATACCTCTGAGCGATGGCAATTGTCTTGAGTCGTTATTTCGTATCGTATGCCTCGTCGGTTTTATTATATATTATATAATAATGATAATGAAATAATAATGATAATGAAAGCAGCGTTGAATCCATGGTGCGGAGGACCATAGTGATTGCAAGCATGATGCAATCATGCTACCAGAAACCGGTAGATATCGATTCTCTTCAACTGTTTGGACCCGCTTTCAATATCTATCGATGCGGTCGTAGCGCGGATAACAGCAAAAAAAGTAGTTTTCAATATAAGTCATGGTAGTTGTCTTGAACATGTCTTTGTTTCTGCTGTTATCGGAGACACGCAGCTTTTGCTTGCTGCAGTTTTCATTCCTTCTGATAGAAGCAATGTTGTCGGATTTATTGACGTCAATGCGTGACAAATGGTCTCCAGAATGGAGTAAAACGTGTTGCTAGCGTTGCTGAGATCAATTGATTTGAATTCCAATAATTCACCTACCTTGAGCGAACACTCGACCTTGTTTACTGCCTCCCTGAACAGAAAGCTGGATCGCAAATTGACACTGTGTATACAGATATCAAGGCCACGTTTGACACAGTATATCATAGAATACTTTTGCATAAGCCTCACTAAACCGGTGTGCCTGAAAGACTGACTTCATGGTTAAACTCGTATTTTCCTGGCTGGACATTGTATGTCAAGCTGGATCATAGTTCGATGTGCATCGAGCAACACTGCCGGAATCCCTCAAGGCAGTAATGTGGGTTATTTGTTGTTTCAACCAAGGATGTAAATTATCACTCACGCTCATTTTTTCGCAAGCCGATAGCTCGCTCTAATGAGCAGTTTTGAAATGAATAAGATACCTCACCTTACCAAACAGTCCCAAGCCGTAGTGTGGCCTTTGTTGTACGTAAGAGTCGTGTCCGTTCCACTCGGTCCATGGCTGCAGTTCACCAGCTTTGCCGTCTGCGTAGGGTACGCAGGTCGTCTTCCACCTGATCGATCCACTTTGCCCGCTGTGCACCTCTCCGTCTCGTCCCTGACGGATTGGTTTCAAGAACCATCTTTACCGGACTGTCATCCGACATCCTTACAACATGCCCAAACCACCGCAATCTGCCAATCTTAGCGGTGTGGGCGATAGATGGCTCCCCAAGCAGCTCCTGCAGTTCGTGGTTCATTCTGTCTCGCCGGGGGACCATCGTGTCAGCTCTGTTCCATGCTGACACCAGGACGATGATCAGCCGCTCCTAACATGGAGATCAGACGCTGTTTTGAGCCGCACCATCTAGGTGAACGGACTCTCGGTTTAAAGAAGCATTTCCTCTACCGCCAGAGTATGGTTTAGGCGCCAATAATCGCGTCGCACTTTCTCACTTAGCTATATTTTATCAAAAAGAGGGGTAGTCCTGTCGTCACCAAAGTCGTAATTTTTGCATAGTGACCTTATATGAGGAATTCTCCAAAGTTTGAGTCGAATCTGAGAAGATCGTTGACATGAGCTGTGCACACTTGAGATAGAATGACCCATATGATTTTTTTACCCAAAATCACATTCCAACTCCAATTTGTTTACACTTGCAATGCTGCCGAAAATCGTTCTAAAATTAACCATAGACAATTCCAACAAAATCACAATATGCTTCGAAAATTTTCAATTGTTCAACTTCATGTAACGCTTCTTTTAATGGTATACTATGAGGGCGTAGAGTTTACCGCTCACTCAGAAAAATTAAAAAAGAAAAAGGATTCAAACAATATTTCTCTTCGTAAACATCGATGGAAATATCCAGATTCCCATTGATGGTTTTTCAGTTACTAAAAGAAAAGAAAACAATTTTTGTTGTAAAGCTTTAGTTAACATCTCTTAATTTGAATTTGTGACATTCAAAGCCATTGCTTGATGCTAATTGAATTGCGACAACTTATGTTTTTTTTCTGTGTTATATTGTGATCATAATAAATAAAATAAGTGAAGTAATCAATTTGAGAGCCCAAAATTACCCAGTGATTGATATGAAAACAATGTTTTTGCAAATAACAAGACACGGCATATTTCCACATAGAAGATTTTAAGCTCGCGCAAAAATGGCATCATTAGTACTAAATTGCCATTAAGAATGTGGAACAGATGGTGTCAGCCCTGCACCCAAACCTTGAACGACAGTGTAATGGAGAATTTCATTTCGATTGAATCGGACGAAAAGAGAATAGGCTCTATTCATCACCTCTCAATTGGCGAAGAAAGTCAAATCTTGAAGAGAATGGAAATGCTACATAAATAATAGAACTGAACAGGCAACTTTTCACATTTAAGTTTAAAATTACAAAAGACAAGTTCAAAAGTACATTATCCAGCCAATTGTTACTAAAATCTCTGTCAAAAATTGGTCTGTCTTTTGGCTTTCTCAGTCTTTATGTAGGAAAAACACGACAATCTAGCAAAATTGCCCGACGTTTCGGCCGTTTTGGTGGCCTTTTTCAAGGGAAAATTTAGTTGTGTCGTATTGGTCTTAAACGTTGGTTTTCAACGGTCGGAAGTCTTGTATTGCGGTAGTTTGGTCTTTGCTTCGGTTGCGATGAACTTTTTCTAGTTTTATTCATCGAAAAACACTTTAAAATCGGCTGTATAGTGCATTAACGTTCGATTTCAGCCAATTTTAAAGTGACCAAAGTTCGCAGTTTTCCGATGAATAAAACTAGAAAAAGTTCATCGCAACCGAAGCAAAGACCAAACTACCGCAAAACAAGACTTCCGATCGTTGGAAACCAACGTTTAAGACCAATACGACACAACTAAATTTTCCCTTGAAAAAGGCCACCAAAACGGCCGAAAAGTCGGGCAATTTTGCTAGATTGTCGGGTTTTTCCTAAATAAAGACTGAGAAAGCCAAAAGACAGACCAACCTTTGCATTATCAGTACCAGTCGTTAACATAAAAATGAATTTCTGTCAAAAATGTTAGTAGATTATTATTCTGAATGTGAAAATTAGCGAAACCTTCCATTCATCTCGAACTTTGTTTGTTTACACAACTCACTTGAGGACGTTACAGTCTTGGTGGACCCTTTTACATTTGTATACCTTGCCAAAAAAGCTTGATATTTTTTTAGGAAAGTATCAGTCACACGAAACATACCACTAAATCCAAACGCAGCTTTTCAAAGCAGAAGACTCGTGTCCAAAATGCTAATGTAAATGACCTATTTGCATGCTTTCCGCTGATTTGAGCTAATAGCTTTTTGCTAGCGAGAGGCGAAAATTACTGTTTTTACTACGTTTTAAAAAAAAAACAGGGTCGGGTTCATGATGATGAATAAACAGATGTTCTGACCATAGTAAACATTTAACCCCGAACGAAGGGTATTATAATCAGCAAACATTAAGAAAACTGTTTTAACCCCACGAAAAGGTGCGCTAAGTTTCGTTCGATTCAACCACAATTAGCGCAGTTGAACTGTACGGGTAATGAAGCAATAATTTCCTGCCCTGATCCTGACTCGTCACGAGTTCCACCACAGAAATTATGGGTTGGCTTCTATTAATTTTTATGAACCAACTTTCGCCGTTAATGGAATTTCAAGTTCGGTTTCGCCCGGAAAATTGCTAGTGATGTGACCGCACTTCATTAAAATGTACTGTTAGGACTTGATAGAATATAAAATTTTTAATTATCTCATCGGATGTCATGATAGCGTAAATTATTGGTTCACTTTTTATGGCGTGCGCGGCAGGCGCCACTTGATGCAGTCTCGTATACACATCGAACCGATAAGCACGGCTCCCTGCTTTGACACCTTCCCCTTCAGGAGTGTATCGGAGACAGGTGGTGCCGAAAGTTTAACGATTATTAAGTACACACGGTGCAATTAAAATGTTCCAAAAACGGCCTACAGGTGGCGGTGTCTGAAAGTAAAATAACTGTAAATCGACTGAGGTACGTCAGTTGGGATGATGGGCGATATTGTTGTTGAGATATTTTACAATTATTTCTGGATTAAGCTGTCATCTAGATGGTACGCACTAAACGGATGATAGCAATCATTGTTTTTGCAACGTCTGCTTATAGCGTGCTAAAGAACCAAAAACATGTTGTTTTATGTTTTATTATTAGCTTGAAAAGAAGTTTTCGATTTTCCACAAGCATCCCGAAGTACCAGAAGATGTACGGTACAAAGTATGAGAGCCATCAAACTTCACCTAAAATAATTATAAAAAGAGGCGTGAGTAGCATTCATGTATCATTAATCATAATGGTTTGCTACAACTTTTAACCCCTGGAGACTTTTCCCAGCCGACCTTGAACCCGGAGGCTGAACTTTCAAACAGCGTAGCTGATTTTATTTAGGCGTCAATTAAAACTCGGTTCATTACGTGACTCATGAAAAGCAACTGCTAATCAAATACTTCCCCGGATGTTTGTCTTCCTTTCATTTTTTTTCTCGCTAGGAAATCTGTCTCAGCTCACCAGCATTCTGTGGCAACCATCGAATACTAAATAGCACCATATGGTGAACATTATTTCGCTCATTAAGCGGCTAAAAGTTAAACCACATTGAGCGGCACACACAAAAAAGGTGTCAGCAGTATGGGAAAGTGTTTTTCTAACGGCGCACTCCGACGTGATGGCGACGGAAAGCGGGAGATTAGATAACTTTTTCAATATGTGTAAGCGATAAACATGGTTCTAAATTTTTAATGACGTCATTACGGAGTCAAAAGTGAAACATGATTATAATTGACTTATTTTGACGTACAATCGTAAGTACGGGAGGTATTTTGGATTTGGTGTGGACTTTGGTGTAGCTGTGCCTTATATTTCCATTAAAGAGAGAAAATACCAAATATTGAAGAGAAAACATATTCCACATATTTTTTATATCAGAAATTCATAAAACTTATCTGAATAGCAGACTTTCAAGAAATCATCAATTTAGTTTATAAGATCATGTTTTAATATTGCTCTTGAATTTTTCTAACCCATACCAAAGTAAAACCATTTAGTACCTGTTGTATATAACAATAACCTCCCTTTTCTGTTGCTTATTATTCCGTTTACGGATACATAAATTATTATGTCATTATCTTATTACCACTTCCAAGTGACCCATTATCCTTCTGTATCGTCCATAATAAAAACACTCTCGCGCATAAACTCGATTAACGCTTTTTCCTCGGTGGTAAAAGTGGACGCAATTTACTATCCTACAACTAACCTGCCCTGCCATGGCCAAGATTACAGCGCCCGGAACGGTGAAATATCGATTCTCGCACATCACTGCAGGGTTCTGCTCCTGTGCACATGCACTAATTTAGCACTTTGTTCGTTCCTCTCGTTTCATCTCCTTCCTGCTTGACTGCTGGCCGACGCTCAACCAGATGTGTACGATTACATATTCATCGACAGTGGCAGCCCCGATTCGTACCTGACCGGCGAGTTAGTCGGCACCGTAGTAAACGACAGCCTGCAGCAGCTGCTAAATGGCACCGGACCCGGCGACAACCGGACCGGACTGGACGATCTGCTGGCCAACGGCACCCAGACCGGGCTGGACGAACCGCTCGGTGACGTTATCGTGATGGCGGTGACGTCGCTTATCCTTGGACTGATGATACTAGTTACCGTTATAGGTAAGGAATGTGCTACTGTACCCTACCTGAATTGCGAGTTAAATTTCCAACGTATTTTATATTACACATTCCAGTTTTCGCTGTCAATTTCCCAACATCCGATATCCAATATCGCCTAGCTCTATTTGTCTTTTCAAACGGATTTAAAATTGTTTTTCATATTATTATACTTCGCAGGAAACGTTTTCGTAATTGCTGCCATCATTCTAGAACGAAACTTACAAAATGTAGCAAACTATTTAGTGGCGTCTCTCGCTGTAGCAGATTTACTAGTAGCGTGCTTAGTTATGCCATTGGGTGCTGTTTACGAGGTAATTTGTTTTTTTTTTTCAAAATGTCTTCCAAAAAAATCTGTTCCAACAAAATATTAACTGTTCACAGATAAGCCGTGGCTGGATCTTGGGCCCCGAACTATGTGATATTTGGACGTCGTGTGATGTTCTATGCTGTACGGCTTCCATTCTACATCTGGTTGCGATTGCCACGGATCGGTAGGTTCTATTTTAAAATTTTCTAGAACATAAAAAGTCCCGATCCTGGAGCCATTCTATAACAACTAGACCACACTCTTCTTTCAACAGCATCCGACCTCATACATAATTTACACTGCTCTCGTACGAGACAGTGAAAAACCTCATCCAATTAAATCATACGTCCCAAAGCGATTAAATTGTGTTTATAGTGGAATCAAATCCGGAATTGAAACGTGCTTGAGAGCTTTCCGGCGAAACCGGGTTGAATTTTCGGCTTCACCAAATACGTGAACCGACGCGAATGTTGGTCTATTATTTCGATGGTACCATGCCAGAGTGTAGCGAGAATCGAAAGCGACTACCGGGAAATAATCCTACAAAGACAAAGCGAGAACAGAAAGCTGCGGCTAATCTCAAATTATAAATCGTATCGATTGTCGGACACTGTGGGACAGAATTTCGAATCGAATACATGTTCATTTGAAATCCAAATATTTTCTTTGATTTTAGAACGAAAATGTAATTGCTAATTAAAAAGCAGATTTAGGATAAAAAAAACTATTTTGAAGCTATGTTTTTCTGTCCAATCGAGAAGACGATTTAAACCACAGTAACAGTGGCAGTGGAATCAAGTTTGGTTCTCGTTGATACACATCATACATGCGGTTTATTTCGAATCTTTCACTCTAATTTGATTCTCGGCTCTTGAACAAATATGTGATTTTCTAGACAAGCATCACCACTAATACAAGATTATGAAGAGTCTCGAATCATACATTTCATTTTCTAGTTTTCATTTGAGTTTTGATTCTTTGTCTTTATCTGGATTTTTGTTTGTATAATATTTTGACTTCTTACTTCTGATATTAGATTTTAGACTTTGAACGTCACACTTAACACTTTACGCTTAACACTATAAACTTCACACTTCACACTTCACACTTAACACTTAACATTTTATACCTAACACTTTACACTTTAAACTGAACACATTACTCTTTACACTTCACACATTACGTTTCACAATTTGCACTTTTCACATTACACTTAACGCTTTACACTTAACACTTTACACTTTACACTTAACACTTTACACATTACATTTTACACTTAACAATTTACACTTTACACTTTACACTTCTCGCTTCACACTTTACACTTTCTACTTTACACTTTTCACTTTACACTTAACACTTAAAATTTAATACCTTACACTTTACACTTCAAACTTAACACATTACTCTTTACGCTTCACACATTACGTTTTACACTTTATACTTTTCACTTTTTACTTAACACTTTACACTTTACACTTAACACTTAACACTTAACACTTAACACTTAACACTTAACACTTAACACTTAACACTTAACACTTAACACTTTACACATTACGTTTTACACTTTACAATTTACACTTTACATTTTACACTTAACACTTAACACTTTACACTTTACACTCAACACTTTTCACTTTACACTTTACACCTAACACTTAACACTTAGCACTTTACCCTTTACACTTAACTTTTACACTTCACGCATTACGTTTTACAATTAACAATTGAAACTACACTTTACACTTCACACTTCACACTTTACACTTTACACTTTACACTTGACACTTTACACTTTACACTTTACACTTTACACTTAACACTTACACTTCACGCATTACGTTTTACAATTAACACTTGAAACTAAACTTTACACTACACACTTCATATTTCACATTTTACACTTCACACGTTAAACTTTGCACTTTACACTTTGCACTTCACACTTTGCACTTTACACTTTGCACTTTACACTGTACATTTTTCACTTTACACTTTACACTTTACACTTCACACTTCACACTTCACACTTTACACATAACATTTTACGCTTTACATTTACACTCAACATTTTACTTTTTAAACTTTACACTTTACACTTTACACTTAACACTTAACACTTAACACTTTACACTTTACACTTAACACTTACACTTCACGTATTACGTTTTACAATTACCAGTTAAAACTACACTTTACACTTCACATTTTACACTTTACACTTCATTCGTTATACTTTACACTTTACACTTTACACTTAACACTTTACACTTTACACTTAACACTTTTCACTTTACACTTAACACTTAACACTTTACACTTTACACTTTACATTTCACACTTTACACTTAACACTCAACATTTTACACTATGCATTTCGCACTTTTGGTCTTTGAGACAGTGATGTCAATTTATTGAATCTTAATTGTCTATTGATTGTGGTATTCTTGATTGTGTATTGATTTGTCTTTAATTCACTTTATCATTTATTAATTTCGTGAACTCTTTTGATTGTTGCTCATTAGGACTCCTACATTCTGACATTTTGGCCTTACGACATTTTTCACTTTTTGGATTTTTAAATGTTGAATCATGTTATTTTGTAAATCTAGAATCTTACCTTTAAATTTTTTTTCTTATTTTTTTTACTTTATCATTCATTGAGTTTTTGACGTTTGTTATTTCAAATTTTGTCTTTTTGACTTTTAGCTTTGTGATCATTAAACGTTTTGTTTTTCAACTCTGTCACTTTTTGACAATTTGGCTTTCTTACTGTGTTACTTTGCTTACGAGTTAATAATTTGTGCACTTTTTCGAAGATCAAAAAGTAAAAGTTTTAATTGAAATCTTGTCACTTAGGCTTTTCGAGTTTTTGGTTTTAACTTCTTCAATTTTTGATTTGTTTCCTTTTTGACTTTCAAAATTCAAACTTTTTTTCTTGTGACATTTTGATTTTGACATTAGTTTAATTTTTTTTGGTGTTTTGACTTAACGACTTTAAAATTTTTTGAATATCTGACTTCTAATCTTTAAATTTTCAGTCTTTAACTGTTTGATGGTTTGATTTTCAGATATTTTTTTTTGTGAAATACAATTTTTAGTTTTTTTTTTTGAATTTTTTACTTGTTTACCTTTTGATTTTTTCTACTTTTTGCTTGTTAACTTTTTGTATTCTGACTTTTAATTTTTAATGAATTTTTGGCATTTCGATTGCCTTGACTCTTCGGCTTTTCAACTTCACGAACTACAATTTTTTTAGTTTTCTTTTCTTTAACACTTTTTTTACTTGATTTTCAGACATTGCAACTTTCTGACTTTTAGTTTCGAGAGTGTTTCCTTTTTTGTTTGATATATTTCTTAATATCTAAGGCACTTTGACTTAAGGACTTTTGACTTTATAACTTTAGACTTTTAACTCTTTTAGTTCCCAACTTTAAACTTACAGACTGCTTTGCTTTGGCTTTTCTATCTTTTGTGTCTTCGACTTTTTATCTCTTCATCTCTGGAATTCTCTGGAAATCGATAGTTTTGTTGAATTTTGATTCTGGAAACTGTTGGAGTTTTTGACACTTTGATTTATTGTTTTAAAAGTGTTGGTTTTATATCTTCTTGTCTTCACGATTGTTAATATTTTAATTTTTTGACTTTTTAGCTGTTGAATTTTCGACTTTCTTGTTTTGGGTCTGTTTGGATGTGTGTTTTTTTGATATTTCAGCAATTTGAAAATTATTTAGAGTTTTTGATTTCTTGTTTTGAGGAGTTTTTGTTTTTAATTTTCTTGATTTCACGATTGTCAATTTTTTCAACATTTTTAGTTGTTGAATTTTAAAATTTCTTGTTTTGTGAATTTTGAATGTGTGGTTTTTTGACTTTTCGACAATTTTACTTGTTTACTTTTTGATTTTATCTTTCCGAATTTATAACTTTTTTACTCTTTGAAATATTGATTTTTGGAATTCAGGACTTGTTATATGGAACTTTTGACTTTTTCATATTTTAAATTTTTGGCTTTTCTAATTTCTGAGTATTACCTTTTTAATACTTTGATTTATCGATTTCTCTGTCTCTTTGCTTTTTAAGCATTTCAATTTTCTGGGTTTTGTTATTTTTAGTTTTCCACTTTCCGACTATTTGATTCCTTCGACTTAATAACTTGTCAACTTCAAATCGTATGCATTTTCCATTTCCAAAATTTTTGTTTTACCTTTTGACTCTTTGATATTAATTTTAAATCATATAACTTCTTGATTTTTTATCACGTGGCTCTTCACTTCTTTATTTTTAGTTAAAAACTTTAGTATAATTGTCTGGTTATTCTCAAGCCCTTGAATTTTTGATTGTTTAGCTCTAAAACTCTTCGGTATTTAATTTTATGACGTTAGACTTTTTTCCTTTTCGATTTGGCTGTTGTTATTTTTTCAACATGTTTTTTATCTCTTTGAGTATTTAGTTTTATAATTTTCGGAGTAGTTGACTCTTGGATTAATTGTTTTAGACTGTTACGTCTTTTCACTGCTTCGTTTTTTCCTTATTTTGTCTTTCAAACTTTTTGAGCATTGTAGTTTGTAACTCTTTGACTATTTCGTTTTTAATATTCTGATTTATACAAGTAGGCTGTTGATTTTTTTTACTTTTCTGTTTTGGGATTTTTGGGATTTCGACGTACTGACTTCTTTATTTTTAACTTTGCGACTTTTTAACTTTTGATTCTACGATCTTAGCTAAAATTTTGAAGCGTTGATTTTCTTTGACTTTTCGATTCGTTGTCTTTTTGGTTTTTTGTTTTTTAAGCTTTTCGATTTGATATCTTTTTAAAATGCATTTGAATTTTTGGCTTGTTTTTGTTTATTCTTCGTTTTTTTTTCAATTTCTAGAACTTTTAGATTCGTTGACCGTTGTTGTTTCTTCTATTGTCTTTTGTCTGTTGTCTTTTCGACTGTTCATCTTTTTTTTTACATTTTTATCTTTTGAATATTTTGAGAGTTGAACGTTTTGGCTTTCAATATTTTGATTCGTTGAGTTTTTCACTTACTGGTTTTGGGACTTTTTAACTGTGTGGTTTTTTGACTTTTCTACATATTACGCTGTTTAGCCTTGAGGCTTTTTGACTTTTTGACTCCACAACATTTTTTTTAATTTGGGTTTGTTATTTTGGATTTCGCCGTTCAACTTTATCATATTCCTACTCTATAGAATTTCATTTTCTGTGGTTTTGCTATTTGATGCTATGACTTTTGATTTATTTGTCTTTTAATATTTTTGACTTTTAATTCTCTGAGTTTCTTTGCGATTTTTACTTTTACACTAAGTCACATCAGAAGTTCTTGCATTTTTTCATCATTTGTAGTACCGTGTTATGATTTTGCGATAGAAGCCAAAAATTCTGGTTTTCTAAAAAAAAATATAACTTGGCCGAATATCAAACGATTTCCACTTAACTGCTTCCATTTTATTCGGAATTGAATAAACTTTTAAAATTCTAGTGTATTTGTGGTATTTTTCTTACAAATACAGGCGGAAAATTCCAAATTAGGTTGAAAAATCGCGTGAAAAAGTCTAAAAAATTAGATTTGAACTTCAAAAACTCAACATGTTTTATTGATATTAGTACAAACCTGTAAATTTTTTTAAAGCTTGAATTGAAGATCGGTTGATAAATGACTGAGTTGAAAAAAAATATGCGCTGAGGCCAAAAAACCGTATTTTAACCATAACTTTAGATTTTTGGGGTGTTTGGAAAATTTCTAGAATGAGTGAATCTTATACTCATCAAGACCTACAACCTACACTAGGTCACTTCAAAAGTTCTAAAACGCTGTAGCACAGTGTTATTTGCCTGTTTCAGTTTATAGTTGTAAATTTTTTCTGCTTTTTATTTTCTGACTTTCGAAATTTTTGTCGTTTAGACTTGATGACGTGCTGACTTTCTGTTTTAACATTTCGACATTTAACTTTCGGACTTTAAGCTCTCCATATTTTGAGTTCTTTTCACTTTTATGTTTTCGGTTGTTGGATTGCTGTCGTTTTGACTTTCGGTCTTTGAACTCTTAATTTTTTTAAACTTTTCGCTTTGTTGTTTTTTGATATTTTTTTTTATCTCTTTAACTTTTCAGTTCAAAACTCTCGGGGTTTTTTATTTAGTGTATTTTGGACAGTTTGATGTATTTTTTTTTTAAATTTTGTACTTGTTATTTGAAATTTCACTTTTTGACTTTTTATCATTCTATATGTTAATTTTTGTTTCCCGTCTTTTTAAGTTTTTTCACTCTTTTAATTTTTATTTTTCAACTTTTCAAATGATTAACTTCGAAACTTATTTTTTTAAATTTTGACTCTTGTCTTTTCCAAAACTTTTTGATTTCAGTTTCTGGACATTTGGCATTTTGTCGTTTTGTCTTCGAATTTTTGACCTTGGGATTTTTCAACATTTGTTTCTTGATTTTCTGGATTACTTTACTCTTCAACTTTTTTTGAATTTTAGTTAAAATATTTTGATTTTTTTTAACTGTATAACTTTCTGTCTTTTTGTCGTTTAAACTTATCGCCATGCTGACTTGTTGACATTTATTCCTTATGACTCTTGGCACTTCTTTTACCTTTATCTTTTTGGTTTTTGGAATGTTCTCGTTTTGACCTTTCGTCTTTTGACTTTTCAATTCAGCTTTGAGGTTTTCTACTCACTACGTTTGCGAAGTGTTAGTTTTTGCTGTTTCAAGTTTTATTATTTTTTATCTCTTCAACTTCATAATAATTTTCCAAATATTAAATAACATTTTAACTTCATAATAAACCTTCGATAAACAATAACGATTACTTTTAGGTTTAAAATTTTTGGTTCTTTTGGTTTTTTTTTTTTTGGTCTGTTTACATTATTATCTTTTGGCTTACTTTTATTATATTTAATTTTTTTACTTTTAATTTTTGGACTCTTGACATTGAGTTTTTAACCTTAATTTATTCCTTTGGTTGTTTAAAAAGTCATTCTGAATATTTGATTATTGGACTACTTTTTTGGCTTATTAACTTCCTTAATTGGTGGCCCCTGACATTTCGTGGCTTTTTGCATACTATTTTTTTGAATTTTTGATTTTTGTTATTTAAAATTGTTGATTCCCTTCTGACATTTTGACCATTTCAATTTTTTTTTCAATTTTCCAATCATCGTCTTATAGATTATTTATCTTTTTGTTGTCACTCTTGGACTTTTTATCTTTTTGACCTTTGAACACTTGAGCATTTTTATTTTCTGATTTCTTGTTTTTTCGAAATCTTGACGGCTTTTTTCAACCTTTCGACTTTTCGTCTTTTGACAATTTAATATTTTGAACTTTTGACTTGTGTTTTTTCAACTTTTAGCATTGAAATTTCTCATGTTAATTTTTTAATCTTTCCATTTTTAACTTTTGAACTATTGGTTATGAGTTTTTTACCTTTTTTTATCTCTTTGGTTGTATGAATATTGTCTTTCTAATTTTTTGAGTATTGGTTTTTCGACTTTTCATCTGTTTGTCTCATAAGCTTTCTAAATTGTTGGCTTTTGACATTATGTGGTTCCAACTTATTTAATTATTGACTTTTTAGTTTTAAAACTTTCCAACTTTTGCCTTGCCTTTTATTTTTATTTTTTTGCCTCTTTATTTTTTTATTTTGACTTTCAAATAATCGGCTTTTAATCAAAATGAGCCTTTTAAAATATGACTTCAATACTCTGTGACTTTTCTCTTTTATAGTTCATTAACTTTCTGACATCTTGACTTTTATGTTTCGACTTTGACTTTCAGAATTTGAGACTTTTTATTCTTCTGTCTCTTTGACATTTCGATTTTTTTTTGTATTATTATTGCTGACTTTTACCATAGGAATTTCGCCGTCTGTTTTTTTTGTGTTTTTCGTATTCCAAGGTTGAGCTTCTTGAGACTGTTTTTTTTGTCGTTTACGACTGTTCTGGTTTTCGATTTTTTTTTTGACTTTGGCTTTTTCGATTTTCTCAATAATTTCGAATTACATTCATTTTATATTTTTATGTTAGTTTTTAGACTTTGTACTCTCCTGACCTTTCGATTTTCTAATGTTTTGAGTTTTTGTTTTCAGACTTTTTACCTGTCCGTTGGTAGTTTTCTGCTTTTTTTTCATAAATTCTCTGACTTCTAATATTCTTTTTTTTGTGCTTTTGACGTTTTTATATTCAGAACTGTTTCTTCCTGATTCTTGGCTTCTTTAATTTTAAGCTTTTGAATTGATAGAGTTTTGATATTGTGCATTTCTTACGTTTTAACACTTCGACTGATTGTTGGTTTTTTTTCTGACTTTTGACTCATAATTTTGTACTTTGATTTATGATTCTTTGACTACAGACAAACATACGTGCCTCTTCGAAGAAAAATCCTTCAAAATTTTCGTCCTTGGTTGATACATTACACTCATGCGTCATCATGTGAGCTTACTGTTTACTAACTAATTTTCGTAAAAAAACGGTTTTTAGTGTGGTCCAGCTTATTGAACAAAATTTCAAAATTATCGTTATTTTACTGGACGAGGAAATCAGCAACGAGTGGTACGTCTGTTTGTCTGTGCTTTGACTTGTGAATTTTCGGTTTTTTGTTGTTCTTACTTTTCGATCCCTTGACTCTTTGACTATTTACGTTTTGACTTCTGATTTTTAATATTTGACTTTTGATTAGAAATTTGTGAGCTGTTACTTTTGAATTTATGAAATTAAATGTATATGAATCTTTTTAGCTCTGGATCTCTTTCAACTGAATTTACCGTCGTTGAAAATATCAATTACACGGAACTTCCTGCAAAACATACCACCTATGAATTTTCAACAAAGGTTTCCGTGAAGTAAAAGACACTTTAATTCGTTAATTATTTCTGTTTAATATCCGATAAATACAGCACATTGATTCATTAATTTAAATCATTCATGAAAAACGGTTCCCTAGCTCTCAGCGGTAATTGAAGTGTACAGTTCATTACTTTGCCTCGCCTATTTATCTAGGATTATCAGTACGCCTACTAGAGAGTCTTCTATGTTTCTCTATTTGGTCACGGCGGCTTCTCTACCGACTCTGAACGAACAAAGCGAACCGATCCCGTGTCGTCATCCATTTATGCAAATTTCGCCATGGAAAACTAATTTAAATAAATCTTATTTCAACCAACAACCAAAACAATCTGTTTGATTGTGATGCGAGGCCTCCGAAACTTTCCCAGCTAGCGCACAGCGAGCGTCCCGCTACCGGAGGTAAACCGGCTTAGAAAAAAGTAGGGAGTTACACTCAAAATTTTTGCCGTAAATGGGGATACCCATTTTTATTCAGTTTAACATCGCGTCCAAATTTTCTATAGACACTTTCTCAAGATTGCTTATGAGAATTGCGTAGGGAGAATGTTTAACATATAAAAGCCAATCATTTGTGTGCATCACACGATCGGTGGTGGGATAATGATGAGAATTTTTCATTCTTTTGCTTCTCGTCCTTGCCGGTCATCCGAAGCAAACGTGTTGAACGGATTTATGCAAGCTTTTGAGCGAATTTTTGTTCCCCAATGCCTATAAATGTTTTGGCAGCTGGTGCGGCTAGATTGAAACTGTTACAGGCTTCAATGAAATTGAATTCAATTTGGAACTTAATATGAAAAATATCATGCTTCAGGCGATTGGAAGCTCTGCCAGTAATAACGGTGAGCCGTACCCCACTCAGACTTGGTTGGGTATGAAGCTTTGTCGTCTGATGAGAGAGAACTTGCAGGAAAATTGCACTGCACACCGTCTGCAGTAAATATGCGCTGCGAATGAAGAGATTGTCTCATCAATCAGGATGCCAATAAGCCTTAATTGATTAATCACACGAGCAGAAAAGGGATATAGCACTCCATTTTGTGATCAAAGCTGCTACTTTATAGTATGGACACGTGTTCTAGTTTTTTTACTCTCATATTCTCTTTCTGTTCTCGTTGTTCACTCACAGATACTGGGCGGTGACCAATATCGATTACATGCACTCCCGCACCAGCCGGAGGGTGTTCACGATGATCTTCCTGGTCTGGTTCGCTTCGGTCATCGTTTCACTAGCGCCGCAGTTCGGCTGGAAGGATCCGGACTATCTACAACGAATAGAGCAGCAGAAATGCATGGTTTCGCAGGACATTGCATACCAGGTAGGTAGTACGGTTCCGGAGGGGGTTAGTGATGCTAATGCGAAATCTACTAGACTAGACAAACCTTACATGGTTCCCGGCCGGAACGCTGATAAAACATGACCGACCGCACAAGTGAGAGGTCGTTGTGTAATTATCCTCTTGTTGACCGTACAGGGGGAACACTAAACTGACTGGTTTTCTGTTTTCTCTGCCTCCGATGCTCGTTTTAGATCTTTGCGACGTGCTGCACCTTCTATGTTCCTTTATTAGTAATACTAGTGCTGTACTGGCAGATTTATCAAACCGCCCGGCGACGGATACACCGACGGCGGCCCAAACTTCCGGTGACGGCCAACAACAATCAAGTAAGTGTTTTTTTTTTTCTTCACCGGTTGATGATGTGACCACTGTGTTAGAAAAGAAAATTTAATTATTTCAGGTGGTATTAGATGCTTCGGACAGATTTATTTTAATCAATAAACTGTATTTTCGATTAATCTCGTTATTTTTCATCACTTATAGTAAAAAACCTGAATTAATGCTCCTTGCGGTCAGACCCAGCCTTTCTCATTCAAACTTATTATTTGTAGAAAGAGATTTACATGGACGCTTCAATCCAATGAAAGTATATTCACTCTTTGGGTTCTAAAATATTGATGTTGTAATTGATGCATAAAACATGAAATTTGATGTAATGTTGGTGCTTAAGAAATAGCGAAATAAAAGAAATGACTTTTAATTTCGAACGATTTTATCACGAGCGATACCGGGAACGTTCAAATGGTACGATACCACATTTAAATTATGTTGAGGCCACGTATGTTGATCAAAGCAGGTATAGTTTTAAATAGTCTTTGAATTTCTTTTCGTTCCATAATGAAGTTAGTTATTTGTAAGTTCAAGAGATAACTCGTTCGTGTGACGCTAGTTATGTTGAATAAGTCGTGCAATATTTGAGATAATAGACTCGTTGTTTTAACAATTTAATATACAACGGTTGCTTAGGTTCGACAATAATCGAATGAAATGGGAACGTATAGAGCAGCCGAATTATGAAACCACGTGTTCAATCATAATTCATCAGTTAACCCTTAACTAGCCCGTTCATCTGATATCAATATTGTTCAAATCGGTTATGTAGTTTCTGAGATAATGAAGTTTCGTGATTTTCACATTTCGTTACATTACAGACGAAGTTACAGTCCGATTACAGTTAAATTTAATAGGGTGTTATGAGGCATCTGGACCTCTCATTCGCACTAATTTAGTGAAAATCGGTTCAGCCATCTCTGAGAAAAGTGAGTGAGTTCGAGTAGTCTTGTGAATATTTTTATTTTCATAGCTGGATTTCACATTTTTAAACATAACAGGCAAAGTAATGGTCCGATTGCAAAAAAAAACTAGAAAACTGTTATGGAGCAACTAGACCTTCCATTTAACACCGATTTTATGAAAATCGGTCCAGCCATCTCTGAGAAACATGAGTGAGATTAAATAGTCTCGAGAACAAGCTTCTTTCCATAACTTTTGAACCACATGTCCAATCTTAATGAAATTCAAAAGTTGAGGGTTTTTAGGCACCCCATTCATTTGAAATTAATTTTGTTTTAATCGGTTGCGTAGTTTCTGAGATATTGATGTTTCGTGATTTTTACATTTTGATAGATAACCTCTAAACTAGAAATCCGATTACAATTAAATTCAATAGGATCTTATGGGGCAATCAGACCTTTCATTTGCAATTAATTTCATTGAAATCGGTCCAGCCATCGCTGAGAAAATCGAGTGAGATTGGGAGAGCGTCACACACACATACACATACACACACACACACATACAGAAAATGCTCAGCTCGTCGAACTGAGTCGAGTGATATACGACATTCGGTCCTCTGGAGCACTTTTATACCTTTAGTTTTTTCAGTGATTGCTATACCTTTCTAGGAGAAAGGCAAAAATGATTACATTCAGTTTCATTGGTATACCCTGGTCGACAAAAGCGAGAAAATATCTGTTCTAAAGCTCGAAATAGTTGCCTTAGAAAAATTATAGTTTTTAAACAATTCCTGTGAATTTTGGAGCCCCTAACCATTACTGAAACGCGTCAACTTACGTGAGAGTTCGCACAGTAACTGCTCGGCGGGTTCGTCGCGTAAACGTTATGTTAACGAGAAAACTCATTGAAGTCTCTGGAAAAATGTTAGTGGCTGGAGGCACAAAAACTTACGGGAATGTCTAAAAACATATAATCTTTCATTTTTTTTTTACTTCTAGCTTTAGGGCCACACTTGTGTTGACCAGTTTTAGTTTTAGTTCATAAGCAGTATATATAAATCGTGCAATAATTTTCTCGTTATGCTGAATAAATTTAGTGTCGTCCAGCGAGCTTTCAAATAATCTAATTCATCTAGTCAAACTGTGACTGCAGTAGCCAGAACTCGGATTATGAGGTATTCGATTCCGAAAGTCAATTCAATCAGCATATTTTTGACATGATTGGGGACCTAGAGTACGTAATTCATCTCCACACATAAGAAGATGATGATATGCAGTTTAAATAAAGTAAAAAAATGTTCAGTTGTAGTTTATGACCTTCGAAACACAATCAACTGAATTAGTAAAGCCAGATTGATAAAAAATAGAAGAAGCGAAAATATAAAAAAGAAAAAATATTTTATTTGAGCATGAGCTCCAGAGCAGGGTCGATATGTTTTGACACTCTTGAGTGAAAGTGAAAAAAAGCAGTTCTCTCTTCCCGCTTTTTGCATGAAAGTGAACTGTTAAAAAACCTCATTATATTTTTCATGCGATGGAGACAAGACAGCAAGATCGGTTTATTTCTTTTTACTATGCCGATGAAAAAGTTTACTTTCATGCAATGCTCATATATTCTTCCCTCGTTTTATTCGTTATTCGTTAACGAAGATTGTCAAGTCATCGGTCAGTGTCAGTGAAAAAGTGTTTCGGTGAGGTTCATTTCGGCTGAGTAAAACGAAACAGTGATCGACGACAACAATGGACAAAAAATGTTACGCCAAAAGAAACTGGCTCCGGAAGATCCACAACAGGACCATCTAAAAAGAGAGCAGTTCCACAAGACATGTTCCAGTTTTAATTTTTTTTTTTAATGGCATTTTTGATTTGGCTGAAACCTTGCATAGATGTTTCTATAGGCAAAAGATGCCGTTTTGTGCTATTTGTTTAATATTTTGGCTTCATTTTTGAGAAGCTATTAAAAATGCTATTTTGGGAAGGTATTGATAATTACAGATATTTTTAGGGCCAAAGCGGTTTGTTTGATCGGTTTTTTTTTTTCAAGTATTTTTTCGAGGGGCATATATTTTTTGGAAAGACACAAACTTGGAGCAAATCGGGGTTACATTTCGACCACTGTTCTCTTGGATTCACTCTTGCTTGGATCAATTTTGACGTTTCGTCTGGATAACGCTTGCTGTTTGTTTTTCTTTTTCGCTTTGACGAAAGAACAGTGAAGATCATTTGGTTGGAATCATCGTCAAATTTTATCGCGCAACCGTCAACGATGCGCGCGTAATATTTCATCGGAGTATAACAGCACGTTACTAGGGCGGAAATCTAGTGTATCTGTAAGTGTGCTGCGATCATTTGAAGTGAAAATTGAAAATGCTTGGCTGTAAATTTCGAAAAATTTTGCTGGGGAAAATGACTTTTATCCGCACTGTTCCAGAGAATCAAGACATGAGAAAACGCAGAAACAAACGAAATCGATGAGCATAGGTATTTTTAAGCCCTCTGTCCGGAAGGTAATGTCCAACAGTTAAAACATGATGTAAGACACCATTTTGAAATACAACATGGCGACATTTAATTTGAAAACAAAAATAATAACAATATGACCAACCAAAATTAAACGATGCTGGGTATCGGTATCAGAAGACACTCAAACATCCAAGGGGGTGACTTCCGATTTCTAGAGCGCTAGGTAAAATTGTGAAAAAATTGTCCTCAAGTCTGAATCACACTTAGAAACCGATCTGTTAATAATGGACGACGTTCAGAGACTAAATATGGATGTTTGACGACAGTTTTCAATCTAAGATGATGACTCTTGTTTTTGGAGAGCTTGGTAAAACTAAGAAAAATGTTTTAAAAACCCACAATACTTGAGAATACATTTGAGTACACACTATTATTGGAATTCCCAGAGCCAAGATGACGCCGTAAAACTTTAAAATGACTAGAGGGGAACCCAAAAAGCGATTTCCAGTTTTTGGCAAGCTTAAAACGCTCGAATATCAGTACTGTCCTCTGCAAAGTGACACTTAGAAACTGGAAAGCAGATGTCTATTAAGAAATTTATAAGGATGACGCAGGAAATCAAATTGTACCAAATATTGTACCTAGAAAAGGTTTCTGTCTCAATTAAATGGCATTTTCAGATATTCTACACGCAAAAGTTCAAGCTTTAATCCTCCAATGTGTTCTTTCAATCCGCACAGAATTTGCTCTGACTTCGCACAACCAATGCGTGATACGTATAACGCAAAAGTTGTACAAGGAATACATTGACAGAGTTCAAAATCAGAATATGTATCATATACACAAAAATCGTAATGTCTCGGTAAACTTCGGCTTCGGGCGAACGATCAGTTTCGAGGCGCTCAAGAAACCGTTTTTTACTTTCGCGAGTATAATTATATGCAAAATGTTTCAGACTAATTTCATGTTTTTGTTTATTGTTAATGATTGAATCATGTTTTCAAATGACCTGATTCATGAAAGTGAATCGATCAGACAATAATTTCTTCAATGAAGTCATTACCTAACTTATCAGTATTGATTGCTGGTTGCACTGTTTTAACGATGCCAACCTTCTGAACATCGGCTGATGCTTTGTAAGTGTAGTGGTTTAGAGCTGCGCAATACATTCAAAATACGCTAGAGCATCAAATGCGTTATACCCAACGCACATGCGTTGTACTGGTTCCAATTTTAATCAGTAAACGCGCTAATTTCGCTCATAAATGATCTGGTTACGCACACTCCAACTTTTGCGTGTAGACACAAAACCACCATGTTTTTTATCGATGTTTATTGGCGTTTTTAGGAATGTCCTAAATGGATAATTATGCTTGGCAATTTCGATTTCAGCTATTTTCAGACTTGGGTAGTCATGGTATGTTAATAGCATATCATAACATTTTTTTCGCACACCATTCCTCGCCAAAGTTTTACAACCTAATGCTAGTTGATCCATCATTTGGCATGAAGTTGGTCATCACAGTCACAGTACTAAAACTAGAAAAACATTCGTTCGATTCAAAATAATGAACACAAAAAGTAAATAAAATAAAAAAAAAACCTTAATTTTTTCACGGTACAGAAAAGTTTTGAATACAACTTTTTCAGATGATTTTTTGCCCTAAGCGTGGCTGTTCAGGGTGTTTTATTTCAGAAAAGAAGAGATTGTTGTTGAAAAATCACTATATCAAATCATGCTTAACCAAAATGTCTTAAAAATAGTGTAAGTTTGAATGAAACTTTCTACAAGTATATGATTCAGCAAACTGAATAAATTTCTTGAGAAATTATTTAGATTTGAAAGTATTGTATTGGAAGGTTGTGTGCATATTCATATGCTCTCTATATGAAAAATTTTAATTCAAAAACATTTGGTTGTACAGGTCGGACTCGATTATCCGGAACAATAAAAAATTTTCATTCCGGATAATCGAGTTTTCCGGATAATCAAATTACACAAAAACTACCGAAATTTTGCGATTAACGAACATAAAATAAATATTTCTATTCTTTATTTTACTTGTATGATGCAGTGGCGTAACCAGAAGTTATTTCTAAGGCAAAATGGGTAAAATCTCGAGAAGCAAAAAAAGTAAACTGGACAATGATTATTTTCACTTAATTCGAACATGTCCCAAACATGCCGGAAGTGACTTAAATGGTAACAAATATGCCAGAAGGGATGGTAAAGGCAAAATTACGGAATAAAAATTGAAAACGGACACCAAAAAAATAAAATTCCGGATAATCGAGTCTAAAATTCCGGATAATCGAATTCCGGATAATCGAGTTTCCGGATAATCGAGTCTCCGGATAATCGAGTCTGACCTGTATAGATATTTTTTCTATAAATGAATTGTGGAATGATAAAATAGCTTTAAAAAAAATGACAGAAGAATACAGTTAGATCTTTTTTTTGCACGAGGGATGCGTTCCGAATTTATATGTGATCGCGCAAAAAAAAATATTAAAACAAAACTTTGGTAGGAAAACCAGAATGAAGAAATGTAAGAAAAATACTACAATGTCTACGGTCCTAGGGGTTGTGAGATATGATAACGCAGGACTAAACAATGTGATTAAATAGCTTCATAGTTACAAGGTTGAAAAGTCCAGATTGGTCTGATCAAGTCCATTATTTAGGACTGATTTATGAAATGAATCTTGGATAACTTTCTCAGTCCAACGACACATGGATTATTGTTATGCATCATGTGGTATTGCCGTATTGCCACAAGTATTGCCGTTTGACATATTCCATTCCGACGTTGCACCTTGGCTTTAGTTTTCGCAGAATGTACCCCGATATACTGCGGTAAGATGTAGTGCTACGTCAAAAACTTGTTAGAAAATTGCACATATGAGCGATTCTCTTTGAAATCAGTCCACTAGTAACACGAAGTTTATAAAAATTGATTAAATAGTTTAGTTTGGTTAAACGCAGTAAAAACGCATGTTTACCCTCACTTCATTTTTTTCCAGTTGGTAAACCCCTCGTTCGCCTAAGGGGTCAACAAGTTTTTAGAAAAGTAAAAAAATAATATTTTTATCGAGCTATATCACAAAACTTTGCTTCAAACCGCCTTACAAATCGCGGCATTATACAGGAAACAACTAAAGCTTTCATATAGAGTGTTAAAAATTTTGGCCGCCATTATGAATTTAGTCAGTGAAACGGATTCTTAAACTAATAGACAACCACTGATTTCAATTCTGAGACCGGCATTTGAAGAAAGACCCGATGTAGAATAAGGAGCGTTCTACGCACAGCTGGAGAAACTCTACGATGGCTGCTCGCGTAGAAACATCAAGATCGTCTTTTGATTGCTTGAGGGGACAGGAACGCTTAAATTGGTGGGGAAGACATAAACAAACCGGGGATCGGCCCGCACAGCCTGCACACCGTGACAAACGACAACGGCCAGCGATGCGTCAACTGCGCAACTTCCCGAGGACTGGAAGTCCGAAGTACCTTCTTTCCCCGAAAGGACATCCCCAAAAACCACCTGAAGAATCCGGGACCCCCAGACTGCAGAGGAATACGCGCAACAGATCGAAGCGGTACCCACGGCGGAGGGCCTTGGCGTATCGCCTCTCGAAGACGGCTGGTGCAGCAGCTGGTGGTGACACTAAGGGTGGCAGAAACGACGAATATCGGGGAGTGCGAGGCAGCGGTCAATGAGAAGAGCCGGACCTTGGCGATATTCCTGGGCAGGTCAACGGGAGAGAACAACGGGCACGAAACGTCATGACCGCCAGCAAGAGGATCGTGAACATGAGGAGCTGGAGCAGCTGTTCCATACCGGTGATACGCGGAAGTACTATGAGAAGGTAAACCAGTCACGCAGAGGTTATGTGCCGCAAGCCGGCGAGTGCAACGACACGGACGGGAACCTTCTCACGGATGTCAGCGAGTTGGTCGACAGGTGGAAGGAGTACTTCGATGGACACCTGAATCGCGATACTCTCACAGATCACAGATCCTCATCACCACGGACCAACTCTTCCCAATCCGACAGATCGCACAGAGATGTCGTGAGTACAACGTGCCCACACATTACAACTTCATCGACTTCACGGTGGCCTATGGTACAGTCGATCGAGAACAGCTATGGCATAAACTGACTCGACTGATCTAGGCCACCATGGCGCAAGTGATGTGCTACGTGCGTAATTCGGGAATACTCTCGAGCCCCTTTGAATCACGCAAAGGGCTAAGACAAGGTGATGGACTTTTCTGTTTGTTGTTTACACATCGTCCTTGAGGTTGTGAACCGGAGGGCTGGCATCGTCACGAGGGCCACGGTTTTCACAAGGTCTGTTCAGCTTCTGGGCTTCGCTGATGACTTTGACATCATAACACGTAACTTTGCGATGCCGGGAGAACTTACAGAGAGTTGGCAAAAACTACGAATCAGACTGCGAATAAAGGCGAAAACGAAAGACATGCGAACGAGAGGCTCCAAGGAGATCAACATTAGCCTCCCAACTCAAGTCTTTGTAGACGGCAATGAGCTTGAGGTGGTCGACGAGTTCGTGACCACCGACAATAATACCAGCAAAGAGATCCAGAGACGCATCCAGGCTGAAAATCGTGCCTACTTTTCACTTCGGAAGATACTTCGATCGAGTCGAGTGCGACGACACTTTTTAAACCGGTAGTCCCCTATGCAATCGAGACAACAACACTTCTCGCGGAGGACCTTAACGCTCTTGGAGTTTGCGAACGGAAGGGGCTACGGACTATCTACGGTGGAGTACAAACGGACGACGGACAATGGCGACGGCGCATGAACCTGCAAGCGCTATTTAGAGAGAAAGCCATTGCACACCTGGCGAGAGGCAATTGGTTGCGGTGGGCCAGTCAAGTCCTAAGGATGTCGGACGACAACCCTGTGAAATCACTTCTATTCAGCAACCCTGCCGGCACCAGAAATAGAGGGGTATGGTTCGACCAGACGGAAGGAGAATTGGGGGTGTTGAAACGCCTGGGGAGCTGGCGGAACACAGCCAAAAACTGAGCAACATGGCGACAACTGCTTTATACGGCATGAGCCACCACGGCTCTCGTCTGATTGGTAAGGTAAATAAAATGTACCATCGAACTGCGTGATCATTCATTGACGTAGAACTGCGTCTCTCAGGAAGTTACATAGAGAGGCTACATAGGGATGTACAATTAAATCTAAAAACGGAAAGATTGAAAAACATTTCCAATTTTAAATGCGTGTAAGTCGATTAGTTTTTAACAAATTTCTCTCATTCTTGTAGCAATCGATTGGAAAATCTTCTATGCATCCGCCCAAATGCAGAAAATTGTATATTGACTATTGGAACTATTGTACTATTGAAAATTGCCATGCCTTGTTAAAACGTAAAATTTGACCTCTGATTGGTCACTTAATGCTTACTTTCTCAACCACAGTTGACCGAATTTTAGACCAAGTATATCGATAATGTACTAAAGCAAAGCAAAGCCTGAGTGCTCGACCATCTGTTTATTTATACAAAGACTTCGCCACCAGCTTAGTGGTGGACTGATGCGACAGCGGACCTCCGCAGTGCGTGCTTTCGTGCAAGACGGAGGATGCAGTGTGCGCGAACAAACGAACAGATGATTGAGCGCCGCGCAGCATTCGGTTCTGCAAGATCGGCGCTAAAGAGTGCGATTAAGACAAGCAAGAGGGTTTGCTTCGGTAAGCTATGCGCGAGTGCCAATACGAACCCGTGGGGTAACGCAAATAGAATCGTAATCGCCAAGACCAAAGGCGCGCTGGAGCCTGCAGAGCGATCCCCAGTGATGCTGGAGCGTATCATCGGGGAACTCTCTCTACGCCACGAGCCTAGCCCTTAGCCTCCGGCAGTCGAGTTTCACGTCCGACGATCCAGTATCTCAGAAACAGACCAGCGATGTTCGGCCAACCTGCCAAACATCCAATCCGTGAGCGACGACAGCCATTTCGAGATCGAGGAAGAGGTCAGGGTTACGAATGATGAACTCAACGTGATCGCCAACTTCCTAAAGGTGAGCAAGGCACCGGGACCGATTGGAATCCCTAACCTGGCAATCAAGCTAACGATAAAAATTAAAAAGTAATATTAAACCGAATACTTATTTACAACACGGAGGAGGGTCAAATGTGGAACCCAATTACCGCAGGAGTTCCACAAGGTTCTATCCTCGAACCGGTGTTGTGGAATGTCATAAATGACAGGGTGTTGAAACTCATGTTCCCTCTAGGAGTTGTGATCGTCGGCTTTGCAGACGACACGACGTTAGAGTTCTACGGTGAGTCGATCGAGGAGGTTGAGTTGACGGCCACGGACTGTATACGCAAGGTCGAAAACTGGATGCACTCCAGGAAACTTGGATTAGTGCCCCATAAGACGGAGGTCACGGTTGTAAATAACCGCAAATCAGAGCAACAGGCGGTGGTCAGAGTCGAAGACTGCACCATCACCTCAAAGCGATCTTCGAAGTACATTCAAGAGACACGTCAACTATGCTTAAAAGAGGGCTTCAACGGCTATTACAGCACTATCTCAAATGATGTCGAATAGCTCAGCAGTGAATGGCAGCAAGCGTAAACTTCTTGCCAGAGTGGTTTCTTCCATACTCAGGTAGTGGTCGGAGGCGCTAGGCACTAACAGTTATCGTGGTAAACTGGAAAGCACCTATAGGCTCATGTGCCTGAGGGTTGCAAGTGCGTATCATACCGTGTCATACGACGCAATCTGCGTCCTGTCCGGCATGATGCCAATCAGCATAGCCATTAGGGAGAACGTAGAATGCTTCGACCAACGTGACGGACCCAAAATTCGGGACGATTAACTTTGCTTCTACACAGACGGTTCTAAAATGAATGGTTCCGCGGGTGCGGGATTCACAGGACCAGGAATTAATAATTTTTTTATTAACAGTATTCCAAGCGGAAATATACGCGATAATAGAAAGCACGAATACGTGTCTGAGACGAAATAATCGACACGCAAACTTTTGCATTTTCTGTGATAGTCAGGCAGAACTTAAAGCCCTGAATTCTCCTTTCTGCCACTCTAAACTAGTGTGGGAATGCATCCTGTCGCTCCGAAAGTTAGCTATGAAAAACCAGGTTAACTTATAATGGGTTCCTGGTCATTGTGGAATCGAAGGAAACGAGAAGGCCGACTCACTAGCCAGACAAGGGTCATCTACTAACTTTGTTGGCCCAGAACCTTTCTGTGGAGTCTCCCCGAGCGCTCTAAAAGCTGAATTGGGTGAATGGGAGAAACCATCAAAGCAAACTGGGATGTCATAAGCGGATTACGACAATCGAAAAGATTCATAGAGCCAAATCGCGAGAAGAGCCTCGTGCTGCTCAGGTTAAATAAGAAAGACTTGAGGACATTCACAGGTCTTATTACAGGGCACTGTCCGAGTAAGTATCATCTCAAGAAGATAGGCAAACTTTATGATGATAAATGTCGCCTGTGTGGCATCGGAAGCGAAACTCCAGAACATCTACTCTGCGGATGCCGAGTATGAATACAACACAGATTGCGTATCTTCGGTAAGGGACACATAGAACCTAATGAAATTTGGTGGGAAAATTCTGGTTCGGGCATGCGGGGTGCCCCATGTGCCCCGAATGTGTGGATGCGGAAGAGACTGCTGAGCATGTCTTCTTCGTATGTACTCGATTTGTACGCGCGCGGAGGGCGGTTTGTGCAGCCGACTCTCAAACAGTCCTAGAGTTGCAAAGCAGGCGACAGGTTGACCACCGACACGCCAGTGTTAGCAAACTGCCAGTCTCCAGGTTATTTAGCTAGTTGGCTAAGAATAGAGCCAGGAGGTTGCACAAAGCATAGAAGCCGCTATCCGAAGCAATATTTAGCGGTCGTCCCGGGGAGTATTATGGGCCGGAGACTGGAAGGTTTTTAGTGGGTCAAACCCCACAATACTGGGTCTCTCAGGTGTTTGGCAGCAAATTTTCCCTCTTCCTGAAATCAAAAAATACACAGACTTCGCAGCTAACTGTTCAGTGTACAGGACAATTTCGGGGTTAGCGCTACGATCCTACTGACACCAAGGATGAAAAAAATTACTCACTCGAAGAATCACTTCCGATTTTTTATCGCATGGAATCGTTCTGTTGATTTTCATTTATCACCAATGATACGGCTGCTTAGTTACAGAAATGAAGAAGAATCGTTAGTGATGATTCCAGGAGAATCAATACTGAACATTTTCGTTTCCTGAAGACAAAAATTCTCTCACCGATTTTTTTTCAGTTCAATAGTTTTAAGCTGCAATTTTTGCAATACATTCAACATTGAATCAACGCCATAAAATGATGCCATACTCTAAAGATTTGTCTCACAATGGTGTAAAATTGGACTCTTAAAGTATGAAGTATAGAAAGTATCAAACTATTCACTCGATAATTCTCTAATGTAGTTCTTGGTTGACACCTCCAAACTATAAGGCAATTAAAATCTTAATCTTGCATGTATTTCATGTGAGGTAGCGAACGGCTTCATCAGTGGTTTTCTTCGGCAGGTTTTCTGCAGCGATCTTATGCAGGAACCTGCCGAAGAAAACCACTTTCGAAGCCCTATATTACATGAAAGCTTGCATACTTGAATACATGCTTACTGGAAATCTGTTTGATGCGCCCGGCCACAATACCAGTATCTAAATTCCTATTTCTAGAAGACAACACCCCGTAGAACATCCAGCTTTTATTTTCGCTTACATATTCTCGGTTTGGGCGTATTGTACCTATCTTCACGTGTGAACAAAAAAATCGAAAGCGCGAAACGAAACAAACAAATCAAAGTAATCGCGAGTGAAAATTTTTCACCACATATCCTTTTTAAATTATCCATTAATCAGTTTGGACTACTGATTAATCATCACTTGGACGATTTTTCCTATCCTTGACTGACACCAACAGTCTCTCCCGAGCCGAGACTCGAACCTACGACGACTGGCTTGTTAGTCCAGCATCGCACCTCGAGACCATCTGGGAGATTGTATGTACTTTCGTGAATAAAAGCCTTCTTCTGCCTAAACTAATCATATTAGTTCTGGACAGCGAATACGACAGTTCTTACTTAGCAGCAGTAGCAGTGGCAATGGATAACAGCAGCTGTGGCAGCGGGTATCAGTAGCGCTTTGTGCGGTAACGGGTTGCATCAGTAGTAGATACATCAATCGGTACTTTCTCCAATGAAGGTTACCTCATTCGGACAACACACTAACATTATGGGATGCTGGCAATCAAAATCCGGGGGCCGTCACACTTTACGTGTGGAAGAATAGCTTTCCACTGTGTTTCAGAAGAAAGCTTTATTTCCACTGTCAGTGATAGCACACAGATGCGATCAGCATTATATCCGATGTTGAACTGAACAACAAATTGTCCTTTAGAGGACAAATTAAATATTTAATTGAAGAGTTAATAACTTCGGGAATCAGCAGCGGGTAGTGGTAATAGCCTCAGCAGAAGAGGTAGGCACTTTCCTTAATAAAAGTTGCCTTTGTACGATAGCGGCTGCATCAGTGGTAGATGCATTGGCCTCCAGTGAAAAGCTGTGCCGTATTTTGACAACACATACCCTTTTTATGGATACTGGCAATCAATCCGTGTCTAGCTTCCAGTGTAAAAAACAGCTTTCCATTGTGTTGTCCGAGTGCCATAATCCCCACTGACGGGGTAGCACAGAGATACGATAAATATTACAATCGATATTAAATAGAACAACCTTTCAAGGACAACAAATAAATTGTTGAAGGTTTAATATTCTCTAGTCTTGCACTAAACTTTCAAGGTAGTTATCTCTACCTTCAAGCACGCTCTGACTGTTAAAACTTGTTTGCGCCGCATGGTGTTCGTTCCGTCCCTGTTCAGTGATATCGTATTTAAGTGTGTAAATCTTTTGCAAAAATTTTTGAACATATTCAGTACAAGTAATGTAATTCTACATTTCAAATTTGGAAAACATTTACGGTTACATATTTTTCTATCAAGACATTAGTGTCTAGGAAAGTTATATGCCTTGAAAAAACACATCACACTTTACACAGCAGACTCACATAAAAAATGGAGGAAAATATATGAACATTTTAATAAGTTTCCAACATTAAATTTTTACCTAAAATTTTTGGTCAAGTTTCTCTTATTGTTATATATAGCCAAAATTATCATTTTTATGCTCTGTTTTTCATACAGTAGTCAATTTTTGATTTCGACCTTTTGAGAGATTGGGGAAAAATTCATAGCAACATAGTAGCAATTCTAAAATATTAAAGGTAAAATATGTAAATGTTTCTAATAATTTCGGAGCGGCGAATCGTGCACTGAAACGTCACAAATTCATTCATAATATCAACTTCAACATCATCATGCTGATAAATTGTACATCACTTCAAAGATTCATTTTTATCACGTTCTATTTGCTATATTCTCACATAAATTTTCATATTGTCAAAACTTATTAGGATATAAAACTAATAATAAAAATGTTCTTTTGAAATGGTTGTCCCAGATTTGTTTTTGAAATCGAATGTTAAACTGAAGTGACTCTCAGAATCAGCGATTACTACCCACAACTAGCATTCTGAGAACTAATGGCGGTTTATTGAACCAATTCAACCTAATGTTTGTTATCGATTTTTGTTCCGACACGCCTCTTCGACGAAGTCAGTCCTATTGAAATTTTCCTTTTTCCTACGGTTACGGTTTTTTGCCGATAGAACGTCCAATTATTGCGCCTACATTGTTACAAACAAAACAAAACGACATCGCCTACCGCTCTCAAAGTTCTGATCGAAGCATAGATACATAATTGAATAATGTTTCACTGCTAATCAAGTGGAACGTTCGACTCCACTGACCGCCCCCTCAGGCAATAACAACTCACGCAAATCCCGTTATGAGTGTTTGTTATTCGTTATCTTAATTTCCCTTCAGTTGTACTTTTGATTAGACGACTTTGATTCATTACACCCGGCGGCCCAATTTCTTCTCAACGCGACTGCTGGGGGTTTAGGAAGGCCTTTGTTTGTCGCAAACGACCGATCAGTGGTACCGTACCTAGAGAAGGGGGAAAAACTAGCCGCAACCGACACGGTGGCGACCGACGACGCACGGGTGAATTCGGTGAAAAAAGAGCACCCCGAAATTACATCCATTAAGCATGCCAACCACGCACAACTAATTAGCCGTTCTGTGACTTTGTGAGTTACGGACGCGGTTGGGCGATCCCACCACAATCGGACTAGGCGAAAGAGTAATTACGCGAACGATAATCCGGTAACTGCTTCTCGTTACTGCTTCCGCGCGTGTACGCAAACACACACACACACACACACCTTCTGCATGGCGACCGCGCAAAACCGCCTTCCACCATCTCGAAACTTTCCCAGCCAATCAGTAAGGCGGGCAATCAGATTACCCATATCCTGGATTGTCGACATCAATTAAGGCTTTGTTCGTCGGCGTTTCCCTTGGGTTGGTGTAAAGAATGGTTGCGCCAGGTTCACTTCGGTGGATCAATCAAATAAAACAAAGAATCGAAAGCTACGGTAGATAGGGTTTAATCAATTGAACAATTTAACAAACATTGAAGAAGCGCTTCATTTCCTTGACAAATAGTGAACTCCAACGCAAAGCAAACTAACAAGTATTGATTTCTTGTCAATGTGTCATAAACCGACGGTAAACTTTTACCAATCAAGAACAGAATAATTTTCCTCCAACCGCATTAAATTTTAACCCAGTGGTCACACAATGCAGTTTCCGACAGTTAAATATTTCTCTGCTTTAACTTCTGTTACTTCCCCTTCATCTCAACAGCAAGAAACACCAAAAGCAACAAAATCGAAAATACGCTTCCGATTGAAGAAGAAGTTCGGCAATCCCACCAAAACGGCAGCCTCCTCGCTCGGTCTGGTGGAGGGCAACTCAACCAACACGGTCAACACGGTCGAGGACACCGAGGCCAGCTCGAACACGGAACGGAAGGCAGGAGCTGAAACGGCGTTCAGCAGTGATGAGGTGAGTTGATTGTTGATTTATTTTTCACTTTTGTTATAAACTTTGTGAGTTTGGTGAGATTTTACCAAACTAATAAAGTTTCAGTGAAATCTGAGAGGGTATTCTCAACCTCTTAGACAAGTTTGCGTGAAATCGCTCACCGTCTACTGTTAGCGGCAAAACAATGTAGACGCATGCTACTTCATAAGACAGGCAAAAAGTGATGCGTCTGCATTGCATGCGTTCACCATTTGATATCTGTGCCAAGGCATAAAACCCCCATCCCAAAGGCAATCAAATTCAGACAATATCCAGCTTTTCAATCAATCCTCTATTTCTCTATCTCGTTGTGACCGTACTGCAGACACCGACAGCGGCAATGGCCAACAACAGCCAAATCCCGACCGTGTCCCATGAGGTGGCAAACCGTCAGATAGCGACGACGTTGGAGGCGAACAATAACAATCATAACAACAATAATAATAACTCGTCTTCGGGGAGCGACACTCACCAGCAACAGCAACAGCAGCAACAGCATCAGCATCAGCAGCCGCATTCAGCTCAGGGCTCAGGGCAGCTTAGGCCGGCCAATAATAATGCCTTATTGCAACCTATTCAACACTCTCCCACGCTGTCCGGTTCGGCTGTCCACACCGGTTCGACGCTGAACATCGCCAGTACATCGAACCCGCACGCTCAGGTTTCCAAGCGGAAGGAAACGCTGGAGGCGAAACGCGAACGAAAAGCTGCCAAAACGTTAGCCATTATTACGGGAGCGTTCGTCGTCTGTTGGTTGCCATTTTTTCTGACTGCTCTGCTGCTGCCACTGTGCGAGTCCTGCTACATCAACGATAGCGTCGCATCGCTGTTCCTGTGGCTGGGCTACTTCAATTCCACCCTGAACCCGGTCATCTACACCATCTTCAGTCCCGAGTTCCGGCAGGCATTCAAACGAATCCTGTTCGGAACGCATCGCAGCACCACTTACCGACGGGGAAAGCTGTAATGTTAAGCCCCGTCAGTCCACTTTACCTCTCTATCATCATATCGTGCCATTCGCCAACCAGTCAGCCAAAGACCGGTCCATCACCGCACCGAACAGCCGGAAAGGTAAGTGATTTATTCGTTTTTGCATATACCTACACATACCTATGGCACCTGCCTGCCTGCCAAGCCACGGCACAAGTGAATCGAGTCAATATAGACAGATAAAATTGAAGCATCTGTGTTAAGCGCTGCAAGCGCTCTTTTTATACCTGGCCGGAATTGGCTTTCATTCCCGTGAAAGGGTTTAATTTGTTTGCCTAAGTGGGTTGGAATTTATTTGGGACATATTTGTTTTTTCGACACCATCTTAACAATAATTAGCAACTGAATGCAAACATGACCAACATTCCACACGCGTTGCATGAACTATCAATCAAAGTTTCCGATCAATCAACTCCATCAATAAAATCAACATTCTTGTCCGGTAACAATGTCTGCATACCACATCAGCGAAAACGTCTAAATGGGGTATACAACTCTAAGCGGGCGGAACCTTATAACATGCTGCGTACCATGCCATACGCGTGTAGTCACACTTGGGACCATCCCTCCGACCCCCCCCCAAACACACTCAATCGACAACATCCAATCTGGTCTACGTGTCACTGTCACGGGTAGTGGAAAACGAGGAAAACGAAGCAGGACACGAAGAAGAAGGATCATGGCAGTTTAGCATTGATTATGCCTTGGCAACAGACAGCACGAATGTGCCTGTTAGAGTGGAAGACTGCGTGAATCGAATATTGATTCCAAATGATTCTATCATCAATGTACGATGATTGTGACGGACAATAGCGCTGTAGCGCTGTTGCAGTTGATTTGATCCCATTTAGGTTATGATTGCTCATGGATGCACGCAACAAACGGCAGCCATTTGTATCGTTCGGATGTGTTTGAAACTACCTGTTTGAGCATTCGTTATAAATTTACGGGTCGTTACTTCATTTGCATTGATTTGGAATCTCATCTCTGACTTAATTTTGATAACAATAAGTTGTTGTGTGCCATAATTGAAAGAAGCTTGAACTCAAGGTGAAACCTCATTGAATCCAAAAATGGCCGACTTCGAGTCACCACTTCGAATTTTCAAAAGCACAAGACTCGGAAATACTCATTGCGTTCCCTATGAAAATTCTATTTTATGTATACTTCACCACAGCAAACATAGAATAGCATTTTCACAGGGAACGCATCAACTATTTCCGAGTCTTGTGCTTTCGAAAATTCGAAGTGGTGACTCGAAGTCGGCCATTTTTGGATTCAATAAGGTTTCTCCTTAAACAGCTCGCATCTTCCTAATGACCGCGTCCGAGCACGGGCTAGCGTACCATTTCTAATCTAGTTAGCCGCCCTGGGATTATCAAAGAAAAAAAACAGAAATTGGAACACACGATGATATGAACGTACACTGAAAATTAGAGCACTCATCCTCCTCTTTCAAACCAGGTTAATGGAAAAATCCACCTAAAAATCGCCATAACTGGAAAATCTGTATAAAAAATGTGATAATAACTAAAATAAATAAATAAATAAATAAATAAATAAAATCTAACAAAAAACCTAGAATTTGCCAAAACATTGCGCTGCGACTGCATTGAAAGACGAACCAATGTTTATGTGGCAAAATAAAACAGTTCACGTTTTCCCTAGGTTTAGCAATTCTGAAATTACTGCAAATTTGTATGCTCAATTATGTATTCGATCATTTGAAACCAGGCCAATTGAGTTTTATTTTGCTCTTATTGAGAAGTCAATTTGAGATGACCTTATATCGGGTCAGTGCAAAAGAAATGAAAAGAAATTGTGTTGAATATTTCAAAAATGTTTGAATTTAGTTATATTTAGGCAATTGAGCTGTGTTGTAACAGTTGACGGTTTCAGTTTAATTTTTGATTCCTCAAACCAAAGAAGAAAGAATTATAGTTTTGCGAAGTTATGGATCGGTGAGAAGGGAAACTGCTTGTAACTCATTATGCTACCAGAAGGCCGGAATTCTCAACCGGCAAAGATTTCTATACTGCAGAGTTCCATGAACGTTCATTGGCTATTTAAAACGATAAAAATCAGCTTCTTAGTGCCCCAAAATCAATTAATTGTGAAGTAGTTGAAAAATTTTCTGACACTCGCACGTTGTGCTTCGTTCTCTCTTTCATTCTATCGTCCACGAGGCTTCTCATGCTCTTAAAATTTATTTCGAAAGCCTGGTATATTTCTTTTATATGCCTAAGACAATACGTGCAATAATGTCTGTTCGCGGCAAAGAAGGGAAGGTTCAGAAAATAGTAGAAAATGCTGCCGAGATAACAACAGAACGAGAACCATTCCAGGTCATACGAAATGGCAATCTGCACTGACGCGGTCCAAATTCGTTTTATTGTAAAGTAGTTGAAATTTTCTTGTCACTCATCAAAACATTGCGGATCGCGGAAATCAATTTCAATTTTAGCCACAAAAGAATTTGAAATTTGATTTTAATCTTATTGTTGCGCGAGTCATGGTTTACCTTTCACATATCTTCAAATGTCTTTATATCTAATAGAGTCAAATCGGTTCAATGAGCCCGACAAGTTTTGAATTTGTAAAATCCAACGCTAATTTTCAAACCCGTTTTCCTCTATACTATGAATTATGAGTTGTGCCGATTTTGTGACAATTTGTTCGCTATTTGTTTGTAAAGTGACTGTGAACCCTGTTTCTTGATAGATTTTCAAGTACTGTAGTACTGAGAGATGGAAAACTTATTTTAGGTACTTCAATTCAAAATATGTGTTCGTCCTTAAAAGCACGGTTGGTTTTAGTTTTCGAAAGGCTGGTAGGTACCACATTCCTCCAGACGGAAGGTCCAAAATCTAGCATTGAGGAAGGTAATCTACAATCACCAGTGTGCGATCCACTGTTTTCCTCTGTTGATTCATCAATAATGGAAGGCTGCGAGATATTTTAAACCATCGCATCGCCTGCCGTGCAGAGAATTGCCAGCAGCACTGCTTACTGCTGGTCGATCCAGTTCCCAGTAAAGCATCCTTTTGCAACGGTGATCGGATATAGTCGATGAACTAAATTTCAGTATGCTAGCTTTTATACGTGACTACTGAGAGTTATACTTCCGGTGGCCGAGCGAAAATAACAACAACAACAAATCGCTTACAAATTCAAATCGTTTGTATACTTTAGTGCTCGGGAAAAAAGGTAGGGATTGGTTGTTTAGTTTGATTTAGTCTGACACTGAGTGTTTCGCCTGATTTTTGGCCTTGTTTTTAGCTTTGATTAGTCGAAATGTGTACGTCAGTCGGTTGTGAAACCTTTTCCACAAATCATACGTTCAGCATTGTTTTGTCATTGACTTTGATTGATGAAAAAGCGTTGCGAAGCGAGCGAGAAGCAAAACATTCCTCCTCTTTTCTGCTTGAGAGCGAGACATATGCTACGCTTCTCACACAGGCTTTCGAGATACTCTTTATTCTACATGCATTCCTCTGAGTAGCATCAAGCGCGCACCGACACACAAAAACTCTTTTGTATTGCTACTCAGTGACTGTAAAAGAGTACGCGAGTTCCTGCTTGCGAGTAGGAGTACTCGACTTACATTGCTCGACCAGGAGAAGTGTTTGAAAAACTGTGCTCGAAAACGAAAATGCTTTCTTCCCGGTTTTGCTTCATGCACCGACAGTCGGCAGTGGGGCGAAGAATATGTAAAGTATCTCAACATGTAGGGTAAGTTTTTTTACAGCAGTTTGATGCAAAACCAGCCGACGCAAACTGCTGCCGAAGTAGTCCGATACCCTATTATTTTTTTTGTCCCTCTGCAACCATCGCAAATCATCTTGAAACAATTGTCTTCGACTGGTCGTTCTTGCGAGTAAGGGAGTAGGTACACACGAGTACACACGAGTAGACGGAAGTGTGTGCATATGATCTCGGGAGCGAATGCGAGTAAGAAAGAAAGCGAAAAAGAACGAGAAATCGCTTGAATGTAGAATTCTCCAGTGTGTGATAGTGGTAGCAACGAGAACCTCACATGACGTGTTGCATGCTGCTCACGAGCGAGACTAACAACACTGTGTTGAAATTCGTTCGAATACCTGTTATACGTTTTTTATATAAAGCTCCGTACTATAAATTTTACTTGCTGGCGCATACGAGATTACGGCAGTACTACTATCTACTCCCACCTACCATGAGAGCAATTTGATTTCCTAATTCCTAATCCGCAACACGATTTTTTTTTTGTATGCCTGAAGGGCATTGGGCAGAAGTGCCACTGCGACAAGAATGACTGTCTTTTGTGGCTGGCCTCGATTGCTTTACACAGATTACAGGATGCTCGAACTCATTGATGGAGTTGAGCTTGTTGGTTGTAAGCCTGTGTCCCAATTCGCAACAACATGGTTGATGAAACCAGTGACCGTTTTGGAGTTGGTGCTCCATACCTGGTATGGAGTTGAGAGGTAACTTCCGAACCCGCAAAACGATAGTTCTATTTTGTGTGTGGCTATGAGCTGACTCTTCGCTTCTTGCAAAACTGAGGCATAGCTTGAAAAAAGGGGGAGCCACTTACAACCAGCGATGGAAAAATCGCTCCTAGCGGTTTTTGAATAGATATAAACCAAGCCTTAGATGCATTGACATCATCGTCGGTATGCGGATGAATTGGTGTTGGTGCACTCTTAACGGCTTTTTTTTCTATATATAGCAGTGGCACTATTTTGATCAGACGAAGAAAACGGGCCTCCAATTGTCGAATTTTGATCAATGTCGACAGTTTCAATGATGAGCATGAGCATGAGCATGATTGACCGCCCGCGGTTGCTACTCCGTTATTGCCAGATCAGCAGTAATTACACAGAGAACCAATAGATGATGCTTGGGACCAACATGCATCTTCAATGTGTAAAAACTGGTGACCTTAATCTATTTATTAGGCAATACCAGCGCCGGCCGCATCCGAATGCAGGTCAAAGAAGGAGTTTGTATAGGAAAATGTTGACGTGATACTCGCTTTATGGAAGCCGAGAACACCTCTGCACTTCCACGAGGAATCACTGGGATGTTGGAGAAAGGGCAAGGTTCGTTTTGGTAAACGATGCGCTGATTTCGAGCGTCGGGTTCTTTAGAACAAGTGTCGCGCCATTACATCCGCCACGATAATCATAATGCGATTCGAACTGATTCAGTTTGACAATGTAACACCGCAACAATAAATCGAACGCATGGATACTGGATCTTTGACCGAATTGAGACAACTTCAAATGATTGGATATCTCCTCGTAAGGTGATCCTCTTTATACCGAAAGCTATTGCGCGTTGGTGATCTATCTGAAAATAAAACGGCCTCATGAAAGGTATAAGCACTGAGTTTCTAGGGGTTCGGTCAACCGGATATTTTCTATCTAACAGATCGACTAACGACGTCTCTCGTATTCACTTCGTCTGCTCTAAAAGTTAAACGATTGCGCGCTTATTACGGAAACGAACCATGAGTATCTTTCTTGCCAAACACCGCGATCCTCTGCGTACGACGCGCGTGAAGTAGCCTTTGCCACTTGTAGCAACCAGCTATTTGTCAATCCCGAGTACACGTCGGCTGACGTGATTCTTTGGAAGCTATACATCGCGTTTTCGTTAGTTACGATATTTATCGACCGAACGAAATTTTCGGCTAAATGGTTACTGTGAGACATGAACAAGTATTCTGGGTATACCCCGCGAAATCACTTCATTTCGAAAACGTTCATATGAGCAAAACTCTCTCGAGCCGGTTTACACCGAAGCATTACGCACGACCGCTAATTTCCCTTCTACCGACGCAGACGCTCGGGGACACGACATTTCGATGCGAATGTTACCTATTAAATAGAAAAATTGGCAAAGTTTCATGCATACAAAGCCTTAATTATTCAAAAACGTGGATATCCAAATTGGCCAGTATATTGAGTTTATTAACAAAATGCCGAACTAGTCAAAATTGAAACACAGTATATAAAACAAAAGCAAAAAAATCGAAAAAGTGAAACATACACACTTAGTCGTGCATTCATGTAATCCCTATTTACAAAACTTTGAACATACAGTCGTGCATTCATGTAATCCCTATTTACAAAACTTTGAAATAGTCACTCAAAAATCAATAATTGTTCAAAAGCTAGAAAAATCTTGAAATGAAGCTTGACGAAATACCAAAAAAATTATGTGAAAGTTTAAGTATTTAAATCTTGAAAGTATAAGAAAAGATTTTATAAAACTAGCTTATATTTGCTATTTCCCGGAAGATATAAAAATCTACTCAAGTTTCGAAAAAGAATCACTCAACCACTGAGCGAAATTATAAAATAAATCTCGCGTAATTTTTCAAAGGGACCTAAGTAACAATGACAGATTCTCTCTTCTCTCACTTTGTTTCGTTAATTACGTCGTCATTATATATATATTTTCTAAGCTTTCTTCCCCTTAATCGAGAGATAGTAACACTGTCTTGCTTACTATGCATTGAGTGTTATGGAATATGGAAAAAATAACATAATTATTGATCAAAGAGAAAGCAAACAAAGAGAGTCTCTCAATGTTAGATAGGTCGCTTTGAAAAATTACGCGAGAAATGTTTTTTTTTGTAAATATAAACACAATGCACTTATCTTATACATCGAGTCAGCATTCAGCGCACAAAGCATTCCGTTACTTTTTTTTCACCACTCGCACATAAACAATCACACCGTTTCCTTGGTGATTGTGAGCACTTTCGAGGAAGCGCTCCGCCACCGGATGAAATGGCTGCTTCCAGAAATCATCATATAATTTTACTGGATCATGTCTGGCACAATGTACACTAATCTTCACACATTTATGATTGCAGCTTTCATTTCAAACTGCATAACAATATTCATAACAACACTTTTTCTCTGCAGATGGCCGGTCCGAAAACAGTGATAAACGAAGAAGATCCACGCACAACACCCAATGTCGACAGTTTCAATGATGAAAAACGAAAACTCTTATTGTTTAGTTGTCTCACGAATTCGAATTTAAAGACGACTGTAACATGAAATTCCAAGGGAAATACGGCTTTTTCAGTCTTAAAGCGTGGTACGCAGTTGAAAAGTAAAGAGGTTCACGAAATTTTGCCCTTTTTACCAAACGGAATTTTGACAGCTGAGAATGCTTCACAGTAACGATATCTGACGTTAGTGAGCGCATGATTTTTCCTTTTCTCTAGAACACTCTAACACACTTGTTTACTGCGATCTGGTGTGAGAGCAGGGATGCCAGGTAATTTTTTCAAAAGTCTGGTCCGCGAAAAAATGTCTTCCTACCCGAAGCCCGAAGGCTGAAAAAGCTTTCCGGCAAATCGAAAACTGTCGATCAAAAAAAAATACAGGTCACCACTAATTCACATATGCAAAATTCGGGTCGTTCACATATTTTTCAATGTCTTCACATGTTTTCTCCAATGTCTTCACGTTTTCGTCACAAAAATGGATGTCTTCATCGTACACTCAAAATATTTTTCACGTGATTGTTACGTGAAAGTTCCTATACTTGTTCGTTTCCTGTCATTTTGCATAATTTATGTGACAAACATAACATCTACGTGAAAATCTCATGCATACCATGGTTAATCACGTACCATCTACGTGAACTTGACAACGTCAAACAGGATGTATCACGTGAATTCTCAGTGCGAAAATAACCAGAAATTAAAATTGCGAAGCTGTTGTCTGACTCTGAACATAAAACAAAATTTCTGGATGGCTTGCAAATAAGTGAATTTTCGAAAAATCCTAATAAACTCGAGACTTGAGCTTAAAGGTTTCACACAGCTTCAGTTCAAAGGTGGAAGAGTTACCTGAACGAAAACAGCAGCAGCGGATAATAACAATCCCCGGGAATGTCGTAATATTTATCAGTTTTTTTGTTGTTTTATTCATTCACGAATTTGCATACCTGAGTGATATCTGATAGCAATTACGTTTTACGAAATGTACAATTTTCATTTATTTCTCTAGTTTTTGATGAGCTAGGAAACGGGTTTCAGAAATTATTAAAATATGTTGCGTAATAAATCAGGTATGTAAATTCGTCGTTTACCAGTAGATGAGTACTACGTGAAACTCACATGAAATGCATGCATCTACTGAAAGTTTCAAAGGATAATTCATCTCACCAGGTCATGATGAACTCAAATTTGGGCGCGGACTGAATTTCAATATTTATTTCCCAAATTTCTAGTAGAGTCTAACGGAAACCGATAATTATTTCTTTTGATTTCATGAGCTCAAATGACAATCACGTAGAATCTACTAGAAAACGATAGTGGAAAATATTCACGTAACTTTTCCGGTAACTATAACATGAAAAATATTTTGAATGTAGGCTAATGTCTTCCAATCTGGCATCGCTGGGTGTGAGACGACCGACCAACTGCCTGACACTTTCAGTACCTGAATAATGTCAGTGCTAATTATTCCGTGCAAAAAAAGTGACATTTTGCTTCACAGCAGTGTTCACAGCAAGTAAACTTTGTTTTCCATTTCGGTTTATGATTTTTTTTAGCTGCGTACTAGCTACCAGAAGAAATTTCATTGCCTGATTCAGTGCCTGAGTTTTACATGGGATTGAGATAGGAAAATGAATTCCTTTTTGAACTGCATACTGCGCTTAAGGGTGTATCATAAGTTAGAGTCCATCTTAGTGTTTCCAGAGGTGCGATAAAAAGCCCGAGAAAACGAATTAAAACCACCAACGCATCGTGCTTTGTGATGTGGTACTTTGAAGGAGAAACTATCGATAGCTATGACAACCTATCGTAAATCTTTGTACGCTGAACGAAAAACGGTACAACTTTATATCCCCTGAGGAAGGCCAAGTCCAAAGGCCGAAACGTCGTACATAAGACATAGTAGCGTTTTTTCTCACAAATATATAAAATACCGCTTAATTCAAAAAATCTCTAAAAAACATGAATTGAAAAATATTTAACCAAAATTGCAGTCATTCGGGTGCTGAAAACCAAAATCCCCTGCAAAACAGGTGCAAATTGCTAAAATATTGGTACGGGTGATTGAAACAGTGTCCCTCGAATGGGATTTTCAATAGATTATTATTATGTTTTGCTAAATCTGTTTTATATTTTGAAAACGAGTGCTGACAGAGAGAGACAGAGATAGTAAACAAACTGATATACTTATGTTTGTATTACACTATACACAGTTCGTGTAGCTCGTCTCACTACACCAGCGGCTCCACAGGCTGCTCGTAATAGTTTCCCTACCCTATATTTCTCGTCGTGAATGCACACCACAATATGTGGTACTCAATGTGCACAATGTAAAATTTATCGAAAAATTTACTTCTAACGGTCAAACCTTATCAAATCGTAGTCATTTGGCTGATGATCGTGATTTTTGTCCAGAAAAACAGTTCATGACCACAAAGTTAACATAGAGATACTGTACGTTGTTTGTATTGAACATTTCAAAATTTAGTCAAAAAATTCAATTTGCACCTAAAGTTACGATATCACTGAACAGAAATGGAACAAACACTATGCGGTGCAGTTAAGTTTCAACGGTCAGAATAAAGGTTAAAATAACTTTTCACTTTTTATTCTGGCGCAAATGAGAAAATATTGAATTTTCCATTCATTTGTTTGGTTGTCCTGAAAAGGACAGTTTGTTCTCAAAATTTAAAATCAGATTTTGAAATTTAAAAAAAATGCACTTCTGTGCTACATCGTCAGTTAAATTATGGTGAATTTGCGTATGACGAAGACATTGAATCTTCTGTTTAATAGGATGGGAGAAAGCAAAATATTTCAAAATCTTGATAACACTGCATTCAAATTATATTACCAAATCTGAATGAGACACTTTGATAACAGAGTGGAAGACTGTTTTCACACTGAAAACTAGACACATTTGGCTGTTGCCAAAACACGGCAGAGCTTTCTACTGGAGGAAGTGCCGGCCAACTCAAGATGCTCTTCGCATCGCTGTGCTATTCCTGAAAGTGGGAGTAACGCATTCTTCTGATAATAGAGTAGAAAATTGTTTTCCTACTGAAAATTTAATGGCCCGCAGATTTTATTTACCAGCATCCCAAACCGTATGTGGAATCGCTGCACCTGCTGCTATAAACCGCTGTCGGATAACTATGTATAAAACGCCTCCCAGGACCACCAGGACACCATTTATTCGGAAACATGCGAAAAAACAAGATATGAGACTATTGGCCAACCTTCTATGCAGTTTGATAATTGTCACCAGCAGCGAAAAATAAACAAAAATAACTCTGGATTTGAGCTGCCCCACATCTAATATCTTGCGGCGTTTCCGTAAGGTTTTTTACTAGTGTATAAATTTTAATGTCTGGTATTTGCACTTTCAGTGCCGGACAAAACGTTAAGACCATTCTAATGCAAAAAATTCAAATAAGCTTTCAACTTCCAATTCATATATAGTATATGCGGAACTTAGCGGCGAGCACTTATACTAAAATAACAACTTTGAAAACACCAAAATTAACGCAATCAAAGCAACCCGTTTTAGCAAGACGCACTGATTGCGGCCAAAGGTTGAAAACCGGTGCGACAAAACTTAGGACCAGTTCCTCGTTTCGGCTGTTTCGAGTGTTATTTCGATTGATTTTTGAAGAAAACTGATTATTTCTCGGTGATATTATGTGTTATTCGGGTCCTGGTAAGTTGCAGTCAACGAAAAATGGGTTGCGCGAAGAATTGCACAGAAACACAGCGGATGGTCATTCGCAAAATGTTCAAGGTAGAAAGCAGCCAACGCGAAATCGCAGAGTACTTGGGACGATCAAAAACCTTCGTGTTTGATGCCCTCCACGACCGCAAAAAATACGAAACAAGGGGATGCCCAAGGAAAACGATCGCGGAGGATAACTCTGCCATAAAACGAGCCTCCGAGAAAGATCCCTTCATGCAAGGCCTCGAAAAAAGTCCGGGACGAACTGAAGATGTCCGTGAGTTCCCGGACAGTTCAGCGGCGGCTGGTGGAGCAGGGGCTATGTGGTAAAAGCCCCCGGAACGTCCCGATGCTGACGCCGAAGCATCTGAAGGCGCGGTTGGAGTTTGCGAAAGAAGTGGCGAAATATTCTGTGGTCGGATGAGACAAAGGTAAACCTCATCAGCTCGGACGGAAGAACTTGGGTCCATCGCCCAATAGGCTGCGCTATACCACGCCACAGTATACCACGAAGACATTTAGGCATGGAGGATGGAACATTATAGTGTTGGGGTGCTTCTCCTGGTACGGAGTAGGCCCCCTGTACTGGGTGGATAAGACCATGGATCAGTACTTCTACGCCCAAATCCTAGAGATGTTATACTGCCAAATGCCGAATGGGAGATGCCCCTAAAATAGCAGTTCATACAGGATAACGATCCGAAGCACACCGCCAAGACCGTCAAAAACTGGCTCCAGAAGAACAAAATCGACGTCATGGAGTGGCCAGCGCAGTCACCGGATCTGAACCCTATAGAGAACCTATGGGAGATCGTGAAAAGATCGGTGTACATGAAGAAGTCCAAAAATAAGTAACAACTGTGGGATAGGATCCAAGCCTGTTGGAATCCATGCCGAACCAGGTGCGTGAAGTGATGCGTAACAAAGGTTACACAACCAAGTACCAACCCTAGAAGCTTTTAACGGTATGGATTTCCTTTCCTTCCTCCTATTTTTACCATAAATTTCAAAACCGGTCTTAACTTTTGTCGTGTCTTTTTAGTTATCAAGTATGCTCTTGAAACGCATTTTTCAATGAACGACTATTGTTTCAATTACATATGTTATAAATTTCTTTGAACAATGCAAATAAATTATTAAAAATTGATTGAATTTTTTTTTATTGGTTTTTTATTTTTTTTTTCAAAGTTTTGTCACTTTCTTTTTTTGCCTGAGCACTGGTCTTGATGTTTTGTCCGACAAGTATATATATTAAATGAACCTATAAGCGGCTCTATCAAGTAAAGAAACGGTAAAAACTGTATAATTTGCTGAAATATATAATGCTTTCTGCTACACTACAGCCATGGGCGGTATGCCCCACCTTTAGTCGTGCTGATATATTCATGGCTTCAGCGTTCACTTCTGAGACTTCAAATGCTGTTTCACTTTGCGTACTGAGTTAGAGTAGAGGCATATAGGGTAAACAGGTATAATATGCCCCTCCCCCCTGAGAAACATCGTCAATATTGTAGTTATTTTTTACACAAACAACAAATCTTTCATGCAGTTGGATACACTATTTAGTTAGTAATGCACTGCTATTATTTTGTTTTGTAATTACTATTACACCAAAACGCCATAATTTTATTAAAAAATATGATTAAATCGCAAGCTTTCCCATCTACCGGGGTAAAACGCCCCAGATGCAGTATATTATGCCCATGCAATAGCTTCATATGCCCCTACTACAGCTCAGCACGCGAAATGAAACAACACTTGAAGTCTCAGAAGGAAACGCTAAAGCAATGAACCCGATCAGCCCGACTAAAGGTGGGGCATACCGCCCGTAGCTGTAGTGTAGCAGAAAGCATTAAATATTTAAGCAAGTTATACCGTATTTACCGTTTCATCACTTGATACAGCTTCACTTGAAATATTTAAGTGCAAATACCAGGTAATAAACTTTATACTAGCAAAAAAAACCTTACGGAAACGCTGCAAGAAATTAGATCTGAGGCATCTCAAATCAAAATTCCTTTTTGTTTATTTTTTACTGCTGCGGACAGTTATCAAACTTGCATAGAAGGTTGGTCCCATGTACCGCTACAGATTTCCAGTAGTCTCATATCTTATATTTTGCATGTTTCCGAATAAATGGACTGGGGCGTTTTATACATGCTCACACTAGATGTTGCATGGAGCACATTATACTGCATCTGGAGCGTTTTGCCCCGGTAGATTGAAAAGCTTGCGATTTTATCATATTTTTTAAAAAATTTATGGCGTTTTTGTGTAACAGTCATTACAAAACAAAATAATAACAATGCGTTACCAACTAAATAGTGTATCTAACTGCATGAAAGATTTGTTGTTTATGATGAACATAACTACAATATTGACGATGTTCCTTAAGGAGGGGGAGCGTAATTTACCTGTTTACCCTAACGCTGCTGCTACTACATCCTTTGCTACTTATTTAGGGCATCTCCCAGTAAACAGGTTGGTAAAGCAGAAGGAGGCTCTTGTATAGCTCAAAGAGTGCATACTCGGTATACTAGGTATAAAATTGTGTCGTTCGTGCTACGGAAACCAAGCATTTAATGACCAATCAGAGGTCAAAATCGTCGTTGCAACAAGTCTTGACAATTTTCAATAGTACAAAAACTTTAACAACCAAACTGCAATTTTCTGTATTTGGGCGGATGTATTTGTAGGGTATATGCTACCAGGGACTTCTTCTTCTATGTATCCCTGTACGAGCAATTGGCGCGGAATTAAAACACCAGATTAGAGCTGATGATAATTAACTTTTATTTTGTACATCACTGCTTGAATATACCCTGCAGGTAACTCAGAGCAAAAGGCTTTTCCCCTTCGATCCGTTCACCACATACCTAGCTGTTCTATACTGGCCTATGGCATTTTTTGGCCTGTCTCTTTCTTGTGCTTAACATTTAATACAATTTGGGCATTCTGATTAAGAGCGCCATAACATGTGTTTCCAAACACGTGCGCCAGCGTAAGCGCTAAGAACCCGCGCGTGAGCATGGGCGACGCTGAGCTACGCTACCGTTTGTCGAGTTCTTTATTTTTGTTTATTCAATGCCTCGGTGGCTTAGTGACTATTCATCGCGGAAGGCAAAGTGTTTTCGCCAACGCTTGCATAGCAGAATCGTTCATGGTCTTTCTTCAAGATTTTTCCGGTTACCTTTACAAATGGTCTTATTTTGGTGGACAACGGCGGACGGCCGTGTCCCGGTTCTACACTCTACCTGTTTTTCATTTCTTTCAACGAAAGGCTTACTGTCTTTCGGACTAAGCTAAAATGTACCGTATGACAAAATTCTGCGTGACGGACCATAAGGTATTTTCTGCACGGGTGTGACGTCACATATAGATGATTTTCCAATCGAATTTGTTTGATCGGTAATTTCGTTTTTTTCAAAAAACGTATGCACTCTAAAAACAGTTTTTATTGAGTTGTAAAAAATATTTCTTCAATTATTATCAATAATTTTTTTTTTTTATTAAAATTGCAAAAGATGATGTAAACAATGAAAACTGATCAAGGAAAAATCGGGGAAAAAATTATTGTATTTTTTTGCAGATATTTTCATGATCGTGTGACGTCACACCCCGCGAAGATTACCCAATGTTCCGTCACGATGCATCAGAATTCAGGCTAAAATCCATAGTCTGCCCCCGAGCTTACTCAATACTGTAGAGAATCAAAACAATTTCAACATAAACTAGAGCATTAGCTTGCAGAAGAATTTACTTAACTCGCAAAAAAAAAAAACAAGTTACAATAACATAGCATTCTAGAGCATCCTTATTATGAATTGTTGGCTGAACAGAACGACATCAAGGCATTTTTGTATTATAAACTCAACCGAACAGATCGAAACATCCTTTTTATGAATAGTATTAAAACAATAACCACGCGTCCTAGTTATAAGGCGTCGGACGATCGGTGGCTTACGAAATGTAAATATCCTAACGAGCATGCCACACAATATTTACCTTTTCAATTTAACTATAAGCAAAACAGAAGCCGGAGGCACAGCGTCACTCACGGTTACCCTTAGGCGCTCACGGTTGCGCACGGTACCGAGAGCTTGCGCGCTCTCGGATACTCACAATTAGCGCGTGAACAAATACCGTACGCTCTCGCACGTGCTCCGATGCCCGCGCTCTAGAACGCCCGCGGTATAATAATATGTACTAAAATTCAACTCGAAAACGAAACAGAGTAATAAATACTATAGGTTAGAATAGAACCGCTAGATAGGCGATAACTCAGGTCGGAGGAGAAGAGTCTTTTCGCTTTGATTTTCACAGGTTAATATTTAAGCAAAATTGTAACTTAATAAAATCAATCATCTTTATCTATCATCCAAAAGAGGTGATTCCGCGAATGGAATGTTCGCGTACAGGACTTCGTGTGTTTCATTTTTTAGTGATCACAGGTCCTGGTAGAGCTCTAGCGCTACAATCGGATACTTTCCATTGTTCAGGAAATCTTTTGTAGTTATAGTCTAGTTTTTCTTTAAACTTCAAAAAAAATATTTTTTGGAAACAAAAAATTATTATCTAGGTACAACTTTTCCGAAGACGTCACACCGATCACACAAACCGTTTTGACTCTGAAAATATTTATAATCATCAATACATTCCCAAAATAGCATTTTTCAACAGCTTCTCAAAAATAAGTCGTGTTCTGAATGTTTAAACCAACAGCATAAAATGTCATCTTTTGCCCATAGGAACGTCTATGCAAAGTTTCAGCCATACCAAAAATGACAATTAAAAAATAATAAAATCTTGGACAGTTTTTGTGGAACAGCTTATTAGTATTGGTTGCTGGATGCACTGCTTCAACGATACCAGCCTGCTGAACACCAGTTGATACTTCATATAAGTTATATAAGTGTAGTGGTTCGGAGCAGTCTAATATATTGAAAATATGCTGGAGCATCCAATGTGTCATGTCAAACACACATTCGTTGTACAGGATTCAATCTTAACCATCAATTCGTCCCCTTAATGCTAGAACTAGATAACTCGAAATTTGTCGATTTTGAGTTAAGTATGCCATTATATTTATCGCGTCGAGCTCTATAACATATCCAAAACTCGTTGAAAAACGATAACAAGAAAAAAAGTAATTCATCAATTACAAGTTATTCATCAAACATCAATTAAACTAGATGTCTCAACGAAAAACAAGCGTATTTTGTAGTGAAAATGAATAACTCGGTTTTTTGTTGATTTTTTCGTTGCTATAACGGGCCTGAAACGATATGGTTGCGTTTCATAAAATCTGAACCTTTAATAATTGCATTTGAATCGTCATCACCTGAGTAGGTCAAATTTTCAAACTCGTTTTTCTCGAAACGTCAATTTTCGAGTTATCTAGTTCTAGCATTAAGGGGACGAATTGTGCTACTGCCGCACAGTGGTTTCGTATGTGGTGTCGCACCATTAAATTTTTGCGTGCATCTCCGCTCAACAGTCAGGAAGTGCACAGTTTTGTGTATTTGTTATTGTTTGCGTTTACGCTCAGTTAGAGCGTAAGAGACGACGCATGAGCAGATAAAAATGTGCGATAAACAAACAACATTTCGTGAAATTTCCCAAAAAATACTCTACTGATGTAAGAGAATCGATATCTAATGAGAAATACTCTTTGTTGTATTCAGCTAAGTCGAAAAAAACGTAAATAAAAGATTGTATTGAAGCAAAATTGAAACTGATGGGGCAGTGAATGAAGATAGTGATAATAGTTTAAAAATGCTAGTCAAAATCCAAACCACCAACTTAGTCCCAATTGTTGCTCCACGAGTAAAACAGAAACATTATCTAACATATTCAGAAAAATATTGAATTGATTTTAAAGCGCCATTGCTGATGGAAAAAAAATTGAAACGGTTGAAACAGATTACACGTTTTCGATAGAAATTGGTGTGTAAGAGTAAGTATATAAGATTTGAGATCAAAATAGCGTTTGAGATTCAGATTGCAATTTACATGGGAATAAGAATGTTTATTGGAATCGGGAATGACATTAGGTCAGAAAATGGAGGAAGATTTCATTGAATTTTACTCCGAAAATATATTCAATGAAAACCTTTTCTATTTTAAATTTCTATATCAATTCTAATGAGAAGCTTTACATAAAACTATTTTCTAATTTGATTGAGATTCGGAATAAAATTATATTTTGACTAGCTGACCCGGCAAACTTCGTCCCGCCTATTTTATTGTTTAATTTAATAATTTTAAGCATTTCAAATTCATTGATTCCTTGCGATTGGATTATATCGTTTAAAAATGATTGGTTTTATCGGAATGACAACATCCTCGATTTTTGGCTTTTGTACATCACCTCTATTCCGGATATATATTGGGTGCATTTCAGTTATTTTCGTTGTTTTCCAGAATCTGAAAGTGGTCATCTTCTAATTCAAAATGGTGTCCAGGGTCAATGCTTGGCTTCTATACATCATTTCGATTACGGACATATCCATATGTAGTAGTATTCGGTTATTTTCGGCTTTTTCCCAGAAGTTGCCATTTTTCAATTGAAACTGGTATCTAAGGTCAATTTATAGCTCCTTGCATCATTCTGGATCCGGTGATACTCATATTGGGTGGTATTTGGTCATTTTGGGCTAATTTTCAGGAACCGTATGTCGCCATCTTGGATTTAAAAATGGCATTTGGAGACAATTTATGGCTCCTGAGCGTCATTCTGTTTTAAGAAACACCCATATTGGGTGTTATTTGGTCGTTTGCCGCTGTTTTTCAGACACCGGAAGTCGCCATCTTAGAATTCAAAATGTTGTCTGTGGTCGATTCTAGCTCCTGTGTATCATTCTAGTTCCGAAGATACTCATATTGTATGGAAATCGGCCATCAGTGCATCATAACAATTCCGGAAATACGCATATTGAGGGGTATTTGGTCATTTGCCGCTGTTTTTCGGAAACCGGAAGTCACCATCTTGGATTTCAAAATGGCATTTGAGAACAAATTCTGGCCTCCGTGCGTCAATCTGATTAAAGAAACGCTCATATTGAGTAGTATTTGATCATTTTCGGCTGTTTTCCAGACACCGGAAGTTGCCATCTAACAATTCAAAATGTTGTTTGAGGTCGATTTGTGGCTTCAGTGCATCATAACAATTCTGGAAATACCCATGTTGGGTGGTATTTGGTCATTTGCCGGTATTTTTCAGAAACAGGAAGTCGCCATTTTGGATTTCGAAATGGTATTTGGAGACATGCAAGAAGAAGGAAGGTTGTCGAAACATTATGGACATGTTTGTTACACCTAAAAACATTCACCTGCCAAATGTGGTTGTATTTGTTTGATTGGTTCTCGAGCTGTGCGTAATTTGAGTTTCATTTGTATGGGACCCTTCCCTCATAGAAGAGAGAGGAGTGTCAAACCATTATGGATATATTTGTTACCCCTAAAAGCAATCACCTGCCAAATTTGGTTCCATTTAGCTGGTTGGTTCTCGAGATAAGCATAAATTTGTGTTTCATTTGTTATGAACCCCTCCTTCACAGAAGAGGAAGGGTAGTCGAACAACTATGGACATACTTGTTACCTCTAAAAACATTAACATACCAAATTTGGTTGCATTCGGTTGATTGGTTCTCGAGCTGTGCGAAATTCGTGTTTCATTTTTATGGGACCTCTCCCTTGTAGAAGAGGGAGGGGTGTCAAACCATTATGGATATATTAGTTACCCCTAAAAACATCCACCTACCAAATTTGGTTCTATTTACTTGGTTAGTTTTCAAGATGTGCAGAAATTTGTGTTTCATTTGTATGGGACCCCTCCCTTCCAGAAGAAGGAAGGGTGTCGAATCAACATGGACATATTTGCTACTCCTAAAAACATCCACCTGCCAAATTTGGTTCCATTTGCTTGGTTAGCTTTCGAGATGTGCAGAAATTTGTGGTTCATTTGTATGGGACCCCTCCCTTCCAGATGAGGGAAGGGTGTCGAACCAACATGGACATATTTGCTACTCCTGAAAACATTCACATGCCAAATTTGGTTCCATTTGCTTGGTTAGTTTTCAAGATGTGCAGAAACTATCTTTGATCTCACATCTAGAAAAGATGTGTCTCGAACTATCTTAGTCACCTTTCCCGGCCCCTAAAACCCCTATATACAAAATTTCACGCTGATCGGTTCGGTAGTTTCCAAGCCTATATGAATCAGACAGACAGACAGACTGTGCTGCATTTTTATATGTTTAGATATGGATTGGAATTGAGAATGGACTACTATATAGATCAAAATATTCTTCCAGGTTTTTAAACTGAGCTGCGCGAAACTTGCGATCTTCTCTGGATCATTATTCCGCAAAGTGATCATTTTTTTTTTTTTTTTTTTTGAAAATTACATTCTAATCGCCACTGTCTGACACATTTTCGCTTAAGCATTATTATTTTTATATTGATTCGTCCCAAGGTCACTGAATCAGCGCTGATCAACGCTTCATACTGCTCTCTCGAAGAGTTTCCATAAGACCATATATTTTCGTGGAAACGTGCAAGCAGAAGAAAAACGAGAAAATGTGTCACAATCATCACTAATCTTAGCATTCTGTGTATATAAACAAACATTGTACGTCATCAGTCCTCGGAATTTAGCGCTGCTCGCAGACGGTCCATGTGCAACAACAAATTTTCCCGATACTGCCATAATACGCTATCAATTGACGACAGTGGCAGCAGTATAGCAGGGGATCGTTCAGTAACGGAGTACCTCCTCATATGCTTTGGACCAGAACATTTTTCTTCATTCAAAAAGTAAGGATTTTCACCTAGAAACCGTAAAAGCAACTCGACGTCATTGATGGCCCACCCCCAATCCGATAACGACCGCTCGCAATCGCAGACTCCGGGCTTAATTTCGATCAACGTGGCAAACGCCTGTTTGCCCCCAAAAGTGCCTGCAGCTACCCAACCGGGCAAATAGAGCGAAAAGATTTTTTTATCAATATTTACCGAGAGCCGATTGGGGGGACAATTTATGTTTTCTTTTACTTGTGACGATGTAAATTGTAGATAGGATCGGTGCTTTTCCTGCTGCCTTCGTTTATCTCATTCGCTTTTTTTTCTCTTTGGGAGGACGTAAGGCTTCCTGTGTTCCGGGAAAAGTCGTAGGTGGCGGGTTTCCCTTTGAATGGCAAACTTCCGCCTCCGCACTGTACCGCGCGGTGGTGCCGTAGATAGAGGTTGAGGTTGGTCGTGCTGGCAGCAGGGGGAGAGTGTGGAATAATGGATTATAAAGCTCGGTATCTTTTCCGAGAAAGCCTAGTCATTGTGTGTGTATGCGTGATCTAAGATGAATGGAACGGTTAGTACGAAGATGGGAAGAGAGATCGAGAAAACGCAAATAGATTAGCTGGATGGCGAAATATAGACTTCCCCTGTGGAGTGTGATAGTTTTCAATTTCATTGACTTTATGGATCTCGATTTTCTGCACATAAAACAAATGTCACAGCAAATTATTGCGAAATACTTCAGCATTAATTTTCTTCCACTGAATTTGGTACTTTCGTTGATATAGGGATTTGCGAAAAATCCGCTAATCTATATTTAACGATTAGCATTTATCAATGCGTGACGCCATTGAATTTTCTTAATATGCTAACTTCTATCGCTTCCACAGAAAGCAAAAGTGCGAAAAATGTAGCATATTTCCGAAAACATAAATATTACATTACCCACTCACGCTGAAACATTTTTAGCAGAATTGCGCAAAATAAATTTCAACACCTCATCAGTAATTCAGGCAAAGTGGCTTCTCCACCACAAGGCAAGCGTATTCAATTTTTCTCTTTCTTCCGAGCCACACATGGGGCAAAGAAAGAAAACGAAAAAAAAAAACACTAATTGAATTACCCACCCAATCTCACTTTTGTCATATTAGCACAGCAGCGCCAAAACTGATTGCGGAAACCCCCCGGAGGATTTCGGCTCGGTTCTCTGATCAACGGCGTCGTAAACAGCGAAGATTTATTGACTCCGGCAGCGCATGGTGATGTGGGGTAAACTGAGCTCCCGCTCCCAATTCAGCTACCGGAACACGTCACAACACAGCTGTTCGGCAGGCAACCAGCCAAGATACCAGTTTTAACCGCTGCCGGAAGCTGGTCGGAATAAAGTCCACAGCTGATGCTGGTCAATGTGTCTCGTAACGGAGCATCCAACTGTGAATAAGAAGAAAAAATGATGGAAGACACCACGGGTTTGGGGTTACTCCTTGTGGGGAGAATCGGGTTATCTTAATCTATCATCTATTTTATTGCATCTGATGGCTGCAAGTAGCGTTCGGTCTGGCAGTATCCTGAAGAAAATCGATTCTGCCAGCAGAAGCTGTGAAATCGTCACCCCGTCGCAACAGTTTGGGGAGAATCCAATGACGGCGAAAGAAAAAGCAGCTGGATCAAACAGAAAGACAGAGCATTCGACTATCGCAAAGCGAAGTGAATGTAGAACGACTTTACGCTACTGTAATGGATGTGCATAAAGTTCATCTAATGAGCTTCATTCTTCTTGCACTTCAACCTAGAGCAGACACGTTACTCTGCTGCCGGATGAAACTTTGCAGTTGATTGCAAAACCAACGAGAGCTCCCGCAGGTTTCAATGCGGTTGGGAGTTATCAACTCCCGAGTTGCCTCTTCAGCTGCACAGCGGTTGAAGTGCGTAGCTAGTGCCACTATCGGTTACCCGCATACCCGAAAAGCATCGTTTTGAAACATCTTCCAATATCAAGTCATAACTGCAATGGGAACTGTCATATTCAAATTGGATTTCTAGGGACCGGCCAAGGTCGCACCACACCCGTGAAATCTTCCCCACCGGAAAGGGTAAATATTTACAATAACGAACAAACCAACAACCGGTGCAGTCAGTCTGGCAGTTCAATTTTCCCATTCGGCTCCGTACAAGCTCTGTTTGTGTTCTTTTCCCCAAAAGTGGAACGGCTGCCATTGTGCCATCAGAAGGAAAGGAAACAACACATTTGTTCGGGCTTGTTTTTGCGCTGGCAGAACAGGATCGATCCCCAGTTGGTGCAATTCTCATTCGCTCCCGGGAACACTATATTGCACTACGGTGGTGATTTGCTGTCACTGTGAAACAGGTGCCAGGGGAGTTTATTAAAAAAAAACTCTCTGGAATTCATTTCCTGCCGATGGAAAATATTGCGTGTCATGATGAAAGGTTAGCTATAAAATTGTTTTTGAAGTTTTAAAGATGTGTTTTTTTTTTGCTTTCCGCCACTTATCAAGTTTTCGATTGATTTTCTTCTGAGTTAATATATCTTTTTTATGAAATTCGTTTTAATGCGAAATTATGCGTTTATTTTGTTGTGCCGCTATAATTTTGATAATTGAATTGTGAAAAGCGCTGTTTCTGGAGGAAACTATGCAGTCTCCCGCTAGTCTCGGGGTACGATGCTGGCCTTACAAGCCAGTCGTCATATGTTCGAGTCCCGGCTTGGGAGAGTCTTTTAATGTCAGTAGGATCGTAGCGCTAGCCCCGCAATTGTCCTGTACACTCAACAGCCGGCTGCGAAGTCTGTGTATAGTATACTAAATATACGGATACGGAATAATAGCACCAAGGCTTTGCTTATGTTACACAGTCTCAAATTTACCTCTCCCAGTTATGGTACTTTCCCGCATTCTTCTTCGTTATTATTGAAACACAGTCTCGCTTAATTTATTTTTCAAATCACTACCATTCTTCTCATTTCCTAATCTTATTTATTTTTCTATTTCCCATGTTTGCTTTTCCTTAGCCTTCCCCATTTACCTTAGCAGTTTTCTTACCATTTTTTCAGTTGTATTTCACTCTCCCTATTTTATTTCCTGTTTTATTTTTCCCCATAGGAATCAATTTCTTCATTTCTTTTCAATTTCCCTTTGGCAATTCTCGTTACCGTACCAAGTCTTTTTGCTTGCCACATCATTTTTCATTTGTCTTTCCCATTTTTTTTATAGTTTCCTTCTTCATTTTCAATATTTATTTCTCTTCTTCGTTTCGCATATCTTTTTATTTTGATTTTCCCATCTTATTTTCTCTTTTTTCTTCCATATTTCCTTGTTTCTCATATTTCCATTCTTTTTTTTTTCATTTCCCTCTTCTATTTCCTTGTTCCAACATTATTACAGTTTTTCCTCTCAAACTCAGTCTTTTATAGTCGCCTATCTTTTCCATTTCGCTGTTTTATTTCCTATTCTCATTACTCTTTGCATCATATTTTTCTCCATTTTTTTTCACCTTTTCTTACCCGTTTTCCTTTATCATAGGATATATCTCTTATAATGTTATCATCTTTTTATTTTCATATCATTTTCTCCTGTTCATCTATCTTATTTCCCTTATTCGTTTCCCTCTCTTAATTTCACTTCACTCTATTCTCTGCCATATTTTTCCATATACATGTTCATTTTTCCGCAAACCCTTTTCAATCACATTTCTTATATTTGTGCCCCATCTGTTTGCTTTTTTTAGTTTTTTTACCCCTCACACATTTTTCTTTTTAATTTCAAATTGTTTAAGTACAATAGAACTTTTATTTAAATTATTTTCTATTTTACTTTCATACTACCTTTTTACTCTACTTTTTTCTTTTCTCGTTTTCAGTTTGATTCTCATATTTCACATTTCCATATTTATTCACTTTCGCATCTTCCTTTGCAATTTCTATTCGCCTTGCTATTTTCACTGTTGTTTTTTTTTTTAATTTTTTAATCATTCTTATCTATTACTATCCATATTTTCTAATCCTACTTTTCTCTCTTGTTGTTTTTTCCCATCTCTTGCATTTTCCTTTTAGGTTCGCTTTTCCCATTTCTTTTCTTCTTTTCTCTTACTCATTTTCTTGTTTGTTTTCCGTTTTCCCTTTCTGTTCTCTTATTCCAATAGTTTTACAGTTTTTTGCCTTCATTATCCATTCCATTTTTCCGTTGCCATTTATTTTTCCCATTTCGTCGTTCTCTTTCCTATTTTAGGTGCTCTATTCCTGTTTCTTATTCCTTTGGCTTTTATCCATTTTTTTTTTTAATTTTTCTTTCGTCCTTGCGTCTCTTAACGTTAAAATCATTTTTCACTAATTCACCCACCAATTTTCTTTTCTCAATTTAACTCCACATCGTCCTGTATCGTATGTTTTCATATAACTTTTCACTTTTGAGCAATTCCAAAAAAAAAAAAAAAAAAAAAAACAATTTAATCGACTACTTCTGATTTGGCTGAAAGTTTAATCTTTTTCTTCAAGTTTTTTTTCCTAGCACACGTTTTCGATTTTGTTTACCTTTCTCATTCAACTTTCCTCCTCTGGTTCTTATTTTGCTATTCCCTATTGATCATCTGTTTCTTGATTTGTTTTTCTACTTCTCTTTACTTTACCATTGCCTTATTACAATCTATTTTCAATGTTTACTTTTCGTTCTTCATTTCGATCTTCTTTTTTTCATTTAAGTTACATTTTTTTCCCTCAACATTTACCTTTATTTCTCTTGCTCTTACGCATTTTACTTTCTCATTTATGTTTGCAGCTTCCCTTCTCTGCTTCGGTTTTTTTTTTTTTTTCATTTTGCTTGCACATTTTATTTCTCATTTCGTTTCCCTTTCTCATAATTTTTTTCATTTTGTTCCACAGACTTTTTTTCACTTTTCATTCCATTTCTAATTTTTCAATATTTTATGTGATCTTGCGGATGGGATTAATCTGTCTTTTTAAGTCTTTTTTTAAGGTATACGACAATCTGTGTAAATTTCCCGACGTTTCGGCCGTTCTGACGACTCTTTTCAATAGAAGCTGTATTCAATAGAGAAAATGCAAAGTCAAGCAGAAGTCATTCACTTTAGTTCTATCGTTTTTGTCTGGATGATTGTTTACTAACAATTGTCCTGTAGTGCTATCCTGTTGAGACAAGCGTTGCACCGAATAATAGGGCTGGGAAGATGTTTTTTTGTGGAAAGTACCGAATTTTCAGTTAACATTATAATGGTTTTTATTTAAGCTTGTCTAGTGTAAGTCACTTCAAGTCTAGAATAATTTGGTTTTTAATTTTTCTCATCTTATCATCATGTTTCGTTGAATATTCGGCCGTTAGTTCAGCCGAATATTTGGCCGAACGGACGGCCGAATATTCAACAGAACATGATGATTAAATGAGAAAAATTAAAAACCAAATTACTCTTGAATTAAAGTGGATTACCCTAGACAAGGTCATGTTTCAATCATTATTCAAATATAACTTTTTACCAGTCCTATTATTCGGTGCATCTTTAGTCAAGACCCGATTTTTATTTTCATATTGCTTGCCTTTTTCCTTCTTTTGATGTGGGATTACCTTTTTGTTTTCTATACTGGTATGCATTCTGTAAAATTGGAAATGAAACTGGCAAATGTTGCGTCAGAATTCAAACGATAATAACAGCATAACCACAGAATGGATAACAATAACCAATATGTTGTTGGATAGATAAATGGTAGAACAACTTTCTAATACGCTAGTTTTCATCATTTTTTCATTGCAAAGCGATAAAAATCAATTAAAAGTGTCAAGGACAAATTTACGCGAAAACTGAATCAATCACATGCGAGCATTCCTAGCACAGACGACATGAATAGACACCAACTATTCCCTGTGATATTCGCTGTATCAACTTCCAAAAAAAATGACCCCCGTCCCAACAGGCCAATTTATGTTTCCTTCCATGAACCTAAACTAATTTGATGTCTCGAAGGTAAAGGGTTTTCGAAATGTTTGAAACAACCCTTTTTTTTTAACAATTTTTAACCTGAAATTAGAGCGTAATAAGTACTGATGTCTTGAAAGAAAACATGCTGGTAAAACAACAGTACCGTAAAGTAGATGTGGAGCAGAGCGCCGCTAGTTTCTCGTCGTCTATTATTGCACCGGTTACGACTCTATTCGCGTGCAATCAAAACTGCAATGCTGCTACTGATGGTGATTGAAAGTTTATCTTATGAATATGATCACCATAAAAACCATAAAATACTCAACAAGAATTGAACATTTTTGCAACGGTTATAAGTTATTTTTATTTATTTTTTATCTTCGATATTCACTAAATAATCGTGACCGACACAATATCGAAATTAAAAGAAGGGTAAGAGCCGGCGAGTGCTTATGTTTTTTTTTTTTGTCCATGTACTAAGATGTACTCAGAATCTTTTTTTACATTGCATAATTGTTAGATATTTTTATTTTCAACTTTACAAATAAAAATAATGAACTTATATTAGCTGTCTTCGTAATACAGTGAATGTCATTGTTGGCAAGTGAAACAAACTTGTGAAACAAAAAACGAAAATGAATATTTTTGAACTTTAACTTCGTTGTAATTGTGAAATGTTGTTTGCACAAAAAAAAACTATAGGTACCTCACTTCACCAAGTGTAAATGAAGTTCTTTCGAGTGTAATTAAATATATTTCTGAAAAAATGAGAGAAGGCTGAGAAATAAAATACGTAAATCACTGAACAGACGAATTTATTGTGTCTGTAATTACAGTAATTACAGTGTTTAGTCCCACGTCACCATTTCCTACAACCCTAAGGCTGTATACTTTGTAGTATTCAATGTGTCTTCAATGTGTCTTTCTTGTTTGCAAGACTTATGCTTGTTTAATTTTTCGTTTTCTTTTAATTTTATGTATGCCATTTCCGTCATCTCAGTTTTCGGTACATAATTTTTTCCATGCTACTTCGTTTTCCAAGTTCACACTTCTCTTCTTTTCTTTTCAAAAATCATTTCACTATTCCGTTTTTCGATTTTCCATTCAAATTTTTCTTCCTTTCTACATCTTCGGTATCCCATTTGATAACCATTTGCCTATTTGCCTTCCTCAGTTTAAGATCAGTTTTCTTAATTCCGTTTTTCCATTTCTACTTTCTATTTCCATTTTGTTCTATCTTCTGCTTTTTGCATTAATCTGTTTTACTGCCATTTTCTATCCTCAACTCCCATTTCCATTTTCCTCTTCTATTACCCTCTTCCATTTGTGTATTCTATTTTCCTTCCCCTTCAAATTTTCCAGTTGATTTTTTTTTCTTTATTTCCTGTTATATTTTTTCCTAGCCTCCTTTTTGTTTTCCAATTCGTTTTCCTATTTTCTTTTGGAATGTTTTCCAGTCTTCTTTTCTTATTTTTCAGTAAATGTTTTCGAGTTTTCCAGTCTTTCAAATTTTTTGCTTTCTCCAAAAGTTTCTCAATTTTTTTTACATTCGCCTTTTTCATGTTTGTCGGTTTACTTGTCATTTTTTCATTTATGACTTTTTTTTTTAATTTCATTTTCTCCCCTTTTTCTTTTACCATTATCTTCGCATTTTTTATTATCATTTTCTTTAAAATTACTTCCCTCGTTTCTCTGTTTCTTTTAGTTTTTTTTTTCATTCATCTTTCCCAATTTATTTCTTATGTATATTTTCCTTTATGTTCTTCAATATCTAGTTCCATCTTCCTTCCTGTTCCCTTTCTTATTTTTAATTTCAATTTAAGGTTTTCATCAGCCTCCATCACACTTTCTTATTTTTCACTCTTTTTCTCTTCTCACTTTTCTTTATTGTTTTCAATTATTTTTGTTATGAATGGATTATATTTTTAAATAATTTTAAGAATGGATCCTTCCTGTTGCCTTGTTTGATTTCAATTTTCTTTTGGTCTCATTTTTTTCGTTTCCTTTATCTTATTTCTTTTAAACTCTATTCTGAAGTCTTGTTTTCTACGAAGCGACATTTTTTTAAATCTGTCTTTTTATTTTCCTCAATCATTTTTATTATAAATTGACTTTAGTTTTCCATTTCTTGTATCGACATTTTTTTTTCAAATTGACTTTGTCAGTATGTGTGCAAGGTGTAGTCTACACAAAAATGAGCATCAACGTAGAGTGCGTTCACTGCCGAATTCTAAACAATTCTAAACATTCCATGCCTAACCTGAACACTCTGTACCCAATGGAGATAGGAATATTGTTTGTTTGGCAGAGTTTCATATTTTTGCACGTTCTTCTTTGCTGAATTAACCATTCCATTATCTCTTAACACAAAAAAGTTAATATATTTGATATATGAAAACCTACTGTAACATAAGCTCGCTGTGTTCTAATATGGGTAGATTGGGACAAATGGAACCTAAAGGAGTTTAAGGTACTTGAGCTCAACTTCAAGAAAAACTATTAACATCATGATTCCACTTGCACCTTTTTAACCTATACGTTCTTGAAGTTATCGAAAAAATATGCTAAAATATGATGAAACTTTGTAAGGAAAAGTCCTGGAGATATATGACCTTTCGCAAAAATGTGTGTTTTGTGTGCCCTAACAATTCTTCCGAACAATACTTTCGTTTAAAATGCAACTAACAAAAGTTAGGTACTTAAAACTTACTTTTAAGTAAGTTCCATGTTATATACTTTATAACTTTTGCACCGAAAGAAGATAGGATTTTTATTTGCTCAACAAAGTCTCATATTTTGAAGTAGAATACTTCTCTCAGGAAGTTCGGCTACATAGGGATGTGAAATGAAAATCTAAAACCGAAAAAAGGGAAAAATATGTCCAATTTCAAATGCTAATAAATCGGTTAGTATTCGATGGATTTCCTTCGTTTTTGCAGCAAAAGATTGGAAAATCTTCTAAGATTCTTCCCAAAATAAGATAATTGTAATTTTATTATTCACACTATTGTACTATTGAAAATAGTCAAGTCTTGTCAAAACTAAAAATTCGACCTCTGATTGGTCGTAATATGCTTGCTTCCCAAGCACGGTCGACAGGATCATATACCTTGCAATTGAAAACATGCTATTTGGCCTATATAAGAGCCTGTTTCAGCCGGAGCCGCTCATAATAGTTCTAGACTTTTAATTATTTTCTGGCATCAACACAAGCAGACATTCTGTGCGGGATGCAATCAAATTCTGTTGTAGTTGTCAAATTTTCACTTTATTTAGTAAACCCCCCACTGTAGGGGCAGCGCAAAGGCTGCGATCAGCATAACCGACATTGAAGCTGCGCAACACGACACAAAACATGTTATTTTGTTGCTTCAATGAGAGTGCTATCGGTCCGGCTCGACAGAATATCCACAAGAAATCATTTTTATACATCCGTGCTACGAAACTGAGGAAAAACTTTAGAAACTGAGAAAGAGGTGGAGCTTATCAAATGATCGCTCTGAGCCAGAATGAAAAGATGTATCTTTTTTTTCGAACGTTGTAGTATGGTATAACTGGAAATGATTAAGTCACACATATTTTTCAAGTTATATCATTCCACAACATTTGAAACAATTATTATGTCAGAGCGGATATTGCACGCTATCTAACTATGAAGCATTCATGCAAAAATTTAATGAAAATTGCAATTGCAGCAATCGGCCTTTTTCAAAGCTACTAAATGTATCGAAGAGCATATTGAATGGTTATCAATAAACTGCAACTGAGGTTTAATGCTGCTGCAAATGTAGAGCAGTCGGCACGCTCTGCTCACGATGCTGAGTCTATTTTAGAAAATTCACAAGTCTTCATTAACAAGGGTGTAACGTCTTGTAGAAGACGGTTAAAGTTTTACATCACAGCAGCTCATGTCTACCATCGGCAATATCAAACACGCAATGATCTTCTTCCATGCGACACGGGAACGGGAACATTTTCTTCAATCAAGCTGCGCAACACGACACAAAACATGTTATTTTGTTGCTTCAATGAGAGTGCTATCGGTCCGGCTCGACAGAATGTTCACAAGAAATCATTTTTGTACATCCGTGCTACGAAACTGAGGAAAAACTTTAGAAACTGAAAAAAGAGGTGGAGCCTATCAAATGATCGCTCTGAGCCAGAATGAAGTCACACATATTTTTCAAGTTATATCATTCCACCACGTACGTAAAATAATTCATTCCTATTTTCATCCCTATATAAGAGCCTGTTTTAGTCGAAGCCGCTCATAATAGTTCTGAACAGCGACGACAGCAGTCCTCTCTTAGCAGCAGCGGGAGCAGAGCAGTGGGTACCATCGATAGCGGATAGCGGCCACAACTGTGGCATGCCTATGCATAGCGTAGCTGTTGCAGCGGGTATATCAGCATCGATAGTAGCAGGGTCAGCTGATGCAACGACACTCCCTTCACTAAAATGCTGTTTCAGTGTGGTAGTGGGAAGCATCAGCAGCAGGCTTGCATGAAGTGAATACATCAGCCAGCAACTTTCTCTCAGGTCTCTGCCATAGTAGACGCGAAAAGCGGCGCGAACCGATTCGCTCGGCCGTAGTTTAATGTACAGCTCCACTGATGGCTGTACATTAACCTACAGCCGAGCGAATCGGTTAGCGTCGCTTTTCGCGTCTATTATGGCAAAGGACTAATGGGAAAGTTGTATCAGTTTGTTCAGAAGAATATTATTGTCGGTAATATTACAGAGATGCGATTGCGTAAATCCGATTTTGAATTGAACGCCTTAATCCTCACTATCAAGGTAACACAGAGATGTAAGATGAACACTACATCCTATGATAAATTGAACAATTGTCCTTTATAAGGACAACAAATGAATTAATGAAGATTTAATTTTGAAGTAGAATACTTCTCTCAGGAAGTTCGGCTACATAGGGATGCGAAATGAAAATCTAAAACTGAAAAAAGTGAGAAAAATTTTAAATGCTAATAAATCGGTTAGTTTTCGATGGATTTCCTTCGTTTTTGCAGTAATCGATTAGAAAATCTTCTAAGATTCCAACTAAATGCATGAAACTGCAATTTTATCACTCGAACTATTGTACTATTGAAAATTCTTGAGCCTTGTCAAAACACAAAATTCGACCTCTGATTGGTCGCATTCCCAAGCACGGTCGGCAGAGTTATAGACCTAGTAAATTGGGAATGCATCATTTGGCCCACATAAGAGCTTCATCAGATAATAAACAGACATTTCATCGGATATTAAATTGAAGAACTGAAATTTGAAGAACACAAATGAATATTTGAAGAGTTAATATTTTCTCGTTTTGCGCTATAATCCAAAGTTAATTATCTTCATCTTCATGCATACTCTGACTATTACTACGTGTTTGCGTCGCTTAGTGTTTGGCTACGGTCATGCAGATCGCAAATAACGGCGCGATGCGATTCGGCAAGACGAAATCTGTTGAAATGTATAGCTCTACTTCGCCTTAAAAAGAGCTGTACATTTCACCACGGTAAAACGAATCGCATCGCGCCGACATTTGCGTTCTGCATAACCGTAGCCTTTGTTCCGTTCCCGTTTAATAATGTCGTATTAAATGTGCATATTACATTTCGGCAGCACTTCAACTTCTCATTTGCACAAAATTTAAAAATATTCAATGAACTTCATTCAAAATATCAAACAAAAAGAAATTACAATACTGCCAATGAACGGTCAACGTTTATTAACTAGAAAAAATGACTGACACGCAAGCAGCCGTGTTATTATTCTTGTAAAAGTATTCTACTTCAACCTTGTGGTCGTGGCTTTGCATACAACCTTCTTGTGATTTTTTAATCTTCTACAACTTTGCTGAACTATAACAAACAAAAGTTATTTTTTTTTTAGTATAGTAAACTTTTCATACTTTTTGACAATTTGCGATTATGCGGGTCATTCATACAAACAATTGTTCCGAAGACTTTATTAAGCTAGGATGGAGGTGAAAGGCGTTATGGAATTAAGTTCCACTTTTTGCCTTATTGGACCACTGTACGCTGGGGGGCCCAGTTCAAATTTGTTTGTGAGGCCCTCTTTTCTTCAAACATTTAGAGATAACGTTCTGGACGGTGATAAGCAAAAAAAAGGTCGCCCCAGGACTAGCGTGGGCCCCTTAAATCGGGAGGCCCGGGGCATTTGCCCCCTTAGCCCCCCCACCCCCTCTCAAATCCAAAAATTATCAGATTTCTTGATCTGATATTTCATGTGTTTTGTCAGTTCATCGTTCACTGATAGATTTCTAGGAGAGCTCGCAGTCTCAAGGTTACAGAGTCTACTTTGACATACAATTGGTCATAAGTTCGATTATTCGAGTATTGATTGAATATTGAATTCTCTAGTCAATTATAATTATCGATACTTGACAGGGACGAACTGCCGTGCATAGCAAGTCAGTCCCATTTGCATTTTCACCAAAATTGAGTTAATAAGCAGAAATGGTAGCTTAATATGCAAAGTTTCGTAACAATAAATAAACTCAATTACTTTGTTCCGAAAAACTTCGGGAAAACATCCAAACATTTTGTCCCATCTCGTAAGAAGCAATGTTATGAAATTACATAAAAACACGTTTTTCTCGGCTTGCTGAAAATTCAAATGGGACTGACTTGCTATGCACAGCAGCGAAGCTCGGTAAAAAAATAGGGGATTCTAGAGCATAGATGGACGTGTAAAACTATTATTCTTTCTGTAACAGTTGTTGGAGATGCAGGTCTAAGCAGCAACGAGTGGTACACCTCGTTTATTTTTTTCCTAACCGATCGTAACGATGTCGTTATCGATTTATGCAAATCGGAAAAGTTGTACTTCAAAAATGGTAAATTTATCCCTAATTAGCCATTTCACGGTGGTTGTTTGTGTAACTTCACTTTGATTGATCTGTCATTTATTTTATTCTTCCATAATTTTACATTTCCATTACTAGTGTTTTTCGTGTTCCATTATTTGAAATTCTCATCTTCTCCTCCTTTTGTTAGTCTACACAATTGCAAGTTCATGTTTATTTGCCCATCCTTTTTATAGGCAACTCCGCTCGGTTGCCCATATTACACATGTATGAAACATATTCTCATTTTTTCAAAATGCTTCCTTTTGTTACAATTTTGTTTTCTCTTCGATCATCGAGGCAAATTTTTTTTAATTTTTTCAATTTTCTTGTAACTATTTTATTTATTGCTTTTTCTTGTTTTAGTATCTGATCCTTACTCGATGTTCATTCTAATTGATTTTGTCGATTTTCCATCTACTATTTGGGTTTTTTATTTCTCGTGTTTGTCCCTTTGGTCTTTTCAATGTTTGTATAATACCGTTTTAATTTTTTCATATTCAAGGTAAGTTTTTTTAGTACTTCCTTCTTAGATCAGTTTGAACACAATTTAGGTTTATCGTACCAATTTAATTTGCTTGTGTTATTTTTTCTCTCAGTCGCGCTTACACGCTCAGTTATACAGTGCACGCATACATTTAATTTTTCCGTATTTGTTTTTAAATTGTTTTTCTGCGGCCTACTATATGTATATCAATTTATTTTTCCTATTTATTTTGTCACATTTTCCTCCTACTTTTTGATTACTTTTCGTTTCATTAATGTTTTTTTTTATGTTTATTTTAAATTCAGAATTATTTTTTGTGTTTTTTTCTACTATTCTCTCGAATTTGTGATTTCTACTTAAATGTTCCTGTTTCATCTTATCTTTCATTGTTCATACCTCTTCAATCGATTTACTTTTCTCTTTTACAGTCTACTATAACTTATTATTTAGAGTAATCTCTTCTGCTATCATCAGCTATACAAAAAATCATAATGACTTAGTTGTTTCCTTACAAATCTCCCCAGTCAGTAAAATGTTGTCATCCCTACACTATGGTTAGAACAATAAGTAATGCTAACGCTTTTTGCAGCTCTTTGTTTGCAGTATAGAGAAAGTCCAGCTTTGAGTACCGAACAGACTGAAAGGTTTTTTTCAAGCTTTGTAAATCCTGTGGTGGAACTCGTTGTAAAGTGAATCGTTTTTTTGTCCTCCACAGCCGGAGAAACCTCTTTTACGACTAATTTTCATGCGCACTAACTCAAACATTCTCCTCCACACATATACACACAATAGTCATAAAAGTCTTTTATTTTTCGGTGTATCTTGCCCGGAACGTGTTTATTATGCGAATGTAAATCTGCTCCAGGAGAACAAAGGGATGCAGCAATGAAACTCATTTTTGCTCGTGTGCGGCTCGCGCACATAAACGCCAGCCGGTTATGAAGGGGAAAATACGTGCCTTGAACGTTCTATTGGCGGAAATAGTCAATGAAAGTGTATGACCAAAGTTTGCCGCCAGTTTTCCCAGCTTGGGTACAGAAAAAAGGGAAATTAAAAGCCACTCATGGAAGCGACTGTCAGTTCGGACACGAACGTTTCCTTTTTTGTGGATGTTGACAGCATAGTTATGAATGAGTAGCATAACTCATAACTGTGTAATGTACTGAAAGCAATGGCGCTTGTAGAAAAATAATGCGATTTTTTTCTTGAATTCTCCAGTCAATTCGATCGATTACAATCAACTCCAAATCCGGATACTTTGGTAAAGTGTTCTACCCCTGGATATCTGAACAATAACCTGATTCCGCAGTTCCCGGCTTGGGTGGGGGAAGCCCATCAAGTTAGCATTAACTGTAGAGGATAAGTTTTCATTTTATAGCCACACGCGGTTGATACATGGACGCCCGGCACAGCACGGCGCGGAGTGTGACGTTCAGTTGAGCATGCTCTAGCGGTGCGACGAGGGGAAAGTTTTTACTCGACTCATCCGACCATTTAATCATGGTTCGTTACTTTGCACAAACTTGAAATTTTAAAGCACCGTTGGTCTCGACCCGACCTGGTGCGAACTTGATGGTGGCAAGCCGGAGAGCGCGCTAGCTAGTTTTTGCCGCTACACGCCATGGCAGCAGCATGCAATCATCGTCCTTTCAATGGCTGCCAAGTAGTACTCTTTTCAGTCGTCCAGGATTATATGCTGTATGTTGTAGTAGCCATCGGATCGGATGGCAGTTGTTCAGTCTCGCTTTCTGTCTTTTATTCTTGCTCGCTCCACAGGCCAAGTGGAAAGCCGAACGTCCTGCTGCTCAACGTTCTCAGCGTAGGGTGAAGAAAAACCGAGGACAACTTTCTGCTTTTTAGTGCCTTTTAGAGTCACGGTCTAGTTTACTCCGATGGAATCGGTCGATTTGATAGTTTAATAGAAGTTGGACCCTTCAGAAACGGCTCACGGGTTTGCAGTTAGACGTCCCAGGGTGATTTTGAGTAGAAAAAGTTCACACAAAAAGTTGCCAATTAAGATGGAATCTACTATACGAAGCTTGTTCTGTCAATAGAGATTATGATGTCGGATTATGGGCCGGAGATTATCACAATAATAAGCTTTTCGTTCTTTAGAAATAAAATGATGTTCACCATAATATGGAAGATAGGTCAAACACTTCTGTACACGTTTATAAACATTATCGAAAGCAAACTGAAAACAATAGAAAAGGTGATTCAAATAGCAATAAAAACACATATCATATTTAAGCAAAGAAGAAAGAAATAAAAGAGGTGTGTGCCTTGGTGCTTCATTCCGATTCGGAACTTAATCGTCTTTTGAAGTAGAATACTTCTCTCAGGAAGTTCGGCTACATAGGGATGTAAAATGAAAATCTAAAACCGAAAAAAGTGAAAAATATGTCCAATTTCAAATGGTAATATATCGGTTAGTATTCGATGGATTTCCTTCGTTTTTGCAGCAATAGATAGGAAAATCTTCTAAGATTCTTCCCAAATGCAGATAATTGTAACTTTATTATTCAAACTGTTGTACTATTGAAAATAGTCAAGCCTTGTCAAAACGAAAAATTCGACCTCTGATTGGTCGTTATATGATTGCTTCCCAAGCACAGTCGACAGAATCATAGACCTTGCCATTTGAAATGTGCAATTTGGCCTATATAAGAGCCTTTTTCACCCGAAGCCGCTCATTATAATTCTAGACCGCAACAGAAGTCCTCCCTTAGCAGCAGCACTGGATACAGCAGCAGTAGCAGTGCAGCGGATAACGGCCAAAGCTATGGTATGGCAACGAATAACGGAGCGCGTCTCAGCATCGATGGCAGGACCAGGTGATGCAGGGCAGCGGATACCAATGGCAACGGAAGCGTCCACTACTGTGGCAACGGGGATAGCGCAGCGGTTGACGTTGGTCTCAGCATCTATATGAGCAGGCTATATAAGCAGGGCCAGCTGATGCAGTGTGGCATTTTAGTGAAATGCTGTCTCTGAGCGATAGCAGGCACACTAGCAAAGGCATCCAACGAAAAGAACGTTCTGGAAAGCTTTTCAGTGTTTATTTTCCCCCAAGGACTACTTTATTCGCACTGCCAGTGATAACGCAAAGATGTGATCGGCATCTTATCAGACATTGAATTGAACAACAAATTGTTCCTTTCAGGATGAAATAAAAACCTAATTGAAGAGTTAATATTTTCTCTTTAATCAATTTACTCTTTCAAGAAATTTGGCTTCATCTCCGTGTCTCAGAACGTACTGAATTACCTTTTCCTTCAGTCATGAGCACAACATCCGAAAAGCTTTCATTATCGAGTCCAAATCATGACAAGCAACTATATTATTGAGAATGGTCAATCTCGTTGAAGCGCGAATTTTGACTGATCTGATTAGTCGTTAATGAGATTGCTTCCCAAGCACGGTCGACGGAATCATAGACCTTGCCATTTTAAATTTGCTATTTGTCTGTATAAGGATGAGAATTTTCGACTGAAATGGCTATCGATAGTTATCGATGATTTCCTACTACTATCGATACGTTTTTCATATTTATATAATAGCTTGTTTCAGTCGAAGCCGCTCATAGGGACGAATGACCGTTTGGGGTTAAAGTCCCATCAAAATCAAAATCAATCAATCAATCGAAGCCGCTCATAATAGTTCTAGACAGCGACAACCACAGTCTTCCCTTAGCAGCAGCAGTAGCAATGCAGTACCAGGCGGATAGCGGCCACAGCTGTGGCATAGCAATGGATAGTGCACTAGTTGCAGCGGATCTCAGCATTGATAGCAGCTGGGCCAGCTAATGCAGCGTATAGCGGCCAAAACATTGGCATGGCTACGGATAGCGTAGCAGTTGCAGCGGGTTTAGCATCGATAGCAGCTGATGCAGTGAGGAACTTTAGTGAAATGCAGTCTCTGTGCGATAGCGGGCACTGAATGTAAATGCATTCAATGAAAAGTTGACTCATTTTGACAACACATGACCCGTCTAGTTTTGAGTGTTAAATCAGCTTTTCACTGTTTATTTTATCACAAGGAATACTTTTTTCGCACTGTCAGTGATAACGCCAAGATGTGATCCGATATTGGATTGAACAACAAATTAAATAATGACTGACACGCAAGCAGCCGGGTTTTTTTTTCTTGTAAAAGTATTCTACTTCATACTTGCGGTCGTGGCTTTGCACACAACCCTCCTGTGATTTTTATTAAACACAGACTTCGCAGCAATGTTAACCATGACAGTCGCGGAGCTGGCGCTACGATCCTACTAACACTAACAGTCTCTCCCGAGCCGAGACTCGAGCTTACGACGACTGGTTTGTTAGACCAGCATCATACCTCGAGACCCAACTGAAGGAGTCAACTGGGCGATGAACCAAAACTATGTATGAACGAACAAAAAAAACTTTTAAAAACATGCAAAAAAAATTAATGGATAGGAACATACATCGAAAAAGCAAAAGGGATAAGAAATAAAACAAAAATAAAAAGTAACAAAACCAGATAGTAATTTACATATCCGTGGACGGTGTAAGAGGGTATTCGATCTTATGAAGTAGAATTAAATGAAAACAATATTCAGATACTAGAAAATAAATCGATTACATTAATTAGAAAGAAAATCAAGAGAGTATCAGATTCCCAAAAACGGAAAAGCAAAAAAAAAATAGTAACAAGCATGATCCATGAAAGTAGACAGGCAAATGGAGCGTTACATAAGTTTGTAATTGTCAAGACTAACTAGGAGAGGAGAGTATGAGAACATTAAACAATGAAATGCCAAAAACAATGGGAGTGCAAAATTGTGGAAGAATAAATCAACTGAAATATTAACTACTGAGCAATGAACTGATGAAAATAAATGAGATATCATATTATAAAAAGCAAAAGAGAAAATAAGAAAATGCAAATAATTAAATTATTTCAAGAAAATGACAGCAGAAGATACGGGTAGGCATGAAATGAATATCAATTTTAAATTAGTGTGTAAAAGGTGGTAGACAAAAATAGAGGAAATAAAGAAGCATTACACATAGATGATTGAAAATAAACGATCTGTAAATACAAGGAATAGAGTTTAAAATTTGAACGATTAACAAAACGAAACAAATTAACAAGGGAAAAATTGGCAAGTGCAATGAGAGGGGCAAATAAAAAAAAATTGGAGGGGCAAAAGAAAAAGGGTCATTCCGAGTCGAACAACCAAGCGCATCGGTTGTGTTTATCGGTCGTCTCGATATATTCGCAATAAGTAATCGAACAAAAGGCATCGCTTGCCCGGTCCCGGTCTAACGAGTGCTGTGCAGTGCCAAATAATTCCGCTTTGAAGGTCATCCGCTATTGTTTGCTTTGTTGCTGCGTAGCTGAACCGCCGCTGCTGAACCGATCGTTTCGGTGTGTTTAGCTGTGTTGAAGACAACCAGAGCTACAAACAAAGAAGAAAGTGTAAATCCGCACAGCTGCCGGCTGCCGGCTGCTGCACCCAACGATTACGTGACCACATTGTCGAAGACAACTTGAGCATCGCTCGAAATCAAGAAAAGGTACGTGTTTCTTGTCGGTGTTAGGGCGCTAGCCTTAGCACAATGGAAGTCGATCCTCCGACACCGAACCCTCCTGACCCTGTCCCTCCTGCTCCTTCCCCCGCTGTTCACTCTTCAGTTCCCCCTCGTGCCAGGCTCTACCTTGACGAAACAGCAGGTTCACGTTTCGTTGTATATTTCCGGCCAAAAGCAGGACCTAAGTCGAAATCCCTGAACATATTACAAATTTCGAAAGACCTGACGTCACGCTTCAAGGCCGTGACTGAAATAATCAAGGTCAGACCAAACAAGCTCCGTGTTGTGGTCAATGACCTGAAACAGGCCAACGATATAGCTTGTTTCGAGCTCTTTACTCGGGAGTATCGCGTATACATACCGGCCCGAGACGTGGAGATCGACGGCGTCGTGACCGATCCGAGTTTGTCCGTCGAGTGCCTCTTGAAGGATGCTGTAGGCTGTTTTGAAAACAGCAGCCTTCCTGAGGTTAAGGTATTAGAGGTTAAACAACTGCGATCTGTGTCGCTCGTCGGCGACAAAAAAGTATACACTCCGTCAGACTCGTTTCGTGTCACGTTCGCCGGGTCTGCATTGCCGAGCCACGTCTTGATCCACCGGGTTCGTCTTCCTGTGCGCTTATTTGTGCCCCGTTTAATGAACTGCACCAATTGCAAGCAGTTAGGTCACACAGCCGCCTACTGTTGCAATAAGGCACGGTGCGGTAAGTGTGGAGAAAACCATGCCGACGATTCCTGTAGTGCGAATGCTGAAAAATGTATCCACTGCGGGGAGAATCAGCATGAGCTCTCCACATGCGCGGTGTACATGCAGCGCAAGGATAAATTGAAACGGTCTCTCAAAGAGCGTTCAAAGCGTTCTTACCCTGATATGCTCAAGAAGACCACGACCACTTCTACCATAACAGCGAACCCCTTTGATCTGTTGTCTTCAGATGAAACCGACTCTGACGAACCACTAGAGGGAACTTCTTTCGCCAATCTTGGGGAGTCTAGAAAGAGGAAAAATCTTTCCTCCCCTAAGCTTCCCAGAAAAGGTCCTAAGATTTCCCAAAGTGGAAAGAACAGTACAACCAAAACTAAAGGTGCTACGGAAAAACCGAAGCAAACCCCTCCTGGGCTTGGCAATTTAAAGTCTCAGAAGGAGTTCCCAGCACTTCCAGGAACATATAAAACCCCAGTTGCTCCTTTTGCACATCCAGGTGACAAAACAAATGCTGGATTGGTGAATTTTTCTAATATTGTGGACTGGATTTTCGAAAATTTCAATATACCTGATCCAATTAAAAACTTTCTTACAGCGCTCCTCCCAACAGTTAGATCATTTTTGAAGCAGTTGACTGCCCAATGGCCCCTCCTTGCAGCGATTGTTTCCTTCGATGCCTAATTCAACTGCGTATATGAAGGATTCTATCTCTGTCTTACAGTGGAATTGTAGAAGTATACTACCAAAAATTGATTCGTTTAAAGTTTTGATAAATAAAAACAAATGCGATGCATTTTCCCTTTGTGAAACTTGGCTTACTTCAAATATTGATCTCAACTTCCATGATTTTAATATTATTCGCCTTGATCGAGACACCCCATATGGAGGAGTACTTTTAGGGATTAAAAAGTGCTATTCTTTCTATCGTATTAACCTCCCCTCGATTCCAGGCATCGAAGTTGTCGCATGTCAAATGACAATACAAGGTAAAGAGCTTTGTATTGCCTCAATATATATTTCTCCCAGAGCACAGGTTGGGCAACGGCTGCTCTTTGATTTAATAGAACTTCTTCCCTCACCACGTTTGATTTTGGGAGACTTCAACTCTCATGGCGTGGCTTGGGGTTCCCCTTACAATGATAACCGCTCCTCTTTAATCTATAACCTTTGCGATGACTTCGACATGACTATTTTAAACAACGGTGAAATGACACGTATCCCGAAACCTCCAGCGCGCCCAAGCGCTTTGGATCTATCCTTATGTTCGACGTCACTACGGTTGGATTGCACATGGAAGGTAATCCTCGATCCTCACGGTAGCGACCATCTGCCAATTCTTATTTCAATTACTAACGGTTCAACTCGCATGCGACCAATTGACATTCCGTATGACCTCACACGGAATGTCGATTGGAAGTTATACGAGGAAATGATTTCAAAAGCGGTCGAGTCGATTCAACATCATCCACCACTTGAAGAATACAACCTCCTCGCGGGCTTGATTCTCGACGCCGCGTTGCAAGCCCAAACGAAGAAATATCCCGGCGTAACGATCAAAGAACGGCCTCCCACTCCGTGGTGGGACCAAGAGTGCTCCGATGTCTACACGCAAAGATCCGACGCGTTTTTGGCCTTCCAGAAGGGAGGTATACCCGACGACTATATACGGTATTCGGAGCTTAATACCAAGCTTAAAAGCCTGGCTAAAGCAAAGAAACGCGGATATTGGCGTCGGTTCGTGAACGAGACGTCGAGGGAGACATCGATGAGCACTCTTTGGAACACAGCCCGAAGAATGCGGAATCGCGTAACGGTCAACGAAAGCGAGGAGTCTTCAAGTCGGTGGATATTTGATTTTGCCAGGAAAGTATGTCCGGACTCTGTTCCTGAGCAAAACATTGTTCGCGATGCGTCTCCGGGCCACGACGCGATAGAATCACCTTTTACGATGGCAGAATTTTCAGTTGCCCTCCTGTCCTGTAACAATAACGCGCCTGGGTTAGATAGAATCAAATTCAACTTGTTGAAGAATCTACCCGGCAATGCCAAGAGGCGCTTGTTGAACTTGTTCAATAAGTTCCTGGTGCAAAACATTGTACCGCAGGATTGGAGGCAAGTGAAGGTGATCGCCATCCAAAAACCAGGGAAACCAGCTTCTGATCACAACTCTTATAGGCCGATTGCAATGCTATCCTGTATCCGGAAATTGATGGAAAAAATGATACTCCGTCGTTTAGACCACTGGGTCGAATCAAATTGTCTGCTATCAGATACTCAGTTTGGCTTCCGCCGTGCCAATGGGACGAATGATTGTCTTGCGTTGCTTTCAACAGATATTCAGTTGGCGTATGCTCGCAAAGAACAAATGGCGTCTGCGTTCTTGGACATTAAGGGGTTTTGGATTCCATTTCTATTGACATTCTTTCGGGTGAACTTCACCGACAAGGATTTTCTCCAATTTTGAACAATTTTTTGCACAATTTGTTGTCCGAAAAGCACATGCATTTTACGCATGGCGATTTGGCAACTTTTCGCATTAGCTACATGGGTCTTCCCCAGGGCTCATGTTTAAGCCCCCTTCTTTACAACTTTTATGTAAATGACATCGACGAATGTCTGGCAAATTCATGCACGATAGAACAACTTGCAGACGACAGTGTAATCTCTGTTACAGGAGCCAAAGCTGCCGATTTGCAAGGACCATTGCAAGATACCTTGGACAATTTGTCTGCCTGGGCTCTACAGCTGGGTATCGAATTCTCTCCGGAGAAGACTGAGATAGTAGTTTTTTCTAGGAAGCATGAACCAGCTCAGCTTCAAACACAATTAATGGGTAAAACGATTTCTCAGGTTTTGGTACACAAATATCTTGGTGTCTGGTTCGACTCTAAAAGCACCTGGGGTTGTCACGTGAGGTATCTGATGAAAAAATGTCAACAAAGAGTGAATTCTTCGTACAATAACCGGACAATGGTGGGGAGCCCACCCAGGAGACCTTATAAGGCTTTACCAAACAACGATATTGTCTGTAATTGAATACGGGTGTTTCTGCTTCCGCTTCGCAGCAAACACACATTTGATCAAACTGGAGCGAATACAATATCGTTGTTTGCGTATCGCTTTAGGGTGCAAGCAGTCGACCCATACGATGAGTCTGGTGGTCTTAGCTGGAGTTCTACCATTGAAACACCGCTTTTGGAGCCTGTCTTCTCGTATTCTAATTAAATGTGAGGTCTTGAACCGTCCTGTGATTGATAATTTTGAAAGGTTAATCGAACTCAATTCTCAAACCCGTTTTATGACATTGTATTTCAATCACATGTCTCAGAATATTAACCCTTCTCCGAATATTCCAAATCGTGTCAACTTATTAAATACTTCTGATTCTACTGTGTTTTTCGATACATCCATGATAGAAGAAATTCGTGGAATCCCGGATCATTTACGCGTGCAGCAGATCCCTAAAATTTTTTCCAATAAATATCGAAACATCAACTGCGACAATATGTTCTACACTGACGGATCACTTCTGGATGGGTCCACTGGCTTCGGTATCTTCAATAATCATTTAGCCGTCTCCTATAAGCTCGATAATCCTGCTTCTGTTTACGTCGCAGAATTAGCTGCAATTCAGTACACCCTAGAGATTATCGAAAAAATGCCCACGGACCATTATTTCATCTTTACGGACAGTCTCAGTTCTATCGAGGCTCTCCGATCGATGAAAGATGTTAAGCACTCTCCGTATTTCCTGGGGAAAATACGGGAACATTTGAGTGCTTTATCCGAAAAATCGTTTCAGATTACCTTAGCGTGGGTCCCTTCTCACTGCTCGATACCGGGCAATGAGAAAGAGGACTCTTTGGCTAAGGTGGATGCAATAAACGGTGATATTTATGAAAGACCAATTGCTTACAATGAATTTTTCGCATTTGTACGTCAGAATACGATCATCAGTTGGCAAAATTCATAGGTGGTTACATTCCATAATTCCCAAGGTATCGACGAACCCGTGGTTCAAGGGGTTGGATGTAGGTCGAGATTTCATTTGCGTGATGTCTCGGCTTATGTCCAACCACTATAGATTTGACGCGCATCTCCGTCGTATTAGGCTCGAAGAAAGCGGTATCTGTGCCTGTGGTGAAGGTTATCACGACATAGAGCACGTTGTTTGGTCATGCCCTGTTCACCGTGACGCCAGGTCTAAACTTGTAGCTTCCCTTCAGGCCGGAGGTAGACGGCCAGCTGTTCCTGTTCGTGATGTCTTGGCGAGCCGTGACCTACCCTACATGACCCTTATATACGTTTTCCTTAAATCCATCCATGCCCCAGTCTAGTCCCGTTCCCCTCCGTCTACACCCAACAAAACGACAAGAACACGTTTGAACCTTAAGCACAAAACCAGCAACCAGACCCCGCACAATAGAACCAGGACCCAAGGGCTACGAGCCTCTGTCCCAACTCTCGACATCGTGGCTTAGCAGTACGAATCCATACATGTCATTCGACGATTATCAGACGACCATTGAACAACAAAACACAGATTGGAAATTCCATGCTAGTTTAAGTTAGACTTAATTTCAGCTCGTAGTCGGCAGCGAGGATAAAAAATTTGCTTTAGTTTTTAAGCCATCAGATATAATTGGCGCCGTTAAACATTAAATTGTATTTGTGCCGTGTCAAATAAATGTTATGTGAAGAAAAAAAAAAGCATGATCCATGAAAGTAGACAGGCAAATGGAGCGTTACATAAGTTTGTAATTGTGAGCATGAGCATGAGCATGATTGACCGCCCGCGGTTGCTACTCCGTTATTGCCAGATCAGCTGTAATTACACAGAGAACCAACAGATGATGCTTGGGACCAACATGCATCCTCAATGTGTAAAAACTGGTGACCTTAATCTTTGTATTAGGCAATACCAGCGCCGGCCGCATCCGAATGCAGGTCAAAGAAGGAATTTGTATAGGAAAATGTTGACGTGATACTCGCTTATTGGAAGCCGAGAACACCTCTGCACTTCCACGAGAAATCACTGGGATGTTGGAGAAAGGGCAAGGTACACAGCAGGGTTCGTTTTGGTAAACGATGCGCTGGTTTCGAGTATCGGGTTCTTTAGAACAAGTATCGCGCGAACAAGTTCATTATATCCGCCACGATATTCATAATGCGATTCGAACTTATTCAGTTTGACAATGTAACACCGCAACAATAAATCGTACGCGAGAATACTAGACCTTTGATCAAATTGGGACAACTTCAAATGATATGGTATCTCCTCGTAAGGTGATCCTCTTTTCCTCTTTACACCGAAATCCAGGGCGCGTTGTTGATCTATCTTTAGGTAATTCGACCTCATGAATGTATCGACGCGGAGTCTAGGGGTTCGTTCAACCGGACATTTCTACCTAACAAATCGACCAACGACGTTTCTCGTATACACTTTGTCTGCTCTAAAAAAAACGATACGATCCCGCGAAAAACACACCTGACAAACAGAATATAACAATGATGCGCGCTTATTACGAAAACGAACCATGAGTATATTTCTTGCCAAACGGTCCGCGATGTAGCCTTTGCTACTCGTAGCCATCAGCTATTTGTCAATCCCAAGTACTTTCGAAGAAACGACTGCACGTCGGCCGACGCGATTCTTTAGAGGGTATACATTGTGTTTTCGTTTATCGCGATATTTATCGACCGGACGAAATCTTCGGTTAAACAGTCACAGTGAGACATGAACAAGTATCTGGGTATAGCCCTCGAAATCACTATATTCTAAAAACGTTCATATAAGTAAAATGCTCCCGAGCCGGAAACGCAGTTTACATCGAAGCACTATGCACGACCGCTCTATTCCCTCCTACCGACGCAGAAACTCGGGGACACGACTTTTCACGCCGATTCTATCTTAGTTGTCGATGCGAATGTTGCCTATAAAATAAAAAAATTGGCAAAGTTTCATGCATGCAAAGCCTTAATAATTTAAAAATGCAAATTTCCATATTGACCAATATATGGTCTTAAGTTTGTTAACAAAATGCCGACCTAGTCATGTTTGGAACATTGTATACAAAACATAAACAGCCCAAAAGCTAGAAAAATCGGAAAAGTGAAGCATTAGATTTCATGTATTATCACTGCACCATACTCCCAGCTTCCATAAACCACACCATTACTCTCGAGGTGAGAACATGTTTGCTAATAAAACCCTACTTGAAGCCTGACCGTGCAAAACCGTGGTAGATGACGGATTTAAAGTATACTATGCGTCATATTGGCTCATTACTAAGTTGAGCTACCCATTACCTTATAATGGGTGTGATACTGTTGGAAAGATAGAAAAATGGCAAAGCTTGGTGCATCTAAAACATTAAGTGCAAACATCAGGTGTAGATGTACATACTAATCAAAAGTCTTGAAATTATTGACAGGACCAAACCAATCATGATTATTTCAGGGTGACTAAATAATCCTCGAAAGTCAAACTCGACTCCATTGAATTTTCTATTACCTGTCATGCGAGAGTCAGTGCGTTTAAAAATTCATGGCACACGACACATCAGTAAATACAACTTAATTAATCTATTCTACCATAAATTCTAATAAACAACACTATTACACAAAACCACACGAAAACAGTCTCCAGAAAAACATCTTAATTGCACTCTGTTTTCTATTTGGACAATCGAAACTGTAACAGTTAAACATTCATAACGGCCACAATCAAAACGGCACGCTACGTCGTTCCTCAAACTGGCAACTACGTGGTATCCGGTGGATCATCACATGATGTAAACCATATTCGAACGCGGACCAATTAGGAAAAAAAATAAAATTCCAAAAGCGAATCGTGTATGGCTACTGACATACTGAAGCGTCAAACGAAGCGAAGCAAAAAGCGTCCTAAAGGCGTCTGAGCTACTTCTTCGAACGTCTATATGAAACGCTCAAACCGGTCATACTGGAGCGGCAAAGACGCGTCGGTAGAGGCGGTGAAACAGAACGAGTAGTGTTTTGACGCGCGTATACGTACGCGGCACTACCATATTCAGACTAAATTTTTCATCGCCAGGTGCTTTATATTTGCTTTGTTTTGGTTTGGTACTTGAAAATAAGCAAATAAAATACATTTTCGTTTAGAAAATGTCAAAATGTTTAGAAAATGTTAGTGTAATAATACCATGTTCAGACTAAACCTGATATCGCCAGGTGCTTTATATTTGCTGTATTTTGGTGTTAAATCTTAAAAAAGAAAAAAAAGTAGGATAGAAAATACTATCGGGAAAAGTTTTCAGGCCGTCGGAAAAACAACACTGGTATTTTTGATTGATGTTGAGTATTGATTCGAATGGTCAGGAATCTAGCATGCTGAACTTCTTTGGTCGCGAAAATGCAAGCCGCTGAGTAACTAGCTGTGCTCACATGGGTTTTTTAAGTCCTAATAGATATTGTAAACTAGTTGAATGTTGCTCCGGGTCAACGGGTTTAAAATTCAGAATAATATCTTATAGTTTTTACTGCGTCTGTAGCGCAACTCACTTCAGTAATATTATTTTATTTCAAAAAAAAATCTCTATGTTTACTAAAAACGTAATTTACCGTGCTTGAAGAAGCAAAAAAATCTCCATTGGACGAATTCATATTTCCTTCAAACGAAACCGCTACTGAAATCTAGGAATATGACAATACAACGCATTTGCGACGCTCGCTCCAGTGTGTCATAGGAAGCTTCACCCAACGCTTCTGTTTATTCCGCTTCTCAAACGCTCAACGCTTCGCTTCCCTTGACGCCTCAGCATGTCATTAGCCTATGTCGTATCGAGCCCGTTGATAAGTTAACCTACCTCACCTGACGATTCTCATTGCTTTTATATGTGGGAGAAAAAAAGTAAAACATTTCAAGACTCATCGCGCAAACAAAAAAAAACCCTACTCGCAGCCGAAAAGCTACCACACCTCGTGCACCCAACAGATCACACATTCACGCTTCTGCCAAAGTCCAAAGCCCGCTAAAAACCACTACACACATAGCCTTACATTCATGAAATGTTTGATACAAAAAACATATACTCATCTGTTTTAGTTTGGTTATGCCTATGCCAGCGAAACAAACGCCGACTAGCACAGCGCAACGCTATTCTCTCCGCTCTCCAGGAAGTGCCGTTCTCTTCGTTCACACCACCATATGCACTCCATTATCGCACGTTGATAATGAACCGCTTGTTAGCGCGACGCACGAAGTAGGCACTCACACTCACGCAACCTAACTGGCCTAACAATTTTCAATTTGATTTCGTGGATAAATTATCACTTCCACGCATAGAACACTGTGTTTTTTACAAAACCTCCTCTTTTCTCACTTAAACAAAGCATCACAGATCACAACTGTACACTTTTTAGCAAGTTTAGCCCCCCATTTCACTTATAAATCAATAACTTTAACGGATTGCTTTCGGGGCACGTATTATCGGTTAGTCGTGTTGCCAGCTTCCTTCGTTACATAAGTTTGTAATTGTCAAGACTAACTAGGAGAGGAGAGTATGAGAACATTAAACAATGAAATGCCAAAAACAATGGGAGTGCAAAATTGTGGAAGAATAAATCAACTGAAATATCAACTACTGAGCAATGAACTGATGAAAATAAATGAGAGATCATATTATAAAAAGCAAAAGAGAAAAAAAGAAAATGCAAATAATAAAATTATTTGAAGAAAATGACAGCAGAAGGTACGGGCAGGCATGAAATGAATATCAATTTTAAATTAGGTTGTAAAAGGTGGTAGACAAAAATAGAGGAAATAAAGAAGCATTACACATAGATGATTGAAAATAAACGATCTGTAAATACAGGGAATAGAGTTTAAAATTTGAACGATTAACAAAACGAAACAAATTAACAAAGGAAAAATTGGCAAGTGCAATGAGAGAGGCAAATAAAAAAAAATTGGAGGGGCAAAAGAAAAAGGGAAACAAGATAGGATACTGAAGAGAATAATGAGAAACAGAAACGAGAAAGTGGAATGGGAATGTAAATAAATCGAAAAGAAATAAATGAGGTATTCAAAACACTATGGTAATGAGAAATTATGAGTCAACTGGGCGTTGAACCAAAAATATGTATGAACGAAGAAAAAAAAATGAAAAAGGATAGGAGCATACATTGAAAAAAGCAAAAAGGATAAGAAAAAAGACAAAAATAAAAAGTAAGAAAACCAGATAGTAATTTACAAGAGATGTGTAATGTGGTGTAAAACAATTGTAAAATATAATTGGAAAATTGTTCAAGAAACGGGAATAAAGAGAGCAAAACCAGGAAATGGAAAGGGGAACAAACGAAAATTTGTATGGGAACGGTAATGAGGAGAAATTGCAAAGATAAATTAAAAAATAAAGGCGAATGAAAAAGAAAAAAAAAGAAATTAAACATGGAAAAACATAAATGGGAAAAAGAATAGAAATTGGTGATGAAAAAAGGAAATGAAACAGGAAAATGAAAAAGGGAGATGGCAAATGAAAACAGAAACAATGGTAAATGAACATGAAAAAGGAAAACCGAAAAAGGGTAATTGGAAGTGCAAAAGAGTAAGAAATGAAAAATGGGGGAGTGAAAAGAAAACACAACGTTCTAGAAGAACTAAAGAAGTAATGAGAGAGGGAAAAACTAGAAACTAAAACGAAGAAGGTGAATGAGAAAGGGTAATTATGACAAAAAAAAACAAAAATCAAAACCGAAACTGCTGAAGAAGTGGAAACAGACAAATAAGTAAACAATTGAAAATAACGAAACTAGAAGAATACACTAAACATAATAAAATAAATATTGGTAAGAGCAATGGTAGTGCAGAGGAAAAAATTAAAAATGAGATTATAATGCAGAACATATGAACATCAATATATTCATGAAAATGATACATCAAAACAGTACTATGAAATTTTTAATTGAAAATTAAATGAAGTTTAAGTAACATGATGCAAAACGTTGAAATAACGAGAAAAAAATAGAGGCAAATAAATAATAGTGAAATCAACTAGAGGTAATATTATTGGGAAAAAAACGGAATCAAAGGAAAGAAAAAGGATAAAAAAAGTGATGCGAAAATGATCAAAGAGAAAAAAATAGAGAGTACAATCAATGAAAAGTTTGCAATAGAGCAAAAAAACTTGAAATTGATGAACAGGAAATTTAAAAAAAGATTTGTAATAATCAAAAATATGAAAGAGAAAAGAGAATGAAAACAGGCATAAGATCATGGAAAATAATAGCATTGGGAGTAAAAAATTGTGGAAAAATACAATAACATAAAAATAAGCAATGGATAAACGGTAAATAAGTATAACATAAATAAGTAATTAACATATGAAATCATACAAAGAAACAGGAAAGAGCCATCAATGAAATTATCGAAAGAAAAGCGTAGAAGAATTAAAGAGAAAAGACAATAGATTACAAAGCTAATTCACATGATACAAATACTACGAAACTAAACATGGAAAGTGAAAATAGGAGAGAGAGAGAGTGTAAAAAATGAAAAAATATAACAACAATTATTTACAAACGAAAATGGGAACTAAAAGGGACAGGATGATAAAATTAATGAAGAAAATAATCGGGAATAGGAATAGGAATTGAAATGGAAAAAATAAATGAAAAAATCTAAAAAGAAAAGCGAAACGTTGAAGGAAATGATAATAAAAAAGGCAACGGTAAAAAAGTAGTAGTGTGAAAAAGAGGAAAAAAGATATGAGAAATTGAATCAATAACAGAAAAAGGATGAAGCAATGACAAAGTAAACCGAAAACAGAAATAAGAAAAGCTAATGGGGTAAAACTCACATGAGACCAAAAATAGTAGATTGTATCCAAGACACGGACGCATAACTGACGTAGAACTACGCACACTATCAACAAATTGTTGTAAGCGGTTCAATTATGAGTCATAAAGTCTCCAAATACTTGTTTTGTGCTGCCTCAACAGTGGGGGAATAGAGACACTGAAAACACGAGCTGTAAAAACTGTTTCACATTCAGTAAATTAGATGGCCGCTAAAGATTTAAATTGCTAGTATCCAGCACAGATTGCACGCTTAAGTTGTCAAAAAATTATTAACATTCAAATATTTGTTTATTTGCCTTGAGAAAGGCTTTATGCTGCCTCAGTAGTGAGGCAATAACGGCAGTCTGATGACACACGCTGAAAAGAGACAAGAACCGCGCTGCTCCTGAGACATGGTGACCAACCACAGGGCAAGGGATTTGTTTGATTTAAAGGCAGCCACAGGCGCAACCCGCTGCAATCCACTGTTACTGCTGATATCTGCTGCTACTGCTGTCAACGTTGTGGACGGTCTAGCCAGCTCACCTTCCGACTAATGAATGTAGCTAGTTTTACCAGAAACACTCTTTCATAGCCGAAGGTTGCTACGAAATAGGCCACACCTTTTTGTTCAGTTTTACCATTCTCTAATGTTCTTTAGACGAATTATTCCACAATTCGCAATTGATTTTTGTATCCAGCGAATAAACACCGATGGTGCTCTCACACACGCAACGATTTTAACCCGTATCGTGTTGCGGTTTGTAATGTCAAGCGATTTCGTTTGCTCACTGTTGCGTGTTGCATCATGTTGCAACTGAGCAGCTGGGAGACGATGAAATTCTGTTCATGTTGATTGATTGAATCGACTTCAATTTATTCCTGCAAAGTCGAATTAATCACCTTTGTTAAGGCGTTCTAACAGAACAGGAAAGTTTGTTGTTCAAAATCGGTTATGTTGATCGCAGCTTTTGTGCTGCCCCAATAGTGGAGGACATGAGGTGAATAAATAAAGTAAATTTTTTGATCGCGACAGAATTTGATTGCTAGGATCCAGCACAGAATGCTTATGTTATTGCCAGAAAAATATTAACCTTCAATTACTTGTTTATTTGCCTTGAGAAAGACATTTTGCTGTTCAAAATCTGTAAAAGCTGTTTTCGCATTCAGTAAATAAGATGGCCACGACAGATTGTGTTTTCTTGGATTCAGCACAGAATGTGTTGTTGCCAAGATAAAACAAAACTTTATTGAAGGAAGACGACCGAAGCCCTTAACTGGCATATCGAGACGTTTGGTGCTACCTCGCTGCTGCTTAGATACGTTATTTGATTTGTTTACTGGCGCAACCCGCTGCTGCAACTTCCGCCATAAATAAGAACGACAAATCGAAGAATGAAATAGGGAGAGGATTTATAAAAAGACAATGGAAACGTATGACGTCAATCGTAAATTCAAAATAAGGAGCATTGAAAAGGTATGTGAAGAATCCACAAGAAAAAAAAGTAAAAACAGATAAAAAAAAGTATAATTTGTAACTACTGAATGGAAAGAATATAAATGAGAGAAAAAGAATTGGGAAAATCCAATGAAAGAGATACATATAAGAAGCATGGGAAATATAAGACATGTGATATAGGAGATATGAAGAAAAAAAAGAGTAAGGCAATGATTAAAGGAAAATAAGAGAAAAATCCAATATAAGCAGAGGGAAAAGGGAAAAGAAAATAAAAATAGAAAGCGGGGTTTAGTAGAAAACAGAAATAAAAGATAAAATAATGCAATAAGAACAGTAATTGAAAAAGAGGAAGAAAAAATTCTTGGAAAAAAACACAGTTTGGAAGGGAAAAATGGGAAAGAGATAGGAAAATGTGAAGAAAAATAAGAAATGAACATAACAAAAAGCGCAACAGAAAAAGGAAATGGAAAAGACAATCGAATATTAGAAAAGTAAGGGAAATTGGAAAGAGAAATCGAGGAGAAAAATGGGAGGAAGAAAAAGATAGACATAGGCTGTAATCACAAGGGGAATTGAAAATAAAACTGGAACTAGAAATGAGAAACTAGAAGAGAAGTGTAAGAAAAAACTAGTAGGAAATGGGACAGTAAAGTAGCAAAAAGTAAACATGAAATGTTAAAAAAATTAAAATTAAAACAGGAAAACAAACGTACGAAGTTAATTACATGAAAATTTATAAATGTCATGCAAATGCAAATAAATAAAAAAAATGCAAAACAGTATGAAGAAACTAAAAAAATATATTCGGAATAGACAATATAAATACGATTTGAAATTGAAATCATAATTCAAGAGAAAAAATATGAAGCAAGATTAAATCGGAGTAACTACATTTACAATATGATTGAGTAACACCATTTGAGTATGACGAGGAATAAGTTATTAAAATTTTAGAAACGTGGGATTAAGAAAATGTATTATATCAGAAAAATACATAGAGAAGAAAAAAAAAGAAGACTAAAAATATAATAAAAATTGAGTTAACAAAGAAAAATTTGAAAGGGTTGTGTATAAGACACGCTTGCAACCTTTTTACGTAGATTTACGACAGCCTGTCTCATGTCAATGTATTTATTGCGATAGGTTAGGCAATACATTCGATTGTGATTAATCAATCAGATAATATAAAGCAAAAAAATGTAGTCTTTTTTTACTCTTATTTTAGGTGGCTGGTAAGAGAATTTATAAAATACATATATTAGGTGGTATTTGGCCAATTCAATCTGTTTTACGTAAACTTGAACTTCAAAATGGCGTCTTAAGTTGATTTGAGCATCATCTCCATTGGTCGAAATTTGCGTACAAAACAAGGCTCTACAATTTTTAATAGTACAGCAGCATACAGTATCACAAAATCAGAGTTTTCTGAATTCTGGTGGATGCATAGCTAATTTTTCAATCAAATATTACATCTCTCAGATGGTCTCGAGGTACGATGCTGGCCTAATAAGCCAGACGTCGTAGGTTCGAGTCTCATCTCGGGAGAGACTGTTAGTTTCAGTAGGATCGTAGCGCTAGCCCCGCAATTGTCCTGTACACTAAATAGTCGGCTGCGAAGTCTGTGTATAAATAAACAGAAGGTCAAATTCCGAAACGGAATGTAGCACCAAGGCTTTGCTTTATTGTAAAAATGAAGGAAACCTGTCGAAACTGACTGAGCTCTAGGCATTCGAAGGTGACCAATTTTCGTGAAGGTCTCGATATTTCTAGCATTTCAATTTGCTCCTTCATAATATTGCCCGAAGACCTAATTCTACGTCTAAAAAGGAGAATTCAGTCAGGTTTTTCTGCGCGAGGGATTCATTTCAAGTTTGTGTGGATTTGCGTAAAAAAAGACTAAATTTAGCTCAAGAAGATACACTGAAAACTGTCCCAAAACGTTTGAACTTTGACTGAATATGATAGTGGTCAGTCTAAAGGCTAAAATTCAATATTTCCCTTGTAGAAGACTGAGCCACTGCGACCATTTTTCGATCTATTATGGTAGAATAAAATGCAGTATTAGTGTTTCACCACAAAAAATAAAAATTAAAAACTGCTCTATGATTACTTTTGTTCTAAAAAAAACTATATTAAAATGAGATCGATATCTTGAACCGTTTTTGAGTTATTGAAAATGGCACGTGAAAAAACCGTGTAAAAAAACCAGACTTTTGACTGTCAAACTCAATTATGAAAGAAAACTCATGTGGAAAGTTCCGAATGTAATACAAAAAAAAGCCAAAGAGACTATGTTATATCGAAGTATGACTGTAACAGTAGGATTGAGAATTGAAAGATGACAATGGAAATGTAAAAAAGATTTATAAACGCTTACCAAAAATGTAATGGAATTTTCAGCAGAACCTGTGAAATGTGTTGTCATGTTTATAATTAGCATTACTTGCTTTTTACTGAGTTTCTCTATTTGGTGTTTCCCTTATATCTCTCAATTGAACAATTTGCAAAAAAGGAGTAATACTTCCATTAAATAAAAAAAAATATTCAAATTCACAGCACCACGTCCTCAAGCAGCAAACCCTTATTCGAACCCGAAGCACTGTCATCTTGAAAAGCAGCTCAACGAACGGAATGAATAGTAACACTAACACAAGCTCCGTGCTCCGTGTTCTATCTCAAAGTTCCTAATGAGCCCACTATTGGACAGACAATAAAATCGATTCATGTGTCCCATCATATTTGTCCGTGTATAATGAAAACTCAATCTTCCCTGGTACGTGTCCTTCCCTGCTTTTCTTCGGAGAAAGGGAAGCACTTCAACGGGAGGAAGAAAACCATCGTACCGTAAAAAGAGGTTGATAACTACTAACGGTGGTGCGCTGTCCCCACGGGTTGTTGCTTTAAAAATTAAAATTATGCAAAGTTACATTCGATTAGTTTCACTGTTCTCGATACGATCGATAGTGCAGTTAGGAAGCTAGACAATTTGAATAATTTTCTTGCACAAAATGCCAGTAGCCCCGCAGGGATTAAAGTGTCCAATATCATCAGGTTGGAGATATTTAACGTCAAACCACGTCGAAAGCCGTCTCACGAAACAATGACTGCTGGATCAGCATCAGCAGCTTCATCAGGAGCAATCGACTTTCAGTTATCTTTTCGCCAACTTTTATGACTAAGAACGTTTTAATTAAAGTCCTACTTATGCTGGGTGATCTCCTCCGGACACCCGACAGCCGATGAACGATGTCATTTCTACGAACTGGCTGAAGGAAACGGAACTAACCCCCAGTCATCTGCAAGCCGAGAACCGAAGGGCAGAGCAGTCGATGATGGCGCAAAATGCAGTCTTTTTCGATTACACATCATCGTCTCCGCCGTCTTCTTCTTCTCAGCCACCACCCACCGCCGACGGTTTCCCGACGGGAACTGCATTTTGATGAGGATTCTCAGCTGCACTCGTTATCAGCTTCCTGCTCTTGTTTGACGCTATCCTGGCCAACGGATAAAGGACCTCCTTTACGACTAAGGCCAAAGGGAACGGGAACATCGTTTTCTGTCCTGTCTTCTAGAAGAAAAACGCGAAGAAAAAAAAGATACATTCCATCCATTCTCCTTACCACGAAAGTGCTTTCAAATGAACCTTCTCATTCATTATTCATAATGGTTCGGCCAGCGCTTGCATCCACTTCGATCGCTGTAAAAGCAGATTAAAGATTTTTAAATGATGAACAGTTTTTAACGTGAATGTAATACCGGGAAGATAATCCGTTCGAAAGATTCCGGATTGCAGGACCAGCTTGGGGTGGGAATTAAATTACACACCGATGATTTTGACGTCCCGCGCGAATGGCTGCTAGCAGCAGACTGTGAACGAATAATAATTAATAGCCACGCCACGACGATCTCCTCTGTAACGGAGCTAATCTAATTTCCATACCAAATTATGCCTGACATTTCCACAGCATAAAGCACCAAACTACTTGGTCGATCCGTGCTGGATTGGGTCCTCTTCTCGGCGACCGCTTCACGTAGGGGAGGATTGTACAAAACGCACCAGTTGAGCATTTTCGCGATTTACAGCGCTTCAAATCATTTCAAAGCGATATTGAATGTGTAGGATGATTGTAGGATCTATTTATTGTATGTTTGAGACGAAGTTTATTATAAAATACTCGATTTCAATGTCTTTTTTGGTAAAAATCACCATTGCCGCCAAACAAGCCCGTGACCAAAACGCACCACAACAAAGGTCAGTATGCTCCAAAGCAGTAGGCTAATATGCCACTAGCAGAAATCAGCACGCGAAGTGAGAAGCGCTTGAAGTCTCGAAAGTAAAATCAAAAATAATGGAACATGCTCTAAGTTGTCAAGCAATCTCCTGCAAGCTCTTCATAGTGCATTCTGCCCCAATTTCAATTTTGATTATTTTTAGGTAAAAGTTGACGAAAGTTAGTGAAATAGTTTGAAATACTCATAGTATTATAAACTTCAAAAGTGTAAAGGTTAGGGGAACCATAGTTTTTGTATTATTTACTAGTCAGTTAATCATAGAAGCTTAAATAAAATTCATGAATAATTACATGTTGGGCAGAGCCATAGCCAATTGCACAGTTTTTCGAGTATTTTAGTCATTATGGCACACTTTTTTATATGAGAACTGTAGAGAAGCTGGGTTTTTATGAGAAAAGTGAAGAATATCGTCATAAAAAGCCACATGTGTAAGTATTTTGGAGAATTAATAGCATGGGCCTTCTTACCCAACTGTTGCGTCTTGTACGGTTCTCCCCTAATTGTTTTTTCCAACAAAAAAGTAAACGAAACAGTTATTGCCCACCTACCAGTGCGAGGGAAATTTTGCCAGATAATTTGCAGGACAGAATATATTTTTAGTTGGAATTATTAAACCTTTCGCTTTTTGCCTTTTCCCACGTAGAGCCTCGGTTGCTCGAGTAGTTACTGTACACTTCATATTAGGGACAGAATGAAATTTTTATCATCTATCAACAGAGAGTGGTGCTGTAATGAAAACCCTCCGTGTTGCATGGCAAATAACCAAGATACAACTTTTCTTATTCCTGTTCGCAGAATTCCTTCTAGGACTGGTTTGATGTTATCATGCGAAAACTTATTGCAGTCTGAAGAATGAAGTACAATCTGTGCTGCGCATACACTGAATCCGTTATCATGATTCTTCAGATATTTTCGCTTGAAAATGATAGTGTAAGATATTCGGAGTAAAAGTTGATAACGCACAACTAGCACAAAAATTATAACCTTGTTCCTCTACGTTCGAAACCGTAAAAGTTCTTATCCAATGAATTAGCGAGGCAGCATTACATGAAAATTTAATGTTAACAGAACAGCGAATTTGTCGCTTCCGGTTGGCTGACCCTGAAGATTGCCCAATTATTAATTCAATCTGATTCGTCAGTCAAATTCAACTCTCAATGCCGGTTGGCGTGATTTTGGTGGGAAGTTGTTATAAACATTTCCTCGAGACAAGGATGCTAACATTCTAGCGTTTATTGCACGTTTTGATACAATTGACTAAACTAATTTTTGTTGAAGAAAAAAAAACTGAACGTATCTTTCGCACAAAGTTCTTTTAGAGGCGTCCCCTTAGGTTGTCACACTGTAAACGGAGTCACCGGAGTTAGTGTGATTTAATATTTTAATAGCGTGCTCAGCTTTTACTGCCGACGACCGGCGAATCAAGTGAAACTCAAGGGGGCAAGCTCCAGTCATTCCCTGCCAGTTACCAGTGGACAGGCCCCGAGATGACACGGAATGAAAACCAAAGAGCAGCTAGACAGGCACAACCGTACTGTTCTTCGTAGCCTTGAGATATTTGAACATTTTCACCCGGTCGTTCTACAACTGGGAGTAAACATTGATGCACCCTGTCGATTGCCATGGCAGTAAGGATTACATCAGTTGTTTGAGATGACTGCCTGTCACAGGGATCATGTTTGCTCGAAGAAATTGTCAAGTATTTAGGTACTGTGTTGTTCGAAACCAATTTCGAATCGACAGAAACGAAAACCCACTGACCAAACGTTTGCCACAGACAAATACAAGGCTCATTTAACTTGTTGCACAATTTGAAGTGGTACAATATGGTTCAGTGAATCATATCGAACCGGAAATGAAATAATTATTTGTCTGAATCTATAACGGTGCACAGGATTACCGTTTGTAAGGGATCTCTGCCCATTCATGATACATTCAATTTACAAAGTTTAATTAAGAGATACGACAGCTTCGTTTACAATTAGAACAATGTTATATTATCTTAGCGCAACAAAAAGTCATGTTAGCAAGACTTATAAACACGATATGAAAAGAAATTTTTAACCAAATGAATTTCAAGTATGCAAAATATTGTGTGGCGTAGCCAAGGAGGAGTTTTAGGGTTCAAACTTCGTCCCACGCGACCGCCCGGAATCAAATCGGTTGTTAGATTGATTTTATTAAACAAATTCTACTTGAACATAATCCTCTCAAACCACGGAGAGAGACAATTCTCTCTTCCGATTTTTTTTCTCCCAATCATTCTCTATCTTTTTGATTTTTGGCTTAGTTTCGGACATCTATAATTACCAAGAACGAAAACTTCAAAGCTATTTTTTTCTTGTCGCCTAGAATTGACTACTGGACGCTCGCTCGGGCGGCTATTTTATTTATGTTTGTTTGAAAAAAGTCGTAAAAAAACCAAGTTGTTTTGTCACATAGCGTAAATAACCGCATAATTGTCACACTACTTAACTTTTTCAAGTTTTTTGTCGAAAAACCTTCCAACCAAATCCACATCTGGATCCTTTGAAACTCGTAGGTTATTCTGGTCCGGTAGCCAACCACCGGTGATTTTTTCTGATGTTCAGTTTATGCTTGTTGAAAACAAGAAAAACTTCATTTCCCTTGTGTTATATTCCAAAAGTACCTTGAAAGTGACGGCATAAAAGTATCATTGCAAAAATTACAACTAATTTGACTTCAAGAGTAATGTTTAATGTATACATAATGTAAAGTAGTGCTTTCTTCATGATACTAAGTTTATTTGAAGCGTCTATTGCAAGAATATATTGGGAACAATGCATTTAAGGTCAAAACATAAAAGTGTCATTTCCTCGAACAACCAACTTTGCAAATGTTACAATTATGCGATTATGGGCAGTGTATCTGTTACGCAAAATCCGTTATTTTCCGATGTTTTCAACACCGGGTATGTTTCATAGTAGTACGTAAATTTGAGGAGTTGAAAACGTTACAAAATGATATCCCTGGCAAGCTTAGCTTTGATTCTCTAATCTACTTGACCTAGTTTCCTGTGAAAGTTACTTCCAACAGCCTCGCATAAAAATAGACTATAAAAAATTTGCTCTTATCTCCGTTGCGAAGATGACACAAGCGGACGAATCCTAGGTTTATCAACTCTTCAAACTTTTTAAGGGCAACCAAATTTTCGAGAATCAGTTGATATCTAAAATTCATAGGGTGTTGAACGTCTTCGTCAGTAGTTTTTTTTTTTTAATTCTCGCTTATTTTCCGTCGGTCTAGTTCCGCCACTGTTGTGGCCAATCACCGACGCCCAGGGAGGCGACTCCACACCCAGGACCCTAACTCACGACCCGTTTATTACGGGCCGGCGCCAACGGCTTTACTGGCGTGATTGAAGGCGTGATCCCAGAGATTTTTCGCCTCAGAAAATCTCCCGGTGTCGGCTAGGATTGAATCTAGACCAGTTGGGTTGGTTGTGAGTGGATCACACCACCTCACAACCATCGACACCTATGTCGGCGGTGGGATTCGAACCCAGGCGTCGAGCGTGGTTGGCGGAGACGTTACCAACCACACTAGGCCCCCGCTGTCAGTAGTTTTCTTCGGCCCCCTTTTGCATAAGATTGTTGCAGAAAAACTGCCGAAGAAAACCACTGACGAAGACGTACGATACCCTATCTTAGCAAAATCACGCCAAATGTCTTGAATACCTGGTTTGAAAGAAACTTTGCATACTTATTTGGTTTAGCAAACTGAGTTTTTTACACAGATATAGAATTATTGGCGTAGAATTACGTCTTACGGCAACATATATAAGGGTTCAATTTCAAAAACCGACAACATCGAGAGCGTCACGAAATTGTCCACTTTCAAATGTTTAAAACTTAGTTAGTTTTCAACCGATTTTCTTCATTCTTACAGCAATTGGTTGGTAAATCTTCTAGGCACACGCCCAAACGCAAAAAATCGATTATTCGAACTATTGTACTATTGAACCTTGTTGAAACTCCGATTTCGACCTCTTATTGATCGCTTAATGCTTGCTTTCCCTAACACGGTCGACAAAATATTAAACCTAGTTAACCGGAATTGCACTCTTTGGGTTATATTAACCATCTAGTGCTGAAGTTAATTTTCAGACGGACTCCGAAAAAATCACCATGAATTTTTATGAACATTTTTAAGTATTAATTGAAGCTTTTCAAAGGTTCAACTGAAGACCGTCTGAAGGCGACAATGAGCACTAGAGGGTTAATGATTCATTCAGGAACTGTACCGGTGACGAAGAAAAAAAAGTCGGGTTTTAATTTCTGGCAGGTCGCGCTGGGTGCGTTCCCAGTCAACCACAAATCTTTTATCAATGTGTGAGAATTATCGCAAACATATCTTAACGAAGTGAAAATCGTATACCGTAGGCTTAAAATTGTAAGATAGTGTGAAACAAATCACTTTCAATCGGAAATTATCGTATATTAATACATATATCAAAAAATTGCATACCATTATTCCTCAGTGCGTATATCGCCTCCAAAATAGTACGCATATGCTGTTTTTGTGCATCAAATGCGAGATTTTATTATATATATAAGTGCGGATATTGGAATCGAAACATTATTATACGTATGAAAATGTTGACTGGGTTGATGCTTGACCCTCTAGTGCCCAGTGCCGCCTTTAGACGGTCTTTAGTTGAACCTCTAAAAAGCTTCAATGAATAGTTAAAAAATGTTTATAAAAATTCATAGTAAGTCCAGGCTTTACTCATTCTCTTGATTTTTGCTCACATTTTCTCTTTTACTTGTCAAACGTCTTGGAGAACTACTTTCTCTCACAAAGAGCAGGACCGGCGTCACACTATTTCCCCGAGTGGGTAGTAAGGAATCGGGGAGGAAAATAGATGCGACAACGCCTCTATACAAATGCATCACTTGCGATCAGAGTTGCCAGATCCACGAATTTTGTTTAGAGAAGTTCTTACCGTCACTCACGCATCTACACGTACATTTTAAATTTCGAAAAAAATTAAATTTGGAAAATATTAGATTTGTTTTTTTTTTCACAACATTTATTTGACACGGCACAATATAAATTAATGTTTTACGGAACCAATTTAAAAATATTAGAATTTTTGTTTTTATCGAAAATCCCGAGTAGGTAAGTACCAGAGCGATGAGAACAGTAACGCAATTTTTAGATGTTCACTAAGCAATTCATTTTACTGCGTGTGTGGATGAGATATTTACAAGAGTTTCACTGGGTTTCTGCTCTATCAAATTGAGAGCGATTAATCGCCAGAGAAACTATTACTCTGCGCTCTACCAATTGAGATGCACGTTGAATCTAAGCTCACAGTTGTTAAGAGGGGTGATATTGTTTTCCATTAAAGAGCAAGATGAACAAAACGAAGCCTGCGTCTATCTAACCGCTGTTATGGAGCTCATAGCAGCTGCAGAAGTACTGAAAATTGCACAAAATTTCGCCAGAGATAACTAAAGAATTACAACCATCGGCGAATAGCAATCCGAAATGACGATGAATTGAACAAGTTTGCCGGTGTTGTTACTATTGTGAAACACAATGGCAATTTTGGCGCTCAAGTGCACAATAACACATCCACCGAAGATGTAACTTTTTGTAGTCATCTATGAAAGCTTGGGCGGGGGCCTAGCGTGGTTGGTAACGTTTTCGCCAACCACGCTCGACGCCTGGGTTCGAATCCCACCGCCGACATAGGTGTCGATGGTTGTGAGGTGGCGTGATCCACTCACAACCAACCCAACTGGTCTAGATTCGATCCTAGCCGACATCGGGAGATTTTCTGAGGCGAAAAATCCCTAAGATCACGCCTTCCATCGCATGAGGAAGTAAAGCCGTTGGCGCCAGTCCGTTAATTAACGGGTCGTGAGTTATGCTTTTTGCTGCAACACCTGTTTATTCGATCCATAGTAGGCGGACCAGCAGAGGAAATCGACAGTCTGCCCTGGTTTTCGGAGATCACATTACACAGAGCTAGATTTTGGATCTCCCGTCTGTGTGGAAAGCACCTTCACGCATGCATGTCTGTAGCACTGCCGCATGCATGTCTGTAGCACTGGCGCATAAGCTCTAAGCCGTTTGGGCAGTGCTAATAATTAGTATTTTAAATTGTTTTAAATTGCATACCATTATTCCTCAGTGCGTATATCGCCTCCAGAATAGTACGCATATGCTGTTTTTGTGCATCAAATGCGAGATTGTATTATGTATATGAGTGCGAGTTTCTTTTTTTTTTTGACTAAACTATCAAACGATTTCCCCGAGCTGCATAAAACTGATAATTTAATCTGGGTTTCATATTACTGAATGTAAACGTACGGAAATCTGAACTTGGCTGCGTTACCGCTTGTCTTCGCCATTTGAACGATACGATTAGTGATGGATATAAAGTTGACGGGAAACTAATGAACTTCGCGCCCAACGTTCGTTTGTGTACATGCAAACAGTGTGCAGTACAGTCTGTCCCCGTTTTCACATTCCTTCATTCTATCTCTTACGCCGCGCCGCCTTGTTTTGGCTTTAGCTCTGTATATAGGTATTGAAGACAATTACACGGGCTTTTTATCATACAGGTAGCAGTTTTGCTCATCGTCACATCGCTGTTCCGTTCAATCGAATTTTTTAGTTTCATCGTATGGTCGCGACGAAGGTGGCAAAGTCAAAGAACGACAAAGTCAATCCGATTAATTCCCAGCTTTTTTAACACTAAAAACTTCTGTCCTTTCAAAGACACGGCATATATGATGCTTATCAAATGTAACGTTCAACTCGGGGAGAAAGATTTTCGGCTATTCAGTCTATCTGGAGCAGCTAAGCAATGTTTCGTTCGAATTATCCAACGATTCGAAATTGAACAAAAATGGTTACATGTTTAAATTTTAAACTTCAATTTCACACCCATACATACAAAATCTTTTGTTACTTCCTGCAACGAAACCAATGCGTAATAAATATGAAGATACTTTTGTCAGAACTGTCAATATTGTTACTGATTTCTATTTGTATACGTAACGAAAGGTTCAAAAAATGAACACAAATCAATCGTACAAACAAATGTAAATAGTACGCAAAATTAGTAGGCTTACGCAATATTATATACATTATACGAAATGAAAAATAACAGAACACAAAAATTTCGTTCAAGTTATTACTCGTGCTTCCGTTTTTTTGTGACATGTACAAAACAACTACGTACTTCTACTAGAACTTTCGTGCCACTAACGAACCTAAGTAGTACAATTTAAAAACTGTTCGTAAACTTTCGACTTGAACGGATCTTTCGTAAATAACTAAATTATATTTCGTACAATGTACAAACAGTTATGTACGCTGCATACATTTTACGTACTATTCTGAACCCACTGTGCTATCGAAAAGGAAATAATTATAACCAAAAATTATAACAAGCAGATTAAAGTTCAGACGTCGGCAGCTGGTTGCGTAGATCTTCTGATTATCGCAGCTAAAAAATATGAATGAAATCAAATAAAAATTGTGCAGTTCTATATTAGTTCTATATTATTAGTATTAGTTTATTGAGTAGTAAAAAAATATATGACGAACGAACTCGCAACAACGTATTTCAGTTTGTGGAATTCTGTATTTAAAAAATTTTACAAGTGCTCACACTTGTTTAGATTCCCTGTTGAATAGCTGGTAAGCTTTGAAGCATACATCTACAACCTTTGCTGCCTTTGCCTTTGCAACTTAGGACGTGTATAAAAACAAAATCAGCTTCGAGCTATGAGAGAAATAATAAATAGTGACAAACCACAATTAAAAAAAATTACCCATCCGATAACCATCTAGGTTTTTGGACTGTGGCCAAGTTGCAGTACATCCAACTTAATGCGCAAGCTTTTCTTCATAGCTCATGGTAGCCATTTTATACCTCAGAACGCGGATATGCAATTCTTCGTTTCGGCTGCATAAGTTTTCGACGGATTGACAACTTTGAGCTTTGTGCTTTTCTCCAAGCTTTGTTTACGGTTGAGATTGTTCTTCTGAATGCGATATTTGTTATTTTCATTTATATTAAACACTGTTGGCAGCTTGAGTCACATTCTCAGAATTGAACGAATTACCCGTCCATGCCCGCGTCAATGGAAAACAGAGGACTAAGTGTATTGGAACGGAAGTTTGTATGTCCTAATAAACAACTCATGGAATTAAAAAACACTGGCTTCTAGTTTTTTCACGCAACAACCGTGTTTTCTCGTATCAACCGAATGAAGCAATGGCAACAGAATGGATGAACGCTTCGTGATGGAATCAGAGCTGCTAGTAAATATAGGTATTATGTACGAAAGTTTTTGTATAAATATCATTATTACCCTCGTTCGTACGAAAGTACATTCGCGAATCGTACAAATTAGGCGTAATGTTGCAATTCTATTCGAAAAATTGCAATACGAATACGAAAAATCAACAAAAGTGCTGTACAATCTACGAGTTCCATGTTTACGAAATGTGCGTTAGTGAAATAACGAAAAAAGTAGGAGGTTGTATCCAAGACACGACCGCATAACTGACGTAGAACTACGCACACTATTAACAAATGCATTGTTGTAAGTGTTTCATTAAAGAGTCATAAAGTCTTCTAATGCTTGCTTTGTGTTGTCTCAATAGTGGGGGAATGAAGACACTGAAAACACTGAAACACGAGTTGTAAAATCTGTTTTACATTCAGTAAATTAGACGGCCGCTACAGATTTAAATTGCTAATATCAAGCTCAGATGGCTCGCTTGAGTTGTTAAAAAATTATTAACATTCAAATACTTGTTTATTTGCCTTGAAAAGGCATTTTGCTGCTCAAAACTGGATTTGCTGATGGCAATCTTTATGCTGCCTCAGTAGTCAGTCTAACGACACACGCTGAGAAGTGAAAAGACTGCTCCTGAGACATGGTGACCAACCACAGGGCAAGTGATTTGTTTGATTTGAAGGCAGCCACAGGCGCAACCCGCTGCTATCCGCTACAATCCACTGTAACTGCGGAATGCCGATATATGCTGATTTCTGCTACTACTGCTGCCAACGTTGTGGACGGTCTAGCCAGCTCACCTTCCGACTAATGAATGTAGCTGATTTTACCAGAAACACTCTTTTATAGTCGAAGGTTGCTACGAAATAGGCCACGCCTTTCTGTTCATTTTTGCCATTCTCTAATGTTCTTTAGACGAATTATTCCACAATTCGCTTTTAATTTTTGTATATAACGAATAAACACCGATCGTGCTTTCACACACGCAACGATTTTAACCCCCGTCGTGCCGCGGTTTGTTACATCAAGCGATTTCGTTTGCTCGCCGTTGCGTGTTGCATCATGTTGCAACTGAGCAGCTGGCAGACGACGAAATTATGCTGATTGATTGAATTTCAATTCACTCTCGTAAAGTCGAATTGAGGTTAAGGTGTTCTAAGAGAACAGGGCGGTTTGTTGTTCAAAATCGGTTATGCTGATTACAGCCTTTGTGCTGCTCTAGCAGTGGGGGGATTAAGTATATAAATAAAGTAAATTTTTTGATCGCGACTGAATTTGATTGCTAGGATCCAGCACAAAATGCTTGTGTTATTGCCAAATAATTATTAACCTTGAACTAGTTGTTTATTTTCCTTGAGAAAAGCATTTTGCTGTTCAAAATCTTTAAAAGCTGTTTAGCATTCAGTGAATGAGACGGCCGCGACAGAATTGTGTTTTCTTAGATTCAGCACAGAATGTTTTGTTGCCAAGGTAAAGCAAAACTATATTGCGGGAAGAAGGTCGAAGCTCTTAACTGGCATAACTGGTCGCTGCTTTTTAGATACGAGATGTGATTTGTTTACTGGCGCAACCCGCTGCTGCTACTTCCGCAATTCGCTACGATGCGGCTAACTAGCTATACTATACTGTCGACCTTTTTTGGGAAAGACTGCAAGCGACCAATCAGAGGACGTAATTTTCGTTTCAACAAGGTTTGACAATTTTCAATAGTAGAAGAGTTCGCACAATCAATCAACACTTTTCTACATTTGGGTGGATGCGTGTATAATTTTCCAATCAATTGCTGGAAGAATCAAGAAAATCGGTTGAAAACAAACCGATTTATAAGCATTTAAAAAGGGACATTTTTCGTCCCCTTTTCGTTCATAGTTTTCCTATTTACATCCCTATATGGTAGGCTAAAGAAAACGTAGTACTACGTCAAAATATGTTCAGTGTGCAGAAACCTTCCAAAATACACAGCTCTAAGTAAACAATCAGTATATTTTTCTCTGATTCTATTTTCTTTGTTTGATGACGCTCGGTTAGTGCCGATTCATTGATGCAATAATTTCTTGGGTAAATTTTATGACAATTAGGTAAAACAATTTTCTGTCTAGAAAGATACTATAATGGGCCAATGAGAACTGAGCTTGTAAAAAGGGCTCCTCATTGCTGTAATAATCTGTTATATTCCTTAAATTGCATACAAGCACAGTAATCGTTAATAATCGTACCACTCAGGCTTGTATGCAATTAACTCAATGAGTTTTATCGAGCGTCAGGCGAATTCTGATTTTGTGCCTCCTCCCCTCCCTCATTTTGTTTGTATTGAATTTTTTTTTTATCAATTTGATAGTTTTATGACATGTCAGTCAGGAAAATGATTGCCTACCAAAACTGCCGAACATTCAAATTACGCAGTGCAGCAAAAATTTACATTTTCTGCTATGCGTGATTTTTTTAGTAGTTTTATGCAAAGATAAATTATTCCGAGTATGCACCCATTTCACGGCATCAATGGTGCCATTTTGAGTATTTGTTAAATCGAAAATTTTCGATTTTTCTTGACGCCATTTTGTTTCAAAGCCAAATATCAAAATTCTAAGAGTTTGTCCACATATCAGCATCTTCTTACCCATCTTAAAAAAAAACAAATCTTAAATCGGACAAAAACTGAGCTCAAAACGGTGTTTCTACGAAAACGGTTTTGGCATGGTTTTAGTATATTTCACAAAGCAAAATAATATCGAGAATGTAGAGCATTAATGGTAATGCGCCAATATCTAAAAGTGGTATGGTCATTCCGCGTCGAACACTCGACAGAAACGGACGTGCAAAGTGGTCGTTCTATTACAATCCGGTCCGTGTGTACGAATAGCCAAACAAAAGAGTGTATTATTCAAGGCCATCAGTTGACAGTCGAGTCCATGTCGCTGTGCTGAGTGATCTCACACCCGGCTCACTGCTGGTGGCTGTATTGGTGCTGCTGTACTGGTGCTGCTGGCTGCTTCGGGTGCAGCTTCGAACGATCGGACAACCACTGCTGGAAGAAAGAAGTAAATAGGTACGTGTTCTTGTCGGCGCTAGTTCGCTAGTGCGCTACATTTAGCGCGATGGATATAGATCCCTCGCCTCCCGTGCCACCATCCCCGAGCCCCCCTGACCCTGACCCTTCTGTTACCCCCTCCCCTGTTCATTCTCCAGTCCCCCCTCGCCCCAGGCTTTACCCGGACGGATCTCAACAGGGCAGCTTTACTGTTTATTTTCGTCCAAAGGCAGGAGTGAATTCAAAGCGATTAAACATACTGCAAATTTCGAAAGACCTGACGAAGGGGTACAAGGCCGTGACCGAAATTTCCAAGGTCCGACCTAACAAGCTCCGTGTCGTGGTCAGTGATCTGGCACAGGCCAATGCTATCGCTTGCTCTGAGCTCTTCACACGCGAGTATCGCGTCTACATACCCGCACGAGACGTGGAGATCGACGGTGTCATAACCGATTCGAGTCTGTCTGTCGAGTGTATCCTAAAAAGCCCAACCGGTTGCTTCAAAAATACCGAAACACAGGCGAAGATTTTGGATTGTAAGCAATTGCGGTCCATGTCTCTTGTCTGCGGTAAAAAAGTTTACACTCCGTCAGACTCGTTTCGCATTACGTTTGCCGGATCTGCACTCCCTAGCCACGTCTCGATCGACCGGGTTCGTCTGCCTGTGCGATTGTATGTACTCCGTGTTATGAATTGCACAAATTGCAAGCAGTTAGGCCACACAGCCGCCTACTGCTGCAATAAGGCACGATGTAGCAAGTGTGGGGAGACTCATGCGGAAGATTCTTGCAGTGTTAATGCTGAAAAATGTATTCACTGTGGGGAAAAACCAGCATGAGCTCTCCACATGCCCGGTGTACATGCAGCGCAGAGATAAAATCAAGCGGTCACTTAAGGAGCGTTCAAAGCGTTCTTATGCTGAGATGCTGAAGAAGACCGTGACCACTTCTACCATAACATCGAACCCCTTTGATCTGTTGTCCTCTGATGAAACCGATTCTGACGATTCATCAGCGGGAACATCTTATGCCAATCCTGGGGAGTCTAGGAAGGGGAAAAATGTTTCTTCTCCTAAACTTCCCCGTAAAGGTCCTAAGATTTCCCAAAGTGTTATGAAAAGTGTGAACAAACCAAACAGTGCTGCGGAAAAACCGAAGCAAACTCCTCCTGGGCTTGCAAATTTAAAGTCCCAGAAGGAGTTCCCAGCACTGCCAGGAACATCTAAAACCCCAGTTGTTCCTTTTGCACATCCAGTTGATGAAACAAACTCTGGGTTAGTGAAATTTTCTGACATTGTGGACTGGATTTTTGAAAATTTCAATGTACCCGATCCAATTAAAATTTTTCTTACAGCATTCCTCCCAACAGTTAGATCATTTTTGAAGCAGTTGACTGCCCAATGGCCCCTCCTTGCAGCGATTGTATCCTTCGATGCCTAATTCAACTGCGTATATGAAGGATTCTATCTCTGTCTTACAGTCGAATTGTAGAAGTATTCTACCAAAAATTGATTCGTTTAAAGTTTTGATAAATAAAAACAAATGCGATGCATTTTCCCTTTGGGAAACTTGGCTTACTTCAAATATTGATCTCAACTTCCATGATTTTAATATTATTCGCCTTGATCGAGACACCCCATATGGAGGAGTACTTTTAGGGATTAAAAAGTGTTATTCTTTCTATCGTATTAACCTCCCCTCGATTACAGGCATCGAAGTTGTCGCATGTCAAATGACAATACAAGGTAAAGAGCTTTGTATTGCCTCAATATATTGCCTCAATATTGGGCAACGGCTGCTCTTTGATTTAATAGAACTTCCTTTCTCGCCACGTTTGATTTTGGGAGACTTCAACTCTCATGGCGTGGCTTGGGGTTCCCCTTACAATGATAACCGCTTCTCTTTAATCTATAACCTTTGCGATGACTTCGACATGACTATTTTAAACAACGGTGAAATGACACGTATCCCGAAACCTCCAGCGCGCCCAAGCGCTTTGGATCTATCCTTATGTTCGACGTCGCTACGGTTGGATTGCACATGGAAGGTAATCCTCGATCCTCACGGTAGCGACCATCTGCCTATTCTTATTTCAATTACAAACGGATCAACTCGCATGCGACCAATTGACATTCCGTATGACCTCACACGGAATGTCGATTGGGAGTTATACGAGGAAATGATTTCAAAAGCGGTCGAGTCGATTAAACATCATCCACCACTCGAAGAATACAACCTCCTCGCGGGCTTGATTCTCGACGCCGCGTTGCAAGCCCAAACGAAGAAATATCCCGGCGTAACGATCAAAGAACGGCCTCCCACTCCGTGGTGGGACCAAGAGTGCTCCGATGTCTACACGCAAAGATCCGACGCGTTTAAGGCCTACCAGAAGGGAGGTATACCTGGCGACTATATACGGTATTCGGAGCTTAATACCAAGCTTAAAAGCCTGGCTAAAGCAAAGAAACGCGGATATTGGCGTCGGTTCGTGAACGAGACGTCGAGGGAGACATCGATGAGCACTCTTTGGAACACAGCCCGAAGAATGCGGAATCGCGTAACGGTCAACGAAAGCGAGGAGTCTTCAAGTAGGTGAATATTTGATTTTGCCAGGAAAGTATGTCCGGACTCTGTTCCTGCGCAAAACTTTGTTCGCGATACGTCTCTGGGCCACGATGCGATAGAATCACCTTTTACGATGGCAGAATTTTCAGTTGCCCTCCTGTCCTGTAACAATAACGCACCTGGGTTAGATAGAATCAAATTCAACTTGTTGAAGAATCTACCCGGCAATGCCAAGAGGCGCTTGTTGAACTTGTTCAATAAGTTCCTGGAGCAAAATATTGTACCGCAGGATTGGAGGCAAGTGAAGGTGATCGCCATCCAAAAACCAGGGAAACCAGCTTCTGATCACAACTCTTATAGGCCGATTGCAATGCTATCCTGTATCCGGAAATTGATGGAAAAAATGATACTCCGTCGTTTAGACCATTGGGTCGAATCAAATGGTCTACTATCAGATACTCAATTTGGCTTCCGCCGTGCCAAAGGGACGAATGATTGTCTTGCGTTGCTTTCAACAGATATTCAGCTGGCGTATGCTCGCAAAGAACAAATGGCGTCTGCGTTCTTGGACATTAAGGGGGCTTTTGATTCCGTTTCTATTGACATTCTTTCGGGTAAACTTCACCGACAAGGATTTTCTCCAATTTTGAACAATTTTTTGCACAATTTGTTGTCCGAATGGAACATGCATTTTACGCACGGCGATTTGACAACTTTTTGCATTAGCTACATGGGTCTTCCCCAGGGCTCATGTTTAAGCCCCCTTCTTTACAACTTTTATGTAAATGACATCGACGAATGTCTGGCAAATTCATGCACGATAAGACAACTTGCAGACGACAGTGTAATCTCTGTTACAGGAGCCAAAGCTGCCGATTTGCAAGGACCATTGCAAGATACCTTGGACAATTTGTCTGCTTGGGCTTTACAGCTAGGTATCGAATTCTCTCCGGAGAAGACTGAGATAGTAGTTTTTTCCAGGAAGCATGAACCTGCTCAGCTTCAAACACAATTAATGGGTAAAACGATTCCTCAGGTTTTGGTACACAAATATCTTGGTGTCTGGTTCGACTCTAAAGGCACCTGGGGTTGTCACGTGAGGTATCTGATGAAAAAATGTCAACAAAGAGTGAATTTTCTTCGTACAATAACTGGAAAATGGTGGGGAGCCCACCCAGGAGACCTTATAAGGCTTTACCAAACAACGATACTGTCTGTTATTGAGTACGGGTGTTTCTGCTTCCGCTCCGCAGCAAACACACATTTGATCAAACTGGAGCGAATACAATATCGTTGTTTGCGTATCGCCTTGGGTTGCATGCAATCGACCCATACGATAAGTTTGGAGATCTTAGCTGGAGTACTACCATTGAAAAACCGCAGCCTGTCTTCTCGTATTCTAATCAAATGTGAGGTCTTGAACCGTCCTTGAAAATTTTGAAAGGTTAATCGAACTTAATTCTCAAACCCGTTTTATGACATTGTATTTCAATCACATGTCCCAAAATATTAACCCTTCTTCGAATATTCCAAATCGTGTCGACTTATCAAATACTTCTGATTCTACTGTGTTTTTCGATACATCTATGATAAAAGAAACTCGTGAAATCCCGGGTCATTTACGCGTGCAGCAGATCCCCAAAATTTTTTCCAATAAATATCGAAACATCAACTGCGACAATATGTACTACACTGACGGATCACTTCTTGATGGGTCCACTGGCTTCGGTATTTTCAATAACAATTTAACCGTCTCCCATAAGCTCGATAATCCTGCTTCTGTTTACGTCGCAGAATTAGCTGCAATTCAGTACACCCTAGGGATTATCGAAAAAATGCCCACGGACCATTATTTCATCTTTACGGACAGTCTCAGTTCCATTGAGGCTCTCCGATCGATGAAAGATGTTAAGCACTCTCCGTATTTCCTGGGGAAAATACGGGAACATCTGAGTGCTTTATCCGAAAAATCTACTCAGATTACCTTAGCGTGGGTCCCTTCTCACTGCTCGATATCGGGTAATGAGAAAGCGGACTCTTTGGCTAAGGTGGGCGCAACAAACGGTGATATTTATGAAAGACCAATTGCCTTTAATGAATTTTTCGCATTTGTACGTCAGAATACGATCATCAGTTGGCAAAATTCTTGGACCAAGGGGGAGCTGGGAAGGTGGTTACATTCCATAATCCCCAAGGTATCGACGAACCCGTGGTTCAAGGGGTTTGATGTAGGTCGGGATTTCATTTGCGTGATGTCCCGGCTTATGTCCAATCACTATAGATTTGACGCGCATCTCCGTCGTGTTGGGCTCGGGGAGAGTGGTATCTGTGCCTGTGGTGAAGGTTATCACGACATAGAGCACGTTGTTTGGTCATGCCCTGTACACCGTGACGCCAGGTCTAGATTAATAGCTTCCCTGCAGGCCGAAGGTAGGCAGCCGGCTGTTCCTGTTCGTGATGTCTTGGCGAGCCGTGACCTATCCTACATGTCCCTTATATACGTTTTCCTGAAATCCATCCATGCCCCAGTTTAGTCCTATCCCCTTCCGCCTACATCCAACCAAACGACAAGAACACGTTAAGACCCCGGATCAGGAAACAGCAATCAGACGAGCACGATACTCTCAAGGCCCGATGGAAACAACCCAATATGCCAGTCCGTAATATCTTGGCCCAGCAGCGGAACAAATTTAATATGCTGCTTACCTATGGCAATGAAAACCATCAAACAGCAAACCTGTGCTTTTAATGCAGATATTCTAGCTTTAAGTTAGATATAGTTTCAGCTCGTAGTCGGCAGCGAGGATAAAAAATTTGCTTTTAGTTATTAAGATACTTTAGAAAGTAAGCTACCAGATATAATTGGCGCCGTAAAACATTGAATTGTATTTGTGCCGTATCAAATAAACTATAGATGAAGAAAAAAAAAATCACAAGAAGGTTGTATGCAAAGCCACGACCGCAAGGTTGAAGTAGAATACTTTTACAAGAATAATAACACGGCTGCTTGCGTGTCAGTCATTTTTTCTAGTTAATAAACGTTGACCGTTCATTGGCAGTATTGTAATTTCTTTTTGTTTGATATTTTGAATGAAGTTCATTGAATATTTTTAAATTTTGTGCAAATGAGAAGTTGAAGTGCTGCCGAAATGTAATATGCACATTTAATACGACATTATTAAACGGGAACGGAACAAAGGCTACGGTTATGCAGAACGCAAATGTCGGCGCGATGCGATTCGTTTTACCGTGGTGAAATGTACAGCTCTTTTTAAGGCGAAGTAGAGCTATACAGATTTCGTCTTGCCGAATCGCATCGCGCCGTTATTTGCGATCTGCATGACCGTAGCCAAACACTAAGCGACGCAAACACGTAGTAATAGTCAGAGTATGCATGAAGATGAAGATAATTAACTTTGGATTATAGCGCAAAACGAGAAAATATTAACTCTTCAAATATTCATTTGTGTTCTTCAAATTTCAGTTCTTCAATTTAATATCCTATGAAAGGTCTGTTTATTATCTGATGAAGCTCTTATGTAGGCCAAATGATGCATTCCCAATTTACTAGGTCCATAACTCTGCCGACCGTGCTTGGGAATGCGACCAATCAGAGGTCGAATTTTGTGTTTTGACAAGGCTCAAGAATTTTCAATAGTACAATAGTTCGAATGATAAAATTGCAATTTCATGCATTTGGTTGGAATCTTAGAAGATTTTCTAATCGATTACTGCAAAAACGAAGGAAATCCATCGAAAACTAACCGATTTATTAGCATTTAAAATTTTTCTCACTTTTTTCAGTTCTAGATTTTCATTTCGCATCCCTATGTAGCCGAACTTCGTGAGAGAAGTATTCTACTTCAAAATTAAATCTTCATTAATTCATTTGTTGTCCTTATAAAGGACAATTGTTCAATTTATCATAGGATGTAGTGTTCATCTTACATCTCTGTGTTACCTTGATAGTGAGGATTAAGGCGTTCAATTCAAAATCGGATTTACGCAATCGCATCTTTGTAATATTACCGACAATAATATTCTTCTGAACAAAATGATACAACTTTCCCATTAGTCCTTTGCCATTATAGACGCGAAAAGCGACGCTAACCGATTCGCTCGGCTGTAGGTTAATGTTCAGCCATCAGTGGAGCTGTACATTAAACTACGGCCGAGCGAATCGGTTCGCGCCGCTTTTCGCGTCTACTATGGCAGAGACCTGAGAGAAAGTTGCTGGCTGATGTATTCACTTCATACAAGCCTGCTGCTGATGCTTCCCGCTACCACACTGAAACAGCATTTTAGTGAAGGGAGTGTCGTTGCATCAGCTGACCCTGTTTCTATCGATGCTGATATACCCGCTGCAACAGCTACGCTATGCATAGCCATGCCACAGTTGTGGCCGCTATACGCTGGCCCAACTGCTGAGCAATTGCTACGCTTATCCGCAGCCATGCCACAGTTGTGGCCGCTATCCGCTATCGATGGTACCCACTGCTCTGCTCCCGCTGCTGCTAAGAGAGGACTGCTGTCGTCGCTGTTCAGAACTATTATGAGCGGCTTCGACTAAAACAGGCTCTTATATAGGGATGAAAATAGGAATGAATTATTTTACGTACGTGGTGGAATGATATAACTTGAAAAATATGTGTGACTTCATTCTGGCTCAGAGCGATCATTTGATAGGCTCCACCTCTTTTTTCAGTTTCTAAAGTTTTTCCTCAGTTTCGTAGCACGGATGTACAAAAATTATTTCTTGTGAACATTCTGTCGAGCCGGACCGATAGCACTCTCATTGAAGCAACAAAATAACATGTTTTGTGTCGTGTTGCGCAGCTTGATTGAAGAAAATGTTCCCGTTCCCGTGTCGCATGGAAGAAGATTATTGCGTGTTTGATATTGCCGATGGTAGACATGAGCTGCTGTGATGTAAAACTTTAACCGTCTTCTACAAGACGTTACACCCTTGTTAATGAAGACTTGTGAATTTTCTAAAATAGACTCAGCATCGTAAGCAGAACGTGCTGACTGCTGTACATTTGCAGCAGCATTAAACCTCAGTTGCAGTTTATTGATAACCATTCAATATGCTCTTCGATACATTTAGTAGCTTTGAAAAAGGCCGATTGCTGCAATTGCAATTTTCATTCAATTATTGCATGAATGCTTCATAGTCAGATAGCGTGCAATATCCGCTCTGACATAATAATTGTTTCGAATGTTGTGGAATGATATAACTTGAATAATATGTGTGACTTAATCATTTCCAGTTATACCATACTACAACGTTCGAAAAAAAAGATACATCTTTTCATTCTGGCTCAGAGCGATCATTTGATAAGCTCCACCTCTTTTTCAGTTTCTAAAGTTTTTCCTCAGTTTCGTAGCACGGATGTACAAAAATGATTTCTGTGTTGCGCAGCTTCAATGTCGGTTATGCTGATCGCAGCCTTTGCGCTGCCCCTACAGTGGGGGGTTTACTAAATAAAGTGAAAATTAGACAACTACAACAGAATTTGATTGCATCCCGCACAGAATGTCTGCTTGTGTTGATGCCAGAAAATAATTAAAAGTCTAGAACTATTATGAGCGGCTCCGGCTGAAACAGGCTCTTATATAGGCCAAATAGCATGTTTTCAGTTGCAAGGTATATGATCCTGTCGACCGTGCTTGGGAAGCAAGCATATAACGACCAATCAGAGGTCGAATTTTTCGTTTTGACAAGACTTGACTATTTTCAATAGTACAATAGTGTGAATAATAAAATTACAATTATCTTATTTTGGGAAGAATCTTAGAAGATTTTCCAATCTATTGCTGCAAGAACGAAGGAAATCCATCGAATACTAACCGATTTATTAGCATTTGAAATTGGACATATTTTTCCCTTTTTTCGGTTTTAGATTTTCATTTCACATCCCTATGTAGCCGAACTTCCTGAGAGAATTATTCTACTTCAAAATAAAAGTGGTATGGTAGTCAAATTATGTCTTTTATTGAGTAAAACAGTCTCAGAAATCGATTGATAGGTGTCGATACGGATACGTGAAATGTCAGAAACATGTCAATTCTGCCCTAATTCCCCTACAATACTAAAATTGATTTATCTCGACGGTAAAGTAACTTATTTGAAATATGTTAAATGTACTATCAAGAGTGTAAGCGGTACTCAAAGATACCATAACAATTTGTTTCACATGATCCTCCCCCTTCTGCGGGAAGGGGGTCGCATTTTCGGCCAGGACCGGTTAAAATATAAAAATATAAAAATATAAATCAGTTATGAGACAGAGACATCGCGTGTTCGATAAAGTAGATTCACTACTTCGTGAACAATCGTCTATGATCCATGATAAAATGAAGTTAATGAGGTTGATTATTTTTATACAAATGTTGAATTCCCAACAGATTCAAATTTTGTATGTTATATTCGAGATCGAGAGCATCGAGAAGGCTCAGGTAAAAAATGTAATTTAGAATGCCAGCTTTTCTACAATTTAGTTTTGTTTGAGAGCCGGTGGAACCCTGATATATATCAGTTTAATTTCTAATGATCTATTATTTTTATAGCCTATCGTCTATTTATTTTAACGGATTTATCGGCTTAATCAGTCCGTGTATACAAGCAAAAACGATTTGTTTCTTCTCATTCCGACAGTTTCGGTGACATTATGTGTAATGTCCAGGGTCCATACAAAATTTTTAGAATTTATATGAGCAGTTGTCCACGGGGGGGGGGTGGGGTGGAGTGAGAAAATCGTTTAAAATCCGTCCAGGTGGGCGGCCCCTTATGCAATATTTTTGGCGATTTTTTCGATGTAACTGGAATACTTTCTCATGTCATATGCTAATACAACACGTGTTCCAAATAAAAAACAAGACGCAGTACATTTTGAGTACGCTCGAACAGACTAAAACACTTCGATAAAAATGTTAATAACGCGGTCGTGTTATGATATTTTTTGCACCTTTCTGACTGTGAGCACTATATCACAAAATGTCGCAGTGCTTCGCCAGTTTTTGTTGCGTGCCATGGTATTTTCTTCAGAGTTTAATCAGCACCATTTAAAATCATTTTTACTTCTACTCACTACTTAGTTATTTCTCAATTCTCTCGCTCACCCTTTACCCAACCCCCCACTCCCATCGTCGGGATATATTACTGCTTCAGCGAACACGAAATCAGGGTGGTTACTTATATGCGCTCCACTTTCCCACTGAACTGCTTTGCATAATAGATGGCTCCCGCTTGTATGTTTCGAACAGTCAAGTGAAACAAAACTAAGACTAGGTGGTAGTACTCGGAACGATTTCCCTTTATCATCCCATCAGAAAAATAACGCTTTTCAATTTTCGCACCACAATGTATGCCACAATGGTCGGTTGCTACGTGATTGAGAAAGATTTTCATCAACCGTTCTGCGCTCGACGGTGGCGCTAGCGCTGCGCCGTTTCGCCAGTATAGACGACACACAAAGGTCTTTTATTTTGGTGAAAACGTCGGACGGATTCAGTGCTAGTCTCTACGATTGGCAGCAGTTCAAAACTGCCTGATGATACAGCACGTTATGCACGTTTCGTCCTTCGTTCGTATGCCTTCATAACCATCGCAAGCTTGTTCATTGTGGTTTCCTCCAAAAACTGAACTCGCCGAATCCATTAACGATCGGAAGCATGGACACTCTGTCTGTACACGCACATGAAAATGGATGATGAACAATAATATTTTGCTGAACTCCAGGGACGGGGAAAAATCACTTGAACCACACTCGGCTCGTTCTTCATACAGTTACGGATGGAAGCAATCAATCAACGATTGTAATTGGTGAACTGCAGCACTGGAGGACCACCATCAAAGCGTTCCAGCTGCCGGTACTAGTAGTTGCTGGTTCGGCTACAATTGCGACTGGATTGAATCGTTTATTTTTGACTACTTTTTACTACTATGTGCTTTTATTTGGATTGCCTTCGCCGCCCCCCGGGTTGTTACTCCGGACGGAGAACGTTTAATTACCAATTACAAGCAGACCTCGCTATTACCGCAGGCTGGTCTTGTTATAGCAAAAGTTACATTCCCCCACCCATGCTGATTGTATGTCAATCAGAGACGTCATGCTGTGCTAATGGGTGGTTGATGTTGATGGCTAGGATTAATCCTATTAAGTTAACTCTATCAAAATATACTCAACATTCTTAATTACATTACGAGTAAGCGATTTAATGCGGCAAAATGGTGACGGTTTTTATGAAGGCTTAGCGTAAAGTAGCTTTTAAGAAATTCTTATTTATAAAATGAGCTAGCTTGTAATGATACAACTTTTCGCCAGTATACCGTGCTGGATCGAAACCCGTACAGTATCGAAATCCGTACACCTTGATGATTTTCTTCAGTTTTATGCATTATAAAAATTAAAATTCATATGATAGTTACATGTACATATCCGTTGAACTGTTGTCCTTCTGTTAAGTTAAACTATGCGCCAGTAGGCCATGAAATAAAAATATCAAAAATGAAAAATCAATCGTGTATCGGTTACAGTTGTCATTTCGTTGTATCGTTAGAGAATTTACTAAGGAAACGTTCTTCATAAAAAACGATTTTCAAGTGAAATATAAGTGTTTTAATCTGTGAATCCTTTTGAAATTGATAGAAAAGGTAAGTCTTCGTCATTTTCGAGCTGTATATTGTATGGTAAATAGTGTAAATTGTATTTATTCAACAAAAACTGTGCCGTACGGATTTTGATTCTTGTTATTTGCTTGAATCGAAATCCGTACAGCGTGTGTATTATGCATATATTATTGAACTTTCTTCTTGTTTTCAGCATATAATGGAAGAAAACAAGTATAAATATACGGCGAACAATTTCGAAAGAGCTGTGACTAAGGTGCACAAGGAAAAGTCGTACCGGGAAGCTTTGAGAGGTTCCGTGTGAAACTTTAGGAAACAATTGATCCTCAAAATATATTTATTCATTAATTTAAAGATAAATTATAAATAAATATGTTCATTTTTGTACTTCTATAACGATTTATTGTTGTATGGACTTTGATCCAATCTATATCGCGTGTGTGCGGATTACGATTCAAAAGTGTACGGATTTTGATTCAGATAAAAAACTGTGTACGGATTTCGATTCAAAACATGTTTTATTTAAACATGATTGTTTCAAGTTCCGGAGTGATTTGAATTATTTTGCTTGAAAATAGTGATAAAACATAAATAGACCTATAAGTAAACATGTCAGTTCAAAGCAATATGTGATTTCTTGATTTTATATTGACCGTCGAAGATTATCATGTGCTTATGTGTACGCTAGACATACTTTATTTGGCATCAGTGAAATTTGATTGGAACTTTGGGGTTTTCAAATGAACGGAGTTGCTATGATTGATTATTTTATCTCAATCTATCTAAAGATTGAAAGCACGCCTTCCGCATAAAGCAATTGGGCTAGTTTTTTTGTGCTAAATTTCGTGTCATAAGTAGGAAAAGCAGTAAAATATTTGAAAAGGCAGAGTCAAACAGCTCCGTGATCTGCTTCTGCGACAAAATCATAACAATTATTCACTTACTAACTAGATAAGGCGAGATAATTCGTTATCGATATTGTTTTTTGGCACATTTTGCAAGTGTAGGATAAGTACAACGATACACCGTGCCCCAGTGCTTAGTCGAGAAAATTTCCAGCTCGCAAAGATCCGCGACCTGATCGGGAATCGAACCCGATATCACAACCGTGTGGGCGAGCTAGCCGACCGACATCGCTAACCACAGAGCCACGGGGACCACTGAAAAACCCACTACCACTACGCTTCATAAAAATTAGAGCCAGTAGAAAAAATGCGATTTGATTTTGGGAAATAGTTACCTATATACCTTACCTAGGAACGAGTGATGATCGGACGGTTACGAAACTATTCCTTTCTTGCCACTGGAGCAGCTGTTCACAGGATAGAAAACGACGCTCAACGTTCTTTGGGTTTGAGTCATTCCCAAAGCAGCAATTACTTGGCGGGTAACTTCTTATATCGAAGCAAGCTGTTCCTACGTTTGGCATGGATTTTCATCGAGCAATTTATCTAATTCAGTGTCTTCGGCAATTTTTGGATTTCCGTCATACGGCAGCATTTCCATAAACTCCAAAAAGCAAATCTTGAAACGATTCAAAAACTGCATGAACTCTTATACAAAATGGTTGGTATATTTTGAATTGAAAATAACTAGAGACTCATGCGAAAACGTTTTTATATCTGCGATATGGGTACACCGCAAACGGTTTGTATTTGGAAGTACATATCACATAATTTGTAATGTGAAAAAAGTCATTCATAGTTGATTACGCCAAATATTTCGAGTAATAATTAATAATAATTAATCAAAGTTACAGAGTACGCTCTAATAAGCAGATGGTCGTGAGTTCGAATCTTGTTTAGTAGCAGGCAGGGCACTGAAGCACGAGTTTATTCACGAGCTTCTCATCAACACCACCACCACCGAGAACCTTAAAGGAATCATTCCCGATTACCCTAAAAAGGCAAACCGATTTACGATACGCTTATAAAAAAATAATGGGTAGGCAATCTCCGGCTAAACGATTAGATTGAGACCGAGTTTATTTCTAAATTTCAACGACTGCAACGGCAAGAAAGGTTTGTAGTATCATGTTTCCGTGGTAAATGGGGGAATCGAGCGCGAACCTTGCTCATCATGATAAAGAACGATGAGTATCTTTGTTATCAAACCCCGCGATCTTATGCGAGAGACACACGCAAAAGCATCCACCACTCACAGCATCTATGTATTTAGATGAATGCCTATTACCAATCCCGAATACATTCGAATGAGCAAACCCACTTCTGTAGACGCGATTCTTTGAAAGGTATGCATCGGTACGCTTAATCACGATATTTATCGACTGAAAGGAACCTACTGTTGAATAGAAAACTGACAAAGTCCCATGCATTCATAGCCCAAAAACTAAAAAATAATGCAAATTTTCATATCAAACAACACAGATGCCTAAGTTCATTAACTAAATGCCAAAGCAGTCACAATCAAAATTTAGTTGTCATGAACTATTGTCACGCCGACCAACAAGATTTTAACAGTATTAAAAAAATTGTTTATGTTTGTCAACATTTGTCCAAATGCTAGGAAAATCGTAGAACAAGAGCAAATAACTGAGATAAATGTCGTTGAATGTAGTTAAATGCCCGTAACCGTCCGGTCAGGACTCATCATGGCAGACGAAGCAATTAGATAATGTCGACGTGAATGATATATAAACACTATCTTGTAAAACTGTCAATTCTGTCTTGTGAAAATCAGCGTGTGTAAAGATTCATAGTACTTGGGGTAAACACTAAAATCTATCTATTCGCAGTGCGCAGAGACATGCATTCATCATAAAAACAGACCAATAAGCGACACCTAGCTTTGGTGGTCCCCGTGGCTCTGGGTTGAGATATCGGGTTCGATTCCCAATCAGGTCGAGAGGATCTTTTCGAGCTGGAAGTTCTCTCTACACAGAACTGGGGCACGGCTAATCGTTGTACTTATCTACAACATGCAAAATGTGCCACAAAAACAATATCGATAACGAACTCTCTCATCTTAGTTAATCGAGACCACTATTAGTCCCACAGGCTAGCGTGCAATATTGTTGTTGTTACCTGGTTTTGACCTGCTGTCAAAACCCTTCTTTATTCGCTTGGTTTTGACTCAGTATTGCTCTGGCGTGCTGCCTGAAGTGCCAGTTTTAGCCCACCACCGCATGGGCCTAGTTCGTAAACAACTATCTAGCATCTATTTCTTAGTTGCATCTTAAATAGCAATGTCGTATCAATTTTTCCTACACGGTGACAAAAAAGTCCAGTCACACTTTTTTGGGGTCGCCTGTAGCCTACACGTTGCATCTCTCTGGTGCCATCTATATGTCAAATGAAAGGGTTAACTTTGCTGCCCAAAGTGGCAGAGTTTCGTTTCTAAGCAGTTTGTTTACATTGAGTTGTGAGCCAAGGCAGAGTTAAGAGCAGCTGTTATCGCTGAATATGTGAAAGGGTACAAACCCAGACACATATTCAAACACCTAAAACCGCTCGGAATCAACCGGAAATTCGTGTACCGGACCATAAATCGGTACCTAAAGACCGGAGGCACCGAGAATAAGGCACGATCTGGACGACCAAGGTCTGTGAGAAATACAAGGCTGGAAAAGATTATACGAGACCGGATTCGCCAGAGTCCCGCCCAATCTGCACGGAAACTGGCCAGGAACCTTAAAATGAACCGAGAATCAATCCGCCTGCTTCTGCGCAAGGATTTAAAACTTACACCGTACAAAAAACAGGTGGTTCATGGGGTTACCAAAGCTACAAAGGACAAGAGGTACCAACAGTCGCGGGAGGTGCTCGGTTGACGCGCAGATGACGAGATTATTTTTTCGGACGAGAAGCTGTTCGTTTTGGAGCAAACAGTCAATCGCCAAAATGATCGAGTTTGGAGTGTGAGCCTCCAGCAAGCTCCTGCGGACCAGCTGAACGTTTCCCGGTTCCAAAATAAGACGTCAGTGATGGTTTGGGGAACCATTTGCAAGAGAGGTAAACTGCCTCTTATTTTTATCGATAAAGGGGTCAAAATCAACGCAGCGTACTACCTGGACACGGTTTTGAATAAAAATGTTCTGCCTCAAGCTGAACTATTATTTAAAGACGATTACTACTGCTTCCAGCAAGATGGCGGCCCATCCCACACCGAAAAGGTTGTTCAGGCGTGGTGTGAGGAAAACTTGACCGATTTCATTTCGAAGAATGAATGGCCTCCGTCGTCTCCGGATCTGAATTCACTGGATTATTTCGTGTGGGGATACATGATGTCGAAGCTGAACGACTATAAAATAACAAATTTGGAGCAATTCAAGCAAGTTATCACGAAAATCTGGGACGAGATGCCGATGGAGCACGTGCGCACCGCTTGCGACGACTTTTCGAGACGTCTGAAGCTGGCTCGATCAGAGAAAGGTGGTGTAATTCCTAGATATCGTCTGTGAAGTATCTTTATGAATTACTGAATAAAGATATGAAAGCCAGATTCCAATTTTCTTCTTATACTTTAAAATATTGAGATTTTCCTGTGTGACCGGACTTTTTTGTCACCCTGTAGGTGGATCTGCATTGAACCAGTAAAAGAAATCCGTTATATGTAAAACATTCCAATATATTTGCTAAACACACATTCTCCTACTGATGTCAGCCTACTGCGCCTACGAGGCAAGTCGATGCAACGTAAAAAATAAATCATAACACATGAGCCCGATCATCGAGTAAGAAATAATCCCAAAATCGGCTTCTTCGAAACACAAAAGGCGGGAAAACAAAATCTCTCTCGCTCGACCACTGCCCACACTGCCGCTTTTCGCATAATAGTCCTATGTAAAAGTTGCGAGTCCTGTGTAAATTTTGCGAAAATGGGTCCATTTTGGCATGTTTTTCAAGAATAGCAATTAAAAAGTGAGGTTTGATTCCCACAACCTTGATTTTAATGGCTTCTCTTGTAGAGCATGCCAAAATGGACCCATTTCCGCAAAAAAAAAAAACAAGAAAACATAGGACTTTTACATAAGACTGTCATGCGAATAGCGGCAGCACAGTGAGGCGACTTCATATCTACATAATTTTGGGGCGCTGAATCTGGCATCAATTTTTCGTTTTGGGTCGTCCATAAAGCACAAAATCCAACTTTTAATGTTTTTTTTGGCACTTTTTTCTTTTGTTTTTTTTTAGAATTATAGGATCTTTGACCACAAGTAGTGCCACTGGGCGTCCTCCCCATTGAAAAAATACGTAATTTATGGACGACTCCTCGAAATCAACAAATTTTGCCTTAATATGTATATATTTTTTTATTGAATTAAAACAACGTAAGTAATACAAACTTATTACAAATTGAAAAAATCCTCATCATCATCTTCCGCTGTGATTGCTGAAATCTCCTGTTGATTTGTTTCCAGAAAAATTGAAATTTATTATACACTAAGGTCGCTTTTTACGCGGCTTTTTTACGCGGATTCCGGAATTTACGCGTTTTTTTTGCGCGACTGTAATGTACTTATCAGCAGGAAGAATTTCTTTCGCTGCTATTTTTATTTCTTTTAGTGATTTTCAAAGTCTTATTGTTTCATAGATTTGTAGTCTTTCTAATCCTGTTTTTATGGTAAAAAGACATTTAAATACATGTTTGAAACCATTAATTGACAACTTACTAGACATTGAATTAGGTGGTGCCGCTGAAGTTGAAGGTTCCATAATGAAATTCAACGAATTTATGAATTTGAAAACCAAGACACTGGAATCACACAAGGTTCTAAATGAATTCGAAAAGATGCGGAAGGCGTCGAATGTTCTTTGTTTTTTCTCATACAGCAAACTGTGTGCTTTACTTTTGTATGCAAACGAGTGCGAAGCAAAAGCAATCTGCAAACGGGCTTTTGTTAGCCGGAGTTGGATGGTATGAATTTGCTGCTAGTATTTGACACTTCAATCAGTTTAGCGAATTTCATGATCATAAATTGAAAAGGGCTGAATGTTTTCAATATTGTTTTAAATATGCAGAAAGGGATAAATTAGTTTGACATGATTGAGATTTCATAAATATTTGTTTAATGTTTTCTTTTTTTTATATATATAAAATAGTATTGTTTATTTTGACGTCGTTTTTGTTGTAAATTATTAAGTGACTAATTGATATTTAAGTTAAATTCTAAGGCATTTACATCTATTGCTGTTGTTTCAGTGTTGTTTATAAAAGAGATGTAAGTGATGAATGTTTTAAGAATAATGTATTTCTCTTCCCTTCCAATTCCGTTAAGCACCGGCCTGATGAGTTAATCAAAGGGAAAGTTCCGCCTTCCTCCGCCAATCGTTTCAATTTTCTGTTTGCAAAAAATCCAGGCTGCCTCTACTCGAGGACATTCACAAAATTTGTGTTTCAAGCTCTCCTCATTGGCTCCACAATGTTGGCAGTTGGCCCCATCCGCACGCTGAATAGTGTGCATTAGTTTTCGGTGCTCCGTTTTCTCGTTTATCAGCATATAAAGCTCACTTCGCTGACTTGAGGTTAGTCTGCGCGAAGAGATGTTGGTCCATATTTGACGCCAATTCAGATTGGGCTGCTTTCGTTCCACTCTTGGTTTTTCGGTGTTTCCCAAATAATATCGGTGAATTAAACTGCTGGAGGGGTGTTGTTGGATGTGGGTGGGTAGAGACGGGAATTGTTGGCAAAGGAGTTTCAAACATGGAAGAGCAGTAAAACGGGGCAGGGATCGTCTAACTACTCAGAGCTGTGCAAAAAATCTTCGTGCGTCTCGCAGATTTTTGTGCACGTCTCCAATATTTGGAAGGAGTAAGAGACGAAGGAGAGAGAGATTTTATTCTTGAGAGTCAGAGATCGGGTGTTACTCATTTTTTTGCGTGCAAAGCACAAGCCGTTGGGAGACTGCACAATAACTTCTAAAGGGACGAGTAAGAGCAGTTCGGATTGCACTGTACATTTCGTTTCCAAAGAGACAAGTAAGTGCAGTTCGCATGTCACAGCACTCTTTATCCGTCTCTTTCCGGAGATGTCTCTGTGCAATTATGTGCAATGAAAGCGTTCGAAACTTGCTGCGAATGTTGCATTAAAATCTATGTAGGGGGATGAGGGGCATAATAAGAACACTGGGTGAAATGGGCACCCCTCTTATATGCGAAACTACGCATTTTTTAATACAATGTGGTATGTGGAACTGTTCCGTAGTTACTACAGTATATCTTGATGTAGAACAAAAGTGATTTGTCTGTTTAAAACATGGAAATATACTGAAAAAATCAACTTGGTTCCCGGATGTTGGAAAAATTATTATTATAGCGCACTACAAAATAAGCTTATACGGTCGTGCCTCAATCAAGTATGTAGAATTGTAGACACATCAATATGACGTATGGGTCGTACCCCAAATTTCACTATGTTTTGTTATGTTATGTTGATTTTAAGCTATAATTAGTGTTAATATCTCATATTAACTTTAACTAATTCGATAGGAGCGGAATGGTCACCTATAGTTGGGGTGAAATAAGACAAGGTGTGTTGTCACATAAATTTACCTGAAATTCATCTCAGTAGACTTGTGAGACTTGTTCTGTTTCCATAGTCAGTGTTTGTTTACAGTGATGGTGCGAACATATATTAGAAAATCTTTGAAGCCGAATCGGTCAGAAAAAGGGACTGCAGGCAGAATTGGCCACCATAAGGCGCGACGGGACATTTACGAAACAAGCCGCCAAGTATAAGGCATCTCGCGACAAACGTTGACCCATCAGTTGTACTTCCACACAGATATGTTCTATAAGAGTGCTCATTGTGCCCCAGTGGGAAGCTCATTGTGCCCCACACATCCACTGATTGCTAGTTTTATAAGCATGAATCTAATTTGTGTTTTTCACCATTATACGATAAACTTTTCAATGCCCCTATTCCCCCTACGAGTCAGCAGGAAGCCGCAAACGGGCAAAATTTTCACACAGCACAGGCATAATCAGGGTTGCCACTCTCATTTTTAAATACATTTAACTACTGCACAAGAAATGTAAAGCTAGCTTAATTTTGTTGGTTTCGTTGGAAAGTCGAGAAAGTCCGTAATCAATGATATCTTTTAAACGTCGAATTATAGAGAATAAGAAGCACCTAGAAAATGAACAATTTCCTCTCTTAAATATGTGATAAACATGGGTTTTGTTGTTAACTAAATTAAGTTTTAAAGTCTACTGCACAAGATGTTCTTTGACGCCTCTTTATGTTTAGGTGCTATTTAACTTTAAAAGCATTAAGCTGTGCCTTCATTTAGTGTTGTCAACATAGAAGCATACCTTTCAAAACAATAATTTGCGTTGTACGGTTCATTTTTCATTTTTTTGAAAAGGTGTGATCCGCATCCTCATACAACACAGATAATCGTTATGCGTGAAAATGTCGAAAAATAAAATCTGTATAACTACAGATTAATCTGAATATGTGGCATCACTGGCTGTGATCAAAAACTCTCTCAACAAAGAGGCACACAAAACCCAAGAAATTTTCCGAGGTAGAAACTACCGTGACTGCGGGTAATTCTGCGCAGCACGTTTTCCGCGCACTCATCTTAAAAAACTATTTTTCAACAGTAAATTTTACTAAAACACAGTTGATTTGTGTGCTTTACCATGTGCATAGCATAGTCTGCTATAATAGTACAGAGATTAGGTATGTATTAGTAAAATTTACTGTAGCAAACAGTTTTATAAGCTCAGTGCGCGGGAAAATGTGCTGCGCAGAATTACCCGCAGTCACGGTACGTCTTTCTGCACTATGCTGGGGTAAACTCCGTGAGGTCTCCTGAACGACACGAAAGGGATCCGAACTGCTTTTACTCGTCTCTTTGGAAATTGATGTGCAGTCTCCCAACATCGTGCATTCTACTCGTAAAAAAAAATGAGTAGCACCCGATCCCTGAGTAAGAGACATCTCCGGAAAGAGACGGATAAAGTGTGTTGTGACATGCTACCTGCACTTACTTGTCTCTTTGGAAACGAATGTACAGTGCAATCCGAACTGCTCTTACTCGTCTCTTTAGAAATTTATGTGCAGTCTCCCAACGGCGTGTGCTTTGCACGCAAAAAAATGAGTAGCACCCGATCCCTGAAACGGGGAGTATCATAATCGAGGATAGATTTGTAATAGGGAAGGGATTCGATCTCTTGTAGATGGCGATTTATGCACAATGCCTTGCACTTAATTGCAGGTAGCTGCAACATCAATCCACCATCTGTTTTGCAGCGTGCCAGTTGTTGCATGGGAATCCGTGCTGGAAGACCCCGAAAAAGGTATCTTCCCATTGTCGCTGTTATTTTCGCCGTATGCACCTGACAGGGAGGAAGCGTTGACGCTAAATACCACACTTTGGAGGTGTTGAAAGTATTCAGTAATATGACTTACTGATGGAGTGTTAGGTTACGCATAGCGTGCATCCAAATTGATTGCGTCACTTTTGAAACCTATGAGTCCCAATTAAGCTTGATCATAAGCCGAATTGTATTAGCGAAGATGATACCCAGAACTTTTATTTTTTCAACCGTTTGCAGCCAGGGGACTTCTAGAGGATTTCCTTCGGTACAACCGACGTCAATCGCCAGTGTTTTTCGCCGGTTTAATTTTGCACCCGCTGCTGCTTCAAAATTGCTAAACAGTTCAAAAATTGCTTCGATCACTGCAGTTGAAGTTGCTATGACCGTAACATCGTCTGCATATGCAACGCACAGTTGACCAGCACATATACGCTCAAGCCTTACCAACAACGGTTGCATGTACAGGCAAAATAATAGCATTGAGAGTGGGTCGCCTTGCCGCACTGATCTCTGGATGGGGAACTGAGCTGATAAGTGTCCGTTGAGAACTATACGAGAGCAAGCGTGCATTTGATACCGCTCCAATAGAGCGACAAAATCTGGATTTATTCCGAGAGATAACATCGTGCGCCTGAGAAATGATAACGAAACTCTGTCATAAGCGTGATCCAGATCAAACGATATCAGTTTGCCTTTAGTCTTTCTTGCAATCATTGCCGCAATTTTGTCTCTTAATGCGAGGGCCGCTCCGAATATTGAGCGTCCTTCCCCACATTTTTGAGAAGCCGTGAGTACGTTATGTGTTTCCAGCAGGGCAGTTAGTCTTCGGCGCATGATTCGACTGAAGATACGGCTGTCAGTGTTACAGAGGCTTATTGGCCTGTATGACGAAATGTCTTCCTCGTTTCGGCCTCTCTTCTTTACCAGTACGATAGTACCTTCAACGAACGAAGCTGGAACAGGAGAGGTTAACAAATCGTTCATCACCGTTTGTAACTCTCTGTAAATTATGTCAAATGACCAGCTCATCCACTCAGCCGTCAAACCGTCCGCTCCAGGGCTCTTGCGTTTTGGAGAGCATTTTATCGCATTTTTAATTTCGCTCACTGTTATCTCTTCCACAAGTGCATTGTTAACTTCTTCGTCTATTGGTATGATTTGCTCACACTCGAACAAGTCATCATCTCCGTGAGCCAGAGCTGGTTCAGATGCATATAGATCGGTAAAGTACTGGATGACATGTTGCTCTATCTCTTGCTGGTTTTGAAAAGTCTCCCCCCGATCGCTGGTTAAACGAGTGATCACGGTTTTTTTCTTCCTTTTTTCTCCTAACTGGAACATGGACATACTCTCACCTGCCATGAAAGTTTCGTTGACACGTGCAAAGTTTCGAGAGAACTCTCGTTGAAGACATGAGCATTCTTGCTTTGACACGATCGTTTGGGCTCGTGGAATCGCATGCTCTCAGCACGCAGTTAAAATCTCCTGCGAGAATGACATGCTCTGAGTTGTGGCGGAGATAATAAGCTTGCGTTTCGTTGAAAAAACGTTCTCTGTTAGTTCTGAAGACAGTTCCCGAGTGTGCATATAACTTAAAAGATCATTTGGTTTAGTTTTGTTTTTAAAAACTTTTATTTGACCGTACTCGGTCACACTTCACTTGAGACTGATTAAAGACTATATTACAGAGGCCTGACTGCCCTACCTGCTGTCCTAAAATCTGCTGACCTAAGACCTAACGACGATGCAGCACTTGGCGACGTCAATCCGAGTTCCACGTTGAATACTTTGTTGGCTCCGGGCTCCAATCCTGCTGACTGTGCTGTCTGGTTGTTTGCGCGTGGCTTGGTTTCTGGTCGCTTAGATTCAGTGACAACTGGTGTTGAGGATGTTCCGTCTTTAACTCGTCCCCCCTTAAGTATTGGTCGTCTCGAGCAATTCCTTGTCCTCGCTATGAGCCGATATTTTATGGTTACGAAAGCTAAAAGTGCTGACATGCTGATGGTGCTGATAATTATTGATCCAGCTTTGTAATGGAATTTCATTGTTTCCAGCTGCTGTCTGTTTTTCAAATGGAGTTCATGCAACTCCGAAATGTTAACGTGTCGTTCTGTGTGTAATGTTCTGATTTCTGGTGGTTGTATTGGAATTATTGTTGGGTGATCAAACCAAAGTTCATAATTTTCAAATAGCTCGTGATTTACGTATAGTGAGCAATTTTGAAATGTTACTAGGTGGATTCCTGTAAGAGTTCGAGTGTTGACGCAGGTACCGTTGATGACTACGTCTTGGTGAACGGCTATCACCAACAATGTTCCTGGTCCTATCATTCTCGTTTCGGTTGCTGGAGGTTTTTCTATCATCTTGCATTGTCCTTGTTGTCCTCTTAAGAGTGGTGCTTCGCAAGGATTGTTACTGATCTCTATTAACTGTTTTCTTTCGCAAATTGTAACTTTGTTGTTTTCTCGGCATGGCGATGCGATGGCAAAAATTCGCTCTGAGTTGATGAATACTTCCTTGTTATGTATCTGAACGGTGTGGTTCAACCGTGGCAGGGGTTCGATGGTAGTTCTTCTGTAAATGGTTTGGGTGAGCCTGGGGATGTTGACGCATATGATGAGTGATGATCTTCGGCGGAGTACTGTTGTCGTTAGATAGCTGCTTGCTTCGTCTACGTGTTTGATTTCTAAGCCCTGCTTTGAGATTTCCTGAATGATAGTTTCTAGCTCTCTAGGTGTTAAGATTAAATTGTTTATAATGTTCACTTTCGCTAGCATAACGGCATATTCTATTGATTTTAAATTTTCTAAAAATGAGTCTAATTGCAATACAAGTATGAATTTTTGATTTTCAGATATAAGTACATTTTCCTGTTCGGCTATTTTATTCAAAATATTTTGGTGCTCTCTGATCTGGTTATTTATAAGGTTTAATCTATTCTCAAATTTTGAATTGATTTTGATTTGCTTATTATTTTGTTTCACTAAAACATTGCCGTTTTTTCTAAGTTCGTCTAAGTTTGAATTGATTATCTTTAAGTCTTCTGAGTCTAAGTTGCCTGTTATAAATTTGATAGTGCTTCCTAAAAAATCTATTGCTCGTCTATCTCTACTTGGTTTGCTGATCAACGTATCGAAAATAAATTTGATTTCTTTAAGCTTGAGTTGAATAATTTCTGAAAAATCGGTTGGTGTGTTTTTAATTTTGTTTACAATGTTTTCAATTATTGTCAAGGAAATTTCGAATTGGGCAAAATCTATCACATGCAATAGTCTATCGTGTCCGTCAATTATTCTTCCTTCCCCCCTTTGAAGAATCAACGCTCCTGCGTTGTTAGTAATGTCGTGTATTTGAATGGTGGGATGTGTATGAAAGGATGGTAGGATGGAGGTGGTGAGTGCTATGATGGAAATCAAAAGCGTCCGAAAGGATGGTTCCATTTTTCTCCGCTTAATATTTGTTCCTAGAATGAGATGGTAAAAGGTTATGATAGAAATCAAGAAGTGTCCGTGGGTGGTTCCATTTTTTTTTTTTTTTTTTTTTTTTTTTTTTTTTTTTTTTTTTTCACGTTGTATTTGTTCCTAAAAAAGAAATAGTGTTAGTATTGTTTTAATTATAGTTATAGAGTATCAGGCAGAGGTTAGACACGCTTGACATTATCCTTGTGTGTTTCTTTGCCAGAGTCGTCTATAAATGTTCGACCGTTATTTTCTGTAACTGTAACTGGTACGTATTTAGCTTTGGTTTTCTTCTTGATACCTTGCACCTGTTTGTATACAGTTTGGTTTGCTGCGAGATCTGGTGCTTGTTCTCTGGTTTTGTTATGGTACTCTAGATTTTGTTTTTTCGATTTGTCATGAGCCAAAATGACTTCATCGTAGACTTTGTTTCGATTTTGAAGGATAAGGTCAATGTCGAGCGGTCTCTCTTCTTCGTCTTTAAGGCCAAAAAAGGCTTCTCTGGGTTTCATTTTTATCATAGAGTGTATGCTATTATTGTACTGTGTGCATGCTATGTTGAAAATTTCCTTGATGCTCATTCCTTCATAGTTTGCTTGGATACAGCGGAAGATTTCTGCTATAGTAGAGTGAAATCTCTCGACTGTTCCGTTACTTTGGCTATGGTTTGGAGGCGTAAAGAAAATTTCGACATTTAGGTCATGGAGAAGTCCTCTTATTTCTATCGACCGTAGGGCTGGTTCATTATCGCACACTATTTGACGGGGTGTTCCAAAGATTTTGAAAAATTTGGTGAAACCTTTTCTTATATCTGAAATGTTTCGTGATTTGATGTGTATTAATGTACCGAATCTTGAGAATTTATCTAAGGCTGATAAAAATGTTACCTTTTCGGCAATGAAGATATCTATGTGAACTATGTCTAGGGGTCTATTTGGGTTTGGTGTTGAGCCTAATGCTATTTTGTACGGGTGTCTATCGTACTTGTTCTGCTGACATGTTGCGCATAATTTTATGTACCTTTGGATCGCTGTTTTTAGCTTTGGAAAGTAGAATCTTCTTGAGATTTGCTGGTGGTTCTCCCAGACACCTCTGTGTGAACGGTCGTGCATTTGTTCAATAATCAGATTTTGCTCCTCGGGCGTTCGGAGATCGATCAACATTTTTTGTGTGATAAATATTTTGAAAGTTTTCGCTCTATTGAAATGATTTTTATAGGTAGTTTGAATTATACCCATTAACTGTTCAGGACAAAAAATACAATTGGTCCGTTTTAGGTCCATGTATTCTTTGAAAATGCGAAAAATTATAGGTACACCGAAAACAAGTCTGGTGATTGTTCTTCGGTATACTCTCGGAAAAATCTGTTCGTAATTATCCGGTTCGTCCGGTCCAATTTTTAGAACAATTTGGTTGCTGAATACATTTAAAGGGTGTTCGGTGCAACTAATAAATTCTGAATCATCTGTGTCCGCGGAATGCACAGTTGCATCATCGGATGATGAATTTTCATGAACATTGAGTTCGTTTCTGACTCGTGAAAGGCTGTCAGCAACAACATTTTGCTTGCCTGGTCGGTAACGAATCTCATAATCGAATTCACTTAATGAAAGACGCCAATGAACTAACCTGTTATTAGTGTCTTTTAAATTAAGACCATACGTTAGAGGTTTATGGTCTGTATAAAGGATAAACTTCCTTCCGTAAAGGTAAGGTCGGAAGTATTTGCACGCCCATACTACTGCAAGTAACTCTTTCTCTATTGCAGAATACTTTTCTTCTGATTTGTTAAGAGTCCTTGAAGCAAAGGCTATGGGTTTATCGTTTCCTATCTGCCCTTGAGAGAGTACGGCGCCAATAGCAAAATTAGAAGCGTCCGTAGTTAAAATAAATGTTTTATCAAAATCGGGGTATTGGAGAATATTGCTACTAGTAAGAATACGTTTGCATCTTTCAAAAGCGTCGATGAATTCTTTCGAGTGGGAAATCTCTTCGCCTTTTCTCAACGCATTTGTAAGAGGTTTTGCAATTTTAGCAAAATCTCTGATAAATTTGCGGTAGTATCCCAGTATTCCTAAAAACACGCGTAGTTCCTTTTCATTTGAAGGAAGAGGCCATTGTTGTATAATTTGGATTTTATCTGGGTTGGGTTTTACTCCATCTTGAGTCACGATATGACCTAAGAAAGCTACTTCTCTTTGTAAAAATTCGCTTTTATCTAGTTGCACTTTGAGGTTGTGCTTTTGTAATGTAGCAAATATTTTTGACAAATTATCCATGTGCTCTGTCAAACTTGTTGAAAAAACAATGATGTCATCCATGTATACTAGGCAGCTGACACCAATATGCTCCCGAAGAACGTTGTCCATCACACGTTGAAACGTTGAAGGAGCATTTTTTAAACCGAAAGGCATTCTTAGAAATTCATAGTGTCCGTTTTCCACACTAAAGGCTGTTTTCTGAATGTCTCTTTCGTCTACTTCAACCTGGTGAAATCCAGATGCAAGATCTAGAGTGGTGAAGTACATACAGCGTCCTAACTTGTCTAGGATGTCTGTAATATTCGGAATGGGATAACGATCGTCAATCGTTTTCTCATTCAGTTTACGGTAGTCGATTACTAACCGCCATTTCCGCTTGCCGGAAGCATCCAATTTCTTGGGTACTATCCATACGGGTGATGTCCAAGGGCTACTCGAATGTCGAATAATCCCTTGTTCTAAAAGTTTGGTAATTTGACGTTTAACCTCCTCTCTATGGCAGAAAGGGTAGCGATATGACTTCGTATGTATTGGCAAGTCATCTTTTGTTTTAATTGAATGCTTTATAGCATTGGTAAATGAAAGTTTATTGCCTTCCATGAAAAATATTTCTTCGTGCTGTGATATGATTTTTAGAAGTTTTGATTTTTCTTCAGCATTCAGATGGTCAATTCTGAGTTGCTCTCTCAATTTATTATTCAAGGGTAAACCATGCATGGACATGTCGGGTGTTCCAATTTCGAAATTATTTATTTCTGGTTCAAGCATACCAGAATTTAAATTTATTTTGCACGATTCGTTCGAATAATTTGAAATTAATGCTTTAACGTATCCATTCTCGGCTGTGTATAGTCCGGAGAGGATGAAAACATCTGAAGTGATACTAACATTATTCTCGACGTAAAAATCTCCGGTTACATTAGTTGGGAGATTTATAAATTTTGTCTCATGTGCATTTAGGTACACTGACTTAACGTCGGGGTACTTGCGCTTCATTTCTATTGTACCGTAGGGAAATTTCAATTTGTTGCTCGAGGTGATTATGTCTGCTTTTAGGTTCTTAAGTGATTCATACCCTATGAGCCCGTCGAAGAACGGATGGAAGTCAAAAATCAGAAATGTTTGCTTAGTGGTGTTAGGTATTTTTGGGAAAGGGTTAAATTCTACAAACCTATTGATTATGTGTGAACCTCTGACATTTCTCACCGTAGTGGGAGTGGTGTGTCTACAATTTTCTAAATTAACATGTTTTTCAGATAGGTAATTTCGATTACTTCCTGAGTCGATTAAGAGATTTAAATCGCCTTTGTTCGTTTTCAATGTAATATATGGGATGAAATTATTTATGTCGTTCCCGCTGATCCGTCCGCCAGTTGAAAATTTAAGTCGTCGACGTTTTGTTGGTCATTTTCTTGCGTCTCGCGTTCCTCGTTTTCTGCTGTTGACTCATGTGTCTCGTTTGTCTGATCAACTTGAACGTATTCTGTTGGCTGTACTGCGAGATCGTTTTCGAAATATTGTTCGGGGTAGTAATAGTAATTGTTATCAAAAGGGTACTGTGGATAATTGTTATAATCGAATGGTTCGTGTTCTATATGGAAATTGGGTCTATTCATGTAATTGATTCCTCTCGATCTTATAGATTGATCGATTTCCATTGGCACGGGTTTTGGCTGGAAAGCCGGCCTTGGGGCGAAAACATTTTGAGCGTTTGTGGGTTGCTGCCTAAACTGGTAGTTTTGGAAGTAGGGTTTCGGTTGGTAAGGATTTTGTTGTTGCGGAAAATTTGATTGGTATGGATTTTGGAATTTCTGTTGGTATGGCTGTTGGGGGAATTTTGGTTGTTGTGGAAATCTCTGTTGTGGGAATTTTGGTTGTTGTAGGAATTTTTGTTGGTATGGTGGTTGTTGGTATCTCGGCTGATATAATTGGTGAGGGGGTTTTTGTTGATAGGGTTGTTGTGGAAATTTTGGGAATGGCATTGGTTGCACAAATGGTTTTGGTGGTAAAAGTGGGTACTTGTTTTGAGGGGGTTTTATTGGTATAGGTGGTGGACGGTGTGTATTTCTCCCGTACGTAATATTATTTTCATCTAGACAGATTCTTAATGCGTCTTTTAGATTTTTCGGCGATTGTGCCCGAATTATGTGGCCTGGAGGATCCATCAGTTCTCCCAGAAAAACTTTCAACCCTAACTCTTGATAGAACGTTTTCTTAGCTTTTCTAACATCCGGGTTTTGCTCGTTTAAATTGAGAAGGTTAATTAATAAGGATAAATAGTAAGATATATTTCCGTATAATTCTTCAGCAGTGCCAACTTGTTTTATTTTTAGAAGATCTTTTGTGAGAGACGATTCATCTCTCTTATCGCCAAAATGTGTGATGAGAGTGCTTTTAATCTCCTCCCAGTTTATTTCGGTGCCATACAGTTCCAAAACTGCATCGGCATCTCCAGTTATTTTTCCACGAACTGCTTGCATCCAGACATCATAAGTGGGTGTATTCTCCACTTGTCTGAACGCCGGTATAATATTGTCGATTGCTTTAATAAAACTATTTAGTTTCACAACATCACCTGTGAAGCAAGGAATGTCTCTGAGTATCTGTGGTGTTTGCATCGACTTTAAAATCAGATCGATACGAGAAGTAGAACTCTCGCTCGGATCTCTAGGGTGTTCTCTAGTGTGAAGTTGCAGATCGGAGATCTGTTCTTCTTTTTCACTAAGCTGCAACAAAAGTTGTTGTAGCTGCATGGTTTGCTCTGTTATTTGAGCTTTTAGCATTTCATTCTCGGCAGCGACGAGGTCTCTGTTGCCGTCGTATTGAGCCATTTTGTTTAATATTATACGTTTTGATAAGATTATTCGAAGATTTAAAATTATTTTAGCACTTTTTGAGAATGATAATTGATATTCGCTTCTCAATAAACTAAACTTCACTAGGTTATTTAAAATTATTGGTTCACTATATTTTTATTTATTTGCTTGTATTTTTTATGTTAGTTTGATTGCTTTTTGTGATATTCAGAGACTCGCTTACGACGGGTGCGGGCTTGTCTCTCTGAATTAGTAGTGTTTATTTTGTGTCGGATCGAAATAATGCTTTTATTTTTTTCCAGAAAGCTATTATTCGTCCTATTAGTGTTAATATAGACTAAAGTACTTACGGTTTTCTATGTTTGGTCCACGATATTCGTTCGCGGGGAACTTATTTAGGTTAGCGGATTTTGATTGTGATTAAAAACGCGAATCTCACGATATTCCCTCGTGGATGCACTAACTGCGGTTTCTAAATCGAATCACAATCCGCGCCGACTGCGCCACTTAAAAGATCATTTGGTTTAGTTTTGTTTTTAAAAACTTTTATTTGACCGTACTCGGTCACACTTCACTTGAGACTGATTAAAGACTATATTACAGAGGCCTGACTGCCCTACCTGCTGTCCTAAAATCTGCTGACCTAAGACCTAACGACGATGCAGCACTTGGCGACGTCAATCCGAGTTCCACGTTGAATACTTTGTTGGCTCCGGGCTCCAATCCTGCTGACTGTGCTGTCTGGTTGTTTGCGCGTGGCTTGGTTTCTGGTCGCTTAGATTCAGTGACAACTGGTGTTGAGGATGTTCCGTCTTTAACTTATATATTGCACATCGTGGTGTTTTGGACCCGCAGCGCGATAAGCCGGCCATCCAGACTCTTCTCAACATTCGTGCTCCTTCAAAGCTATTGCTGTACCTCGTCTACGGCAGTCCACGTTGCATACAACGTTAAAACCGGGAATCGTAAGCTGTTCGCTCTCCACCTCCTGCAAGAAGACAATATCGAGGTCCATTGTTCGAATGAAAGTCCGTAGTGCGTCAATTTTGGTAGCGTTCGTGATATTGTTGATGTTTATGGTGGCAAGATTGTAGCTGGACATATCGAATCTTATCGAATCTCCTCCTGCTCTTCCTGCTCGTTGTCACCGCCTTTCATTTTTTTGCCAGGAGGACGTCCGCGTAGGCTTCTTCTGCTACTCGAGCTAGATGCCACAGAAGAATCAGTGTCATTACCCTCATTTTTATCAGCTGCAGATTTTCGAGCCATGATTAAGTTGGAGTGTGCTTGTGTGTTTGTCGGTGTTGAGTTATCCGATTGTTGCCAGATTGGCGCTATGGGTTTTACGAAAGGTGATACAGAAGGCAACTCTGACTGCTGCTTTGGAATCCTCCTCGTGTTTAGCTCCATGTTTTCGATAGTAGCTGGTGATTTTGTCCTTTGTATGGATTTAATGGATGTCACGGGTATTACTGTGGGTCCCTGTGTAGATTGGCTTTTCACTATCGGATTAATTTATTTTGGTCTAGCTGGCTGCTTCGCCGCATCGGTGTAGGTTTTTTGGACCATCAATTTTTTATTCTGCACGCAAGTAGCACCGATGTGAAGATACTCGCGGCAGTGGCGACATGTTTGGCGTTGTCCAAAATACGTCACTTGTGTCAGTTCGCCCTTGATGGTAATCCAAGACTCTATGTTTTCTTTCGCCACCATTTTGGCAATTCGTATCCCTGTGTATACGCCAGGGAAATCTTGGTCTTCGCCAAGTTGCTCCTCATAAACACTGTGCACGTCACCGTATTTGCTGAGAAAATTTATAATGTCTTCGTTCGATACATCCACTGATAAATCATAGAGCTTCACTTCCACTGCTCCATCTTCCAGTGTCAAGGTTACCGGATATTTCTTCCCATCACTTCCAATCATACCATAAGTCTTCCCATGCTCTTCACACACTTTCTTGGCCAGTTCCAAGTTTGAAACTGTAATAAAGGTGACACTTAGTGCTCTACTGTTTTGAATCCGTATAACCTCTCCTTGCTTGAGGCCGAGCTCACTAGCGCAGAACTTTTGGACTTTGGCAAGTCCAGGTTTGTTGGGTATGTTCCCATAACTTATTCTGAACGTATACAATCTTTCCATTTTTGCCCACCAACCGGCGGAGACAATCGGAAGTCTCTCTATAAAAAACTACTAAATAGCTCGTGTCGGTCTCTTACGCGACGAGTGCAAAGTAAAAAGCGTCCGTGCTGCGCAAGAGTGTGACGCTAACTGCATTTTTATAACTTTTTTTTGATAAATTTTGTCGTTTTTGTCCAAATTTCTATTTTATCCTTACGGGTTGAGTTCGATATCAAAAAAATTTCATGAATGAGATATCATGGTTATAATTAAAATTAATCTTGAATGAAATTTCAACTTAGAAAAAAAAATAAAAAAATCTGCTATCGCTTTTTGACGTAGCACTACGTCTAACCGCACTATATCGAGATACATTCTGCGGAAACTAAAACCAAGGTGTAACGTTGGAATGAAAGATTTCAAACGGTAATACTGATGTAACCACATGATGGATTACAATAATCAATATGTCGTTGGATTGATAAAATGATGCACAATTTTGTGATTCCTCAGTTATCATTATCATTTCATTGTTAAACAGTGAAAATTTCATAAAAAATTTCAAGGACGAATTTTCACGAACAATGTACCAATCACATGCGAGTACGCCTGGCACAGACTTCATGAGTAGACACCAACTGCCTGCTGTGATATCCTGTATAGCAGTGGCAAAAAAAAATTGACAGAATCTCCCCGTCCCAATAGGTCAACTAATGTTAGCTTCCATGAGCCTAGACTATTTTGATGTCTTGAAAGTGAAGCTTTTTCGGAAAGTTCGTAACCACCTCCACTATCAGACAGTTTTACGTTCTGCTGTTAGAATATTATTAAAACTGATGTCTTGAAGGAGAACATGCTGGCACAGGCAACAGTACTGCACCGAGCAATGTATGAATAGAGCGCTGGTCACTCATCGTCTATCAGTACAGTATAACTCGATATTTATTTGTATGCAGCCAAGCCGAGTGAAGACTACATTGCCGCTGTCGACGTACAGTGGGGCGTGTTGGGTTAACGCGCAGGTATCGTTTTGCGATCTGGAACACAATCGAATTGCCGTTTGAATTGTCTTCTTCTTCTTCTTCTTGTTTCGTATAGTAGCAAATATCAGAATTCAATATGATTATTCGGGTGCCGCAAAATATGCTGCGCCACCAGGGACAACAAAATTCTGTACGTGTCGGTGGAAGTAGATAGCAGGGTATATAAATTAGGTTCGTTGTACAGATAAAATGCGTCCATTTCAAATTTTCTGTGAATATATATTTTTGTTTATAAACTGTAATTCTTTCTCGTTATTTTTTCCACGAACTCTCTTTGCCGCTTGGTGATCGGAGAGTGAGCCATCTTTCACAAGACAAATAAATATTGTTTAATTTCTACTAAATCGTACTCAATTTGGGTCTGTATAGAAGCTTGCATTTTTGCGTATTGAAGAAAATTGACTGTATCAGAACGAATGGTATTCATCAATATCGAAGAGAATATAAAACAAATAATCAAAATACAGACCCTATTCGATTTTGCCAAACACGACACGGCAGAATTTTTCTGTTGTCAAGATTGAACCATGCCAAAAATGAACGGTTCTCTTTTCATGACTTTTTTCATAGATATTTCTACCAATGAACTAGTTTTAGTTCCAAGTCGTTTGAGGTGTCGCTTTATGAATTAAGGCTGACGACCTAGATACTTGATATTACTACCCGAGTAATTAGAGGCTTAGTACTGCTTAGATCATGATCATTATATTACCGGCACATGTTGCGGTCATATTCCAGGAACCGTTTTACCGATTCCGGTCATCCGCTTCGGCAACATAAAGAGCCAAAATACCCTTCTTTTGGAGGATGTTGAGCTTGAATTGGTTGAAATAATCAAGAAAACTAAGAAATGTGATTTGACATAATCGCTCGTTTTTGGCACATGTGTGCCAAAATCGAACCGTGCCAAAATTTAAACGAGCTCAAATCAAACAGAGCCTCAAAGGGAAGTATAAAACTATCATAGTCCTACGTCAACTATGCGGTCGTGTCTTGGATACCACCCTCCTACTGTTTTTTCATTAAAGTGACAATTTGCGCAGTTTTGCGCTATAGCGGACAGTATGCATTTGAAAGCTTACGTTTTACCTAAATTTTTAATGTAGTCACAACCGTGACAAACTGCGGAAACTAAACTTTTAAACTACTTTTCTACAAAAAATCACGATTTTTTATTTTTTTAGTGTCAGGCCTACTATGACCAAATTTTACAAAATCTAATGAAAGGGGTTTATTTAGCACAATATTTACAACAACTTTGTCTTTGACGTCAAAAAAATCCAAGCTATCATTGAAGCTACAGAGCGTTTCAAAGTAATGTACTTTTTTTCAAAAAAATGTCAAAAAATGTCAGTATGCCATGCTTTGAAAAGTCATAGAAAATTCAGATTTCATGATATTGCCCCCAAATTTTGCATTTAGACACTTGAATGTTATAGCAATAAAGAAAAAATATTATGAAACAGCTCACGAAAAAAAAATTTTTTTTTGACTGATGGCCAGCGATTCCCCACTGTGCTGCCGTTCAAATCGAACGCAAGAAAAGGTGTGTGCATTAACATAATAACAAGTTCACTTTGATCCCATTTCAAACCCTGCTTTGCACTGTACGTAATATATCACTACGACATGAGTTTTTTTTCTTCCTACGACATGAGTATTTTTCCTACTCCACCACTTCCAATTAAATTTTGGTTGTGTTTGGAACCACTCTAGTAAAAAAATAAATGAACCACCCTAATGAAAATCAAGCTTAAGATACCGTATAAACATTAAATAATTTACATCTGGTTAGGAACGAGTTGTAAATCACTTTAGAAGCCAGCTCTAGAATATTCCATATTAAGCCTTCGGTTGCCCAGGAAACGGCCCAGAAGGTCGATTTTCGGCCAATTTTTTTTTTCGAGATAACACCAGATCTCGACGATTCGTGCATTTTCAGGTCATTTGGCATCGAAAAAAAAGTTTCGGTTTTCCCAATTTCATGTACTCCCCCTTGGTAGATTTTCGATGGTCGAAAAATCACAACTTCGAGCGCTTTAAGGCATCCCTAAATCATGTCCGATTGAGCTGAAATTTCGCACAGTTCATTTTTTAGGGTCAGTAAACAAAACGTACATGGTTGGTTCGTGAAATTCGATGATGTTTTTTTTTTTCCAAACAGTCATTGCCACCCTAGTGTAAATATTTACATTAAACTTAAATAAAACAGAAATAAACCAATTTAAACATATTTTCTATACAACTCCATGCTATTTGCAAAGCTAAACCGTCACAGTATCGCTACTACTGATGTTCTGTTCAGTCCAGAACACCGCACGTACCCTGCTGAGTCCAACGTCAAAAAATCCTCACTCGTCCACTCCACATCACATTCTTCTACGAGAAAGCTCAAGTTGTCCCTTTTGTAATATCTCAGCGGTGCGTACCACAGTGCACTTCCTTGTATTCGCATTACTTTATCGAAGACGCGATGATTCTATCTAGCTAGATTTTTATGTTTTGACCGGTTTTTGCCAAAAATTAGACCCCCTCCCTGCAAAAGGAGAGTATGATGTAAGAACAAATTGTTATTATATCTTTGAGATCGCTTACACTCTTGACATTACATACAACAGATTTCAAATAAGTTAATCTAACGTCGAGATAAACCTATTTTAGTATTGTAGGGGAATTGAGGCAAAATTGAAATTTTGCTGACATTTAACGTAGATCAGACACCAACGAATCGATATTTGAGACTGTTTTACTTAATATTAGATATAATTTGACTACCGTTTTGAAGTAGAATACTTCTCTCAGGAAGTTCGGCTACATAGGGATGTGAAATGAAAATCTAAAACCGAAAAAAGTGAAAAATATGTCCAATTTCAAATGCTAATAAATCGATTAGTATTCGATGGATTTCCTTCGTTCTTGCAGCAATAGATTGGTAAATCTTCTAAGATTCTTCCCAAAAGCAGATAATTGTAATTTTATTATTCACACCATTGTACTATTGAAAATAGTCAAGCCTTGTCAAAACGAAAAATTCGACCTCTGATTGGTCGTTATATGATTGCTTCCCAAGCACGGTCGACAGAATCATATACCTTGCAATTGAAAACATGCTATTTGGCCTATATAAGAGCCTGTTTCAGCCGAAGCCGCTCATAATAGTTCTAGACAGCGACAACAGCAGTCGTTCTTCCTTAGCAGCAGCACTAGCCCTGTGGTTGGTCACCACGTCTCAGGAGCAGCGGGGTTTTTCTCAGCGTGTGTCGTCAGACTGCCGTCATTTCCCCCGTGTTGGGGCAGCATGAAATTGCCATCAGGAAATCCAATTTTGGAAATCGAAATGCCTTTTTCAATGCAAATAAACAGGTCATTGAAAGTTATTAATTTTTGACAACGCAAGCAAGCATTCTGTGTTGGATCCTAGCAATTTAAATCTGTCGCACACGTCAGTGCCAGTGTTGTGAAATATAATAGCACCTTTTGGTGCTCTTCAACTATGTGATTGAAGTAGTCAAAATTTTTCATCGTGTGTAACAGACGAAAAACCGCGAATTTCAGCATTTGCAAGCGTGGAAAAATTCAACATTGCCTCAAGAACGTGTTGGTGGCCCTGAGAAGGACCGGTTATAATTTATACTTGTTCTCGTGCTGGATGGCAGCAGATAACAGAAATGCAGCACTTACGCTCTTGCGTCTTAAATTAAAACGGTTATATTTTGATACCTCAGCAGAATTTTGACCTTCATACTCATGTCTACCATCGGCAATGTCAAACACTTTACGAACTAATTTCATTTTTGTCATATGACTTACATTTTAAGTTTTAGTAAAGCGAGCAATGTATGCAGTTTGCGAGGATGCGAAAATGAACGGGAATAGAAGGTGTGACTTTTAGGCTTAGAAAAAATTTTTCCTCGTCCAGACGGGACTCGAACCCACGCAAACACGCAATAATCTGCTTTCATACGAGTCGAATTTGGTACCAATAGCAGTATAGTGACAGCCTCAGCGGTAGATGCAGCCGGTACTTCCCTGAGGCGGATGTGGAAGTAAATGGAAGCAGCACGGCGAAACAGTTCGGGTTATGCTTAGATGCGCGTCATTTTTCGTTGTTGATATTCCCCACATGAAACGACGCGCTTTCGTATGATAGCGGTGGTATTAGCGGTAGATGCATTTGCCAACACTTCCTCCAGTAAAGCCGTGTCTAGTTTTCAATGTGAAAACACCTTTTCTTATTGTGTTTGACCGTGCGCCTTAGTCCTCACTGTCAAGGCAACACAGAGACGTAAGATAAACACTACATGATAAATTGAACAATTTTCCTTATAAGGACAACAAATGAATTAATGAAGATTCAATTTTGAAGTAGAATACTTCTCTCAGGAAGTTCGGCTACATAGGGATGTGAAATGAAAATCTAAAACTGAAAAAAGTGAGAAAAATTTCAAATGCTAATAAATCGGTTAGTTTTCGATGGATTTCCTTCGTTTTTGCAGCAATCGATTAGAAAATCTTCTAAGATTCCTACCAAATGCATGAAATTGCAATTTTATCATTCGAACTCTTGTACTATTGAAAACTCTTAAGCCTTGTCAAAACACAAAACTCGACCTCTGATTGGTCGTTATACTGCGCTTTCCCAAGCACGGTCGGCAGAGTTATGAACCTAGTAAATTGGGAATGCATCATTTGGCCTATATTAGAGCTTCATCAGATAATAAACAGACATTTCATCGGATATTAAGTTGAACAACTGAAATTTGAAGAACACAAATGAATATTTGAAGAGTTAATATTTTCTCGTTTTGCGCTATAATCCAAAGTTGATTATCTTCATCTACATGCATACTCTGACTATTATTACGTGTTTGCGTCGCTTAGTGTTTGGCTACGGTCATGCAGAACGCAAATAACGGCGCGATGTGATTTCGGCAAGACGAAATGTGTTGAAATGTGTTGCTCTACTTGAAATGTGTTGCTCTACTTCGCCTTAAAAAGAGCTGTAAATTTCACCACGGTAAGACGAATCGCATCGCGCCGGCATTCGCGTTCTGCATAACCGTAGCCTTTGCTCCGTTCCCGTTTAATGATGTCGTATTAACACACTAGTGCCCAAGTTAATTTCTAGACGGGCTTCGGTAAAACCACTATCAATCATTATAAACACTTTTTATGTATTTATTGAAGCTTTTTAGAGGTTTGATTGAAGCCCGCCAAATGGCGGCATTGGGCACGAGAGGGTTAAATGTGCATATTACAATTCGGCAGCACTTCAACTTCTCATTTGCACAAAATTTAAAAATATTCAATGAACTTCATTCAAAATATCAAACAAAAAGAAATTACAATACTGCCAATGAACGGTCAACGTTTATTTACTAGAAAAATGAGAAGCCGGCTTATCTTCTTGTAAAAGTATTCTACTTCAACCTTGCGGTCGTGGCTTTGCATACAACCTTCCTGTGATTTTATTAGATATTAGCGCAATACAATTAATGCTCTACATAGTCGATATTATTTTGCTTTGTGAAATATACTAAAACCATGCCAAAACCGTTTCCGTAGAATCACCGTTTTGAGCTCAGATTTTGACCAATTTCCAAAGAAAAATTTCCATTTTCCAAAAAATTCAAAATGGCGCAATTGTTGCTCCTTCAGTTGAAATGTGTCCAAACTAGGGTAGTTTACCGGTAAAACAAAACCGTTAAAACGGATATTTTTCCAGTACCGAAGTACCGGTATTGAAGAGACAAAACCAGGTATTTTCGGTATTTTTCTTAAAATTAAAAAAAAACTAGTCGCAATATCCATAAATCATAGTAAGGTTTATGAATGCTACCCACTTGGGTAGGCGTTACAAATCACTGTGTATTTTGGGGTATTCTGGAAAAAAAAACACCCACAGGGCAAAAGTGTAGTCCTCGTGTAGCTACACCGCAAAAACGAATTCGACAAACAGTCACAAATCAATTTCAACAGTAGCTGAACTGAACGAAATAAACTGCGATATGCTTCTTGTCCACGTTCGTGAAATAAGATGAGCTTCTACGTTTGCTGGCAGCCTACAAAACAGAAAACAGCTTGTAGGCTGCATCGAAATTATATTGCCTAGGCGAGGTTTTCGGCTAAGAAATAAGCTTTTTGTGAGGAAAAAAGTTTTGCATCAAAGTGTGCTTTGCAAAAGCTTCTGATGTGCTATAAATTCGATAATTAATCCTGTTTTTCACCACTATCATCAGAGATGTTCCCTAGCGGACCCGAATAACTAATGAGTTTGATGAAATTCAAAACGATAGTTCACAGAAAGAAACAAAATCGCCAAACATTCTGACTGGAATTTAAAAATATTTGGAAACTATGCAACTACAGACGGTACGAAATGCACCGTTCTCATTTTGTTTTTGCCGAGAAAACCAACACAGAATGCAACAAGTTCATTAAATTTCCTCAACCCACACCATCCCCTCTAGTAGCTTCCTGCATCAAGTCCCACTGCCAGCCATCACGAGAATGGAGTTTTCATTCCAAACTATTTTTTCTTTCCACAGGGTAATCGCCATCATGATCATACTTTTGACCGTGTGTCCCGGAAATATGCCAACACCGCACCTGTGCAGCGCGTACACCGTGGAAAAGAAAACAGGTTACGAATGCAACCGGAAGGAAGTGAGTCTCCCGAAAACCCACCTGTGGCAGTATCCTGCAGCATGAACAAAATGTCAAAACCCAGAAGCCCGCCGTGATTCTGTCTGTCTACACTAAATGTTTAGGATAGTGTTATGATGCCCAGTATATGCCAAATTTAATAACGTATATAGCCAAATTCTCCTCCTCTCATTCGTTTGCTGTCTGACCTACTGGGGATGAAGTGTTGTGTATCTGCGTTAGAGAATTAAGTAAGAAGAGATCTGATCACCCCTACCTCGACCCTATGATTGGAAGCAATATCCTTTTCAACCGTCGAAGGATGAACTCAACGTAAGTGTAAGTATAGTAAGAGAGGGAGGGAATTTCATATGCAATGTGACAGGATTTGATAAACAAAAAAAAAAAACAAAACACCTACCTACAAACGCTAGCGCAAAACATGGTAAAAGGATTAGTTTTTTAGTGCATAGTCGTAACAGCTAAGGTAGGATAGAGTTTTTATAATTACCGTATCCAAAAAAAAAAAATAATGACGGCACGAGCACAGGATACCGATTGAAATTTCGTGTTTCGTCAAACAGCAAGTTGTGAATAGTATCTGTACATGTTTGTAAGTATTATAAGTCGAACACAAAATAAAGCATTATTCACGGCCCGCGGGTAGATGCGCTTGTTAGAAATAATAAGATCGCTGTAAAAGTATGCTTCGAAACTCAAACCAGTTCTGGCAGATGTCAGCGAGAATAAAATCATCTTTCCATCCGCACTTTATGCATCCCCAAAAGCTTTCCTCTGGAGCCCCGGAAAGCACCCCGAAAGAAAAGTCATACCGATCCGCGTCCGGCCAGCTGAATGGAACGTACGTGAATTGTGACTTCCAACTCGATTGGAAGCATCGAATGTGATAACGGCTGGAGGAACTCTCGAGTGGTTCTATCGTTTTTCTAATATTTTCATAAGTCCATATTAAAAACAACTGCTTTAAAACGGTCCTTAAAATTCATTATGTTGAAGGCAAATCTTCAATTGAATTTGGTCTTATTATAAGACCTGCAAACAATTATCCTGCCAAGTTACGTAAGGTGAAAGAAAGTAAACCTTTCTTTTATTAAATAATGAGAATCTTCTACTATAAGTAACAGAGCCTCGCGTCATACCGACAGAAAGTTTAGATTAGCATATTTATGATTCTACTCTTTTCCAATTAGAGTCGTAAACACAAAGTAAACAGTAAAGTAAACACAAAAAATAAGGCCTTCATACAACGCCACAGGAAGGCCTCCCCTTTCCATCTTCACAGTTTCTAGCAACGCTAGAACACTAAAACGTAAAGTCTAACAATGGATGAGTTTTGTTATTGAAATGCCGAGGCAACTAGAATCATTTCCAGGCACTTTTCCTCCAACCGTTGTCACTTTTAGCAGATCATTGCAAAACACTCTCTGTATTCCGACCCCCAATCCACCAACGACCATTCAGTTAGAGTTCTTGGACAAACTGAACAGAGAACCGAAATACAATATACCTCCGCGTTCCTACTTACTCCAACCTATCACGAATAAAAAGTCTATCCCACTGCTGTTTATTTTGCCATTTATGAGCCGAATGGTAAAATAAATAAAATGATTTCCGCTGAAAGTCAGGTAGTACTGCACTGTACAAAGGGAACGTGTAAATGAAACCAACAAAAACAACAGACCTTTAAAATGGTACGAAAACCTAGTTCCGTAGAAACATGATTCAATCACATTTATCGGTAAACATAGGCTAAATTATAAACTAGTAGCGATAGGGGCAGAGTATGTGTGCAAACAAATAGAAAACACACATAACATGAATTGAATGTTTAGGTGTTATAGATATAGGGGGTAAAATGTACGCTACAGCCAATTTCACTCATGTGCAACTATGAATCAAAATATGCCAAAGTACACATACAAAAACACGTAGAGAGTAAAGTTAGGATACTTGAATCATTCTAGCGAATACTATTATCAAATCAAAACAAAAGAAAAATGCGCAAGCAAACAGATTAACACAAACAAACAAATAGAGAGTAAAAAGATTACAAATATATATATTTTTATTCGATTCGTTACTGAGGTTTGGGGCAGATTTGTTTTAATCGAACGTTGAACGCGTTTTTTCCGTAGCCAAGAAATCCGGGCCGGAAGGGGACCCGTAAATGTTGGCAAGTATGTTACCGTTAAGATAAAAAAAGAACTATGAGAAAAAAATGATAAACCTATAAAAACACACACACACGCATTCACGTGTGTACACACAAATACATACTAGACGTAAGACGCGCATAAATGTTGTACATATTACATTCAACTGCGATCAGTTACAGAGAAAAACACACTCTCTCACACACACACACAAACAAAAACACACAGTCACCAGTCCAGCACTTAACCAAAAACGTTTAGCAGTAATGACTACTGCGAAGAAGATTGTGACTTTGTTATAGCTAACCAAGCAAATCAAATAGAATCAAATATAAAAAGTATTGATAAGAAACAAAGGTGAAGGTGAAATTTATTATTTCCGAAATTTCCTTTTTTAGTTTTAGTTATACATCAGGCACTTGTAACCATGAGTCAAACTTTAAAAAAATATCGTAGTCGAATCTTCAAACTCGGAAAGCTAAAGCAGGTATTAGACGAAGCAAATATTCGCTATTTTTTAATACAGATTTTATTTTGTGCAAATAAATATCGTACCAAAAATAGCAAATACTTGCGTCGTCTAATACCTGCTCAAGATTTGAGATAAACCTTCGTAAATGGATTGAATACTACTTAACGAATACGACATGGATGATTAGGTTTAGGTGATACCAGTGAAATTGACATCTGGTATCCCGCAAGGCTCCCATTAAGAACTTTTGCTTTTTGTTTTACTATTTAAGGATGTTTACCTTGTGTTAAATCGTCTCAAAGTATTGAAGTGTGCCGGTGTCATGGGATTGTACATGGTACTAAATACCAATTAAGACCTTCAACAGTTCCAACAAGAGATTCACGTTTTCTACAAAAAGTCTACACACTGAAAATATATTTTAGTTTATTACACGAAAACGTATGTTTTATATACAAAACCTTTTGTTGTTTTCTGCAACGAAGCCAATGCGTAATAAATATGAAGGTACTTTCGTCAGAACTGTCAAAACTGTTACAGATTTATATTCGTATACGTAACGAAAGGTTTTAAAAATAAACGCAATCAATCGTACAAAAAAGGCTGCATAATGTAAATAGTACGAAAAATTAGTAAGCTCACGCAAATAATTCGTACAAAGAACGCTGCATTATGTAAATAGTACGAAAAATTAGTGAGCTTACGCAATAATGTGTACATTATACGAAATCAAAAATAAAAGAGAGAAAGAGAGAGCTTGATTGATCATCACCGGTTTTGCCACAACGCGATTCTAGTTCTATCGATTGCGAGGAGCGACGACGCGCGCCTTCCATTCCAACTCAACCCTGGAGACGTACAAATGTTCACGGAAGTTATTTCAAATACGAAACCTGAGCGAAGGGTAAGGTAAATGTATCGCGGCGGTTCTATCGATGCGAAAGTGATGTTGTTCTAGAAGCGTATAAATGTTCTCTAACCTCACCGTGGGAAAGTAACGGATTCGGACCAAATAAAGGAGTGGAACTCACGACCATCTGCTTGGCAAAGCGGACCCTGTAACCATGTGGCTACCAGCACTGTTTATACGAAATCGAAAATAACAGAACACCTTCAAGTAATTACTCGTTGTTATCCACGTTCATACGAAAGTACATTCGTGAATTGGACAAATTATGCGTGAGTTGCAGTTCCATTCGATAACTTGCAATACGAATGTTCTATGAAATCAACAAAAGTGCGGTACACTCTACGAAATCCATGTTTACGAAATGTGCGTGAGTGGAATAACGAAAAAATATTTGCAGTGTGGTATATCTTTAATAAGTATTGAATATGAAGGTTCTTTTATCAGAACTGTCAAAATGGTTGCAGATCTCTATTCGTATACGTAACGAAAGGTTCAAGGAATGAACGCAATCAATCGTACAAACAAACGCTGTATGATGTAAATAGTACGAAAAATTAGTAAGCTTACGCAATAACATGTACATTATACGAAATCAAAAATAACAGAACACAAAAAATTCGTTCAAGTAAATACTCGTGCTTCCGTTTTTTTTGTTCGTTGTTATCCACGTTCGTGTGAAAGTACATTCGTGAATTGTACAAATTATTCGTAAAGTTGCAATTCGATTCGATAACTTGCAGTACAAATGTTCTATACATCCAGCAAAAGTGCTGTACAATCTACGAATTTCATGTTTACGAAATGTGCGTGCAGAGAATAACGAAAAAATATTTTCAGTGCATGATCTCAACATCAGAAAATGAAATAGAATATTTTACACAAAGATAAAAAACCATAAATATTACAACTGCGCCCCTGGATGTCAAACTAAACTGTAAGAAAAGATTTGGGAGTAGTTTTGGGTTCTGAATTGATATTCATTTATATTTATAATCTAGCAACATGATGAGCTTCATAGTTTCAGTTTCAGTTACCATTTCAAAGACAATAAAAACTATCCTTCTTAAGATGTCCATTCCAATAGAATTGAGTTCATACAAAAACAGTTTTGAAACTCGATTGGAACTTATTTCCGCTTTCTTTAAAACAGCCGCGTTCATGCCCCTTGCTATTGAAAAAATAAATGAAACTTTTTTAGACAAGAATGTAGTCTACTATGAAATTTTTATTTCAGTATGGACCACTCACTGCGACCAGAAACATTGATCTTTAGTGACATCGCCGGGGTTTCTGCTGTATTCCGCACTTCTAGCAATATGAATTTTGAGAGTAAGCTACATGCTTATATTATTTTCCGTACTTGTTTGTATGCTTTTTAATCCTTCCTTTTCACGCTTACTGTTCTGAGCCTCCGTACCTCCTGCTAATATTTTCGCCAATTACAATCCCCTGAAGAAGTTGCAACTAAATGTTCCTCTGACCAGTTATATTGTAGGAGGGGGTGTTGAATATCTTCGCTAGATTTTCAATCAACAAAAATGTAATGAAGTTTCAACTTAAACTGAACATATGCGATAATGTTATCTTGAACCTAAATTTGTTACCTACCTTAAAGCGACTGCGTAATATACTAGATTATAAACAACTACACTTACAATCTAATGAACCTACATCTAATGTGAGATAAAATGATAACACGAGAGACATTACTCTCTAGAATCAACTAGCGCCATCCACACATGCATACTAGACTGGGACACAGTTGTATGGGAAAAAAGCGTTGGTGTAATTTTTTCACTCCCATGCACTTTTCGTGTTCCTTATGGGTCATGTAACAACTGTGCAACTTTTTAGATCGATCGGTGGAACCCCTGATTTGCGCCCGATTTTTAAAGCTTTCATACTATTTTATATGGGAAAATCCTTAAAATATACCAGTACATGATATTTGTAGAAAATTTTCCTGGGAATAAATCTTCTGAAGACTGTAAGGCGCTACAAAATTTGTAGAAAAAGTTATTCACCTTAAACTGATCGAATGTCTGACGAACGGCTCAACATTGAATTTTTCCAGCAACACTGCTGCAGCATGCTGTTGTTGCAAACTCAACAACGTGATGAGAAACAGTTTCGCGTAGAATTAAGCTTGAAAGCGTGATTTTTTGCTCATAGTATCTTCGGAGAAAATGCTTAGAATATCAATCCCTATATTTTGATAGTATTCGTTGTGTGATTTATACCCCTAATAGTGAGGTATCAGCTTTCTAAACACCCCTACGTAGTGAAAAACATTTTCGTGTAGGATTAAGCTTGAAGGTATGATATTTTGCTCACGTTATCTTCATTATCGGAGAGCTTGCTTAAAATATTAACTATCAAGTTTTAATGTAGATTGATTACTCCCCCTAAAAGAAGGAAATGAGCTTTCTAAACACCCACGTCGGATGACAATTTGGGTTCTGGTGCCAATTCAATAGATCATACCCTGGTATCTTTCAGAAAGGAGTTTGGTAGATACATAGCTACAATTTGTGCAGAAACATGGCCAGCAGGTCACTACGAACCACCGTAAATGAAGTCTATTGAAAAAGAGAAAAAGAGAGTATTGATCTTTGGACGGGATGTTGGTTGAGAGGGCATCAAGGTGGGCCGCTGAAAGATCCGAAACAACTGGAAAAGGGTAGGTTTTCGAAGTTTTTCTTTAGCGCCCCGTGTTGATTGCAAACCGCTGTCTGTTGAGAATTTAAACATCTTTGGCTCAAACTTAATTTTCTATTACTGATAGTTCTGCTAACAAACACACCACGCAGGGCTATTCGTATTACCCTCCGTCGCTAGCTAAAGACAAAACACCGGAGAGCCATTCGTTTTTTAACTTTTTTAACTTCGGCACATGAAGCAATCGATGGCTTGCAGTTTCGGGGAACACACAAGCATTGGTCGCCACGACGAGATCGACAATGATATAATAATGGATAGCTTGACGGTAGTTATCGCATACAACCACCTGCAATATTTTTTTCATATTTACTTTTGTAAAAATGAAGCGTTTGAAAAAACACGTGTCAGCAAGCGGGCTCCCGAGAGCTCACGAAGTCGGGAACACGTGGGCCTGTGTCAGCCGAAGCTTCTGAAGGGCTGTTTTATTTAGAACACTGTGGGTTTCCGTTTTGTATAAGCACTGAAGGGCAATGAAAATACCCTCCGTGGCATCGCTTAAAACACACACGCAGTGGTGTGGTGGGTTTGGAAATGCCTTGTTGACCGAGATCTACGTCACAATCCAAACACCTGCTTCTGTTTACCTTTTTTCGCTACTAGAACAGACGAATGTCTTCTTCTTCCTCACCTGTGTATACCTCATTGGTTCGTAGTGACTAGAGATGGTCGGGTACGGGTATTTTTACCCGATACCCGTACCCGACGGGTTCGGGTCGGGTTTCGGGTAACGCCAAAAAATATTTTTCGGGTTCGGGTTGGGTACGGGTTATTCAAAAACCAAGGCTTCGGGTTCGGGTCGGGTACGAGTTTGGAAAATTTTCAACTCGTCGGGTACGGGTCGGGTACGGGTCGGGTACGGGTTATTCGATTTCCGTGCATTATGAGAATTTAATTATTAACTTGCCAAGTCAATTTGAACCAGTAGAAAAAAAGCATCTTTTTGTAGCAGGTATTGTTATAACTTGAAAGTATTGCCTTGCTTGAAAAAATATTCAACGCAAGCACTTTTTGTACTTAGTATGGTTATACAAAATATTTTGGTTTATTTTTACGTGAAATAATAAATTTCATAAACTTTCAGTAATAATCCTGCCAGCTTATTTCGCTCATTAAACTTGAGCTTTCTGGATTCACGGTCAAAGCCGGCTTTCTTTTGAAATATGAGAAATTGGTGAACCAGTTTTACCCTATCCAAATAAGTTGTTCATAAAGACCTATTCAAAACATGTACTTCGTGCATACTAAACGATGTGCGTTCAGTGTGCGCTGCATGGCAAGCAGCGCTTGCTGCTATATCGATCGCTCGGCGCGCGTTGGAAATGTTAAAACTCGGTATAGAAAATTGGCTCGACGGCCACGTTTCTTTCGCGACACACCTAATTTTTTAAATGTAGGATTTTTTCTCAGCTTTCCAGTGGTTGTCTCAGAATTAAAATCGGTGGTTGCCAACCTGTTCAAAAACGCTTTTTAATAATAAAGTTCAAAATGGCGGCGAATCCAAGATGGCGGTCTAACTTTTGAATACTTCACATGAAAGCTCTAGATGTTTTCTGTATAATGAAATGCTGTTTGTAGAGGGTTTTGGGACAAATATTTGAAATATAGCTCGATAAAAATATTCGATTTACACTTTTCTAAAAAAATTTTCACCCCTTGGCGAACAAGGGGTCCACCAAGTGGAACAAATTTATGTGCAGTTAATAATTTTTCTTTGCGTTTAATCGAACTCAAATAAAAAAATCAATTTTCAAAGACCTCGTGTCACTAGTGGCCTGGTTTCAGCGAGGGTTGCCCAAAAATTCTATTAAAATTTTTATTAATCTCTCGAAAACAAAATAAAAATTTCAGCAGTTTGTATGAATCAAACGTACACGTACAACTTAAATAATTGAAATCCCAGATCAATTTTATTATGGGGTAACTAACAGGAAAAATGGAGCCCAAATTCTCCATACACAGTTACGAATAGATATTTTGCTGCGTGATAAAATGGTCAAATTTTCCTATAGCAGACGAGCGGACGTACTCAGTGACAGATGCTACGCTGGATTCTAGGTGAACCAATACCAGGGTGGCCACTCAAAACCCGAAATTAAATTCCCTGTTTTCTCCCGGTTTTTCCCGGTTTGTTCAAATATATTTCCTGGTTAATTGTACTTTTGAATTCTGTAGTTTTCCATGCAGTTAAGGAACAAAAAAGCGTGACTTTCGATTTACATCTCAAAATGCTCTAAGTCACTTTTTGACGTGTTCAGCCTTATTAAAATCAAGAGATATAGTCGCAAAAAATCGAAAAATGCGACGGTTGTCACCTTTCCGAGAGGAGATGTCTACAAGTATCTTATAAACAACGCATATTATACTCATTACCAAGGAGTTCTAGGCCAACTTAAGTTTGAAGGAATCCTTTTTACCTCAACCAGATAAGATTCAATATATAAAAGAGTAATATATAAAAGAGTATTATATAAAAGAGTATTTTCATAACACTTAAAACACGTTACTTCAGCAGCTCACGCATCTCCTCATCAATATCAATTTCGTGTCCTCCTCCGGCAACCTGTACTGTATCGTACATCAAGCGCTGCGCTACAAGTCTGTCTTTTTCCAAATTCATGACTACGCACTCCTTGTTCACGGAGAAACCTCGCTCCAACGTGACATTGCCATGCGATAGAATCAGAATCTTCTTAATAAACACAGTAAAGTTAGGAAGTTTCTTGCCTGAAGCAGCGCTCTACAAAAAGTATCAAGGAAGTCAGCAATGCCTTCGTCGAATGCATACTCAATAGTTGTGAGTATTCTTGGCGACATCTATCAGCTACAGTTCCCGCGAGATTATCGTTGTGAACCATTTGCTCTAGGCAAAATTCGAGCCATTTGAATGCTATTTCCGGGGAGCTTACCTTGGTCAAGTTAGCTTCCAAGAGGAAGATGAATAAAAACAAAAACTGTTTTATGCACCGTAAGATATGTCAGCCAGCTTTTCCGGGTCACAGGACAAGTCTTTTTTGGTTAAGTATTCGAGGAAACTTACTTAAGAAATGTTGGTCTTGTGATCGCCAAGAGACAAAAATGGGTTTGTATGGCACAATCCCACCCCCACTGGCCCGGCTTGTAATATTTAGTGAAATTCCCGGGTCTTTCCCGGTTCCAAACGATTCCAGGTTTTTTCCCGGTTCTCCCGGTTTCCCCGGTTGGGTGGCCACCCTGCAATACATCGCCTGGAACTCTGGGCTCATTACCATTCGTTCACATGAACACTCGGTTCTAGCCTAACTCCGGCCATCATCTCGAGGTAACCAGGTATTTAAAAAAAATAAAATAAAAAAATATCCAAAACGGGTCGGGTACGGTTCGGGTATCGGGAATTTCAGGGCATTTTTCTTTCGGGTACGGGTCGGTACGGGTAGCTGGAAAAAAATTTTTTCGGGTTCGGGTCGGGTACGGGTATTTTAAACAAACCTGACTTCGGGTTCGGGTCGGGTACGGGTTTGAAAATTCTCGATGAGTCGGGTACGGGTCGGGTACGGGTAACAAATTTCCCATACCCGACCATCTCTAGTAGTGACCTGCTGGCCATGTATCTGCGCATCTGGTGTATCTGAAAGACACCTGGGTATGATCTATTAAATTGGCAAGTTGTCACACGACGTGGGTGTTTAGAAAGCTTATTTCCCTCTTTTAGGGGGAGTAATCAATCTACATTTAAACTTGATAGTTAATGTTCTAAGCAAGCTCTCCGATAATAAAGATAACGTGAGGAAAATATCATTCCTTCAAGCTTAATCCTACACGAAAATGTTTTTCACTACGTAGGGGTGTTTAGAAAGCTGATACCTCACTATTAGGGGTATAAATCACACAACGAATACTATCAAAATATAGGGATTGATATTCTAAGCATTTTCTCCGAAGATACTATGAGCAAAAAATCACGCTTTCAAGCTTAATTCTACGAGAAACTGTTTCTCATCACGTTGTTGAGTTTGCAACAGCAGCATGCTGCAGCAGTGTTGCTGGAAAAATTCAATGTTGAGCCGTTCGTCAGACATTCGATCAGTTTAAGGTGAATAACTTTTTTTACAAATTTTGTAGCGCCTTACAGTCTTCAGAAGAATTATTCCGAGGAAAATTTCCTACAAATACCTTGTATTGGTGAAATTTTAGGAGCCAACTGGAAATTTCTAGAAGATAAGTTTTGAAAAATTGGATTTTCCCATATAAAATCGTATGGAAACTTTAAAAATCGGGCGCAAATCAGGGGTTCCACCGATCGATCTGAAAAGTTACACAGTTGTTACAGGACCCATAAGGAACACGAAAAGTGCATGGGAGCTAATATTTAGTTTTTGTCCCACCCTAATGCATACGTGGATGAAACTCGGACGGTCATCGATCATATCTGATCGAGAGCAACAAATTAGTCGAAATTGAAAGGCAAAGCGTTCAGTTCGATATCAGTCCCAAGTCCCAAAGAAATCGTGTAAATCGATTTGAAGTTGAGTTCGTATTCAGAAAATTGGCCTTATCCGCTACTTTAATCGGCATAAAGTGGGAAAGGCCGAAAGGATCCCAAAGTGAAGCCTAGAAGGCTAAATTTTCTTTTAAGAAGGTGGCCTTAATTGCACCTCCCCGAAAGTGAACGCGGACGTGTTTTAGTGAATAGGAATGCACTTAGCCTCTGACTGCCACTAGTTTTTGGCAAGGAAAACCATTCGGTTCTGTCATTACGATCCGACTTGGCTCGTTCAGGGGGGTACCTTTGTATAGAGGTATTTGTTGAGGTTTTGTAGAACTCAATATGAAAGAAAAGTTCGAAGGTATCCAAATAATAAACCCATGATCAAGCCCGTCGATTTCAATTGTCTTTTGATTATCATAGGAAATCATAGCAAGTAGCCAAAAAATAAACGGTGTCAGATCTAATAAATTAGCTTACGAATCGAAATAAGGTCTAGAATTAAACCATGATCTTTGAATTGTTAGCCATTATCTGGTTGATAGCATCTTCTAATCGATCCTTATACCTTTAATATAATGTCGGGATGAAAAATTCCATGCATGTCCCAAAATACAGAAGCTTTTACTTTGCCTACTACTCCGCCTCTCACGGTGTTTCTAATTCCGGTGAATAGCAATAATACTCTGTGCGCTAATTGAAAACATCTCAACCTTATTTTTTTTTTGTATTTTTCTAATGAATATCCTGAGTTTTTTGTGGTTGACGCTACGACGGAAATTGATCAGAATTGACCGTGCCTGACCGAAGAAAAGTTAGTCATAACTTTTTTCGATACTTCCAATTTTTCTAGTCCCCAATTTTAGCGCGACTGTTGTAACAGAAAAAAAAACTTTATTTTTAAAAAAAGAAGGGTTGTATCCATAGCCACGGTTGTAGGTTGACGTAGAATTACATAGGATTGTTTATTACATTACTAGCATTTAATATTTTTAAAATTTACTGCGAAAGAGAAGTTAAAGAGCTTCCACATTTAAATTTCCACCCACATATGAATACAAACATCTTACTTCTAATTCTAGCGCAGAACAAGAAAGTTTTAAATATTCGATTCATTTGTTTAGTTGTCCTAAAAAGAACAGTTTGTTGTTCAATGTAAAATCGCCTATGATGATGATTGCACCTCTGTGCTACCCTGACAGTGGGGATTGTGTGGTTTGCCTATAATGAAAGCACCGAATCATCTGTTTAATTGGATGGAAAAAGCACATTTTATACAAATAATGTTACCAAATCTTAGTGAGGCATTCAGATAACAAAGTGGAAGGTTGTTTTCACGCCCAAATTAGGACCATCCCAGTGGCCATGTACTAGCAAACTGATTGGTTTAAGCTAAACAGGCCAAATTTGTTCACTCTCGGCTAACTAGGTAGAATGTTCTGTCGACCATGTTAGGGAAAGCGAGCAATAAACGACCAATCAGATCAATCGAAATCTGCTTCTCAAGCAGGCTTAACCATATTCAAAATTACAGTGTTTGCCTATTTAAGACTTGACGATGTTCAAGGCGTATGGAATCAGATAACAAATGAGGCCGCACTAAGTCCGAACAGGAAAAGAAAATTCAGTTCGTGCTGAGACACGAATATGAAGTCGAACTCACAACCGGTTTTGTAACGACGTTCCAACATTTAGAATGAAGTGTAATGAATGAACGTGAAAATATTAACTCTTCAATTAATTATTTAATAATTATTTAACAACATAACAACAAATTTGTTCTAAATATAGAGTTTAAAGACTGCTAAGCCGAAACCCTATTATTGGTACCCCCTACAGTCGACCTCTACCACACAAATTAATTATTTAATTTACCCTCAAAAGAACAATTCAATTTCATATGTATACTATCCTCAACAGTGAGAATACGGCATTCGTCTGAAAACACAGTGAAAAACTGTTTCCACACTCAAAATAGGCCGGCTCACAGATTTTGATTGCCAGTATCACAAAACGTTTGTGTGTTGTTAAAATAAGTTTTTCAAGTGCCGCTGCTATCCGGAGCCGCTGCTAATTCATTCGGACCGTCCTAGTCGTCATCTGCTAGTAAAATGATTGATTTGAGTAGAGACTGTGCTGCATTTCCGGTCTACTAGGTATATGATCCTGGGACCTATTGCAGAATATGGGGCGAGCGGCGAGTCACACGTCTGATCAATTCTGGTATTAAAAAGGGAAAGTCGACTGTGTTTAAGACGAGTAGCTCGTCTGCGAAACTGCTCGACTCGTTCGTGACTCAGCTGTCATCAGCCAAGTTTCACGCGTGTTTCGTAACACAACATTTTGCTCGCCTCGACATTGACTGGAGACGACTCGAGTTTCGCTCGCCTAGAAAAAACCGTACTAGAAAAAGCAAGTATCAACAGATTGTGTTTCACCAGGCTTAAGAATTTTCAATAGTACAATAATTCAAATATTGAAAACAATTCTCTACATTTGGGCAGGTACTCAGATGATTTTGCAATCGATTTCTGCAATAACGAAGGAAGTCTCTTCGAAAATTAACCGAGTGATGAGCATTTGAAATTGGACATATTTTTCTCTTTTACGTTCACAAATTGTAGCTATGCAGCCGTATTTCTTGATAGACATAGCTCTTCGTCAAAAAACAAGTTATTTTTATATGATTCAAAATATTCACATTGCTAGCCACAGCTTTATTCCATCTTTATGACTGAGCTCGAAAATCGTTACAATTAAAGTGTTTAAAAAAGTCATTTTTTCATAAATCACGTTTGGGCAACCTGAAAACATTTTTTTAGAAAGTCGAAATGTTCTACAAAAATGCTATAAATAACATTATCATTCAAGTTAGGGCAGAGCACTTTGACTGTTTCAACCGTCATGACTGAATAGTTCATAGTCTCTATGTTATAGTTTTTTAACTGTTCAGTTTCGCTTCTATACTATAACGTTATACTTTTGAGTTTTAGATGTCATAGAGAGCGATGCCACAATGTTCGTGCTCCGTGCGGTAGCACCTTTCTTACAGGAAATTTTTATTATTTTCAACAAATGCAAGTTTTTTAATCATTTTTATGAAACGGTAATAATTGTACAGATTTTTCTGTTGAAATATTTTATAAGACATTTTTGGGCTATATGAGAGCCTGCCTCTGCTCGAACCAATCGTTCAAGTAGTGGATGGTAGGAAGGACGATCCCAACTTGGTAGCAGTTGGTAGCAGCAGCGGGTGGCAATAGCGGCAGCGAACAAGGGAGACTGTCGGGATAGCACAGAGATGCGATCAGCATCATATCCTATAATAAATTATATAGTAAATTGTTTTTTTTTTTGGGCAAAACAAATAAATGGTTGGAAATTTTCAATGGTCTCAAGAAGTTTTGTGCTACAATTGAAATAATATTGTTATTTGAATATACATGCATTCTAACTGTTAAAACTTGTTCACGCCACATTCAGTCATCCCAGTATTATAAGCCAACCAGTATTATGGGTCAGTCTACACTTTGTATTGGTTTCTAACATACTTCAATAACTTTCAATAGTTAAATTCAAGTTTAATGAACGTGAACAACGTTCACCAAACTAAAAATTGACTATTACAAATTATTGACATACTTTAGAAACCAATACAAAGTGTATTGGCCCATAACACTGGTTGGCCCATAATACTGGGATGACTGTATGTATTTTTTGTTCCATTCCCAGTGATGCTTTTTTTGAACGCAAATTAAAATTTGGTAGCACTTCAACTCCTAATTTCCACAAAATTTGAAAAATCATGTCTGTCAGCGCGAACAGAATGTAGAGTCCTCCAGACGTATAGCTGCAATGTACAACACGCAACAGAGAAATTACTGTTGCGTAACTCCGAGTGCGCTGCATCGTCAGCTGTCTGCTTCTGTTCGTCAGGAAAACAAAAAGAAAACACTTGTCGTTCTGAGCGGTTTTTGCGTGTGTAAGAGTCCCATCGGTCCTTTCTCGCTGAATGCAAATATAAATGCGATTCATTGCGTTCTGCGTCTAGGGAAACTTGAAAAAGACAAAGCCTTTTGCAACGTCTCTCGCAAATAGCACTCTTTGGGCTCAAATAAGAACCTAAAAAATTCTAATGTCGAATCAAGCGGTTCCTGCGTGTGACATGGATCTTCATCGAGGAATTCCGCTAGCTCAGCGCCTTTGGAGAGTAAATTCTTATATGCAAAAAATAGGAAAAATAAAATTCGTTTCTCACTTTTAAGTAAATTAATAACATACGGTTTCAAGATTTTTTGAAAATAAGATAATATGATAAAAAGAAATATTCTTACATTTGCTTTTTGTAGCCTTCAAATTATCTGCGTAAATTTTACAACCAAACTTCTGCTTTTTCACTGTTTTCTTTTTGTAAAGTTCAATGAGGAGGATAATAAATTTTGTGTCTCGCCCAGAAGTAAGCTGTAAGTAAAGAAGTTGTAAAATTGTTATTGTTGGAAAATATGTAGTGCAAATTTCAGGCTATTGTTGCCTATTTTATCTCCAGGATCGAATTGGTTCAACTGAAATATCTTCCGTTTTCACTCATTTTGAGAAGACTTGAAGCTTTAGAAACATTGTGAAAGCAATAATAAACTTCTTTTCCGAGTTATATGCAGCTGTTTGCAAAACAGTGAGAAACTTGCCCAAATAATTATGATCTTCATCATTTCATTTACGAGTCGAGTGCGTCCTCTTCTGAACATCATATAGTTAAACGATCAAGTTTGTAGTTCTAGATATATTTGTGACTATTGATGGATTGGTAAATTTTGCGTTTATGAGTGATTACTTTTGTACGGAACAAAATTGTTAAACCAATGATGAATTGTACAACATACATTGTAACATAGACAAATTTACTCTACTTGATTTGTTTTTAATGTATATTTTTGAAGTAGAATACTTCTCTCAGGAAGTTCGGCTACATAGGGATGTGAAATGAAAATCTAAAACCGAAAAAAGTGAAAAATATGTCCAATTTCAAATGCTAATAAATCGGTTAGTATTCGATGGATTTCCTCCGTTCTTGCAGCAATAGATTGTAAAATCTTCTAAGATTCTTCCCAAAATAAGATAATTGTAATTTCATTATTCACACTATTGTACTATTGAAAATAGTCAAGCCTTGTCGAAACGAAAAATTCGACCTCTGATTGGTCGTTATATGCTTGCTTCCCAAGCACGGTCGACAGGATCATATACCTTGCAATTGAAAACATGCTATTTGGCCTATATAAGAGCCTGTTTCAGCCGGAGCCGCTCATAATAGTTCTAGACAGCGACAACAGCAGTCGTCCTTCCTTAGCAGCAGCACTAGCCCTGTGGTTGGTCACCACGTCTCAGGAGCAGCGCGGTTTTTCTCAGCGTGTGTCGCCAGACAGCCTTTATTCCCCTGCCCGTGTTGGGGCAGCATGATGATTGCCATCAGGAAATCCAATCTCGGAAATCAAAATGCCTTTTTTAAGGCAAATAAACAAGTCATTTAAAGTAAATAATTTTTGTCAACGCAAGCAAGCATTCTGTGTTGCATCCTAGCAATTCAAATTTGTCGCACCCGTCTAATTTACTGAATGTGAAATAGCTTCCACAGTGCATGTTGTCCGTGTATCTTAATTCCCCCAATGTTAGGGCAGCTCAAAGGTTGTAATTAGCAACCGATTTTGAACCGCAACATGCTTTTTTCAAGGCAAATAAAAAAATAATTGAAGGTTAATAATTTTCTGGCATCAACACAAGCAGACATTCTGTGCGGGATGCAATCAAATTCTGTTGTAGTTGTCTAATTTTTACTTTCACTTTATTTAGTAAACCCCCCACTGTAGGGGCAGCGCAAACGCTGCGATCAGCATAACCGACATTGAATAATAAACTGCCCTGTTAGTACGCATTCACAAAAGCAGTTAGTTCGACTATGCAGAGCTAATATGAAGTCGATTCAATCAATCAGCATAAACAGAATTTCGTCGTCTCCCAGCTGCCAAGTTGCAACATGATGCAACACGCAACAGCGAGCAAACGAAATCGCTTAATGTTACAAACCACAATAAGATACGGGTTAAAACCGTTGCGTGTATGAGAGCACCATCGGTGTTTATTCGCTGGATACACTATCTACTGTCTACTGAACGCAATAATCTGCTTGCATGCGACACGGGGACGGGAACATTTTCTTCAACGAAGCTGCGCAACACGACACAAAACATGTTATTTTGTTGCTTCAATGAGAGTGCTATCGGTCCGGTTCGACAAGAAATCATTTTTGTGCATCCGTGCTACGAAACTGAGGAAAAACTTTAGAAACTGAAAAAAGAGGTGGAGCTTATCAAACGATCGCTCTGAACCAGAATGAAGTCACACATATTTTTCAAGTTATATCATTCCACCACGTACGTAAAATAATTCATTCCTATTTTCATCCCTATATAAGAGCCTGTTTTAGTCGAAGCCGCTCATAGTAGTTCTGAACAGCGACGACAACAGTCATCCCTTAGATAGCGGATAGCGGCCACAACTGTGGCATGGCTGTGGATAAGCGTAGCAGTTTCAGCGGATCTCACCATCGATAGCAGCAGGGCCAGCAGATTCAGGTACAGCGGATACCAATGGCGGCCACAACTGTGGCATGGCTACGGATAGCGTTGCAGTTGCTCAGCAGTTAGGCCAGCGTATAGCGGCCACAACTGTGGCATGGCTATGCATAGCGTAGCTGTTGCAGCGGGTATATCAGCATCGATAGTAGCAGGGTCAGCTGATGCAACGACACTCCCTTCACTAAAATGCTGTTTCAGTGTGGTAGCGGGAAGCATCAGCAGCAGGCTTGCATAAAGTGAATACATCAGCCAGCAACTTTCTCGAAGGCCTCTGCCATAATAGACGCGAAAAGTGGCGCGAACCGATTCGCTCGGCCGTAGGTTGATGTACAGCTCTACTGATGGCTGTACATTAACCTACAGCTGAGCGAATCGGTTCGCGTCACTTTTCGCATCTATTATGGCAGAGGCCTAATGGGAAAGTTGTATCAGTTTGTTCAGAAGAATATTATTGTCGGTAATATTACAGAGATGCGATTGCGTGAATCCGATTTTGAATTGAACAATTGTTCTTTTGAGAACAAATAACACACTTATTTGACGAGTTAGTAGCTTTTAGTACCAATAGTAGTATAGTGACAGCCTCAGCGGTAGATGCAGATGCAGCCGGTACTTCCCTGAGGCCGATGTAAAGGTAAATGGGAGCAGCACGGCGAAACAGTTCGGGTTATGCTTAGACGCGCGTCATTTTTCGTTGTTGATATTCCCCACATGAAACGACGCGCTTTCGTATGATAGCGGTGGTTTTAGCGGTAGATGCATTTGCCAACACTTCCTCCAGTAAAGCCGTGTCTAGTTTCCAATGTGAAAACACCTTTCTCATTGTGTTGACCGTGCGCCTTAGTCCTCACTATCAATGATAAATTGAACAATTGTCCTTATAAGGACAACAAATGAATTAATGAAGATTTAATTTTGAATTAGAATACTTCTCTCAGGAAGTTCGGCTACATAGGGATGTAAAATGAAAATCTAAAACTGAAAAAAGTGAGAAAAACTTCAAATGCCAATAAATCGGTTAGTTTTCGATGGATTTCCTTCGTTTTTGCAGCAATTGATTAGAAAATCTTCTAAGATTCCTACCAAATGCATGAAATTGCAATTTTATCATTCGAACTATTGTACTATTGAAAACTCTTAAGCCTTGTCAAAACACAAATTTCGACCTCTGATTAGTCGTTATACCGCGCTTTCCCAAGCACGGTCGGCAGAGTTATGGACCTAGTAAATTGGGAATGCATCATTTGGCCTATATAAGAGCTTCATCAGATAATAAACAAACATTTCATCGGATATTAAATTGAACAACTGGAATTTGAAGAACACAAACGATTATTTGAAGAGTTAATATTTTCTCGTTTTGCGCTATAATCCAAAGTTAATTATCTTCATCTACATGCATACTCTGACTATTATTACGTGTTTGCGTCGCTTAGTGTTTGGCTACGGTCATGCAGAACGCAAATAACGGCGCGATGCGATTCGGCAAGACGAAATCTGTTGAAATGTATAGCTCTACTTCGCCTTAAAAAGAGCTGTACATTTCACCACGGAAAGGCGAATCGCATCGCGCCGGCATTCGCGTTCTGCATAATCCTAGCCTTTGTTCCGTTCCCGTTTAATGATGTCGTATTAAATGTGCATATTACAATTCGGCAGCACTTCAACTTCTCATTTGCACAAAATTTAAAAATATCCAATGAACTTCATTCAAAATATCAGACAAAAAGAAATTACAATACTGCCAATGAACGGTCAACGTTTATTTACTAGAAAAAATGACTGACAAGCAAGCAGCCAGGTTATCTTTCTTGTAAAAGTATTCTACTTCAACCTTGCGGTCGTGGCTTTGCATACAACATTCTTGTGATTTTTTCTTATAATGAAATTGTTACAAAATACCATAAATCATTTTTTTATGCTCTGGAATATTTAGAAACAAAAATTATTCGAAGCATACTATTATGCTTCCAGAGGGAGCGAGAAGTTCTCTCCGGTAAGCTCCCACAGAAGTTTGTAACAGCACAAGAGAAACGCTTTTATAGCATGTGGAATTGTAATGTTGTCTGCACTAGTGCGCATGCGCATCATTTAAGAACTCCAACAACTGAAATTGGTTTGCTAGTATCAATATTATAATATAAAGTAACTACATTTTTTGTTGGCTTCATGGGAAAATTAATATAACTGTTTTATATAGTTTTCACATAAACGCTGGTTCGTTAATATTCAAAAAGATTACATTTCTATTTTGGCTTTTTCTGGGTTTCAAACTAAAATTATCATTTAGCATTGCTAAAAACCGTTGAAAAAATAAAAAAGCTGTATATTAAATAAGATTCAAATCGCTTAAATTAAATCCAGTGGTATTGATATTTTTTCTAGAAAGTTTGTAAAATTGATTCCAAACAGTTCAGTATAGAGCCATAAACGCTCTTAAAGGTTGCAGAAAAAAATAGTAAGAATAAAATCACCAGAACGACTCTGGCGGTCAAAAAAAGTTTACAGTAAAAACTTGACTTGGAAACGGTGACGCAGACCAGAAGAAGCCATACCAAAATATTCCCCAAATTAGGGACAGAAAAAAACACAAAGAAGAATGTTTTTACAAGTTGTTAATTTATATCGCAATTTGTGAGTTTCATAATCATTCTCAGCAATTTTAAAATTGTTTTTGAATCATTTTCTCGACTGTATTTGATTATTTTTTTAGCATTCATAGCTCCAAATCATGTTTATTATGATTTTTTGGCTTTAATTCTAGAATTAATTTTATTTTTATTTGGGAGTAGGTTTTCATATCCATGTTTTCTAGGTATCAATTTTTTAACTCAGAGGTAAAGAATTGATACAATGGGGGCCTCCATTAATTAATAATAAAATAGTTTCTGGATGGTCACACACATCCAAACTGTTGAATTGATATTTTCACTTTACAAGTAAGGTTAATCAATAAAAATGCTATTCATATCACACCAACCACATCAACGTTCCCGGTGAAAATAACTGAATAAATCGGCGCTTGTTAATACGAATTACGGCAATTGATTGTAATAAAACGCTTGACCAAATTGCCGAAATCCGGCGCGGTTCCGAACCAGCCACTTACGGGTGGTGTGCGTGTACGTATAAATGTAGCAATGTACTCCACACTTATGACCGTATCGTCTGTTGCCGGTGGCGGTGCGGAAGTGTAAGACAAAACCGAACCAAAAGAATAGCAAAGCGAACTGATAAGAGCTGAACAGCAAACATTCCATTCACTGCCAGTGGAGGGAGATATATGATATGTGTACCTACGTTCTCCCGAAGCTCTCTATTACATTCGGTAGCCAGGCAAACGGAGCGAAGGGGAGAGAATTGTGGAATAAAAAGCTCCAATAGTAGTGCAACAAGTTGTTAAACAGAGTGAATATTATTTTCATTGACTGTTCGTTGAAAGCAAACAATAGAAAAAACGATGTAATATGAATCCAAAGCTTGTTACTGTCGAACAGAAGTTAAAGCATCACGGGATATTAAAGCTATGTGGTAGTTTAACTATAAATCATAATGATGACTGAATAATGAAAGGAATCAGAAGTCAGATAGTACGCTGGGAACGTCACCACAACGCGCATGACGGTAACTAATGTCACTTTCCGTTAGACAGGTACAATTGTAGAAATATTTGATATTAAATAATTTGCTGGAACCTTCACCACATGTCACCGCTTTAGAGTGACACTCATTTTCCCAGACCTACATTAATGTGCTGTGCTTATCATGGCATGCATTCTTCAGTTCAGCTTTCTTTCATTTTTGCTTTACATACACATACATAGAACATCTTAAACTGTACACAATCCGTCATCCATTTATTGAGGTACTGCTTCACGGCAGTTATCGCTTCGTGTTATCAAACTTAGAGTGTGTACGGCACGGGTGGTTTTTGCCACGAGACGAGAAATTGCATGCTGCTATCAGCGCAGAATCCGAAGGAAGCCGGAAGATGCGTAGACTCGAGTAAAGTGTTGTTGCAAAACTAGTCGTTTTATGTCGAAATATTTGACGGTACGTTAATTACCTTTAAACTTATATCATAAACGATTTCAATAAATATTCTTAATTTGTTTGGTTTAAATTTTTGTTTCGTCTTCAGCTAATCTTTTTCTGGACATTTTAACATTTGTCATTCGGGTGCTAATCTCTTGAAGTGTTCATAAAAAAAATTCTTTTAAATTTTTTTGTATTGAGCCAAATTTCAAATCAAATCTAAAAATAGTTGTAATCAGCAATTGCTAGTTCACACTGTTTTTTAAAAACGAGTCGTGAATAAAAAAAAAAACAACTGGCAAAATGGCATCTTTTGCCAAGTTGTTGTACAACCACCAGAAAGCATCGCCCACTGATTTGTCCAAGCCGACTATACAATGTCCACGCTATGTAAAACTGAGTAAAATGGTTAAATAATGTGAATATTACTAGAAAGAGAGCTTTGTTCAGAAAATGACAACGGGCGTCCAACGCTATTTTTTAAATCAAGAAGAAAAATATTCAAATACTCCCTGATATTAGGTTCATAGGTCAGAGCTGACTCTTCAAAGATAATTGTCTTAAATGGGCATAAGAAAGGTTTAAAAATACTTGCTTGTTGATTTTTTTTAAATGAGCATAAGAAAGCGCATCTTCGAGTAACCATAAACAGTCTTGGATTCATTCAAAATAATAATAGTAGAAATAATAGGAAAATAGGCTTTCGCGCATCTTCGAGTAACCTTAAACATTCTTGCAGAAATAAAAAAAAAATCTTTTTGCTTCGATATATTGTAACTCGATATAACGTAACGAAAATAAAAATAAAGTTGCCTTATATCGAGGTATGACTGTATTTTAGTGGACGGTGAAATTAACTCAAGTTTTCCGGAAATTCGAGTATTTTCGAAAAACTTCCATCGGGAAATATCTTATCCAACTAATCTGCATCAGAATCACGAGAAACATTTGTAAATTTTAATTTAGGGTTGATTAACCTATATTGGAGCCCTTTCCTATAGTGGACCATCCGCAAAATTAATCTCATTCATGCGAAAATTCTAACGGGATAAAATGTTTCCTGATTAACTCAATTGCTCTTAACATAAATCGAAACACAAGATTTTTCCCGATGAAACATTTCTGAAAGCCCTCGAGTTTTCGCATAAATTGTGTTAATACTATAGAAACTATAAACCATAGAAAAGAGGGTCAACTATAGTTTAATTTACCCTATTCCTCCATTGAAATGAGCCATGTTTCACAGGAAGAAACTGCGTCGTAATTGAATTTGGTAATGAATATTTTGAAAGAGTCGAGTTTGGGAATGATACTCCTGCAATTCCACTGTAAAACATTGATTGAACCCCCCACCCTAATCGATGAATTAGCCAACGAATGATACAACCGTAAGGAGAGGGAGCCAATTTACAGTCATCTGTTTCAAAAATGTTACTGTAGTTAAAAAAGTCAACAGAAATTATTCAAGCGAATCAGCGATATTGAAGGTTCGTAAAATCCAGTCCAAGATATCTGAGAGTTTCCAGAGTCCAGATTCTGACTGCATCTTGGACGATAAATGGGAAACATTTGGGATTTTTTATGTTCCCGGAAGTGCTGGAACGAAAATTAAAGCGAGCCAATCCCGGAAAATATTGCTTCGGATTTTGAACAGCACTTTTCAGTTCCAATAATTATAATGTACGTGCCATTTTACCTTCGTTCCTTTTCTAGGAAGTTTCGGAGGTGAAAGCTTTTTTCTTTGCCTAGACTCCCAGAGATCGACTAAAGAGAATCCCTCCGGTTAATCGTTAGAATCGAACTCATCGGAAGAAGATGTTATATGAATTCTGGAAAAAAAAACAGGATCAGCTGCAGCTGTCCTTTCGAATATCTCTGCAAAGGTACGTTTGGAGCGCTTTTCTAAAAACCGCTTGATTTTTTTCTTCGCGCAGTTCGTACGCGGGGCATGACGGGAGCTCATGCAAAGTCTCCCCACAGTAGAGGCACTTTTCTGCACCTTTATCGCAGGCATCATCCGCATGGTTCTTCCCGCATTTACTGCATCGTACCTTATTGCAACAGTGAATGGCTGTATGACCCAACTGTTTGCAATTGAGGCAGTTCATTAAGCGCGGCACAAAAAGATGAACTGGTAGACGGATACTGTTCATTTCAATGTGGCTAGGTATCTTAGTTAGGGGTTGATGTGGGCCTACTCTGCCTGTGATCGCATAATTGTAACATTCGACATTTTATGGATTTCGTGCTTTTTATTGGGAAATGCTTAGAATAGTATGTACTTTTTACATCTGGAAAAATATGCTTATGTTTGTGTGAAAAAGGTCGTAAAAAATACCAAGTTGTTTTGTCACATAGCGTAAATAACCGCATAATTGTCACACTACTTAACTTTTTCAACTTTTTTGTCGAAAAAGTTTCCATCCAAATCCACATCTGCATCCTTTGGAACTCGGAAGTTATTCTGGTCCGGTAACCAACCACCGGTGATCCGTTTCTGATGTTCAGCTCATGCTTGTTGAATACATGAAAAACTTCTTTTTCCATGTGATATATTCCAAAAGTAGCTTGAAAGTGACGGCATAAATGTATCATTGCAAAAATTTCAACCAATTTGACTTCAAAAGTAATATTCAATGTATACATAGTGTAAAGTAGTGCTTTCTTCATGATACTAAGTTTAGTTAAAGTGTCTATTTACGAGAATATATTAGTAACAATGCATTTAAGGTCAAAATATAAAAGTGCGAATTGCTCGAACAACCAACTTTGCAAATGTTACAAATATGCGATTATGGGCAGTACTATTACTAATAGAATGCAAACTGCCCTAAACTACACACTCAAATGGTGTAAGCAGGAACCCTAAACGTTAATCCTTCTAAAACAGTCACTATCCCATTCACAAGAAAGAGAAAGTATAATATTGCAACACTAAATTTGGGAGAAACACAGTTGGAGCTATCCAAGCAAACCAAGTACCTAGGTGTCATGCTTGACCATTAGCTTAACTGGAACGACCATCTGGAGTACGCAATCTCATAAGCCAACAATGCTCTTTGGGCTTGCAGCAATACATTTGTTAAGAAGTGGGGACTCAAACCAAGGATGATTCATTGGATTTACTTGGCTATAGTGAGACCCACAATACTACACAAACATCAGCTCAGAAAAAGCTGGATAAGCAACAATGTCTGGCATGCCTACCAATAACTGGAGCATTGGCCAGCGCACCATCCAAAACCTTAGAAGCTCTTTTGTATCTTCTACCTTTGCATCAATATGTGCAACTTGAAGCGGAAAAAGGTGCTCTCAGACTCAAACGCGTTAAACTTCTTCAGGAAGGGAATCTAGAAGGACACTTACGAATCCTTAAAGAATTCCAACTGAACAACTTAGTAACAATGAATGAAGACTGGATGGACTAACCAAGACTAACTTCAATATTCCCTTCAAAGTGATTGAAGCCTCTCGCAGCGAATGGGAAGAAGGAGGTCCTAAAACTCGTCCAGGATCACTCTTTTTTTTCACAGACGGCTCTGAAATGGGTGAATGTACTGGTGCTGGGGTTACTGGACCAGGAATTAATATATCAATTCCAATGGGACAGTGGCCCACAGTCTTCCAAGCTGAAATAAATGCTACCCTAACATGCACAAATATTTGTTCGGCTAGAAAATATGGATATGCCAATATCTGTATTTTCTCTGATAGTCAAGCAGCTCTTACTGCACTTAAAGCCTACACATGCCAGCCGAAGTTAGTTTGGAATTGTATTTTATCCCTACGACAACTGACTGCATCAAACGGTGTAAATCTATACTGGGTGCCTGGTCACTGCGGTATAGAAGAAAATGAAAAAGCCGACCTCTTAGCAAGAATTGGTTCTTCAACTGCATTCGTCGGACCGGAGCCATTCTGTAGGGTTTCTACATCCCGCCTGAAATCAGAGCTCAGAGGCTGGGAAGCAATGATGATCGGTGCCAACTGGAGGGCCACCTCCAATGCAAGACAATCTAAACTATTCATTACACCTTAGAATAGAATTACCCGCAACCTCCTCAGTACAAATAAAGCTGATCTGAGTACGTTGGCTCGCCTACTGACTGGACACTGTCCGAGTAGGTATCACCTTAAAAAAATAGGTAAACTGACAGAAGACATATGTCGCTTCTGTAATCTTGAAATTGAAACTTAGGAACACCTACTGTGCCAATGCAGCGCATTATTTCAGCAAAGGAAAAGGTGTCCTCACGCCTAACGAGGTATGGATTGCCGAACTAACAAAGGTAATGAACTTTATCAAAGAGGGCATTCCTTTTTGAGGGGAAATGCAAAGTCCTAGGGCGACCGTCACTGATACCCATAGTGATGGAACGAACTGACAGCGCATATATATTAACGCGGAGTATACCACAATATATCTAACTAATGGTAGCAGTGGTCATAAGCTCCTACAAGAGAAAAAAAAAGGGGCTAGGCAATTAGACCCGGCGAATGTCACCCGAAATGAGTCTGATGGGGTATACTTTTCTCGAGCGATACTAGTGAAATCGCTTGCAATCAAGTATCTGTACTGGCTGAATGTTGGCATTCTTGAAGCGGCCAACGCTGGCATTCAACAAGTTCTCGATACTCAGAACTGCTTTAGTGACCACATCGTCGATCTCCACAATGCGAGCAGAAACGTTTACGCCATATTCTCGCGTAAATGTTTTGGCGGACCTCGAAGATCTCGGTCACAGCTGAATAATGCCTAATCAGATCCTTATCAATTTATATCACATTGAATGGCTTCGATTTAGGCCGGATGTACACAACCCAGGGCCCGAACGATTCATCCGGGTGTTGCTTGACTTTTGTGTCTTGCTGTGAGATCAGGTTCGAATTCCCCTGTGTTTTGTTCGGTGGACCAACGGGCTCTGTCAGTGCAGCAGGCACAAGACGAGTCCGTTGATTCGGTTTCTCATATCTACCAAAGCTAAAAAGCGCGTGAATCCTTGAACAAACTGTTCTGGTAGTCCAAGTAAAAATCAGAATAAAGTGAGGAAAGGAAACTTTTTTTACTGGAGAAACTCACTTGGCGCAGTGCAGGGACCGACGGCAGCGAACAACACACTTTCAAGATGAGAAGAGACGCAAACAGGGCGGATGGCAGCATGCTCGTCTAGCTCACCAATTGACACGAACTTGTACTTGTCCAGGCAACCAGAAAGCTGACGAAAAAAACACTCGGCTACACTACGCACAAAGCACGACGACCTTGGAAACGGATTAATGGAGTAAAAAACTGTATATCAGTATATCTATCGCACATCTGTTGCTGACAAAGGTTGAGCTCGGGAAGACCTTCCCTATAGTTGGCCACTAGCCAAATTGACTCAATTTGAGTAAATACTCGAGGGGTTTTCAGAAAACTTCCATCGCGAAGCATTTTATCTAGCCGATCTGCATATGAATTATGAGAATCATTTATAAATTCCAATTTATGTTAAGAGAAATGGAGTTAATCTGACGAGTGATCCACCATAGAATCATTTAACCTATTTTTGGTAATTTAAATACTCAATTTGAAGAAGATACTATTTAACTTGTTTCAGCCCAAGTTGCTATTTATGTTGAGCTTCATTCAAATCTTACATTTATACTTCGCCTTTTAGGACTTAAAAGCATTCTGCAGTGATTTTAGACTGACTAAGGGTTAGCTTTTCCCTCTGTCTTTATAAGATTAACGAACGTTTTTGATGGTTTTTTCAATCAAATTCAGTTATGATTTGTTGTTGTTCAATTTTTGATCATTCTTTTACTTCTTATTTATTTTATTTCTTATATTTTTTATTTTAGAAACCACATACTTAACATGTGATCATATCATAAAGATTTTACCCCTCCAAACCATAAAATGCACTTTTTTCGGAATATAGGGTATAACTATCTTGGGCGGACCATTTCCTTCAGTGGACCACCCTTACGAAAATATGTTTATTCTCTTGATATGAGTAAATTACCGTACAGTGGATTCCTTTCCTCTAGTGGACCACACGCCTAATTAATTCAATTTATGCAAAAACTTTGGAGATTTTCAGGAAATTTTCATCGGGAAATATCTATCCAGCCAATCGCATCAGAAACACGAGAAAAATTTGGGAATTCCAATTTATGTCAAAAGAAATTGGGTTAATCTATGGCCCACTATAGGTTAGTTTACCTTTGGCAGGATAAATGAATCCATGGTGGACCACTCAATTTCTCTCAACATAAATCGGAATTTACAAATGTTTCTCGTGATACTTACGCAGATTCGCTGGTAAAATGTTAGCCTATGGAAGTTTTACAGAAATTCCTGGAGTTTTCACATACACTGAGTTTGACCGGTGTGGTCCCCGTGGTTCTGTGGTTAGCGATGTCGGTCGGCTAGCTCTCCCACACGGTTGTGATATCGGGTTCGATTCCCGATCAGGTCGAGGAACTTTTCGAGCTGGAAATTTTCTCGACTCAGCACTGGGGCACGGTGTATCGTTGTACTTATCCTACAACATGCAAAATGTGCCGAAAACAATATCGATAACGAATTTTCTCAACTAATCTAGTTGATCGAGACCGCATTAGCCCCCAGGCTAGCGTGTGATATTGTTGTTGAGTCTGACCGGTGGCTCACTAAAGGAAGTGGTCCATCCATGGCAGTTCCCCTCTAGTACTTCATAGCATCTGAAGGCGATTTCCGACTATTTGAGCCTCCATTGGAGCATTTTTATACTTCGTTGAAGTTTTGCAAGAACTAGCTGAATCAAATAGTAAGTAAAGTTACCTTGAATGAACAAAATTCTTTGGTGGACCACCGGTCAGATTAACTCAATTTATGCGTAAACTCGATGGATTCTCATAGCACTTCCATCGAGGAACATATTATCCATCAAATCTGCATCAAAATCATAAGGAACATTTGCCAGATTCAACTCGAAGGTTTTCCAGATATCTTTTATCGGGTAACATCTTATCCAGCTAATCTGCATCATAATTATGGGAAACATTTAAAATCCCATATTATATTAAGAGAATGAACGAGAATGAAGTTTACCGTCGAGGTGGTCCATTGAAGGAAGTGGTCCATTCAAGGTAGTTCCACCCGATGTTAAGAAAAATTGAGTTAATCTGACGGGTGGTCCAGTATTGAAAATTGGTCCACTACGGTTGATTTATTCTAATTGTGACTTATTTTCTCGCTTTCAGCAACAATGTTTGACAATTTTAAGCTTAAGGGGTTATATACCTTTTTGGTCGAGAAAAATGAGGGAAGTTTGAATTTAGTTTTAAGTGCATAGCACCATTTTCATTGCATCAAAGTGGTATTTTTCTGGAAGGACAGTTTATCAGCAACAAAAAAATACGTTTGATTTTGAGATATTCCAATTATTACTGGAGTAATGGCCGTTTCCCCGAAACGTAATTTTTTTGCAGAGGCTTGAGGTGATCCTGATAGAGACTCAACCTGTCAATCGAAATAAAAATACTCAGATTATTTCATTAGTTTAGAAGTGTGCCGTGTCCTTGAACGATCGCTTTTATGAGTATTTTGTTTTCAGTGCAAACGGGAACGTTTTTCCCAAAAAATGCACGTTTTGAGCGCTAAAAATTGCATTAAAATTTTTTTTGCGGCAAAATGTAAATGTATGTTTCGAAAAGCGATCGTTCAAGAACCGGCGAATTCGATATCAAAAATTTAAAAAAAAGATGAAGGAAATCGGTTCAGTAGTTTTCCCGCAATCAGGATCACGGCAAAGTCATTTTTCGGAAAACACTATTCCGAGATAATCGTGTGTAAAGTTTCTAGTTTAGCTTTTGCGGCCGTGTCAAGACGCGCTGCAAATCGCTCTAACTTTCTTCCTATTGCTCAGATCTTCATGAAAATTTGTGAAAATGTTCTCAAAATGTTGTATTCAAAGATAATGCAATAAATTTTTTTTCGGTTTTTTGAAAACTAAAAAGGTATATAACCCCTTAATATGTGATCAAGTTATTAATTTTTTCTCCTTCAAAAGCAATTCTAGTGGACCTTAAATGCATTACTGTTTCTGAATAAAGGGTATTACTACCATGGTTGGACCATTTTCTTCAGTAGACCACCCTGATGAAAAACTGTTTATTCTCTCAATGTAAAATGTTAATCTCACGAGTGGTCCACTATAGAAAGGGGGTCAATCATTTATCAATTTATCCTATATCAAAAAGATAAACAGTTTTTTGTCAGGGTGGTCCACTGAAGGAAGTGGTCCATCCAAGCTATACCATAAGTTGAAATTTACAAATGTTTCTCGAGTGATTATTATGTAGATTAGCTGAGCAAGGTATTTCCCGATTGAATTTTTTGGAGAATATCTCGCTTTTCACATAAATTGAGTTATTCTGACCGGCAGTTTTTACCTAGTACTTAATAGCATCTGAAGGCGTTTCCGGTAATTTTAACTTTTATTAGGGCAATTTTATACTTCGTTGCAAAAGTGTTCATTCATCATTTAACTTAAGACGTTTTTCCGATTGCGCATTTTCAAGTCTGCTGACCCAATTTGGCGATTGCAAGCTCATCTTTGTATTATTTATTTATTTCACTTTTGCCACTCTTAAGCGTTTTTTTTTTCTGGCATTTTTCAGCTTAGGGTTTTTTTATACTTAGGGTAAAACCACCTTAAATGGACTATTTCTTTCAAAGGACCACCCCAGCCAGATTCAATAAATTTTCTCCTGATATCAATTGGAATTTCAAAAGGATTCTTGTGATTCTCACGCAGATTGGCTAAATAAAATGTTTCCCGGTGGAAGTTTTAGTGAAAATTAAGTTTATCTAGCGAGTCCACATAGGAAAGGAGTTCAATATAAGTTAATTTACCCTGTATAATCATAGCTTCATTGTTCCTAATTATCAAAAGCATTTCTTTGCAATTTTATAGCAAATTTGATATTATTTGTAGTTCAGATATATCATACTTTCGATTAATTTAATAGTGATAACAATTTCTGCACGATATAAGCATATTGCAAGAACATTGGCCTAGACGAATAAAATATGATTTTGTGGGTAAAGCATATTGCAGCAATTTCTCAGAAGTAGAATTTATTTTATTTCTGGAATATCTCGATTTCGCTCAAAATTGCAATGATTGATTGCTGCCCAGAACAATAAAATCTTTCCTTATTTGTCTAATGAAATGATTAGTATAAACAAATGTGAAATCATTACAATTATTTTTGATATTCAATCCTAAAACAAAACTACAAAATTCATACAAAATATTAGTTCACGAATGTTTCCAATACTTTCGCACAGGGCTCAAATACTATGTTAGTAGAAGTAATCAGACCTTTAGCTCCCACATCTGACGTTATGATGCTTAATAGATTATTACAGTTATAAGACATCAAAATCGTTGATATTTGTTGTTGTCTACACATTTGTTACATTTGTTTTGCACCGGAATTTCAAAAATTTGAGTCGCAATAAGCGTTTAGCAAATTATTTGATCCCTTTTAGCTCGCGAGTTGATTCTCAAATTTCAACTGTTGGTAGAATAGATTGAACCCCTCTAAATATTATGATGAAACAAAATATTGATTTATTAAAATCACTCAATCACCTTCCATCCAATTGATACGCGAGTCTATTCCACAATTGCCAACACTACCACAAAGTTACGCCGGAATCCCGAACCCCCCGGTTGCGAAACTCCCGTCTATCCGGCATTAGCGATGACACAAACCGCCTTGTTGGTCGTTGATAATGCGAGCCTTATTCGGCGCATGCTTCCGAGCTTCCCCTTATCAGCTACCGGTCAGTCAGCGCTTCCCTTTACGTTGACACACGGTGATGACGATGCCGACAGCCACGGTTGTGTTAGTGCGCGTGAGTGCTTTCTGTCTCTTCCTCGAGATCCGCAGTGGTGACCAGCCGAACAGCGAAGCTCCCAGCTCCAGTTCAGTTCCATTCTTATCGCGGTCCGAGTCGAGTCGTGGCGAGAAAGGCGATCCTCACCCACAAGTGCGCGCTAGTGTGCCCGTCACCACCAGCATCACCACACCCAACTCCCCTCCTCGGTTCGACGGTGTTCAGTCGGAGGTAGAGTAAAAGTGAGAAGTGGAAGCGAATAGGGTACGTGCGGTTCCCGTGGTAGCTGCGCAGCGGAGGAAGGTCGCACAAGTGTCGATGGTGGCTTTGTTTGAATGAATAGCTATTTCGGAATTGTTTGGCAGAGCGCGCTTAGGGTGTGGGTGGTGAAAATTTTACCACCTTTAGTGGGTGAACGGCATTAAGCGAGGGGCGGTTAGGTGCGGGCTGACGAAAGTGCATGTCCGTGTGTTTTATTTTTTCAGCGTGAAGAGGAAAAGCCCATTTGAAGTGTTAGCAGTGGGCAGAAAAAGAAACGGCAAGTGCCGTCTCGTTCTGGCAGGTTAGCTAGTAATGTGAGTTCGATGGTGGATGAAAAAAGATTCCAGCAGCTGGATTGAGGTGGTGGAAAGTTTTGCCATCCCCTGGAGTTGCACAAGTGTGCATCAGTTTGTGTATGTCTGTGGGTGTGCGTGCAGTGGACGAAGAAAACAGCTTGTTACTGCAAATTTTAGAGGAAAACTAGCCTCCCGAACGCGAATGGTGGATATTGCGTGCAACCGAGCATGAGTTCGTGAATAATTTGCGGTATAATTGCGGTGGCTACCGGCACGTAATACGTAAATGGTAGTAAAAGCCAATGAATTGCGAATTAATACTAATAAACCTAATTGAAGAAAAAAATATTGAGGTTCTGTTGATTCTTCTCGGAAGCAAAAAAATAAACCGCCAACAGCTGGAATATTTTAAAAGAGAATAAAAAGGTAAGTTTTGTTTCGTGATTTTTGCATAAATTTAGTATAAAAAAAACAGCCTTCAATTCGGCTGTAATGCAGATTTACCGAACACACTAATGCGCAACACACAGTCCGTCACTAGGACGCGATGTTTGTTATCCAGCTGTTTTTTCTTCCACCCTCAACTCTGCCACCAAGGAAGGGGTGGTGAAAGCTATGGTTGCTTAGTCACATTTTCGGTATAGCCGACCTCTAACCTATCATCGTCCCGCAAAGCAATAGTAACAATAACTACAACGATATTCAGCCCCTCGCCACCCTTCCCGACGCTGGCGGTTGAAGTTCATCAACGCGCCGTAAACAAGGGGTGAATAAATTTGCCTTTTTCGTCCTTCCTTTTCCGGCCTGCCTACACACATGACCAGATTTGGGAGCTAGTGAATGCACACACTCTCTCTCTCTCTCACTCTCTCTCAGAATCTTATAAAGCCTAGTTTACCTGTAAGGACATACGCGAATGGTTCAGTGTTTGACTCTCATTCTCTCATACTTTCTGGTTACCCAAACGAACGAACACCGCGATGCGACTAAAATGCAAACTTGACTAAAAAACCAGGAAAATCCATATCATTCGTACATTCAGTTGGGAAGGTGTAATGCATTCGCCAGGTTGCGGAGATAGGGGTGGCTTTTTTCCATAATGGAAAGAAAAAACCTTGCCAAACATGGCAAAAGAGAGCCATGTTGAGCCATGAATTGATGGCAGTGCAGCTCCACTATCAAGGTTAGTGAAATGTCATGATGCAGGCCCCGGAGATTTAAACTAACGTGAATTTGTCGCTTGAAGAGAGAACACAAAAAATTAAGCAACATTCGAATTTGCGTTTGCGAGTGTGTCAAACAAAAACTTAGCCTAGCAACACCGATGTGAGTAATTGTAATGAATAATGAATGTTTCGTAGGCCGTGATGATGGTGTTGAATCCGCATATCTTATTTGAGAATAATAACCAGTGCTTCTACCGTTGAGAGGGGCATCTTGTGACATTGATAACAATTTTTATCTTCATGATCGGGCCTTGCTTTTTTGGCGGTCAAAAACCTTTTGATTCAACTCTGTCACTCGACATGATGAAAATTTTCTAAAAAATGACAGCGATTTTTTTTCTATTTTTGAATATTCAGTTATCAAAACATTTTCATTTAATCTCACTTCGGACGTGTAGATTTATGATATTTTTAACCGAAAAGGTTTGGATCTGCCTGTGGACTGTATAGTAGGTTATCGAAAACTTTAGTATAGTACTGGAAAGTTATTTAAAATCTACTCTGATTAGTGAATGCTTCACAACGTTAGATACAATTCCTAATCAAGCTCAGTTATTTCCGGTTAAACGATTAATACTAGATTTGACTCTGCGAGGCATGATTTATGAGCTACAAGTTTTAAAATTAAATAAAATTTGAAAATACGTCATATGGAGCAAATTTTCTTTTATTTATATATTGATCAATAGGACTTACACGGTAGCTTTTCACAGTTTTCAGTACTTAACAAATCAGTTAAACTCAGAAGGCTGCAAAAATTTCCCACAACATTATTTGGATTTTACACATACATGAAACGAAATTAAAGAAAAAAGGAAAAGAAGAAGCGATACCTTTCAACTTTTGGTTGTATGTATGAAAAAAAAGTCTGAGCACGAATAATAGAGAACTGCCAATGTTTGAAAAAAATATATACACTGCAGAAAAAAAATTTACTAAAAAAATCTAAATACAAAATAAACTTTATAAATTCATTTTCAAATTTCTTAAACTTAATTTCAAAATAACTTAAAAAAGATGTCAACCATAAGAAACTTATTGGTTTAAAATGACTTTCTGAATAATCCAAATTCGTTGGAATAATTCAAATTCGATGGATTTTGACAAATCAATTTCATCTCTCCATACGAAACTTTTTTCAAAAACTGTTTTTTCGTAGAACCACGTTTTTCTTCAGCCTAGTACATGAGTGCGTAAAATAAAAATCTGTTGAAGAAAAATGGCACGAAACTTGTCCTTTTTTGAATGTAAGTTTCCAATCGGTTTCCTCATTCTTGCAATAAAGGATTTGTAATTTATACACGCATTCGCTCAAATGCAGAAATGTGATCAACTATCAAACCTTGTTAAAACGAAAATTACGTCATCTGATTGATCGCTTGCTGGCTTTCCCTAAGAAGGTCGACAGAATAGTACGCCTAGTTAGCCGGAAATGCACTCTTTGGGTTATAAAAGACTCTGCTTCGAATCAAGCTAATTTTCAATAGCGTAGCGAATTGCGGCAGTATCAACTGGCTTTCCGAATTTGCTTTCGGCTTAAGCAAAACACTTGTCGGTTGCTCAAATATCAGCAGCAATTCTTTTCGATTGGCCTTCGGAGAGCTTCGGCCTTCTTACCCACAATGAAGCTTTGTCATATTTTGCCAACAACAGATGCAATAATTCTGTGCTAAATCCTGACAATCCAAATCTGCCACGGTCATCTAATTTACTGTTTTGAAAAGAGTTTCGGACATTCTCGATATTTCTAACATTATTTAAATTTCTAACATTTTTACCATATTTGACATTTTGGACATGTTTTAAACTTTTGACATTTTTAAAATTATTGTCATTTTTGACATCTTTGACATTTTTGACATTTTGATATTTTTGACATTTTTGAATTTTTTGACGATTTTGACACATTTGACCCTTTTAACATTTTCGACATTTTTGACATTTTTGTCATTTTTGACAGTTTTGACATTTTTAACATTTATGACATTTTTTACATTTTTGTCATTTTTGACATATCCGACATTTTTGACATTTTTGACATTTTTAACATTTTTGACATTTTTGACATTTTTGACATTTTTGTCATTTTTGACATTTTTGCCATTTTTGACTTTTTTGCCATTTTTGCCATTTTTGACATTTTTGACATTTTTGACATTTTTGACATATTTGACATTTTTGACATTTTTGACATTTTTGACATTTTTGACATTTTTGACATTTTTGACATTTTTGACATTTTTGACATTTTTGACATTTTTGACATTTTTGACATTTTTGACATTTTTGACATTTTTGACATTTTTGACATTTTTGACTTTCTAGACATTTTTGACATTTTTGACAGATATGACATTTATGAACCTTTGTGTTGCCTTTCTCCTAGAAAGGTATAGCAATCACGGGAAAAACCAAAAGTATAAAATCTACTTAGTTCGACGAGCTAAGCATTTTCTGAGTGTGTATGTATGTATGTAACACTCTCCCAATCTCACTTGTTTTTCTCTGAGATGGTTGGACCGATTTTCATGAAATTTTTGCAAATGAAAGGTCTATTTGCCCCATAAGACCCTAATAAATGTTATTGTCATCGAATTTTTATTTTAGAGGTTATGTATCAAAATGAGAAAATCACGAAACTCCATTATCTCAGAAACAACACAACCTATTTGAACAAAATTGGTATCAAAAGAACGGGCTTGTTCTTTGAACCTTCTGTTGATTAATTTCCTAATGATTGGGCATGTGGTTCAAAAGTTATGCAGAAAAAACGTGTTTCAAAGACTGTTTAAACCCCCACTTTTCTCGGAGATGACTTGTCCGAATTTTGAAACAAGCTTATTCATCGTGTAATAAATCATGAATTTCAAAATTCGTACATTTTCTTTGATCTGAGAGTCCATCTTGGTGTCATCAGAGGTGTGATAAGAAAACCGAGAAAACGAATGATATCCACCTACGCATCGTGCTTTTTGATGTGGTACCTTTAAGGAGAATCGAAACCTCGTTCGTCCTGCCAATATCGAGCCATAATTACAGTTCCCTGAAGAAAACCGTTATACGTATCTCTGGCCAATTTTATTATAAGAGGGACTTATTTGCCAATTTGCAAAGTCTACAGTGAAGGATTCAGTGTGAAGGAAGGGTATCTAGTGGACTGATTTTTCAATTTATATTCTACTTATTTTCTACTTATTTTCATGGTGTTGTACTCCGTTACTTGTTCTATGTAAAATCAAAATACATCTTTCATTTATTTCCAATTTCGAAAAGTCTATCGGTTTCATAAGATAACTAAGTAAATATGTTGTTCTCTCTTTTATTCTAAGAGCAACGATTTGATTTTTTCTTTAGTTTCCCCAATACCTTAGTTTCGTTATTATAGAATATCATAAAATTTATCATTGAGCATTACCACTACTACTGTTAGAGGCTGATGAAATTATGGTCGTATTTTAAATAATATTTGTTTCATAAGAAATATAAGTTAGAAAGAACGAATAACTGTTTGAAAATATGTGAGAATATGGTCAGATCGATGTGAAACTTATTCAGGATGGGAAACAGAATACTACTGTTTTTCTCACTGTTTTTTTTAGTCGAAAAAAACGTGCCTCAAACTTTTGAATTTTGATGAATATCGGCAATTCCAATGATGGGAACGAAAATTCTGATTTACTATCTATCTTAGGCGTCGTACACAAATTATGTAACGCTAAAAACTTAGATTTCAGACCCCCTCCCCCACATGTAACGATAAGTAACGTTAGATAATACTTCCCCGCCCTAAAATTACGTAAAGCTGGACAACCTGCCCCCTCTGCGAATTTGCAATTTTATGCAAACATGACAGTTACGTAACGGTCTCAACTACCCAACTACCGCCTATTGTTACATAGATAAGAAGAAAGTTACGTAAGTAACGCAGGCTCAACCCTCACCCCCCCCTTCTTCATGCTTTATGTAATTTGTGTACGACGTTTCACGAATTTATGAAATACCGCTCATCACGAAAAACTTTTAAATAAACATAAGTCAATTTAGACTATTTTCAAGGTATATCGCTTTTCATGTCACATTTTCACCCTAAATATTACATGGAATCTTAAATAAAATACATTTATCGGAAAAGTCTGTCTGTCTAGTTTACAAAGTTAACAATTTATTGCAAATCCGACGTAAATTCATTTATTTATATCGTTTTTACTGATCATAGATTTTGTACCATGATCGGACCATGGTAAATCATGATCGGACCAAAAAATGTATCATAATCGGACCAGTGTGCTTCTGAGACTTCAAGCGATTTTCCGTTTCGCGTGCTGGGCTTTACTTGCATGGTGTTTGGTTTGGGCTTGATAAATTAGATTCTATCAATTTTGTTCGTGATTCTAAAGATATTTTCGAACATTTTTCATATTATTTCGAAAACGTTATGGATTATATTTGAGTTTCAAATACGGCAAATCTGCCTATTCAATTTCTGGGTGTTTTTTCGGTTGCAGTTTCGTTTTACCGATAGCTTACTCCACCACTATGAGAAACGATGTATGACAGATTTGTAGTCCCCAAATAGTACTACGAATTTGCCGAATATTGCAATGCTCTAAGTTTTATGCCTGAAGTGTGACAGCTCATATTCAGTGCGATATTCAGCCAATGTTACTTATTACGGGAATTACTTCTCGGTGAAATATTTATTTCACTCCCACACTCACTTCACTTTTTGAAATTTATTCCCGATTTCATCTAAAGTGAGGTGACAAAAACTAGCTCCGTGAAGTGAGATTGACAGTGAAGTGAAAATGAGAATAAGACAAGTGAAATGAGTTTCCCAGCACAAAAATTTCGAAGTCTCAGAAAGTAGAGTTTTTCAGATTTTTTTTTTCGAGATAACACCAGATCTCGACGTTTTATACATTTCTAAGACATTTTGCATACAAAAAATTTCGATATCGAACAGTTCATGAACTTCATCAGTCAAAAAAGTGACATTTTGGCCGCTTTAAGGCACCATTTCCCGAAGTTCGATTGAGCAAAAATTTTGTATGAGGACATTTTTCGAGAAGACGAAGCTTTTAAGCCCAACCGCTAAACTCAATTCAAAGATCAAGTTTTTCTCTTACCGCAAAAATTTGTTAGTCTCAAAGAGAGTTTCGTTACTGAAAAATAAATTTGCTATATATTATCATTAGATCACAAATCAATCAGTTTTTAAACCTTCCTCATCTTCTTGAATTCGCTTCATCGTTCGAAATGGTCGTGAAGAAAATCAACGCAAAACGTCACTATTCCCATTTTCATTTCAGTGATATGAAACTCATAATAACCCAGATTTCACAGCAGTTGTCACTTTGCGACGTTTTGTTAACCTACGTGAGTCCCGTAAACAGGCTTGTAAACGGTCACCATTTTTATTTGATCTCGCATTCTTATGTCGTTTCCGTTTTCGCGGTGTAGCTACCCTTTTTCCGTGCTATACTATGCAGCTTCAAATAAAACATTTTCAGTGTCATTGCATTGGTATGCGTAATAATGGGATAGCTGTCAATTCGTTTTGTTTTGGTCATTATCGCATTTGTCAATTTGTCTCGTTTCCATTTCATATGTCCATCTCGCAAATGTGCTGAGAAAAAATTTGCCTGACATTTTACCACGTGGAACGAAAACCAAAACAAACCAGTTTTGACACATACGTGTGAATGTGTTGGTAACTTCCTACAGTACACTCTGCTTTTTTCGGGTGTCCTCAGTGACAGAAAAAGTGTAGGGAGAGACAGAAAAAAGGTAGCACGAAAAATCAAATAAAACATTTTCGGTGTCAAAAGTGTCGTTTGAGTGTAGCTACACCGCGAAAACGAAAACGACATTAGCGTGCGTCACAGTCGGCTTTCGCTCGTAAATGTAAAACAACCAAATCATCGCCGCTCTGCTCACAGAAAGAAAAGGTTAGTCAAACGACACTCGCGTATCAAAGAGATGCATACTGTCAATCGTTTAGCGATGTTATTTCGGCCTATTTCTGTCTACTTCGTTCATTTATGTTGAAAAGTATTATTACAAGATCAATGATATAAATAAATTCCAGAATACACGCACTCAACGTGCGTAATTCTCATTTCTAGAAAAAATGTCAAAATACGTTTGAGGAAAATAACGTCGTGATGGCGATGTTGATGGATGATGGTGATGATTTCACCGTAAACTCTACCGTAATAAGCACCAATGATCGCGGTGAATAGCATAATGTATATTATTTTATTTTTACTCAAAATTTAAAACGTTTATTGACATTTTCCTAATTAGAGCCAAACTTTCTCACTAAATTGTTAGAATAGTGTATGTTGCTGATATGTATGTATTTATTGAAAAATAATTGGTGTCAATTCTGTTAAAGCACTCTGAATCTTTACTTTGTTTCATTTTTCCTCTAATTTCAAACCAACCATACTCTTAACGTTATATTTTCTCAACATTTCAACTGCTTGTCAAAATATCTCGCGAAAGCGCTACTAACTATGTGACACGAAAGCACTATCTGTTATTTTTTTCAAACTGATTTGTTAGTCGCTATCGTATCTATTTGATAAAGTTGTTTAAAAGAATAAAAGCTATTTTTTCATACTGCTTAAAAGTTCAATCTCAGTTTAAGGTTACTTGAAGGAAGTTATCGGTGCTATATCATAAATCTTTTCATAGAAACCTTAGTCATATTCGTCATTGTATTTGGTATCTCCGAGCGTTTTTATAAAGCTGAGATAGATGCCTTTGAGATGCCTCGATGAAAGCTATGACAACCAATCAGTCACAAATATAAATTTTCATATATTTTAATATATGATTCTCTCGTAAACTAGTCGAAAATTTGCGAAAAAGGGCTTCTTAAATTAGGTTGACACTGAGTAAATTTTTTCCCTGTTTGAAGTATAATGGGCTGTTTGTAGTGAAGTATAGTGTAGTGCAATGTAGTGTAGTGTAGTGTAGTGTAGTGTAGTGTAGTGTAGTGTAGTGTAGTGTAGTGTAGAGGAGTGTAGCGTAGTGTAGTGTAGTGTAGTTTAGTGTAGTGTAGTGTAGTGTAGTGTAGTGTAGTGTAGTGTAGTGTAGTGTAGTGTAGTGTAGTGTAGTGTAGTGTAGTGTAGTGTAGTGTAGTGTAGTGTAGTGTAGTGTAGTGTAGTGTAGTGTAGTGTAGTGTAGTGTAGTGTAGTGTAGTGTAGTGTAGTGTAGTGTAGTGTAGTTTATAGTAGTGTAGTGTAGTGTAGTGTAGTGTAGTGTAGTGTAGTGTAGTGTAGTGGAGTGGAGTGTAGTGGAGTGTAGTGGAGTGTATTGTAGTGTAGTGTAGTGTAGTGTAGCGTAGTGTAGTGTAGTGTAGAGTAGTGTAGTGTAGTGTAGTGCAGTGTAGTGTAGTCAACCTTACGTCGTTTTTGTGAGGTTTCATTCTATAGAACATAAGCTTCACCAATTACGTTCTGTTCCAATGAATTTAACGTAAAATCCTCCATTGGGTATATCGAGCACAAGCAAAGTGAAACGGTGATGTCTCAGAAGTAGGCTGGTCCGATCATGATACAAAACAGGCCTCCGCGTTTCACCAATAATTCCAACTTTAAAGCGAATATGTCATATAAAAAGTGTTCCTACATTGAATTGAGATGTCACAGAAACATATAACCGGAAAATATACTGCAATATTCAAATGTTTGATTCTTAAATCACTGCTTGAAAACAAGCCTTGATAAAAATTGTAAGGGCAATTGGTGCTCGAAAATAGTTCATTTTTTAAAACATTTTTAATAGTAGTAATATTTAAGCAATCTGGATAAAACCTTCTGAACATCATCAGAAGAAATTATTTGATGATGCTGCTACATATTTGACACATTTTTTTGTTCAGAAGTTAATGAATCTCACATATAAAAAAATGGTCCGATCGTGGTACATTTTCTGACTGGTCCGATCATGATACAACACCCTAGCTATTTTCTGGGTGCTGATGAAAGCCCTCTGCAAAACAGATGTAAATTGTTTGAAATACGTTCGGGAGGATTAAAATAGTCTTCCACGATTGGACACTTCAATTATTTGTTGTAAATGTTTGCCAAAGCAGTTTTATAAACTGAAGACAAGGGCTGACAGAGAACATGAAGGTGAACAAATAAATATAAATATGTACCTACTTGTGTTCGTATTGCACTTTCAACATTTCGGGTACTTCGTCCGAATGAACAGAAAAAAATGCTAAGTTCATAAATTTAGAGATTCAGATCAAGAGGAGTGGTTACCTTTCAATGCAATATTTCCTCAGCTGGACTAAATACTATATTTGAATAGATTCGGATTCTACCACCTGAAAGAAACACAACCTACGCTACGATTGAATGCAATTTTCGTAGCCCAAAGTGCAACAGTGAAAAGAAAAGCTTTCAACCGTGCATGCAGTGCAGCACACCGCACTGCAGCTGGAATGGAATTCTATCGACCTTGTCCGCTTAAGTTGCCTTCCTTTGGCTTCGCCGCCGCCGCGCCGCCCGTCGTCGCCGCCACCTGCATTAGCCTTGAATCCAGCCAGCACAAACTGTTGCCACCTTAGTATTATTGCTGCACCGCATTCTCACGAGCGCACACGAGGCTTCCACCGTTGCTGATTGCTCTTTGAACCGACCGTAATCGACTACGAAGTTGCAAGAAGGCCATTGCAAGTAGGCCAGAACGATGGTAGCGAACTGTCCTCCCAGTACCCTAACTGTTCTAAACCTGCGATGGTTAAGAACATACCGCTATAATGCCTTTCGCTTGTTGCTTTCTTTGGTGTTGCTTGCTTTGGCTGAAATCGATCCGGAAGCCGGTACACCGATGGCAAATGTAAGTTGTATCGGAAATTTATGGAAGCAATACCAACTGTCAGTTTTTGGCGCGGTAGTAAAACAATAGACAAGAGAAAACACAGACAGAAGTGATTCTCATTCTTGGATGGCTGCATTGCGCTGGTTCATTCCAACTGCGAATATCGATGTTCCTGCATTGTAAAGCCTGCTGCTGTTGAATGAAGTTAAAATCATTGCTTCCGAGGGGCAGTCTTCGGGCACAGGTGCAATTTAATGATTGGTTTCCATACGGTATATCTGGACAGTGCAATATGGACTGCACAGCAGCACATTCAATACAGGTGTGCGGTGAGGGAAAGGTATTCTGTTCGAATCAAATAAAGGTTTAATGAATCGAAACACATGAGACCAAATCAACAATATGGGCTGGAAGAGTTGCAATTACAAATATTGTCAGATTGGTTCGCACTCTAATTGGGTCCATTGCAGTCAGTGCTTAATTAAAAAAGCTTGATATTATTGACTAACCGACATGTGCTGTACATGAGTTTTAATCGAAAGTCAAAATCAACTTTGCTGCATAAATATGTTTACCTACGTATTTCATAATGTATTTTTTTAGGTCCAACAATTACTGTACCGAATCAGACACCTTTTCTAGGAACTAATACAATACCTGTAATAAAACACGAGTACAAGTAACAATATGCGCATTCAAAACCTTTTCGAAACACATCAGCGCTTGTGTGCTTGCAAATGCAGTATTATTTGTAGCTCATTGTTTTCCATTACCCAGAAAGTAGATATCCGAGCTGGCAATTGTTCAGCTCATGTTTTAGAAAACTTTACACGTGTAGCAAACTGCGTACCTACATTTAACATTTTATTATCCTTTATCGTTGGATACCTTTTTATTCTGCAGTTCAACCCAGCTCGAACATACATACTAGAGTAGTCTTTAATACCCATAAAATTAAAAATAAAAAGATTAAATAACTTATTTATTCAATAAAACTCTACTCTCGCTACATATTTTTGTAATATGGGAGGTAAAAACATTGAAGAAACTTTTCTTTTTTGAGGAACAGTCATCATTATAACAATCGTAATTTCGAATAAATAGCATAATTGGTTTTTTTTTACAATCAAGGAGGCCAATTCAGTACGAGCCGTCGTTTATCGATTTTTTGTTGTGTCTCAGCTTACTGATGAAAAAATACAGGAGATAATTTCTCCGTGTCACTTTTTAAAACCTCAAATAAAAATCAGTAAAAATCACATCCGACTGATGAAGAGACTTCTTTAACCCGTAATGAAAAAGCCGACTCACTAGCAAGACAATGTTCTCCTGAAAATTTAATAGGACCAGAACCCATCTGTGGCGTCTTATCAAGAGCTTCAAAAACAGAGCTTAAAGGAGGATGGTCATACGCAAATATTGAAATACTGTATCTGGTTTACGACAATCAAAAAAATTTATTAAACCAAACTACGCAAAAACCATGACGCTACTTAGGCTCAAGAAAAAAGACCTAAGTACGATAACAGGACTTCTCTTTGTCACTTGAGTATGAAACCTTAGAACACCTACTCTGCGAATGCATAGTATTAGTACAACACATATCGCGTATCCTCGGTAAAGGATTCCTAAGTCGTTCCGAACTATGGAACGAAAGCCCTTCTCCGATATTACTCTTCATTCGAATAGTGATACCTGACTGAGATACACGTGCAAATCAAAATTGGATATCAACTCAATAATAGTTATGCTCCGAAATTGAATCTTAGGTAGATTGAGACGGAGCATACCACAATAGATCTACTATCAATGGTCGCAGTGGTTCAGTCTCTTACAGGAGAAAACCCGTAATGAGAAATTTTACCTATGGGCGTGACCCCGCCGGGAAATAGAATTGCAAACAAAATAAAAATACACTTTTGAAAACACCGTGCAACAATTTTTTTGCCTTGGCTTCTATGTATAACTTTTTGATGAGGATTGATGCGAAAATAAATTTCCCCGAGTTTGAACATATTTCAACTTAAGCGGCAACAATGGCGCCTTTTTGAATTTTTGAGAAATCGGAAATTTTCGATGTTTCTTCGACGCCATTTTGTTTTAGGACCAATATCAAAATTCTAGGAGTTTGTTCACATATAAGCATCTTCTTACCCATCTTTAAAAAAAAAACAGATCTTAAATCGGACAAAAACTGAGTTCGAAACGGTAATTCTACGAAAACAGTTTTGGCATGGTTTTAGTATATTTCACAAAGCAAAATAATATCGAGTATGTCTGAGCATTAATGGTAATGCGCTAATATCTAAAAGTGGTTGTCAAATTATCTCTTATATTCAGTAAAAAAAAGTCTCAGAAATCGATTGGTAGGTGTCTGATCTACGTAAAATGTCAGCAACATATCGATTTTGCCCCAATTCTTCATGGATTAACTTATTTGGAATCTGTTGAATGTATTATCAAGAGTGTAAGCGATACTCGACGATACAATAACAATTTGCCTTCGCATAATCCTCTCCTTTTTCTGGGGATTTAGCAGAAGTATATGAGATGAATTGCCATAATTCCTAAATTTCAATTGTATGTATTTTCATCTGTTTTCACTGCATTGAAGAAAATCAAATGTTGCCAAATCAGTTTCTGTAAGTACGAAAAGATCATACTGAAAATGTTGAGTTTTTCCGACATAATTGACAGAAATCGACAGCGCTGCAGTGGTTACCTGGGTTACCAATTTTGCACGTAAACAACTACATCGGATACCTAGGTAAATTACCATGACGGTTTGCGGCTACGTTCATTTATGAAAGTGTGATTCATTCATGATTAACAGTGCGATGAATATGGGGGCGTCGTGAGATGAATAATTGAGCAGTGATTTAAGTGTTGAGATGAATATGGAAGCGTTGTAAAAAAATGGTATGGTTTACGAAATTCAGGATAAATCAAACTGAGTTCACTAAATCTCCAATACTGCGCGATTCCATGAGAGCATGTAAACAAATTTTGTTTATTTGTTCAATGATTTCGTGAAAATTTTATGTTTATCCGTGCATTCTTCGTGAATATCGGCTTAATGAGATGAATAATAGTACAATTACCCTATGTTTAAAACCTCATAAATAGGAAAATTCTATAAAATAGCTGCATGAATTATAAATTTGGATTCGAAATGCCGCGTCAACTTCTAAAACCATGTAGATGTTAAAAAGCAGTGTAAAACGTTATTTCCGTGAATATCGTGTGATACACAGAATGATTTGATGACATAAAATAATAAAAAAAAAAAATTGAAAAAATGGACAGAATCAGTCAGAAATTGTATCTGAAACGAGTCCGCGTTGTTAACGTAAGACTACGCAAGATTTTACTAATTGAACTTTTCAGTACTAAATATCATTAGGTCATGCCACGACAAGAATGAAATGAAAACGGGCATCTCTTTTTGAACTAACTGTATCTTTGCATAAATATTCCTATATGCTTAAGATGTCATTTTGCGATGTTTTTTTTTTTGTTTTTTTTTTAATCTCGACTCATTTTCGAGAAATTAAGCACAAAAGGTTGGTGCTTACAAATATTTTTAAAGCCAGAATGGTTTGTTTGATCGGTGTGGCGTCTTCTAGGGTTTGCAATATTCCCGGGAATTGATTTCCCGGGAAACGGGAATGAAAAATCTAATTTTCCGGGAACTCCCGGTAACCGGGAATGGAAATTAATTTTATCAAAAATGAGATTTGAAATAAAATTTTCTAATAAACGGCAACCAAACCTGTTTATAATTTCATTCTCAATTCGCATGAAAAACGAAGTGAAAAAAAAAACAAACTATATTCAAATTAACATCAGCGATCGATATTGTTGCAAATATTAACAGAAAAAGAAGTCCAAAGGTCTTCATGTCGTCAAACAATCGCTTCAGGTCCGCTACTGATATTGCCCAAATAATGTAATTTCTTTCTGAAAAACTTCGTTTAATTCCGCTGAGTCACCGCTGGTGTTTGATTTCTAGAATACTTTCAAATCACCTATTCCAGCCCTTGCTACATTCCATTAGGAACTGAAGTGTCCAATTCTCCAGTTTGTTGAAGATAAAACTGAGTGTTAGGCAGCCATTAGTCAAGACGATTAATTGCTAAATGTGGTAGATCGTAGGGAATATATTTATTCGGGCTAATATATATGCTATAATATTACACAATACCTAATATTCGCTTAAAACTCTGTTTGCTTGAACGGTAGCAAAGCCTCTCCGCTCATTTTTCTATCGAATATATTTGCTATGCCATTACACGATGCGTATTTAAAGAAAAAATAAATTGCGTACCAAATCTAGTTTTCAATGACAGAACAATATTTCAAACCCATTTGAAGTATGATTCCGTGTAAAAATATTTATTGATTAACTGGAACGTTACATCTCCATTCGGCGGTTTTCTGTGGAAGACAATTACAAACTGGAAGGAACGATAGAATACTAAATAATTAGTTTAATACGACACAAAATAAGTCAGCTTCAAAGTATTTGGATGCCTACAAAATTAACCTGCAAAGATTATTTTTACGTTAAATTCGCGACCACGACCCAAGGTACACTGAGATTTATCAAATTATTAAATTTAGGTCGTATTGATTTACGGGTTTTGAAACTTTTATCAATTTAGAGGTTTCGAAAATTTCTATCAATAAACAAATCAAAAATTAAAAAAGCTATTCTATCAGTAGTGAACTAACTAGCAAAGGACGTTATTAGGCGAGGTGAACATTTACCTAATTTGTCGTTTACTAAATAAGACAGCAGATATTTTTGATAAATCATTGAAGCAAAACAAATATTGACCGTCATTTCAAACAAAAATTTGCTTCGTATAATCCTTTAGTGCTGCTATAGAGTTTGACGACGGAAGTTATTTACTTTTATTGCACTATTGCCTAGGATACTATGGTAAATCTAACGAAATGAATCGATTAACTCGGGAATCCCGGGATCCCGGGAATCAATGTTTTGGTTCCCGGGATCCGGGAATCCCGGGAAAAAGTATTTCCCGGGAAATCCTTCCCGGAATTGCAAACCCTAGCGTCTTCGGTAAGGCGATAAGTCCCTCTTTTTCCAGGCCAGAGAGAAACGTTAGGTGCAGCCTCAGATCAGGGAATTGTAATTTGGTAGAATAGAAAGAGACTCGGTATAGTAGAGCAGTAAGCTTGAAACGAAAGGGTGAACTCTCACACACAAACACGGATATAAATGAAAGCATATCATTCACTTCAATAGTGATACTGCCAACAATATGAAGTACAAGGTACAGAAAACACTTGATCAATATTACAATAGATCAAATGTCTCTGATCGCAGTGATGAGTCCACACAGAGGAAAAATAAGCTAAACATTAATGGCTGTGTGATTATGGAGAAATGAGGAAAAAAATTGAACTTTTACCTTAGCCAAAATGGTTATGAACGCGATGTCTTCAGCAAAGTTGCAGATAGTACGTCAGCACAACATCCAGGATATCAAATTTCGTAATTATCTCCCGCGCCGAGTGTCTTAAAGGTTTTTTTGATCGGTATAGTGTCTTCGGCAAAGTTTTAGATAATAATTTTGTTTTTCTAAGAAGTATACAATATAAAAATAATGTTTGTTTTAGATAATTATATATTTTTAGATTTCATGTCAAACAGATATCTTGAAAAAAAAACATGCTGATATGAGCAACATAAAACTTGGCAAAACTCGATTTGTGCTTTACCAAACCGAGCCGAAGACGTGCATTAATCAGTCAATGTTTGATACTCGTCTTCAACTCGGCACGCAACGAATTTAGAATAGTACCAGATAGCGAATTTCTATTGCCTTTGATACGGTTACATTAGGTGTCCGGTGTGGTCCTGCCCTGAGTCATTGTTCGTTCGCTGTGCGCCTTCTTCTAGTATTCTAATAAATAAGGTTTATACTAGTCGTCTCAGCAAAAATGGGATCAAGTATTCAGAATGAGAAATGTTTCCTTGTAATTCTCCTTAAAATAGATAAAAACTCGAGAAAAAGTACCATGTATTTTGAAGTGATTACAGTTAATGAACAATGTCTTTATTTATAGCCAAAAGAAAGCTCGATATTTGTACTGTGAGTTTTCAGTCATTACCATGTTTAAACAACGTTTTTTGTTGCTGACTACACCAGTGACAATAGTTTTACCATATGAGCGTTTCCATTCCAAATGTTCTGGAGACTAGCAAAAACTCAGACGACCAATTTTGGTTTGAATGAAACTTTACATACGTATTTGGCTTAGAAAAAAACGTATTTTTAACAGGTGGAGATTTTCCAGACTCAAGACTACAGACTGTCTGCCTGTCTGTCTGTCTGCCTGTCTGTCTGTCTGCCTGTCTGCCTGTCTGTCTGTCTGTCTGTCTGTCTGTCTGTCTGTCTGTCTGTCTGTCTGTCTGTCTGTCTGTCTGTCTGTCTGTCTGTCTGTCTGTCTGTCTGTCTGTCTGTCTGTCTGTCTGTCTGTCTGTCTGTCTGTCTGTCTGTCTGTCTGTCTGTCTGTCTGTCTGCCTGTCTGTCTGTCTGTCTGTCTGTCTGTCTGTCTGTCTGTCTGTCTGTCTGTCTGTCTGTCTGTCTGTCTGTCTGCCTGTCTGCCTGTCTGTCTGTCTGTCTGTCTGTCTGTCTGTCTGTCTGTCTGTCTGTCTGTCTGTCTGTCTGTCTGTCTGTCTGTCTGTCTGTCTGTCTGTCTGTCTGTCTGTCTGTCTGTCTGCCTGTCTGTCTGCCTGTCTGTCTGCCTGTCTGTCTGCCTGTCTGTCTGCCTGTCTGTCTGCCTGCCTGCCTGTCTGTCTGTCTGCCTGTCTGTCTGTCTGTCTGTCTGTCTGTCTGTCTGTCTGTCTGTCTGTCTGTCTGTCTGTCTGTCTGTCTGTCTGCCTTTCTGCCTGTCTGTCTGTCCGTCTATCTGTCTGTCTGTCTGTCTGTCTGTCTGTCTGTCTGTCTGTCTGCCTGTCTGTCTGTTCGTCTATCTGTCTGTCTGTCTGTCTGTCTGTCTGTCTGTCTGTCTGTCTGTCTGTCTGTCTGTCTGTCTGTCTGTCTGTCTGTCT